>NC_080438.1:27984343-29184343 GCF_028018845.1 Melospiza georgiana | reverse complement strand
TAGCACTGAGCTGCCTCGTTGCTCAGCTGCTTGCTGGGGTTGTCACATCCTTTCCAGCCCACTTTGTTATTGATTTAAATGGAGCCGTGGGCCACTTCCCAACCACTGCTCTAAGCCTTCCCTCACAGAAATCGGTGGGGATCCCCTCCTGCCTCAAAAGCACAGCCTCCTCAGAGGTCTGTCAAGCTGCTGTCCTGCCTCTCCTGCCCCTCACCTCCTCCCTTCCCCTGCAGCTCCAGCTCTGGCATGCTCGGCTGTACACTGAAATTGGCTCCCCTCTGTACAGCATGGGGGACAGGGCCAGCTCTCTGCATTCTGCTGCTGGAAACTTCCTGAATGCGAATTCCCTGATTCTGAAAATCAGGGCTTTGAGGTCTAACATGTGGGAAAATTGCAGGAGGTCTGCAGTGCAAAGCTGGTCAGGTGGGGACACCCCCCTAAACACCAGCGGGTTTTCAGATGGAGATGCAGCTGTCAAAGAGCCTTCTGTTGCAGATAAAATCTTAAGAGTAAGGAATTAAAGTAGAAAAATAACTGGGACAGAGCTTTGGGTTCTCTGGGTGAGTAAGAGTGGTACAGCCACATAAGCAGTATCCCTCCCTTATGATCCTGGGAGAAGAAATCCCAGCAAAAGCTTTGGCCCAGCACAGTCTGAGAGCTGCTGTTGGCACCCCAGTGCTTGGCCAGGACAGGGGGACTGCTGGCGTGCCATGGTGACCCCATGGGAGGGCACACCACATCCAGGTTGGGGTGCTGACCCCGTGTCCTGCAAGGGCCAGACAGAGAGAAGATAAATATTTGGATCCCCTGGAGCAGCCCCATCATTTCCTTGTGCCTCCCCTCGGCAGGGATGGAGCGAGACGCTGGCTCCTCACAGCAGAGTGTGGCTTGCAGCAGATCCCCTTGCTTCAAGTGCAAGTGAGGGAGGGCGGGAGGTAATGATTAGAGACACTCTAAAATGATTGCATTAATTGAATCTTATGAAAATGGAAAACAATGGCAGTGGGTAATAATAAAACCCCACTGTAACCACGCACATGTCTTGTTTACTACAAGGTGCTTCACTGACTACAGATCTACTCTGGGGCACAGCAGGAAACTTTTCTCCTTTAAATTTAATCAACCCTTTTTGCCTTTTTTTTTTTTTTTCCTCTTTCAGAGAAAAATACCAGCTATCAGATCTGTGTTTCCCATCCACTCCTAAGACTCCTCAGTGCAGTGCCTGGAGGTGATGGTGTGAACTCACTCAAGAATGTGAAGGCATTTTATAAATCACTTGGTTCCAGCAGGAGGGGGAGAAAGGGAGAAGGCAGAGGGATGATATAGTTTACAGCACACACTCAGCAGTAACTCCCAACTGTCAAACTTCAGCATTTTCTTCAGTTGCAACAGTGGTTAACAAAAAAATGTTAAGACAGCAGACATGAAAATGCACATAGCAAGCAGCACATTTAATCAACTTGCACCTTCCTACCACCCCACTGCCCAAACCTACCCAGGCACTATCACAAGCCAGAAAAAAAGTTGTCCAAGGGAAGATAGGGCACTGAGAAAGGAGCAGGAACGAACAACACGAACCGCTGTAAACAACTTGCGGCGCCCTTTTTTAGTGCCAGATAACAACAGCAGAGGGAAAGGAGGGTGTTTACAAGTGTGCCTCACTCTCCTCACCTTCCTCCTGCCCCTTTTGCCACGCTCACTACCTCCTGGGAAAATATTTGCGGACCATTGCAAATAAAAGCCTCCTTCTCACCTTCCAAGAAATGGATCTGGTACTTTTCCATTTCGGTCACACCAGGGCCAGGCTTCAGAGGGGATTTTATTCTCACAACTCTATGAAAGCTGCCCTGAACTTTCTTTCCAGTTCCTAGCTAGCAACTTCTGCAATTAAAAAATAGTATCTAATTATCTATAGAAGTGATGGGGCTTTTTCTGGGAGCCTGGTGTCACTAAAGGGCCCCCCTAAAAACAGCAGCAGCTCCCTATGCTGCTTTCAGGAGCGGTGCATTGCCCTTCACATGCACCTCCCTGCTGGGGCACACAACTCCAGGCTTACAAAGTTAAGGTCACTTGGAAAGCACCTGATAAACCCAAGAATCTGCAATATGTGCAGACATACGGGATTTTTCTGAGTGTGCAAACCAAGTATGAGCATGAAGGTCTGGATCCATTTGAAAGCAAACCACCTTGTACCTGTAAAACCACAAAATTCATAAAGGCACTACGCCACAGGCAGAAACCAGAGGAAGGTGTGAAAAAATGACACACATTTCCATAGTGTGGAGATATATTTGGAAAGGTCTGGAGGCAACAGAACACCTTCTGTGCTGGTCAGGAAGTCAGAGCAAAAGAACAAAGGTAAGGGGAAAAGATAAGGGAAAGTGCAATCCCTTATCTACACTTGGACATTCCCATCTGGATGAACCAAGCTCTGGCTGAAGCCACCCACTGAAGTTTAGGTGCTGCCAGTTCAGGTACAGCGAAGGGTAGGTGGGAGGAAAAGCACCTTTTGCTAAGAAGTGTCAGACTGGCTGGGACTGGAGTCAGAGAATCTCTGATGCCTTTGGGTGGACTTGTTAGAAAACAGAAAGACACCTACCCACCCACTGCCTCTGCCTCAAGCCTTCATCCCCTCTGAGCCCTGCAGGAAGGGAGCCAGTGCCTCCCCAGGACACAGCACAGCTCCCAGCACACATTCCTAACTTCCAGAGGTTTGAGCACAGAGGGCAAAATGTTGGCCAGGAAGCCCTTCTGATGGCAGGAGAGCAGCGGTGAGCCAGCCTAGTGTGATCTCTGAGAGAAGGTCTCCCACTCACTGCCACAAAGAGACACCACCTAAGGAGATGTGGAGTAATGAATACTTGGGTGAAGCGACTGATTTCAGAGGGGGCTTTTATCCACAGGCCCTGTATTTATAGTTCAAGCCTTTTCAATTAATACGCACACCCTAAAAGAATTAAACTACTAATTATCACATTTTACTGTGGTTCGCAGAACTTTCATCAGATCTAGTAAATGAAATCACGAGTTCAGCAGAAGAAGCTTCACTGCGCCAAATTGTGTCAAGGGTATATCATGTTGATAATAAAAGATCACTTGGTTGGAAGCCTAACCTACAAGGTTGGGGAGGCGTAAAAAGTTCACATTTTGGATCAGGCTGCTCTGGTGTGGGCGTTCTGTGTTTTTTCTCTTGATTATTGTGGAAGGCAATTCTCCTGCAAGTAAAATTTTCCCCTTGTCTTACATTACCGAGCATCAGGGAATTTTTACACAGAAAGGCAAACAGAAAGGTTTGGGGTTTTGTTTTGCGAGCCAGACCTTGGCATCACATCCTCCCTCCACTAATAAACTCCCCTCTCCACTCAACAGAAATTAAACGATGCCCACACCACAAATAAACTGCTTTCCCTAAGTGCCCAGCTTCCTGGTGGGCAGGGTGGTGTTCCAAGCATCCTTCAGCCTGTGGTCCGCTCCGGCGGCCGCAATTACCCTGACGCAACCCAGCTCCCAGCTGCTAATTAAACAGCAGCTCTCTCAAGAAGAGAGACATTAAAAACAGTTGTAGTGAAAGCTGGTGGTTGCTCACAGCTCCAGCTGCTGTGTCCTGGGGCGTGGGACGTGGGCACAGGATGGCTGCCTGCCCATCCCAGCGCTGGCACAGAGCAGGGGGCAGTGACCTGGCACTGAGGTGCCCTCGGGGCAAAGAAAATCCTTGACCCTGCGAAGGGAAGCTCAGGAGCTCCCTAAGAGGCTGCTCCTGGCCATCCCATTTCCAAGCTGCCCTCTAGATGGCCCTTGCTGTCATCTCATGGATAAAGATTCATGGGACGGAGACTGGGACGGAGCAACAGAATAAAAATGCATTTTTGAAAAGACTTAGAATAATTAGCTGCATTTATGCACCTTATCCATTGGAAGGGCTCATTGTTTTTTTCTGCACACACACAATGGGAAATAAAAACATATACTGGAGCCACACTTATTTCTCCTCTCCTTTGCAGTGCTCAGCCACTCCAAGCGCAATGAACGCTTCATGTCTTTCAAGCACTGCTTTGTCATGCTATAAGCATTCATTTCATGCTTTGAATATTTCCTGTCATCCTCGCCTTGCATGAATTTTTTGTGGGAATGCTTTGCTCGTGGAGGTTAATGGTGAGCAGCAGTGGAGACTGAAGCCCTCTGTCAGCGCCCAAGGCTCGAGCACTGCAGGTCACTGGTGAGAGGGGTCTCCAGCCATGCCCAGCAGAGGCTGCACTGCTGACCCCACTGACGTCCCCATTGCTGGCCTGACTGACAGACAGAGCCATTTGCCATCACTGGATTCCCCCAGAGAGTGACAGCCACTGATAAGCAGGCTAAATCCTGAGCCTACCACAGCACCCACTAAATCCTGGAAATGGTGTAACTCTGCCTCACAGTCTGGACTCAGAAAAGAATATGGTATTATAGGGGAAAATGGTGTTTTCTTTCCTAATAATTCAGATGATGCTTCATGACAGTGATGAGTCTGGATGGGAAATACACCTGGACGCTGCAAAGCTTCAATTCTAGGTTATTATGATTGAAATGCTGTATTTCTAGCTCTTTTTGGAAATGTAACGCAATGAATGAAATAAGATGAAGGAAATGCAAGACTACATCGCACATAAGCTAAATTTATAACCAGACATATCTGCTTTTGTTTCCTTGGGAAAAGCTGGCTCTCAGAGCTGCCTGCAGGCACTCTCAGGGGGTGATGAAACACAGGTTGGACCTCAGCAGACCCTTCTTGGCTGATGGGTCCTGTCAGACTCAACAGCCTGTCCTGCCCAGTCCCAGGGCAGCCAGGAGAGACCAGACCCCACCAGCACTCCCAGACTCGGCCACAGCTTCCAAGCCTGGACAAATTTCCCCACTGCTGTTCCCAGTCAGCACACAACGCGATCCGTAAGGGTGCAAATCTGTTCAGAATTTGGTCCTGGCAAGTTCCAAAGGTGCAAACAAGCTGACATCACCAGGAGCTCTGACTTCAGCGCCAGCGATGAGATTCCTTATTGGAAATGCTAAGGGCTTTTTTTTTAAAGCTTTTTCTGAAGAAAGTTAATTTTAGATTAGTCCCTCAGGCTGTGATAACTCCTCAGCGTGGCTCTGTAAACAAGAGAGGAGAGTCTTCTTGCATTTATAAGATTCTGATGCAAATAATCCCATGAACAAGAACATTAATAAAAGCTGCCGTTACTGTATTCCTGCCTTTGCAGCTGTAACTGATAGAAAACTTTCTCTGCAAGGCTCAGTTATCTCCTGAAAATGAGGTGTTTCAGGAATGTTAGTCATCTGAGACTGTGTGTTTTCTAACAGCACCAGTTCCAGCACGGTGTGTTCAGGGGGCTGCTCGTGTCCTTGCACTCCTCAGGTGGGAGCTGAGGGGCTTTTCCAAGGACAGGGGAGCCTCCAGACAAACCCAGCACCTCCTTGGAGAGTTGGCATCGAGCTCTGTTTTAAATTTGGCTGTGGAATGAACTGGATGTCCCTCAGCTGCCATTTAACCTGGGATGAGTGATGGGGACAGCCACCAAGAGCAGTCACCAGCTCTGTGCTTGGCATGAGGGTTTGAAGGGTGAGCTCTGAGTCCAAGATGCTTCCCCTGGCCCAAGCTATCCCACTGCTTGGAATGCCACATTTGGGAGCAGAAGGAAAGCATTTACAGGGGCACTGGGCTCTGCAGCCTGTTAGTTTAGGCTTAGGGGTCTTCCCACACATAATCTCCTCCTCCCTTTCAGCCAAGGCTAAATCACGCCTTCCATGACCAGCTTTGCCTGGAGAAGAAGAAACTTCTCTTTGCATTTGTTCCCACTGTGACCTTCTCTTCCCCCCACAGCTCAAGGACCAGAAATTCTTCCTTTCTGTTTTTAGGCATGGAAAAGTAAGCATATACTTAAACATTTTTCTAAGGTTTATACTCAAGTCCAACCCTACTTAAGCAAAGAATTCACAGATGATATTTACAAGTCCAGTGTAATTACTGCAGGGCTGAAAAACGAGTTCTGCCAGTTACGGTGCATCACTGTTTTTCTTTTTTCTTTCTTTTTTTTTTAATGTTTCAATGAACAATGTGCCTTTCATTTCCTGCAATGCTGTTCAGGTACTTGCAGCTCAAAGCAGTGAAGACTGCATTAAAGCCAAAAAGCATTTGGTTTGGGCATTACACATTTTTATTTTTTAGAGAAACGCCTCTCCCTCTTCAGAAATTGTTTGAGCAATGGATTTGGCACACATTTGCAATCAGCTGTAATAATGAAAGCTGCCCCTGCTCACTTGAAATGGGAAAATTCACCAACTTCTTTAAAAAGAGCTCGCTCGTCTACAATCAAAGTGCTGTGCTACCATCTCTGAGGCACCGAATCAGAGTCCCCTGCTGGAGAGCAGCTGTCAGAAATGACACAGCATTCTCCTGCTCTGCACTGCACACCTCGTGTGCACCTTTACGCTGCACTTACTCACTCACCAGTGCCACCACATCAAACACAAACCCTGCCTGACATCCCCTCACTGACAGCAGCACCACAGTCATTAACTGCTCTGCTACATCCTCCCTGCCTCTCTCCAGAGCTCAGCTCCTCATGGAGCAGAGCAGAATCTGACTCTTAATATTCTCTGAAAGCCAAAATGGCAAATATCCCCACTTTGCAGACAACAAGAGCAAAAGGTTTCCCTACAAAAGTTTAAAATAATCCTACTTACAAAAAGAAAATCTATCTGATAGCTGCTTCCACCACTGAAAGTGAGAATAAAAGCCCGAGTGAGTGTCCACAGCAGTGCTGAGCTGGGAATTCAGTTGTTCCTGATCCCCAGGCATGCAGTCACTTCACTACATCAGACTACCCATTTTGTCATCCTCCCTTCACTGAAAACTAGTTTGTTTATAAAACACAACACCAAACCAGTGCATTTAACAAGTTTTTAAAATCAATAACCCCCCTCCCTTTTTTTTTTTTTTTTGATTGGGTGAATTGCAAAATCACTTCGTGGTGCCAACTGAAATGAAGCTTTTACATACCATTAGGCAACTACAAAAGTGGGGAATTTTCCACATGGTTGTTCCACCCAGCTGGTCAGAAAAAAACCCTCGTTTGAGCAAAATATCAGGGCATCAAAAAATGTTCTTGCCCTTCAGATGAAGTCACTGGCCTCTTTCATTATTGCCCCTGAAAATTTCCTCACCCATACAACAAACAGAGGAATCCTGGATTTTCTGCCTCTCCCCAAAAAGCTGTTTCCCATGGTGACAGAGCAGCACACACCCTGTGTTGGTTTTACCCCCAGCTCCAGCACAAAACATCTGGACCTTGGACTGTCCATGACCAACAAGCCCTGTCTTGCCTGCATGGCCATCATGCTGCACCTCTGCCCTTGGAAACAATTAAATGCTTAATATTTCTGTTAAATATTTGCAGTGGTGACTGGATGGCTGCCTGGAAACTATTCTGGCTTAAGGAAGGCTGAGGGAAAGAGCAGAGTTGGTGTTGAAGCCACCACTAAGAGCAGAAGGTGTCACCACCTTCCCTGTCTGTGATGATCCTGCTCCAGAAAATGAACCAGCAAAACCCACTAGAAAAACACCAGGAGTGGTTCTAAAAAAAAAAAAAAGCTTTTTTTTTTTCCCATGAACTTCACTTCAATGAAGGTTAGGCACACAGGCTTTGCAAAACAACACATACAATTTAGGATGATAAATTAAAATCTGTAGTAGGAGGCCTTCTTTTTCAGGGCCGTATAGTTGACCCTTCTGAACCTACATTACTCAAGGTATGCAAAATATATGTGTATAATAAATAGCTCTAGAATTTATGGAGTGGAACAGAAAGGATATTAACAGGCAAGTAGAGAGGCTGTATAACCCTCACAAGGCCTTTAAAGATTTATTTTTTTAAAATGAAGGAATGCATGCATGGAAAAGGCAGCCCTGAATCGATACACTTCTTTGTGCCTTCCAGAAACACATGCAAAAATGCTTCCAAATCTGCCCTCAATCTGGTCACTCCACTGTTGGCATCAGTGGGAATGAGATTATTCACGATTCTATTTTTTCCTCGACTCAAAAAAAAAAAAAAAATGAAAAGAAAAAAAATAATTAAAAAATTTTTTTCCTCTCTGTGTGGGCTCATTCCCACTCTCAGTAAAATCAATTACAAGCCTCCCATTGACTCCTGAGGGATTTGGATCAGGCCCTGTGGAAGTGGGTCTACAGCAAGTGTAGAACAACGCAGTTAATATGATTTATTGTGTCCGTTCCTGTGCGTGCAGTTTTTCATTTTCTAAAGGCTGCAGTTTTGCTTTCATCCTCACGTCCAGGAGATAAGAGCTGCAGATTTGTGTTGATCTATGCTGGGTACCCCGGGGCTGGGGGCTGTGTGTGCTGGGAATGAGCTCAGCCTGCCCGGGGGGAAGGAGCCCTTCAGGGCCAGCTCTGGCTCAGAAAATCTCCCACACACGCACTGCAGAAGGTGCACAGCCACTGAGGAGGCTGCTGCTGTGGGGAAAAAATACCCTTTAGTAAAACTGAGAAAAAAAAAAAAAAAAAAAAGAGAAAAATCCTTTTCCTGTTTATTAAAAAAAAAAAAATTAAAAAAAATAAAGTACCTTTTGCAGGTCAGCAGCAAAGTTCCAAGAATTCGCTAAAAGATTGTTTTACAAAGAAGACTCAGGCTCCAAATCAGAGATATTTCATTTCACTAGGCTTTTACAGATTCTACATTATTAAACACTGACATTGCTGCTTTTCGGGGCAGTTCTTGAGTAGCAAGCTTTGTTAAAGACCAAGAAACTGCAGGGTAAGATGAACTGTGCTTTAATAGCTGAGAAAGAATATTATCTAAACATGAAATAATAACATGCTTGGTGCCTAATACATTCTAAATTAAAATATGATTTAATAAACACAGGCAACATATTCCCCATAAAAAAAAAATAGCAGAATTGGCAGAACAAAAATCACAGTTTAGTCAGTTCTTCTCTTAACCTTGCAATCCTTTGGCTACAAATTAGAATTTCTGTGAACAGGATTGATAAGGGAAATTAGACGCTGTCTTTCAGAAACAACAGCCATGTTTTAAGATGGTATGTTTAGAGATGAACAGCACAAAATCTATCAAAATATGAAACCTTTCATATCTAATGGGAGGAAAACACAGGAGCCCAAATAGCCAAAATCTCAGCAGCCCCATGAGCCCTATGTTCCATGTCCTAGGATTCATGCTGCTAGTTCAAAGGTTTTTAGGTACCTAAACCTCTTTTTCTTCCCTTAATATTAAACCCTAACCCCAAAGCAGTCCAGAGGAAGCCCCTCAGCCTCACTGTCCCTTGTAGGGGTTTATGGCAAAGCAGTTATTGCTCTGAGAAAGGGAATTCACACCTGTATCACTACAGATACAGTATTTCTACATGGGTTTACACACCCCAGAAATGGTGATTCAGGGGCATAAACCCTTCACACAAATTCTCTTTCCTGTAGAGCAGACCCCAAGTACAGCAGATAACACAATCTACATTTACATCTTACGAAAAAAAGTTCTGGTTATAGATAAAAGAAGTCAAGAAAAACTACTAGTAATAATCATCCCTTATTCTAAGTCCTAAATATAAGTAACAAAACAAAACTCAGTTGCTGATGGGCCAACAAAAATTGTTGAGGTCTACCTTAGCTAAACACAAAGAGGAAGAGAAGCTGTTCCATTACACACATAGTCATCTTTTCACATACAGAAATCCACTATTACTGAATGATTTTTTTTTCCAGGCTGCTTTACAAAGCAAACCATTGGTCCAGCAGAAGCCATCGCTTCCACTTTGAATGCAGAGAATATGAGTTTTCCCAAAAGTGCAAGTTCTTCTAATGCTTCCACTGCAGCCACTGCCACGGGAGAACATGGAGAGAAGCACCAAGGAGCTGTGGCTGAACCTCCCTGATCTGTTTTCCTGTTGTATCTACACCCCTGAATATCCTGACTCAAGGCCCAGGGACTGAAAGCCTTTGCTATGGAGGAATAAGGATAAGGGTTGCATACAGCAGGCTCTTTTATGGCATCGCCCTAATTAAAATTAATTTTAAAGGGGGGGAAAAAAAAAGTCTCTCTCCAGGATTGGACAAAGAAATGCTACTTTAGATTAGTGAAGCAGTAGCATTTTAACTATGAGGAGAGTGCACAACCTATTTGTAGCCAACCCATGTCAATTATTCTGAATCATCTTTTTATCTTAGACATGGGGGAAAAAAAAAAATCTTTATAAATTGGGGCTGTTTTAATATCCCAAAGCAGGAGCAGCAGGTAAGAACTTACCATTTTCTGGCTGGTCCTTAATATCAGCTTCACTTGGCTGGCTGGGACTTTCAGATTGACTTGAATCTGAAAAACATAAAATACAGCCAAAAATTACAGGGTCTGCTGTGGAAAATAGATCAGAGGCGCCAGACTTCCTCAAAAGGCTGAGAGTACAAACTGAGGACAGGAGTGTTGCACTAGGACATGATAATGGCAAAAGTCCCGTGCCTAGGTAATACGTTTGCTAGCCAGAAAAAAGGAAAAAAATAAAAAGAAAAAAATTAAAAAAGGGAATCTTGTTTGTGGCACTACACAGAGTGCTTGGGGTGTGTGTGTGTTGGCATAAATTAAGCTTTGAGAATCCTTCTTTTTAAAGAAGGCATATTTAAATGACTCTCCTACATGTTTTTTTATAATGCAGCCTCTATGTTGTATACAAACCAGAGCCTTACTCCAACACATAGTAAAGTCTCAAAACATATCTCCAAGCAGGCATAGAAAGGTAACTTAGCAACCCTACAGAGTCGTGGAGATTGTTGGCTACACATTTCTGGAACAAAATCTGCAAAACTGAGGGAAGAGCTGATTTTTTTTGGCGTGCTTTCGCAGTGGTTACAGCACCACAAGATCCCTAAAATGCTCGGTGCTGGTGATGATTTGCAGTGGGATAAGTGAGTCCAGATACTGGGTGACCTGCTTTAGAACTTGTGTAAATAATCCCACAAACCTCCCAGCTAACACTCTCCAACAAGCAAAATTTATTTGCCTAAAATAATAAAATGATCTATAAAAGGGTGTGTGTAAATATGAGCGTTTTGCATTTTTTACACATTATTAACTCTACTTTATGTGAAGATGATCGCTCTTTGGTCCAAAATTTATTCTTAGTGGAAGCTTTAGTCAAACAGTATTTTCCTTCTTAATTATTTCTGTCACTATGGACTGGGAAAAAAAAGTCCCTTTACCTGTGGAAAAAATATTTTTTAAGAAATCCCTCAAATAACTGGTTTTTTGCAATTAATACATTTTTTTCCTTTCCCCAGAAATTCTGTAATTTGTTGATCCTGTAGAAAAAGTTTTTGCTGTGAAACAAAACTTAGGCAACGAAACCGCTTGCTAATGCCTCAACACCACCCCTCATCGTGGCAAACCCATTTTCTGACTTCACCTTGACTTTGCAGAGTTTGGAACTAGCTGTCTGAAATTTGACCACATTTCAGTGAGAAGTCAACGCAAGATCAAAAGGTCACGACACTTAACTGTGATTAAATTGAAAATCTTACTTCTATTGCAACAGAGTCATAACACCACCCCTTCTTTTTCTTTGAGGTATTAATAGTGCTGGAAGAAGCAGTACTACTAGTGACCTTGGGTCAAGCAATGCTAATTTATTGCTTTAAAAAGGTTCCTTGCTTTTAAGCAAATGAAGATTTTAATTACCGCAGAGCACTATAAAGAAAATGCCTATTTTAAATATTCAAATTATATTTTTACCTGCTGACTGTCTGCTTTAGGTATCATTCAGAAGCTTAGAGGACAATCTTGTATAAATTAAAAACTACAAGTAAAAAAAAAGCACCCACAAAACAAAACTTGATGAATTTCAGAATATAATCACTCAGAATATATAGCAAAGAAAGCTTCAGTCATGATACTTCTATTAGAAATCAATTAAATTTCCCTAAAAAGTGATATATACCCAGTATGTCACAGAATCTATTTCCTCTCTTTTGAATTTAGTATTTTTAATAATTTTGCCAATGAAGCTAAAGGGGAGAAAAAAAATCCTCACTTCTGCAATTTTGTTTTAAATATTGATCTACTCAATAATCTCTCCCTGAAGCTGAAATCAGTGCCAGCAGATACACTATGGGGGTAACACGCACAGCGCTGTTGTATTCTGGATTTTGGCAAGAAGTTTCGAGTTTCCGATACCGCAAAGGTAGAAACAAAGGTAAAATATCAGGAATGTAAAATATTTAGTTAACGTTCAAAGTCAACATTCAACGGATTTCATTTTACAGGGCGGGCATCAGCCTTTTGCTTATTTTTTAGGTTTTACTTTCCCTCCAGCCAGCCATGGCTCAATCAGAGTTTGGGCTTTATGTTTCAAGTAGGCTCGGAATTCCACAAAAAATTTATAGATCTGGAGAAGCTCCCGCTGAAATGTGGGACTGGGAGCGTGTTTCCCTTTCCCAGAATTTTGGAACGTGCCAGGCAGGCGGCGAGAGGGCGGCGGTGGCGGCCGCGAGAGCCGGGCTCGGCGCTGGCACCTTGGCTCCAGCACAGCCCTGCAGCCGGTGGGCAGCACGCACAGCCCAAGCTGCTCCTGCCTCGGGAGGAACAAACAAAGTACTTTTGTCTGCCTCGAGTGCTGTTTTTCCAACACCAAGGCTGGTGGCACAAGAGGGGCTCCACTGGCCGTAGGACGTTTGTTTGCACGCCGAATCTTTAACTTTCTCCCTTTATCGCCACCATGGCGTTTTTCCTAATTCTGTTTCCCCGCAACCCACCCCCTTCTGCTGAAATTAAATATTAATTTCCCAGGGAAAGACAACACAGCTTTAAGCACTATTCTTCGTGGAGAGGCGCAGGGCAGTAAAACACAGGACGAGGTAGAATTAAAGCCACTCAATCCTGCGGTGGGGATCACGGGAGGCTACCGAAAACATGGACTGGGCAAGCGTGTGCTCAGCATTGTTATGCAAGGTGGCATCTTGTGGAAACCCCAGATAAGAAGACTGAGTTGAGGCACTTAGCCAAAATGTTTATATGCAGAATTTTGCTTCCCTGATTTTATTCAGATGCCGCAGATGATCCGGCACATATAAATGTGCCGCCACATGGTTAAGGGATTGGCAAAATCAGAGCCGTTGTGTTTTACAGTCTTGCCTAGGACGAGGGAGTCTTGCTCAGCCTCCACCACTCGCTCTCTGCTTTTTCAGCAGTTGGCACTAACTCCTGTCGCGGCTTTTTTGTTGTTTTGCACATGGAAACTTTCAAATTCCAGTTTTCTGAACGTTTAGTGTTTTGCGGGCTCGGCTACGACAGGAGGGGGAATGTCTGTCCTGCTGAGTCAGTTAGCCAAACAGGTGACCGGAGGAATAAATTAATTTTTGCCCATACATAATTGATATAAATGGAAGATCGTTTTCATAAGCATTTGCATTAAATCAATAAAATCACTTACTATAGAGCAGTTTAACAATTCATTTGATTTTCTCTTTTCTATATATTTGATAGCCACTCTGCAAAACAGTATACACTTTATGCCTATTTTCTTTAGCAACAACACTGCCAGTTAAATTCTACCACCTGCAATAATTAGAGCCATTGGAAAACATACAAAACAAAATATACAGTAGATGCGAGCCCCTCTTGAATCCACGGCCCCCTGTGGCAACGAGTTTCATTGGTGCCTTAAGCTAAGGCTGGTAGGAAGCCAAAGAATCTGTATATTACAATAAAGTGCATGTTATTAAGGGGAGGATTTAAATGATTTCAGATGGAGTTGGAAATATTATAGTGAGGAACCACTATTAAGATTGCTGATTAAAAAAAAAAAAAATCACCAAGGAATCTAGTTTTATGTTTAAGGAAGCTTAACCTTGAATAGCACAAAGGGTTTTATTTGGGGGCTTTTTTAGTTAGAGAAAAGTTAGTGGCTGGAATGTTTAACCCTGAGCTAGCTGGGGTTTGAGTGAGTCTGTGCACTGGGCTCAAGGTTACTGGTCAAGAGAAGCTCAAGCGGATCTGCTATCAACCACAACCATGGCAAACAGGATCAAAAAAACATGTTGAAGCTATTTTACTCTCCACTTCCAAGAATCAATTATGATTAAGGGATAAAGGAAAAAAAAAATACGCAAACAACAAAACAGGCTAGTTTTTCAAAGTAGCATTTCCTCTCACGTCTCTATTCTCCGCTCCCTTTTGGATCTGTTCCTTAAGCATATGCTAGCTCAGCAGGACCCAGCCCCAGATCTGCCTGATCCCAAACCCTATGCAGGCAGGGACCTCCAGCTCCGGGACGGAAGCTCTGGACTTCTCAGGCTGCAGTTTTCCCTTTCAGCTGCAGCAGGAGCACAGCTCCAGCTGGGCTGCACGGCGGCTGCAGGGAAGCAGGGCTGGCGGCACTGGAAGGGAGCGCTCCATTGTTTGGAAAGAATAAAACCTTCCCAGGAAAGTCTGGCCCGTGGACAGCACCAATGTCAACAGACTGACAATGTTGTTCTTTTTTGCAGACCGTGACACAGACGGTGAAGTGTTGTTGCACTCCTCCACCAAAAAAGCCTCTTTTGAGTGCCATGGCACTTGCAATTGCTAAACCACTCCATGGCCACCTGACTGGGGAGAGACGGGACACTTTGTGGAGCACTCCCAAAAACACACTGTGTTTTCCAGGGCAGGCTGAATCCAGCCTGGAATTCACTGGGGTGGCAGTGACCCTCCTCATTGTCTGCTGGTTTGCGCAGACCCAGTGAGTGGGTGCCAAGACAATTTTTTACCTCTGCAGAGCAGCTCCCTAGCAGAACATGAGCCTCTGAGCAGCCTGTGAGCTACCACAGGTGCAGACACATCTATCCTGGAAACAGTAAAGGTGATCCCCACGTAGTGCAGGAAAAAAATGACCGGCGATGCCAGATGAGCAGGGCAGCACCGCCACTGCCCATGCTGAGCCTGCTCTGCAGTGAAATACAGAAGGTTCCTCTCCTCCACCAGCCCAGCACCTCACAGGAGCACCACAGAAGTGCACAAGCTAAATTTTCCATTCATATCATGTTTTGGGGGTGGGGGGAATACTGTATAATAAACTGACATATTTTATTCAAGTTTCAGAGCCCTATTTGTAATAAAAAATTTATATGGCTGGGTCGTATTCATGCAATAAATTTTTCATCTATAATTTTGGGCATGGATTCTACCAAAGATTTATATACATTAAAAAAAAAAAAAATTGAAATCATGCTCTTTTATATACAGTCTTATGTGGTGCGCTTAAGGGATTTACAAACAGAAACCAGCACCAGGACTGGGGCTTTTTTACACTCACTTTCCCTTCATTATACATTATAATATAAACACATAGGGGTCACTCCATACATGCTACAATTATTATTTACGGCGATTTTGGTGGCTACTAGGATTTCTTTAAAGGAAGGCCTGGCTCTCCATTTTACTCCAGCCATTGCTTTCAAGTCAACTTTAATAGGGAGTTCAAAGTGCTCCATTATCATCTACCTCACCATCACACATGTACACGCCAGCACCAGATTCCCAGTTTTATTCCATACCCCTGCACTGTACACTCCATCCCACGGCTCCCCAACGAGGTTCTGCACTGGTAAAATCCCTGTGGTGCCAGCCTGGTTTTTCTTTTTTATAAGGCGAGGACTCTTAATTCCTGTACACTGGGAAAGAGATTATCTTTGATAATGGAAATGTAAATCAAAGCTTGCTGTTGTTTATTCCAGACAGACATTTGTGTGTTAAGTCTGTTTATCAGGCAACACTTTGTCTAAGCCAGGAAGTAGTCAGCCTTTGTAACAAGATGTATGCAAATGATTTTCCCATCAGCCCCTGCCACAAAACTTTTGTGGCAAAAAAAAACCCCTCCTTGTTACTTCACCAGTAAGACGCTCCTAAGCTACCCCGTAAGCAGACTAGCAACAAAACAGCCAGCTAGACTATGCTGATGAGTTTGAATGAGCCCAAAACATGTGCCCACAGTCTGTTGCTCGGTATTGTAAGCAGACTTTGTGTATTACATCTGTTTATCAGGCAACACTCTGTCTGCTGGGCCGGCTTTGTACCAAGGTGGACGCAAACAAAGATCTCCAAAACTCCCTCCCTAACTTTTTTTTTGGCTGCAGAAATTCCCCCTCACTTCCCTCCTCGCTGGGAATAAGAAGGTGAAACTTCACCGAGACCCTAAAGCTGTATCAAAATGGTTTCATTTTAAATCAACTTTCTTTGTTCTCACAAGCCCATAAATGATTTACTGCTATCGTGTGATAGCCTAGAATGTGGGGAATCTGTGTATTCCCATATTTGTTCCTTGATATTACAAACAAGTATTTGATTCACTTGTAAATGTTTGTTTTTAAAACAGTTTACAGCCTTTGATTCCTGCTTACTGATTCATTTCTGGAACATTTTCTATTTATTCCTTTGCAGTAGCAAACGTTAATTTTGACTTAATTCAAATTGTCATCAAAGGCTTCCTTAAGAAATCCCACAGCACAGATTTTATTTGTTATAATAAAATATTCTTAAAGTAAACATCGTGCGACTGTGTTTTTTTAATTCCAAGAGATACAAAAATCCGTTACCCAAAGGATTCAAATTGGTTCAGCCCTTTTTCCTAGACAAAATAAACACTTTAGGACTTTACTTGTTTGTATTCTCCTCAGTGGTGCTGTATGCATCACCAGCTAAAAACAAAGAAACTTTTAGCTGCTCAGACAAAATGCAGAAGCTCCCCAAACAACGAAGCGGGGGGGGGGTGGGGAGGCATTCAGAAAGTCTGACAGTCCATTCAATATAGGGATGATGGCCATAATGCATCCAGGGTCCCCTTGCTAATTAAATATGCATTGGCACAGTTTTGATCGATGCAAGCCATGGATCAGATGACACACCTGCAAAATCTTGAGCCCAGAGCTCCCAGGAAAAGGAAAATACAGGCTGTCTCCTTATCTTTGTTTTCAAAGGCTCTCAATTTCTGTGCTTAGATATCTAATTTAATTCTCTCACCCCTCAGCAAACTGGATTACGAAAGTCAATACTGCCATTGTGCATCGACAGGAACACACAGCTTTCCTTTTATTCAATTTAGCCATGACCTTTAGACAAAGATAATGACAACTGTCTAAAAGTAAGGTAAGGCCTTAAGGAAGACCCTGCTGAGGGGCCCCTCTCGCTTTCCGTGGCTCCTCCAGCCAGGAAGAGCCCACCAAGCCATGGAGCAAATCCCGAAATAATTTCCCTCCCCAGAGCACAATGACCAGGAGTAGCCTGGCAGAGGGGCTCCCTCGGCCTCCAAGGGCTCTGTCCCACCCTGAGGATCTGGGACACGCCAACACCAGAGGCCAGACCCTCAGGAACCCTTTGCCAAGAGGTGGCCACCTCTCCGGATGAAGCGCTCCAGGAGCAGAGCCGGGCGCTTCCACAAGGAGGGACCACGCTGCCCCATTTTCCCTGCGGCTGCTGGGGACACAGTGAAATGGAAGGGTCAGGAGAGCAGCACCAAGTTGTCATTGCTGGCCCTGGCGCTGGGGAAGAGCGGCACCCCCAGAGCTGGGATGGAGCCCGCGTGGCGCGACGGCAGCAGCAGCAGCAGCAGCAGCAGGAGGAGGAGGAGGGAGCCGCACGCGGATTTTCCTGGAGCTGAGCTGGAGCCAATGGAAATGACATTACTTTCCAATAGGTCTCGCATCAATATTTTTAGCAGCCTCCCTACAACGAGATAGCATCTTTCTAATACATCTGTAAGGGAAGGAGAGAGAACATGCTCTCAGCTAACGAACAGCTATCAGGCAATAATCCACTTTGCTACCTGCAGATACAGGTTGTACCTGAACCAGTGATGGAGGCATATAAAAATTCATATTGATTGAGCAGCCCAACTCCACAAAATGTGAGCTTCCATGCTGCACAGGGTTTTAATTCTGCAGGATTTTTTTTTAGCCGCATTTAAAAATACACTTGGCATTTCTAGCTGTGGACCAATATTTTTCTCATGTCTTTTTATACAGATTTGGAGGGAAAGATATTTGTAATGGAAAAAAAATATGTGCAAAGTTGGATTGCTAAGTTTCTGTAATCTTGGGAAATAAAAAAAAGCAGCCTATGTAAGAGCTACAAGAAACCATATGGATCAACAAGAGCTGCCCTCATATCCCTAGGAAATATATATTAACCTACATTTCATCATCATAAACCCCAAAATAAAAAATCTAATTAGAGTCTCTACCCTCAGATTCACTTGCAAAAAATTTGCTTATCCCCCTCACAAAATGATTTACAGTACTTACATCCATTTCTTCAGAGTGATTTAAATTTATTGAATCATTTCAATTTTTAGAGAGCTTCCATTTGGATCTGTACGGGTTTCTAGACATATGCAGTGCTCAGTTATTTAAAATTAATTGCAGTACAATAATTTTAAATTGCTTCACACTATACGAATCTCAAGTGCTTTGAAATATTTGAACCATTCTATTTAGAAGCCATCAAACTTCTGAGCACATGCATCAAAGAGTTGTTTTAAAAGCCAAAGGGCCATCCTGATGATCCCAAAGTGCAGGTGAGCTCAGCTCTGGGCATGCTCAGTGCACACAGACCTGGATTTATAGAACAATTCAACAAATTTTGCCCGAATGTCAATCTTTAATTAACAAAAACTGATCCTGTAATAATTTCAAACCACTAAAAAAATTCTAAAACTAGAAAAGCACTGTTATAAAATAATGGCATACATTAAAACTATTATTACTTCTAATGTATATTTATAGAACATCCTTTTATCCTGAAAATTAAAACAGCTTATTAACATTAAACTAAGCTTTACAACACCTCTGTGGGAAAGGTGAGCATAACTATGCCCACTTTATGCAGGGATGAAGGAGGCACATAGAGGTTAAGTGATTTACCTTGAGAGGCACAGTTACTAACAGGAGTAAAAAGCACAGGGCCAGGCTCCTGAGCTCTGGATAATAAAGTCTCCCTCCCACCAAAGCAGCCATTACAATGGCAATGGCAGAGCCCACTTAGGAAGCCTTCAACTACATTATGTAGAAAATTATTTGGTAGAGTGGATCCAAAGTCACCTAGAAGGGGCTATTTCCAGTCCGCTCGGCTCCTGTTTCACTTGCCTTTCTTTTTCTCATTAGTTATTTTGAAAAACAAGAAATCATCTCTCTCCAGAGTATTTTCTATCTCAGTTTAACAATAACAATAGTATATAGGGTGACTAAAGAGCTGGTTTTGCAATGCCTGACTTCATCTACAAAGGCAAGTGGAGATGAGCCTGTGCGATGGGCAGATCTGGTAGCTTTGGTCAAAGACCCTCCATTCTGCTTTTGTGCGGTTTTACCCTGGTGAGAAAACCACCATCAGCAAAGCAGGATTATGTCCACCATATGGTGAGACTCCATTGGCGATCGTACAGCCACCCAATTAATCTCTATCCCCCACCATCCCCTTGTTATTTATTTATTGTGACAAACTCATCCTTCTGGGACCCTGGGCGGGGAGCAGTGTATTCCCAGGCTATTGGCGTCAGTGCCCATCCTCATCCTTTATCCCGGGCAGGAGCTGGCGAGCTGGCGCCTTTCCTCCGGCCAAGGCGCACCGCGCTGCAAGGTCACGCCCAAGGAGGATCTCTGGATTTTCCGGAGCAGATTTTTTTTTTCAAAACTGCCTCCATCAGAAAGCCAAACAAGCCCTTGACAACAAGCACACGCTTCACAAACTGCTGTCCAGAGCTGGCCATTCTAGCGGCACACGGATAACCACGCTGTTCGCGGGGACCATCAGCGTGCTCCTACATTTCAGTCCGTGCCTGTTCCCAAAGTCTCTCCACAGCCTCAGCCATTCCAGGCTTCGTCAGCCAGCAAAAACAAAGAAAAGCCTTCACCACACCAACGAACTGGGCACGAGCCCCAACCTCCTCCTTTTTCAATCTCTCCCTCTTCTCTTTCCTCGAAAGGACAAGTGCAACATTTTCCTGTGATCAACCGAAAACTCAACTAGGAATCTGTACATCCAACAGAGTGAAGAATACTTAAAAAGAACTAATATCTCAAAGAATGGGCCCATTTTCCCTATTCAGGATGATTCTATTTCACACAGGGAAAAACAATGTTGATGATAAAAATATGTGTGGCTATTTCAGAAATAAACAAAAGATGAACTAATATTCCATGGAGATTCTGTCAATAGCAGATTAATAACAAGTTACAGATGAGGCAGTCTAAGCAAAGTTTAGGTACTATTTTTTTATTGTGGATCTACACTTGCAGTCCCGTTTTCACAACTCTTTTATTTTGATGTACCTGACACTTTTCCTCTTGGCTCCCATTTCAGTCCCTCTTAAGTACGTATTTGGTTGTAGTGGCCAAATTTTTTTTTCTTTTTTCTTTTTTTTTTTTTTTCTGGCAGATGTCTTTTCCTTGTTATGTGCACTGCAAGGAGTTCAACGTGGCATGTGAAAAATTTCCATTTCAGGTTTTCTTAAGCTATATACAAAATTAAACTGCTGGCAAAAATACATAGATATATAAAATTATACAGCAGAAAAAGCTGCTCGATAGCTCCCTTTTTTTTCCCTTCCTCCTTTCCTTTTGCCTCTTTTTGCCCCCCAAAATAATTGCAGAAATACTGCCATCAGCCCAAAGCCTTTCTCCAAGTGTAAAGTCAGAGGGTTCTGCCCACAAAGAATTGCCACTGACTGTTGCTCTGTGGATCTGTTTCTACTCTCACAATATTGTAGACTGCGAAGGAGAACTGAGAATTACCATAAAAATCGGGACGTGTTTTGTTGCATCAGTATCATGTTGGCATCAACACCACAGACTCGGGCAGAAAAAAAAGCAGCCTTTTGGTAGGCAGCCTACTTGGTCTGTGTTTCTGCTGTGTTTGTAAGCCATGCAAGTGGAAGAGAAAGTTAAAACTTGGAGAGAAGGAACATCCTGCAGGCTCGGCACGAGTAACAGCAAAATCTGAGGTCCAACCACCATAAATCATGGAGAAATGGAATTATATCTACACCTCAAAGGACACTGGATCACTATAAATACAGAAAAGGGTTGGGTGTATACATAGTTGGCCCCCGAAAAAAATATGCAGCATAATGTGTTGACTCTGAAAATGCATCCTAAAATCCATTTTCACTTGGTCCCAATGCCGCAAGTTCGTATTTTGAGGAAGGAATTTAAAACCAGAAAAGTCCAGAGCTCTCCAAACCCGTAACTACACTGCGTAGACGAAATTTTAATCAAACTTTTAAAGCCATGGTTATGATCTGATGAACAGACAGCTTGACTTGATTACATTTTTAAGTTTCAGTTTCTATTTCTGTTTTAAGATGAAAAAGATCATAGAGTGTCAGAAATTTGAATACTGAATAGCAAAAGCTCTTGCAGGTTTAGAAAGCATATAGAAAAGCTGGCAAAAGAAAACGCTATTCCATTGCCACCATCTGCTTTCTGGCATATTGAAGAAACTTTACTAACAGCAACATTTTCTTGCATTAGAATATCTGCTAATTAGTTTTGTTGTAATTTTTTTTTTTAAATTACCTTTTACACAGAAGGCAAATAGCCAGGTTTTTTGGCTGGCTACACCTTACACCACGTCTGATAACATTTTCACATTAAGTTCAGTTTACCTCACTTTTTTTTTTTCTATCAAAATCCTATCTTTAGCATAGTCAAAGCCTGCAAAAACTTTGCCTTGCTGAGACTAAAGAAAAAAACATCAAACATATGAAGTGTTAAAAATCGCTGAATAACTCAAAGGAAAAAAGATAATTTTGAAGGCGTTTTGGCTGAAATCTATTTTCCTTTGAATTGCATGAGTGTTTTAAAATGTTAAAAACACTACAGAGTGACTAATGAATGTAAAAGAATGATAAAGAGTATGGGTCCAGTTATCAGTGATGTGCCTAAAACAAAATAATTTTGGACAGTCTGCCATGCAAATATTGACTAAAATGTCATAAATAATGTCTGCAACAAAGGGAATCCTGCAAAGGAATATTCTGTTGTACTTAATGCATTGTAGAGTGTGCCTTTTAGCAAGCAGTACGTTACAGAGCCTGAAAACTTCAGTTTGACAAAAAAAATCCCCCTAAAATTCCCCAGACAAAAACATTACTAATGTTGTTTATTTTTTTTTTCTTCAGAAACAGACCGTGCAAAAAGTTAAAGGTGCAGCCTTACATTTGGGAAAGGGTTCACTTAGAAGCTGATTTTCAAAAGAAACCAGTCGTCCAAAAATTACAAACAGACCAAATGTAGCCACCTCATTGACTTACAACTACTCCCTCTGCCATTTTTAACAGGATTTCCACCCATTTCTCTGCTGGCAGGGAAGAGGCTGCTCGCAGGTCTTTGTCAGATTGTACTGAAATCAAATGCAAAGACATTAAGTTGACCACTGCCCTGGGCCAGAGCTGAGAGGTGGCAAAGCTTCTGTTCCAGCACTTCTTAGGGCCTAATTCTGTCTCAGTTCCAGAGTCCAACGGTTAGAAATAAAAATGCAATCCTGTGAGAATTATGGCAGCACACAGAGTGGCCAGGAAGGGCTCCAAACCACCCTCAAAATCACAACATTTTAGTAATTTTACTATTTTTTTAGTAGCACTGGAATATGATGTCAAAATGAGGGAAGTTGCATGAAGAAATCCAGATTACCTACATCTCCACTGACACACTGTGCTATGTGTAATCACAAACAACCCAGTCACTTTTTTTTTTTTTTTCTGAAAGTCTACTAAAAAAAATTAAACCACTGGGTCTACACTGAAACCTTCTGCATGTTTTCCAAAATTTCATTTGTGAGAAAAATTTCACAGCCACTGAGATGACAAAAAACAAAGATATTTTACATTTCTAAAGCATCTTTCATCCAAGATCAAAGAACAACATCAACAATAATTCTCAAAATACTCCTTTGAAACAGAAGTACTAAAAGGAGTACTATTAAATTTATTTTATCTTTATCTAGCTTGATCTATTTTCTTTAGAAAATGCTGGTTACTGTAGCATCTCTCTAAGCAGATGAGGACTATAGGTTAAGTGACTTGACCAGAAACACTTACTCAGTGGAAGTGATAATGCTCACATTTGGGAGTCAAGATTTCTAAACCTTTCATCCACTAATTAAAAACATATATAAATGTAAACTGATGTAGGGAGCATGGAAACCCCTCAACCATCACGAGGCAAGGGAAGGATCTGGAACCAGCAACACAAACCAGCTGGCAGGGCATGCCGTGGCAGCGTGGATGGACAGATCAATAAGTGTGTGACGGTAACAAACTACAAATGAAGAGAATGAGCACACATTTGCTGTTTTTCAAACCTCTTGAAAGAAATTAAGTAAAATTTCTTATCAAAGATGAAAAGCCCTTCTACCCCTGAGCCATGCAGAGAAGTGCTCCCTGCTCTCCCATGGAGGCTCAGGAAGAGCATGGCTTTTCCAGCTGCACCACAGGTCACCCACAAAAAGATTGGTGGGCTGTGTGGCAGGGTCTGTGGCCAAAGAATTTGTTTAACGCGAAACTCAGAATTATTTAAAAAATAAATTACAAGCTGCGTTACACACCATATAATTCAGCCTTTGGGCCAAGATAATTCTTGACATAACCCAACTGGAATTACAGCGGGGAGAGACTTAGCACAGCGCTTTCATAAGGATCCTTTCCCTATCATTGCTGCAATCAGGTCGTGTGTGGGTATAACTGATAATCTCCTGCCTGCTCTGTAACATGGATGAAATGTTATCGACTCTTCTGCCTCGTCAGAGAGCAGCACACGCTCTGCCAGCGTGCACAGAACCCACTGCTGATAAAAGCAGCCCCTGTTTGGAGAGGTGTGCTTTACAGTCCTTGTGGGGTTTTTTTCTGCAGCAGAGGAGCTGTTGGACAATGAAGAAAAACATTTCAGCTCCCCTGAAAGTTTGACTGTTCCTTTTCAAACAATACAACACAAGATTCGGGACATACTGCTGACACAGCAACATGAGTGCCTCAAAGAAACTGTGGGAAATGTCAAATTTATGGTCCTATGGGTGATTGGTGGAAGGTTTCTTCCCCCCCTTCAGCAAGCCTCTGTCAAAAACAGAGCCTCTAGAAAGTTTTTGGCTACGTCCCAGCAAAGCAGAAGGAAGCTGTATCCCACACTTCCCTTGGGACTTAATGAAATATACAGCCTCTGGGCTTCTTTCAATTTGGTCTTTCAGATTGCTAAACCAGTGAAAGAAGGATCCTAGCTGTCACAAACGTCACATGTTTGGGGTCACCTGCTGCTCGGGGGTTCTCATGCCAGTTGTTGACATAATAAGCACCCCTTACACTTTAATTACAATTCACAGTGTGCAAACTCTGCAATCTGCTTTAAGGCAGACAGTCTTTTAAATCAACACTAAATTCTACTACTGTTCGAGCAGAAATGGGAGGAAAAAGATGTCCAGCTGACTGAATAATTGTATTCAAATATTTGTGATCCCAAAGAAAAGTAAGCACTATCCAGTGAAAAGAGCAACTGTATTGCCTGTAACACTTCAGAAAGCGTAGCTAAAACTCGGCTTGCTCCTCACAGTCACGCAGGCGAGGCACGTGAGGCGTTCTCATTTGATGAGCTCTTTGCAGAGCTCCTGCGAGCACAGACCTGAGCACCCAGCTGTGTTTGTCCTGAGCACGGAGCGGGCTGGACACAGTGCCGGACACTGGGATCCCCAAAGGGAGGGAGGGAAACTCTCAAGCCCTCTTAGCACGAATTTCAGCAGGACTTGTGCAATGAAAGCCTGAACGGGAAGACGTGTTTATTTTACTCTGGAATGCTTTATTTAGTTCGGTACAAGAAACATTGGGTCTACTTAAAAATACTTATTATTTTGAGAAACAGATGAGAGTCCTTCAGTTTCCTTGACCACTACCTCTTTTTTAACTATTACTCCTAATAAAGGCATATTGAGACCACCAAACTTGAATAAATTGCACCAGTTGCAAAGGAATAAAAGTCTCCTCTCCTTATATGCTAGAGAAAAATCCATTTCAGTATTCATGCATCTAAAAATGCCTAAAGTAAATTATATTATTTACTGGGCCTTGGTTGCATCCACCTTTTCCCATGGAAAGAAAAAGACCACGAGAGGGGATAACAGAGCTCTGGGAGTACTTCTAGAAGAATTTCTGTGCTTGTCCTGCTAGAAACGCTGTTAAATTGTGGGTTATGGATCACACTGTCCACACAGGAAAGGCAGCACAAGCTCCAGCAGCTGCGCTCTGCACAAATTCACCCTCCGTGCTCTCGGGGAAACAAAGGAGAAGTCAACAGCCTGATACAAGGGCCTGTTCCTATTAAAATCAACAGGAGTGACTCTGGCCACAGGAGAAGTTGTCCAAGTGGCTTCTTAGGGAAGAGCAAGGATGGATTTTCACCATGCCAAAGAGGAAGGATCCTTGTCCCTCGGCCGGGAGGGACAGAACCTCCTCTTGCTGCCTCTCGCGGCTCTCCCTCCTCGCTCGCTGTACCGGCGACCTCAGATAAACTCGAAACGTTTTGAAATTATCATCAGACTGTGAAGCACTTCAATGAAAATCTATAAAACAAATTTATAGTGTGCATTCATGTGTATTATACATACACTTAGAACGGGATTTATCATTTAGCTGACCTTTGGAACACTGGTATTTTTAGATCCAGAAAAATGTGTGTTGATTGTACTTCAACCCAGTCCCCTTACAATGTACCAACTCCTTGATATCTTACTACAGGAAAGATAATTGCAATGAATTTTTATATTTCAGCACATGGGAAGATAAGATTAGACAGTAGGGACATAAAAGCAAACTGCACCACATAAAAGATAAGTTTCTGAAAGTTACAATTTACACCAAATGTTACAGATTAAAATGTTCAAAGCTATTTATAGGACCTTGTGCTGGTCCCATTATAGACCATGGGAAGACAGCAAAGAATCAGCTCTACCTTTTCCTTAATCGCTTCCTCCCATACCTAAAAACCCTTTGGAGCACACAAATTATTACTGATATTAAGACTATTACTAATTCCCATTACCACTCAGGTAAGGACACAGGTGCCTCAGCAAACTGGCCCCAAGGTTACATGTGCTGTGCAGACCTCACCATCCAAGAGGATTGTTCCTGCTCTAATGGGATTAACTACAATCTGAACAACTCATCCCAAAAGGTAAATAAACATTTGATTTCCCTCTGCCGTCTGCATGTGCCACGTTTGCCTCTGTCAACTGAGTGTCTTGTATTTTTAAAATGGGATATTTTTTCTTCTTTATTCCCTACTATTAAGTTGCCACCATCAGCAGCTTGGAAGAAATAAGGAATAACAGCAAGAGAGATACATTTACCTCCAATACAAGGTACACAAAACCAGAGCTGAAAAGCAAATCAGAAGTAGGGAAATGCAGTGAGGGAGGCACACAAAGTGCCACACGATTCCCCGACACGCAGCAGGCAGCAGGCGCAGCCGCTGCCCACCAAAGGGCACAGGTGCAAGGGCAGAAAAAGGAGCCAGAGCAGAGCAAAGTTTGCAGCAGAGTGCTGGCTAATAAATGACACCCTCTGGAAGCTGTGCTGGCAGCGGCAGCGCCCGGCACCCGCTGCCTGCGCGGAGCCTCGCGCTGCTCCCAGCGCCGCGGAAACAAAGAGCGCTCACCGCGCCAGGCCGCGCTCCCTCCAGCGCGCTCAGGAGGGATTTCTCAATCACAGCTCAGCCATATTTTCTGCTTTCTTTCTCAAACTTAACCTTCTCTGAGGACTGCTTCTATGAATAGGCTCAAATTTCAGCCACTCCTGATGAAGGCCTTTACGGAAAAAGTGTTGCTAGAAATGTCTGACAAGGGAAAAGTGATTTTTTTTTTTTTCCCCTCCCCTACTATACAATTACTAAAAACATACGGTGGAAGAGATTCCGTGCAAACCTGGAGTGTGGTCTGTTTTCCACAAAGACAAGGGAGGAAAAGTTGCAGCCCCAACCACGGGATTGATAAAAGAAGGAGCAATGAAGGAAACTACTTTGAAAACAGAAACTCTGTCAGCCAGTGCAGTAAAGAGTAACTGCATACACAAAATTACATGTAGACAGAATCAACCCTGCTTTCAGGCTTTGTGGGTGTGAGCTGTATACAGAGTGTTTGGTGAAGCCCAATTCATGTTCAAAAGAAAATTAAACCAAAGAATAAGTTTTTAAAAGGAGCCTTTGAAGCAAAAAGCAATGATGTGTGAAAGACAGAACCAGAAGAGTTTATTTAAACACACAGCATAGAAAACAGGGAAAACAGAAATTAGGAAACTAGAAGAACAGTCAAGAAGGCATCCAGCAGCCTTTTCCTGGAACTAGAAGTTCTTATATCTATGAATATTTTATCCAGATTCAACTATCTTTTTCAAGTCCTTCCTATTAAAATTTCAGACATTTTCTACAATAAAATCAGAAAAGTGATTAGAAATGTATTGGTAGAAGATATAAAATTAGTTGTGTGTGGATGTTACAAAGGATCTGGGAACCTTACACCCTTTAGATCTGCTTATTTAACTATTTAGCAGCACAATTTAAAATTTGCATATGACTGGTTTGATGCCAAACCATAAGAATAAAGCAGGAATGTCTCTGTCCTATGAATTTCAAATTCAGGGTTTTTTTAACTAAGTCCTCAAATGTGAACTGTGCTCTCTTCCTAAAATTATTATGTAGCCCATGATCTAGGTAGAAAAGTACATGTAAGACTTTAAAAGAGGCTGCTTTTTTTCCCCCTTAAACTTCCTATCAAGAGTAAATCATTTTGTGAACGTGCTCAGAAAATGGATATTTCATGCTGGTTCCAAAAGAGGAATTTCTTCATTTAGCAAACCCAAACCTAAAAATAAGTGTCTAAAACTGAAAAAAAGTTAGCAATAAACCCCAGTTCCTCATGGCACTGCAGTGCCTGACAATGCTCAGTGATGAGGAAAGTCTGTCCCATCCTCTTACAACAGTTCTCTCATCCTGAAGAAGTTCCAAAATACCCTCTGTGATAAAATCAGTCCAGGCAAGCACAGACCCTTCCAGTAAATGTCTCCCAACTCTGCCCATTGCTTTTTTGTGGGACACCTCTGATTTTATGGATGCAAGGATGTACCCAGTCCATCCCAGTGAGTAAGGTGGGAATGCCCATCCTCCTGACTAACCAAGGTATGGGCAGCCAGCCCTCAGCACATCTCTGCAGAGCTCTAGTTTGCCCAGTCTCTGCTAGATACTAATTTTATTATGGCAGGATAAATAAAACAGGAACAGCAAGGTAGACAGAAGACTGCCAGAGGTATTACAGAGTTTACACTGTTATATTTTTATGTATGTGCCCTGCAACTCAAACTTCTGGGCAGAAGTGATGGTGCCATGTAACCCTAACTACAGCCTATGTGTGCAGGTGTGGCTGTGTCCCTGAAGTCCTCCTTCATCTCACAGCCCAGAAATCTAACCTGGAAAAAAGAAGAATGTCTTTCTTGCAAGGTATGTGGTTTGGTCCAAATTGAGGGAAGAAGCTGAAGAAAAATAGTCGTTTTAGGTGCCACAGCTCAGTTAATAGGGGCTGAGTCCATTAGTCATGACAGGCAAGCCTGCAATAAATTACGACTGCCTTGTGCTCCCCCACTAGGCAAAATCCTTCCCTGGTTCTTCGCCACTCCTCACTCAAGAGCAATACCCAGGACAGATTCCAGGACAATTTGCTCTGTGCTGCTGAGACTGAGAAGCAAGGACACTGGAGGGGTGAATGCACCAAATATCTGACTTTGCAGCTTTCTCAACCTTACACAGGTTCCATAATCCAAGCAGAAACTCTTCCCATTCCTGCAGCTGCTGAAATGCCTACAGGCTGCTCCTGCATGATCCAGGAGAGGGCTCATCCCTTACCCCTGCACGGGGACCTCACTGCCAAGTCCAGGACCACTAATTGTGACAAAGACTAATTCTGACCAGGATTAATTTTGATAAGGACTGCACCCCTGCAGATCGCCATTTTGCTGAGCTCTGTTGAAGCAAAGAACAGAGAGCCCTTGCCTGGAAGAGCTCACGATTTACTAGGCCTACCAGGGGAGCAGGACAAGCACAGCACCTAAGTCTCCTGCCAAGTGTAAATCTTCAGAGCTCTGCCTCCAAAAGGCCATAAATAAAAATGGGGGGGAAAGAAGTATAAGGTAATTCTGTCCACTCTGTTTCGTTCCAAACCTTTGAAGGAAAGAATATATTAAATGCACCTCAGTCCTTTAATAAATACATAAACCACTGAGGGATGGGATTTGGACTTAAAATACCACCTTGGTCTAACTACAGTGTCAATAATGCAATGTGATAAGAAATGTAGTGTACTGGCCCCCTGTTTTAGGCATAGATAATGGAGCACATCTAAAAAGTGCCCAAAACTAATGCTGAATGTGAAGAACTGCAAGAGAATAATTGCTGGCTGAGTATTTATGTGCTCAGGAGAGACTGGATCGAAACTCCCCGTTCGATTAAGTATTTCCTTTTTTACAGAGTGCCCAAACTGATGCTCACTTGGGACTCAGCCTCTTTGAAGAGTCCAGAAAATGCTCCATCCTGTGAGCATCAGCAGCCTTTGGGGCACACACAGACTTGCAAAGGATCAGCCTTTACAAATATTTTCTAATTGATTCAACCATGATCCTGAAGATGGAATTTTATTTCCCTTTTTTCTTTTTTTTTTTTTTGTGGTTAATTTCTTTATTTATTATGCACTTGAGGAGACTTCATTGTCCAACTATTTTATTATTTGCTACACAAAAAAATATATTTGTGAATGGCTCCATTATTTCGGCAGTTAGCCTTCTGGTGCACAGAAAGTTTCCCCTCTGAACAGGCACTCATTCATTCTGCTGCACCATTGTACATTTTATGGCTTGCCATACCAAAAAAAAAAAACTTTTTTATTTCTTTCAGTGCTCCTATTATTGTAATAATTTAAAAAGTGGCTTCCACTGTATTTATATCACATCACTTGGATAAAGGACTGCTACCCACAATAAATCTAGTTATTTTCCAAAGTAGATTGCTCATTAAATATTGTATATAAAAGAGCCCTCTGAGATTCAGGATAATCCACACAGTGTTTTTTAGATATCTCTTTCTACTTAAATAAATAATTGTAATCACGAATGTGAACCAAGTACTGTGCTTATAAGGTTGAATTAATAAAAACTGAACTTTCTATAAGCCTCAGCTACAGAACATTATGCTGGTGAAGAATTTCAGGTGCAAATAATCAGAGATTACTACACACCAGGGAATTCACCAGTGGTCATGAATACCCTCCATCTACTTCAGCGAGGTAAGCAATATATTCTCTAATATGATATAGGCCAGGCTCTGTTATTGTGTTTTAGAAGTTTTTACTGAACTGAAAGATTTCTTTCTGTTCTACTCATAAGGCAACCATCTCTTCAACTTGTGCATTTACAGGATGGAGAATATACCACATGATTTTAAAATGTTTCTGTCTCTTAACTCCTCTAATTTTGAATTAGAGCTACAGAACCCAGCAAATGCTTTAAAAACAGCACAAGGGGGGAGGGAAACAAATGTATATGGTGTCTCTGCATCTTCCCCAGTGTGGCTGACTCAGTCTAGCTGCTGCTAACAAATATAGATCCTGGTATAACTCTGGAAAAGTGGGGGTTTGCATCTTAATCATAATAGTTTCTCCCAGTGATAACTATGCACTGAGTCCCAGAATTTACTTAAACTCCTCTAAACTGTAATGGTAATTTAAAATATGGAGTGCTGTGTAACAGATCAAATCTGCAACTAGATCTGGAATAATTCCATTAAAACCAGTGGAACTACAGAGATTTCTATCAGTTGTGGTATCACTATAAACCTCTTGTAAATAAGGCCTGCATTGTTGATGCTGTCACTGGTGAAGCAAATCCCATAACCCACAGATAACCTAGGCAAGCTGTGGCTGAACTGTACAAATCATCCCTTAACTTGTCCTTAAAACTGGATTTAGTCACAGTCATCCAGACTCCATATAGAGTTGAATCATTATCTGACTACAGGACATCAAATATTTTCTAAATAAAAAAGGACACAAAATTAAGCTTACTAGAGTCATTGAAAGCAAAGAAGTGTCTGAAAAAAATATTTCTTGTCCCTGGAAATCTCTGTAAATCAAAGATATTTTCTTTTTTTTCCCTTTCCCCTTGCTTTCCTCTTCTCATTTCGCCCTTTCCCTGCCCTTCCCCTCTGGAGATCACCCAGTCCAGCTGGATTACTCAGGACACAGGATTTGGAACCGTGTTGAGTACCACAGAAAAGAGCATGGTCCAATCTATTTATCACAAACTAAATTCAGACTGTAAAACAGAAGGCAGTCTCTTCTTTCCAATTACACCTTCAGTTTGAAATCTGCAAACCCAAACTCAATCCCAAACAACTCTGGTGTAGCCAGGTAATCTCAGGAGTTGCGGAGGTGTGAGGATGAAGGCTAAAATGGTTCCTTGTATGGAGGGGATATGAGATCTAGGCATTGTTAAGGACACAGAAAATTCCTGGGATTAAAACGTTTTCTGGGTGAAGTTCACCCCAAACCAGACTTTCAGGCAAAGACATCACTCAGAAGCTGGAGCAGGACTGAGAACTGCTCAGCCTTTGTGCTGATCTCCAAAGAAGAGGAGAAGGCAATCAAGAAAGAGGGAAACACACAGCAAATGACGCTGAAAAGGATGGATGCAAACACATCTCCTCATTTGGCTCCACTCCACAGCCATACAAAGGACTACACTGTCTGGCAGCATTTGTATTTTTTAATGTTCAAAAATACGCACTTAGAGTAATTTTGCTTGATAGCAAATACTGAGGAGCACCTGTAAGCTCCCACATAGTGCCTTACTGGAGAAACAGGTGTGACACTCCAAATCCTGCAGGACCACCTCTCTGTGCACCTCTGTGAACACAGAGTCAGCTAAGGGCATGGTTTTGGGGAACACAATAATTCCTTTAGGTCCTTCAGAACTGAGGGTTGAACATCAGTACTGTACTACCCAGCTGCTGACCTCACAGTGCAGCACTTTATTGATAAGGAACAGAAAACCCGTTTGGAAAGCTTAATGCTGCTGTTACTCTGTGTTTTTCCACTCTAATTTTGCTCAGCAGTTAACTGAAATCCCCATATTGCTTTCCTCATTCAAACCAAAACCTCGTAGCCCTAAGAAAACCACAGATACTGTAACGAGCCGTGACTCATCCAACATCGCCCGAGTAGGAATTACACATTTTACTGTAAGGGTATCTAGGCCATCTCTACATCTAACATTTTATCGAGAATAAGGCCAAAACATATCACTTTCAGTATAGCAGGGAAAAGGAAGCCTTTGTGGTTAAAGCAAAGGCCAATGAGTCAGATGATGTGGGCTCTGTTTCCAGGCCTCACGCAGACTTCCTATGTGACTTCAGCTGAATCTCTTCACTGCTCTGCTCCTCTCTTTTCACATCTGCACGAAGGATGTCAGGGTGTCACATCCATTCATCTTGGTTTCTCAAATTTTTTGAGACATCTGGGTGGGACATGCAAAGTGTTATGATAACTACCATGCATCTGTTTTTCTGCTGTGAACAGAACCATTAGCTGCTTCCGGATGGAGAAGAAAATAAGAAGGCCAGCCTCAGGCAAAACAAAAAGAAATTATTCTAGAGGATTGGCTCCTCTCTGGTTTCACCAGTACAATCACAAGTGAAATAATTCAAAGGATGCAGAGCTCAAAGATTTGGAGGAGTAAACACTGACAGACCTCTGAAATCCCTTGACCTTACTCTAGATTATTGCACTGTGCTGCATCCGATGCAGCAGGTTTTTTTTAATATTTATAATTCATAGGCATATAATTAAATCTTGCACATTCATTTTGAGAAAGCACAATAGCTAAACCACTAACCCTTAAGCAGAGTCTAGCAGTGGCATTTGGAGAGTCAACCACACTCTCTCACCTATGCTGGCAAACACATTACTCTGGCTGTGAAGGAAACCACAATGTGGGAAGGAAAGCCTACAAAAGAATGAAAACAGAAAGTGTCTAAGGCCTTGGCAGAAGGACACTAAATAAAATAGAGAGTGGTGACTCATTTTGGCAGTGAATCCACCTCAACCCCTTCAAAGGCTTTGGCAAGAGTCCTCGGAGGAGACCCCAGGCTTTTGCCAAGCCACAAAACACCACAATTATTATCGCAGCAGTCATCAACAAAACAGATTTTGTAAACTGACTTGTTGGCACATAGATTAAAGAAGCTATAAAAAGGAATAACAGCTGTTTGGGTTGCCCTATGCAGAAAGTTACTATATAAAAAGTACTTTTACACATATCATATATACGTACACACAGACACACACAGATGCACATGATGTGTACATGAAGAATATACAAACAAGCAAAAGTGCCAAGAGCTGCTGAAGGATTTCACTGCTGTTTGTGGGAGATAAATCTGCAGGTCTGAAAAGCTGTAAACTAAAGAACTGATCCTCTGCTCAGTCCTACCGGTGTCACAATACTCACTGCAGTGTTTCATTAGTTTCAGTAGAGTTGTTGCCATTATACAAGAGTATAAGACATCAGACTCTAGAGCTAATAATGGCTACTTAAATAAAAGTACCACAGACCTAATTCCCTTCCTAAATCAAAAGAAAATTTACTGATGCGTAAATCAAAAGACAATCTTTACATGCAGGAGCCACACTACTATGTGGGATAAAATGGACCAGAGATAATTTAGGATAAGCTACAAGTGTCCTAATGGCTCACAAAATTTTCACATTCAAAGGTTATGGTCAGTTTTTAAACTAAGTATGTTTGAATATTTATGTAAATAAGCAAATCGTCAACTTTTGTAATCGAAAATAAGGTTTGCAGCAGATGATGAGGTTTTGTCTACCTAGATCTCAAACACAAAGGCAAGAATGAACCCCTACATTCAGTTTTAAAAGTAGTAATGCACATTATGCTGGTGTGCATGCTGTGCCTAGGTTTAGGATCTCCTAAACACTGCACTTCTTTATTTAAAGCAGATGAAACATTACCCTTTGAATTAACAGGTTTTTATTAAAGTGGCAGAAAGAGAGATGAAGTTGAGAACACGACACCAGTATCCTGTTCCAATCTTTCTTTAAAAGTCTTCACTAAGATTTTTAAACACTAAAGAGGGTTCACTTTGAGTTTCTACACCATTTTTTTTTATTACATTGATAAGCAAGATTTTTCTTGAGTTTTTCCCCCCTTGAATTTGAAGTGCTCTAAATTTTGGTCATGTGTAATGTTAGAATTTCCTGAAAAATATTTTAGAGAATCTGGTATATAACTCAGTAAATGCATCTGGCTCAATTAAACTCCATGTGCCCTGACCAGTATCCAATACTTTTTTCAGAGGCTGTGTGTCTTAATCTCATCTTTTCACCACAGAATCAAGAGTTCAAATTACATCATTAAAAATAATACCCTGGTCTAAGGAAGTACGATGGAAATATAGGCTGCCAATGAAAGAGGGCGAATCTGAACTAAAGGGATGTTTATAACCTCTACAAAGACATAAAGGAATAAGTTATGGGAGAAATGTGGATATAAACAGCAAACATTGCTGCAAAAGACATCTGCATCCATATGAATTTCCTCAAGCAAATGGATAAAGGCAAAGTAGATTTCAGGGTCCTGCCGTTCCTGCAGGAGAAATGATGTGGCCCATTGACCCAGCACTAGTAGAGGATGTGCAATAGCAGAGATGAAGCATTTGGATTTAGGTGTGGATCCTGTTGCTGCTTTAATACCTCCCAAACACTGGGTGGAGGGAAGCTGTCACATCACTTGGGATGATAATACTTGATTTTCCACTGTTAACTTAAACAGGGAAAATATACCAAGGTAATCCGAGAAAACTCCTAACAGATGAAAGTTGACACATGGGCTGAGAGTGAGACTACGTGAGAAAGGGAGTTTTTACTAATATATTCCACCTGAATGTAGGTATTTGTATCTAAAAGAAAAGCCTCTATCTACCATTCTGTTCCTATTACTACAAATATTTTCCAGCTGCATAGAGAACCATTTAGTATTTTCAAAATTACTTGTCCTTAGGCAATCTGTTTAATTTCAAGTGCCATCTAAAAAGTAGCTGGGACTGTATTTACTGCTTGTATGCACAGGCAACCATTTAGCACGGGATGGTCAGCCTATAAATACAAATCCATACATTTAAAGTGCTTAGCTTAAATTATTTGCATTTTACTCTTATCCTTTGTTTTTTTCTTTCTTATTTAGGGCCACCTTGGACTACATAATGCATTACACAGGCACCAAATGAGCTTGCACGCCAGCAGAAGCAGGGAGTTTCACCTATCCAAGTATTTAAAAAGCTTGCAAGCACACACTTTCTCCTGTGCAGCCCAGAGATCCCTGTTGAGTCTATGCCAAGTCCCTGAAAAGTTGGACACTGCATCCGGTATTTACACTAAGCTAAAATTCTAATCAGCACTAACAGCAGTGTGTTTTAATTCACCCTTATGATTTTATTTCAATCTGCTAAGTAGCACAACTGCCAGAAAGAAACTGCTATAAACTCCAGTAAACAAATGCAGGGGTAAAAAAAATAATATATATATATATATATATACATACATATATATATATAAAGATAATCCTAAACCTGTTGGAGATAAAGTTTGCACCACTTCAGACTCACAGATCAAAAAGAAAGTCTGAAGCTTTGGTCAAAGTTGCTCTCTGCTGATTTCTCTCCAAATACCCTACCTTCCACACTGAGTTTTTATAACTTTTTTCCCTCCAACGTGTTTGGTACTTTTTAGCCAAGGAAGGAAAACGCTGATGTTATTTTACACCGGCTATTTCACCTCACGTCCTCCCCTCGGCAGCTTTCTGCCAAGTGCTGTGAAACAAGAACACAGTAACTACTTGAATCTCTGGATGACACTATAAATCGTAGTGCCAAGAGGCCGGTGCCAAGTCCGGCATCTTCCTTACTTTGGGAAGGAAAACAAAACACACACACACACACACGAGCACAAAAAAAAAAAAAAAAAAAAAAGAAAGAAAAAAAAAAGAAAAAGAATTTCGGCAGCAGGAAAATTGTGAGAAGTTGGTCACCATTTTGGACCTGTTCAGTGCAGTCAGACCTTGGCAGCCATCTTACAGCTTGGCAACCATTTTGAGAATGTGCCTGGCAAGCTCTCAGAGCTCGCCGACACTGTTTCAACACAGCGCTGGTTAAATATAGTCCAAATTAAACAATACCGTGTAATATCAGGTAAACTCGCCCTTCAGAAATCCACCCCACAGGTGTTTGTAAGTACATCTTTAAAGAGAGACGGACACTGTGCTTGCCATGGGGCCGCCTGGGCCCCTTAACCCTTTCCAGGGCACGGAGCTGGTGAAGCCCCACCAAGGCGCCCATGAGGGGGTCCTGGTGATGGGAACACTGCCCAACAGGGACCCTATGGATGGTGGGACACAGAAGATGTGATGCCTTTCACCACTGTTTAACGAGGCCCCAGGAACCCCACCGGGAGCAAAGGCCCCTCCAAAGGAGGAAATGGGATGACAGGGGGACTGTACACAACAACACGTAAACCCGCAGCTGTCGTGTGAGAAAAAAGTACTTTCGCAGCTTTAATTTCCTGGCTAACTTTTCCATGTGCTCCTCTCCCAGAGACAAAAGGAAAAGTTTGAGGAGAAAAAAGTCATCCCAGCAGCCAGACATCTTAGGGAAGGCTGGTTTATTGAGAGAGCCCGATGGCGGGGCGAGCTGTAAACAAACACTTCCCTTCTTCTCCCCACCCTGCGAGATCAGTGTGTTTTTGGACCGAACGCCCTTCACTCTGACAGTGCCAAAATCCCAAGGAAGATTTTGTGCCAGATGAAGAAAGGCATGGTTGTCAAAAACTGCTCTGGCCCAGGAGTAGGAAAAGTGCTGTGGTGAGCCAAGGGAAGCGCCTCAGTACCACTCCTCAGGGCCAGGGGGTACAGCAAGGTATTCTGGCCATATTTCTCCCAGTATTCTAAACAATCCCTTTGCTGAAGAAGTTCATTTTTCATATTTAATGTAGTGTAAACACATTTAATAACTTGAGGAGGAATGTGGGGTGAGTGTTTTTACAGAACAAACAGTGCTATCTCCAGGACTGCTGCACTAAAGTTTAGTCTACATGAGGCTCTAACTCTGTCAGCCTATTTGAATAAAACTTAAAAAAGATAATATATGGGCAAAACTCAACACTTGGAAAACAGAGTGTGCAAAAAGGCAAATATTTGAAGGTACTAAACAGTATCCGAGTATTAAAATGACATTTTGGGGAAGTATTTAATATCTGAAGACAAATGTCTATTGGAAATGCTTACTACACACATTATATTCTGCTTCTTATCTTGAAATAATTTAGAGTGGAACAGAAAAGATCAAGTTTATGCTCTATTAGCATAAAGTTTAAACTATAAGGGGTTTTTGACCTTGAAGTCTGAATTAAATGATGTCTGGGATTTTTATTCTCTCTCCTTTTTTTTGCCCTTTTGAAATTTTAATCTGGGGGGGAAAAAATTAAAAGCCAACTAATTAAGTGTAATTTCATAGTGAATGAAATAAATTAATTAAACCATAATTGAAATGACAATATTAAATATGAAAATATTATGCTGGAGTAGATCAGAATAAAGTCTTGACACTGCTGGGTATCTTTTATATTGAAGGACAGTATCTGCAGCCCCATGACGTCAGCTGTGCAGGAATAGTTGGGAATGCATTGATAAATTGCTCCATCGATTCTGTTCTGCTTCACTTACCATAATTATAGCACAGTAATGGATGACATGAGTGATATATTTTTACTTTAGAGAAAAGCCAAGAGTTTGCCTGTTTCTTTATGAGATTAGACCAAATCCTTTCAATTAATACAGCATGATTGATATCTAAAAGTGTACTGGGGTAAGATACTCGCTTCATGTGAACATCTTTAAATATTATTGGTTAAATATTGAGATAGAATTCAAAGAGCAGTTTCAGTGCTTTAAATAACAGTGTCATTTTGGTAATATGAAAGATGTATCGTCACAATTTTCAAAGACTTTTCTAGGTCTACTTTAAACATTTTGATTTTATAGAATCTAAAAATCACATTTGCAATTAATATCTTTGTAAGGCAGGACAGCTTAAGCATTTTCCTCGGATTCTGCAGACACCCTCACTGAAATGTTTGCTAAGGCTATGAACAGATATGTTGGGAGAAAGGCTGGGAGGCCTGGATTGTGCTTTTCAAATATATATGGTCCAGGCTTAGCTTTCAGCTGCTCTCCACTGAAGCCAAATGATGCAGCCCATGTGTAGGCCCAAGGACAGAACTTCCTCCGGTGTGAGTAAAGACTGAGTAGAAGATGAAATGAAGAGTGATGTCTTATTGTTGTAGAGGAAGTGCTACATCCATCTACCCCTCCTCCAAATTTGCAGAAGAAGAATTACATCAGCAACCTGCCCCACCAATGACATGTTCTCCAGGAATAAAGAACCATCACTCAAGAAGCAAGGGGGCATATGGGGTTTTCAGAGGAGATTTGACAAAAGATGAGAGCAGGTGAGGCATAAACACACCAAGCCACTGTCATGAAAGACATATCCATATTATAGGGATGCACAGATGACTCTTGTACCAATGCTTGTAAGACTCAATAAACGCAGAAAAGACCTGCACATTGCTCTCAACTCAAGCTTCCCTGCCACAACTCAAGCTTCCCTCATGGATTCAGGTCCTTCACGTGAACAGAGAAAACATAGGTTGCAGAGAAAACATAAGTTGCATTTATGCAATATTCTTATTATTTTAGCTGTCCTGGTTATGGAAGTGCTAACAAAAGAACCCTGAATGGGAGCTTTTTAATCAATAAAAACTTTCCCCAGCCACTGTACCTTCATGCTGAGTAATTTCTACTTAGCAGTGAGCAAAGGAACCCAACACTTATGGAGTTTTGAATGACGCCAAAAGTATCTTTGGGGAAAAAATGATGCTACCTCCATGTAGCTCTATCTCCCACAGCTTTCTTTCAAGTAGAGTTCAAAAAACATGATAAACAATTTCTCTAAAAATTTTAAGCTGTCCCCTCCCCCCAAGCAGTGAGCATCTAAGATTGATCTGTACTTCTAACTGTTGAATTCATCCCTTTCTCATGTTACAAAGGCTGTCACTGGAAATAAAGTGTAACTTGGGATGGCAGTGGCAGCTATCAAACCTCCTGACATATTAGAGCGTCTGAAACCCAGACACCCAAGGTTTACATCAGAAAACTCCAGCATGTAGCGAACAACTCAAAACCAACTATCGACCTTCCTATTGATTTCTAGTGGGGAAACCAAGACGGGAAAAGCACCAGAAGAGATAGGATTTCTTTTCCTCTCCTCATCACTAACTTAGTGGCTGCCAAACTCAGGTCTTCCCAGGCTTAAGCCATCAGAGGTTTGTGTTGCAGCTAGCCAGGATGTCTGCCTAAGATAATTCAAGCTGAAAGCAGACAGTGTGCAGTGGGAGCTGATTAGCCACTGACTTCCAACGTGACCTGTCTCAGTCCCAAAAGAAGCTTCTTGACAGAAAGACATGGAGGCTACGGCACAGCGCAAAAAAACCCCATGGTTATCTTTTCAAATGGTATTTGAGGACATCTGACTTTTATAGTTGGACAATTTAGAGGTGCTTTTTGCAACTGGTAAGTCCTAAACTTGTCCCTTAAATATGTGATTGTATACTGCAACAACAGGTTCAAAACAAATTATTTTTCAAAACCCAATATAAATACATATAATTAGGATTAAATAAACCTTAAAACAATTCACACTATGGAAAGAACGTGTTAAAAAGGCCATATATCTTTCATCTCATTTTCTTCATCAATGCAATCAGTCTGGTGCGTGTTTCAGTAACTTTGCTGAAAGTATTCTAGATTTCCATCCATTTAGCTGATGGCACTTTTGACCTTCCATGGAGACTGGGAAAATAATAACGATAGGTGTGATTTTGATGATTCATAATTTAAAAGGAAATATCTCATGTTTGCTGCAGATCATCTGTTCCACTCATTATATTCATCTCTTAGCTAGTATTTTCATGTTTAATTTGGAGATTGCGTGGCCACAGTTCAAAATGAAAGCTTGGTTCTGAATCCCATGGATTTTGCAGCTGAATCTCAGCCACAGGAACACCCTTTTCCAATTATAAAGTGTATGGTTAGGGTGTAAATCCTAGTGCATATTTTATACTGAAAGTCACAATGTTAGCAAAGCACTCAAGAAACCTCTGAAAATCTTCCGTAAAAACCTGGTAAGTTTGTTGTGAAAAATCAGAAACATCTTCTGCCTTTAAAACCAGGACTGTGCTACAATCTCAAGACTTAGACTATCATCTATTATTTTTAATTTGTTATGTTAATGGGCTGCAAGGTCCAAAATATCTGACATATCTGAACTCTTCTGCTGCTCCCCTTTGTAAAGCTCCAGCATTTTTTTACACAGCTCTGCAGGAACAGACCATAACGTCTGGAATGTTTTGATCTTATCTTAAGTTTTTAATAACTTTCTTTTTTTATATACTACATATTTTGCATGTTTTATTGCAAAACTCACTTTGCAGCTGTTTATCCACTTTAGAGGGTTCCGCTCATCCCCAGGTCCCTGAAGGACAAAAACTGAGGTGCCAGCTCCCAGCAGCAGCTGTCCTGGCCCAAGTGGGTGCTGCCCAAGTGTGAGGCACCCCCACCTTCCTCCCTGGAGGAAGAGGAGGCAGAGCTATGGGGCCATGGCCAGGACACCCGGGAGGCAGCTGCTCGCTGGGCAGCCCTACAGACACTTTACAGCTGCTTTCTTCACGGCATTCCCAAGAAAGTGATGTGACTCTCCCCAGGCGATGAGTCCACCTTCTGCAATACTGGGATCAAGTTGCACCGCACTGGAACAGCCAGGCTGAATCAAGGCCTCAGGACTCTCTTTTTCACAGCAAGCAGGAAAAATATGAGCACATACATTCATAAAGCTGCACCAAACTATTATGTAAATGCTACATGTTGGAGTGGGTATTTTAGTTTTATGGTGGGACAGCAGGAATAAGCTTATAAATCTAAGGCCTGGGGTCAATGCTTAAGCAGAGATTACCTCTAAGCTTTACTTACACATTCTATTTTGGCCCAACAATTCGCAATGTATTTCTGGAAAAGAGAATAGTCCCAGCTCATTCCTGCTGGGACGGGCACATGGCAAGATGCATCCCCCTGAGATGTCTGGGGTGGCACCTAAGAAGGGCTGGCAAATTCCTGTCGGAGCAGTAAAGACGACAATCTGCCTTGAGCCATGGTGGGGATAAAGTAAATCTGCTCGGCTTCGGGCCGGCACTTTTTCTGGCTCGTGACACCGGCTTTCCTGCAGCCTCACCGCGCTCGTACAGCTCGTCATGACCCTCACCCTGACAGCTTCGCCTCCAGCCAAGATCCGTGACGGCTCCTTCCAAAACAAACCAAGACAAAGTTGCTCTGGAGCAATGTTTTTCCTGAACCGAGCACGACGCGACTCCGCTTCCACCCACGTAGTAACCCATCCACATGCCCAGCAGACTGTGACCCAAGCACACAAAAATGAACGTGCCGAGCCCTCCAGTCGCCAAAGGGGACTCCAAAAGCTTAGATCAAGAGGGGCAAATTGTGCAGGAATTACAAAGAGGTCTCAATACAACTGGCAAACTATATCTGCACACCTGCACACCTCCTTTTCTTGAGGACCTGAGTTACAGGTGCTGCTGTCTGAAACGGGGCCTGTATGCTTCCACTGGCATCAGCAAGCTCACAAAATAAGGCTGTAAAATAAGAATAACCTTTTAACAACACAATGTTGCTTGAGGAATGAGACTCTCGGTACACAGAAGGTATCAGAAGGGATCATCAAAACATTACGATAGATACTAAAATGGAATTCCTGTTAAGATGTTAACTTACATTTATACATAAAGCAGCCTATTTAAAGCATGCTTGTTAAAATTCACAGTTATTTCACTGACAGGCATTCAGAGAGCATCGTAATGAAGTTATATGGTAAAAAGGCAACTATTTAAAATAATCCTAAATGCATTATTTACTAGAAGTTAGCAGTAGGGATTGAGAAGCAGCTCGTGTGGATTGCTGGATTTTGTGCTCTAGTGGTAAAGAAGGATATGACAGCATGTTTGGGCAGAGGAAGAGAAATGTTTGAGGTCTCCAGCTGCAGAGTTTCAGGGCTGTTACTGAGCACAGGCCAGAGATTACCCTGACTTGGTTAACCCAAAAATCCGCCGGAGGGAGATTGCCATCCTGCCTGGCAGGGCTCACTGGGACACACTCTCTAGAGTCTCTCACAAAAAAGAAACAACTACCATTGATAAGCACTATGCTAAACCCAATTTTTAGCACTTCAGAAGTAGGATTTCTGACTCTGCAAACTCCAGACCATTTCCTGGAAGGAAAGACAGTAAAAAGCCTATATTTGGAAACCATTCCTCCACATACCCCTGTAAAAAGAAGGGTGGAGGCAGCCATAAAAAGAAGGGTCGATACATTTATCTGCTCTCTGTTTTCCTCCTTGGGCTGAGAGGCACATGAGAGAAAACGGAGCGGGATCAAGTCCAAAGAACTATCCTCTTTAAGGATACACTACACGGTATCATCAGCGAGTCTCAGCCAATATTGGCTAACAGTCGCTGTCTGTTTGCCAAGCAGAAGTTTGCCATGTTAAACTGTCACTATAATGCCACCTTGAAGAGGCGTTATCATCACTCTTGCGATGATACACGGCAACCGTGAACGGAAACCGAGGCCGGAGCTCACACATCTGAACAACAGACAATCCTGGTGCCATGGATAAGTAACCCAACAGACAGCCCTGCCTGCTTATTGCTGCAACGATCCAGGAGCCCCCTCTGAATGGACACTGCCCTAAAAATTGTACCGGTTTATGACTTTATAAGACACCAATTACTGAATTTTATTAAAAATACTGAGAATACAGAAACTCATTCTCCTATTTCTCTAAATTTACTGCTTCCCTGCTCTGAATAGAGTATAGAAGCACAACAGGAAGCCACAAAATCTCTTGTGCATCTCATGGAATTGATACCAACATAAAACATTGACAGAAACTCATTCTGAAGGCCTCTTGCCTTAGGATCTTCACAGGTAAAGGACAGGGAGACAGCCAGTACAGGGGCCACAAGGCAGGGGCTCGATTTCCCCTTTAACTCGACTGGCCTTGGTATTGAATTAGGCATATAAATAAAACCTGGGGAGAGGGGAGCATGACACCAGACAGAAGTGCTATATGCTGCTGCAGGCACGGCTCACCAGATGGGAAAGCTCTTACAACAACGTAGCTGCACGGTGCAGCCAGCACTGCTGCACAAACTCCTCGTTAACATGGCAAAGTTATAACATGAACTTACAGAACACAGAACCTGAAATTTGATTAGATACAGGGTGGGAACTTTTTTTTATCTTTATTTAATAACGACTGTATAATATTGACCTTAGTAATTACAGGCTGGGAAAGCGAACTTCGCATTAACGGCACCGTATTGATTTTGCAAAAGTACAAAAGTACTTTTATGCCTTAGAAAGGTTCCAGTTACCACATTTGAATGACCTCGGGAGAACAGTGTCTTGGAGAACTCTATTCTTCATTCAGCAGTGCTCCTAAATGTACCCCTAACTGCTGTACTCACAAGACCTAATATTTAACAACCTGATAAAGCCTCCTCTGTCATGCCCTCAGCTCCCTTCGACTCAATGCTTTGCAGAGTTAGAGTCAACTCTAATGGGCCAAATGCAATTTCACTTATTAAAACAATTTATTCAATATGTAGTACATCAGTGAATTAATATATTATTCACCAATATGTTCTGAACTATTTAGCCAGCTGTATGAAATGTTTCTAATACACTAGCTGACATTTTTTTAATTACACAAATACTTTGGGTAGCAAATAACTGTTCGCTATTTGGCAAGCCCTACAAATTATATACAGTTAATTATATTCAGGTTGGTATATGGGTTATAAATAACTGTGATAAAACTGATATCAATGCTGACAGAATTTTAGTGGAAATTGACATTTTTCTATACTGAAGTAACTGAGAGCTAGGCACAGAAATACTGCCTCCAGAAATACAACTGTAAATTAATAAATTGTGCATGTGGACAAAATGACTTATTATTTTAACACACTGTATGTTTTTGCTCCTCCATTCTTATTAATTTCATGTTTTGCTGTAATTTATATTCTGTTTGAGAACTGGTTTTCTTTTTTCTTTTTTAGAGTGCTGTTCAAGTTACTGACTTTAAAAGTTTTTCACAGGTTCCTCCGTAGACTTATACTTGCCTGCGAATCCCCAATTTTAACTATCAGCTCTCAGACAGGCAAATCTGTGTGAGCAGTCACAAACTGCTAACTGGAGCTCAAGTATTAATTCAAGTACTGGCACTGCTGGAGAACCTAAGCACCCAAAACAGTCTGGGCCGTGACAGGGCTGTCCCCAACACCCTGCAGTCATTCATTTAAAGGTCATCAGTTTTATAACAACCTAAAATTTAAAGACAAAATTATAAGAAGTTGTGGAGCTCGTGTTGTTTTCCATTACAGTCCTAAACCACCCTGTGGAGTCAACTCTGGTTTGCCTCAGTGTAACCACATCAAAATTTGTTTCAGGCTGTGCCTTCTGCAAAGACAAACCCTACCATCTGCTTGGGGTTCAGCTACCCAGCTTCCTTTCCTGAGATTCCCTGAAGTAGCAACCTGAATATCACACCTGTTTATCACGACAACTCCCTTTAACAGATCCTTCTGTTTCCCTGTCCTGACTATTATATCTGTTAGCATCCTGCTGCAGGCGTGGGGAACATGACCCCTTCCTGTACATGAGGGAAGAGGCTGAAATTTTTTAAGCCATGGTGATGTAGTCTGTCACCAGGTGTGGATTAGTTGTTCCAAGTCAGTGCATGTCACAGTGCTTTAAGGATGTGTGGAGGCACGAAAAAATCCAACACAACAACATCGATCCTCAACTTACCACATCCTCATCTCCAACAGTCATGCCTGGAGGGACGGTTTCCCATGTTATGGTATGTAGTGAAATACAAAAACAACAACAAAAAAACCCCCAACAGAACAAAACAAGACAAAAAAATCTAAAGGGAAATGGATACCTTTTGTGAAAGAACTATTACTAAGTGGTAAGACAGTGGGGGGGAAAAAAGCAGAGGCAATGGGAGGAAGGAAAAGAGAAAAAAGAGAGCAGATTCTTCAGTAGGGGAAGTTTCTTCTGTTAATTGGCAGTGAATCAGTTACTAAATGACATGCCTAAAATCAGGTGGTGGATTATTGGAAATTAAATCTTTGTCCCAGGAAAGCCAACGGCAAAAATCCTATTGATTTCAATGGGACAGGGTTGTCTCTCTGGACTTAACAGTCAATCATGCAGAATTGGCAACAGCGTCTGAACATCCCTGTTTGTTATTAGACCACGGAAATCCATATTAGTTTGCTTCATCTGCACTTGTGACCAGTGCACCAGCACTTTTTTTTTTTTTTGGCATGGAGGTGCAAATAAGCAGAGTGGGTTCAATTTTTCAACCCAAGACACATGAATTAGAGCTTTGCTCTTTCTCCCAAGCATTTCAGAGACCATTTTCCCCCTGAAAGGCATGGGCAGCCTCACCGCTAATGGGAGTGCTGTGTTTACAAGCAGAGGGGAACTAAGCCCTTAGTGTTTTTGCATATTTGCAATACATTATGTGGCTGGGATGGGAGGAAGGTTTGGTGGAAGAGAAAGATGGTGAGAAATGGTGGAAGGAAAAAAATATCTGGCCCTCAGAGGCTGGAATAACTGTGGAGTATACAGAGCCCTCCTTTTTCTCAGTCCTTTTTTGCAGAATAGCTTTGTTGAGTAACAATCAAACTAAACTACGGATACTTAACATTATAAATATAACACCGTAGTATAATGCTCCCATTTAACAACTTTTCACGAACAACCTTTCAAAATTTAAGTGCTTAGAAATTCTTGGATGACAAAGCTGCTATTTACGACTAATCTTTTTATCTGAAGGCAAAACTGGGTCCAAATAAATAAAAAGACAGTAAGAGAGTAACAAAGTAGAAAGAATGCGGGTGTGCGCGACGCACACCCACACTGAAAAACAATAAACAGATTTACAATGGCAAAGCATGTTATAGGAGAGATAGCATTAATATGGGGCCCAAAGCCCACCACTTAGATTAAATATGATATGGAAATCGCCACAGATTGATACAAGGCTGAGTAAACAAACAATACAAACTGTAGTGGGTATATTTGTCCAGCCATGTATTAGTGCAATGCACAAAATGGGACCCAGTGAACACTTAAAGTGAAAATTTGTGACCTGTTAGTATCCCCAAAATGCCCATAGAACATTATTTTCCCTTTTAACCTTAATTTTTATTCTCTGTCTCAATTTCTGCTCTGCTTCTCCCATCATAGCCCAAGTTACCTATGCTGACAGCCATAGCAGGCCAAGGTAGCACAGATGGGGCGGCTGCAGCTGCATCTCACCTGCCAGACTGCAAAGCCCACCGGGACACTTTCCCACTCCCTTTATGTCTGTCTTTGTGCATTTGCAACAGCGCCTTTCCCTGGGCCTTTATCGAACATGTCACCGATGCCGCGCGACTCCGGCTCTGACGCCCCGCTAATAAGTCACAGATCCGCAACGTGCTCCTTCCTCCATGGAGGAAACCCAAGACGGGCCTCCCCAAAAAAGTATACCTTGAGCATGTCAGCGTGGGCTCTGATTTAAAGCAATTCAATATGCCTGGCTCCCCAAAGGCAGCACGCCTGTAGGGACAAAGAATACCTCAATGCAACTCAACAGCAAACCCTGCTGGATTAAATCGCAGGGCCGGTGGGCTCCACGTTTGATCTCGGGCTGCCTTTGTTGGGAACGGCCCGGGCGCAGGTGGCGGTGCGGGAGCAGCCCGGCTTTCAAAGCGATGGGAACAATGTGCGACGAGCCGAGCGCGGCAAAACTTCCCTCGTAAAGTTGCTCGTTTCGGGCTTCATGGGAAACTTGGCAAAGTTTCCCTCGGGGCCCTATTTTTTTTTTTTTTTTTTTTTTTTCTCAAAAGCCTTAACCTCCCTTCCTTTGTTTAACCTTCAATTTTGTGCCTAAAAAAATAAGGGAGGGTGTCAGTTTTTCCATGCCCGGCTTTGCAGGCTGTGAAAAAAGTCCTGCTGCCACCTGAGCGGGGGATCGGACGGGAGGCGAGATGCCTGCGTGCTCTCGCTTACTTCCACGAATAATCCCACCTGCAAATGGAGAAGTTGGGTTTCAAATATCAGGCCCTCAGGTTCACGGATCTTTTGAAACGAAGCTGTGTCAGATTTATGGCTTCGGTGTGCGAAGGGAGGAAACCGTGGCCATTTTGAGCAAGTTCTGCCTGGAGCTTTCCGATCTGAACCCCAGGCTCCGCTTCCAGATCGGAGCACAGAAAGTTTTTGTAGCGCGTGTGCTCGCCAAAAAATACGCGTCCCTCCGTAAAGTGAAGCAGGCAGCGAGCACATGTCCCAGAGAAGCACGGCTGCCTTCCCCGGCCTGCAAATGCCGCTCTCCCACTGAATTTATCAACAGCTATAAAGCAAGGGAAAGTCCTTGCATTATCCCATTCCCAAACTCCTCTCCATTAAAACAGAAGACAATTCCTGCAGACTGCACGCCCTTTACTTTGGATGCAGTTAAAGATTTTGCTGGCTGCTGCACCAAAACTTCCCATGCTGTGTTTACTGAATTGAATATAATCTTTTTTTTTTCTCCCTACCTTAATTTCAATATTTAGAATAGCTTAATTATATCTGATATCTACTAAATGTTAAATTGCTGCCATGGATACTGTACTTGTTTTAGGCTTTGCCCACAACCCAAAATGTAACTAAAGATTAATAGAATGCTGAGATATTTTTGGCTGCGAGTGAAATTTAATGAATAAACATTTAAATAAATTACCCCAATAATGAAACAATATGCCATTAACGCCTGAGTTATGCTAAATGCTTCACTTCTCTTACAATTCATGCAAATACTCGGGAAAAGAAATTATAGTGGTGAACTACATTAAACAAAATCCTGCCTAAACCCCACCCGTAAAACAGTGTCTCTACAGTATTGGGAACAAAAACTGTGGCTTGTCAGTCAAAGTGTCTAACTATGGCATATGGGTAAAGGTTTCAGTCTGCTATCTCCAGACTCATCTTATGGCCCGGGTTCAACGCTACTGAACCGCTCTCTAGACAAAAGGCGAACTCATTGAAAATGGGTGCTGCGAGCTGTCTGGTCAGGGCGGCCGCGCAGCCTGCGTCTGGATGCACACAAACTACTGGCATGGGGGAAACGCAGCGCGCTTTGGAGGGCTTTAGAGTTTCCTAAGAGCTGAAAAAGAAGCAGCCTGAAGGTTAAAGCTGGCTAGTCAGAATGGCATACTTGGCTGCATATATAGCCAGGTGGCCTGGGCATATTGGCAAACAACTGGCAAACTGCCCAATACATATGGCTTAGATTGCTTTGCTCTTCCCATGAAGCCTTCTTAGACTCTTGAGCAAGCATTCATTTTAGAGCAAAACGCATCCAAGTGTTAAATAAAATCATCCCCTAAATATACTGCATGTAACCTCTTCCTTTAAATAAGAACGAGATAACTATATTAAAATAAACTAATGATATTTTTTAATGAATCCTCGCATAAAAGTGACACACCCCCCCCAGCCTTTCTCTAAGTGGATTTGCCCTTACTTTTGTTAACTCCTGAAGTACCAAATATGCAATTTTTTCCACACGTTCTCCTTTTGAAGGGTAACTACTTATGACAGTATTTAAGCTCTTAGCACACCAGAACTTGCATTTGTGGTGAGACATCAGGCGCTTGAGCAGTGCTTTAGCCATGTCCTGCACTGCTCCACCACACAGATGTTCAGGGCTTCTCCCAGTTTCCCAGCTACTTTGTGCCTTAAGCAGATAGTTGCCTTTATTAAATGTTAAATCACATTTTGTTTTTGAAGAGTGCTTTCCCTTAAAAACTTTCAAGTCAAGTCCCAATAGAAATTTAAAAATTCAAGCAACGCACTTGACGCATACTCCAGAGCAAGTATATGTTTAAGCATCAATCCTACAGTGCAAGTCCTTGCGCTAAGGCTAGTGTAAATACTGCATTAAACATTCACAACAGCTTTGGGGAAAGGGCTAAACATATTTAAACAATTAACACATGCCGAACTCTAAGCCGGTGCTTACATGCCACTGCCTCGAAGCAGAGGTTGTGACAAAGGTAAATTCTTCTAAATTAAAAGCAATGGGACTCTGGTTGAAAGCTCAGTAAATGCTTAAGTGTTTCGCTGAACTGAAGCCTCAGTTAATGAGGAACAAGAAATAATTCTCCTCAGTTCCAGAAAAAAAGTGTGCTTGCTGACCCTCATCCCACTGAAACCCTTTCTGTTTCACAAGCTGGACACTGAAGTCTTGAGTGCTGGGAGTGAAATTAAGACAATAGCCTCAGTTTGTTTTAATGCACTGTTACCTACAGCTCTTCTGCAGTTATAAAAGGCCAAAAAGAGAAAACTACAAACTTTTCCAAAAGCTGTTTTAAGAACTAAGAGTGAGTTACCATTCCTGTGTCATCTACTAGTCATTCTACATTTATAATGAATATAAACCTTAATACTAATATGCTTTCATTAAAATGGAGCTCTTTTAAATATTTTAAAGTCACGTGTGTCACCTGCTAGTAAAAGTAAGTTTTACTAATCCAGGCTTTACAATCCTCATCTCAGAAAGGACAAATACACACAGCAGAGCAGGATTCAGAGCTGCCTTCAGCCCAAGTTTCCAGGCATTACCTCCATTCAATCACTTAATCTCCTTGCCATTTTGGGGGTTTGATAGGGCTCCCTTCCCTCTATTCTTTGCTTGTTTTGTATATTTGAAGTATGAACTCATCAGGTCAAGGAGTAGTTTACTTATATAGATTCTTATTTATATAATGTCTACGTACAAGGAGGACCTGACCTTCACCAGCACCCCTATAAGCCATCATAATATAAATAGCGTACATTATTTACTTAACTTCCTTGCTTCAGTTTCTTTAAGGGGGGAATAATATTTACAGGGATGTTGTGAGGATTAGCTCATTACTTCAAGAGCCTTGAAGATGAAACATGCAATGTAAATGAGAAATATCAAGTATCAGCGACACTGATGAAATTATCATCACCATTGTTAAGAGCGGCATTCAAGAGTAAAATCGGGAGAGAAACGTGTTTTTCTGTAAAAGCACGTTGCTATAGGCCAAAACACGATGACCTTGGTGCCATCTTTTCCTTCACCTTCCTCATCCCCCTCCTCACTGGCAACGAGCATCATTGGGGGCTTTATTAGAACGTCTCCACGCCAAGTTGGACATGCTCCAGGCAGAGCTGTCCTCGGCCAAGGGCAACATGTGAAGTGCTCTCAGACAACTTGGATGGCCTGGATGGAGGAAGAGAGAGGGAGGAACAAACAAATCGGGGATTGTTGTTTGTCCTGCGCCGACTTGGTCGCCTGAGCACTTGACAATTATGAATTTCTCTTGACGGCGTGAACTGGAGGCTCTGATGACGGCAGCAAAGGGGAAATTTGTGCCTTGAATTCCCTGCTGCAGGGAGCTATTAGTATGGATTATACGTGCTGCTGCAATTTGTACTGGAGCTGCAACACGGCTCCTAAATGTTAAGATGGACCAACGCTAATCTGTTCTTCTTGTACCTTTATCACTTGGGTAAGGAAGATCAAAAGCAGCCCAGGCACTAGGGATATTGAAATTCTGCATCCAGATCTGACTACATTTGGCAAAGGATCTGTGGGCCAGATCTTCACTGAATTTAGCAGTGTTACTTCATTTAACGATTGAGACATTGTTATTGGGACAAATCAGAGCTCTGAACCCCTTACCACTGAGCTGGCTGAAATCTGACCATGATGCAGTTGGACACCGAGCCCCGAATGCACTTCCAGGACAGAGTGGGAGACGGAGGGAGACTGCTGAGCTTTGCAAGGCAAATGAAAGAAAGCCTTTAAGGGAAGAGTAGAGTTACCAGTCCTTAGACGTAACACAAGTACGCGGAATCAAATCAGCGCCTCAGACTGAAATTTCCTTTTTACCTGGGGAACTGGAACAAACTGACAAGTCAGAGCAAAATGGGAAAGGGGTAAAATCATGCGAGTCCAAATGAAAGATCTGCTCGGGTCACTGTGAGCTGACCCACACCTCGGTCCCTGCTCCAGAAACATCGTACACCTCACGCCAAGCCCGCGAGCTGCCAGCAAAGCGCTGCAAAACGAGGCCACCAAGGGCTTGTCTGTCTGGCAAGGTTTGTCTACCTGGCAAGGTTTGTTTACCTGGCAAAGGGCACCAGAGGCACCAGCAGGGTCTGCCGGAGCTTGTTTTGGTAGCGGGAGCGATCCCCGTGCAGCCCTTCCCTGCGAGGCAGAGGCTCACACCAGAGCTGCGTGTGATCTCATTTCCAGTAGTTAAGTGAAGTAAGTGCATAAGTATGCAAGACTGGGGCCCTGGAAACCATGAAGAAACTGGGTTTCTCTTTTTATTGCGGACAACTGCAGTGCCTGTGGACTCTTGCAGCAATGCTTCTTTTCCCCAGAGAAGGACCTGGTCCTGGGATTTTAAATTTTTCTTAATAGATAAATGACTCTGTAAGAAACTTTTCTATAAAAATAAAGACTTGAAGGGGGGGGGAAGTTAAAAATATTGCTTAGCTAAGTAAATACACAGATTCAAAGCACATGGATAAAAATGAGTGTTACTATAAACATGGAGCTTGTTTTTAAAAAGAATTTTGCAAAAAGATAAACTTTTTCTAACTGTATTTTGATTAAAGTTTTGAAGCTGTTTATTGTAAGTAATTGCTTTTCCTCAAGGAAAAACAGATGTATAGATGCAGGAGTTTGTTTCTTCTTTGTGTGAAAGTACACATGAAAAGCGTTTCTGGAAAAGAAATACTAGGGCTGGAATAGTTTATGTCATTGTAAAGATAATAATAAATTAGGGCTTACTGTGCCTGTAAAAGTGGAGGAGATGGTTTCTCCTGCCAGTCCTCACACAGGCAAACTTTCAAAATTCTCTTAGGTTTAACATGCAGAAAATTACGGAGACTAAAAGTTATCCTAAGAGCCTCAGAAGTTTTGGTTTTGGTAGGTTTTCTTTTTAAATTTTCACTTTTTATTAAAAAAAAGAAGGAAAAAAATTAACTTCAAAAGTATCGATTCCAGGGTCCAGGGCTGAAATGTTCTTTGTCCGTATCAGTGCTGGTTTTTACATTTTAAGAAAAGTTATCTGGCTCCTACAGAAAGCAACAGTGCTTCTGGCCCTGGGCTTGGGCAGAATGCGGCCCCAGAGCTCATCCACCTTTTTCTGTGAGACAAAAGGTTGTAAAGGAGGCCAAAAGCTCAACGCTTTGATTCCGTTCCCAAACATATGGGAACGTACGGCTTCATGAAACTGCATTTAACAGATGTTTAAAGAAAGACAACTAACAGATCCAGAATGTAGTAATGAGGAAAAAAGACAATGTACATAAATTCAGCTGCATGTCTCTTTATAGCGCTACCAATGCCCCGGAGACAAAATGCAAATGAGTCGACTTATTTGTAATATGACACTCTCCATTCTATATTTAATATTTTAGGTCATTACTAAAACTGATTTTCTTCTGAAGTGATTTCTTCTGGCACCTAAATGGAGGAAGATTTACACAGTCTGCAGTGTATTGTACTTTGTCAGTTCAGAGAGTCATGAAAAAACCCCTACGACTATCAATTTCAGATTTCCAAAGTAAGCGAAGAGGCCCCGTGCAGGCTCAACACACAACCCCTGTGCCAGGCCAGTGTCCTGGAAACATCTTTCTTTTTTCATTTTGCAACTTCTGAGCCCCAAATTTGAGTTGTAGATAGTTTTGGAGCCCAAAGACCAACTGTTCAGTTTAGCAAACCAACAATGTCTGCTCATTTTGTCCCAATCTTTTCAGCTTAAATATTCACAATGTGCCATTATTACTGAATCATTATCTGCCTTTAGCTCTGACAACAGCATCATAAGGGCTATGAAAGGCTCCTTTCTTCTCATGATTAGTCTCTAAAACATTTCCTCATCTTACAGTGCTTTGCAGCCTCCCAGAATGCACCGCTCAATTACAGTGCTGAAATTAACTGTATGCCACTCTTATTTATTGATAAAAGAATAATCAAGTGCTCCAGCCCATAGCCTGCTTTGGCCACAGGTTTTATATCAAGTTTCAAGTAATGCGTTTTTTTTAACTCTTTGAATCCTCTTATAAATGGGTGGCATTGTCTGCGGCGCGGTGACAACATTGTGCCGCTCGCTGCGGCGCCCAAGATAAAGCCCCCTTCATTTGCGTGGGGTAATCTTGTTGAAAATAGTCGCGTACGGCTGACACTTTAAAAATTAATCTTGAAAGGGAAGAGTTTGTTTGTTTTTTTTATCACTGGGACTGATTAGGCTCCAAAGAAATCAGATGTAAATAAAAGCGAGATACAGAACTTGCTAAACTTCAGGCTGGGAGCTGCAGGCGCACGTTAAAAGGCGCTGCCGTGCGCGCCGCCGAGTGAGGTTATTTTATCTGGAGACGATAATTGGAAGACTCCTTACATCTACCTCCGTGGGATGTTCCTTGCACGGACCCTATTAATTGCTCAGGAACGGAATGCGGGGTTCTGCCTCCCCTACATATGACATTAAATTGTGATTTAGCAGATAACATGCACAAAGCAAACTGCCCCAGAAACAATGGGCTCGCTTCTCCAAAGGCTGGCACTGGAATTACCATGGACTTCAAAGAGAGCAGACTCGGGCGGGCTTCAAGTTCCTATCACTTCTTCCAAAGCAAAAAGATTTCCTATCCAATACCAAAGAATAACATGTAATTGGGCTATAGCTTGGTCCGGTGCAAGAATGAAAATAAAAACACTTTCTAAACCTCAAAGATACTTGCTAAGCCATGTATACATTAATCATTTATACCACATGATTATTGTTCATTATTTGGGCAATAACAAATGGAAGGGTGTGGGGGTTAGTGTGGGTTTTAACAAACCACATTCTATTTAAGCAAAGCCAACTATTAAAGAAAGACCTAACTTGCCAAACCAAGATAAATATATGCCATTATTATGATCACATAAAAGCTACTACTCTCAACATTACAATTTCTCTTATAATTGGTACTATTATAATTAAATGAATGCATATGTTTACAGTTCTTCTTTGAATGGTAAAGTGATTTAGCAATGATGGTGTCTCTAATTTCTTTTAACTGTACTGGCAAACTTCACTTAAACAGTGGTCTAAATACCACATTGCCACAATAAATTAGTAAAGCATCTAGTAAAGTCTATATATGTAGTTATTGAGTTTAAGTGCTTCAGAATAAAAGAGCTAGTCACTCTTTAGTATGCCCAGGTAAAAAAAATTACATATATTCATCAGATGGAATAAGATAACCATAAAATTCTTACATAAAATATATATTTAAAATATGACTCTACCAGCAGTCGCAAGTGTCTACAGCCTTTTTTTTGAAAGGCTGATAAAATATAGAAAATTGCTCCCCAGGAGTATCTGCTCGTTTTAAGGAATCCAGTTCAATAAGGAATTTGTAAGCTGTCAGCTTACAGGGAAAGGTGGCAAGACACAAAGATGCATGTGTACCTTAAACATTCTAAGCATTTGTTTGCCCTGCCACTCCAGTCATTAGCACACACTAGTGCTGGAAAAGTTAGCACCAGGCTTTTTCGGATAATCCATTTTTATATGTACCAACTGTATGAATTTGCATGGTATCCACCAGCCCAGCATCCAACAACTTGGGTTAGGAAGTGAGCCTGAGCCTGGAGTGCCATGAATGCTGCCCTGTTCCCAGTGTGTGGCCTGAGGGCACGTCTCCACACACCAAGCGAGGGCGTGGGGGCTTTTCCGACCCCGCTGCTCTGTTGGGACTCACAGCTGAGACCCTAAGAGGCTCCCTCAGGGTGAGCATCACCAGCATATCCCATAATGGCTGTGGTTGGTGAGGAATGTACCTGGAAGAACCACTTTGGAGCCTGTGTTTCTTGTGGTTTGACGCACCACACTGTAAACATTTTGGAAAATTTGGGTTAAGTTGGGACTGTCCTCGCCCCGTTTTATAGTTCCTGCCAGTTGAGCCAGCACATGAGACGCGGCAGATGTTTTAGTTTAGGTTTGAGATGTTGATTTGGACACTCCAGTTCTCAGGAAAACCAGAATTTGCTGACCCAGAATGAGGGATGGTTGAAAGACAAAAGACAAATGAGCGCCGGCTGCCGCGCGGGCTGGCCACAGAACGAGGACGGGTTATGGCAGCGTTTCAGCACGCGGGCAAACACATCAGGAGAAAAATCTGTTACGGTTCCCTCCAAACCAGGTGAATGTAACTCGCAGCCCTTGTAAAATCTGCCGGGGTTTTGGGCCAGAATGCCTGGGTCATTACTCCAGAGGCTTCAGAGGAGGCTAAAAAAACAGCATGATTTTTTTTCCCAATCTCCCTCCTAGCCTGGCTAGTAATGCTATTAAGAAAAATAAGGCAAGCTGTAATGTTTTGAGTTTAATAAGCGAAACACAGCAAATATGTGAACAGAACTTCTGACTTAATATTCTTTAACAGATGTTTTATAAAATACAGATTTAAAAGATTTGCCTGTCTTATTGTTCTGGCTGTTGCCATGTTAGATGGCTAGATTTTCAGTCCCAGATTTTGCCAGCTGTAACAGTTAAATAGCGAGGGGTCTAAGCCTGGATACTGCAGGCAAAATGCCCAAAATTATTCTCTCCCATGGAAAAACACCCCAGTATAAAGGCGGTGATGAGAAGGTGGAGTTAATCCTTTTGGCAAAGGAATAATCTCCATACTCTTAAAAATGGCTATGGTCATTTTAATGCACACTATTTTATGAATGATGCTTTAACTGCACTGACAATTAGCAGAGCCTTAAAAATACCTCAGTTATACAGGCCTGATAACTGTCTTTCTTAACCTTTATCTGACCTTTTTTGGTTTTGCCATGCTCATAAACCAGCATATGAACTATCAAAGGGAACGGCACTGAACATCGATTCGAATGTTACATATTAAAAAAAGGGAAAAAAAATACAGAATAAAAAGGAGAAAGAAAAAAAAAGGAGAAAGGAATGAAACCCAGCTGGTCAGCCAACTTTTACAAACCCTAAGCAGAAAACATGCTCTTCTAATTGGACAGAGAAGACAAGATCTGGAATAGGTGCAATTTTATTACTGCAACAGTGATTCACAGAGCCCACGCTCTTTTCAAAGCACGAGCCCCGTGGAGTTTTATCGGACATCTGGAGCGGGGCTCTGGCAAGATGCTGAGGGACTGGGCTCCCATTGATCTCCGTGCTGGCAACAGGCGCTCCAGCCTTGCAGAGGCAAGCTCTCTCCAAAGGGTAATGGATGAAGTATTTTGCTCAAAAGTGTGCCGAAAAGGATATTTTTACTTTTTACCCAAGAGGTATAAGACGCATTTCAGATATTTGGTCTCAAGACCCTGCGACTTCACAGAAAGTCAGAACTGAAACGGCTGACAAGAGCAGGCTGTGGCAGCCAATCTAAGGCTATTGACTTTTTCAAACACACCTAAAATAGACTCTGCTATATTTCATGTAAAACTGTGTGTATTCAAACATATGGCTAAGGGAAGAGATATATGCAAAGGCTTATGCACACACAATGTTTAGCTTCTACTTTCAAAATATATCTCCCAAGAATTTCAGGAGGCCCCAAAATAGCAAATATTATTCGCTTGATTATTAACATCTTCTCCTTTTATACCAGTCAGTCGAAAAGTATGCAATCACTGGGTATTTTTGGTGGCTTCTCAATCATGTCAAAGATCATAAGACAAGCAGATGGTGTACATCTGGGCTTACCCAGCAGTAAGGAAAATATCTCCAGCACAGGTAGGATGATAAAGGCAGGACTAAACACACACCATTCCTTTTGGACCCATGGAACTGGAACAGCCCCATGTTTCTATTTACCTGTCTGGAGCAGGATGACCCAGGAAGGGGCAAGAGCAAACAGCACTGATGACATGGAGCAAAAAGAAGCCTTGCAACATCCCCAGCACAGCCCTCGGCCACGTCACCAGATTAGGCTGCCCCGGCTCATTTAGCGTGGAGCCGAGAGGGAAGAAGTTAATGAAAGAGACTTGCAGGGAGGCAATGGGGGTGAGGCTCCCTGGGATTCCAGTGGGGACGTGACGAGGGGCCAAGCCCCCCACAGCATCAATCACCAGCATGGTGCTGTTAATCTCTGCAGACCTGCATCGATTGGCCCCGAGAACCTGCCCCAACCTCTGGAACATTTTTCAGGTTTGTTTTGGCCACATGGTCAGAGCTCCTGTGAGCAACAAGTTCATGGCCAAAGTCTGCCCCGAAGCGCCGCTTTGCCCACTTGCATAAGAGCTGAAAGTCACCCTGGGCTTGGCCTGTCCTCGTGTTGCTGCAGCTCCGGGTGAGTTTTTAGAAGCAGCCTCAAAAACCAGAAGACATTTAGGAAGATTATGAGTAAAGGCCTGTTGTTATTCTGCGGCGAGCAGGGCTTATCTGGATCTAAGGGATGAAGTGAGCAGTAGTTATTATTCACATCAGACACAGCTATGTGTGCTGCAGCTCCTACACCAAACTTCAACCTTTTTTTCCATAAAACTGTCTTGCAAAGAACTGACAACTTTCCCGCTGGAGACATCCAAAGTCTGCCACTAGAAGTCTGAAAACTTAGCAAAGTGTTACTTTCCATCACTAAAACAACACTATCATTACACTGTGGGGAAGCCTTAATTGCAAATGAGAGGATGCAACTAATTTTGTGTACAGACTAACTCCGAGCTCTTCAGCTTCCAGGGAACTCTACCCAGGATCAAGATGCCACGCATACTTCGTTTGTTCTTTCTTTTCTTCGTTTCTTTTCTCTCTCCCCCCCTCCTCCCTGAAATACCAAAATATCAGATAGCTGATGACAGGGAAGAAATGTTAACACTGTAGTTTGAAAGTTTTTAACCCTTGCCTTTCATCATCTAACACTTATTCAATCCCATGCCCCTCGCTTCACTGCTTCAAACCCTCCCGTACATACCAAGGCGATGACCACAATGTAAGCTTGTGCACTGACTGATTAGATTTAATTAGATGGATACTTTGTTCCAGTGATCTTTCAGCTATACAAAGTATTGGGTTACTTAACCATATCGGTGAAAACATGGCTTGCACGTTTGAATGCGACGGATGTGCGACACTGGTCTGCATTAAAAAGTGAGATAGTTGGCTAAGTTTTAATGGCTGAACTGAGTTATATAAAGATCTGTTTTAATTAAGTTTGCGTCCCTAGAAGATTATCTCATTTTCCCCATTATGCAGTCAGTTTAGTAATGCCTCTATGTATGATCTTTGTCCTACCTACGTTTCGAAACAATCACCACTACCTAAACTACTCTTTTTTTCCTCTTTTATTTAAAATCTTGCTTCTTTCCACTTGCTGCTCTTGTCCCAGTGCCAGCTCTGGGTGTAGTACCCTGCAGGGCAGGCTGCTGTTTGGTCGTGGGACTGGCCCCAGTGGCAGAGCCCCAACCCATCATTGCTTGGGTACCCAATAACGCCTCTTGGCATGGAGGGCAGGAACCTTCAGCTACCTCCACCAGCCAGAGCACAGGATCACAACCCAACTCCTTGACATGGCCACCTCTGCACAGCTGAAGTACAATAATCAGTGCAAGCCCTGTGCTCCCCATGAGCACAAGGAGCTCTGCTGTTAGCAAGAGCAAAGTGGAGCCGATGTACAACCGGTTACTTTGAACAAGTCTCTGGGCTAGGTCAGCCTGGCAAAGAAATTCCTCGTACAGCTCTGCTGGCAAACTCCTCTACTGTAACTGTACCTTATACAAATAAAAAATGCTTTTGCCAATAAAGTTCATACTAGGTCCCCCAAAGCAACGGGTTGTTTTGACAGAAATGCCTTTAACACTAAGCCTTTTGCCAGTACACAAATGCTGTACACAAAATGACAAATTTAGAAGTCATACAGAATGTTCTTATTTGAACTAAAGTTTCTGCTGCAGTCGTGGTTCAGTTTAAATGCTGATTTGAAAGATCGCACTTACTCTCCTTCTCCTTCGGATTTCTCTTTGATTACTGTGTTTATTGTTTGTTCTTCACCCAGACCTTACTGTTGGCAACTGAGATGTCTGCTAGAAAACTTCCAGTTTAATTCAAGACTCAGAGCCACGCAGGATGCTGCTTTTAAAACCCAGCTCCATATAATTATTATAATCTCCGTGATACCCAGAGCTCAGCTCCCCCCTGTCAATAATTAGTGCGATTGCAGCTTAATACAATTTTCTTTTTTTTTTTCCCTGAAGCAAATACAATCTTTTTAGATCAATTTGTAGATGGTTACCCTAGAGGAGGACAACAATATAAACAAGCGCTTTTTTTAATCCCATATTAACTCATTTAATTTGCACAGATAAAAGCGTGAAAATATTTTGTCTCGCCAGCGGAGGGGCAGCCTCGGACCCGGGCGAGCTTCGCTGTGGTGGCTGCAGATCAGCCCTGGGTGTGGAGCAGTGAGAGGAAAAACACCCCACGCCAAACCCCAGTGCTGAAAATCAAACCCACATGTGGGGTTAGTTATTTACACACTGAAAGGCCCTGGCTCTTCACCACAGTGCCGCTGCTTTCTGCTTCAGTGGAACTGAGCTGCTCTAACCTGGCAGCCCTGAGGAAAGGGAATCCCTGCGTGGCACACGGCCGCCACCTCCTCCGCTGGCTGGGGGACAGTGGGCACGCCGGGAAGGGCTCAGGGTCCTGGCATGGCCAGGCTGCCAAACCAGCCCTGAGGAAGCGCTGACAGCCAGCAGAGCCGCCTTGTTACAAACTCATCCTCATCTCGCACAAAGTTCTCTGCGGCTGGGCCATGGCTGGCCCCTCGTCTGGCTGTGTCACAAGTCCAAAGTTCCCTGGGACAGCAGCAGTGCTTGCCAGGCCACGTCCCATCGGGAGGAGGTTCTGCTCCGTGGAGCCCGGCAGAGAAAACAGTAGCTGAACATTAATTAAGTTTATTAGGAGGAAAGGGAAGGAGAAAGAAGAGACCGGGAGGAGAGCGGTGGAGCCTGGTGTGGGCTCCAGCACAAGGAGAGAACTCGACTGTAACCACAGGGAAATGGATGAAACTCACTCCTACCATCAAGCCCTGCTTGTCCTCCATGTATTATGCAACTGGAGTTATGAAGCCTCTTTTTAGTCAGGTTGTTGCCCTCTTACACCACCAAAGCTGTAAAGGGCAAAGGGGTAAAGGGGATGACAACCAGGCAAAATTAACTTTGCTTAACATGAAGGCTTCTTCAGAGTCCTTGTAGAGGAGTCTGAGCATTGGCTGCAGCCCCATCCCTGCACATCTGCCCCTGCTGCAAGGGTACCAACAAAAGCAGCAGCCTCAGAAAATTCAATGTTGCAAAAGCATTGGACCTGCAAGAAGATGACAAGGCAGGATTGTACCAAAACCACAAGAAAAGTGAAGCACTGCCACATTTTTTCACTGCCACTTCCTCTGCTCTGCTCCACATACATTCCTAATGACAGCTCTTAGCTTAATGATTTGGGGGTGGGAGTGTTGAAAAGGCTTTTTATTACTTAACATATATAAGAAAAGAATGTTGTGATGGACGGGGGAGAAAAGAGGGAACCTCCAAAAGCAGATAGTGACTTTGAATAAAAGGGACATCTAAGCAAGATGTATTAGCAAGTCAGTGCTGCAAAAATTTCACTTAATTGAAGAGGGATTCATGAGAGTACCATCTGGGAACACCTAAAGAGCCCTTCTGCAGGCTGGAACAAGAGCTGGCAAATGCATCTTTGCCCAGACACCTTCCACATGACAGTGCCTTGACTTACAGCGTAGGTGTGCTATAGGAGAATAAATTTGTTTACAACAAATTTGCAGGACTGCCTGCATACAGATAGTTTTCCATATCCTGTTTGAAAAGTATACTTGGTATTCAATGGCTTTTTGGGAGACAATATTCATCAGTCAACTGAAGCACATTGTTTTGAATCATGAATATCTCTGCAGCCAGTGAATATAAAATATTGAAGGAGTCTCCCTGCTATAGCCATGTGCTCACTCCCCTCTACAGCATATGGATCTGTAAGTCCTGGGACACCAGTCAGCTCAGAGCTGAAGAATCGGAACCCCAGTGCTTTGAGTTGGAAGAGACCTCACAAACCATCTTGTTCCAAACCTCTACCATGGGCAGGGACATCCTCCACTATTCCAGGTTGCTCTAAGACCCTTCCAACCTGGCCTTGAACACTGTCATGGATGCGGCAGCCACAGCTCCTCTGGACAATGTGTGCCAGTGAATCACTCTTATCAGTGTAACCAGTATCAAACCTGGACAACTCATCTCAGAAACTGACATAACTCCCCAGGATCCTTCTGCAGGAGGCTGCTGTTATAATCAGGCTGCAGGGAAGGAAACTGAGGCATGGATGTTTGGGATCAGACTCTCAGCTCCAATGGCTGTGAGAGGGGCTTGGCAAGCAGCCGGAGCCCGCTGCACACATCCATAACACAGCTCCATCCATAACCAAGATCCTCCCTGAGCAACTTGCCCAGGATATCTGTGGCCAAGGCCTGATCTAAAGCCAACTCACTGGTGTCCCCAGCCCCGCTTCCGCTATAGATTCCACTCAGACCATTAATCTTTGAAAGAGCAGAATTTGCCACTAATGCAATCGGAAACGACCGTAGGAAAGGCTCCCATTAATGAGAGGCAGCTTAATATAACAACCGACTTCTACATTTCTTATCTGAAAATACCTCCCCTGGAAGCTGTGGATACATTACGGGCTTAAAAAGAATTACTAATGCATTAATTCTTGTCAGATTTGTAGTGTCCTAACCCACAGCTGCCTCACCCACTGACCCAGGGAACATTACTGAGAACTATATAATTTGGTAAATGAGGGCCTGACTGTGCACTGTGAGCTTGGGCTGTTATTTGGTCCTGGTGTGAGCAAGGGATACCCACTCATGCACTGAGATTATCCTTAAACAAATTTCTAGGATCTTTGGGCTGCAAATTAAACACTTTCCTTCCTTGCTATTTTGTGTTTATCCTAATGCAACCTTACGTGTCTATGTTACATAGTAAAAGCTGTGGTTCTCCTGATCCTGTGAGAATCTGCGTGGGCTGATGTTAAAATGGCAAGTGTGGAGTGGAGTAAAAGTGCAGCCGGGGTTTTGGGATTAAACACTGACTTTGAGAACACACTGCAAACCATCCTATGTGTGGGCAAAAATGATGAAGAGGATATTTGCAAACACATCAGCCCTCAGGGAGCCAAGTGGCTGGGGGTGAAGGCCCTCTCCTCTGCACCCCTGCAGAATGCTGGCCTTGCACATGTGTGGATCAGCCTGGCTCCATCCGGGAACTGCTGCCCCAGAGCTGAGCACGCTGCTGCTGCTGCTGCTGCCCATTCCCTAAAATAACCAGCCCGTGCATGGGAAGACCACAAAAGCCCAACTCCTTCCCCGCCACAAGGCAGAAACAGAGCCTCTCTTCCATCACAGGAAAGGAGAGAACATCCTGACAAATGCCTGCGTTTTGGACGGGTGACAAAGCTGTCATGGGAAAGAGGCAGCAGCTCCCTTCGGAGACGGGAGGTGGGGAGCGGGATCAGGAAACTTCTGAGCTCTTCTGGCAGCCCAGGTCTGGCGCCGGGCCACCAATCCCCCACTCCTCGCACTTAAACACAAGCAGATTGACACCGAGCGCTCGGTGGCTGCTCCAGGGTTCCTATGGAACAAATTTGGATGTTCGGAGACCTGAGCCTGTTGGAGAGGTGGCACAACCCATATTCACCTCCATAATTAGCACAGCCCGGTACCTTGTGGGTTGTTTCTGCACAGACTGAGTCCCAGCTCAGCCTGGAAAGCCACTTCTCCCACCAGCTCCCAGCAGGTCCCTGTAACAGCCTGGAGAAATGCCTCGGGGGCACGCTGCAACACCTACTCACGGCTGCTGGGCTGGCCCTGCGGCATCCTCCCCGGCTCCCTCACACACATCATTCCCCATCCTTTATATAGAGATCAGATGGGAAAGGGGCTCTGTGTGTGTACGCAGGGCTGGGAGGAAATTAAACTGGAACCGGCACAAAGATCTTTGAAAGCACCGTGTACCGTGCCCCGCTCTTGGGTTCTGTAAATCACGGCCTGCCAGATGCTAACCTGAAACAGTCCCCACGTGCACCTCCCTGCTCCAGGAGCCTTATTCCATGGGGAAACCATCAACTTCCAGCATTCCCAGGTAATTTGTACATTTGAGTTTCGCTCTCCGTAAAAATTGTCAGGATTTCATCTTACTTAAATTATCCTCTCCTCGGAGCTCCACTGGGTGCCTGGCCTCATGCCTGCTTTTAGGAGTCTCAATACCAAATGCAATCAGGGCAGAGAGGCAAGTACCTCCAGAGAGAAAACGAGAGCACCCAAATCCGTTGCCTGTAAGGAGGTACGTGCTGCTCACAGCTTGCAGAAGCAGTAATTTATATGAAATACATATATTTCACCCTGGCTTATTGATTAAAAAACAAAGTGTTTCTCTTAATTTCTCAGTTTTTTAAAGTGTATTCTTTAATGGTGCAGTTTGATTTATGATGTTAATGGCATTCCTGTGCAAGCAGTGGATTTCCAGTTTTTAAATATGCATATGAAAATGTTCTAAGAAGAAATATTTTCCTAAATGTTAACACTACCAAAGTCACTATTACCAGAAAGTAATGAACTTCATATGCAGGATCTCACAGCTGTTTGCTCTTGATAATTTTTAAAACTTCAGCACATTCACATCATGCTACCAGCCTGGTGTGCCACTTTCTCCTTCCAGTATTTTACCACATAAGTCAAGTTTTTGTGGTGTAAACCTGGAGCATCACAGCGACGAGTCAGGCCCTAACACAAAGAGTACACTGTATACGATTTTTATTGTATAATTTATTGTTTTTTCCACTGAGCTGGCTATATTGTTTTATCCATTTGCGTGACAGGATGTCTAGGAAACAGCTGAAAGAATTATTTGCAGTGAATTTAAAACACACTGTGTTGGAGAGACGCATACACAAAAATCTTTGTTAAGCAAATAACAGGGTGCTACTCGTGTGTCAGGTTGGGAAACTTAACTCCTTCATTTCATAACCTGCAGGTATGATAGGCACAACAGCTCTGCCTCCTCTGCTGCCTGTGCTCACGTCCCTCACCAAGCTTTTCCTACAGCAAACCCAAGCTTTCCCAGGACACCAGTGGAGAAAGAGCAGAGCAGCAGCCTTCCCATCCCAAAAATGCTGGAGCTGTCTTCTCCAGCTGCCTCTGTCTCTCTCCACTGATGAAAAACACTCCCACGTGACTTGCTGTGACTAAACACCTAACTGACAAAATCAAAGGATTTCCCTTTCAGACCTGGAGGATAAATCCAATTAGATTAAAGAAAACAATATGGTAAGAATGAAACCACAAGTATCATTGTTGAGAAAACAAGAAGAAATGAGCCCAAAGCCTGCAAGAAGGCCGGAGTTTCAGAGGTGGGCTCCCAAAGCCTGATATCAGGACTGCAAATGCAACAGTCCAGTGCAAGCAGGGGGTATAAATTGATTTCTCATCAGTTGCTGCATGCATCAAATGAGTCCCGGAGGGTTGACTGGAGGATTGGGTGGCCTTTCCTTCAAGCCATAGCTGGAAAAGCTAAGGTCACCAAGTCCAACCTCTAATCTAGCACTGCCAACCCCACCACTAGACCATATCCCTAAACATGACATGCACACATCTTTTAAATCTTTCCAGGGCTGGTGACTTCACCACTGCCCTGGCAGCATGTTCCAATGCTCAACAACTCTTTTTGGTAAGAAATTTTCCCTCATCTCCAATCTAAACCTCCCCTGTGCAGCTTGGGGCTTGTTCCATGGAGCAGAGCCCGATACTCTCCTGTCAGGGAGTTGTGGAGAGTGAGAAGGTTCCCCCTGAGCCTCCTTTTCTCCAGGCTGAGCCTTCCTCAGCATGTACCCACGTGTCCTGGTGTGGGACACAAGGAAGAGGATCCCACCTGAGCTCACTGTGATTGCACAGCACCCAAACTCTGTGCACCAAAGGGATCCCCTCCAGCACTGTCTATTTGGTGGGTAGTGAACACATGCACATGTTGGAAGTGCAGGAATGGAGCCATAAATCCAGGGTTGCAGTCTCTACTTGTCTCTAAGAAAGTTTCTCCACAGTTAATTCTTAATCAAATTTACTTTAATTGCTGCAAGTTATTGGCCGGTGATTTTATTTACCATCGATGACCATTCTGATCTTTTTAAAATTGAGATCTGTATTTGCGTCACTGAAAAAACATTCAACAATGTTGCTTAAGACTTCAATAATCCTTAGGCTTGTTTCCTTTTAACCCAGAAAAGAAAGTTTTTGAAACAGTACCGCAGGCATTTGCAAAATCCAGGGCTTGATATTCACTGACTAATTAATCCTCACACATTATTGCCATTTCATGGAAGAGGAAACTGAAACATAGGCAAGTCCCCAAATCCCTGACCAGGTCAGAGGCAAAACTGAGACTGGACTTCTTCAAAGCTGATTTCTCAGAGGGTGGTGAGGCCCCAGCACAGGTTTCCCCATGCCTGGAAGTGTTCAACGCCAGGTTGGATGGGGTTGGAGCAAGCTGGCCTAGTGGAAGTGTCCCTGCCCATGTCAGGGGGTGGAACGAGGTGGTCTTTAAGGTCTCCTCCAACCCAAACCATTCTGTAATTTCTCCCCTAGACGTAGGCTCCACATCTAACTTTACCAAAGACATTTACATTTTGTATCAGCCTCGAGCAGACTTTATATAGTGTAAGAAAAGTCATCCTCACAGCTACTTCATTTCCTCCAGCTATTCATAGCAGCCCTGCAAAAAGTCAACAGTGTATTACACAACAGCGTAGGTTTAGCGGTGAGAGTTTTAACAGGCCGGGCAGTCAATATACATTGCAAGAAAAACATATGCCAGACTCTGAACTATGGAAATCACAGGAGCCAGCAGAGCTGTCTTGTGTTACGCTAGCCAGGAATCTAACTCAATAGCTGGTGCAAATATATACTAAATAAAACCCAGCTTTATAAATAGCATGTCTCTCCACTGGCACATACCCACCGGCACTCGGTCACTGAAAGAGAACCGAAAGCACACTCTTGGCATTGTCTTGAAAAAATGTGTCTGCCCAGAAAAATGGGATCCAAATACATCCCTTTCCTAGGGCAGGCAGTTGTGCACAATGTATTAGAGAAGTTCTCTCAGTTTGTTAGTTTTTTTTCCTCTGGGTACCTCATCAGTTCTGTGTTTTATATCTCTATGACTGGCAATGTGAACCTGAAGATGCCACTGGGGGTATCTGCTCTAGAAATGCAATTAAACTGGCGACAGTAGGTAGGCAACTGAGGTAATTCCCTCAAATTCTTGTCCAAAATCCTGTCTTCAGTCCAAGTGTTGCCTTTGGGCTCCTCTTTGGAACAGGGATACCACTTTTGCTTTGACAGAGGGACCCAAGCTTTGAAGTGAATGCTTCACATGGTCCCAGACCTTACAGCAGGTCCACATTTCACCATCCTTGGCTTCCAAAACATCTTTTTCCCTCCAAAGGAAATTAGAAAGTTCACTCTCCCAAGATTCCTAATACTCCCTTTACTAACTTGAAGTGATTTAGGAGATTACTCACACAAGCCATATCTATGTTTAGATGGGGAACATCCCAGATTCCCCTTGGGGACTGGAGCAACTTTTAAAACAACTCTTCCAGACCATAAACAAGTTCAGATACAGACAACTAATGTCTACCACCAGCCTTCCTAATTTCCACAAGCTCAGAACCAGACATTTTAATACTAGAATTTATGCCCTACCAAAAGAGAGGTGGTTGCAAGATCCACCATACTCCGAAGAGGTGGGGGAAAATACACAGGTATGAAAGAAAATATTTAACAACCAGAAGCCATTCCAGCTTCTTTCCCCTCTTCTTCTTGTTCCATACAACCATCAGAGAAAACAAAGCCTTGTTTCCTGAGGATTCGCATCGCATGTCTTCATTCCTCCCAGGACAACATCCTGCACCTCTCCCCCAACTCCTTTATGATTCATCTTCCCCTTCCCTGCGATTCCTCCCTTCCCGACCTCTGGCCCTCACATCTGGAAGAGCGAGAGGCAGCTTGCGTGTGGCTGCTTCCAAGCCCTGCATCTGCTGACTGACGCGCCAGACAGACAAAGGTGAGGCTCACCCTGCCGGCATTCCTCCTGGGAGGATGTGCATGGGGGTGTCTCTTCCCTGCTCAGCCACCATTTTCATTAAAAAAGAAAAAAACCCAGTAGAAACTTGGTGTCTTTGAGAGCTTTTATCTGTCTGTCATGCTGGAATGAAATTAGCCAAAGGGATAAATGTTCTGTGAGCATTACCTACGGGCAGAGGGGAGGCTGCAGCAGAAACCAAGCTGAAATAGGAAAGAACCGAGAGGCACAGCTAGGGAAACAACTTCCACCGCACAAATTCTCCCAGTCTCCAAGGACCGGAGTGAGACTCTAGGTCTGAATTTAGTAGCACAGCCTGTCCCTGCTGCCCACTGCTACCATTTCTTTGGACAAACAGAAAAGCCCAGGAGCTTTTCTCTGCAAGCCCCTTGGAGGACGCTTCCTTTCCCCAGGAACTGCTGGAATTTGCGTTCATGGCTGAGGGAAAGGGCTGCACCTCAGGACTTAAAAACCAAGGTAAAGGGAGCTGCATTCACCCCAGGTACAGAACAGCCTGGGCTGGTCTTCCACACATCGGCAACTTCAAAATGCCATTCAGTGGCAACCTGACAAGGTTGTGTTTCAACAGGAGCACGTTATCTCTCTTTCCAAGGCTGGGCAGGCCACTTCCTAACAGACAACCCAACAGGCCCTGACAAGTGATTAAATAAGTTAAGGTTGGGGGGGATTTTTTTTTTTTCTTTTCTGTTCCAACACTTAAAGCCTGACTCTGGAGTCAGTTGAAGCAAAGACCTTGTTCCAGCAGTGCTGATAAGGACAATGCACCCTCACAGGTGGAGCTTGCAGGCACGGAGCTGGATGGGAAGGCAGATAGCACTGCAGAGGCAATGGCTTCGTCTGCACCGATGCCAGCAGCACGTTCCTGCCGGAGGAATGGAATCAGTGTGGAAGGAGCCTTTGCCACGCAGTGGGCCGAGGATGGTTTATGGGGATGGCAGAATGGATGTGGTTAAAATTTTAATCAGGATGACATGTGTTGTTGACATATGGCAACGCACCACCATCTGGATTCAGAAACAGACCTGGGTTTTCAAGCTGTTGCTGGCCAAAGCCAAGAACATTGCTGAGGTGCTAGGTCAGACTGGCTGGGAAGGGTTCTGCCAGCAATCCCTCTTGACACAGTATTGCTTTCATTAAAGCAGCCTGCCTGCCTACCCATCTGAGGTGAAAGAGGGAGAAAGTCCGTGAAAGGTGGGAGAAACAGCGAGAGAAAAGGTCAGAAAAGGAGTTGAGCTAATGGACCCACTACCTGCCCAGCTTGGGGCTCTGCAGCGTGCTCAGGTCACTCCACTGCAGCCACTCGTTTGTGGTCTTGTAGGGTAAGCAAAGTCCCTGCTCCCTGCAGGAGCCCTGCCGTTCCTGAGGAGTTCCTGCCTGCCTCCCAGCAGCAGGCATCCAGCACAAGAACAAAGCACCTGAGGTTCAACTGCTTAACCATTTCATCTCCCCTGCAAGCCAAGTGTGGGCTGAGTTACCTTCAGCCAAGGGGGGAAGGAGAGGAGGGAGGGAGGGAGGAAAACGTGAGCCACATTTCTGTAGACTGATCTAACAGAGTAACAAAAGAAAACGAAAAAGAAAATTCCAGGACAACTCTTAAAGGCTTAAAATGTCCAAGCAGCTAACATTTTATCCTAGCAGAATTCCTCTGGGATTAGCTTGGCTTTCCAGGCATAATAAAGTGTTTTACAGTTCTTTTATTTTACCCATCCCATTTCTCTTTTTTATTTGCATAACACTCTCATCAATTAGTGCGTCTCTGTTTGCTCTCAAACAAATCCAGCGCTCATGGCTAAAACTCCAGCGCAGGAGAGACACCCAATGAACTCCTGCCCGTCCCGAGCCCTGGCTCGTTCCTGTCGGACACGCCGCTCCTTTGGACGGGTTTGACTCTCGGCTCCGCTGACCTGAATGCAACTGGCAGGGGGGGAAAGGAGGGGGGCTCAGCATCTCTGAAATTTGGCTCCAAATCATCATGTTGCCATGGAACGTGCCTCAGCCTAACAAAAGCCATGGGCTGGGATACACCAAGCAGCGCTGCGCTCGCCGCGTAAGGACCGAGTCCCCGGACACGCCAAGGGAGCAGCTCGGAGCCGGCCCGAGATCAACAGCAGAAATTCCTCTTTCCTTCAGTGAAGCCAGGCTTTCATCCTCTGTCTTCAAAGGGATTACCTATAAAATTCTCAGCTACAAGGCTTGTGTAATTTCAGTCCAACTCCAGAGAAAGAGTAAAAAAGGAAATTCTAGAATTCTCCCGTGTGTCTTAATAAGACACCATTCCCCAAATGTTGCTTCCTGAGAAGAAACTGAGATGATGGCACCATCACCTCCACCTTTCCTTTGTTTTTGCTTAATGTTTGAAAACTCCAAACTTCAGGGCAAAGGAGGATAAATTTATGATATGGGAGGCATCTAAGTGCAAGCCCCTAAGAACAGCAATGTATTTAACAGCTAACATATGTGCATATTCCTCCTTTTGCAATGCAAGAACACAGCTACATTTTAAAGTCTGGCTAAGCAGGAGTATATAGGACAGATCCCACACTGCACTTTTTATTATAAATTTAAATATGAATGGGAATTACACCACATTTTATTCTACTTCAAGTTCATTTTTTGGAAAGCCACAAACAAGCTGGAGATTAACATCAGTCATCCCAGACTTCAGACAACACTGCTACAAGCTGGGAAATACAGATATTAAAATTTATGTTCACCAGTTGCAAAACTATTAGCTAGTTTGGAATGCACATACATATTTTGTGCATATAACACCCTAAAAAGTCATAATGTTAGGTTCTGCACATCAATATAAAATTTGCAATGACTCCCTTTTAGATATTAATTCCAGGGAAATAGTTAGTCCTGGAGCCTGGAGAACACAATATTAAAAGAAGTATTTTATTTCCCAATCTATATAAAGAAGGGAACCATTCCCTTGAAAAATATCCCCTTGATATGTTTCGTAAATAGGTTAATACAATTTGAAATTAAACTTGATTCTGCAGCATGATAATATAATATCAGAACTGCATTCCAGAGGAAAAGCCGGCATTAATCATCGATTCCAGAAGACATTTCCTGTTTCACCGTGAAGCAGCAATGCCCACAGAGCACTGCACAGGCCACACAGACGGGGAGGATGCCCAACGCCCCAAAGAGTTGCTGTCAATGGCTGAACTAAGCCCTGCCAGTGCCCTTAAGCACGGGCTGCGAGAGCCGTGCCATCGACTCCCATCGCAGCGCTGGAGCCAAGCCGTGCAAGGAAGGCTCAGGAATTCTCTGGCCGTGCACACTCACAGTATGAAAATAAACAAAGCATTTTCAAAGGCTCACAGAAAAAAAATGTAGATGAGTTAAAAGGCGGCTGGTTTTTTAAAAAACCTCCATATCCTGACCTTGCACTCTCTCGGGTTTTGTTGAAAGCTGGGGAGGGAGAACACGTCTTGGGAAATTTAGATTGTGGCTCTCTTCTGGCTTTTTCACGATCACAGGTTTACCCCAAAGTTGTGTTTTCCTTCTATTATTTTACAAACTTAAAAATAACAAAGAAAACACAACTGGATGCATTATTTACTCAGCCACCAGCCTTTAAATATCACTTACTGAGGCACAGCCACCTCACCTTTCTCCTCAGACATCCACACCCCCACTTATCCACTTTCCTCCATTTTAACCTTGTGTCAATGTTTTCTCTCTTCTTTTCCCTTTCTCTCTTTCTCTCTGCTTCCCTCTCATTCTTTCTACAGTTATTACTTAACCTTCAGGTACCCACTTAAGCAACCCACCAAATAGCAGTAATGAGCACACAGAGTCAATAGTGTGGTACGTAATCACCTTGCCTACTGTGTTAATGTCAGTTATCTTTTGCTAATGTACATGACAGGCTTTATCTTTGCAGAGTGGCAAGAGTGAATTGCTGTTTGTTTGGGATCAGCTATTGTTACTGCACCTGGGCTCTTTTTTTTTTCTCCCCCAATTCTTAAAGCGTTTTTTATTTGAGTGGAAAAGAACATATTAACACATTGAAAAGCCCCAAAACCCAAGAGTGGAATAATACAAGATTCTTCCACCACATCCATGCCAGCTCATCTCTGAAGATGGTGGAGTTGTACTGGTCCAATGATACATCCACACTGTTTTTAACTGGCTTTAACTGTGACACATTATTGTCTGACACTACCCAGAGACAGGGCACACCACCCACAGCCCTGGGTTTCCCTACAGGCTGGAGGGATTTACCCTTTATTTACTGCTTTTTGACTGGTTTGAGTGTTTGTTTGTTCGGGTTTTTAACAGCTTTGTTAATTTCTTTAAGGCACGGAAAGCCAGTTCTTCCCTGGGGAAGGGCACACCACACAGAGGGATGTGCCGCAAAGCTGGACACCGGACAGAGGATCCATTGCAAAGCTGGATGTTCCCTGAACCCTTTGTGCCAAAATGGTAACCCAAGGCAAGTCAGGGCTCTGGGTGTAAAGCTCATGTAATTTGTATTAACTTCTAACACACTCCTGGCTGCGAAGCCCGGCTCCAGAGCAGAGTCCCAGGTATTTCCCTGCCAGCTGGGAAAAGGGTTTGCTCTGAAAAGCCAACAGTGGGGCAGCAGCTGAGCCTCTGCAGCACTGCAGGTATTTGTGGGGCTGGAGTGGTTCCATCATAACTCTCATCTGCACAAACCCATTCCCAGAAATGTTCTCTTTGCACTTCAGTTCACTTCTATAATACCACAGGTACATCCAGCCAGCTCCACGGAGAGAAACAATCCAAACACACCGAGGGGAGAACAACTTCTTTTACATCTCTGAATCCTCTAATAATATTTGCTCTGAAGGTCTCCTATTCCCTTTCCCAGAGACAAAGAGGGAAAGAGAAAGGAGCGTGTGGATACATGTACACGGAGAAACATGCATTCAACATGATGGCAAAGCCTTATCTGCCCTTAAAAAACTGGCAGAAGGGTTGAATTCTTTATAGCATCAGACCATTAAAGCTACAAAACCTCAATTAAAAAACTGCCAGAAGATTTTTTTACTTTGTTCCAGAAGGATATAAAACCAGTTATGAGGGAAAAAAATCTGCTTTTACCATGGAAAGTCCAAACCATAATTACAGCCACACTTAATGTTACTGCACACCAAGATGACTCTAACTCCCATATCATTATTTTTTATTTACTATTTATTTTGCATTCTCTATTCTGTAGTTGATAAGGCATTAAAAAACCAAATTAAATAATATAACATATCATTAATATGGTTTGTTTTACCCAAGGCCACGAACACACCAAACCAGCTTGTTTACCTTGGTTTATTCTTGCCTGGAAGCAATTCAGGGCAGGGACAATGGGGAGGAGTGGTGCACACACAACTGGGACTCAACCCAAACCAGCACCTTTGGTCGTTACTTGCATCCCTCATGTTAAAATCTAGCAATCATATTCCTCAAAATTCCTCAAATCCTTACGGCAGGCTTTTTTAATAAAGTAACAAGGAGACACAGGCCCTTTATTTCTCTTTGGCAGATCAAATCTGAGATATGCAATGAGAAACGTGTACTTGCCCTCTTCAGACAGATTTTAAGATGCAATCCCATCAAAGTCTCTGGTTTAGATCTTGGTGATAATCTACCACAGCAGTATCTGTCTTAGGAATACACAGACTTGATAAGACGGATAAATCCAACCGAAGCACTAAGAGGACAGTAATCGGCCTAAGCTCCAGTGGATTTTGATCCTTTTGGGGGGAAATCTCTGTGAGATGTAGAGGGTAGGAAGAAATGAGGGTAGAAAAGGTTTATGGCCATTATTCTCTGCTCTGGGATGGTGAAGTTTCAGGGCAGAGAAAGGTTGTCTCCCATTCTTTGCAAGCACATCCACCAACTCTCAGTGGGGAAAGGGAGCCAAGACCTGGCACTGTCCCTTCAGGAGTATATCCTCCACAGTCCCTCCAGGAATGGTCTCCCTTCCAGCAGGACCAGGAGACGTGATCAGATGGGTGACCTCTCTGCTCACCACAGGGAGATGGAACTTTAAGGTCCCATCCAACCCAAACCATTCTATGATCTTACGAATCCTGAGACCAGAAAGTTCTCAATCCGTGTGGGCACATGGTGTTTCCCTGACACGATGGGCATCCTCATCGTGGCCGCCTTCCAGCTCTTGTAATTACATGCTGCTGACCCAACGACCTCTCACAGTTTCCATAGGCTGTGTTAGTTTTCACTTCCTATTGTGTTGCTTTGCACTTTCCAGGAGTTGCCATGCGCAGCCCCAGAGACACCTGCATCTTGCAGATGAAGCTACGGAACGCTGTGGCTTCTCAGGGAAGCTTAATTTATTTATTGCTGCAAAGTTGGGCTGGTGCTAGGAGGTGCTACTACAGGAAGGACAAACCCAGGCAATGCTGGTTATTTGAGGAGGAAAACCAGTATTTCGTACATGTTCTCCTTCTTTCAGAGATGGACAATGAAAAAAGGAAGAAAAGATTTTTTCTAGGAAGGCTTTTTCTGCACTGATTCCAACCCCTCTGATGGCCCCAGTTCAGCAGCATGAAGTGCTGGGTGCTGCCTTTAACATGTGTGTTTATTTATCAAGGAATTAAAGGAGAAGGAAGGATGCATGAGGCATGTTGGGGATCTGCTGCAGGGAAGACAGGGTTAAACCAGCCCTGAGCACTATGGAGCATGTTTGAAGGAAGTCTCACAAAAGTAATTTTAACTCCCTCCGTCTCGCTCGCTCCCTCCCTCCCTTACTCTCTCTCCTCCCCTTCGTTTTCCCGGTTGGACATTATTCCTCATTCTTTACATTGTGGTTATATTTATTCCATGTTCCATTGAAGCTGTATATTAAAAGTGCCAGTTTGAGCTTCTGCTGTACAAGGGGAAAGAAAGGAAGGGGGAAAAAAAAAGAAAGAAAGGGAAAAAAAGTGCTGGTATTCAGTTCCTGTGAGCTCTTGCTCACTTTGAGCACTGTTCCTATTACACAATAATGTGTTATTTTGTTGAATTTTGGCATCCATCTAGCTCATCTGGTCAGGAGCCAAAAAATTAGAGTGTGTCAGTCCACCAGTTCCTCTGCAGAGACGCGCTCCCCTCGCCCAGCGCGTGCTCCGCGCTCCTGGCCTGGGGCCAGCAAGGGAAATCCATTTTACATACAGAACGCACAGAGCTCCAGCGCTCCGAGACTTTTTACCTACTAAAATAACTTTATGGACAAATGCCAGCCTGTGAGGCACATGCGGCAGGGAGCGTTTGGCACCGAAAACACGGTGAAGCGCTCGGCGGAGGCACCGAAGTTTTCCAGAAATGAGGAAATGGCTGTCGGTGCCGTCGTGGCACCTCACGTGACTTGGCACCGCCCGCCTCATTGGCCGGCCCCGCAGCCGAGCAGCCGCCATGTAAGGAGCGGGAGCTTCGCCCCTCGCTGCATCCTTAAAATGGCGGCCCTGCCGCGCGCCCGGCGAGCGAGCCCAGCCCAGCCCAGCCCAGCCCAGCCCCAGCCCCAGGGCTTCTTTTTGTCCCCAACGTTTTTCCCCCTCCTTCCCCCTTCACTGAAGTTTTTATAAACCTTTACAGATTTGAGTAGAAACAGATTTCTCACAACTTGCTCCGCGTCTCAATTTCACAGCTCAGCATACACTCAGGCACTGTCAAAAGCTTGACAGCGTTCCAGGGAAAATATTAACTGTAAACTTTCCAACAGGAATTGAAGGCATACACGGCTCCCGTCAGGATGGCCCCTCCACCAAGAGCAGGGAAGGCAATGTTTTCACAGGTTTCCAGAGCTCGCTCTGCCGCCAAACCCACCACGACCCCCAAGATGGTCCCGCTTCGCCGCATCGCGGGCACAGTTAAGAGGATCGCCCCGCCATGTGCCTTGTGCTCGCAGGCCGGACCCATTGAACACTGCATGCTCTGATGTATAAATATTTGCCTCTGGCTAAAGTTCAAGCAGCCCTCTGTGGCTGCCAGACACAACAGAACACCAACATCCAAGGGAAAGTGTTTACTGCAGCACTGGCCAACGCAGCAACTGCCAGCGATCGAGCCGCTCGCCTCGGCCCGGCCCGCGGGCGCTTATCGCAGAGCACCTGGCTGTGGGCCACCCCACGCCTGCCGCCCTGCCCGGGAAATGGTTAATTTATTAAATGTGCCAGTTTGACCTCATCTGCACTGATGGCCTGGCATGAGGGTCCCTGGCGTGAGGGAACATGGCCTCTGCACAGTCTCAAAGCATTAACCCTTCGTTAAGTGAAGGCCCGTAAGGCCATCGGGTGGTTCAGACACTTTCTGCCCAGCTGTTTCCAAAGCTGAATTGTTCTCCTGGACTGGAACGTGCACATGGAAGCTCCCCAAAGCTACTCCTGTGCATGGCCAATGGCCTGTGCATGCTGGGGACAGAAATGGATAGATTTTGAAAGGTACAGCAGTTGTTGGTGATGCAACGCTGTTTAACGGACACAAAAATAAATTTTCTCACTTCTCTCCCACCCTCCAAACCAAATACAGTTTAGAGTCTTCACTAAGTAAGGGGTGCAAAATGCAACTAATTCAACTCACAAATCAGCTGCTTCAGTGTTCATAAAAACCACTCCTGAAAGGTAAGGAAGGGAGGGGAAAAAAAATAAACTAGGAGAACCCTGCAGGAGGCCAGGCTGTGATCAGGGCTGTTGTCATTGCGGTCATCCTTGAAATGGCTTCCCAGTACACCAGTAATTACAGTGTTAAAATGCAGTAAAGGAACATGCCAGGACCCTGCACATCTGACTCGTTCGTACTGTAAATCAAGTGGACTTTCCTATGAATGAACAGGAAAAACTGAATTTCAGGAAAATGTCTTGAAGAGACAGAGTGGAGTTACTAAGGAAGGAAGAGATGAAATGAATAAAAAGCAAGAGAGCCCTCATATTATAATTTAACTAAAATGTTAGATGTTTTGCAAATCATTATTCTTGTGTTGCCTTTAATGTATGCATTTAAACAACTCAAATACTTGACTTCTGTCAGAGTCTATCTACTAAAGCAGAAGTTTTGTACCAAGTTTCATGCTTTGCAGGAGCTCTAGGCCAGAGAAAAATCTTTATTCCTTATTACTTTCTTAGCCTAGCTTTTAAAAGTTGAAAATTCACTGTAAACCTCCACAAATAATCTATCAACTAATCCCATTTCCTACTCCCTGTTCTTATTAAGTATGAGTGAGTTAATAGAGAAAGCTTGATGAAGATTTGAAATCTAGAGTTATACAGAAATTGTCTCATGAAAGTTTCTTGTTTGTTGTGAGTCTTAACACCTCTGCTCTGTCTGTCCAGCCCAGGCAGCCCGCGAGTGGCGGGTGATGTCAGCGCCGTCGATCTCCTTTAGACCTAAGAAGCCCAGCACTAATAGTATCAGGACGGGCTTCCAGGAGGCCCAAGCGAATCATGTGAAAGAGGATCACAGAGGAATGTTCTGTTCCCACTGTGAACAAGACAGAATTAACTCTGAGATGCTTCCTTCTGCTGCCCTGTTTGGCCGAAAGGTCAGAACGATTAGCTCTCGAATACTGGGAACCCACCGTCAAAACAAAACGTGGGCTGAACCTTCATCTATTTTAAACAGGAGGAGGCACGCTTAGGAAGGATTGTTTCAGATGCATTTAAGGTTATGAGTTTTCATTCTGCCTTGCAACAACAGCTGCCTGTTAACTTTTAGTCCTTTCCAGAAGACTCAAGGAAGGTTTTTTTGAAGGCAAATTACCTTTTTCTGCTACATATAAAGAAAGAAACGATGTGGACAGAAGAAGGCAAGCCTGATGTTTAAGTCATTCTGCATTTAAACAACTCCACTACGCTGGCAAGCTTAATTCACTACAACAATTATTCTATCAGGCAAATTTCTGTGGAAATATATACATTGTTTACCACAGTGAGGATTCCTTTACCAGTCATGTCTTTGAAGTCCAAAGATTAAAAAGCAGATACATGGAAAACATTAAAATTGCCCAAATGCTTTGATACACTGTTTGTCTACATCATGCTGAAGAAAAGGTACTTACCAGGTCTTAATTGACTATATATTTAAGAATGATCATAGCAACATATTCAGCCTATTACCAGTGGGTATGAAATGTTACACCCAATAAATGTTGTGTGACACGTACCTAATGGGTATTCTATCATGTTCAAAGAGTATAAAACAAACACAGGAAAAATTTCATCCAATTGTATCTTTTTCATTGAGCATCAATGTAAATACAGACTGAAGCAATCAAAATGCTAGAAATATAAATATTCCTTTTAAAGCCACTGAATCCATCACTTTACTAGGAAAGGCTTAGCTATGTTATTTGCAATTCCCTCATTGCACAACAATGTACATTACTGTCTGTAAGCTCTAATTTGGCATGGCGCATCATTAATGACCTGAATGGTGGCTGTTTCACACATACATATTTAATTACAACAGCTGAACAAATTACATATTTATGCTTTATAAAGGGGATTGCCAGTCTAATTCATTTGCTATGCATGCAGGTACAGGGCTCCATCTGCAACAGCATCTGCACAACAAGAGCTAACAATTATCCATTGTAAGTGAGTGAGTGTATCTGGTGAAACCTGTAAGAGATGCAATCGTATTAACCACTTCACTGCCTACAAACCAGTATTTTCTCAATGGACCACAATATTTTAAATAATTTATCAACAATAATACTACTTTGCATTTTCACAACATCCCTCATCTGAACATCTCTGAGCACTTTATATGCTATAAAAAATTAAGCTTTAAACACTCCTGTGAGGAAAGTAGTTCTCATCCCAACAGCATATATGGGGAAAGGAAGGCACCTAACCCTGAGGGGCTGGTTCTTCAAAAGGCACAAAAGGCTCCAGTGGACTTGTGCTGATTTACATTATTTTAACCTATGAACTTGCCCAATGTGAAAGGTGAGCAAAAATCAGCAGCAAAGAGAGGCAGATCTCCGTAAAATTAATACAGTAGTTTAAGCCTTAAGAAGACTTGGCTTCCATGGGCTTTTGATCAAGCTTAAAATTATTATCCACAACCTACCGTCCTTAATTGTACAAAAACTCTTTACTGAATTATCTAACTAGCCCTCCAGAACATGAATAATTATTTCTAAAAATTCTCAGAGAAATGGCAAGAGATCAGAATACTGGAAAAATTAGAAATGCGATATAAATCTTCCAGAAAGAAGAGAAGAGTAATCCTGGCACTAACGGTCCAAACTAATGTTTACAGAGTAAAAAATTAACAGAACAAAATTGAAGCACATAAGGGAGACAACTGAGCTGCCTGAACCAATTAGAATTACTGTTTTAGTGCGGATATTTTTTGACAAACCAGATATATATATGGTGTATATCAAGTAGGATGACAGTATTAATAGAACAATAGAAGTTGTATATTTAGATCCTGGCAAAGTACTTGAAGCAAACTCTCATGAAATTCTGCATCCGCAGCATTATTTTGACTTGGTTCTGAAGTTATTGTATGGATTGAAAACTTACTGGAATGGATGAAAATTATGAATAATCCCCTTCTGGGCTGAAACTACTCATTTAGTGATGTATTATGGGGAAAGGAGACAGGCAGGAAGAGAACCCCATCTAATTTAAAATCTTTCTTAAAAGAAAAATAGGAAGGGATTGAAAATCGTGCAAAGCCACGAACCAGATGTTTGATGTACCAGAAGAACAAAGAAAGGTGCTAGGAGTCTGAAAGCAGTCTGAGCACAGAATAAATTTAGTTTCAGAAAAATGGCCAAACACAATAAGAAAATCAAATAATGATGGGGAGAGAAAAAATGAGGAAATAACATTTCAAAATAAGCATAACAGTGACAGCAAAGAGATGGTTATACAAGAGCTGGTCATGTTGCATGGCAGCAGCAAAAGTCAGTGAAACTTCTGGCAGTCCAACATTTCCGAGAAGTGGAAGGTTTTTCATTACCTGGGACTTCAGAAGTGAAGTAGATAATCAGAGCTCTATTGGACAGGCTATGCAAGATCAAACAAGCCCTTTCCATCTCTAATTTCTCTGGCTTTACAGGAATGCTAAATTGCTTGAGAATGTTCACATAATAAATACAGAATAAATCCAAGGCACAGCGTAACTATAGGATTATCAAAAATTATTTCAACTTCAATACCTGAAAGAGGAAGCGTTTAGGAGCAAATGAATCAATAGTGAAGTTTCCGGTTATCATTTACAGGCTCTATTTAGAAATAAATAGGTCTAAATAGGCTACTTGGCATGGGGCAGCTGTAGGTCAACATTCTACATCAGACACTGTAATTTGCCATAAGTGCAGAGGTGCTCATTAATTACAGGGAAATCTGAAAGTATCCCTCAGGCCTATGGTGAGGCTGCCAAAGTGTGCAGTGAAGTGCAGGCTCCCTCCAGGAAGTTCTGGTGCTGCTGCTGCTTTAAAGGCATGATTGGGCTGTGCTGTACAAAAGATCAGCTGTCCCAGGATGGATATCTCAATTGGAAAAGCTATTTTATCGAATTAACAGCTATGGTGTTCTCTGAGTGCACCAAGTGCCACAGCTGCTTCCATGTCAGCATCCAGCATCATCTGGATCTGCTGGCCCCACTGACTTCCCTCAAACACACATCTCCGGCTCTCCCTCAGGCAACAGAGCAAAAATACAGGACAAAGCACACACACAAAAAATAATAAAAAAAATAAATAAAATCCCTTTTTAGGGCTGTGAATGGTGGAATAGGAATTCCAGACATCTCCTTCCCTCAGCAGGGCAGCTCTGACTTCCTCTTGGCCCAACCTGCCCGGTATTTCTGGATCCTGGCACCAGAGTGACGGAGGGAACTCCTCACGGCGCCCAAAGCCCGGGCAAGCCAGTGAGTAAACTCTGAACATCTTCCCTGGCACGCGTGGCCAATTCCTCCCCGGTCTGTGCAGGAGCAGTGGAGCTGTTCAAAGGTTTAAACTGCTCCAAAAGGAACTAAAATACAGTTATTTTGAAAAGGGAGGGAGGCACAATTGCTTAGTGGACACATGCCAGGCATCATCTCCGTAATTACATTTTGTTCTGTTGCAATGCCTGCTTTTCCTACACCCTTAATTAGGCAAGAAAAATCAGGAGAAAGATCATCCCCATTTCTCCCCAGCTTCCTGGGTTAACATTACACAGGATCAACTCCTGTACCTAAATGCCCTGTCACAGTACCTCGAGTGACCTTGTCAACTCTGAAAGCTGGTCAACAATCCTCTTAATGCCGGGGAACACAAGCCACAGCTTTAACTCCACTGCCAGGGAAAGATGCAAGCAAGAAAATCAGATTCATTTCGAGTTTCTATTCCCCTACTCCCCTTTTAGACATCAAAGGGTCCAAAGCAACCCACCATTAAAGCTACACTTAAAAACAAGGTGGAGGGGGAAAAGAGAGTCTCAAAATGAGGTTGCTGGATTAACTGGGAACGTGTGCAGGGCTGGCAGAGAGATACCAGGATCAGGCCAGCTTGACTGTAGGGCAGCTGGGTGAGAATATGACGGAGCAAGAACGATCCTTAGTACAGCAAGTAGTTACCCCAAAGGAGAAAATGTTTTAAATAAGGATTTTTATAGCCAGATCTTTCTTTTTTAAGTTTTAACTTCTCCAGAGTTGTCTCAATCAGAAAAGGTAAGTATATACATTAGATTTTACTTATTATTTAATGCTGCACACTCAAACCCAGAAGTTGATGACCCTTTAAAAAAATTCTCCAACAAGTTGATGACCCTTTAAAATAATTCTCCCTTTAAACAATATATAACCAAAGTCCTTAGACCACTGCACCTAAGGTTTTTAAAGACACTGTTTTATGCTCTGGAAACATAGCAAAAGTATTCTACTTATAAGAGTAAATCTATTTTTATAATAGATTTTCTGAGACAGCTTGTTTTTGTTTTCTTTTCTTTTGTTTGTTTTGTTTCAGCCAGTTGGAGCATTTATACAAAAAAGATGGGGTCAGTTTGCAAGTTGGTATAAAGCTGAACCCTTCAACTCAAAAGCAAAGTGATGTTTTATTCGCCCGTTATGGGACTGAACCATCATTATGCTTAAGTTGCTTCATTTGCATATCCGATTTTTCCATGCCTCATGCCATAATCACTTCTCTACGTAATGCTGCAATTTGCAACTGGAGAGATAATAACGATTTCATAAACAAGATTATAACTCCAGGTATTTAATAAAGCAACGGGAATGCAGGATTACAAAGGAACAGCTAAGGTAGTGCACTGAAATTCCTCTGGAGGAATTAAAGCTGAACAAAAAAAAAGAAAAAAAACCCAACCAAAAACCCAATAATTGAAAACAGATTTTTGCAAATTTTCCAGCCTCGTTCTTTAGGCAACTATAACTCTTTAAACTGTCATTTGTAAAATTCCACTCGGATACTCCCCAGACTGCTGCAGCGGGCGCCTGTAACTTCAGTAGCTGCTCTCGTGACTGTGGGGCTACTGCAGTTGTGTTCCTGCAATGCTCAACGCCCAGAGCCTTGCTGAAATATTCATAAATACACACATATATCCCCTGGAATTTAAAAGCTAATAACGAATCGGGTTTTGCTGAATTGCCTGGAAACGTGCGGCTATCGAAGCATTTAGCGTCTCGTTGTGTGCACGCAGCGCTGACAAATGTGTTAAGAGCATCGAGTTCAAATGTCAGACGCTGATCCAGACTGGCTGAAGCCTGTTAGGTGCAATGAACTCTCCCCCGAAGAAGTTTACTGTAAAGAGGCCAAGTCGTTCTCTTAAAATAGCCTGTGTTAGCTGGATCCAAGAATTACAGTCCCTTTGGCCAAAGGTGTACAGTTGGGACAACTTCTGCTCCCTCTTGTCAGACCTCCTTGAGCCCAGAACAGTCATGTCTCTCTTAAATTAGGAGAAACTGCTTACAGCTCTAGAAATGTCCTGCCAAACAGGAACAGCGCTGAAAACAAGTCAATATGGGTCAGTCAATGGACTATCCTGGGGAAGACACAAACTTCTGGCATTTGCCAAGCCCAGGCAGTCGAGAGATGAATCAAAGTGTTCCAGGACTCCAAATTATCTTGGAACTTCATATTTCGTCACCACTCTTCATCTCCTGCCCAGGACAAAGCAGGGCTGAAGCCCAGCCCCAGCAGTTCGTGCTCTGCTGGAGCAGTGAGAGTTTCCAGGGAATACTTTAAAGGAGCCAAACAACCACTCCAGAAAATTCAAGACGGGGAAAAAGTCTGAAATGCCTCCCATTTCCCACCTGGCAGACACAACTCACCTTAGGGGAGACACTTTATGATTACCAGTGGTATTTCCTAGCATAACAATTTATCTACTAAATTGATTTGCAGGTAACATTCCTACTGTGCAGCCTCTTAAAAGCAGCAAAAAGGGCCTCTTAGTAACTGCTTTGCTTTGTTTTGAAAACAATGAAGATGCACAGCATTGTTTTAGTCTGAATAGTTCATCATTGTAAAATCTTACTCCAAAAATATACTTGCATTAACCTGCCTGTATTTGCATCCTCCAGAACACACTTCTCCTTAAGTCAAGTATTTTTGGGCTCTGCCACTTTCTGACTTTAGGAGCAAGTTTGATGTTAAACTATTGTTTTTAAACAATTCTAAATGTTCCTTCCTTTATAAGAAGCACAAAAATGTTGCCAACACATGGCTCCGATTCACAGGAATATTTATTGTGCTGATAATTGAACTCCAGTCATATGACTGAAAGAGGCTAACCAAAAAAAAAAAAAAAAAAAAGAAAAGGCAAAAAGCTCAACTGTAATTTCTAGACATCTATAAATTTCTTATTCTTTCTGTGGAGAGGAAGCTCCCTGGGGCTTTCTGGATAGCCTCAGTTTTATTTATCATCCACTCTCTTCCAATCTATGAATGCCATAATTCTTCCTGTTGCAAAGAGATGAACATGGCCTCAGTCACACACTCCCCTCCTATCAAGGAGACATTGCTAAACAGCAGTTATGGTAATGGAAAGTATCGACGGCCCAAGGCCTTGCTATCAGCTTCAGTTCCTGTGGGCACAGAGCTCAGATCTGAGATCCAAACCAGCCTCTGGCTGAGCCTAACCATGGCTCCTGCCTCTATCTCAGTGCTTGGGACAGGGACAGGAGCAAAGCAGGTCCCAAAATGATCTTCTAGAAGGACTGCTGGCACCAGAGGTCATGGGAGGGAAGGGACATGGATCTGATCATGTGTTGGTATGGGCAGACCCTGCTCATCCGAAACTGCTCCCTGTGCTACATCCCAGTAATCTTTGTCCTAAGAAAACACAAATACTGATTACTGCAGCTCACATCCAACAATAAAACCCAACAGGTTCTCTCTACCCAAAGTTACCAGTGTTTCTGAGCAAACAAATGAATATTTCTTGCAAGGCCCAAACACGGCCACTTCCAGGCTCTTAAATGGCTTTTGAGTTAAATGTGCTCCAACTGGAAAGAGGTCATAAATTTTTAAGAAGACCTCCAAGTAATTTTAAATATGCTTTATTATCTTCACTTTACTTTGTCAATGATATTTTTGTTACAAAGTTAAAATACTTTTGCAGATTGATTTTATCCTTAGCAGTTTGGAAAACGCGGAGGGTTTTTTTTAGTGTCTTAAACAGACCTTAATTTAATACCACTCTTTTTGGTTCAATCACAATCAAATCTATGTTTATAAAGCTTTCCGGTGTCCAAATAGCTTTCTGCACTCCAGCACACATTGTTTAATATTTCTGCATTAAAAGAAGCTTCTCATTTTGCTCAATTTAGGTGACTCTGCCAAGAAGCATTTCCGAGCATGAATAAGCCATGAAACATATATTCAAATTCAGATTAAAAATATGCATCTTTGAGCTTGGAATGAAGAATAAACACTTGGAATCAAACCCTGGCCCTATTAAGGTCAATGGGAAGAGTTTAAAAGTGAGTTGTTTATGATTGAGGAGATGTGGGTTCTAGCATCAGCTTCACACATGATGCAGATGCCAACTATCATTGCCCAATTTTACCAGCAAAATGGAAATACTGCCACCCCACACTGTGCATTTGTGAAAAACTCTAAGTGTTGTGTGTATTTTAAAAACACGAGAGTCACATGAACAACTCAGTAACTTGATGAATTTCCTTGCTACTATGTGGTACTACACTGGGGAGTAGAACTAAATCCAAGTTGTAGAACTTCACAATTTGTAGTTTGAGGAAAATGGTGTGTATGTTACTTTGCACACTGGCACAGGCATGCTTTTTTAAAATGTCCAAGGAAAGTAGTTTTGGCTTTTCAAACGTTTCTGAGGAGTAAAACTGTCTTGTATCTTCCTCAGCTACTGCTCAGATTAGTCTCTTCATCATCATCACCTGGATTTGGTGGTAGATGTCCCTGCCATGGCAGAGGCTTGGAACAAGATGAGCTTTGAGGTCCTTTCCAACCCCAACCCAAACTCAATGATTCTATGATTTTCTAATTTTGCTCATTTGTGTGATTCAAGTGAGACCTGGACACTCATTTGCCCACATCAGCTGTGCCGGTTCCCCCTGACTGAACACTTTTCCCTGAAAGTCAAATTTTCCTTTTCCTTGTTTTAGGGGCTGTCCATTTCACCTTTCTTCTCTCCTGCCAAACAATACGATAAGTCAAACCTTGTTTTCCAAATAAATGGAAAACTTCAGATTAACAAACAAACCAAGTCCTGCTGCAAATGGAAAACATTGATAAGAGAGTACAAAGAAATACTCACAACTACTGGCCACAATTAAACTTATTTTCTAATGAATCATTACAGCTGAATGAACACACTGGAAAATATTGTCATGGCAGATACCACCAGACCTGCAGTTGTCAGTCAGGTCCCTTCAAATCTCCCTGAGAAATTTCCAGGATAGCCTGGCTTGGGGCAGTGGTTTCTATCTTAATGACAGCCTCAAAGAAGAACACTTCTCACAACTCCTTTTGTGCTTTTAAAGCCTCCAAGTTTTGCCACTGCCCAGAGCCAGCTCTGACCAGATCTTTACAGCTGCCCAGACTCAAAAAATGGAGGAAAAAAAAAGTTCTGCTATTTTGCACAGGATTTTTGCAGCTCCTTCAGCAACTTCCAGGCCTTTTATTTAAAGTATATATGTGTATGTGTGCATTTATTAGCATTGGGCAGTACCACAGGTCTCTGCACAAAACCAAAGCTCAGGCCATTGCTTTTTCTGCCCTGAGACACAATCAAAATGTGGATGATGTAGAAGAGCAGTGCCTAGGATGAAAAAATTGCTTTGCCATGTAATCTCAAAACCACTCTGACTCCTACTTAAGCCCAGTTTTCTTCGGTCTTTCCTTTGTGGTCTTTTCATTTGGTCACAAAATGTCAGTTGAAGCATGCAGGCACCCATCCACATCCCCAAAATAACCATAGCAAAACTACCATCTTCCCTGAGGAAGATGCACTGAGGAGCCATGCATGGATCCCTGGGGTCCTGGAAGGATTCATGAGATAAGGGAATGCCTTGGTTTGTGCCATTCCACCAGTGTTCTAAAAGCTGTTAAAACTGATTAAATAAATGGAGTCAAATCTAGTAACTGCCACAATTCCTGGCTGAGGTGAGGTATAGCAGTGTTAAACAGCATCACTGGTGGAATACATTGTGCACTATGTAGCTCAATTATTGGCCAAACAAAATAGGAATCAAAGCACTGCACAAAACACAAGGTAGAAAAGCTCAGTAAGGTCTCCCAGCCCTCTGTGCCCACAGAATGATCCATACAAACACAGTTTCAATCCTTTCTCTGCTTTCAAACGACTCGAACTGAAGGGCATTTAATTCTTCTTTTGGGGAGCACACCACATCTACTCCATTTCTTTGATGGTATGTGTTTTAGCTGCACTCCCAAGTCCCAACCTAAATTATCCTTCACTCTCCTTAGTGTTCACACCCTTCATATCATCAAAGACCTTTCACATCTTCTCCCTAAGGTGAGTTATACATATTTAGTGCACCAGACTGCGATAAGATTATCCTCAATAAACAGCACTTAAATAAGGGGCCCATTGACTTGGAGGAAGTCTATCTGAGGACGGGGTTGTTCAAGAAATAGGGACAGGGCAATCTGGTCTTAATCTTCACCCATAAATCAATAATAGCAGATACCCTCAGCAATTGCTCTTTGTTCTGACTTTCCATGAGTGTGGCCGTTAGAGCCTCCAATAACTGGAACTGATATTTTCTGGAGAAACAAGCCAAGGGAGAGAACTAATGGAGCCCTTTAAGGCAACAGGATACTGCCACAGAAGTGACCCAGCTGAGAGGACTTTGGTGGATTCACTCCTGGTTTTACCACGTTTGCTCATGCTCCTGCCTGTCCAAAGCTGTCTCTTTGCCCCCAGAAGATCACTGAGACAGCAGAGCTCCACCCAGAACATACAAAACAGGGCAAGAGAAATTCTCCATGAAAGAAGAATTTTTGTAACTGTTCATGGGGTAAAAGACAGGAAAAAAAACTATTTCTGACCCTTAAATGAGGACTGTCGAGAAGGCCAGCATTTAATGGTTTGTAAACACAAACTCAGAACTATAAATGCATTGCTTATTCCCACTATAATCCCTTTTCAAACTGGTTCCCCTGATGAATATAAGGAGTATTGATTTTTAAACCCATGTAGATTCTTAGAGACAATGCAGACTGACTTAATTATAATCAATAAAATTTACAGACAGTGATGCAACCCAGCAGAAGCATTCCTACCAAAAAGTATGGCATAAGAATACTCCAGTTTCCCTACAGCACTGCTAGAATATGACCTTAATACATATTTTATTATGTATAGAAGCTTGGCCATGAATCCATCAGACCACCTGCATCTCCACAGTTACATCTGATCTGGTACTGCCTACGAGCAATGGGAGAGGGAGTTCCATCAGACTTTACAAGAGCTACTGCAAACATCCCTTTCCTTTTGGATATTCTCCCATCCTTCAGACTACTTACTCTCACCATGTCTATCTGAAACTATTTCTATTGCACTGATAAAAACACTAACGGGCAGAGAGACCGGAGGTGAGATTTGTCTCACCTAAAAGTGTTGGTCTAATGGTTGGGCACAGCTCAAAGTGAGGTGTCTCTGCTCTTTGTGGAGCCAACAGTGAGAGCCAAGCAGTTCCAAAAGGAATGTGCTGGGCTGGAATGCCCCTGGGGAGTGCCACCATCAAACAACAGAACCAGCCTACACAACCATCTTAGACCAAACACCCAAGTTTAAGACAGAAGAACTTAGATGAGGTTTACCTCAGTGCAAAATTTTTGCCTGGATCAGAGTCTGTGGCACAATCCAGTGGAATAAAAATCTGGCACAGTTCAGACTAGGACAAAAATTCCCAGGGCATCCTCCTTTTCATGAGCAGGTAGGAAAAATCAGTGGCAGAAGGAGGAACAAGGCTTCCTGGATCTAGCCTGGCTTTTAAACCTGCCTTTTATTCAACTCTCTGCTGGCTCCTTGAGTCTGCATGGATGTGGGACTCACCCTTCCCAACACATGGCTACCTGCAGGTCTTCCATGGAATGGACTGTAAATAAAGAGCAGCAGCCACCCTCCCCAGGACTGAGAACCACACACACATGTGCACAGCACCATAGCATGGCTCTTTATACCTACTGAAATGTGTTCTGGACATTGGAGGTTACCAGTTCTTGCACAGCATCTGGCTAAAACCTTTCAAAATCCACACTTTCAAAGTCCTGCCTTTAGGATGTGCCACGTTTCACCTCAGTGCTGGGTGTTCCAAGGTAATAAACTGATAATAAATGGCCCCAGCTATGAAATACCATGAACCAGACCAACCATCTGACAGACATGGGACCAAACCCTGACTTCTCTGAGGTTACAGTGCCCCAAGAAAAGCTGAAATACACAGAGGGATGTGGGCTGGGAGGATGCAGCGGGAACAGTCATTTCTGCACTCCATAATTCTACAAGGAAACAGTCAGTCTGCTCTCTCCCAATAACTAATCTCCACAAAACTGCTGTATTACTAATTACCAGTACTAAATTTGAGAGAAAACAATGAGTACAAACTGTCTGACCACCCATGTAGCCTGGAGCCCACCTTTCTGCTTTCTAAGTGCTTTTGAAACAGCTCTGCACAAATGACTGTGAGTTTCTCTCCGTGACAAATTAGTCCATGTTGACAGCCCAGGCTATCTGTAAGTGTGGAATGAAATCTAAGTAAAAAAAAAAAAAAACAAAAAACCAACAAGAAGATACCTTCTTTTGTAAATATCTTTCAGCTGGCACAGTAAATTACATTGATTCAGAAGTGACTCATTTCCAACGCTGCACACATTAGCAGCCAGTATTATTCAATTTGAGATTTTAATTTATAACATACTCCTGGTAATGTACTCCCAATACATTCCTCACTTCCCTACCCTGTGACTGACAAAAGATGAAAGATCTTTACTGTATAAATATTTTATATTAAACCCTTCACTCTGCTGTATTTCTTCCATTGTCAGTTCCCATTTGCAAATACTATACATTGTCCAAAAAAGTGCTGATCTCGGCAAAGGGCATGTGCTTGTGGGCAGCCCTGCAGCTCTGCAGCCTCTGTGCTGCTGCCAGGGAGAGGCTGGGAGTGGGGGTTCCTCCCGTTGGGAATGAGCCCTGCTGGCCAAGGGACCTGGTCACCTCAGAGGGCTGGATGCTGAATTCTGGGAGCAGGAGCAAGGAGCTCGCCCGCGGCTCTGCAAGCAGGAGACGCCTCTGCTCCCGCATCCAGCCCTTGACCTGAGTGAGGACGAGAGAGTAAAAATGCCTCTGTTAAGTAAACCTTTTACAAACTCTCCTGTCACCTTGTCTCGGGGTGAAACTGTGTCAGGAGGCAAGATTAGATAACTTGACCTAAATCGTGCTCGAAATCTGTGGCAGACCTCAGCTCAGATCTCCTGACATCCTGTCTTGCGCATTACTGACAAGACCAGCCCTAATCTAGCAGGAGAATCCTTTTCCAAACTGTTACTTACTAAGAGCTAAATGCCACCAGCAGACATCCTCGGTAAAGCCCTTCTGGCTGAGGCCAGATTTGGCTCCTATTTCTAACCCAAATCATAGGAGACTGCTCACCACCAGCTACTCCCGGCTCCCACCACTTCTCCCGACACTTCCCGCTATTCTTGCTTGTTAAGCACTTATTATCTAATCCAAAAATACTCCCTGTCCCATGAAGTGCACAAACCAGAGATTATTTATCTTGCTCCGGGACAGTTCTTTGATCAAATGAACGTTGCTGATTATTGTTTGGTCATTGTCAGGCTGCAAAAGGTCCCTTGATCAGCTACTCCTACTTTCTGTGGTTGTTGAGAAGAGTTATTTCGGGATCCTGCAGCTTAGATCATGCAGGTATTTCATCCCAAGATTTAAGGCAGCACGTTTAAATGCGTTACCCTACTTAGATACATAAAAAATAATTTCAACTGGGCTAAATTACCTTTATTATCAACCCTGGTAATTCCACCGCAGCCATTTTCTTGACTGATGTAGGGAACACTATGAAATGAATCCTCTGAGAAGAAGATGGAAAAAAACAAGACAGTGATCAATGGATTCAATTAGTTACAGTATAATTCCACCAAGATGAAAAAGATCCAAGACGCAATGCAACTTCTCCAGCTCAGCTAACAGAAGTTAGAGAGAACCTGCTGCTACTCTGGATTTTTTATTTTTTTTTTTTTTAACTCTCTGGAACTACTAATCTGTGCAAGGCAGAAGGAGAGGAATTGAAGTACCAGTAGTACCCAGCAAAATACTGGCAGTACAGAGAGGCTGTGCCACAGGTGGAGGCTCCGAAAGACTGTTTTAATGGACTAGATACACATTATGTCTGTATTTCTTCACACATAGAACGCGTTATAACAACAGAGAGATTTCTCTAATGACAACAAAATCAAACCTTCCCAACAGCACATCCAAGCAAGAAATAACAATGCTGTCGCTACGCTGCGGAGGAACAAATTCCTCATCTAATAATTCCCTCAACGTTTCCAAACTCCCGCTTTCGGCATCTTTCCCGCACAACGCCGGGAAAGCAGATTCCCTTAATGCACAGGTCATCTGAATTGCACCCCGGCTCGGAGGCGCGCAGACCTCTCTGCTCTGTGCTATGTGACACCTCCTTGTCACCGGGGTCACCACCGCAGGCACGTCCCGGCAGCTGATGCCATTTGTGGTAAGCGCGGCAGCGGCGGCTGGGAGGCCGTGGCGGGGAAGGGAGGGAGGGAGGGAGGGAGGAAGAGCATAAAGACACAATTTAGTTAATCACATTATTAAGATCTTCATCACCGAGAGTACTTAGCACATGGAAATAGTCAGTTTACAAGATCCGAGCGGAGCAATCTGTATATTACGCCCGGGACGTTCCAGCGCCGGGAAATATGTAAATGTCATCATCTTAAAAGATAAAGGCATGGAGAGAGCAGGGGGTTTTTTGCATGTAAAGGAAATAAGATGAATGAATAAAGCTGATCAAATGATTAATAGAATCCATAATCTTAATCTTATTATTTCTAAAGAAGCAAAGGCTGTTCAGTTAAGAGCTAGGCGTCTCCATTTCATTAGGGACAATTATATTCCAACTGATCAAGATCTACACCGTGCAGCCCTCACAGCAGACTCATTTTTATATTTCCTGTCATTTCAGCAAGACCAACAAAGTTGTTGATGATTTGCAAGGAGAAAGCTCTGGAGATGGGTGTAAACAGATTTTAAACAACAGATCTGGCCAGGGTGATTTAGGACCTCCCCCCTCTGAGGAACACAATGCGAGGCAAAAGCAACCATGTGCCTGTTTCAAGATGTCTAAATCCCAGCCACGCTATCCATCTGAAAGGGGGAAAAAATAAAAAAAAGAGATGTTTTATAAAATGTTTTCACACCCTGTTGGGTTAAGAGACAGTGGGTATTAATCCTATGGCTGCTTCCCCAGGCTTCCTCTTTGTGGTCAGCAGTGAAGCTGTGGTTGGGCAGAAGGAGGCCAGAGGCATATTTTTTTCCTCTTTTTTTTTTAAATTAAAAAAAAAAAAGTCTGTGTTAAAACAAGAGAAAGTGGACCGGTTACACAGCAAAGCAAAAACCACAGCCAGCCCTCTCTGCTGTTGCTTTCCCCCTAAATGTGGCCTACAGCGATTCTGCTTTCCAAAAAAAGGTTTAATTTAAACCATACAGTGCTACAAGCTGCCACGTTTCCAAATTCCACATTCCTTTCTAATCTGTGCACTTCAGAACTGACAAATTCTGCTTCCAATGGTACCCAGACTAACTGCGAGGAAGGAATTGCTGCTAACCCATCATTCCTCCCCTCGATAAGGAACACCAGCCCCCCCGCCTGTCCCCAGCCCCTGGATTTTGCTGAACTTTTTAAAATTATCATATTTAAGGGGCCAGATTCAGTGCTTGTAAAATCTTGAGTTCACTTTTCACACAGGGAGAAAAGCATTCCCCGGACTCAGCGAGCAAGGAGGAAGGGAATTCCCAGTCCAGAATAAATCCACATAACTCCCTTGATGGCTTTGGAAAGGCAATTTGCAGCTGCCCAGGCTGTGTCCTGGGTGCTCTGTTTGCAGGAGCCCACACGGAGAAGGGCCACATGGAAAAGGCTCTTCTCTGCTGTACAACCCAGAAATGTGCTGTGCAGAAGAGCCTCCCTCATTTAAAGTTAGGTAAAGTGACACTCTCAGTGAGAACAAGGGGGCAAAGAGGATGTCCTGCTTTGTCCCTGAGCAGGAGTGGCCCACAGTGACACTATGGATGCACGAGGAGTCCCAGATTTTCCTGGAGAGATGGGACCAAAGGCTTCAAGGAGCCTCACTGCAGAGCCCCTCCAGCTTAGGGACAGTCTGGTGAAGGGTGACTTGAGTGTCCCCATGGATCCTGGGGCACACACACTGCTCCATCAGCCAAACCTCAGGCTGGAGAAGAATCTGCCCCTTTGGGGCTGGCACAGCCCATGGGGGATTCCCTGGGAACCCACATCCACATCCAATTTCATGCTGTGCCAGGCTGGAGGAGCACCTGGGTCACCACTGTCATCCTGAAAACCACTCACCCACAGGTTTTGGCCTGCAGAGCATTTTAAAGTGATAGTTTTGGCTTGCTCAGCAGGTGGATTTATTTCTGTCCTGGGGTTTTTTGGCCCTCCTGCAGCCCTAGGACACACAACCCTACTCATGACTTGTCACCACAGCGTGACAGCACGAGCCCTTCAGTAAGGGCTCCCATCTCAACCACCCAACACGACGATTTCAGGGCACATCCACCACAAGTATTTATCCCATCTCCTGCAGACAATCTGCTGCTCGGTGGGGCCCAGGGGAGAGGAGGAGCGGCTGGATGGCTCCGGCTCCAGCGGAGCGCGGGGAGCGCCGCTCGCTCGGGCTCCCACACCTGCTTTCTGCCGGGGCTGCATCCACCATGCAGCGCCTCCTGCCAACCCCGAGCACAGCAAAAGCATATGTCACATCTCAGAAAGCATGGCATTTTCAAACTCCTTTTTTTCTCTTTGCCTTCTGCTTTCTGAGCCGCTAAAGTGCAGACAAGGAACATTTTCAGGCTTTTCTCAAGAGTCAGAAACTCAAGCTTTCATCTTTTTTCTTACTTTTTTTTTTTTATGGCAGCTGAGGTACACATGGAAATTTTTGGTTAACCTGGAACCTTAAGGAAAACATCAAACCTGGTGAGGCTCACGGTAAGAGCAACTGCCTGGTCACTGCACGCATCTTAAACCACCGTGTAAATCACAAAATAGTTGAGCTCAATGTTTACTTTCAAGTAATGTCAGAAGTCGAGTGTGGAAGACCAGGTTCTTAGCCAGTGTAAATCCATTTAAGTCGCAAGCTCTTCCCCTGCTCCAGAATCATTGTGTTTATATTCACACAATACACTCCACAGGCACCAGATGAGTGTTCTTAGCCTCAGCTCAATGATTTTTCTGGAAATGGAAAGAGCTTAGCTGTGGGATCCTTGCCAGGGTAGGAAATCTGCAGGGGGAGTTTTGAGATGGGGATTTTCAATAGGAGTTGGGTTCATATTTTCCTAGTGCTCCTTTGAAAATCCAAAATGATGTTAGCAAACTTGATCAGGTCCTTTTAAAACAGAGAAATAGTATAAAACTGGTATGGAAGATAAACTATACTGATGTGAAATATTCAGATTTAATACTAGCACAAGCCTGAATTTTTGTCACTTCTGCCAGGACAGTCCAATAAGGCCTTAAGTTTGAGTAAATGTCAGTCATTCTCAGTTGTCCCACTAGTAGTCCCACAATGGGACGTGCTAGCCAAAAATGGAAAGGAGGTACAGCATCTGCTTATGTTTAATTTATTTCTGCATTTTGGCGTGTTGTCCTGGGAGAATCAATGTTTTTAAGTGGCTGCATCTTTTTGAGCCAACTTGCTGTCCTTTGCTAACAAATCAAGGACATGTTTCTGGAAATGGAACATACTCCCATTGAAACCAGAGAGGTATAGGTATGGCAACCTTTCATTTTTAAAATTTAGTATGTGCTCTTAGAGTGAAGTTCCCTCAGTTTCACTCAAACTGAACTCTAGATTCCCCCCTTGGACTAAGCCATAATTCTCATTAGCAGGAGTTAACGTGCATGGATCATGGAGGAATAAATCCACTTAAGGCAGGTCAGGAACTCCGGCTAAACCGGAGTGTACAGGGCACCCATTTCCAGTACTCTGGATTTATACAGCATTGCTGATGGTTGAAATCAGCCCACTGCTTTTAATAATTGCAGCTTTGAGCACGTGGGGAAGCCCTGCAAAGCTGGACAGGCCAAGGACCCAACGCCAGCCCTGCATCCCTGGAAGATCCTTCCAAGATTCCAGCCACAGCTTGTCCTGATGATGGCAACAGCATGGGTGCCATCAACTTAACCCCAGGCAGAAGGGAATAACATGCTCCTTTTTTAGGGCTGGTTAAAATAAAGAGCAGAGAGGCTCAGTGCGTACTTTTGATTTCAAATGCTAATTTTGATTTAATAGTAAGCGGCTTGTTTAAGAAGTAAAAGTGGTTCTGAAACACAAAGGTGCTTGGATGTTGTTATAACTAAAACGGGGCTGATCGCTAGGTTTTTAACAATTTGGTAACAAGAAAAACTGGTCACATGCTGGGACGTTTTATGCCAAGTCTCAGCCAGAGCAAAATTTTATGGCCGAGTTATAAACCCTTGAAAATAAGGGTTTATAATAGAAATGCTGACAGACCCTTAATTATAGCAGCACTAGCGGGCACTGTTGTAATAAGGCCCACATATTTTCCTCTTTGATCATTATTTATAGGATGCATTGGAAATCATCCCATTTACAACTGTATGCCCGCTCGGTTAGGTGGAGTTTTATCCATTAAGAAAGGGAAATACAAAGTCGGCTGCTGAAGAAAGCCGGGGGCTTTACCTCCTGGCGTTCCCGCGGCATTCCAGCCCCGGGCTGCAGGCAGTGACTAATGCCTTTACTCCGCCGGTTTGTATAAGAGGTTGAAGTTCAGGCTGGTGCAGTGCAGCATTCCCCGGGACCTGCTGCCTCTTTAGGCAGGCGATTAATCACTTGATCGATAGACCATATGATTAGGCACTAATAGCTGATAGGAGGAGAGAATAAACAACCATAAATTTGCTTTGTACCTAGTAATCCAAGTGTAAGAGAGGTCAGATAATGGCCACATAAGGTCATGTTGCCTAAGGAGCCCATATGGGAAAGATGGAAGATACATACATTTTTAAATATCTTCAATTATTATTGTATTGCCGGGCAGGATTCGGGCTGCCCATGCGCCCCTCTCCTGGAGCACGGGCAGGCTGCTGTGCTCCAGCACAGGCTGGTATCAAACTACCGCTCCCACATCGAGTTAAAAAAAGCAAAACAACCTCAAAAACCTCAGGCTGTGTGATGATCTCAAACTAAACATCCGCGCTGGCTGAGGCGGGTGTGGGATCAGTGGCCCTGGGAGGTCCTGGGGCTCTGGCAGGACCTGTGTCCCCGTTGGGTCCCTGCTGGGTCTGGCTCCTGGCGAGGGGCAGGTTCCAGCCTGGTCCCAGCCCCGCAGCCCACGGCACCCGGGCAGGATGCTGGGCAGAAAAGCTGTCTTCAAAGGGCCATAAATCTCCGGCTCCCCACCCCCTCGCCTCCGTCCCTGCCTCCTGCCTTTTCTAAGGCTCTCTTCTTCCCCTGCATAAAAAATGGGCTTTTCAGGACTCAAGATGCAAACCAGGTTCAAAGCCTTTTTCTTCCTTCCTTCTTTTTTTTTTTTTTTTTTTTTTTTTTTTTAACAGTAAACGCACCCTTTGTCTATGGCAACGAATTTGAGAAGAAACAAAAATGGCTGGTTAAAAAGAAGAAAAAAATACTTCAGTCACCCCAACAAAGGCGAGGAGTTTACAAACCTTCCCCGTCAGCGCCTGGACGCAGGCAAAGTACTTACTTCATTAAGTTGAAACAAAACTCGGCCAGTAAAACCGTCAGCTCCATCCGAGACAACTGCGGGCCCCTTGCAGCACGTTCCCGACTGACCATCAGCAGACTATGGAAATTGCTTTTTCTGCCAAACAATCGTGGGGATAAATGCCCTCCTTTATCTGTGGGGCTATTTCTAAACTCCCCTTTCTCAGTGACAGGACATTCATGGGCTGCAATCTGATTTTGTTGCTTCTCAGTATTAGTGGGAAAAGCGCATTCTGGGCTCTCCTGCTGGCACGGATTCCTCCCTCTCCACCCGCCCTGTGCATTAACTGTGAGCATGGGTGTGTGTAACCACACATCCTCACAATCAAACTTGGGAGGTGAGGATGTTGTTTGCCTGGGTTATAAAATGATTCTGTGCTTCAGATAACGCCGAGGCTCTTGAGGTTCAAAGAGACCGAGATTGGAGCGCTCCCACAATGTCAAGCAATTCAAAATCACTGGAGTGCTGCAAGGACTTTATGTACACTTGACTTTGGGAGTAGACCTGTGCACAATCACTGTGGCACTCCCAATTCCTTTTTTTCTGATTTATTTCACAGGTGCAGTGTACCACAGACCATCCCAGCCACTTGCTGCACCCACCTCAAGAGCAGCTCCTGATCCTCACATCAATGCAGACTTTTAATGCCCTGCCCTGCTCACTTTGGAAGAAAGGCTTCTCCCATTTAACAGAAATTTCTTCCTTTTGAAGATATTAAGGCCCTGGTACAGGTTATCCAGAGGCCCTGTGGCTGCCCCATCCCTGGATGTGTCCAAGGCCAGGCTGCACAGGGCCAACCTGGGATAATGGAAAATGTCCCTGCCCATGGCAGGGGTGGAATAGGATGGGTTTTAAGATCTCTTCCACTCCAAACCATTCTGGGATTCCAGGATTTTACTGAACACACTTTACTGGGAAGGTCCTGCACATAGGTATTAAAGAATTTGGAGGGTAAACACCAAGCCCCAAGAAAGTCAAGTGCTTGTAAGAGTACAAAGTAAGAGCTCAGTGATCTCCATCACCTTCCTCCAGCAAGATGGAAGTTGTTCCCTTCCTTCTGAGAACAACTACAGCGACCAGAACAAAGTGTTGATTTGACCTAACAAGCAGAATTTTCCTTCTTTTCCTACTTTTTAACTACAAAACATTTTCCCTTGCAATGCCTACTCTTTTGCCTCTTCCTGCTCTGCAGGAGCACTGTGTTCAAAAAGCATCCCTGGTCAGTTCTGCCTGGAAAGCCTAGAAAGGTGCAACCTCCTGCTACAAAATTAAAGGCAAATCCTCCTCCTTAAATACACCTAGAAGTTTCACTTTAAATATTGATTTCATGTTCATCTGGCAGTATTTGCCCCATCATCCTTCGCTGGGTGCTTCAGCAGAAACACAACTTTTATAACTATCCATTACTCTTGCAAATATTCATGGATGCAATTCCCTTTCCACCCACTGGTGCAGTTGTCTGGTTTCCCCAGGCAGTGCATCCCCAGCCATCTGCTCTATGCTTTAATTTTAAACCTTAACCTAAGAGTAAATGGGTGCTTCCTGGGATAAAATAATTCAGAACTATCCAGTGTATATAAATAAATAGTAGAACAAATGACAATTAATAATAAAAAATATGAAATATTAGTGATCTATGTAGCTGGACTGATTTCTTTCTAATCTTTTCATCTTTCCTCAGGAATCAGTGAGGGAAAGTCTATTCACCTAAGTGCACATCTTCCCCTTCCCACCCTTTACTCCCTTTGGTGGTTAAAGCAGCCAGAGCTGTTATCCTGCAATGTGAAATCTCACGTGCTCTTCAAGGATGCTGACATTTATTTAATTAATTTTCCTCCCGAACTTACACAGTGGGCCTGCATTCAAACAGCGCGCATGAATAATGCAGATTTTAAAACCGCATTATTACAAAGGATGTCAAGTTCACACACTGTCAACACTAATAAACTCCCCAAAGTGCTAAAATCCAGGACACCCGACCCCCTCCTCATCCCTACATCCCTCTGGAATGATGTGGCAGCCCCCGCTTTGTGCCTGGCCGCCAGCAAAGAGCCTCACGTGGAGCTGGAGGATGGGGACTGACCCCACAGTCCCAGGGAAAAACACAGCACTTGGGGCTTTCATATCCCCAGGGATCAGCAGATCCCAAATCCATGTCTTACCCCTATTTGTTGTTGTTGCTGCTGTGGGATCGTGGGGCTGTGCAGGGCAGGGGTGGCCCCAGCCCCTTCCCTGACCACTTGCAATCTAATTTAAGACACGGAAAAACAAGTGAGTGAGACAAACACCCGGAGGAATGGGGTAAGAGTAACAAGGTCACATTGCTGTGCCGGCAGCTATTGCCAAACTTGCAAATTATCTGCAAGTTATTTATATATAAAATAATTAAAATCAGCTGTCCCATCCTGCCATCCCATGTCTCTGTCGCAGGTCTGCTCGTGCCTCACACGCCATGCAGCGGGATAATCTGGGAGCTGTGGAGGACGTGGCTGCAGGGACTGCGGCTGGGACCGGGGGTGCACCAGGGAGGGTGGCCAGAATGCCCTGGGGACATGCAGCCACATTCCCCCTGGGGCATGGGCTGGGCTGGCACGCTGAGGGTCTGTGCAGAGAAGGCTTCCAGAGACACGTAAGAGGTGCAGGGGATGAGCATCCCTAATCTGGCCATGACTCAATGCTATTTTCAGAATCATGGAATCATTAAGGTTGGAAAAGCCCTCTAAGATCATTGAGTCCAACTGTTCCTCCAGCTCTGCCAAGCCCACCACTAACCCATGTCCCCAAGCACCACATCCGACATGGTTTTTGAACACTTCCAGGGATGGTGATTCCACCACTTCCCTGGGCAGCCTGTTCCAAAACTATCGCTATTTTCAGAAAGTGAAACACATCAAAACAACCCAGTGAGCAGGATCCAGGAGCTGAACTCGAGCCACACCAATGAAAGAATAAAATATTCTCGGTGCCTGGCAGACACAAGCACTTTTGATGCCCTTTTCCCAACTCTGTGAAATACTTTCACCCCAGGCATCATCCTGCATGAAAGCAAAATGAAGAGGGGAGTATGAATGCTTCCTGAGGTCTCTGCTAAAGCATTAATAATGTTTAAAACTTTATATTCTACCAGCAGGTTCGAGATGCATTAACTACCCAAAGGACAGACTTTCTTGGCTCAGAATTACAGACTGACACCACCTGAAAATGTTTGACTCCCCTACACTTAGTACAGATGAAAAATACCACAAAATCCCTGGATAAAAATTCTGCCTTGGCATAGAGCTGTGGTAGTGTTTGGGGTTTGTTTTTGTTTTTGTGTTTTTTTTTTCACATAAGCAAATAGTGATAGGAAAAGGGGAAACAGTTGTAAATTAAAAGAGGAGAAATTTAGATTCGATCTTCAGAAGCAATTCTTCACTATGAGGGTGATGAGGCACTGGTACAGGATGCCCAGGGAAGTTGTGGATGCTGCATCCCTGGAAGTGTTAAAGGCCAGGATGGACAGGGTTTGGAGTTACCTGGTCTAGTGGAAGGTGTCCCTATGCATGGCAGGGGGTGGAATGAGATAAGCTTTAAGGTCCCTCCCAACCCAAACCATTCTGTGAAGAGCACTCAGCCCCAGGAGGGCTCTGCATGCTGCTGCTACCCATTTTTCCCATTTCTAATGATTCCACGATGCCAAAATACTTCATGTTTCGAGCATCCAGGAGCCAGGAGGGCAGTGAGACTCAGATCATAGCAGAGTCTAGAAGCTGGAAGGATTATTTATGGCTCCCAAAGCCTTTGAGATGCCTGGGTGTCATTTACTTTCCTTTCCTTGCCCATAGGTAGCAGAGCTGCCTTCCCAGGTAGCAGCAAGTCAGCCAAGCAGCTGCATTTCAACCTGGGCAGATAAGAAGAGATCAGGATGGCAAGAGGTCATCCTCAGGGACATCCCTGATCTCTGCCCCGGGCACGAGGTCACCCTGATCCTACTGCTTCTCTTACACCGTCTCCTGCCCTTACTTGACATGCGGCAGGAGCAGGAAACATTACAGGCAAATGTGACAAGTGTCCCAACAGCTCTCCAGCAGGGGAATGTCCCAGGCAGTGGGCTCTGGACCCTCTGCCTTCCCCATCCCACCCAGCCCAACTCTGGTGTTTTGTGCTAGTTAAAGGGGATTGAGCTTTTTTCCACAAGTATCATGAGCTAAGAGCTTTGCTGAGTCAATTTTGAAAACAATCAACGTTCTGGACATGCTCTGTTTTTCTACAGCACGTGAGAGCACCCAGTGGTGGCAGAAAGTTTGTGGGTGACAGCCCAGTCCCTCGTGCCCTGGGAGCTGCAGGCTGGCCCCGTGTGAGACGCACGATGCAGACACATAGTGAGACAGGATGTCTTCCCGCAGAAAGACCAAGTAAATAGTGTATAATGACAGGATTTCTATTATTGATGCTTCAGCAAATCATCTTGGATCCTCCGAGGATCAATTAATCATTGGGATTGTCAACACCCAACCCCATGTTCTAAGTTTTTGCCATCCAACTCTCCCATCCTCCTGTAGACACAAATGATGCTGGGGGCACGGTGCCAAACGAAGCGGAAAAAGAAAGAAGGGGAAAGAAAGCCCCGAACAGAGAGGCTGTTGTCAGGGCTGGACCCTGGCGTTGGCGAGGAAGATCAAATGCAGCTGCCCCCATGGCTGCATGTGGTTAAGCCCGCCGTGCCTGAGGGCAGGCGGGATGGGGAGCAGCCAGGCAGCCTACGACGGGCACAGATAATTAAATCATCCGATTGCCGGGCAGGCCACATTAAGAAGCTCATCGGTTTGCATGTGGCCCCTTGCTGTGGCCACCCGTGAGCTAAGTCTTGCCTAGATGCTAGTAGACAATTAAGACAAATTGTATGGCTGAAGATCAGACTAGAGCACTGCCAATGCCATTGCCTGGAAGCTCTGCTGAAGAATGAGGGCACATGTGTGTGGGAACCAAGGCTCGGAAGAGAGCTTTTAATGAACAACGTGCCAGCACTTGTTGCCAGAACACACTCTTCATTTCAGCTCTTGGAGAAAACAAAACCCTTAAAACCAGAGTTTACTACATTTCACTGATCTTCAATATGGCTGGAACTTCAGGATGCTTCTCCTCAAGCTAAGTTTGTATCAGTGAAAATATGCTTCTTGTTAAAGAAACTATTTAAAATGTGGAATCTAAAATCAAGCAAAAATAGCAGACAGTATGTTCAGCTTCAAAATTGGCTTGCACTCAACCAAGTATACCATAAACAGAAGGCAGAACTGACTATTTTTATCTTAACAGCCCTTGGGTGATTAAAATTTGGGGCCAGAATAAACAATTTTTTTCCCCATTCCTTGCAAGAGAATATGTGACATGGGCTTGGAGTCCTTTCTAATTTTTTAACTCCCTTCCTAGCTATTAGTTGTTTGCATTAGAAATGTTCCCATGTACCCGACAGCGCAAAGGCTGCATTGCAGCAGGCACGGTATGAATTATAGGAACACACAGACCACTGTGCCCTGCAGAGATTACAGCGCAAGATAAGCCAAAGACAACAACAAAGTGCTAAGAGGGAGCAGGTGAAAAGTTAACAGGGAGAGGAATGCACAGATACACAGCAAATGGGATTTTTGTTTAGGAGGTGCAGTGTCACGGACAGCCCCTGCGACCCAAGGACACGTGGGAGATGAGGGTCCTGAAAATGCACCCTGGATGGAAAGTACCAGAGAGGTCAGAGAAGGTGCTGAGTGAGGGAGACACAGAGGGAATCCAAACCAAGGGACAAGGAAGGCTGGAGGAGGGAGAAGGGAGAGGGGGCAGGACAAAGGACACGGGTGAGTAGAGACGTGAGTGCTACGGGAGAACGTGGCTGGGAGATGCTCTGAGGGACAGCACAGCCAAGGTCAAAGGCCAGGGATGAAATCCAGCATCAACGTGAAACAGGGTAGATGGAAGAGACTGAGAAAATCCAGTCCATGGAATTTACAGCCTTGCAGCAGCCAGGACTAGTGAAAAAGAGCAATCATGTGTTGAGGGATGGGCAAGGAGGGAGACGGGGAGGTACAGACTGTCTGCATGTTTGCAGAACAAGAAGTCAAAGATGCAGCCCTGGCTTTGGGCATCCATTGGCAGTGATTCCAGAGACTGAAGGAAGGAGAAGAAGTGGCAATGGGAAGAGGAGGAAAAAAGGAATTAATTTTTGATGGTGTTAAATAATGCTGAGGGTTTAACTCTTCAGCGGAAGCAGCTGTAGGAAGGGACTGAGCCATGGGACTGAGCAGGATGGGAGCAATGGACTTGGCATTATGGGAGCTGGAACCAGGGGAGCAGAAGGAAATTATTTGGAAGGTGTAGAGGAGGAAGCCTAAATGAGGATTTTGGGATACCTCCAACCCAAGGGAACAAGAGCTTCTAACATTCACTGAGATGTCTGTGGCAGGTATTTGGGTCTCTCTACAGCAGCAGCCCACAGATTTGTTGGGACACAATCCACCATCAACCCACAGAACTTCCTCAGACTTCATGAATGTGACTCCCCATCTTTTTGTTACAAGCTACATGCTTTAATACTTAACACATGAATGCTACAATTAACATTTCATGGTGTAGGAACTGCTAAGTCCTGCTGTGAGGACCCCCCAGCAATATTTATTTATAAACAAGTAAGATGAAATATTTCCTTAAAAAAAATCTCTTTAAAACTGTGCAGATGTTGAAAATTATGCCAAACAGACATGATATACAGAAGGCCCAAAGAGTTCTCAGTCAATCCACCTGAGAGAGTCAACACCTGTGTTTCTGAATAACATTATATTCCCATATAATAATAGTAATTGGAGGAGAGGAATTATCCAACAAACTCTTTTTTCCTCATCCTTGTCCTCCTTTATCCACACCCTAATCATGTCTACTCAAACTCATTCAAATCTGCATTATTATTTCTGCTTCTTTTTAAGTAACATCATTGTTCCTAACTTCCACCTCCAGCTCAGTGTAATTTCTCCAGTTTAGCATGTTCCCATTCGCAGGGTGTCAGCAGAAAGGGCTTCTTACTCCAGGAAAGCCATTGCATATGCAATAAACAAATAGCCTTTGACATCCTGGTTAATTATATCAGTTAGCGACAATCTCACATGCATGAATGCTGTGCTAATGAAAACACTTTGGCATGCAAAGCAGGACCCATCAAGACATTGAAGTGTCCAAACCTGCGAAGTAGAAACAGCACAGCCCATGGAATACAGCAGGACTTTGCAGCTACCCTCAAAAGGAGCATGGATGGATGGCAATGTGGTCAGGTCGGACTCTAAACAAGGCACAGCAGGAGCCTTAGGTGCTGTACAGTTTGATTTCATAGAAGGGAAGGCATAAATTAAGAATTTAATCCTGCACCACTGGTGAGAATGGTGATGAAGGCAGTGATGAAGGCATCTTAGCAATACAGCATCTTATATCTTCTATAAAGCATGAGCACCCTATGAAGAGCATGAACCCAACCATGCTTCTTAAACTTCCAAACCAAGTGCTCTCCTGAATTTCACTGTCCATTCTCCTACATTCCAGCTGAGCTAGACACCAAGCAGGACCTCCACCCTGGGCACTTCTTCTGCAGCCCACTTACCTCCTCATCATGGTGGTCCACCTGTGCCAAGGCTCCCAACAGCCCCGCAGAGGAGCCTCAAGCCTTTCCCCCCACCAACCCAGGATCGCTCCAAAACAGATCTTCTTGTGACAACCACATTCCAACCTGCTCCAGAGGAGCAGCTGGGGGGGCAGGCTCCACGTCCCAGCCCAGGAGCCCTGTGGAGCCTCAGCCCTGGTGCACATGTGCTGTGCAGATGGACACGGAGCGTGCTGCTGCCGCAGCCCCATGCGTGCTCCCTGCGTGCTCGCTGTGCAGCCAATTTGTATCTTTACCACAGCCATTCGTCCAAGACTCATGAACGTCTGCAGCCAAAAACATGGAGAAATGAGGAAAATGGAGGTGAAAAGCCTCAGGAAGCATGTGCAAAGAAGGCAGAAGAAATGCAGGGATTGCCACCACCTTCCACATCCTCGTGGTTGAGAGCCCTTTTGCAGCTGGATGAGGACCCATCCTCTGCACGAATCCTGACTTCCCTCAATGTCTCCATCTCTGTGGTCACACCAAACCCTTTTTTATTTCCAGCCTCTCCTCTTTCAGCTACGTAGGCTCATCCCTCTCACCAAGCCCTGACATGGTCCACTTGGTCTACTCAAAGAGAAAAACCACAGTCCTTGGAGACCCAGTCTCCTTCCATCCAGTAACACTATTCAGAGCTAACCACAGTCATAATGTACTGACAGTTAAACTGCTTTTATCTCTTTTCTTTTCCACAAAGTTCTCACACAATAATCCCCTGTCATATTTTTTACCAATAAAATATATGAATAGCTAATCTGGTGGCTAGCTACAGTCGTACAGATCTTCCCTTATAATGACTTCCACAGTGAAATAACAAAATCCCTATCAAAGACAATCTTTTAATGGCTGTTAGAAAGACTGTCTCTACCCTGATGCTTGCCAAAAATTTGGTTTTGCCTCCCTTGTCCCCTCATATGACAGAGAGAATGGACTAACCCTAAATTTAGAATACACAGGATTACCAAGCATTTAACAACAGAAAACTTCCCCTACATTGTTTAGCCTAGAGACATCCAAGTGCCAGAGCCAAGGAATGTTCTTCCCCACCTCCTTTTAGCCACACACTGAAAAAGAGAAGTTTTTAATCAAAACTGGCACTTCTGAGCTTGCAGTTGGTGGCAGCTCCCTTCTCCAATCAATGACATCACGTTGGACTGTGGCAGCAAGCGAGTGCCATGGGGGCTATGAGCAAAGCTGTGCTGGGTTTTGGCACTGGCCTAGCAATCCTAAAAAGCAGCTTGGTGTTTACAAACCAAGGCTGAGCTGTGCCTGGCCTTGGTGAGCTGGGCAGAGAGTGGGAGTGAGGATGCTCCAGGCCATGAGCTGGAGGGCAAGGACAGGCAGTGATCCCTGCCACCAACAGCACTGCCAGCACCCTTGCTGAAAAGTTTAAAAAGGATTTTAAAAGTGCCCAAAGCTGTAAAATTATTTCAAAAATGCCAAAAGCCTTTCTTGGTGACAGTAAGCTTCTTCATTTACCAGACACTTCAGCCCCACTCATCTTCCCCTTCGCTCCTTCACCTTTCCCAATCTCTAACAGCTCCTGGAAAGCTGTGCATAGACCACAGCCCAAAAAACCCACATGGGTGGACTTTATGCTGCTGGAGGATTTTCCAAGGATGGAAAGGGCTGTGGGGCTTGGGCAGGAGGACATGAGGGGGGTGCCAAAGCCAGCACACCAAGGAGTCCCATTCAAGGCAAACCCCAAGGAAGCTGCAGAGCTGAGAGGAGACTGAAGAGGTCTTGGAGAACTGACCAAGGAGATCTTCCAGTTCACAGCAAGAAACTTCTGTGCCAACTGCATCATCAAAAGCCCTGCACAAACTCTGCCCTTGCCAGTGGGGAGATGAAGGCTGACGATGAGGAGACCCAGGGCAAGGCCAGCACCTCTAGGAGAGGTCACCTGCACAGTGAGCCCAGCAGGCACTTCCACTGATCATAAATAACCAGGCACAACACAAGGGGAGCTCTGCAGCCCTGACCAGCCCCAGCCCAGTTGCTGTTCTCCTGCACAGAAAGTGCTTTTGTGGGTTTGCCAATATTGCAAAACCACGGCGCGCACTGCGTGAGGAACTGGAGCCCTGTCCGTGCTCAGAGCTCAAGGACGCCCTTGTGCCCTTCCCTGCTCAGGCCACATCTTCCCAAAGCCCTTTCACATCACTCAGATGCTTCTGCTTCGGGTTTCGTGGGCAACACAAGAACCTAAAGCACTTTGGGAGGATGGTGGCTCATTACTGCAGGAACTTGGGTTCTCCAGAGGTAATTTACTGCAGGGAAGGACTTCCCGGCTGTGGCCAGACCAGGAGGATTTTTAAATTACTTTCTTTATGTACCCAGCTCTGGGGGCTGGACCAATCATTGCAACAGCTCTTCTGAGTTGTGGATCACCGGGTCATCAGGCCAGGAGGCTGGGAATGCCATGCCACTATCTCAACAGGGGAAGACTTAAGGAAAGTTCATTCTAATTAATTAAAATTGTGAATTTAAAGTGGATTAATTAAACTGCATTAAATCCCTGTGTAAACTCCTCACTCAAGACTTTAAAGTGTCTTTATTAAATTGCTAAAGCAAAATTCAGCTAAACCAAATTAAGGCTGTTTCATTTCTAAATGACAGTGTCTACACGAGGATGTAATGCAGTTTAGATAATCCACTTTAAAAGTTATTTCACATCCATTTCAATTGTCCCCGTGTAGACAAGCCCGAGGAATTCTGTCGCTCATGAGCCTGTGTACAAATATGGGTAACAACAGGACCTTTTTGAGATTGCCTTTTTAGGAGATTATTTCCAAATATCCTCATGGACAAAAGAGCAAAGAATTGATTGAGCAAAGAGGGAGGGCTTGGAGGGACAGCACAAGGGGGAATGGCTTTAACTGAAAGAAGGCAGGTTTGGATAAGATTATTAGGAAAAAATACTTCCCTGTGAAGGTGGGGAGGCCTTGGTGCAGGTTGTCCAGAGAAACTGTGGCTGCCTCATCCCTGGAAGTGTCCAAGGCCAGGCTGGATGGGGCTTGGAGCAACTTGGTCCAGTGGAAAGTGTCCCTGCCCATGGCAGGGGTGGGACTGGATGGGCATTGAGTTCTCTTCTAACCCAAACCATTCTGTGATTCTGTGATTTTCAGAGAGAATGGGGCAGGGAAGGACAGCACGCACCCATGGGCTAACAGAGAGCAGTGCGACAAACATCCCTGGGAGATGGGGAGATGTGGAGGAAAGAAAGAGACATGCACAGACAGGACAGCATTTTGTAAGTGGAATCATGCACCCAAAGTAGCTCTGACTGTATCACAGCGAGATGTTTTTGTTCCCAAGAGGGAAAAGTGGAGTTTAAGGATGAAACAGTGGAGATGAGGAAAATGGAAAGTGCTGAACATGATGCCTGTAGTAGGTGCAGAGAGGTGGCAGGTTCACCAGCCACAGTGACGTTGGCACTGGAGGATGCAGAGACATTCCCTAATCACACCAAAGCTGCCAAGTGGAATGGGGGCGCAGCCTTGGACCCCTTCCCCATGCCAGGCTTTACCCACAGCCCTCTGGCAACAAGGAGAGGACTCTGGCTGCATTTGGCAAAGCTGAGGGATTAGGGGCATCCACGGAGCCCACTGGGATCTGCACAGGGGAGCCTGTGGGGCAGCAGCACTGAGGGTCTCCTCTCATCCAGCAGATCCACAGCCCCTCAGTTTTGCAGGGAACAGCCATCAATGTGCAAAAACGTATTTTGGGGGAGCTGAAAGCCCCAGGGGTTCAGGTTTTGGGAGAACTCTTTGTCTCTACACTCTGGGCAGCTGCAGAAGGCAAAGGGTTAAGGCAGTCCTGTGGTTTACAGTTTAGTAGCAGCAGCAGCACAGACCTTTGCAGGGAGGCTGGAGAGGCTGGAATAACTGCTGGCTGGAGCTGCAGCATGTCCAGAGGCAACAGCAATAAAAACAGAGTGGATTACATCCTTTTAGAAACCCTCCAGAAAAAAAAAAAAAAAAAAAAGAAAAAGAAAAAGAAAAAAGAGGAAAACAAGAGAGTAGGGAAAAAAAAGAAAAAAAAAAGGGAACGCCAGAAAGCGCAAACCACAGATTCTGTCTGTTGGCTGCTTTTTGATAAGCTCTGCTCCAAACACAATGCTAATGAGCGTGAGGGACATCCTCTGCGTGGGGCGGCTGCTTGACCGCATTTTGTCTGCATGTGGCTGATTTCCTCACCCACTGCCAAGCCCCGTGGCATCGCTCCCCGCTGGGGCTTTTCCTTCAGCTCCTCGCCCAGCCCGGCCTGCATCGCTCCCCCAGCCCATGTGAGTCAGCAGTAACTGAAGGAAAGGGCTGAGGGGGAACAAACACGCTGCAAACTCTCCCTCCCCAGCTCCGCAGGGTCGCTGCGTGCTGCCCGTGTGAGCTCCGGGACGGGCGGCTTCCGAGCTCTTTTCATATTAGCACCATATGATTATTTTGTTTTCCTGGTTGATCCCAAAGTCCACCCAGCTCCTGGTGTTAATTTGCCCTTTGCCAAAGCCAGAGCTGCCCGCTTTTATACTGCTGGGATCTTTACAAACCCACTGGTGATTGCTTTCCCAAGGCATCTACTGGGTTGCGTATAATTCCTCTAATTAAATGTAAAGGAGAGATGGTTTGGTGGAGCACCATTCCATCATTTTCCCTCTCGCTTCACGCTGTGGACTTTAATGAGGACCTAAAACACCATCTTGACTTGGCTTTAGTTTCAGGCCAGATGAGCTTTGCTTGTTAAGACGGTCTTTGCTTGTCAGGAAAAATAGCTTTATTAAGGTCATGTAACGCAGAGGGTTTGATTAAAGCTAATCAAGGAAGAAAACCAGACCGGAGCGGTGTGAATCAAACTTACTGCGACATGTTTAACATAACTTCACCTCCCATATCTGTTGAAAGCAGACAGAAGTAAGATCAGGTTACCCAGAAGAATGCCTGAGTCGGGGGAGCGCGCACTGCGCTGTACAACATCGTGTAGCGCCATACAACATCCTACAGCACCCTACAACCTTGTGTAGCACTGTAGGTAGTGTAGCACTGTACATTTACAGCCCTGTACCACCTGGTGTAGCACTGTGAAATGTCCTGTAACATTGTACAACATTGTGTAGTGCCATACAATATCCTACAGCACCCTATAATGTTGTGTAGCATTGTAAGTAGTGTAGCACTGTACATTTACAGCACTGTACCACCTTGTGAAATGTTCTGTAACACTGTACAACATTGTGTAAGTACTGAACAACATCCTAAAGCACCCTACAACTTTGTTTAAAAACTGTAGGTAGTGTAGCACTGTACATTTACAGCACTGTACCACCTTGTGTAGCACTGTGAAATGTCCTGTAGCACTGTACAACATTGTGTAGCGCTGTACAACATCCTACAGCACCCTACAGTGTTTTGTAGCACTGTAGGTAATGTAGCACTGTCCACTGTACAGCGCTGCACAGCACCATACAGCCCCACACTGCACTGCACAGTGCCATACAGCTGTGTGGGGTGCCTCACAGCACCACTTAGCACCTCAGAGCAGAGTTGTGCAGTGCTGCACAGCACCTCAGAGCAACACACCACAGGGTACAGCCCTGCAGAGCGCTGCACAGCTCCCTCGGTGCCATACAGCACTGTATGGCCCCACAGAGCACACACAGCTCTGTACAGCACCGTGCAGATTAACCCATGCAGGGCTTCCTGGGAGCCACCTGGCTGACTCCAGCCCCGCTCCCAGTCCTCGTTAGCCAGGCTGTCCCAGCACAGGGTAATTGTCACACAGCAGAGCAGAGGTGGCCAGGCTGCCCTGGAATGCTCACCGTGCCAGCTGCTAATCCAGAGGGGTTCCACACCTAAATAAGGGGGCATGGCAGCAAGGGCCATGCTCCCTACAGAGGAGACTCCATCCCTGAGGTTCTTTTGGGCTTTTTTGTCAAGGGGATGGGAGTTTTACAGAGAACGCAGGGGTGTTTTTCAAATCCAAAGGGCTGTCCCGTCACTGAGACTCATTATGGAGGCGCCTCCGGTTTGGATTTACTGGATATATTTTTCCATATTTTCCTCTAGGGACCCACAGCTGGGAGCTTGCCCTGCTTTCTCTGTGCACACCAACCACTGGGCTCCTTGCTTTTACTTTTACTTTGTCTTTACTACGAGGTGTCAACAAATGCAGACAGGGCGGTCCGAGAAAATAATTGGGGAGAGACGGGAAAAAACAAACTAAGTGCTGGTTCATAATTTTGGAGATTCTCTGAGAAACCTACAGCTCCAGTCAGCAGCCAAACACCATCAGCCAGGCCCTCGAGCTCCTCTGACTGCAAAATATCCATGCTTTGGAAAACAGGGATGAACTCTAGCCCTCTGCACATGCAGAGACCGAGGGACATTGTCCCACCTGGTACGATCTGGGTCCTGCCGAAGCATCCCCCAGCTGCCAAAAGCGAAACTGCCAATCCAATCATCTCCAGTTTTTGGTTTTCTCCTGAGCCCCTGGGTGGAAGGAAAACGCTGACGGATGTTTGAGACGCGAGCGGATTAAGCTGCAAGGTACAAGCTCTCACAAGCAAAAGCAATTAAACCTGGGCTTTTTGTTGTTGGGTTTTTTTTGTTTTTTTTTTCAAGAGAGAAGTTAGAAACTCAGCACTGTGGAAGGGGCTTTTTAAGGATAATTTTCTCCAGAGAAGTTCAGGAACTCCAAACATACACAGGGATATCCTGCTTAGGACAAGGCTCAGCATTAAAAAAACACAGTCTAAACAAAAACGTGGGACTACTCCCCTGCTCCAGCCCCGCCGCTCGGCGAAGGATGGACAGGAAATTACCAGCAGTGGCATGGGGGCTGCTGCCAAGAGGCAGCACAGAAACAAAAGACCCTCTATTGTGTAGGAAAACCTGACATCCATCCCCTCTGCTATACTCTGAGCTCCCATAAACCTTTCCTGTGAGATATGATTTATGGGAGCTTTCCATATTTTCAGTGCCCTGCGTTGTGCCCCCTCCGGCACACGCAAGTGGGATCTGCATCGACACCGAGTTTCACACCACTGCCAGCCTTGAAAGCCTGGATTTCTCCTGATTTCTCCTCCTCCTCCTCCTCCTGCAGCCACCCCACAAACCGCTGTTAAGAAAGCAAATGAGATATTTGCCCTGTCGCGAGGCAGCAGCAGCTCTGCACCGCACAAAGGGCTCTATTTGCTCCATTATTCTGTCCTCCTTCAGCACAAAATAAGGAGCTTTTTTTTTGGTAAAACAGTAATATTTTATATTTCCCCATTTCTTTTCCAAGCTATACACTGTAATTGACTAACGGGTCACTCTCAATTAATTATATTTAACAAGTAGAAGCTGCACAGCAACGCTCCCTCCCCCAAATTATGTCCTTTGGTTATTTAAATAGGTGCAAGTACAGGGATGGGAGAAGGAACAAGTCGGTAAAGTATCAGCTGTGGAAGTTTGTTGGGAACTTTCCAAAACCCTACATCTGCTTGGCAACAGCTCAGAAAGGGATATGGTTACTCTTTTAACAGTAACACAGCTTTCCCAGGCTACAATATATGAAAAACAGCTTACCCCGGAGCAGGGAAGGGCCAAGAGAGAGCTGCAAAACCCCCCCCCGGCCCCACCGTGGGACCCCATCACCTTCCCAGAGCCAGTCAGGGACCAGGAAAAATGTCCTGGGATGTGGGAGCCCAAACTCCTCCCCAGCACCCTGGGGTGGGCTATGCAGCCAGGAACAGCTCGGGACTGGAGAGGGGGCTCCTGCTCCAAATTTTGGGGGGAGAATCACAGCACGGCTCTTGTCAGCATAAGCATTCGTTCACCACAAACAACACATCTAAAGGCAGTGTTTATAATTATAGCATTAATTGATCTCTCATTTATTTTTTTCCAGCTGCTAATTAGAGAGATAATATCTCGGGTGCTTTACGAGCGTTAGAAGACTTCAGCTCGCATGGAGATACTTCTGCCGAGGAAAGCTGAGGTGGATGGAGCAGGGAGCAATCGCTCCGCAAAGAGAAATGATTTACCACAGTTGGGTGCATTTTTTATACTTTAATTAATCTCGCTTTAGTCAAAAAAAAGAAAGAAAGAACAACTTCCCGCAGCCTGTTCTGCGATACGAGGGCAGGGAGGCATTAGGAAGATTTAGTGCCTCTGCCGGGTCAGAAAAACACGGGGAAAAATTAGAAAGTAAAAACAATAGTGTGGGAGAAAGGGGGAGAGTGTTTGACACGGGATGAGACATCTCTCCACGGCACAGGGAGTGGGACGGGGCTGGCCCAGGAGGGCTCTGCAGGGAGCATCCCGGTGCCCCGACACCCATCCCAGAGGCCACGGGCTGGGCACGCCGCCGTGGCTGCTCCGAGGGCCGGGATCCCTGCCGGGGCGGAGGGAACGCGCGTCGAGATGCAGTTTTACAACTAGGTGAAAGTTCCCGCAGCGGCAGGACGGGCGGCTGGCACTGCCTGGTGTGACCCATTTCTCAAATAATTACAGCCTGAGTCACAAACCTGTTAAGACCCAATTAACAAAAATGTTATGCATCAGTGATGCGTGTTTTGTCCAGAACTTTTAATTCCACAGTTTTTCCAAGTAAATTCTCTCTCTTTATTTTCTAGTCATTAAATCCCCTCCCCTGGGTGCGAGCGGTTGCCTTCCCATTGTGTTGCGAAAGGGTTAGCGGGCCAAGAAGTCAGAAGGAAAAGGGTGTCATTACTTCTTGCCACTTTGTGGTGGGGAAAAAAATTTGGAAAAAAAGAAAATTTGAAATAAACTCTTGCTGCTCCCAAAGCCAGCATGAAGCCGCAGGGAGGGTGAGGGGTCAGGCTGTGCTCAGCCGGGGGGCGATGGTGGGGAAGGGCCTGGCTCTGTCCTGGCCTGTGCAGACGAGGGGAGGCAGTGGAGAGGATTTTATTTGGCAGATGGGTGCAGCTATTGAGCTTATGCAGTAGTGGGTTTTTGGCTGCCCGAGTGGGTAGCCTGTTGTTTACTGTTTATGGATTTGTCAGTTTTAATTATTGTGAAGTGCCCAGATGCTCTGGCGGCCAGTGCCATAAGCATTTAGGGAGCAAATATACAATGAAATGCACTTGAAAACATCTCTGCCTCCTCCCATCCCTCTCCTGCCCACTCCTGGGACACCCCAAGGCACCAAACACCGGCTCTGCTGGGCGCACCGTGGCCGTGAAGGACTGCAGGGATGCAGTGCTCCCACTGCTCCAGGGCTGTCCTGAGTTCTTCCACCTTGGAGCTGCAGCTCCATCAGCACCATCCCTGCAGCGAACACAGGCTGTCGGCACCGGGGGCCCCCTGGATCCGCGTTTCACCGTTCCTACCCCACTGCAGGCCCCGGGCATGCAAATCTGGAAGCAGATCTGCTTCCTTGCACCTTTTTTTTGTTGGTTTTTTTTTTTTTTCTTTTACCGTCCATCTTTTTAAAGTTATTGGACTCTGTTTTCTATAACGAGGTTACGTGCATGGCAAATAGCATAAATGCATCCCAGACGGGGCCGGTGAGGAATGCTCCCCCCGGTTACACATGTACTTTTCATCTGCGGTCGCGGGGCTGCGAGTGGCCGTCTCCAAGAGCGCCATAGCCCGCTCCTTCCTGACTCCATTGTAATCCATATTCCTCCTCCCTACGCGAAATGCTGCGCTAGATAAATTCCACTGTATTTCAGAAAGTTTTCCACAGCTCCCTAAGTATTTCCATATGACACTGGCCTCTACAGGTAACTTGAGTTAAAGCCATTCCTTAAGCAAAACTCCCTGTAAAATTTTCCACTATCTCAGCAGTACTCTATGTGCTGTCATTAAAGCAGAGCACATATATTTCGGAGCAGGATTTGCCGTGATGTCGGATTGCTCAGTGAGCCCCAATTAAGGTTTTTATTTTTTTTTTTTTTTATGAAAACCTCCTCGCTCAGGTCTTTTGCCTGTTCATTCACTGAGGTCCTTTTTAAGGGGGGGAAGATGCAGCTTTCTGAGCCATGCAGGGCGCAGGCTCAGGCTGGGAGCAGCGTGGATAATGCCAGCCTTGTTCCCGTTGCCTTTTCACTCTGTTCCCAACCCTCTTTTTTTCCACCCATTTCCCCAGGAACGGCAGCGAACCCTAAATTGCAACCACCTGCTCCATACATCATCCTCAGGCCTGGCAAGCCCGAAATGGCGGCGATGCTCAGCATTCCTGCAGGGAATTGCTCCCCAAAACGCTCAGCCCCGGTCCCCAAGGACGGCAGCAAAACCGCTGCACGCATAAAAGAGTTTAATTTACCAACAGGCTTATGCCTAAAGAGTGCCTCCTGTTCTCCAGGAAGCTCTCAGCAGTGATGGAGAATCTCCAAAGCAAAGGCAAAATGCATAATTTCAGAGCAAAGATCCCTAAGGATGGAGGAAAAACCCCAAGCTGTGCAAACAGGATCGCAGTGCCCTGTGCATGCAGCGACTGCAAAACATCTGGCTGGATTCTGGTGAGAGAGAGAATCCAAGATGGCAGGAAAGATTAATGATTTTGTAACTTCTTCTGGTTTCAATGAACTTTTCTCTGGTTATAATCAAGGTTTTCAATGGCAGATTGGCTGCACGCTGGGCAGTGGTGAGCTGAGGTGGGGTGCTCTGTCTCTGGGAATGACAGAAGCACTCAGCCAGAAACCCGACTTGCAACCATCCTGCGGACTTCGTTACGCTCAAATGGCTGTTTTGCCACTGGTTTAATTAATAAGCCATATTATTGGTTAATTTTATACCATCCTGAACTTTTGTCAAGGAAAAATTGGTTAATTTTACAGTGAGTGGACTTGATGCAGCAGAAATAATGAATAAACAACTTTTTTAAAGGTATGGACTCGCAGCTTTGCTTTGTTTTGTGTAAACCCTCAGGTTTTATTACACAAATAATGTCTATTATTGACAGAATCCTTTACAGACAAAGCATCTATCGTGTCTTCAAACTTCTTTTTAAAAATCTATTAAACACCCTGCCCCTATCATCCCAGGGTTTTACACATGCAAATACACCCCTAAACAGTTTTAATTCTATTTTTTTCCCCTCATCTATCTCCCTGCTTTCCAGATGGACCACCAGCTTCCCACCATTGCCAGCAACAGCTTGCGCATTGTTTGTTTAAAACAAAGATGACGCATTAAATATCATACACGATGTGAGGAGAGGGGCTAAGGATGGTACTCTGGGACCAAAATCCAGTCCAGCACGGTGTTCCAAAGGTTGGCATGTGCAAAGGGATCCAGGATCTGGCCATCCTCTGCCTTTGGGGAAGGCGCTTCCCTTCCCGCCTCGAGGATCCGCTGCCTCCAGAGAGAGTTAAACTTGTGCAAGCGCTCTCCAAATTATACAGGCTAACCAACAATTATGTCATTTCATTCAAACATTCATTCACCCGTCATGTGCCCAGATTAAACAGTAACACTTTGTTTGAAACATTCTGCTGAAATTAGCAGACCAGAGTTGCCTTCACCTATATTTAAGCACTGAGCCCCGCGCCCAACGTAGCCTTGCCTGAACTCCGACGGGTTTAGGCAAGTTTAGCACTTTTATGTGAATCAAAGCCATGCTTTTGTATGCTGCACATGGTTATTAGATGGGTAGCAAAAGCTCTATACAGATAGAGTCATAGGGATATGAAGCTGTGAAGATTTACGGGAAAAATTACAGGAATTTGAAAAGAGTGTGAAAATCTGAAAAAAGTTATGAACTTAAGAAGAGGTTTACGTTCACTTATAGCGCCCCCAAAAGTAGTTTCAAGCTGTGATAAGAGGAAACAATGCAGAAAAGCTGTAGTTGTGATGGACCAAAAAAAGCAGAACTGAGTGTAGGGTTTGAAGTTTTGCACTGTTTCCTTCTTTAAGGACAATGATCTGAGACGTGGATTTTCTGAGATATGGATTTTAATCGTTTTACTTTGCTTGAAAGCAGAATTGCAGCCAGAGCAGCAGCCCATGATGTCCCAGCCGTGGGACACTGGCACCCCTCACCGCCAGCACGTGTCACACAAGGCTACGGAGCTCCAGGATGCCCAAGGCTGGCATTAATGCTAAAATCTGCAGTGCTACCAACATCTCCAAGATGCCAGTTTGCTGCCATCAGCTTTGTGTGACAGGAGAGAATAGCAGGCAGATTGCGTATCTAATGAGCCACACATACTGAAAATCCACAGCAATCTCTGGAATACATGTGGATTTGTCTAAAACTTTAAAATATGGCCTGGATGGTGTCCTGACTGCCAAAACCACAATGAATTCACTGTTACTGTCACTAATCTCCATGTATGTTACATATGGTTGACATTTTTCTTTAACTCTCATATTTTTTGCATGTGTGCGTATATAAATAGGGTAGGAGGGAGGCGAGGAGCAGGCAGACAAACAAACACCCGGCTGGGAAGCACAGTGTTCCCATTAGGCATTGGAAAATTAGTCCACAGTGTGTTATACAGATCTGCAGAGCCCCAAACAGCACGTTCTGCAGCATAGGTGAAGTCTAGGTCTGTCCTGGGAAGCCAGATGTGCCTTCTTGGCCTTATGTTAAAGTGCTCATCCCAAAGTGGGAAGGGGTACTCTTGAGTCCTGCTGAATCCAGTGGGAATCTCAAGGCATTTTAATATGATATGGGGCAATCCATCCCCTTTGTGTGTTTCTTCAGGTTGTTGGTTTAGAATATTTATAGAATCACAGAATGGTTTGGGTTGGAAGGAATCTTTAAGCCCATCCAGTTCTACCCCCTGCCATGGCAGGGACACCTTCCACTATCTCAGGTTGCTCCAAGCCCTGTCCAACCTGGCCTTGGACTCTTCCAGGGATCCAGAGGCAGCCACAGCTTCTCTGGGCACCCTGTGCCTCACCACACTCAGCCAGAAATTCCTTCCCAATATCCCATCTAACTCTGCCCTCTGGCAGTGGGAAGACATTGCCCTTTGTCCTGTGCCTCCAGGCCCTTGTCCCAGCTCTCTCTCCAGGAGCCCCTTTAGATACTGGCAAGGAGCTCTTAGACATCCCTGGGACCTTCTCTCCTCCAGGCTGAACACCCCCAGCTCTGCCAGCCTGGATCCAGAGCAGAGGGGCTCCAGCCATTTAATACACACTTCAGCTTAAAAGATTTGATATTCCTATGATACACATTGACCACTGATCAGAATATGAACTTTGCAGAAACAGGAATAAATCCCCTTCTCCTAGCAATGCAATATTGCATGGTGTGCTGGCAGAAGAGTTGTATGTGAACTAAGAAATAATATTTCATGCATTCCTTTTACTTTCTAGGCAAATTTATGCCAGATTTTATTCCACTACAGCGTTACAAGTGGTGCTGCTTATCTCTGTTTCCGTGCACTTCTACCAAACAGTAGGTCAGCTGAAAACTTTGTTTACTGCCTGAGGAGAAGCAAATAGTAGTCATGCATGGTTGGCAGGGGCTCACGGTGTGATATATTCACTGCTGTTATATGGCTCATCATATAATTTAAGTCTACTGTAAACAGTCTATTTATGATACACATCCCGTTTGGACATGCAAATTCCTTGGCTTCTAAGAACAGCATTTCAGGGATGGGTTTGTTCCTTCTAGCACGTGGTGCTCACTGTTGGTAAGTTTAATAATAAAGTGAATGTGGTTCTAGAAGAGGAGAAGACCTGTCTTAATTTTTACTTGAAATAAACACAACAAAATCTCACGCTAGCTATTTCTTTGGTGGCTATTTCCCAGGTGATCTACTTGCTCCCTTTGCCTTTTTTCCAAGTCTGTTCCCAACAAGCTGCTTTCCCAGGACATCCTACAGCAATTTGCTTTTCTTCTTTGTTAAAGCTGTAACCTCTCAGATGATGCTGCAGGGATGGTACCCACAGCAAAACAAGGGCAGCTCTACTCAAACACAGAGAACAGCTCAGGTAAGGGCTCTAGGGATGGGTGAAAAATTCTGCAGTCAAAAAAAGCAGACGGTGCTACACCCCTGAGCTTCCCAGGACTGTCACACCAGGGACTCTCCCTGTTGAGTTTCTCTCTTTCACCATATCATGTCCATGATAGCTCACACTCCAATTTTGGGAAGAGCAACCCCTGAGCACTGTAATACCCTGATGAGCCCCAATGCTGTGCATGAGCCCTCTCTTCCTAGTCTCTCTGACAGACCATTTTTGAGTTTTATTTGCCTCCTTTCCATTTGCCATTCAGATTTTGCAGAAGACACTCCAGCAGCTGCAAGGCACAGACTCAGGAACAACACCCCTGTTTGTGTGCTGCACCACATTTTGGACAAAGAGGCTGCACCTACACATGCCAAAGCCAAAGATACTGGTCTTAACACCGATTTTTTAAATTTGTTTTTACTTTTGAAGAGCTTTGGGTTGCCTAAAGCCAACACTTCTCACAAAAGTCATGTGGTAGCGTTCTCTGCACATGCCAGGGGAGAGCAAATTTCAAAGTATTTCTAAAATCCTACCAGGCTGGATCCTACCACTCAGTCCTCAAAATTATCCTCCCCCCTGACTTTAAACAGACTTTTTAAAGGGATGTGTCAGTAGCAAAAGGCATTGGGAATCTCTGGGCTTTCTGCAGGTGCATGTGGAGGCACGGGAGGAACGGCCCCAGCCCCGTCCGCCAGAGAGAGCGCTGCCGTGTTCCTGAGAACAAGGACAGCATTATCCCGGGCTCAGCGTCCATCCCAGCAGATGAGCAGCGGGGGAGAGGGTGTCATCCACTCTCATTTTTGAATATAGCAGGCAGTTTTCTAGATTGCTAGATTTAAGTCCCTCCATTGCTGCTGCGTGCTCTGATCTATGCTGTAAATATCTTCTGCAAGCCAAGAACGATGGTAATGGTGATAAACATCAATATCTGTGCTGTGCCTGGGCTGGGCACAGCAGCTACACACACACACACGGAGTCTGCACTCCAGAAATTTTAATATCGTCAGCAGACAAATAGAAAGAAGAAAAGAAACAGTGGCGCTCCCACTCACGCTCCTGACAAACTGTGCTGTTGCAGAACCAGTTAAATAGTTTGCCCAAGGCCACAAAGAAAGGCTGTGGCTGAGCTGGAAGGGCACCCAACCCCTGCACATTTCCAGCCACGTGCATCAGTCCAGGGCTTTCTACTAGTAAAGATTAACATATTCAATACTTCTCTGAATAATTGTAACCACCACTTACTTTCATCTGAGTGGCTGTGAAAAGCTACATCATCCTTTGGTTTAATTTCTTTCCCCAAGAAAAATTGCATTTGAAAAGAGCACGAGCAAGTCTGGACCTGCCAATTACACTACAGTACCAGGACAGAAAAAAAAAAAATCACATAAAGTTATTCCTGATGTTATATATGCTCATGTCAGTCAGGGCCTCTAAAGAGCCAGAAAACATTGACTGCAACTTGTTCAAAGCAGACCTTACAAAAACACAGCTGGTCTCTGAGTAGTTGTAGGTATTTTGTGGCCATTTCATGACTACCATAGTGCTTAAAATCTGTCACAGTGGAGGTGCAAGAAGAGCTGGTTTGTTCTTTACAGAACTGTGCTCATCTTCAAAAAAAATAGTGTTGAGAAAGGCATGAGGGAGGGATGGCTGTGAGAGCCTTGATAGTAACAAACTCACTCAAAACTTGCCCCCTTCTCTCTGTCCACGCTGGAGCCCACGTGAAAACTGATTTTGTGAGCCAGAAAACAGGGCTGCATTCAGCCTTCACCAGCCCGTATGTTCCAATGCTCAAAGACAACCCACACTATTCATTAAATACCATAAATTAAAATTTATGGCAGGTATATGCATAATTTAAATCATTTAATGTATGCAATTTATGCCAAATAACAAAGAAAAGTATTGCATGATGCCAGTTCTGATTAATGTGATCAAACTTTACGTTTCTTTGGAGCTTCTCCTAATGAAGGGCAAGCAGAAATTTCCCCTCACTAACAACTTCCCAGCTCCAGCTTTACTTTCTAGTGCTTTTCCTTGTAGCACACATCATTCATTTTGCTGAGCAACTACATTCCCTCCTATTAGGCAGCTATTAATTACTGGGCCCTAATGGCAAGGTGACAGTGCATCACATCGCCATCGAGGAGTGCAGACCGGAAAGTTCACCAAGAACCGGGTTTGGAATAAAAATGAGGTTTTGTATCCTCATCTCCTCCTTGTTGAGTGTATTGTGCACAGGGTGGACGCCCGTGCCCAAACGGCCAGAGCAGGGCTGGGGGTGGAAAACTGGTCCCTGGCTGTTCAGAATGGCTGAAGGAATTGCTCTGTGCAGCGCCTGACCTGCACAGCTGGATTAGGATTGCTGTTGACAGGCATCCCAGGGAGAAGGGGAATACGAAACAAAAAGGCAGGGAAAGCCGAAGGTCCTCTGGAAAGGAGGGAAGGAAGGGGACTATCCTCCTCTCATTGCATTTGGAAACAGATGTTCTCAATATCCCCAGCTCCGAAGGGTAGGAAGTGGTGAGCACAAGTTGGGGAGAGCGGGTACTCTTGGCAAACAGCGCCAGTTTGTTTTTTTTTAACTTTCTGGAGAACTAAAATGAATAGTGGTTTTAGTGGCATTTGAATCTGTCCATGGCATCTTCCTATCTGCTTTTGAGATCTGCTTCCTCCCAGAGCCCTGGAGAAAGAGCCCAGCTGAGGGAGCAGCGAGCTGGTTTCACAACATGTGAAACTCAAGAAGGGTATCCGAAAACCCGCACCCCAAACTGAGCCCTTCCACACTTCCAGAGCAGATGTTCCAGGCACCAACAGACTCGTGTGCCTCTATTCATCCCCTACACGCACTTTCCTCTTTAAAGGCATCTGGGGTCTGTTCTGCCATCGCCGTGCCGGGATTTATGTACGTTGTTCCCATTAGTGTTAATGGTAGTTAGACACATAGAGCCATTCCTCTCACACTTCAGGAAGAGAACAGAGCCTTATGGGTGAAAAGTTTGCTATTAAGGATTCTTAATACAATGGAAACATTCTGTCTCTTTTAATTGTAATTTACGTCTAAGTGTAACCGCTCTGGGTTGGGAAAACCAGGATTCAGTCCAATTCAATTATGCAATTCTTGCCACCTGGTAAGCCTTGTTATTTTATAAAGAGTACTGTAGTAGAACTGGCAGATTCATTCATGTTCAGAGCGTAAGCGCCCTACACTGTGTAATCACTGGCTCATAAAGGAGAGCGCCACACGAAAGTCAACCGCTCAATTATAACACAATCTTTAAAAAGGAATATGCAAAACCACGAGGCGAGATTCCTCTTTGGTTCAGCTGGTTTACAATTACAAGTTCACTGGGGTCTTTGCTTTGCAAAGCTTTCTGGTACAGGTTCAGCCTCGAGTTAAACCTGAGCTCAAGGCAGGGCTCTGGCACAGCTCAATCGATCGGCACCTCCTTGCAGACGCCGGCAGATAATCTCCATCCAGAGGGCATTGCTGGGAGGGGATGCTAAATCACAGGCCTGCAGGAAGGGTTTTATTGGGCTAATGCACATTCACTCTGACTTAGCTAATGAAGCTGCAACAAGATAATACAGGAAAGAAAAATATGGCCCCGGCGACTGGGAACGCTTTCATTAGCACCAGCACACGGGCACCTGACAGCCCATGCAAACCCCGTGCTACCCTCCATCCCCACAGGCTAACCAGCTTCCCCACATCCCACCCTGCTCAAACACTTCAGCATCACAGCACTGACCGCCCCTATCAATGGCAGAGGAACAGATATAATTTTTTGTAGTAGACAGTGAATAGATATAGAAAAAGCCAGTGGAACAGCTTTAACCTACACAGGGTAGCAACCGTCCAAGGGAAAAATTTTCCTTGCCTTCATCAGCTTTGGCCAAGCCTCGTTCATACACTCTGCCTGCTGCAGGCATTGAACAGGAGCTGGATGTTCAAAGGACATGGATCAGAAGGCAGGACCAAGACTCACCTACAAGCAGCATAAGCTTCTCTAAAGTCACACCCCAAGACCACAACTGGAAGGCTAGTTATGTTTTTACGAAAATACCAGCATCTAAAGATTATTTTGCAGCTCTCTCTCTGCATTTCTGTATTCTAAGCTAACAGCCAAAATTTGCAGTAGCCTCAGAAAGTTTGGAAACACTTGGAAGGACCCAGGTGGACTAGTCAGCTCAGCCACGGTAGGGACAGAGGGTCTGTGCTCATTATTGCTGTTGTCACTGCTGTCATTTGGCCTCTTGACACCACTCCACAATTCAGGATGAGCATTTTCAGCCCATGCTGGATGCCTCCTCCCAGCCAGAACAGACTAAGCCAAGGTTTTTCTTGCATGTGCAAAGCAGAGGGATGAGGGGGACATAGCCAGGGTTTACTAATTCCAGAAAAACTCCAGGAACTCCCCACCTGACAGCTCTGCACCTCTGACAGCAACAGTGGGATGTTTTGAAATCTCACACCTTGTAAATAGGAGAAGCACAGCCCAATCATAAAAATGTAAAGTATTAATTAATAGTATAACTTCAGTTTGTATTCCAGCTCCGACATAATGAACCTGCCAATTTTGATTGCAAAGTGAAAACTCATCTCTTTATTTTGGACAAATAGGGTTAAGCTTCTTAAGCAATTCTTTGTTGTTTTGACTTCAACAATTTATGCAAATGAGATGTTAATTAGGGTAATTGTAACTTAAATTATGCTTGTGTAAACCTCTCCATTGGTAGGAAAGTGTGGGAATCCAGACAACTGGTATTTAAAGCAGCTGTACTAACTCACTTCTGAAAGCAAAGCATACCAAGATCACTTTCATGTCTTTACAATTTGTTTTTATGAGGTGATAACATTTTTACAAATACCATCATTTTTGCTTTTTTATATTGTAAGTGACAGTCTGACATTTTACAACTGGCTTATTGAAAACAAGAATTGAGCACTCTCGCTGTAACGGACATTAACTGCTCAATAGAGATTCACATGCTAATGAGGTGAGAGGGGCTCCAGAAAGTTTTGATAAATGCGACACACACTCTAACTAGCAGTGAATGTGAGTTGACAAAGAACATCTACACCAGGGTTCAATAAAATGTAACCCTTTAAATTAATCATACTGGCAGTATTTAATAGAATGCACAACAATCTCTTTTCTGATGGCTATAAAGCAGAAGAAATGCAAAGTCTCGACAAATGAAAGTTCCCACATTTCCCTCTTCACACTGCTACTTCCATTCGAACTCCGACAATTGGTAAAAAAAGGTAGTTACTGTAAATAACAAAGTAGGAGGTTTAATTGTTTCCTTCTTTTAAAGCAGGATGCTTTTCTTCACATTTATTTGTCTGGATTCTATTGAGCAAATACCCCGACTCGAAAGATTGATCATAAAAAGCATCACCGGTTGCACTCGGAAGGAAGTTTAAGGATACCGTCGGAAGGAAGTTTAAGGATACCATACAGCAAAGAGAGGCTTAAATGACCAGCTTTCTGCCGGGCCTTTTTTCAGCCAAACTTGGCAATTTTTTTTCTTTCACTAAATATAGCTTGAAGGAAAATACACCACGGCGGTTAATCAGAAGCAGAAAGCAAAGTTCAGAGGCTTCGTTCACACCGAACTCCCCAGACTTTGCCGAGATTTGCTCCAGCGAGAGCAAAGCTGGAACTTGAGCGCCAGCATCCAAGAAGAGGAGGTGGAAAATTCTTCATCCCAGTTGTCTTACGAGTTTATTTTTTATTTTTGTGTCCTGCCAGTCCTGGCCCAATGACACCAACCATTACACGTGAACTTGCACGATCTCAGGAAATAAAACTATTGGAAGGCCGATCGCCTCCACACGTTACACTGAGGCGTTATTTCTTCCTAAAGTGACAATCCTTAATACCCTTTTTGGGTTTAGCCCGTTTTAATCTTGGCAGGAAGTGTAAATCTGTGCACTCAGCAGCATCACAGCCTTGCTGGCTGTCAAAATTTTGCCTCCGCCAATGCTTGAGAGGTATTCTTGTCATTTCACTGGGGTAGGAGACTTCTCTGTCTGACATACAAGATCTCCCCAAGTAGTACAACTTGCCAAAACGCCGGCACACATACCCTGCTCGCTGCCTTTCGTTTTGGTAACTCAGACTTGCTCTCTCAGCAGCTGCTGGAGGGCTCTATGCAACACAAGGAGGGAAAGAAAAGGAAAACATCCAAGAATGAACCCAGAACAAAACCCTCCACCCACCTCCCCATCGCCTTTGGACTCTATGAGCTCGCTCCAGCACATGCTGAAGTGCTCGGCAGCGAGCGCGCGGGCGCTGGGCCTGCGTATCCCAACACGTGGCCGCGCTCCCCGAGAGGTGCCGGGGCTGCTCGGCTCCGCTCCGCGCGGGAATGGTGAGCCTGGAAACGCGAGCGAGCGCAGGAAGGCATGCTGCAGCTCCGGAATGGCCATTTAGCCAAATTGCATACCTGTGCTGTGTCAGCTATATGGTAGATTCATCTCATTCCATTGGTCTAATGGATAGCAATTGAATTTAATTAGCAAAACTACTTTGACTTAGTCTCATACTGTGCTGAATGTAATGAAATCTTTCTCCTCTCTCTCTCTCTCTCTCTTCCCCCCCTCTTTTTTTTTCCCTCAAATAAAGAATGTCCTTAACTGCATTCCACCGTTAGAATATTAAAAGCTATATATGTTACTCTTAAGGACAGAGTACAGCCATCCCCTTTCACAGGCTTTAGATTTAGTTATTGTATTACATAACATAAAATAATTAAAAAGATACTTCGATAGTTACACACAGTATAAATTCAATTACTGCGATGTCTCCATTAAAAGCACTTTTATAGTATGAATAAAATGCAAATCCTCTTTAGAGATCGATACCAGAAACATAATTCTATGCTTCATCCTGAGAAGGAAGTTAGCCTTAATAAATCATCCTCTTAGATTAAAAAAAGAAAAACGTTTCAAAGATATGTATTTGAAGGCAGCAATTCTCTGAAGCAGACATCCTGGTCTTATTTCTGCTGGACTCATTTTTTAGCAGTGAGGTTCACGGGCTGCACCTCCTGCTTCCATAGAGCCCCTGCCAAGGAGAAGGATGCCGAGGAGAAGAAAAGCCCCGGCCACGCGCGCTGGCGCCGCAGCTCTGCCAGGATTTATTGAAACTCCCCGGATCCAGCCGCGAAAACTTTGCAGCAACTTGTCCCCCTCCCAAAATAAAAGTGCAAAGCAATTCCTCCAGATGAGTTTGGAGGGAATGTTCCTACCAAGCCTAACTTTTGCCTGGCTGGGCACAGAGAGACAAGTTCCTATGATTGATTATCGTGGTATCTCTGGATCTCTGACTTTGAACCATAACCTTTTTTGCGCACAATGACAGTTGGGACCTACCATTTGCCATCTGTAGAGATGGTGGGGGAGAAAAGGACTTAGCTTACATTAATCAACCAATTAAGAACAGACTTAAACAAAACACTAAAGCATAATAAAAACCTGACTGCTTAATAGCTTTCTACTCTTAATAGTTGCCTTCCTGTAGTCTGCTGATGGGAGTAGCATCACTCTCCCTGGTCAGGGACAGGGCTCTGGCTCTGGGGCTGGGCTCTACCTGATCTCATATGGAGCTGAGGGTCCTCTGCGCTGAGCAAGACTAAGACCCCTGCAGCAAAAGAAAAATAGAAAAGTTTGGAAACATAAGTTTTAAATCACAGCCATACAATGTAGCTGGGCTCTCCCATCAACTCTGACTATTAGAGAATTATTTTAGTGAGTGCAAAATTAGTAACTAATCAAAGACACAAATCACTGCTTCAGGAAGAATTAACCTTTTCTTTCAAAGTTTGGGCAGTATCCAGGGACCCCAGATATTTTGTCACTGCCCTCTCCTCGTGGCTGGCAGCACATCCTGAAGGAGAGACTGAAACAGCCGCTGAATAACAGGGAGTGGATTCTGCACTCGGCCGATCCGAAGAGGCTCTGGAGAGAGGAGATCCAGAACCTGTCCCAACAGCTCAGAGCCTAATTCTGCTCTCAGGGATGGTGAGTTAAACCACTCTTGTGCAAGATGGCAGAGAAATCTGGCTTTCTGTTGGGAGGTTAAGCAGACACCTTGTACAGTACACGTTCTGCACTGCGGCAAAGGAGGAGAGATACCTCCACATTTCTTCTTTGCATCTGCAGCTGATGAGGTTGCAAGGCCAAGACTAATAAACTTGGACCAGTATCACCAAGAGGCACCACAGCAGCATCTTGAACAGCTGCTTGTTTCTGTTGCCTCTGGGTACCCACCAGTGCAGCTCTTCGGAGACCTCTTGGATTGTCTACTTAGTGAAGCTCTAGGAGACCATGCATTCTCACTGATAAAAAATAACACATTTATTGGAAGGAATCATCTCTAAATCCAGGCATTTAATATGTGTCTGGATATTTCAAAATCATCCCTCCACTGTGTCCTGCAAAAGCAGTAGAGTGTGTTCTTGGTAAAAGAGATGAAGTGTATTTACGTCAAGGTGTACAAAAAACCCTTAAATGACTCAAGATTCGAGCAGCCAAGAAAACGTACAGTGTTACTGCAATGAACATGTTTTTCTGATATTGAATAACTGAAATTTGGAACAAATTTGCAGAGGTTGGCCAAGATGGTCTCTCCATCCCTGCGCTTTACGTCTCTTTGTCTATTGTTCTTTTTAATATATTGCATCTGTAAAAAAAAATTGCAACCTACTTTATACAATTACTACACTGAAGTCCCAAGCAATCTATCAAGTTGTCATACATTTTCTTCACATTAAACCTTTTTAAAATCTTTCCTTTTTTCTACATTTCAAGAAAATGCAGAAGAATATTGGCTTGGCCCAAAGGCAGCACAGTGAAACATGTCGTTCATCAAATCCGGTAACAAGAGGAGTTTGTGATACTGTGTCAGGAGAAGAAATAATCCCCAAAGTGGCATGTTGAAGTTTTGGAAGGTTTGTAAATCAAGAAAATTCAGACCATCAATAAACCTGCAATCAACGAAAAAAACCTGGAAAAATTCCATGTGAGCTGGTTCTGGTTACGGAGGTTTGGTGAACTCCCTTTTCGCGGCACTTCAAGCACCCGAGACGCGGATCTGAGGTTGCCGCTGCTCTGTGTCCCCTGAGGGAGGGACAATGACATGGCCGGGGCTCATGGGGCGGCCGGACACCCATCTGGGTCATGGAAAGCACGGCGTTACCAAAGACTATTTATTATTAAGGAAAATGCTTTCATCTGTTGATGGCACCCAGAAACAATGAGCAGGAACACGAAGCAACGGGTGGGTGAGAGGGAAGGCGAAAGGAAACCGGGAATTATTTCAGCTGGAAACTGGACGAGATGCTGGGAGGAGGGGGATTATTTTGCCTGTTAGTTTAAAAACTCTCCTTGTCGAGGTTTGCAGCATTTGAGTGACCATCTCTACAGCAGTGTGCAGAAATAGAGATATTGCCTTAATGTCCATCAGCCCTTTATAAACAAGCTTCATAAGGTATGGGATAAAGCTCTAAGGATGGGAAGACGATGATCTCTCTCCTAAGAACTACAGGGAAAAATTTTACCTCCAACTCTTCCTCTATCCCTCTTCCCTTTATTGCCTACTCCAAAAGAGAGTTCCTGCATCCCCTGGGAGCCTCAGGTACTCCCAGGTACCATGGCTGGGCACTCATCACTGGGTGCCAACACCTTTGGGATTGTAAGATAACATAAAATAAAGGCAAAATGTCAAGTGCTTTGCCTTCCATGGTTTCGAAATGCCAAAACCTCCGTTCCTGAACCCGGCTCACGCCGTCAGTCCCACTTCTTGCAAAACAAAGAAATTTGTTTAGGCTCCAGGAAATCTCACGTGTTACCGCACTAATTTGAGCCCAACTGCATTTGTGGTATTGTCAGGCCTTTATAGGACGATCCCATGTCCATTCCCAATGTAGGAAAAAACCCGTGTGCTTAATTATCTTCTTTAATAATTCCATGGTATGTGGTTTATTAAACAGGCTCCTTATTTGTAAACAAAATCAGAGGCACAAATGTGCGGCGATAGTCGCACTTCCTGGCGAAATAAGAGGCAGACAAAGAGCCCTAATGATGCACCAAAAATGCTCACCAAAAGTGTACTCTTTAAAAAGATCACCAATTTAATGCTTTTTGTATTTCATTTATCAGCCATGTAGTCATCATTCCCCTCCCTACCACCATCTGTACACACTTTCCCAATAGACCATCACAGCTGTCCCGTTTCTCACACAAACAGTACCTTTTATATGCTTCCCAACTGTTTTTAATAACTGTTCTGTGCACAGCACTGTACTTCCTTTGTTTTCTTTTTTTCCGCCCTTTTTTTAAAAAATATGAAAAAGAGATATAAGCCAAACAAACAGGTCATCGTCACAATCAGTGGAGGAAGGCAATTAAAATGTTAAAAGCTTCCATGGCCACTGACCCGTCCTCGAACTGTGCCAGTAGCCCCAGCACAGAGCTGGAAAGTTCCCTGGAGAAGTTGCTAAGGTAGACAACACTTGTTAAAAAAACCCACGCACATGAGCAAGACTGCCTGAGAAATCCCTCACCCTTTTTAATGAGGAAATATTATTAATATTAAATACTGCTTCTGCAACTAGAGAAAGTTTTTTGAGTCTTTCTAAGTCCATTTATCAGCTCCATGACATCACTGCCCTGTATTTTGGAACTGTGTGGACAGAAATGTCCCATTCGCTTTTCAAACTCCGACTCATTTAACTCTTTCCAAATGCCCTGTGTAACCTGACTTTGCATCACGGGTGCTCCTGCCTTCCCTTTGGCCATCCCAGAATTGCCAGAGCCCCAAATTGGGAAGAAATGCATAAAACCCATGATGAAGGCGCCGTGCAGCCAAGGTAACTCAGCCCCAAGCCTGGGCAAACAAAGCCGCTTGCAAAAGGCAAAACTGGGAAGAGATCCAGCCAGGAATGGGGAGAAAAGCAACAATTCCATAGTGACCCATCTCATGGAAACCTACCCTACCAACAGGACATTCAGGAATGAAAACTCTCTATATTTGCTTTTGTCCAGGGCCATGTCCACAGCGAACTTCAGCAGGCTGCAGGGAGATAGGAGCACACAAACAGTCTCTCCTTCTGCACTGTACAGGAGCACAGCAGGTAACTCAGCCTGGGGACGGGACAGGGACACTGCTCATACCATCCTCATCCCCCAGACAGAGAGCTTCACACCCTGGGGCTGCTCCCTGTGAGACACACCTCAGTCTTCTAGGGGAGAGTTTATTACTAAAGACCACGCACATGGAAAACAACTGGTCTGCTCAGTTCTCACCATGATTTTGCCCTCCAGCTTTTGACTGAAAAAGAAACAATGTCCCTGTTTAAAGTGGGAGTCGAACACATTATTTTGCCTAGAAATCACACTCATATATCTAGGTTAGAAAGAACAGACACCTTGAAGATGCACTTCTAAAACACAAGTGTGCACTCCCAAACGGCCCTGAGCTCCGTGGCTGGGTGTTTGTAAAGGCATCTCCCTGGGAAGAATCTAAATCAGAACTGTTGTAGGTGATATCCTTTATTAAGAAAAATAAAAAAAAATATCCTGACCACAAAAATCCCACTCTCAACTGATTGCTGTGTGTTTTTCCCAACTTTTCCAGAAATACCCAACCTCCGCCCGCCGCAAGGGTTTGGCTGCTACCGAGGCTGGTGCTGCCCCAGCCAGGCAAACTGCTTGTGAAACTTTCACATGAAATTATGCAGGGCTTGCTTTTTAGATAAGCAACAACTACTTTTCTCTTTTTAACACAAAACCCGAACATAAACAGGTTTGCTGGCTATTTTTAATGAAGTCCTTGTGGCATCAGGAAAAGTCCTCATCACCACACAATAAAAGCATTGCAGTGGCTATCCTCCCTAAAAGCATCCCAACAATAGCTGGGCTTGAGAAAAGCATCCCAATACAAAGAATTCATTCTTCTGATTTACTTGAAACTACTTGGCCTCAAAAGGAAAAAACAAAAACAACCAAACCTGAATTAAATTTAAATTTTACCCTATGTTTCCAGCATCACTCAGGGATTTGGCCGTTTTGTTCTATATCAAATTAAAACCTTATTGGGTAAAAAGATCAGACAAATTTCAAGTGAATACCCTTAGGATGAAATCTGTTTGACAATGTATTTTTGCTTTAAAATCTTCAAAGTGAGTGTTTATCTTGAGAATAAATGTAGCAACTATCTAACTTGTCTTTTGATACCTTTACAGGAGTGCATCCCTGTTCGTTCAGTGCATTACAAGGTATTTTAAACACAAAAATGGTGATTTAACCAGACCCAATGTTTATTACAAAGCTCAGGCAGCTCATTATCTGTCCCTCATGCACAAGATTAAAGTGGTAGATGCAGAAAAACACAGCATGAAAGAGGCTGTCCCAACACTTTTCATTTAGCTCTTCACCCCTTGTTTCTCCTGAAGCCTTCGGCAGACTGTGCACAGAGCCGAAAACTTCCCCCTTGCCAGGGGCTTTCCAGAGTTTAGCTGTAAGGAGATGCCTCCCCATGAAATACTCCTCACAAGTGTGTAAATGCATTTTGCAACCTAACAATCCATGCATGGTGGATTTCCTGGGCTGAAGAGCACTCCTGCCTTCCCATTGTGGGCTACTTACAATGATGGAATCCTTTGGGTTGGAAAAAATCTTTAAGAAAACCAAGTCCAACTGTATTGAAAGTGAGGTGACAGTGGCTGGGATTAGACCAGAGATGCACAGCACAGAGGACAGTGCAGAACAGGTTTAAGAGTTTGTTTAGATACCAATGCTATGGCCATACCATGGATATGACAAATGGATTAAACCAAGGAGCAGAAACAACACTGGCTACCTCTCTGTGGCCAAGGGCTTGGTGACATGGTGGCAGTCTGGAGGATATGCTGTCACCTGCAGCTCTAATGGGTGGATGCCATGCTGGTTTTACACCTGTGGAAGGTGTGTTCCACCCCTCTGGGCACCTCTCTGTGCCACCATCCAGCTCCCCATAGTCACAGCAAGAGCTGGGGATGGACACAACCTCCCCATGCACCAGGTGAGATGGGAAGGAGAAACCCACTTAGCAGTCCCCTCACGTAACACCAGGGCCTTCCCACTGCACCCTGAGGGTGTCCTGCTGGAGGAGACCTCAGTGATACACCCTTCTGTGATGCTTTTAAACCACCTTTTTACATTGCACAAAAATCCAGAGCACCAGCAAGTTTTCTCTCATTGACCAAACAACACCAGGTACCACACTCACCAGCACAGCCTGTTCACCTGGCCAAATAACCCCACTTTGGATACCTACCAACCCCACGGTAATTTTTTGTTTTACTACAGATATATCTTACCCCAAAACATGAACATGCTGAAACATCCAATCATGTTCTGGCACGATTGCCAAAAAAAAAAGCCCATGGCAACAAAGACGACAGCTTGCCAATGGCAGCTGCTGCACGCACACACAAAATTAAACTATATTCTTCTGAAAAGGGATATTATTATGGCATTTGTTTCCCCCCACCCTCACCCATTCCCTCCCAAAATAAAGGGGGAAATATCAACACATCTTAAACATTAGGAGAGATGGATTTGAAAAAAAAAAAAAACAAAGGAGGCATGGGATGGAGAATTTAGGGTTTAATAGGAGATCCAATTGGGATTGGGGCTGAATACATGGAGCCGCCCTGAAATATTGGCTCACCTAGGGGAGCTGTATGGCATGAGCAAGTAAAACATAATTTAGGAGGCCTGAGGATGCTGAATCGCCTCAAGTTTGGTCAAGCCGTCCCTCGGTTACAACACAAATCTGCAAACACACTTGTGTGCATTAAAGAGCAGCTGATGACACCCATCCCTGCCTCCTTTCCCCCGGTGTGGACCTGCCAAGTGCCTCCCGAGCTGCGATGCAATGCACAAGGGAGCCGTCTCCTCACTGTGAAGATAAATGTCATATTGGACCTCTGACATCATGTATTCTCCAAGTAATTATTTTTGATATCATAAGAGTTGTACAGGGTGCACAATAAAATTAAAAAGTAGAAAGCAAGGTTAATAAGATTATCGTGTTGGTATAATAGGTAATGCATTTTGCAGTATATCCTTAAATCTGCCCTCTCCAAGCATAATTAAATAACTGTGATTTATATTTTAAAGGAACGCAGACAGGCCGTGTATCCTCCTACCCACATATGCTAATTACTTTCAGCCCCTAAAAATCACACAGTTGTTTGCAGCTTTTTAATCCTCATGTGTAAATAACCCGACTCAGGTCCAAGTTGTGAACAATAAAGTCCAGGAAACTTTCAGAAGAGCTTGTCATTAAACCCATCTTGATTTTATCTCACTGATCTAATGGCACTGAGGTGCCGATACCAGCGGGAAGGAGGAACGACTCCCCGGGGCCTTCACGCCGTGACACCGGGACAGCGCTCGGATTGGAAGGGTGGATATTAATGGAGAAAAGATCAACACCCTTCAGGAGGAGCGAATGGAGGCGCAAGCCCAGGATACCCCACCTGGGTCTCTCTGTGGGTCTGGGTGCTCCGTGGTGACACCGAGATGGCGGGCCACACGAGCCCACACGCTCCGCTCTAGGCCGAACTCAACCGCGCCGCTCTCCATTTTGACTCGCACGTGAGAGCCTGGCACACAAAATGGAGGCCCTCGTGTGCTTTACAGGCAGCGGCCACGAATCCAGCCCAAATCCACCCGCTCTACGTGCCACATCCTGCTCCTACATCCCTAAATGATGGTGCCACACACAGGGCTGAGCTCAGGCGTCTTACATCCACCCCTGGGGTAGGGACATGGGGCAATGGTGGCTAGAAACACTTAATATACATCAATACTCTGTTTTCTCTTTGAAATTAATCACACTGTGACGATGCGTTTGTCCAGGTGCTGCCCTTGCAATTTGGGATAAAATGCTGCAAGCCCCAGATGAACTTGCTGGTTTAAAACTGCCCCACACATCTGAGGCACCACGACCCAGGTGTTCATTTCAGTCACAGTTTTTGGTGGCTCCCATAATGCAGGAGAGAATTAACAGCAACCGGAGATGCAGTTGCGCCACATGAATGGGAAAACCAAAGCGATTAAAATGAATTTTAGTCCACCAACAAGGCTTATCTACCACAAACCCTCACTGGCATGAGGAAATGTCCGGGTTGGCTGCTGTTAGGAAGCTAAAATAATTTCCCCTGAATTTACAGCCTGTAATTTAATCATCAGCTCCAGCCCTTGTCTGGAGGAGAGGAGCAGGGGCAGAGTCAGATCCATGGCTCCCAGTGAGGATGCCCCAAATTCATTTTGCTGGGGACAGTCCCTGAGGCCTGGAGGGTCCCACATGTGCAGAAAAGTGCAGGCTTTTGGGGAGGGGTTGAGGCGTTTTGGAGCAGCGGGTTGGAATTTGTTTGCTGGTTGTAAAAACCTCACCAGTGCTTGAACCAGAAGCATCAGGGGGAGGAGGAGGAGGAGCTGTGAAGAAGCTCAGGGCACAGAAAGCAAGGGATGCCCTTTCCTTTACATGCGAATGGGGAGAAAATACATAATTGTAATAATAAATAGCGGGTTTTATGAACAATTAGGATTCCACTGTCTCTTTGAAGGGTTTGAAAAGCTGACACGATGTTTTGGGTTCTCCAGATTCAGCTTTGAGGCCTCAACCAAGAGAAACATTCAGCCCCGCTGTGTACAGCAGTGACCACAACAAAGATTGTGGTTTCTCCCACACTCGCCTTAAATAGATCTAAATTAATGCTATTCATCATTGGGTGGAAAAGAAGGGAAATATAAAAGTGCAGTTGCTTGTAGAAAAGCCAGAAGCATTGGGCAACTTTCTTACAGGCTTCTCCTGCTTTTGCACCTCGAAGCAAGGAGGCATGGAAATAACACACCCTTTTACTGTGCAAACCCATCACCTGGAAAACATCCTGGGCATATGAAATACGCCTTTATCCCGTGTTTATTTGTTGTTGCTGTTGTTGTTGTTGGAGAAAGGGAAAAGCTAAACCACATGACTGAACTCCTGCCAGGGGTTCGTGATAGAGCAGGCCGTCCCGAGTGCCGCACCAGTTAGTATCTGAATTATCACGGATACTCACCGGCTCAGTTACACCCGCACAGGGAGAGCAGTTGTCCCACCTAAATCCTGCTTCTGTCAGCTCCCACCCTGCTCGTGGCTGCAGCGAGCAGCCAGTCCTGCTCCCCTAAGAGGAGATCATCCAAAGGTGGGGATATCTCTCTGTGCCACGCAGGGTGTGTAGGTCGCCGTGTCCCATGCATGCCCACGATAGGTGGGTGCGTGTGAAATTTGGGGTGTTGAGGAGCTGCAGTTGTCCTCTCCTCACCTCTCCCGACTGAGACAGAGACCCAGGCTCCCACCACTGACTTTTTATGGGTACTTTTTGTAATGCTAAAACAACACAAAATCTGCCTTTCCCTTTATTCCTCGAGGGCAGAAATACTGTGAGATGTCTTAGTGTCACTTTTTTTTCTTTAAAGCTACAGATGTCTCACTTTGGCAAAAAATAATGGAGCAGAAAAACAACTCTATCAGCCCACAAATACTAAAATCTCAGCTGACCGTTGATCTGCTCAGGTTCTCCTGCACATGCATTGGGAGCCCTGTGCAGGGAACACGTGTGAGATACCTGCTGCGAAGCTGCCTGAAGTGGTTTTCTGGTAAGAGTAAATGCAATCTGTCTGCAGAAAAAAACTTTAAGGACTGTTTTGGATATATACTGGAAGAGCCATGAGCTGGAATTAGGTTTTTCAAAGCATTATAGATGGAAGGAATGTCACGGATGCTTTAAAAGTCTTCAGATAGGCGTAAAAAGGACATATACATTACGCATTATCTCCACAGAACAAACACCATTTGAAATGTGCCCCTTTTTAGCTACCATTATGATCTGTCTAAAGAGCATTTCGGTTGAAACTTGGGAGGAAAGAAGAAGAAGAAAAAAAAAAAAGCCCACTGATCTTACACCTGCTCTTTAGCAGTGGGAAGTAGGTTCTCAATCTGTTAACATGACCATCTGGCCAATCTGCATATCACGGCTATCTGGATTACCATACGATGGAATGACAATAACGTAGCCAAAACAAAAGTAAAACGCATCAAAAACTAACAGGAACGCAAGCCCTTTTGATTTCAAATTAAATAATAAATGTGGTATCAGAGCAGAGCGAGAAAGTCAGCTAAATAATTAAAAATGAGCCTTCGCTGTGGCATAATTAAGTAAACAATATGGTGTGTGTTTCTGTATGAGCCAGCAATAGTTTCCACCGTCGAACGCTCCACTTTAGCAGAGCAGCGATCAGGAGTTCAAGGCGCTGCGACAGCTCTTTCAGTGACGTACGGCATTGTCAGGACACCTCTGCCACTCCTGCGACACCCGGCCCGGCTGCGGCTATTAACAGGATTAATGCAGCAACAATCAATACCAATTGTACTAAAAGATTACAGCGCAAAGCCTCGGGTACCTCTCGGACCCCCCGAAACCTCCACGGGTACGGGAGGGCTTCTGCATTAACCCATCTTTGGGTTATTCCCATCGATGCTTCTTTATGGTCGTCCAAGGAGAATATTTTAAGTCTGTTGACGGGAACATAAAATGGGTCGAGCTTAAAGTTCAAGGTCGTGTGCTATATACCACTGCCCAGCAATTAGCCACAGAGCACATCTAGAAGTTAAGTAAATTTTCAGTCACAAAAATAAGGCTGAGTTCTGGCACCTTCGCTGCCTTCGAGTCTAAACGCTAACAGAAAAATGAGCTTACGTAAATAAAACCTAGCCCCAGATTTTTTCTGAAATTTGGGATTTTTAAACCTCCTTCTGAAAGATTAAAAGATTTTCTCTGCCACAAACACCTCGCGAGTTTAATTCTCGCCCGAAGCGCATAACGATGGCCGGCCAAAAAAATAAACCAGACATTGCAGCATCGCCTCCTGGCCCACCATCCCACTTCGGCCACTGGAGAAGTCTCTAAAAACCGTGACCTCTCAGAAAATTTAACTACTTCTATTGCGATTCTATTCCCCAATCTGACCACATTAGCAGGAGGAACTCCAAAGCAGTAAAAAACTCCAGAAAGTTCTCGGTTGAGTGCCTACTAATGAACAAAGGTTAACTTTATCTAAAAGGTCAAATGCCTGGTGGCTAAGGTTGTGACCTTAACAACTTAAATTGTGACCTTGCCACGTGCCTAGTATATTGTAGATTCTGATACAGATCATCTGGTAAAGGACCGGTCATAAATTAGCTTTACTGTTCGACTCCCACAAAGAAAACGGTTTGCCACAATGGTTTCCAACTTGTCATTTGATACAAGAGCAGAATAAGTGAAAACTAAAAAGCAAACCCAAGTTCAGGGTATGAAAATGCCGCCTGCTTTTAGTTAAGCAGATTAGAAACTGCAAACTGAGAGCAATACTCTAGATTTCAATACATTTTTTGGTCAACCTCTAATTCACAAAGCACCGATCTTCCTTTTCTTTTTTTTTTTTATATAATTTCTTTTTTTTATCCTTTTAATGAAAATTACATGTAGTTTGCCTATTTGCATATTTTTGTTTTCTCTTTCTAGCCAGTTCTTAAAGAGAATAATTGATTTCAGTAGCTTTGTGAGAAGCACTATTTAAATCTGTGCACATGTGTTCCCTTACAGATGATAGTGCCTACTGAAGGAAAAGCGTGGATTCAAAGCAATAATTATCCTACATGTTTAGAAGGAAAGGGACATCTTGCTGCCGAAGTCATCTCGAATAAGGGCATCTTGGAACAGAATACTCCCCCCAAGAAAAGAAGACGAAAAGTGGGGGGAAAAAAAAACCCACAAGAAAAAGAGAAGTGAGCACTATGGGTGAAAAGGTCACAATGGTTTTGGCACGTATCTTCAAGCACGTTTCGGAGTCTGTGCCTCCTGCCAATACTGGCAACTTCTCAAAACTTTTAAGGAGGTAAAAACATTGTTTGGTGTTTACAAATCTTCTGTACTATAGCAGATGCTTGTCAAATCCACTATATGTAAGTTGACCAGCCTACCTAATATTTGCGCTGGCGACTTCCTCCTTATAAATACGTGGTCCATACATTTGGAGACCGAGGTCTGATGGAGTTGGAGACAAAGGACCCTTAATATTTTTTTCTTTTGTAATTTTCCTGTTGCGCACCCGGCACAAGCTGCCATTACTGCGGGTCTGCGGGAACCAATGGCTGTCAACTTGGCCAATGTTCAGGTGTAACAAAGACTGCTGGGATACATCGGAGGGGGGAAAAGAACGGGAAAAAAGGGGGGAAGAAAAAGAGGTAGCTCTACGCAAGGCTTTCGGTACACCTCTGTGAAGCCACATAGACAGCGACCACACTGTGCCACCTTCCAAAAAACATCTTGTCCCCCTCCCCGCTGAGGTTTAGCAGGAATATGCCAGCACACACTCCTGCATCGAGAGCACAATGCAATGCGTGCAATCAGCAAACAACGGCCAAAAACACGGCGCGGTGCGCTCTGCACGGGCGCGCGGCTGCTCACACAAATCCCCAAATCTAACCCCAAAAAACCGCGCCAAGGGCTCGCGCCGAGTTTCCGCGGCAAACACCGAATCCGAAGGACAATCGGTGCGATCGCTGCCTGTTGATGATCATGGCAGGAATAAATAACAGTTCGCTATCAAGGCTACTGTTTACCACTGGCGTGCCGATAAGATGGTATATCCCTAATCGCAATATTGAACTTTCATAACGTCTATTGCCTGACTGTTATAACAGGAGAGATCCCTTGAAGCTCCCCGAAATACTCCCACCCCTGGGTTTGGTCTTTTTCTCCCCATCCTACATTTCTGCGACCCTACATGCAAGCCAAGCCAAGACCGTTGGATTCTCTCAACGATTTGTGCGCTCCACAGAGGGCCTGAGAAATACAATATGGATCAGTATTTACCGCATCACGCTATATATAAATCCAAATAATAAAAACCTGCGTGCTGTAGATCAGTAAATAGACATTTATAGCTTCTATTTGGATATCAAAGCATTTTAAATTTATCAACCCACTCCAACATGTGGAGGAGGAAACTGAGGCAGACAAAAGGGATGTGAGTCCATGGTCCCCTTGGGGTTGGTGGTGGAATAGGAGGTGACCTGAAATGCCCCAGCGCCAAGCTCCCTTCAGTTAGCCATTTATCCATAACGCTTCCTTCACAGTGGCCATAATAAAGCGCAGAGTAAATAAATAATTTGCCTCAATATTTGCCTACTTCCCTTTCACCATAAATGTACAGTATGATTTACCACCTCACACCGAAGTGCAAAGTAAATGCCGCAGCTTATCTGTAGGAAATACCATGAGGATACTCAAAAGTTATTTCCGAACAGGGATCATATCTGTAAAATCCCAGCGGCGACATTGCCTAACACAACAACCATGGCAGGGACTCAGCGCAGAAAAACTTTGGGGAAGCCAAAACTTTCTGCAAGACCCTCTGAAAGAAGTTGGCATGGGAAATGCAGGCTCCCTGGGCTGTAATTTGCTTGGTTTTCTTACCGATAAATATTTATACAGAAGTGGTTTCTACTAATATGATTCCTCTCTCCCCTGCTTCTCTGTTTTTCCAGCCAGTCCAGCCCCTCAGCTCACAAGTCAGGATATGCTGAAGGACCCACACATCCCATAGATGAAATTCGGGGCATTGCACTTCACACACACACATTTTTCTGCGCTACAATCACACAGGAGAACTACAATAGCATATTATTCTACCCAGTCAACATACTACACATCCTCTGAGCACGCCGAGTCACGCTGCAGGCAGAGCATACTTTGTGTTGTAGTCTGGGATCTCAAGATTTTCATCACATGTTAAAACATCTCAGCCCCTCCTCATAAGCACAATATTGTCAAATCAGGAATTTTTTTGAGACCTGCTTAGCTTTTAGGTGTATAAATCATGATCTTTTGAGGGGTTTAAATGTCTCCTTTTCCCCCTAGGGTTACCCAGAGGTTTGTTTCATGCCCACTCACACTTGATGACTAGGTTTGCTATCAAGGGACTGTCTTCTCTTTTCCCTCCAATCCTGCAGGGTTTACATTCCCCATCTAATCTCTGTGAGGTGAGGATACCTGGTACTCCTGACCCACAGGCCTCAGGCACCTCCTGGACAACTTTGTGCATAACATTCGCAAACTTTATTTAAAAAAAAAAATTAAATTAAAATCTATTCCCCCAAAATTAGGATAAAGGAAGCTGCGTCCGGCTGCGAGCCCGCTTAGGACAACATTTAGGGTAACACCTGTGAAGGATGCCCGAAATGCTGTTAACCGTGGAAAACACGGGCCACTTTTACGTGGCTGCACCTTAAAAACCCCATTAAAAAAAAGAAAAAACAAAAGTGAGGGAGGGAATTTTGGCACCCTCCTCGCCACCCCGGGAGAGCGATAACCGGCATCCCCAGCTCCCTCCCCAGCTCACGCAGCCGCCGCACGGGCACGGCACCCGGCACGGACATAACCGAAAAGTTGGAGAAGGTGGTAGAGAAAGGCACTTACCTGCTGCGTGCACAAAGTATGCCAAATATAAATCGAGTTCCTTAACAGAAACTCCTATATGGTGGGGCTGTACGCACAGCCCGGGGTTAGAGCACTGTGGGGACTTTACAAGGCGCTCGCCATCAGTACTTTCGAGCGGAATACCTTTAAATAAAATCACCATAACAAGGTCCAACCTCCAGACCTTATCTGCCTGGCGAAGGCAGTCAATTCTTCTCATCTTGCCCTTCTGGTCTGGATTGGAAAGAACGCAACACGGAGGCTTTTTTCCTGTGACTGTGAGAACAAAATCCTCCCGAAATTCAGGCCTGATATCTTTCCGGAGCTTTGCCAGAAGTCTGGATGCCCATTTTTGCTTTACCTCGGGTTTTTCACTTAGCAGTTCGTCCTTCACGGCTCTCTCTTCCTCTTTAGACATGCGTTTTTCATGTTTTTTGAAGTATTTTCTTTTTCGGGCTTGCAGGTTGAACCACGTGTACGCAAACGCTCGGACGTGAGGCAGAAGTGCTTCGATGAAGGGATGAAATTCATCCTGAAAAAAGTTACAAAGAAGGGTTGATGTCACCGAAACCATCAAGAAAGAGCTTCCAAAAAGAGGGCTTTTTTGCAGGATGGTGAGAATTAGGAGGGTGCTGATAAATTTTAAGGGCCGTGGGACCCCTCGCTGATGGACCCCGAACCCACCAGCGCCGCATCCCCGCTTCCCTTTCGCGCCAACCCGAAACCTCTGCTCCCGCCTCCCAAAAACAGGGTCCAACTTCAACCAAGCACCCAGATGGAGATGGTGCAATGCTGGCGCCCTTTCCCCAGTCCCCAAACCTTTTTTTTTTTTTTTAAAAAAAAAAAAAAAGGGCAGAATGAGTTAAAATCCAAAAACTCCTTTGCAAGTCCACTTGCAGAGCGCATATCTCCCTTTGCTCTCTCCCTGACCCCGCTGCTTGCGGTGTAGCCAGCGTTTGCCCGCCAATTTGGCAAATCCTAAACATTTGGATGCCAATCAATGTTTGTATGGGGAAGTCTAAAGTATAGTAAAACTTTCCCGAAGATATATTTGGAAGTAGCAGCCGGCAGAATAGTAGAATGCCGCTATAGCTGTATATACAATTACAATGAAGGGTGGTTTTCACTCTGGTTCCTAAACAGTGAAAGGAGTTAGAAGTACCGCGGTCGATTTATCCCGCGAGCGCAACCATAACCAACACTAAAACCCTAGAAAAAGCAAGCCTTGCAATATATCTTTTTTTAAAATATTTTTGTTTCTATTTAGTAAAAAAAAAACCAACTAAAACACTGCTATCTGGGCATATTAGGGATAGTCAAACTCTGAGCTTTCCTATAAAATAAAAAAAAAAATCCCCAAAAAACCAGGATAAATTGAAAAATGCGGTAACAGAAAACTGTAGCACAACTTGTGCAAATACGCAAAGAATTATTAATTGTGTCAGATTTTCAAATATTTTAAAAGAAATGTCCTACTCGGAAAGTTAGTTTGGCCATCCAGAGACACTGCTTGCTTTGTGTAACGAGGAGTTAAAGATCACCCCTCTCCCCTAGCACAAAAAAAATCTCAATTAAAATTATGCTGACGCTAAAAAAAGGCGAGAAGACCCCTTGATTTTTCTTTTTAAATTTTTTTTTCTCCTCACTAAGTATTACATAAATCAGCCAAAGAGATCAAAACATATTATAATATACGGGGGCCATGCTTCTTGTTTTTTCTCTGAATAAATGAATGACCCAACTCCAGGCTGCACATAAAAACCTATCTAGCCTATGGGGCCTGATCCAGCGCTGCGTGCTGGGGATGTCCCTGCTTCCAGTTCCTCCTTTTCTCAGGATTGGGCCCTCCAGGAGGGAAAAATAAAGTAATCCCTGCAACATTTTCCCCAGCATGGGAAAAGCCACCCGCTACCTACCCCTGTGCAAGGAAACATCGGGGATTTTTCAGATTAGCAAACTAACTTTTTTTTTCTTTAATTATCCCATGGAGTACATTTTCAACTCAAATCATTGTGGGTCATGCAAATATGGTTATTAAAACAGACATCTTACTTCCTTTCAACACTTTGTTTTAATTTGCATTGTTCTTTTCAGAAATTATGAAAAACTGAGAAATCAATAGTAGAAATATCCAGCAGCAAATTCCGGTCATAATTCAAGACCTTCTGCTGACTCCCCAAAAGCTTTCATTGCACTTATTCTGAGTGGCCCCAGAATTGTAGATACTTAAATCTATAGGTAGCACCATTGCATTTATTTTTACTTTAAACACAGACTGTTAAAAACTTTCCTAGCAGCACAATATATTTCACTAGAGCAGAGCGGCAGCAATCAAAGTACTATGAATGATTATTAAAATAAAAGCAGGTAAAATAAAATAAATCACTCCAGTGATTGGCACATTCCTCTTTTTTTTTTTCCCTCCTCTATGGGAAAAGATGATAGTTTCAAATTTCAATAAAGTTTAAAAAAAAGAAAAAAAAGATTGCTGCGAGTTTGCAGTCGGCAGATTCAAAAAGTGAGAGGAGGCACAATCCCAGCACATGGAGCTGCTCTCACCCACCAGACACAGCTCTCACGGGGGGGGGAGGCAGGGGGGAAAAAGGAGAAAAATATAAAAACTACAGGTCTCTACAAGCTATTAAAAATAATAAACCCTCCCTCCTGATCCCTCCTGTCCTTCCCTTTCCCCACTCAGGGAGAGTCAAGGAAAAAAGGCCTTTTGTCAAGTGGAAGTTTATCTGTGAAGGTACACAGAGCAAAGAGGCTCGACAGCCCACAGCGAGCCAGGGCAGCGCTTCCAGCCTTCCCACTCTCCAAACACGTCTTGGTACATCCTGAAATATTTTAACTTTTCTGCTTTAAGCAGCGCTTTGTCCTGCCTGATCTCATGTGCTCGGGACTTTTTTGGCTCGGCGTTGGATAACATCCAAGAGAGAGTTGCTTTAACCTGCGCTAAAGCTGATTTCTACGATGTGAACCTGAAAGGGGAGGTAAAAACAACACCCAAAAAGAAAACCTTTTAAAAAAAACACTAAACCACTTTAAAGGGAGGGGGGGAAAAAACCAAGATGCTTTTTGGTGCAAAGTCAGGGTCTGTGGCTGAAGTAAACGAGAAGCACTGCTGCTCAGGCGCGAGGTGTGCACGTCCCTATAACACCCTAATGTGTCTTTTCAAAATGGTGTATGAGGAGAAAAGGTTAACGACTCATAAACAGACCAACTTTCAAAGTGTCTTGGTAAACACGCTGCTCCGGAAAATCGCACCGCTTCAATCTCGGTGCTGAGGTATTAGCAAAGTCCAAGTGGAAATAAAAGCAGCCAGGACTGATCAAACAGAACTGGGCTGGACGCGGGCACGGGGAGGGGGAGCAGCTTCTGCACAATACAATTTTTTATTTCAGTGGTGCTACAGCCCCCTCAAAAAACCCCAAAAGTTTTGGAAACGTGTCAGTGCAAGCGTGCTAACAGATGTGCAACTTGTCTGCAGCCTCGCTGCAAAATAGCAGGGTTTTAAGGAACTGGTAGAAAAGGCAATGATCTTTCCCTTTCCACAAGTTAGCTGGAAGGGAAACTTTGAAAGTATTTGATAAAGCTGTTTGCTTTCCCCCCTCAGTGCTGGATGGGTTACCTAAAAATAAAAGGCACCAGAAAGCTGGCAAAGCAATAATAAAAAGTTAGGGGTTTTCTTTATTGCACTCCTCTCCGAAGTTTGAGGATACAGCTCTTCCGAGAAGAGCCTGCCTGGCTCTAAGCAGCACCTAAAATTTGGGCTGCACAGTTCTGTACTGTTTATCCCCAAATTCTCCTCTGATCTCCAAAAAGGTGTTAGAAAAAACAAAACAAAAACCCTACGACAAAAGAACCCCAACGCCAACCCAAAGGCGCCTTCGATAATGTAATCCTGCAAAGGAGGCTTTGAAACAATGTATTTCTGCAGATCTTTTTGAAATTAAGCCAACTACAGCGACCCTTGCTAATATTTTTACAATCCATTTGCTTGTAAATCTATGAGGAGACGTGCATATGTTCCCCAACTATTTCCTAGCTCCTCAGCAGATATGTAAATGGAACGATGTTTGGATTTTTCCTGACAGATGACACAAAATGCTTGTGCCATTTTGGTTCCAGGGCTTGGATAAATATGCTCAGAACCAGCATTTTTGTTTGTTTTCCTTTTCTAACCCACTTTCAAGAGCTTCCCTTTAAATCTGAACTAAAACTTGACCAAAAAAAAAAAAAAAAAAAAAAGAGAAAAAGAAAAAAAATCCTTCCTAAAACTTGTATCAATAAAAGCTCTTGAAACGATAAAATAGGAAATTACTTGCAATAGCTCAGGACTCGCCCCCTTTTTTCTATGGAAAAATGACAGAATCACCTAATTGATCCTTCGGAGGGAAGAGTTTGTCAGGAGGCCTCTAATCCTCCTATTACTTTTCCAAACGTGCAGCAAGAATGCCAGATTTTCCTAACGGAGTCAAAGCACATGCCTGGCTTTCTGCTTTTCTTTTGATAAATGTAAAAAAAAAAAAAAAAAAAAAAAAAAAAAGCTGGGGGGTTGTGTGGCGGGGGACGACGGGGACAGGACACACAACTGGGCCAGGGAGCAACCAGCCCATGGATTTATTTTCTCTCCTTAAAATGCGACTGGGCCTAGAGAGCCCCAGGAGCCCCACGTGGAGATGCCAGGAGCGTCGGCGCTGCGGGCCCTGCACGGAGTGTCCGGGGGTCCCTCCCGCAGCCGCTGCGCTGACAAAAACCAGGTATTGCTCAGAGTTGAATTAAAGGCACAAACTTTGCCCAGCCCGGAGTTGCTGCATCCCATCCCTCTGCAAACTCCCGCTGCTCGCATTTTGCTCCTGCCTTTTGAGCAAGTGTACGGTTTGGAGTTTCGTGCCCCCGCCGGCCTGGTGTTTTCTCGCCAGCACCCCAAAATTTGGGGCAGGCTGGAGAAGGAGAGGGGACCGCGACTGGAGAAGGGGACGAAACTTTCAGAGCTCTTCGGGCTGCCTGGGAAGCTGCCGCCCCTCTCCCTGCAATTCCTTGCCTTTTTCTCGACGGAAAGAGCCCGGAGAGGCTTTCTCACCGGGAGAAAAAAAATATTCCAATTAAATTAATAAGAATAATGTAGTCAAAATCTCCTGCAGGAGGAAATAATCTGGGGTTTGAGTCCGCCACAAAGCATTTCCTCGTTAAACCATTATATCCTGCTAATTGAAGGGGTGTAATTCAGCGTCCTGCAGCAGCGCGCGGGGAAAAGGGGGGCCGGGGGTTCCGTGGCCGCGCAACCGGGGGGTACCGCGGAGCGACGCCCCCGCCTCCGCTCCCCGCGCAGCCCCGTCCCGCCGCGAGCGGAGCGCGCAAAAGTTGCGCCGAGCGCCGCGGGGCCCGATCCGCGGGCGGGAGGGCGGCGGGGGGGGACGCGCGACACACGCGGGACAAGTTTGCAGTTTGCGGGTGACCGTGCGGGGGGACACGCGCACGGTCCCCCGGCTGGGGCGGCCTCCGCGGGTGCGGAGGGCGCTCTGCGCGGGGGCGGCTGCACCGCGCCGCGCCGCGGGAGCGAGCCCAGGTGCGGGGGACGGTCCCTCTCTCGGCGCCCGGGGCGCCGGGGGAGCGCGGAGCCGGCGGGGCCGCTCCCGCGGAGCCCCGAGCGCGGTGCCGGGGGGTGCGGGCCGCGCCGTGCCCGGGGCGGGGAGCGGCGCAGCGGCTCCGGCGCTGCCCCGGGGCCGCGGTGCGGGGCGGTGCGAGGCGCTCCGGCGCGGGCGGCGGCATCGGCGGCATCGATCGCGGATGACCAAGCACGGCGGGGCCGTGCGGGTCGTCCCGCAGCACCGCGCCCGCGCGGCCCCCCCCGTTAATTAAAGCATTAATAAGTAGGCGCCATTAGCCATGTGCCGACACAAATGGCCGTGCGGGAAGGGGGTGGAGGGGGGGGGCATGCGAGCGAAAGGCAACAAAGTTAGTTTCGGCGAGCGGCGGTGGTGCCCCTTCCCCGGCGCGCACGGCCGCGCACCCCCGCAGCGCCGGCCCCACCGCGCCCCGGCGGCCGCTTACCTGGGTGAGACAGAGCGGAGAATACATGACTGCTGCGGGGGGCTGCGGTTTGGAGGTGTGCGTGTGCGGGGAGAGAGGGAGAGAGAGAGGGGGAGAGAGACAGAGGGAGAGGGAGAGAGAGGAGGGGAAAAAAGAGAGAGAGAGAGGAGAGGAGGGGGAGCCCCGAGCCTGCTTCTTGCTTTCACATTTCCAACTCTGCCAAACTGCAGCCAGCGCGGAGCCGCTCCATGAGCTGAACTTTAACCCCGCCTCGACTTTCCCGCACTACGCGCTCGGCATGCCTGCCCCGCGCGCCGTTAAAGGCATAGCGCTCGCTGCGCGCCCCTCCGCCGCCCCCGCTCCGCGCCCCTCCGCTCCGCTCCGCGCCCCTCCGCTCTGCGCCGCGCACCGCCCGCCCCGCGCCCCGCGCCGCCCGCCCGCGGGGGCGGGGAGGGGCGGGGAGGGGGCTGCGGCGCCGCCGCCTCCCTCCGCCCCGCCGCCCCGCAGCGCGGCCAGCCGCGGAGCCGAGAGGCGAGCAGGGCTCGGCTCAAAGTTTGCCTCTTTTTACGAAGCGGGGGGGGGGGGGGGGGTGTTGTGTATTTTTATGTTATAATTGTTATTTATTTATTTATTTATTTATTAATTTTGCTCTTCCCGGGGGCTGCGGCTCCGCTCGGCCCTTGACCATGGAGGGATGGGGCGGGGGGCGCTGGGGGAAGCGGCGTTGCCTTCCACAACTTTCCCCATCCCCTTTGGCACTTGTCATTTTAAATCAAGCGCTTTAGAATCAAGGGTGCTTATTCCACTTTAAAAAAAATAAAAATTTTCTTCTAAAAAATAGCAACACATAAATTCATCGGCACATCGCACTCCCCCCTCTTTCTTACTTATGAAATCTAAAAGTGAAGCGCTTAAAATTAAAAATACCCCCGCGCCTCCTGACACTTCTGGAGCGCATTGTCTTGGCACCGGCAACGTTTGGGTTTGGGGTTTGGATGCTCTCCAGCCCGCTCCTGGGGACTCGGAGGGTGTCCCGGCTGCTGTGTCCCCCCCTTTCCGCCTGGGAATAGCGTTTTCCACTGATGCCGGAGGCACTTTAGGTGACCCCCGCGTCCCTGTGCGTAGTCACAGGCTTTTATTTTTTTTTTTTTTTGGGGGGGGGGGGGAGGGCGACGACGGCGACACACGCAGGGAAAAAAAAAAATCCATCTATAGGGGAAAAGGAGGAAAAATCCCCTCCCGCTGCCGCTTATTTCGGAGGTGGAGGGGGAGTGGGTTGTGTCCCCCACTCGTCCGTGCCGCACCGTTCCCAGCCTTTTGCGGTTTCCAGCATTATCTTTTAAGTAACTTTTGGCGCCCTTCGGGAGACTTTTGGCCGCGGGACGGCTGGTTGCGCCCTCTAGGCAGGGGCCACGGTCAAGTGCAGCCCCTCTGCAGCCACGGACACCCCTCCCTTCCAAAAAAAATACGAGTAGAGCGAAATCACCTTCCCCCACCCCAGAATATTTGAGCGCTGAACGGGTGGGCGCGCAAGTTATCCTCATTTTTCCCAACTCAGCGTTTTGCTAAGCATGCTTTAAAAAAATAAATAATTTTTTAAACATGAGATTTTTTTAAATAAAAAAGCTTTTTTTCTTTCTTTCTTCTTCTGCCCTCCCCCCCCCCCCTTTTTTTTTTTTTTGGGTGCTAAATCCGGAGGTTTCCGAGGCTCCGGCCCCGCCAGCGGCCCCGTCCCTGCGGGGCGCCGCCAACTTCGGCGGAAAAGGCAAAAAAAAAAAAAAAAGAAAAAAAAAAAAGAGGAGAAAAAAAAAATGAAGAGACAAAAAATAAAAAGAGGGGAAAAAAAAAAAAAAGGAGAATAAAAACCGAGAAAAAAAAAAAAGAAAAAAAGGCGCGCCCCTCCCCCCGGGGGAGTTCAAACGTCGCAACACCCACTCCCGCCGCTGATTGGGCGGGTCTCTGTGACGTCACAAGGCCCCGCCCCGCCCATTGGTCCCCGCCGCGGTCCGTCACATCCCGCGCCCGGGCGCGTTTCTTTGTGCGCGGCCGCGGGCGCTCCAGACGGCGCGCACGGAGCCGGCGCGCACGTACGGGCGGGGAGGGGGGAAAGCGGGGGAATCTGTCAAGCTCAGCGGTTTTCTCAAATCCCTGACAAAAAAAAAAAAAAAAAAAAAAAAAAAAAAGATTAAAAAAAAAAAAAAGGCAGCTGCGGCGCAGCCCTGCGCACCCGCGCTCCCTCCGCGCCCAGACTCCGCGCAGACAATAGCGAATTCCCTCTGCGAAAGCGTGGGAATAAAAATACAAAAACAAGAGTTTAGGCGGCGCCGCGTCCCGCGGGCAGGGATAACAGGGATAACACAGATAACAGCGCAAGAGAAACTTTGCGGGCTCTAGCGGCTGGCGGCACTTTTTTTTTTCTTTTTTCTCTTCGCAATTTTTTATATTTTTTATGGCTAAAATCGACTCGCAGCCGTTGGGAACCGGAAGGGAAAACCCGCCGCAGCCAACTGCCGCCGGCTCTTAGGTGGGATGTGTTGGGATTTTTTTTCTTCCCGTGCGTTTCGGGCTGATTTGGGGCTTTTGGTGGCTGCGGCGCGGGGCGAGCGGGGGTCGGGGCGGGCGTGCCCGGGCGCTGCCGCCGCCTCTCCACGCTCTGCCGGGTGGGCTCCCAGTGCCCGGGACTTTGCAGAAGTTACGAGCGATTCGGCAGCCTCCCGCCCACCACCCACCTCCCTCCTCCTCTTCTCCTCCACCTCCTCCTCCTCCCTCCCGCCCCCGCGTATTTCCGCAATCGCCGCGATTCGCACAGGAGACCCGCACCGGGGGGCGGCGGGGCTCACGGACATCCCCCGCACACTCCCGGCCGGGCGGGCGGCCCCGCTGCGGGCCCGCAGTGTCCCGCCCCCGCCGAGCCCCTTCCCAGCCGCGGGGGTCCAGCGCGGGGGCGGTGCGAGCGCCCCTCGCACGGGTAACCCCCATCCTGCACGGGTAACCCCCATCCTGCACGGGTATCCCCCCATCCTGCACGGGTATCCCCCCATCCTGCACGGGTAACTCCCCCATCCTGCACGGGTAACCCCCCATCCTGTACGGGTATCACCCCATCCTGCACGCGTAACCCCCCACCCTGCATGAATAACCAGCCCCCCGCACGGGTGAAACCCCCTCCTGAACGGGGAACCCCCTTCCCCTTCCGCACGGGGACCCCCCCATGCGCACCCCCCGGCGCGGGGAACCCCCGTGCCTTCCGCAGCCAAGCTCCTTCGCTGCTCGGGCAAAGTTACCTGGCGCTGGCAAACCCCCCATGCTCCTTTGCTCGTCCACCTTTGCACCCCCCGTGCTTTGCGAACCCCCCCCGGCTTTGCTCCCCCCGGTGCGGTGAAGGAGCGGGGCCCCCCCGGCCGGGCAAGCCCCCGGCGGGGGAGGACAGGTCGGTCGTCCCCGCAGCGCTGCCGTGCCTGGCAGCCATGCAGCAGCCAAGCTGCAAAGTCTCCAACTTACACGGCACCCCTAAAATAGTCCTGATTTCATCCCTGAAAGGATTTCCTGGCTTTGTGTGTCTTAACTAGCCTTGGCCATTTTTGTAGAATAACCCCATTATTCACAGCTCTGAGGGTACAATCTGCTAAAGTCACTTAATAATAAAAAAAAAAAAAAAAAAAAAAGGCACAAAAAAAAAAAAACCAACCAAAAAAACACAGAGGAGAAAGAAAAACCTTCAAAGGGCGTGAGAAATAAAGGCAAACAAACAATTGTCTGTGGCTCTCAGCTCCCCTTGATCGTGGATACCCGCTTCATTAACAGGAGAAGCATTATATGCTTAAAACTGGAAGCCTCAAGATGCGTGATAATACTGCAAAATTAATTTGGGGGGGGGGAGAGCAAGTTGATCTGAAGGTTAATTGCTATTTTTGACAACAAAGTGAGACTTCAACTCACACAACTCATAAGGAGTGGTGTGGTTACCCCTCTGAATTTACTGCTTTTAATCGACTTGAGCAGGTATTTAAAGACACAGAGGTTGGAGCCGCAGCGTGCTGAGTACAGAGACCAACCAAAAAAAAAAAAAAAAAAAAAAGAGAAAAAAGAGTAAGAAAGTAAAAACCCCTGAGATAGTGATTTTCAGTTTGCAGTTTGGGAGCCCCAGACCTGCGCTGGTGACAGCGCGGCTCCGTGCCGGCGGCGCGTTTGAACCTCGCGGCAGCGGCGGCTCTGCTTTCCTGGTTACCTCCTGGTGACCCCTGGGAGGGAGCCCGCCGGTTCCCAGCGGTCTGGAGACCACAGGTTGGAAACCACTGGTTTTGCATAAACTTGTGTTATTCGGCGCAGGCTTAGGTCGCGAGGGCTCCTCTTAGCAAATTGTCGGAGGATGATGTGCACTGCATAAATTAAAACATCATGTCCCCTTGCCATGTGAAAGCATTATTAAAAGAAGCATAATAAGGGATTTCCACCATGTTATCAAGCGTACAAAGAGAACTCCGAATGGGAGGGATGGCTGTCATCGGGGTAGAACAAGCTGGGATTTTGGAGAGGCTTGAGAAGCGCTTTGAATAGCCCGTCAGTTGGACAAGGATCAGCGCTGACAATAGCCGGGCTATATGTGGTATGGCCTGTTAGCATACAGCAGCGATCATTAAAGGCCTGAGACAGACAGCAGGGCTCTCCTGGGCCCTGAGTGATGTTGGTGGCTTTGGGAGAGCCACTGTGGCTGCCCTGGGAGCAGCTTTGCCCCGCTGAGAGCCAGAAGCCCCCTGCAATCACCAGGCTCTATCCTGATTCCTTTTCCATCAGGACCTTAGAGCCACACTCTGCTGGCTCACATCCCCAAGAGACCTCAGTGCCAGTGTGGTGGGTGGGAATCAATGCCCAGATGGTTCTCTGTGTCCCATAACCTACTATGGAGTTGTCTACAAATTCCAGCAGAAACATCATGGAGAAGCAGTAGTTTAGTGCCATGCCTAACCTTGTCCCACCATCAGGCATGAAATCAACAATATTCTGAAGCTACCAAAACTGAGAGTATTCTGTAAGACTCTCCCCGGGGAAGAGATTGCTTTTTTATTCCACAGGTGCACAAAGAACTGGGCATAACAGGGTTTTCCTTCTTAGTTTAAACGTTCCACATCCTAAATTAGAGTTCCCCACAGCAGAACTGTTGGAACTCGATGATATCTAAGGTGTCTTCCAAACCAAGCCATTCTATGATTCTACAATAAACACCATGGTTTTGTGAACGCTGTGTTGTCCTAAAACAGGAGGGCAGAACTTTCAACTTCCAGGCTCCAAATTTCAGAGTAGTACATTTGATGGAAACTCTCACCTTACGCCACTAAGCGCATGTGAATAATAATATTTTCCCATGCAATATTTTCTGTCCATCACCACGATTCCCAGCAGGAGTGCAGGGTGATGAAGAAGCACTGCAGTCCCTGTCTGGCAGATGAAAACAGCCACACCATTTGGGGTCTGGGCCATGGGTGCATCGCCAAAGCCACTATGACGTGGGGAATTAAAGCAGCTGCACTAAGGGCAAGGGGGAATAAGGGCACTAAAAATTGGTCAATCTTTGTGTGGAAAGACCTGCTTTGACCGTGAGCTCGTGGCGGCGTTGCTGCCTGGCACGGCCGCGCGTGGGGCGCTGGCTGTGGAGCCCAGCGCGGCGCAGGAACGCCCGCAGAGCTGTAATGCATTTCCACAGGGGCTCCAGCCCATTGCGAAATGCACTGCGGAGGAAATAACTTCCCGGCAAAAGTGGTGTGCAGGCTGCAGAAAGGAAGCAGCAGAACGGACAGAGGCGGGAGAGGCAGTGTTTCCCCTTTTGTTTTGCTGGAGATCTTCCTATGGGGAGCAGAATAAGTGGTAACATTTTTAGGTTAAAAACCCCTTTGCAAGCAGGGTTTATTTGAAAACACTAAATATTCATTGAAGTGAAAGTTCCCTATGAAAGTGAATGGAGTTTAATAAGTGGTTTACGAGTGGGCTCAAGCAGTGCCCGTCGGGCCAGGCCCCACCGTGGGCCAGCAGGGACCTAAAACTCCCTTCTTACCATGTTGGTGCCACCATCCAACTGGATAAATCCCCTGTTCACAGCCAGGAAAGGCACAAATAGGTACAGTTGTCCTCAGCTATATTTTATTTGTACACAGTCCCGCAGCATTATCGCTGCTGGAAGCTGAGGGACACCTCTCACAATGGTACGAAATCATTCTCCAGCGATACGGAGTGATTACACCATGCAGAACTGATACTGCTCTTGTCCTAAATCCAATGTTTTATCAGGCAGTTTGGCATAAACACTTTGGTCCTAATCTCACACACCTCAATGAAAATTTCACTTGATAAAGTTTGCGCAAGAGTGGTATAAACATGGTGTGGCAAATATTGTTTATAAACCCATCCACACCCATCCACACACTATTTATTTTAGAGTATTATATATCCATGCGTTGTCATATCTATTTATGCAATATATTTCTCAAAAGGAAAGTAAGTCGTGTGTCCCTGCTTTTACATGAGAACGTTTTACATTCAGGCTTCGCTCAGAATATAAAAGCTGAGATTCAATGCAGGGTGTAAAAAATGAACCTGAGGAATTGCTGACTGGACTTTGTAAAGTTTCAGATAGCACAAACAGTTATGTGACAAAGAAAAGTTATGTCTAAGAGAAAAAAGGGATATTAATACTAATATTAAACATCAGCCTACGCTGCTTAGAAGCAGTGGTGGTCTTTCAGCCCTCATTAACATGCATTCCCTGCTGCCCTTCGCTGCAGGCTTTTCTCTGGAGTCTGTAACTTTCACAATGAGATGGGCATTATTTCCCCAAATAAATAAATAAATAAATTTCAAAGCAGTAATCTGCTTCACTGATAAGTAATTTTTTTTTTTCACGTTTCTTATCTATGCTGAAGTTTTGGGAAGAAAGAAAAAAATAATAATATGAGTGGCCTGTTCAGACACAAACTCGGACAACTTTGTGCCTAGGTTAGAGACAGGCTGGGTAGAAGGGCACAGTAACAGGTGCAGGTTTATTACTGCTTTTCTAGCACAAAATTTATCTGCAATTCTCTTCTGCAGTTATTTTTTATAAAATAGTTTTAGCCCTGATAACCCAGACAGGTCTGATCACTTTCCTCGTGGGTACAGAGCAGGAAAGTTTTCCATCACAAGTTTTCCTAACTCTGTCTTTTTTCTACTATTAAAAATACTTCTTTCAGCCCTAAATTATGTATTCTTTAAAAGGTGATGCATTATTCTTCATAGGAAAGACAGGCACTGACATAAGATAGTTTAGAGCCCCCCACTTCTAGCCCATAAACTTCAAACTAAATGAAATTATAGAGAATTGAAAGTAATACCCTTTCTCAGAGATTAGTAACTTTTTACTTCTCTACCTCCTCTAATTTAATAGACAGCTTTGTAATGTACAAGGACTGAGCCATAAAAGCTGTCTGTGCCATAGCTCACATGCAAAAGTTGGTTGCAACAACTCAAAAACCTGCACAAGACCCAATGCTTCTGCCTAAAAGATTTTTGTAGAAAAACCCCACAGAGTGAAGTGCGCCCAGTCCCCTTTGCTTGCTCTGCTTTTTCCCAGAGCCCATGGCTCCTTTGGAGTAGTGAAGGAAATGTGCTAGTCTCAGCACCTGAATATTTTTTTTTTTTTTTTGAAGTCTTTATTACTGTAATTCACTGACCTGCCGCATTGTAAGCCCTGGCAATATAGATCCTGCACTGGGCACCCTGTGCTGGTGCTGGATCTCTCTGGAGAAGCTGCTTTGTTGGTTTACTTTTCTTTTTTTTTTTTTTTTTTTTTTTTTTTTCCAGAAAGGGAGTTTTTCTTTAAAAAAAAAAAGAAAAAAAAGGAAGTGTAATCCGTGTGGGCTGACTGTCACAATCACTGCTTTCCTCTCCTAACAGCAGGGAGAAGGTGAGAGCATCCTCTGCTCACCCGACTGTTGTGTTAACTTCTATCCTGGGCTGGGAAGATTTCCATAGGGTAACCCCCGGAAGAAGCAGGCGCGATGCACAGGTGGCCCTCACAAAGGGATACGCTCTGCTATGGTTTTATTTGGATTCCTGGAAAAGCACATAAATCACAACACCGCCCCACGTACGTATGCCCGACCCCTTCCTTAACTTCTTTCATGAAAAGGTTATTTCTGAGCCTGTGGAGCAGGTGTACGTACGGTGGTGAAGCTCGTGGGCAAAGACGCACTGACTGCATTATTTCTCCCTCAGAAAACTGAAAACCCGAGCCAGGAGATCCCCGAGCCCAGCTCCCCCCTCCTCCAGGAGGAAATAGGCATTTCCTTAAAAATATTCTATTTTTTTTTTTATCCTCTTCAGATTCAGATTGTCACTAAATATAGAAACTCTTGTAGCCACACAAACCGTGCATCGCCCCACAGCTGCTCATTTGCAATTTGTTCCTGCACTTAAAAATCTCTTAATGCTACAAATAAACTTTGGGAAAGTTACATCCCAATAAACAATGAGGTGTTGTTTAAAATTACATGTGCTACTGTATTATTAGGTCTCTACCGACACTACAATTATCTTTTGAAGCTGGCAATAACGCATTAGCTGTTCAGTCAGACGCAGAAATAGACTGGTGGATAAGCCCTCTGCCATTTTTATGAATGGAAAATATTTTAAAAGATTGTTTCCACTTTCTTCTTTGTCCTCTCCCCCGAAAGGAGCCCCCGCGCCGGCACTCTTTCCCCACGTCACTTCAATATTCATCTATTTTATCCATACATTGCGATACATGATTAACTGCCTCCCCCCTACCACACACACATCGCCCCAAACAATACAGATACTTATTGGATTAACTACTCAGTCCTCGCTGGAAGGAAAGCGGTATCCGTGAGCTCTCGCTTTTATTTGCACGTACAGCTGTAGATCTGTGGCATGACACAAAAATAAATCATAATAATTGAAAAAAAAAAAGAAAAGAAAAGAAAAAATAAGCAAAAAAGAAAAAAAGTGGATAATCCCTACGCGGGAGCGCAGTGTCCGCCGCAGCATCCGCGGCACCATTTTTACTCGCCGAGGGAGTTCGCAGCGCGGCGGATCCTGCCTGGTTTTGCCCGATTTCTGCCCGGTTTTGCCCGATTCTTGCCCGCTCCCCGAGCAGCCGCTGCCCGGCGTGGGCGACCGTGATGGGCGTCGCATGTCGCCGTGCTGCGGGCCCCCCTCCGGCACAGCCCTGGCACCGCACCGCGGCCGGGGGCACAGAAAACGGAGGTGCGGCGCGGAAAGAATTACAGCGAAGCCTTTAAAGTTCGCTGTTTGAATTTGCTCTGCCTCTGGATTATTTGGAGGAAAGGGGTGGGGGGTGGTGGGGGGGGGGAATAAATAAATAAATCTCGCAACCTGCCAGCTCTGCCTTCCCAACGCTCGCCAAGTCACTGGTAGCCATTTTCATCTAAGGTACAGGAGGAGGAAAGAAAAAAGGAAAAAGAAAGCCGAAAAATCTTTAAGAAAAAAGGACCCGAAAAAAAGGAACCGAGACAGGAAAAGCCCGCGGAGCAGCGCAGAGCGGGGCCGCTGCAGCCGCTCCGCGCCCGCGCAAGTCCCGCCGCTCGCTCCGCCGGCCGGCGGGCTGCTCAGTTTTTTTTTTCTCCTGTATTTCTCCCCTCTTTTGTTTTTTTCTTCCCCCACACCCCTTTTTTTTCTTTCCTTTTCTTTCTTTTTTTTTTTTTTTTTTCTTTTTTCCCTTTCCCCCTCTCTTTTGCCGCAGTCTCCGTCCGGCGCTGGGCGAGTCCCGGCAACCCGCGCCGGCGAGGAGCTGATTTATCGCTGCTCCAGCCCTGGCTCGCAATTCTGTCACTCTAAATCACGCACATGCGGAGAGCGGGAAGGTTTTGGCCAGCTCCCCGCTCCCCCCCTCCCTTAAAAAAAAATTAATAAAAATTTTCAAAATTATAAATAACGAAAAAAATAAAGGTGAGGGGGGGGAGAAATCCAGGGAAGAGCCGGCGCCCCCCGACCCCCGCTGCAAAATAAAGTCTCAATAAAAGTGGCGGGGGCGGCGCGGAGGGCGGGAGGGATGCAGGGAGGGATGGAGGGAGGGAGGGGGGCACCTGGCAGCGCCGCGCCCGCCCCCGCCGCTCCCCGCGGCGCCTCCCGGGCCCGGCTCCGGCTCCGGCTCCGGCTCCGCCGCGGGGGCTGCGCGGGGACCCCCGAGCTCTCCCGCCCAGCGAGGTCCTGCCTTGCCAGCGCTGCGAGCCGCTGTACATGTGCGTATCCACTTACATCCCCATCCCATATGGATGCGGCTGTGGGAGGGTTACAGCTCCCGGGCTGGAGCTGCGGCATCCGCCCCGGCGGCAGCGGGATGCAGAGCCCCGGGCAGCCTCCGGCTCTCCCAGCCCTGCGGCAGGCTGAGGGGCTCTGTGCCAGCCGGGTGCAGCGGCTGCGGTACCCCGGTGTCCCAGCACCGCTCCCACTGCCCATGAATCCAAATCCATAAAGCCAAGGATCCCCTGGGCCTGAGAAATTAGGGTATCGTGGCTTAGGACAGTAGCTTGGCCTCCCCCCCCCTCTCTGTTAGGCCCTGCAGTGGCTGGGCTGCTATTCCCACCACATCCTTTAACAGTAAAGAAAAAAGGAAAATCCCTATGAAAAGTGTTGGTGGTATCACTATAATTCAGGAGTTGACACAATCCCTGGGAATTTTGTCCCAACACGGGGTGCCCTTGGCCGTGCCCAGGGTCAGGACAGGGTTTCAGGGGAGAGAAGTTTCAGGAATGCCTGAATCCCAGCAGCTGCACTGGCAAGTCCCTGAGACTTGCACTGCTGAGCGAGGGAGGAGTCACTCCAGAGAGCAGGACGGTCGCATGCTGCTGGAGATGCTTACACGGCTAATAAAATCCGGGATGAGCCCCCAGCAGTAATGCAGCACACAGGGCAGGAGGTTGAAACTCTTCTCTGCCACTGCACTGCAGCATCAAACTCCGACTTGAACACAGCCCTCCTCCTTAAATTCAAGAAATATCTCCAGATTTTCAGTACTGCTGAGCTCCAAACTTTGGTGCAAGTGACTTCTGCCCTGCTTGGCAAAGGGAACCTGTGGGCCGGCCTTGCATGTGCAGCACAGACAGAGCACTGAATCTCCATGGAAAATCCTTCCCCATGGTTTAGAAAATCAGAAAGCCAGGGAGAAATGTACAGAGCAGAGACAAACACTGGACACCTGAGTGGAAGGAGGGAGTGACCATGGTCAAATGCAGTCCCTGTCCAGTGCAAACCCCAGGGAAGCTGCTTTTCCCTCCTTGCAGCAGTGCTGCTGTTCCCAACAGCGACACCAGGAATGTCTCCTGGTGTTTCTAAACAGAGAATGGACCAGTGCTGGGGCTCCCAGTGCCCTCCATCCAGGGGACTGCAAAGGAAGCATCCATACACCCCCTTTTGCAGGGGGGCTCTTTGTTTCTGCCGGGACCCTGTCCTTCAGCTCATCCCTTGGGATGGTTTTATGACATCTTGGGGAAGGCAGGCTGGGGAGGAGGTGGGATACCCCTCCCAGGAGCCCATCACACCATCACACAGTGCTAGGGTACCAGCGCTAGGTACCCTAGCACTCAGACACAGGGATCCCAACACAGCACTGCACCTTCACGCGGGTACCCCAGCAGGGAGTTTACCCCAATAAACCGCTACACCTGCCCACAGGTACCCTGACACACCAGCACACCACTCTGCACACCAGAACCCAGCACATGGCTGTACCTGAACAGAGACACCCCAAAACACATCCCTGGAACTCAGGTACACCATCAGCCCCCTGCAATGCCACATGCCCTGTGTGGCACCACTATGGGCTCACCAGGGTCTTTGCTGTTCCCTGGAGCAGGTGAGGTTGGTACAATTTCCCTTTAAACCCAAACATCATGAGCCTTACTCCAAAGGCAATGCCAAAGTTTTAAAAATTCCTAGTTAATTTGATTTAAAAAGTGTGACTGTAGGAAATAATGAAGGTTGCTTCGCCCTGTTGCCACAAATTTGCATTCAGCCCACAGACGACAGCAGCGGGGCTGCGGCGTCGCTGGATTTCTTCGGAAAAGTTACCAGAGGCCTGAGAGACAGCTGGAATTCATATTAGAATATTTTTAACGTGCTCTTACAAATACTTTGGCATACGCCTATTCCACTCCTTTTAATGATGTTGACTTCATTTCCTTTAATACGGGGCGAAAAAATGCTACACCAACAAGACTTAATTAAATTAATAAGAGGGAACAATAATAAATAATCCCAGTTGCGTTCCTGGACGGTTGCAAAATACAGATCGGAGGGTCGGGATGGTAACACCCAACAACTTCCTCGGATGAATTGTTGAGATGGGCGCATCCCTGTGTCCCTGCCCTCCTCGCTGCTCCCCTCTCCCGCGTGCGATGCGGTGGCAGAGGGGGCTCGGGGGGTGCGCGGAACTGGGGGATGTTCCCGTGCCCGCGCACCTGGGGGTGTGTGCGCACCTGTGCGCGCGCCCCCGCCGCTGCGCGCCCCCGCGCCCGCCCCGCGGCGCCCCCTGGAGGCGGCCGCGCGCGCCCGGCGCCGCCCCGCCCCTCCCGCCGCGCCCCCCCCACCGCCTCAGCGGCGCAGCGCCCCCTCCCGGCGGGAAGCGGCGGCAGCCTGAGGGGGCCGCGGGGCCGGGGCAGCCCTCGAGGCCGAAACCGGCACAAATACGGCAAAAGCGGGGAAAACGCACCCAGGTTAATGCCTCCGAGCCCTCTCGCCCTGCTTTGCCAAGGTTCCCGTCGGCTACAGTGCGTGTGGCTGATGTCAGCAGAGTCAAGCTTTCTCTGTCCCCCACCTGCGTGTGGGACTTGATGGTGGGGTGTCCCCTACTCCTTCCTTCCTTCTTCCTCCTTCCTCCTTCCAGGGAGGTTTTGGAGGAGAAGAGAGGATGCAAATATTACACTCCCCTGAGGGAAACAATTTCCTACCTTTCCTGCAAGCCAAGCCATCCCTGGACATCATCAGTGTCCCCTGTGTGGGGCAGATCCTGGTGCCCAGCGGGTCAGGAGGGCATCCTGGTGCCTGCAATTGGCGCTGAGATCCTTCCCGTTATCTATCCCAAGGGTGCTTTGTCATGCAACTAAGCACATCTCCCATGGGAGACAGGTGTGCTCAGAAAAATGGAAGAGGGGCAGGTGGCTTCAGCCTGGGGGAACATTAATACACGAGGACAGGTCTCTGGCTGATGGATGTGCGCTGCCTTCACCTGCTAATTCACACCAGCTGTTGGCCTGACCTGTCTTGTCAATGGTCCTGAAGTTGCTTTGTCCCCTTTTCCACTCCTAACCAGCCCAGTAAGGGCACGTCTGGTCACTTAACGCTAATGCCTGTAAGGGTTTCAGGACATAAAAGTATTTATTGTCTGTTCAGCATTAGTATTTTAAAGTTTTAGCTCTTAAAGGCTGCAGACTCCTGAATAATTGCCCGTGAGCTTATGTCTATCACCTTTCTGTCTTCAGCCTCAGCGAAGCAATCCCTGTGCACTGGGAGTGTTGCCTTGAAGGCCATTCCCTGTTATCTCCCTGAATGACACTGATGTACATACAAGAGGACAAAATGCTTCACATTAGAGGTATAGATGTATGTATATATCACAGTGTTGTTGTAACCTACAGAAATGTTAGCATAGACTTTAAAGGAAAACTCTGCACAGGATTCGTGGTTTTTTCCTTGGGCTTTCTGCGATTGAATTCCAGCACCTCAGGAGAAAATTCTAAACTCTGGGGATTTTAACCTGACAGAGAACTTTCCAACGTGCTCCACAGAAACGTTTCTTGGCTGCTTCTGTGGCTGCCTCTCTTGCTGGTGTTCACTGAGACAAAATACACATTTTTTATCCGACCGGCCCATTTTTTTTACCCAAGTAATAAAATATGACACTAGAGGGCGGCCTGTTAATGTAATTCAATAATGAAGTTGCAGCGACTGCACGTGGAAATGCAGCACTGTCCCCTGCTTGGAGCCAGGGCTGAGGCTGGAAGCAGGTCTGGGAACGCTGCCTCCTCCTGCTCTGAGGCAACCAGCGCTGCCCCAAGACAGAGGGAATATCCTGAGTGGAATACCAGAACCCAAAATAATGACTGTTCCTAAGAAGTGTGATTTTCTAGCAGACCCACGTGTCTCATGTGTTCAACAAGGCCTGCTCAGAGGAGGATGGGGCAGGAGCTATCCTGTCCATTCTCCCGTGACAAACCCATGTCCTGCCACAAACCACGGCCCCAGCTTCGGCAGGTAAAGGACAGTGCTGCAGTTTCAGCCCAGTTTTAGCTGCCTGCACTGCAGTTCAGTGAGCACAGTCCCTGCAGGCTGCTCACTCTCAGGCTCTGCACAGCCTTCCCGTGACTGAGGAGGTCTCTTACCATTCCAGAGACCCGTTTCCTTGTGTCAAATGAGGTTAATAGCTGCGTGCAATTTAATTAATTAAAGGCTGTGAATATTTTTAGAACACCAGACGCAGTATGTGTCAGAAATACCAGGTATTATCTGAGTACGCAGTGCTGGCGTTATCGATATTTACATTTTATGCTGCTTGGAAGCGAGGATTTCCTGGTGGGAAGCTGCCAACAGCAACACTTTCCCCCCCAGATTTAGAATCTGTGTGTGTCAAGCGTGAGCCAACAGGCACAAGTGACGTCAGGCAGAGGTAAGGCCAAGGACGCAGGTGACAATAGAATGTGCACTGGCAGAGACTGGTGACACTGGAGGGTGTCACACATGGACCACACCATAAGCATCCTCAAGAGGCTTTCAGTGCTGTGAGCCTATCAAAGGTTAATTCAGCATTCAGAGAACATTTTAAGCTGAACTTAGCTAGACTTTCTTATTGTCTGCAGCAGAAATTGGCCTGGAGTTACAGATGGAAAGAACTTAAATAAGTGGCCGCTTTCCTGAAAGCTGATGTTCCTTAGCATTTAGCAATAACGTGTCCTCGGTTTTTGCTAGATTGCAAACGAGCAATTAATTCTTCAGCACTTGTGCAGAATACTTTAAAAATGGAAACATGAAAGTCTTCTATTAAAATGAAGTTGATAGTATGCACCTGCCACTAATGTACTGTACACTGTGTCTTCCACTCATTATAGTGATGATTTGGGTTGAGATCAAGTGTCATATAGTGAAAATCACTTCAACATGTGCCTGTTCATATGCATAAACTCCTGTGTACCAGATGGCAAAATATAATGACATCTTAAACAGCTAATTGCATAAACCTTGTAATGCAGATAATTGCTGAACCAAAGTATGAGTTAATAATTTCCCACTGTATTGCCTGGCTTGACACTAATTCTAAAGGAAAGTTGTGACAATTCTAACACACTAAAGTTCACCAAGCGGTAATTAAAACTAGCACTTAAAATCATTCGACTTTCAAACCCTTAATTACAATTCAGTGGAATCACTTTGTGGAAATCTAACATTTATAGATAGTTACATGATAGCTGATATTTCATCATCATCCCTTTCATGGTGGTGTTCTAAGGCAGGCCTCAGGAAGCACACAGCTCTCCCTGGAAGCTTAAGGTTGTACTGGTTTCTGTACCAGTGGTCACTGGGAAACACTTGGAAAACAGTGGTAGGACTAGGAGTTTTTCCATGGATTATGCTTAAGGCAGTTTGGCAAGTAGTCCTTTTTTATCACCTGATGATATATAAATGTAAATAAGCACCAAGCCACTACAATGAAATCTATCAGGTTTCATAGCGTGGGTTTAAGAATTGAATTGTTGTGGTTGGTTTGATAATACAACGTACAGACCTCAAAGCTGAGCCTCTAACATATCCTGAGCTGTTACTGTGTATTGGAAAAGGTGCCATGAAGAATGGAAATAGAATTAATGATGGTAAATACAGTTTTAGGAGAAATAAGCCTTAGCAGACAAATGCAATTTCTTTCTTTGATGAGGCGCATCAAATAATATGATGAAGGTAAAGACTGAATGATAAAGGTCAATGAAGAGATGTGATATTCATTTTTTTATGGAGATTAGAATTAACACTGTGTGATATTCCGATCAAAAAGCATTAGAAATAGCAGCAGAGCATGCACTAATTAGATTAGGAATTGGCAAACAGCCTGTTAAAAAGTAGCTATGAATCAGGAGCCGTTATCAAACGGGAGAGTTTTACCAGGATCAGCATCAGGTCAGATGCTAGTCAATGTTTTCTTCAATGATTTGGATGTAAACACTGTAAATTCACAGCTGATAAATCTGAGGGTGACAGGAACATTGGTGGAGTGACAGACAGCGATGAGAATGGCACTCCAAGTGATCTCAGTTCCTTCATGAGCTGAGCCCATTCAAACACAATTGCTTTTAATACAGACAATATAAGATTATGCGGTTTCTAGTGCTCACACTTTAAAAAAATTGTTGGAAAACTGGAGTGGGTGCAGAAAAGAGCCACAGAGAGGATTTTAGGGCTGAAGAAAGTGCTTAATGGTGAAAGACTTAAAGCGCTCAATCTGCCTCGCTTACAGGAAAGAAGACTGGGACGTGACATGAGTGTAATGTGTAAGTATTTAAGTATCTACGAGATGTGTCTGGAAATATCTGCTGGATACCGACAACGTTTTTAATCTTTCAGAGAAAAATGGATAACTGCATGTTGAAGTCAAACAAACTCAAGAGAGAATTTAGGGGGCTTTAATAGTCAGAGTAGCTGAAGGCTGACTTTCAAGGCACAAACTGGATATTGTCTTTTTTTGAATTTTATTTTCGAAGCAAGACCAGAAGACCTGTGGTAGCTAAAACCAAGTGGGTGCATTTAATGCAGAGGCAATGGTACACAGTGTGTTGTCATGTATCAAGGGGTTTTCTCTAGCCTTCAGTGCTGTGAGTCTGTATGCATCAGCAGAGACGCTGCATAAGCATTTGGGAGCAGGAACGTACACCTGTGCGATGGAATAATCAAGTAATAACTAGTGTAACACATTTCATGGGCTCTCCAGACCCAGGCCAGGTGTGCAGATATCACACATTCATATATCTCTAATAACACATTATTTTTAAAAAGAGACAGTTTGTGTGCTGCTGGAGCTACACAACCCCCCCAAAAAGCAGCCCCCAGCCAATAGATCTTTCACCCCTTTTCTGCCTCCTGGTATGCAATGGCTGATTCCTCAGAGCTCTGTGCCTCTGTGGTAAAGGAGAAGCAGTGATCCCATCTCTAGACATCTTTTACCTGGAAGCCTTTTTTATTCAGTGTGAATGAGACATTCCTGGATGGGACTGGATTACGGGCAGAATATTAGCCTGAAGCTTCACCCCAAGCCTCTTTTTCTGTACAATTCTGTCTCAGTAATTGATTACTGTAAGAAATGCTGCCAAACACTTCTGCTGCTCACACAGTTTCCTTCTGCTCTGGCCATACACACCCACCACAGCAGTTTCCTATGTGTTGCTTGCATCCTACAAACTTGCTCCTCTCTCAACACCCAAGAACCCTCAACAACTGTCAAAGCCACGAGCAGACAGTAATCATTTCAAGACTCTACAGTACCACCGCATGGTGCCTCCAATTACAGCTCAATGTAATGCAGAAAGAAGAGGAAGCAGGGACCTCATCCCGTTTCCTTCAGCTCTGGCACATTCCTGGAGGTCTCCCATCTAAGTCTGGGCAGAGCACAATCTAGCCTAGCCCCTGACCAAAGCCAGGAGCTAACCTCTATCAAATCCAATAGCACAGACAGTTCTGTGCAAGGCTCAGTACAGTCCTCTGTACCTTTAACGTATTTATTAGCCCATGAATCATAACTACCAGGTGTCTGTGTTGTTACTAATTTTACAGACAGATGTAACTGGATCTGATATGAAATACTTTAATGCTCAGGTTTCCTTTATTGCTCCCTGGGGTCTTTCCAGCCACCCCTGCTACAGCCCTTTCCTCTGTGGGAGCAGCACTGCCATTTACAGCTGGCGAGGATCAGGCTGTTTTCCCCTAGAGAAAAATGCTCAAGGGAAGATGCCATTCCTGACAGTTAAAACACTTTCAGTCTGTACTAAGCATCCTCTGTGAAACCTCAGCTCAAGTTGGTTGTGTCAAGCTCTGCAAAGTAACTCCATTCAGCAGAGCTCACAGTGCATGTGTGGTACACGAAGAGATCGCACTTCTTTGTGTATGCACCTCCTAATTATTTACCTGAGGCAGTCCCCCAACTGTCTGCAGCTAGCTGGAGTTACAGCCTTCCCTCTCACACTCCACCAGCTGCATGGAACATGTGCCTCCAGGTGGTCCTGGGTGGTTTTCCCAAGAAATTTCAGTACAAACCTCCATGAGATTCCTGCATTTCATTCATTGCCCACATGTGTAAGTGCAGAATGCCACTGATGGTATTTCAGCCTATGTATCTGCACCATAACTACTACACACTGTCCATGGAAGAGACACTGATAACTCCATAACAAACCAAAGCAAAAACAGACACTGAGCACCATTATTAATTGATAACTTAAATGCCAGAGGTTTGAGGGACATTGAAATTGTCAGTGATAGTAAAGCCTGGGCAGCTCAGCAGTCTGAGAGACTCAGGCAGAGACTGATGCAGTGGCTGAGGTCCTGCCTTTGGCTTGCAGTGATGCTGGTGATCAACTCAGTGCAGAAAATTGTCCCACCAATCAACTCAGCAGCTTAAAATGAAACATGAGCTGAAATTAGTTGCTAGGGTGGATGTTATCTAAGAAACTTGTTTTTCTTTAAAACATCTGATAGATCCAGGATGTGGCAGTGCAACATGATGGTGATTTATTTCTCAGTCTCTGAATGTAAATTTGTCTTCCTCTTTTCTTTCAGTATGAAGAAGTCTTTGAAGTCGAACCTGGGGGTAAATTATTTTCCAGAAGTGGGAATCTAGAAAACAAGGCAAAATATGTTATTATATATCTTTACTGCTCATTGCAACATTATTTTCTGCTTAGGATTTCTAGATACTTATATCAATGCACTGATAGAGTAAAAACAATTTCTGATAATGGGTTTTATCAAAACAGAATTAAGTACTGAAAACATAGCATGCATTTTGAGTTTTATTAACAAATCCTGCCTAAATTGAATATCTTCCCATCATTCCCTTTCTAACCAAGATTCAGGGACATTCAAATAGTGCTAATGTAATAAATATTCACTAAAGAGGAACATAACTTAGAGATCTCCTACCTGGCTGTGGTTGTTTGGTGCTCTTCAGAGGAGAAGCCATGTTCTCATCTTCTCTCCTCTTCTCTCCAGGAGGTTTTTAGGAAAGGATCAGCCGTCATATTTTACCTTCTAAAAATGCATGCCTGTTTTTGTCATGCCTCATATGTGCTCTGATATCCAAACACATTGGAGACAGACTGAAAAATCTGTTGGTAGGTAAAGAAAACACTCTGGGAGAGTGGGCCTCCAGATTCTTTCTCCATGGAGCAGTTGCCCTCTGCCATCACGCCGATTAAACAACCTTACAATAAAATACATTGTCATCTTAGAAGGGAAATTTGCTTTCAGAACTGGTGAGAATCACTGAAGATATATAATTTCTCCAGATAAACACCTGGCAACTGATTTTCTTTATCCTGCCTAATTTGCCTTTGATTTCTAAGACCCTAAGGCACTTAGAGATCAGAAAACAGTTCAGTCTATAAAAAAGAAATGCACCTCTCCTCTTAGCATTGGTTCTCAAACTGTACTTTCAGGCACTGCTATCACCATGTGTAATTACTTGCAGGTGTCAGCTGGAACATGGTGTCTTTTGTCTTCTCAAGTGCTTTGGCCAGCAGGGACCTAACGAGCTTTGGTTTACTGTGATTAATATGTTGGCTGTTGGTCTAAATGACCACTGGAAAAGGACATCCTGTATGATAAGAGCTTTCACTGTCAGTCATATGGATTGCTTCACCTCGGAGTGTTCCAAAGCACCATGCTGGAACAGTTTGGACCTGGGTCTGAAGCCAGTGAGACTTTCATAGACATGCAGGACTCTGCAATAACTTGCAATTCAGTGGCTGAATTCCACTGTGGGCATCAGAGCAGGGTAAGAAGCCAGTGATCTTGATCACAATTAGACCTGATTTATACACATTATTTGCTTATCATCTATTCCATATCACATCAATTTAGGTTCTTAATATGGGCACTTATCACAGCAGTGATTGCTGTCTGCTCTGTTAATTGATGATTTCATTGTTCATTGCACCTATTTATGTGTGGCTGTCAGGAAGCGTTTTGTTGTTTCAGCTATGTGAGCATAAGTAAGAACAGTTCTCCAAATCATCAAAATGGCATTCAAAAATCCTCAAAATCTCCAAAATGGGATTTTGAATTAGGCAGTAGCTTCAGGGGAAAATCTGAAGATTTCCTGCAGAAAGAGAACAAATTCTTTAGAGATTTTTGGTGTCCAGCAGACTGGCTGCTGGAGCCTTCTCAGGTAGCAAGAAACCACTTCCAGGAAGTTTCTGCAGTGCTCTGACATTTATACAGTGGCTGCTGGTGTTGCATAACCTCAGGAGCATCATTATCACTGACCTATTGTAGAGCTGCCACTATTTCATGTCCCCTGTTCTTCAGCAGAGCAATGCTTATCAGTGCATTTCTTAACTCACCTCTTGTCAGTAAGAGCTTTTTGCCGTGTCTATTGTTTCTATTTAGAATATAGAGTAAGGGCAAGACAAAGAGGTCTTAAAAGTTAGAGAACTTGGAGTTATGAGCTGTTTTATAAATTTTGCCAGGGTTAGTTTCCTAAAGATAATTCTCATTTTCTATTTATTTCAAATAATAGATTCTAAAGCTGTTTTAATTTTGCTGTTTCATTTTTAACCTCCATTATTTATCAATTTCTTTAAATTGTTTGGCTTGTTCACAGCACTCTTTAAGGCCTCCCCCCTCTATTATTTTATCGTGGCAGTTGAAGCGATCTCTGTATAGTCAAACACTGCTTTATGCAGATCCCATTGGGGCTATTCACATATCCATATGTGCATGCAGCTCCCACTAATGCTTGTCAATGGGACTTAACATATGAGCATGGACATGAGAATAGACCCCTTGCTGGGCACTTGACTAGATGGGGATTTTTTTTTTGATGTTGATCCAGATCACTCACAGCAAACGTGGCTGTTATTAGAAATCACTGCACTTAACAGGACCACCGAGTGCAACCTCCTTTTCCTTCTCCTTCTTTCCACATGGGAGCTGCTTGGTGGAGTTTGCAGGCTCATGGTAAATATTTCTTAGACACAAACTGGAATCCAAGGCTATTGCATAAAGTAGCTTTATTCTGTGTGTTCCTTTCTGTTTGCCATGAAACAGTTAAGTCACTCCATTAAAAAAAGGTCAGGTTTTTAAAGGAATTAAGTGGGACTTGGATGTTTGGGCTCTGTCTGTGGCTCCACCTAGGCAGGATGGTTAGAGCTTTAACACTCACTACTTATGAAAACAAATGGAAATCTGAGCTAACTTTGAGCATTTATATTTTATTTCCATGTACCTGTTTTTAGCATCTTTTGTGGTAACTGAGGGCTCCCCACTCTGCTGGTATTCATGTGCCATTCAAGTAATGACAGAACAATTTCCATCATGGAGTTGAAGTCTTCAATATGTTTTGTAAAACTGATGCATCTCTGCCATTTGTAATCCCACTCCACTGCAATTCAGGGAGATGCAAATGTTGAATCAGTGTTTTTTGTTAACCATATGAAAATAATTACTGATTTCAGAGTAATTTGTAATGAAAATGTGTCCACATCTGAAGGAGAAAATGACCAAAACATGTTCTCTCAATCTCTTTTCTGCTTGGCGGTTTCCTGCTTTTAAGCCACACTTGGAGATTTTGGATGGTTGTTTTTTTTAAATGTATGATCCTTGGAGAAGTTTACTGAGCTATAATTCTGGGTGCACTAGGGACCAATGAAGTGAAGTCAAACATGGGCAGGAAGCACAGTGTTTCAATAGCCAGCCCTTCAGGAATTAATTTGCTTAGTTTAAATCTTCACTTTCTACCTCACTCCATGCTTTCAGATTTTCCCTGCTGGAACTAGAAGCATGAAGAAGCCTCTAACAGAGTACCAGGATACAAGTGTCTGTGTCCCAGAGATCTGGCCCTGATTGCCCCAGCTCCACTGTGGGCAGAACCTCGTACTAGGGCTAAAATCTTGAATTTAGTCCCTGTGGACATCATCAGAACTGACCTCTGACTAAACTGGGGGCACATGTCAGGATAAAGCCAAATAAGAGCAATTTCAGCCCACAGTAACTCACAGTTATCCATCTCCCAAGGTTGGTCAGTCTTTTCTGTTTTAAAGGTTCATTTTTGATGCTCAAAATTTGATCTGGTATTAACCACTAGGAGATATTTTCCAAAATTCTTTTTTTTTTTTTGTCAGGCTGATTTATTTCTAGAAAACTTTTATTCAAACTAATTCATCTATCCTTAAGAAAGGTTCTAGGAAATATTTTTCAGTGTTACTGTTCTCATAGTTTGACCTGTAAAGCGCTGATAAAATCCTGGTTTGAAAGCAACAACTGGGAGACTGCCCTACATCATCTGTTTCTCAAGGAATGTTTTATGGACATCTCAAAAATCCATTGAATCTCAAAAACCATTACAAACTTCACATTTGCTTGTGCTCAGAAAAAGTTTTACAGCACTAAACTGCTAAAGTCAGAGCAGGTTTTACAGGGAAGAGGCACCATTTGGGAAGAGTGCACAGAGCCTGTCTTGCCATGTAGGGGTTCATGAACACCTTTCTACAATATTCTTTCAAATATTTGCTAACTTCTGGGTGCTCAGTCTTGCATTCCCAGCAGTGTCCTGTGAACATCTCCACTTCATGTGCAATTAAATGTCATTTACAAAGCAGGTAATGAGTTAAAATAACCGTGCCCCTGTTGCTTAGGAGGAAGTATGTTTCTTAGCTGGTACTAATGGATGGTAGCTATTAGTTACTCCTACATTAAGGTGCATTCATATTGAAATTTTGTACTGTCATTACAATACATTTGATTAAAATGCAGAAGAATTACACATTAAATATCATGTGGCTGGATGGAAGCGTAATTTAGCTGAGTCTGCAGATGCAGTCATGCAGGTGTTTCTGTAATTCTGATTCACTTGGTAAAACTGTTGATGTTCAGTGGCCCTCAAATCACATAACCATCTGTGGTTCAGTTCCTTGTGAAAGGAATTCCTTGTGCCTTTTATCAGTTATGATCACTGGATTCCAAAGCAAAACTTTTGTGAATTAGGCAACATTTAAATGTTTGGTGTTTTGTGGGGAGGAAAGGTATTACATACATCAGGTATTTCAGCTTGCATTTGTTAACCACAGAGCTACTGCAACAAGAGGATAAATCCTGGGGTCTTTGTGAGAACCTTGTCTCACTCCAAGGAAGCATTATGCTCTCTTAAATAAGATATGTAAGTCTGGATTGTGTTTGATTTGAAGCTTTTGAAACTAAACTAAGTTTTGTCATATGCATCTCCCTAACAAAACAGTCAGGTGCCTGAAAAGCACTGAATGTGAGTTTTTATAGGTAGATTCACATTTCCTGCCTAGACCTTATATCAATAAATACAATCTTAAAAACTGCAACCACTGCAGCTTTAGTTTTCACAAAACAGAAGATAATGCAAGGTTCTTTCAGTGCAGAGCCAGAGAGCTGAGCCCAAAACCAGGTGGGTCCACAAGTGCCAGCAGTCACCCCCCTGTCCTTACAGAGCTGCTCGTGTCCCATTCCTTTGCTAGACTGAGAACTTCAAGGCAGGAAGCCACAACCGGGAGCAGAGGAAATAGGAGCAGATCGGTGAGGAAAGCAGGGACAGAGCTTACAGGAGCTCGGTTCTGTGCAAGGCTGTGACTGGGGGTTTGCAGTGCAGCTCACTGCTGACCTTCCTGTGGTGTTTGCCAACCCATGGGTCTTTCCAGGCTGGGAACATCCAGCCCTTCACTCCATTTGGAATCAGGCTGACATAACTCTTAGAGAATCACAGACTTGATGTCATCAGAACACAGCGTGAAGCAATCAAGCTAATGTGGAGTTTTGTCTAGAAGTCTTTCAGGGTTGAGCACAGTTTGAAAGAAAAAAAAAAACAAGTCAGAATCACAGGTGGTTTATTCTTTACCTCAAGGGTCACTGTGTTTACACATTTAGAAAAAGTGACTGAGCTAATTTATAAGACTTTTGCTTTTAAGAAAAAATAAAGACCTCACAAGAATTTTAGTCCATCAGCAACATATGGAAATGAGAAAAATCTGTCCTCAGTTGATGAAATATTTATTTATCATTGAAATCCCAGACATTTGCATCCAATGTAAGGGCAAAACAAATCTTATGCGTAACCTCCTAGAGAATTCTGTTAAAAGCAGTTTTGGATACCTGTAAGTAATTATGCTATCACATTCTCTAACGGATTTAATTTGGGCCAAGTAGCAACTACTGTATGTCCAAAAAGATAATGAATTAAAGCAATGCTTTGGCATATCCCCTTTCTGAAATGTTAGCAGCCTCTCAAGTGACTTGAAAAATGGGCTTCAATAAATGGACAGGAAAATATAAGCAATTAAATTCAATCAATAAAGCTGTCCTTGACCAAAGTCCAAACATTAAAAACAACTCCAATTGAATTATGAGAAATCCTTTTCTGATTTTAACTAGATTAGTTTAATCACATGTGCATTGAAGTTGCGTGCCATCCCTCACTAAGTTTACGGAAATAAAAAGCTCTGTACTGCTCCCTGTCCCTCACTTGAGCCCAGCTCTGCGTTTCCTTACACAAGAGCTTTCTTCTGATGAACAAGGTCACTCAGAGGAAAATGGCAGAGCAGGGTTCCAGGTGACAGCCCTGGTTTCCAGCCCTCTCTGCCTTCATTTCCACAGAACCCCTTGTCCCCATAACTACTCTGTCCCTTTCTATCTTTTTGTTGAGAAACAGAAACATTTCCAAAACCCTGAAAAGCTATTCAAAATGTAAACCTCTTGTAAGTCACAAAGTAACTGGAAGGTTTTGATACCACCTCCTCCCATTCTCTCTTCAGCTTTTATTCTACTATATTGATATAGCTCAGGATAAATACACTAACAAAATCAGGGGTGCTCCAAATTATGGTAAGAATGTACATACACACAGAGATAAGCAAATCTGACGATAGAAATTATTCAGAAGTAAGAAGAAAACCAACAACCAAAACAAAAGAAAACAAAGAACCAAAAAAACCCAACAACAACAACTACAAAAAACCAGACCAAACAACTCAGAGGCTTCTGGAAAAAATATTTTTCCAACAATCAGTCATTTCCCAAACCATGTTGTGTATAACAGAGTATTAAAATCCTCCCTGAAATGTGCAGCTCTGTGGGGGAATTTGGGGATTTCAAATTCTGTGCTGGAGTACTTCCCTGTTGCCTCAGAGAAAACAGGAGTTCGCCTCCTCCCTTCCCCAGGGAGCCAGGAACAGCTGACAAATAACTCCACAGGAGCCAGCCAGCCTTCAGCTGGGAATCACCACACAAGTCTACTCTGCCTTCAGGAGATCTGAACCAGCAGCACCTGTGAGCTAAACACTGCTTGGCTGGTTCTATGAGCTGACCTGTACAATGAAAGTAAGCTCTTATATTCAGAGGGAGAATATAATGTGAGGTTATTTTAGATCTGACTTTTCGGCCACAAAACACTTAAGATATGAAATAGGTGGATCTGGGGAAACAATTCATAAGTAAGCCAACTGTTAGTTGAACTTTAACTCCTGGGGGAATTGAGGTTTTTCAGCAATTCCTTCCAAAATGAAGGCTGAATTATGACAAAACTGTTTACCTCAGATAAGGGACAGTGGATCATGAGCAAAGTCATTTCCTGTCCTATAAGAAGAGAAGTAAAACATTGCAACTAGAAGGAGGGAGGAAAAGGATTGGGGGCACTGGGTTTGCTTCATCTGCAGGATGACTCTGGAGACCTTCCCATGAATGCATCCCCACAAATGCTGTATCCAGATCCTGAGTGGACACAGAGCCAAGTGCGACAAAACCTAATATGAAATATTACAATAAGACTAATGTCACAAACAAATGCCTGGCGCTGCAGTTCTGTTAATAGGAAAACTCACTCTGATGAAGTCTCCTACTGACTTCATCTTGACCACATTGGCCGATACTTCAGTAATGTGTCAGGAGATCAAGCTGAGTAGAAAGACACCTGAGAAAAGCAACTCCCTTCCTGCTGACAGCAGAACCTCTGCCTTGGCCAATTTCTAGCTGTTTGCACACGTACTGGGAAGCCCAAGGAGCTTGTATTCCCTTAGCAACCAAAGTTGGCACCTGTGGTATTTGTTTTCAGCGACTGACACCAAGAGTTTGAACTTACATCTGTTTTACTGAATTATGGTAAAACAGTCTTACTAACTGCAAAAAGCAGCTCTCATTTGGACAATGCCATCCAGATCCTTTGCAGCTTGCGCTTCCTGTAATTTCATTTCACATCCCACCCAGAAATTACAGGAAACTGCACAGCACAAGAACATGACAAGTCTTGTGCAGGCTGGGTCTTGACAGCTTGACCTATTCCCAGCTTTAAAACTTGCCTATGTAGAAGTTTTCATAATGTCTTTTATAGTTTGTTCGTAAAGGATTGTTCACGTGATGCCTTATCACAAACTGTGGAATGAGTCCAGGAGATGGCAACAACATGAACTGCTGTGGGGGATAACAAGGACTCTGTTATGACTGGGAACGTTTGCAGTACTATAAATAACTCTATCAATATTGTGATAATGGCACTTTAAAGAGGTCTATTTTACAAGTGTTGAATGTAAGAGAGACCACAGCTGTGCTCATTAATTCTGAAGTATGCTCCTCTCTACGTACAATTTGCAGGTGTAACAATAGGAGTGTTGACTCAGTGCAGGTCTAGCTAATGTTTGGATTAAAAAAAAGGTCACAGTAGCATGATTAGTTCTTAACGAGTCTTTATTGTATTTGGCAGAGGGAAGGCAAATGATGATAGTTTAATTGAAAACAATAAAAGTAAAATGGAACTTTGTTACAGAATTTAGCTATACGTAAATAGCTTCTCCCCCCCAAAGAGCAAGTACCATAATTGACAGCAGTAGATCTTTTGATAATTAATTGCAGTAAATTATCACTTGGCACAAAGAAGGCATAATTCTAATTAATTTGCAACCTTTCCAGCATAACACTGAATTGAAAATGGCAGTGCTGTAGTTTTTTTGAAGCTAGTATAGAACTGGAGTACAAACAACATAGTGATGCTTTCTTGTGTTTCCCTTGTTTGGAGTTGAACCGGGGTGATTCAGTCCTCTCCATACAATCGCTGTACCTCACAGGGATGACCCAAATGGGCAGGAGTTTCCTGCACAGTCAGGATTAATCTGCCACAGCATGGGATAATATAATTATGGACAGAGATCCAGGCAGAGAACGGGTTCAGCTGGGGCTCCTCTCGGACATCAGTGCCTCAATTTGAGGATAGTCAGGGCTGCAAAGTGTCCCTTTCACTGTCCTTTAAATCTAGATTTGGTACAGAATGAAGTTTTGTGGTAATGTGGACAGGCCAAACTGTTTAAACAAAGCTCAGAACTGCAATGTCTGTCAAATCCATCAGTTAACTTACAAATGAATTTTTTTACCTCTGGGAACACAAATCCCCCTTGGCAGCTGCAGGGCCGAGCTACATGGCAAGTCCTCTTGCAGAGGTGGGATGGAAGGAGGTCTGTGGAGGCAGCCAGATCACAGCACTGGCAGCTTTTAACTCCAAGGACTGCTGGAATGCAGCGGCCAACAAATCCGTCTTAAGCAGGATGCTGGTGGGTGCTTATGGATGAGGTGCTGGTCCTCTCTTATCATAACCAGAGTTTATGGGGAAGGTCCCCAGCTAATGATTTGTTAATGGCATTAAGATCTGGACCCCAATCTGTGACTTTGCAAACAGCCTACAACTCTTCTGTGCCTCAAAACTTCTCAGTGTCCCTGGGAGATAATGTTTACCTCCCGCACATCAGTGTTGTGAGAATAAATTAACTTTGGGAGAGTATGTTGAGCTCCTTGGAAAACAGTTACTAAATAAGTGCAAGTATTATCATATATTAAATCAGATCAGCTATTAAAAATAAGAACAAGTCCTCAGATCTGTAGTCTTCGCTACATCAGTTTCTCCCTCCTTTGCTGATTACTGTTAGCCTTGATAATAATGAACTCAAAGACGATATTAACAGCCTAACCTATACTATGATTTAATCTTGATTGCCACAGATCAAGGTTTGATTTAATTGCTCTAGAATTAATTAGGAAGAGAAACAAGTTATAAAAAAGAATTTTCTCTCTAAATAAAGAAACTGTTTACATTCAATTGGAGTTCATGTTGGAACAAATCATTAAGCTATAAAAGATTACATCTGGGCTAGAATTAAAGTCAAGCCGATTCATTAACCCAAATGGTAGCCCAGAGATTACTAACATGGTATTTCTGCTTTGGTGATCAAAGGATCAAGGATACATGACCAGATGACCCTAATTGAAGCAATCTCCACTGAATTTTGTAAATGAACTTGAAAGTACTTAAAAGATAGTTCTGTCAATGTGGAGAATAAATTTATCCTAGTAGCCTTACTTTATACATAAGGAAAAGGAAAGAAAAGATAATGGCGATATAGCAAAACTTTATGAAGTACATAAAGCAAGAATATTTTCCTTGAGTTATGGAGGAGCCTTATCCAAATTGTTTATAGTTGTCTGTTAGAGCTTTTGAAATAAAGGGAATTTACAGTCAAAAACTTCGTTGCTGTTGCCCTGTCAATGACCTCATCACACCTGACCTATAGGGAGTATCTTCTGCTGGGTTAGCCCATAAATCAGCCTGCAGGCAAGGCCTTTCCCTCAAAAGCTGAATTAGGTATGATAGTTTTATTGTGTGAGCTACTGTTCACCGGGGACTGAGTAGAATCTGCTGCCCGTATTTCACTCCAGAGTGCAGGATGGATGAACTCCAGCCTCGGTCCCAACGGGGAGAGTCCAAGTCTGTGCCTCACTGAACCCCTGAACCTACAGACTCTCAACTCATCACTGGCAAGAGCTGCAGGTGCTTTGTCAAGGTAATGCTCGGAAGTATAAGCTCAGGTTTTTTCAAGTTTTAAATAAGAAAGATTTGCTTAAATGCTGGAAAGTAATTGCAGTGTGACTTCTTTTGAAAGCCTGGTATAGACATTAGTGAAATCCTGTGTATCCCTCTGTGGACAATCAAGAGTCACTGAGCATAGGAACTTCCTGAAGAGGGAGACTCTGATTCTTGGTGGAAAGGGGAGGAGTTGGATGTGATAACTAGTGATGGACAAGTTTCAAAAGGTTCAGGGCTTGTGCTTGTTTTGAATAACCATCCAGGAGCTTTGATGCATATCCAAAGCTTATCTGGACCTCCTGGGCTCATAAATATCGGGATGGAAAATCTTGCAAGAACAGGCTCTCTCAAGAGGTTTTTTCTCTTTTGGTAGTTTGGGCAAGTATTTACTTGTCACACTGTAGATACAACAAAAATAGTAATGACAAGACGTAAGACCTGTTCTTTAAGAGTACTTCATCAAGTCTAAATCAGGAATAAATATAAAAGCTTCTCTTAAAATGCTTTCTACATCTCCAGAGCTTCTTGTGGTTAAGAGGGACAAACTTTTAAAGTAAATGGGGAGAAATATGTCTCAGTTCTTTCTGAAGCTTAACAGCACTACAGACCTTTTGAGTTAGTTACTTCTGTCATTTAATCCACTTTGGTACAATTGTTTTTATGTATAACATACATAATAACAATGCTGCAGAGATTTTTGGATAAATGAGATGTAGATCAAGGTAGCAGGAATACTGTCATCTTCTGAAATGCTGTTTGTGTGTATGGCCATTAAATGAAAAAAGCTACCTTTCAAATGCTTTCCATGAAATCTCATGAAAGTTTAAAAAAATCTTTATATGTACCCATGTACATTTCCCTAGTTCTCCACAGGCACAAAGTAGATTATAGCTGCTGAACTCTTTCAATTGGTTTTGTAGAGGACGGTTTTTGGTTTACCCACTAAAAAAATAGTTATAACTAAAATATATATAATATATATAATGTAGTATAACTAAAATATAGTTATGCAGAATAAAATTTCCTGGATGATAAAGAGTGGGCTCCTGGAGCTGGTGGAGGGGTCTGGCCTCTCTCTCAGGCTGGAGTGACAGAAAGTGTGCACCCTTCTGAGAGCTCTTTCCAGGACTGGCTGGAGATGAATCAGTAAGTTCAGTTAGGTTTGTTTTTGGAAATGTGACCAAAATCCTGAAGCCAGGGCTGACCTTCCTATACGTTTTTTTTTACTGTTGGCAAACAGTTAAAATCCACACAATTTCTAAAACACCAGCTTAGGCAGGGGAGAGTTTCCTGTGACTGAGTAACCTTGGAGGAGACCTAAACCTGAGGCTCAGGCCTGGTGCCAAGGCATGGGACAGCACCTGCGCCCCTCAGCACTCAGTGCAGACAGTAAGCACAAAAACCTGCTTTGTAAAAGCATGCAGTGTTTCAGAGAAAGTTCAGTAAAGTAGGTCTGTTGATTAAGCTCACTACTGTTTCAGGTACAGATGTTATTGGCAGGGTTGGAGGGGAAGAGGTGCCCTCTGCCCAGCCTCTCATAGAAAGGATAAAACCAGTAACCTTTTCACCGTGGTAGCACAGGCTGGTGGAGAGGCTGAAAGAGAAGATTCTCCCCCATGGTGGCTAGGGGAGAGGAATTTGGTTCCTCCAGATAGGAGCTGCAAGGGCAGATGCCCCAGGTGAAGTGCTGCCACTCCTTTTTCCTAAAGACCAGTGTGAAATAATGATGGGGAGAGTTGACAGCTGAAAGGCTTAGAAATACTGGTTAATCTTTTGGCCAGCTCACTTACAGAACTATAAGCATCAAGAGTGCTTTAAGTGAGTCCCAGCAGCACATGGCAACTAGGATGGAAGCAAAACCTGGGGAGGGACTTCTTTTGAAGACCACACTGGTCACAACCAAATCGACTTCTTTTCACAACAGAATAAAAACTTGTGTCTTTTATGGGTTGAACTTTGAAGAGCTCTGAGAAGGACCCCAGCAGCTGGGGTTCGCTGCTGAGCAGGAGCTGAGCTGTAAGATGAGAATCTGTGGTCCCTCAGTGCTGGGAAAGAGGCCAAAGCCCTTTGGAACCCACAGCTAAGAACTCCTAACCTGTAGTCCAGCCTAATCCCTACATGGACATGGTATCCTGTAACCATTGATTAATTATTCTGAATGTTTGTTAAGAAGCTGTAGCCTGCTATTTCCATCTACCTCACAGGCTGAAGTCGCTGCGTGTCTGAGCCAGTGGACCTGGCCCTGTTCCTCTCCCATGGCAGCCAGTGACCCAATCCAGCTCCAAGTCCATGGGAGTGTCTCTGTTGACTGCAGCAGAACCTGGCCAGGGTTTTGGGGAGCTGGCAGAGCACACAGAGAGCAGCACACTGGGATCTCCCAATGAGCACTGCAGCTCCTGTGTGCTGAGGGAGAGGCTGTCTGCCCAGGGAGCACAGTTTGGCCCCTTCGTAGTAGCAACATCTAAACATGGGATGGCAAGTAAATAAACCCATATGAACCCTGCCAACGCACACAGCAAAAATTACCATCCTGTTCAGGAAGCAACAAATCAGGTCGCACATCGTTGTCAGAACTATTTAAATTGTCATTGGCCGTGTCACCCTTTCTTTTTTTAGCTGCCTCAGTAAGCCATGTTTTGGCATCTTTGTACTCAGATGGATATATCTTCAGTAGTGCACATGAAATCTAATGTGTTAGTAACTTGGGGAATAAATTTGCATCCAACACTCCATTATTTTTATCTTGTTTTTCTCTTTAACCAAGTCACAAAAAGTCTACACTTCAATCTCCAAGTATTCCAGAACGGTACAGCAGAATTAGGCAAATTAATTACATATTGACATAACAGCACTAAGAATAGAGATCTCTACAGAGCTTTGAAAGAGGAGGCTTCTCTACAGATGGAAAAACTTTTACAGAGAGTTAAAGTTAGTTCTGTAAAAAAAAACCCCACAAGACAAAAACAAGTAGTTCAAGTGTCTGCTCATGTAATCAGGCTTGGTTCCTTGGTTGTTTTTTTCCTCAGTGTTGGCTTTTGGCTGCCCCAGAATTGTCAAGTAGACTCTGGAAACTGGTGGGGAAGTGTGAAGATAAACCTTGCACAGGGTTTCATGCATTCAAGGGATAAGACAGGCTGAGGTGCTTAAATACCAAATCTAACCAGCATCCAACTGAGGCCTTTAATAGAATCAAGGTAGCAGCTCATCACTGGGAAGGCTTTGGTTTGCTGCCATCCAAGAGCAGGCACAGAGCAGAAAACCACCCCTGTCCTCAAACCCCCCACCCAGAGGCAGGTCAATGCAGAACAGACATGAACAGAGCCAAACTGACACACAATATTTGTTAATGGAGAGTTTCTAGATTTGCATGAGTGGGTCTATTCCTTATTTCCTCTTCCCCTGAGGCAACACCCCTTTCCATGTACTCTCTTCTGTCTCTGAGAGTAGAGATGGCAAGTGGGGTGAACTGTTCACTGCCATTCTCACATTCTGTGCTAAATTATACTTCCCAATGGGCAATTGGAATGCAGTCTGTGTCTCCTTGGTGTTTCTGACCTGTTGGGTGTGGTGGAGTTCCTCTGGCAAAGGGACAGGTAATGTACCCACCAACTAATGAAGGACATCCAAGGAGAGCTCTCGTGTTTCTTAAAAAATAATCCTATTAGTAATCATCCACACAGCAGAGTCAGACTTTGAAATTGTTCCATCCCTGCATGGAGCAGGTCTGTATAGGTATGCTCTGTGTGGAGCAGGATGGGTCAGTCCCAGTGCCTCCTCACTTTGGGGCCTCTTGGAGAGCTGTGTGGGGTTTTGTGAGGTGTCAGTCCCACCACCACCACATCTCACACCAGCCACTGACAGCTGCAAAACACTGCCTGGGTCTTTCAATGCAAGCCAGTGCACAGCTGGGCAGTGTTCCTTACATTTTTCTCAAAAAAATGTGAAGTATCTTGGAGAGAGGAATCTGCATGTTATGCAGGAGGAGAGACAGGGGGCTGCCCTGCCTGCCCTCAGAGCAGTCACCTTCCACACACAGCCACCCTGGTTGGGCGGGGGACTCTCTCTCTTCCTGCCAAAATGTGAAGCTGGGCAAAGAACCTTTCCCGTTGCCTCGAGAAAGCCAGTGGATGGCTGATCTCAGCCAACTGTCTGGTGACTAATTTATTTCTCAAGGCACAGTTTTCCAGGTGTGATAAGTAATCAAGCCGTTTCCTGAAGGCAGCTGAAGGTTGGGAGTGTTAATACTGAAAGTCCAGACTCAGTTTTACAGCTGCAGTATTTTTACACAATGTTAGTAACACAGTTTGAGGGAACTCTGTAGCTGAGAGAAACAGAAGATCTTCTGTCTCTAAAGTGAGATGTGTATCAAATATGCAGTCACTGCAGCTGATTTTAGAGATTTTCTGAAATACGTGAGTTGTATATTCTCAAATATTCAGCATTTATTTTTAGTCAACTTTTTGAAACTTCAGTAAATCTTTTATGAGAATTTTGCTACTTGGCCTCCAAAGCTGCTGGAGAAGATGTGTAGAGTTCTAAAGGACAAATGAATATGAGCTACCTTGAAACTGCAAAAAAGACATTTTAAGGTTTCTTAATTAGAAATGCTAAAAAGAATAACGCGAGTTGTAAGGAACCTGAAAAAATCAACCCATGTATTTTAGCACCTGTAGGAGCTTTTAAACCCCACACCTAAACCCCCTGGTCTTGATTACAGATATCTGTGTATTATTAGTGTATTCAATCTTTGGTCAAAAAGTCACTCCACTGAATTCCAAAACATGCCTATTTTTTTCTTTGATACACATGGAATATTACTAGAGCTGTCACTCTGCTCTTCTGAATAGCATCATTTGTAATGGTGTAACAATCTGTGGGGGTGAGGTTTTGCAGCTGGCTGCCTGGTTTGAGCTCCTTGGGGCTCCAGGCCTGCAGTAGAGCCAAGTCCAGGCCCTGCCACTGGTGCAGGAAGATACCAAGACTGAGCCATCAGAGATGGTGCAGCTCGGTGTGACAGACACTAATAGGTGTCCTCAGCCAAGATGTAGGTGTCTAAAATAACAATTGATATAAAAAGCACCTGTTCCAAACTGATAGCTTGAGCTGCAGATGGTGAGGTAATGCCAGGTGATTGCATTGTACCCAAAGGAAGCAATCCTGTGATGGGAAAGATGGACTCCTCCCTGGCAGTGCCCCTCTCTTCCTTGACTGCCAAAGCAGCTGAACACCTGTTTGAGGGTTGACACCTGATGTTAGGCAGTGAAATGCAACGGAGGTGAATCCACCCTTCATGCCCAGATGAGACATGCTGCCTTTGTGCATGGAATGCGCATTTGATGCAAGACCTTAACAAAGATCTACCAACAAGGTTAAAACACAGACCAGTAATGAAAAAGATCACAACTCCTAGGATCTGGATTCTGTCCCTCTCACACCCTGAGTCTGTGAATCTTGGAAAAGGAACCTTGAGCAGGATTTTTCAGGGTGTTGAGGTGTGAAATCGTGACAGTTTCAAGTGATTCGTACAGCTTGCTGTCCATCATTTAAACATCTAAACACTACTGGGATCCTTGCTCTTAAAATTCTGTCTCCACCTCCCTGTTTTCAGCACAGGGATAGCCTCTACCTGCCAGGCAGGATTACTGTCCGCAGCACTTTAAGGTCTTTGGGTGGCTGATGCTGCTGGTAAAAAGTGCAGGCTGGTCATGAATTTCAGATTGTCTTGCACGTGGAGCAGTGCAGACAGCACAGCCCCCGGGCCCCGCTGCGCCGAGCATCGCCACCACCAACCTCAGGCTGCGGCGACAAAATTCCTAGCACCAACTGGTCTGTGAGCTCAGCTGCTCCCTTCCTCCTGCTGCCTGACTCAAAAGGCCTGGCAGGAAGCAGCACCCAGGTAGCAATTCTGCTCTCTGCTATATCAGCACCAAAACATTTGCTCTGTTCCTTAAAATGCAGCTTCTGAAGAGAAAAAAATCCACTTTTCCCTGTGTTGAGCCGTGCGCGGGAGCAGGCAGGGGGATGCGGGTGGGAGCGTCTGCGCTGCTGGAGCCGCCCGGTCAGTTGCCCGTCTCTCCCAGTAGATGATGCTAAAGCGCGATTGTTTTCAGCAATTTTGAGGAAGTGGAAGATTTTATCAGGGGAAATCCGAGGTGGTAAGAAGGCTTCTGGGGCTCAGTGCTGCAGGGGGACATACTGCAAACATCCTGAAAAATCTGGGGACTGCTTTGCTCCTGTATTGTTTTATTAACTTGAATAGTAACTGGGTTAAAGGTTATGTGGGTTTTCAGGATTTTAAGCAGGCCAACATTTACATGTGTATTTCTGCAGTCCTTACAGCTCAAGCACACCAGCACTTCACACTGTGTTACTGTCCATTTCTTGACTCTCACCATCCCAGAGCTCCTCACCTTTATTTCCATACCATATCCATTCTGTATTTCCTGACCTCTGTTCAGGCCAGTAGGACCCATTCGAGGTAAGTCATTTGGAATGAGGTATTTGACAAGAGCTGAAGCTTTCTGGTGGCTTTTGAAATAAGCAGAAATGTGTATTGCTAGAAAGAAAGCAGCATTTTGCCTTTAAATGCTGCTAAAGTTCAGATGTGTTTAAGCTCCGGACACTCTCTGGAGCCAGGAGAGGAAATGTTTCTGGAGTGGGGTAGGCTCAGATACACATTTCCCTGGAATTTAGGAAAATTACTGGGAGTTTGGCCTAGTCTTTACATCCATTAGAATTTTTCTGAGGATTTCTATGGCAGCCAATATAATTCACTCTGAAATGAAATTTTAAAGTGCAGAGATTCATCTAGAAGTTATTAATAAAAACAATAAAAATACAAACTTGCACTCACTTCTTTTAGCTAGAAAAATTGTCTACAGTTTTTCAGTTGGATACTTTTTTGTAGTCCTACAGCTGAAAAGTCTTTTCTTCCCCTTTTTCAAGAACAAAAGACAAGTTATGAGTCTCTTTACGAGACTTCTGGGGTCCGCTGTAATGACAGCACTTGGTTCCCAGCATCCAGGCCATCAGTCCTGCACTGATCTGCCTTAGGAAACATGCACAAGGTCATATCTGCCCAGCGATTTAGAACAAAGAATATTTTGGGAAAAGGATGTGCAGAAAGACAAAAGGATTTTTCTGGATGCAATGTCTGGTATGTGGATGGGCTCAGAGGAGAACTTGATTCTTCATCAAGGGCTGGGTCTCCTGGACCATTATTGCTGCTACATTAATACTTTTATCAATTATACACCAGGGCTGTCAGATATAACACCACCACCTCCTGCCTTCCTAAATTCCTGTAGGCAAAATAACATTGTTGTCAGGGATCCAGAGCTGATGTTGCCTTGTCCGTGACTGATGCAGTTCCTTGGGTCAGGAGCATATCCTGGGACAGTGAAGAATGCATCAAGGTATATGGATGGGTTTGTTTTCTTCTAAGCCCTTGGACCAAAATCAAATTGCCTGGAGGGAACTTTTAAGAGTCTTTTAGTCTCTTTTAAGGAAAGAGATTTTGAAAAAATTACTGGGTTTGCAGTTCTCTTGCACTGAGTGTTGGGTTTTCTTGGATTCTGCAGAGATGCTGTCTATCTGGTGTGCACTGCAAGCAGCCACTGCAGAGGCTGTTTGATAAATGATGTATCCCCTGCTCTCTGGAGATCATTCTCATCAAACTGGGCTTACTTCTTCACCCACCTTGGAAAAAGGTTATCAATGGGAATTGGACAGATGGAAGTTTTACAAAGGTGATGAACAGGATGAACTCAGTTCCATGTGGGCTTTTATGGTGATGGATTGCTTTAGAGCAGGAAAGTTTACTGAAAGCAAACTGCAAGAGAGCTGGAAATCAGCCTGATGGGCTCTTGGATCAAATTCTGACCTAAAGGAGCAGTATTATCCTTTTGGGATAGGGGGACAAGAACAAATATACATGGGCAGAATGGATAGTGGGATTTGTAGAGAAGCTCTAGGAGAAAGATCAATAGCTACATGAAGTGGCAATGAATGTGAAGTACAGCATGAGAAATCTGACAGAATTGTGCTCTTTCCATCCTAAGTGAGGCAAAGTATGAAATTCAGTATGTAAGAGCAAAATGGGATTTTTCTCTGTTGTCAGTGACCCTCAGTAGCTTTTACAAGTGGAGTTATTTAAAAAAGAACGGCAAGAGCTTACTTCACTTTGGACTGTTTCACTGTTTGAAAGACTGGGAAAAGAAGGATAAATATAGCTCGTACAGACTTTAAGGCAGCTAAATACAATTGCAGAATGAATAACTTCAGAGTTACAGAGTTATTAGAGTAAGTATAAGGTGTTATCCTCTTCAAAATGGCCAAAGAAAATAAAATGGAAACCTCCGAGCAATAACATTCTGACCTCACAAAATGCCTTTGTCTAATTTAGACTGCATTAGCAATTTGTTCTTCACAAAATCCATGGTAGGAGAGGGGAGGATCTACAGATGTCCTTAAGGGATTCACACAGTGAAATTATCAAATGCATTTAAAAATACAAAATTAGCGCTTTCCATCCATAAATTTCCAAAGTTGTGTTTTAAAAGGAGGACATTACCTAACTCCATGTGAACTAAATCACTTTAAATCAAATGAGACAATTTATGTTTGGAAGATGTTTACACTTGAAATAAGAGCCTCATTTAGAATTTTTTTGCCTTTCTCTCATCCTGATTTATCTCCCAGATTTGTGGACATCACTCTTATTGGTAGAAGTCAGCATTTGTTGTGTTTTGCAATGCAAAAATTCTTTTCATTCCCTAACACTAGAACAATATTTCATTGAATTGCTCTGGTTTATTAGACTAGTTGCACAGATGTCCTCTCTTCCTGAGCCAGATGTACAGAGTGCTGCTTCCAGCTTAGCCCAAACTGGAACATGTTGACAGAATAACATAACTGAGACCAGACATATTGCATTTTACACTAAAGGTCATGCAAAAAGCACAGGCTGCATATAGCATGGGCTGTTTTACATAAACACACATTTGGTTCAGCTTTGGTATAGGGATTACTGAAAGAATGCTTGGAGAGGACAGGCTATAAAGCGGTTGGAAAGATCTGACTGTTGTTGAATGAGTTACCCCAAAGTGGTACATCTCTGTCAGAACAAGTGTGAAGGGCTCTTTGCAAAAGGAGGTGAGAGAAGCTCTCTCAGAGGCAGAAGCTACTTGGCAAGTTGAACAGGAGATTTCCCAAGGACTTTTTCAGTGCAGTGGGATTGATTCAATACTGTCCATAACTTGCTAAGACACTTTACCATCAAAAAGGACTCATCAGAGGAGAATAAGAAATCAAATTGCCCAGCAAGGAAGTTGTATGAATGCAGGCAAAGCCAGGGTGTTCCCAGTGGCTGCAGTATCTGTTTAGATGAGAGCTTGAGGGAAGCATTCGTGGAACCAGATGTTACAGATGGGGAAGGATTGTCCTTCAGAGCAGCCACAACTTGAAATGCTTAAATGTCACACTCACGTGAGCTGAAGAAGCAGACACCTTCCAACCAAACCAGGACCAAAATTCCCAACATTTCTTTGTTAACTGGCTTGGTATCAAGTGGTGGAAGTCTTGCATGGCACATGCCATGCTGCCCTCAATCTTGGTGATAAGAGAAGGAGCAAAACCCCTCTGAATTCTGGAATTCACTTGTGACTTGCAGCAGGTTTGCTTTGTCTGTTTGGGTTTTTTATAGGAAACTTAATCCCTTTCACTTTTCTGATCTGAAAACTGATATAACCATTACCTTCCTAAGGATTCTGTTCAGTTTAATTAATTAGGGTTCATAAAATCTTTGAATTATAAGTACAGTATGGACTGTAAGTGCCAAGGATTACTGGTACTACAAACAAATGAACAACAGCAAGTGACTATAAGCACATTGCAAAGGAGGAATGTCATTAAGGAAAGAGGTCCCATTTCAAGCTGCCAAATACAAAGGAGTGAGTCATTTATTTTCAGTATGAAAAACATTTCAATGTTGTTCTTTAAGTGATTCTGCTTATGATCATTACTCCTTAGCTAAATGCTATAAATACTTTGAAGTGGTGACACAGTCTTCTATTCCCACCTAGAAATGCGGAAGAAAGAGGAGAGGAATATAGAAAAATAAAAATAGCTGAAGAAGGCATGTCTGCTTTGCCACATGCTAAATTCAGTCATTTTTGTCTGATGCATAGTTCTGCCTTCTTTTTCCTGAAGACATCTCTGTGTGTGTGAGGACTGTACTGTCCCATGCTTTGTTGTTACAGTCTGACCAAGATTTATGAGTTGGTAGCTGTCTGAATTCTGGATCACAAAGCATCGTTTTTGTTCTCTGCTGACCTTAGCTGTGACCTCTGGGACTGCAGGCAGAGAGAAATGTGTGACTTGGGTACAGTCAGGCAGGGTAACGCAATCTGCTGGCACTGCTAAAGCACAGCGTCACGTTTCTGTGACACAGTGCATTAAATGGGCCTGCAAAGGGTATGAGAGGTGGGGGGAATTTCTATCCTAAATTTTTCAAGCAATGCCTGGCTCTCTGGGATATGTTCAGGACACCCAGTGACAAATGAACAGGCTATGAGTTGCATTGTCAGGTTAATTTAGCATACAGTATTCTGGTTTTTGCAATAGTTGTAGTTTGAAACAAAATTGGAAATTTTGTAATTTGAAACCAAACTGTGGTTTTGGAGCAGAAGATGTGTATGGATACATATACCTCCTTATTTTATTCATTACAATGACGAGTGTATTGCTGTGCATGTTCTGTTTAATGAGGGGCACAGAGCAGGCTGGTCTCTCCCCACTCCTGCCTGGCTGCCAGGCAGCCCAGCCATCCTGCACCACAAGGGCATTTCTCATGCACTGCCTCATCTATACAGCACCTGTGTCTGGTCCTTGCAATAGAAAATACTTTAGTATACAGCAGGGCTGTCAATTCTCCACTAACATAAGGTTATTGAGATATTTTAACCCTCTGAAGAAGAATCTTCTTCCTAAGAAGGCACTAGAGAGACGCTTGTTTAAAACTGGAGTAGCACAGTGGCAAATTGAACTCAGATCCCCAGCAGGAATTGTCTCCATTCCTTTCTCTCATGGAGGCAGTGACAAATGGCAGCCAAACCCTCTGGATGATGCTGTAGGAATTGGCTGAGACAGGGCCATTGGGAAAACATGGGTTTGCTGAGCTCACTAAGTGACAGGGCTGTGTAACTCACAGGGCACAGTGACCATCACTTGGAGAGCAAAGAAAATCCTTCCTGCTCTGTGATAGATTGAGCCTATCATCTTCCCTTTGGGAAAGAAGTGGCAGCACATGGCAAGGAACTGGGGGCTCACAGAAAGAGGGGAGGCAGAAAATAAAATTTCAGAACTATCTTTCTGATCAAGTTTGTTATTTGCTTCACATATGAATTTGCCAATCAGTAAAAATTGATTTTACCCTCAGAGCACTGAGTGTTCCTAATTTGAATTTAGCTTTGAATATCTGCTGTTGGAAATTTGTCACAAAAGCCTTTGGCTGGGACATGTGGCCTTTTACCTTGCTGATTCCAGAGGACAGTTGCTGCTGGTTATTAAGGATGATTTTTTCCTGTGTGATAGTGGTTTGGAGAAGAGCAAGAAATAACTTGGAGCTCTAAAGAGCTCTTCTTGCCTCTGCTATTTTCAAAGCTGTAATTCTGGTCCTATGTGGAAGTGATAGAGGAGAAGCTGAAAATTCCATGGCCCCTACAGAGGAGCCCCTTGCAGCACAGGCACCTTTCTGGCCTGTGGTGTGAGGTGAAGGTGATTGATGAGGTCAGAATGGGACCCCTGCTCTGTCCCTTCCCACACCTTTAGTGCATTTAGAGAAGAAAAATTCCAGTCTCCAGCTCTGTCACTCACAGACTTCTTTGCAGAACTATGTTTCTTGCAAAATAATTATAACTGCAAATTAGGAATGGGGGTGTTCAGCACCTCCTTAAATCTCCCTCATATGCATCTAAAATAAAATTAGTGTTGCAAAACTATTGTAACCTTCTGGTATAGGTTCAAGTCAGACATGAAACTGAGATGCTTGTTTAGTAGGAGCAAGCACTGTATATGCTTGATTTACTGCCCTTTTCTAATCCCAGCAAACCTATTTTCTGCACTAAACAGTCCAGGGTATTTGCAGCAACTTTAAATGTACAACTCAAATAAAGTATGGCTGATTTTAGTCACACCAGGCTTTCCTAGCCCAGCTTTTGGCCCTGTGGGGTGCCATGCCCTTGGCTCCCAGGGGTGATGCTGGTCTAGAGAAAAAGGCATTCAGGGGTGACACCTGCATGAATCAAGGGACATTTTCCCATTGCCCTCTATGGATCAGTTTGGTTCAGACCAACATTTCCCAGAGCTTGGTGGGCAAAGCGCAAGGGGACAAGAGCAGAGGCATACAAGCCAAAGGTCATTGAGTTGAGTGAATTGTGGTTTTGTTTGATAGTGACAGGATTCATCTTTTCTCAAAAATGTTGCTGTTCTAAGGTCCTCTAATTGCAGATGGATATCCAGGGACAGGCTGAGCCTAATGTGCCACGCCAGCCTTACCATCCAGGCTGTAATTTCTTTCTGGAGAAATTGTATTTCAGAATTCAGTGGGCTTTGCTTTTAGTTAAATGTATTTTCTCACAGCCTTTTTAAGAGACTGGTTCCCAAAGCTCTAAAATCTCATTTTGGATGTTCAGCTAAGTTACAAAAAAGAGGAGCTGAAATCAGTGCGACAAATTCTTTCCTAAGAAAGTGAGTGTTTGAGTAATTCTGAATAATATCCACAGTATGGATGGCCCAACTCTGTAATGCCTGGGTCAAGAGTAGACCAGAATCTAGCTAAGATCCTAAGATACCATTTAAACGTAAATAACAGTTATTGTCTTCATAATGACTGGAGTCTTCAGCAAGGAAAGGGAGGGTACTGAATGGAAAATATTACTGTCAGGGTATATTTTACTACCTGAAGTATTTTATTGACTGCTTCAAGGAAATCAATGCCTTAAGTAAGCATAACTACATTAGGGGAAAAAAAGATTATTATATGCATTCCTGTGTGTTAAGTTCCTGCTGTATGTTTTATGTTACATGCAACTTGTTGAGCTGGTTAGGGTTTAGGAAATGCTTGAGAAAGGAAATGATCTTGACATTTGCAATATATTTGTAAAACAGATGCAGAAACTGAAGGTTAAAAAAAAGATCTGTCTAAGTATATGATGGCATAAAAATTGGAATAAAATGAGAAATAAATCATAGGGACATATATGTAAAATAAATGCATTAAAACCAATTTAAAATTGGGAAGAATAATTCAAAAGGAGGATACAAATGCAAACCTAGGCAACACAATATATAGCATGGATGTGCCTGGACTTTAAATGGAGTTAGGATTGCTTCAATGTCTGCACTTTACTGCAGAATTCACCCGGACAAGGACCTAACCCCAAACCTTTTGCGCAGGTTTAAGCAGGGTACAAAAGGCTTACACTCCACATTTTAGAAACAACACAGGTACCTTTTAATGTTCCAAAGGTATATTTCTGTACTAACTTCATTACTGTGAATTAACACATCAAAGACCTACCTATTTCCAACCATAGCATAATCAAAATTTCTTGAGCAGCTCCAAATAAATTGATGGCATCCTTAGCCCAGCACTGAGGTACCTCAGTGTAGATGTACATGTTTTAAGGACTTCTGGGTCATCATATGGCCAGTAATGTATTTCCTCCCATGGTTAATCCTTCAGATGCCATGCTATGTTTGCCTTGAGGCTTGTTTCAAGGTCTTGATTAACGCCACCACTCCATGCCTAGTTAAGCTGGCAGAAGCCTGTTCTGCAACCAAAATGGGTTTCCTGTCCCCCCGTGCTCTCCAGATGGTTGTTTGTGCTCCCTCCCTCTGTGTCAGCACAGGTGTTTCTCCGACCATGCAGTGAGAGATCAGAAAACTGATCTCAGTGTAAACTGACCTGGTTTAAAAAAGAAACGCCTGGTTTTCTGACAGGCCATTTCCTTGCCTGGGTTCACTGCATGAAGAGGGAGTGACAGCAGGGCTCCTTCTCTCTCAGCTGCTCTGGAAGTCTGGGGAAGTGCATGAAAGTACTTGTGCATTCTCCAGGTACCAGTGTTCACCTGGATCATGGTGAATCCTTACAGACCTGCACGAGGAGAACATTCACTCACCACCAAGCTTCTAAAAAAGCAGCTTCTTCTACCCATGTTGGCCATATAAGCAAGGCCCTGTGAGATTTGCAGCCACTGTTTGGTAGAAATTGCTGGTGCATATGCTCTTCCCTCACAGTGAGGGAATTCCTTACAATAGAAATCGACTCAGTCTTTGCCACTAAATACATTCTAATTTGAGACTTTTAAAATCTGGGAAGGTTTCTCACTGGTGAGGTTCTAGGCTGCAGTAGTATATTTTCAGTTGCATAGGAACAACTTGATACTTCTACACTAAAGTCCAAATCTCATTGTCTCCTGTAGGCACTGCAGTTCCTTTTAATTTCCTTTAGATTAGGAACTACCAGTTTATTCCCTAAAGGCTGGATTCAGTCCACTGGGAAAGATCATAAAGTATGAAAAGAGGATAAATTGCTTGGTGGCCCCAGCTTGTTCACAGACCCCATTTTTCGTGAGCACAGTGATTTTCCACCTTGCATCACCTGAAGTGTCCACCACAAGACACAGCCAGATCCCTCTCTGTGACATGACAATGGCACATCTCCCCACGTGATGGCATCACACAGGGAAGTGAAATTGTACAGCCAGGTGCTGACTGCATTTTTTGTCACATGACTGATTACACTGCAGCAAATCACCTGATCTAGCTTTTCTCACTCATTGAAAATGAAAACTATCACATTGTGTTGGATACAAGGGTTTTGGTCAAGTGGGAGCTACAGCTTCGGCCACTGTAAGCAACAGCTCTGAGTTCTGGCTTCTCTATGTGCTTGTTGTTCCTACACACCCATATTGGGGTTTATTACCTGAGTTAGGCTTCAGCAATTTTATCTACAAGATCCTGCTTACCCTCACAAGGCTTGGCACAAGGCTTTAGAAAATTGGGTAGGGTTTGGGCATCTCCTGCATATGGAGTGATACCAAAGCTATTCAGATGACTGACATTCCTATTGAAGGGACAGAAGATGAAGATGAATGTAATTCAAATTTTTGGGCTGATGATTTGCATTCTAATTGAGTGCTATCCCAACTCTACCAGCAAAATCTGTATATTCACCTGAAGTGTGCCTAAGGTTTTAAAAACTAATTTAATTAATTTATGAAAAAAACCAAAAAACTGTTGTAGTACACAGCTTCCTACCCAAATATCAACAAGACTTTTAAGTGTTTTTCAGCTTGATTCCCTGACATCAGGGATCAGTATTTTTTAAACACTATGCAAAGATTGTAGAGGAGAGACTGGCTGGTTTTGGACTCAGGTGTGCTCCAAAATATTCTTCCTGTTCCTTTGAGCCCTGATTTGACACAGGTCCAGGATGACACAAGTTTCTGATGCAGCAGCCGCTCCTACCCTTGCGGCTGAGCCGGGCGCTGCCGGCCCCAGCGCAGAGGACGTTCCCTGCACCCCTGGTCCGTGTCCTTCCTGAGCCTGCTCACCCTGCACTCGCCCTGCCACGCTGAGATGCATTGCTGGTGCCTGGAAATGATGCTGGTGTGGAAGGCGGCAGAGCCAGAACGCAGCCGCTGCTCTTCTCATAAATGAACGTGAGCTGGTTTGATTAGGGGCGCAGCAGAGGCATCCGCGTGTGGCCTCCCCAGCACAGGATCTGAAATACGCCGTCAGGACTTCATCCTCCTTCCAATGTGTTATACTTAATGAAGCTGCATGCTTTTTTCTTAAAATAATAGAAACTGCATCAGGGGAAGAAGGTAAAGCAACAAAAAAATAGAAATATGAGATGGAACAAGCATATTGTATCAAAGATTGAAGGAAAACCAAAACTCTTTCAAGTCTTTGAACTTTTACGAAAGAGAGTAAAGGCAAAATGAATCATCGACATTATAATAATTAGCTCAATTTACAGGCTTTTGTGGAGGAGCTTTTTTTTTCTCAAACAGCTATTTTGGAATTCAAATTCTATTTTTGCTCTTGTGTTTTACCTGCTTTTGAGGTAAAGCGTGAAATTTCTTCTAAATGCCACCCCATAGTAGTTCATCCTTAGGATATTGTTTTAAACATAATTGAATTGCTGGGGTACATTAAACATTGCAGCGTTTTAAGCAGGGGAAATAATTTAATGATGTGGTCTTTAAGACAGTTAATTAGCCTGGCATGTATGAAAGTGTAACAAGAACACCACCTACTGTAAAAGTGAATGTTCTACACTCCGCAGCACTAATTCCTGATAGCTTCACCCTGCCTGGAAATCATTAACCCCTTTTTTGTCAGATGTTTTTAGGCAAAATTACTGAGTTTGGAGTTGGTGATTGCAGCTCTTGCCTATATTAGCCAGAGGAAACATCTAAGAGGTAAAATAAATCACAATCATTTTAAACATCAGGTGTCATACTTTCTGAAAAGATTATTCTGGGGTATGGTACAAGTCATTTTCATAATGATGATGGATTTTTTATCTGGAAATAGTAAGGATTTAAATAAAATTTCTGGTGATGTCAGCACAGTTTTTAGAAAATTGCTTGTGGTGACCCTTCTGCAATATTGCTGTGCTGCGGGCTTGATTTATCCACCATAGGATGGGCTGGAAGGGACAACATCCAGCACTGACTCTGTGGCCTCAGCAGGAGGTGACAGAGGTCACGGTGTAGGGAAATTTCCGTGGCCCCTCCATAGCTCTCGAGCTCTGTGTTTTTGAGGACAGCCAGCGGGATCTGCATCTCCTGTGCAGCCTGAGCCAGTGGGGAGCTGAGTCCCACGAACACCTCGGGGTCCAGGAGCTCTCCACTCCCAGAGAACTGCTGGCACTTTGCAGCATTTGCCCACCCATCCACATTTGTCTCAAAGCAAGGCAGGACAGAGGCTTCCCAAAAAAGTCTGCAGGATTCGACCACCCGGAGTCTTCAAAAGACCATCACCAGCTTTTATCAGAACTCACACAAAGCATGGTGTATCTTCATCTTTTAAGCTTTGCCTCTTTATCTTGCAGTAGCAAAGCCATGATATTTAGTGGCTGCAATAACACTCCAGGTTTGAAATCCCCAATCTTCAGGGATCTTTTGCCCTTCACATGAAAGCCACTTACAACTAGTTAGAAAGGGCCACCAAGCTTCTGATTTTCTGTATTGCTGGGATGGTTGTGACACAATTCAATAAGATGATAACACCTTCCACTAAATGGATCAAAAAAGGAGAGAAAAATCTGATGGGGGGAAAGAGTGAGGGAATTCTTCAGGGAACAAAGCTTAGTGCTGGCCCTGCTGAAGGCAGTAGAGGTGTTGCTCTTATTTCCAATAGCTCCCGATTTTACTCAAAGTCACTTTCTGCTTTTATGTCTGCTGCTGAAAGTGTTGAGCACAGCAGAATTTTCTCTTCCAGTCAGAGAGCAGATTTCATGTTTTGCAAGCGACGCTGAGCACTGGCAGGGATGGGAGCATTCCTGATTAAACAAACTCCCTAATAGACCAAGTCTTGCGCTGCTAAACTCGCATGCATTATTGCGCAGGAGGCCGAGCATATTTCAGCCACAATGATGGAGTGGGCAGCACTCTGTCAGATCAATTATGTACAAGGCCCATCTTCTCTATGATTCCCTCGATTTTTCCTCCTGACAGTTCACCTTGTGCCCAACCTTCTGTTCTCACAGAGAAAAACCTGCAGACAATAGAAAACCTAAGGCTGTTTTTCCTCACCACTAAGTGGCATAAAGTAACTCTTTCCTGTCAGGTTCCTCATGAATTTTCACACAAATTTATCTTCCCCACTTTAGGGGATTTATAACCTTTCTATGTCTTTCTTTCTTTTTTTTGGTTCTCTTTGGTAATGTCACAAAGACAGTGAGTGCACACTGGAGTGGTCCCTGCCCATCAGTAGCACTGCAGTGGTGGCAGCTCCTCCAGCCTCAGTGAGGAGCAGCCGTGCTCAGACACTGCCCATGTCCCATCCCAGGGCAGGACACCTGCTCTGTGCTGGGTTATGGCCGATTCCACATCCTGCCTATGCAAAGGGCACTGAGATCAGCCTTTAGCAAATGTTTCTTTTCATGACAGAACACACCATTGCCCATGGAGTTCAAATCCTAGGAGAGACTGTTCAGTTGCCAGTCAATTATCTGATGCAAGTGGACTCCGCCATTTATAATCAGTTTTGCCCTGCAGTATTTAATTTAAAGAATGAAGATGAATTAGTAAGTGAGGACCAGTATCAGACATTCTGCCCAGATTAACTCAAAGCAGATTTCATGAGAGTGAGGTGCTGAGTAAAAATGAACAGAGTGGTGTGAACTGGGACAGCTTCAGAGAAGAGAACTGAACTGAAGCTGGTGCCTCATCTTTCTTCATCCTGGAAATCAAAGTATCCAGCTGGGTCAGCAAAATAAGCTCCACAGTGTCAAGGCTGAGAAATACCAGAGAAAGGAAGCGAAGGGAGAAGTTGTAGAACAGCTTGGGCAAAGTTTCTTTTACTCCTTCTGTGCAGAAGGAGGAAATATTGGAGCACATGTTGAATTCCTGTGAACTCACTTGCGTGCGAGCAAAACCAGCACAAAGCTCAATTAAGCAATCAAGTCCATTGTTACAGGCAGGGTTAGATTCCCCATCTATCAGTAGTAGAAGTAGTACCAAACAGAAACAAAGCTCAGACAGCTGTGTGTGTACAAACACAAACCAGAAGCGATGGCTATCAGGGACCTCCTGGAGCCCGTACAACACACTGGTGGTGGGAAGTTCAGGACCCTTTCTCTGCCTTTGGTGGAACTGTCAGAGCTATCCCTGCAGATGAAGCTTCAAATGAAGAGTTTTGGCTTAGCTAAACTGTTCCAAACAGCCAGTGTTTGTGGTGTGTGCAAGGGGAGAGAGCTCCACACCACCCACAGGGGAGAGGAGCTGCCTTGGAGTTGGTGCAGAGCACATCAAATGCAGCCAGAGCAGCTGGGAGCCCCGGGGAATTGAGGCTGCAGACTTCGCTCCAGCCAAGGATACCAACACATTTTTTTGGTTCAGATTGATATCTTCCACAGATGCCTTGTCTTCCCAATAAACTCACTTCCTTTCCTAACCTCCCTCTCCTCTGATCAAAAGACTGCCTTTTGATAGGGCAGAAATTAAGCTGTTTTTCTGCCTGTGTCACTTGAACCTGGGGAGAATTCAAGGTCCTGATAATGTGGCTTTTCCAGTCTTTTTTTACTTCTCACTATTTTCCATTTCACTTTGATCTGAAGGGTTCTGCTCTCCCTTTCCAATCTCACTTGTCTCTCTCTCTGTAATGAGAACCCAGGTAGCAGATATATTATGTGATATACTGTATCAAGCAGTCACAACACTGCAGGATCACCATGTTATAAAGACTACACGTGGCAAGTGCAAGATTTATCCTTGGGAAGTCATTACATTCTTTGATTGAGAAGTAATACCCTCCAAGACAAACTTAACATTTTGGTCTCTGATAACTAAATTGATTTAAAAAAGGAGATGGTACATAGTAAAAATTCAAGTTTCAATAGCTAAGAAATATACAGTAAAATGTTTTCAAATGCATGTAACTGCTGTTATGTGGTATAATTTTTTTTTTTTATAGCTACTTGATCGTCTTCTCAATTACTAGAGCAGAATCTTTTTAAAAAAGTGTCCTGGAATGAGCAAGGTTACATCTTCAAAGATACCTCATGTATCTTTAGCAACAAAGAACAATGAGTCTTTTCTCAGTGGAAAAGGTCAGTCCTTTATATGGTCTCTGATATTTAAGGTCTTAATTAGAGATCAACTATGTAATGATGGTGCCTGATGGTGCAGTGCTCTGTGTTGTAAGACTGACTGCAGACAGCCTGAGTCCTTGAATGTTTTTACTTCCTATTTGGGCATATTTCCAGTAAACACTGAGGATTATAGACCACTAGGTGAAGTTACAACCTCTGACCATGATTCCAGTGAAGAACAGTGAAAAAAACAATCATCTGGAATGTGGTGCTGAAACAGAACAAAGTTTACCTGAAAGGTATGAGGCACTGACTTGAGAAGATTTAACCCTGCTGGAGAACTCTGCAATTCCAGTTCCTAGCACTGCTGCCTTTCTGCCAGGTGCACTTTGGAAAGAAGGGGCCCAATAACCTACATTACAAGTGAATATTTCAATCTGACAGCTCACTCTCTCTGACAGCAGTGCTGTGACAACACGTCTGGGTCAGATTCAACACGATTATGTAAGCCACCAACCAAACCTTTTTTTGAATACATTAAAGGCTGCTTAAGTACAAAACCCACCCATGCAAATCTTAAAATGCAGGGAAATATTTGGCTAAGGAGAGCTTTGGACACCCCTTTGTGCCCACACATTATAGCAAGCAATCACACCGAGAAACAGCCTCCACAAGAAACTCTTTGCATTTCCAACATCCAAGAAATCTAACACATGCCCAAATTCCTCTGCAAAAGGAGCAAACCTTAACTCTGACCTCAGCTGGAAGTTGGCACCGCCAGTTTTGGAAGGGGAAACTCTGACTGTTGGCACCTCTTGGCTGGAAGTAGACAGAGGAGGGAAATCAGATCTAGGAAAACAGTTGCCTGGACAATGTGGGCTTTTTTCCAGTCTACAGCATAATGTACAACATTCCTTAAATCTGTCATTTGCATTCAGGACTGGAAATGGCATCTTTGGTTTCTTGGAAAGGGATGAAGATGGTAGGACTCAAGGTGAGAGACCCCCATCCCTTCTGGCAGGGCTCTGGTAGGTTTTGGCCACAGGTACCAGACAGATGGTTGGTGTGACTGGAAGCTCAGCCATTTCTTTTGAGTTGAAATCTTTTTTAGTGTTTCTGGAGCCCTTCAGCTGCATTTTTTTTCAGACATGACCATTCTGAGCTGAATTTAAAGAGGGCACTCATAAGCAGAGAGAAAGGTGTTCACAAAGGGCTTCCGAGTGCTTGGACTTGTTTAATATTAGCACCTCAGAGGCTTTCTGTGCAGGCAGCATTTCACAGCTCCTGAAACAGTTTTCATGTCTCTGGTCCATCATCTTGTCCTACAGCCATTTATCCAACCCAGCCATCACCCTGTGTCAGGGACAACCGGGGACGCGGTGGAGCCGAGAGGGAAACCGCGCATGAGGAGCCGCGTTCAGAGCTGCACTCACGGCACAGGGACTGCATGCTCTGGCTTTGAGTGGCACTGGCAGGGCTGGCTCCAGGCCAGGCACTGCGATGGCCTGAGGGACACGGCCCTGCGAGGACAAGGGCTCTCAGCTCCTGAGGAGATATCACTTATGAGGCACAATTCATGCCCTCAACAGTGGCCTCTCTCACCTGAATGTCATGTCAGCGTCACCGGCTCTTGCTGAATTTGGAGCTCAGCAGTTCCTGGGAGCTGGGAGCATCTGCCTGGAGGCAGGATATCACTTATCAGCATCTTGGTTCTTTAGGAGGCTGATTCTCCAAACTGCTGCTGAGCTGCTACCCAAAGGCTTTCAGCTGGGAGAGAATGCAATGCTTTGAACTCCACTTGTAAAAGGCTGCTGATTCCTGGGCCACCAAGTCAAGACACCCAAACCAGGTGGGACTCTGCCTGGGCTCTCTGGAGGCAGAACTGAGCTAAACTGATGCATAAGAGAGGAAGGCTGAGCAGAGAAGACCACTCTAGTAGGACACATGGGCAGGAAGGGATTTTACTCAAATGAAGTCATCTCGGTACCCTCCCACAGTCATTAAGAATACTTAAAAGAAATTAAACTGAAAGATCAGTTCCTGTGATGTTGAAAGGATGCAGTGAAGAGGAGCCACTCACAGAGGCACTGATATAGCTGTGAGTATTGTACCAATTCCTCAAGTCAAAGGAAAATTAATTAACTCACAGGGGCTGTCCCCCTTTCCTTATGATGAGACATGATGGCAGATCTTGCACAAAATTCCTAGTGATAGTGGAGGTACTTTGGATCTGCAGACTTTGCAGATCTAAGCAGACTTTGGCCCCTCTGGTTTTAAATGCTCCAGGAAACCTGCACTTCTCATGTAGAATAAAAAATGGTCACGATACTGAATTTCGTAATTTCCTCATCATTCACTGTGTAAGCAGGCAAAGAAAACATACATTGTGCTGTTTTTGAAAGGAATACTCTCCTTGGGGCTACCAAGTAAGAACATCATGTTTCATATATGTGATATGCAAGGTATTTGATTATTTGTAAAAATCCCTGTGATTCAGCAGCACTGTGGGCTCTGTGAATCAGGGGGTGATGTGAAGGGATGTTTATCTGAAAGTCTTGTCTCCCTCAGCAGCCCACATCGTCTCTAATTCTCAGAGACCCGCTTCCTCTCTTCCAGAAACAAGATCTTTCCTGCACAGCCTGGTTCCTGTGCTCTGCTGACCTCCCTGCCTTGGATGTTGAGGAGGTTACACATCAGTGTAGGAGTTAGGTTCAAGTATGAGTCCTCTGACAGGGTGCAAATTTTCTGAGGTATGTTTTACACATGTAAAAATATGACTATTTGTTTTCCTGTAAAATCAGCTAGTGCTGCTGCTGGTTAGGAAGAGAAATTCACCCATCACCTGTACCAAGTACCTGCAGTTGTGCCTGATTCAGGCTGAGAAATGAAAGTCTTTCTGAAGGGGACATTCACAGAGCCATCGATTGTTCCAAGAACAAATAGGACTGATGTCTGAACTCCTGTACAACACAAACATTCATGCTGATGCCTTTTTAACCTCAGGCTTATCTTTCAGAGATTCATTTGCTCCTAGTATGAACCCAGATGGATGAGCTACTTATAGGCATCTCATATCTCCCAACAGATCTACACGGGAAGGAGACCTTGCCTCTGATTTTTAAACACATAGTCAGCTTTCATTTTTAATGGAAATCCAAATTCTTGTGCTCTAAGCAAAGAGAATGGAAATCAGTACCAAAAAGAGGGATAGATAGAAGAAAATAATTTAATTTCTGGTACTTTAGTTTCAATAATTTTATTAGTATTGCCCCTGTGCAGTCACATACTGCTTTCTATTACTTTCCTGTACTAGCTGTACTCGTAAGACTAAGAGGCACAGTGGCCCATGACTGGGTAGGTCAGCATTTTTTATTTCCTTTCAGCTCACTCTAATGAAAAGCACATGCATCCAGTAAATCTTGCCTTTTCCCTTATTAAACCAGTCGATGTTCATTACTGAGGTCTGTGCCTGGCTGGGTGGGAATCAATAAGATGATCCTTTTAATCGCCTTAGTAATCAACAAGCTATTTCTTATTTCAATCTCAGCCCAGTAGTCATTGAAATCCAATGATTTATCTGCATTACACTTGCACTCACACACAGAGTAGAGAGGTTTATGTGTGTACAACTAGAGAGAGAAAGGCTGAATTTTGCAGTACATATTAAAATATTGTGCCAGAGAAATACCCACAATGTCATTATTTACTTGCTGGTACCCAGTACCCGTGTTGCCAGGATGATTGAGTTGGAGTTGGATGTTAAGTCTGCAATGCAATTGAGAAAACTGCAGAAAATAAAAGGATTTTAATGGAGGGAATGGCCAAAAGGGCTATTTTACCTGCCCTAAACCCAGCCTCCTGATTTTCCTTCTCATTCCCATGTCTGCCTCATCCAGACAGCAAAGCATTGCTGAGAGCACACTGTGAGCACAGATCTGCTGCGTAACCATGGGCAATATTTGCACCTTGGTGCCTCATCTTCCCCAACTGTAAACCAGGGGTAGGTAGGTTGATTATCTGTAGAAACTTCAAAGAATACTATTGTACAAGAGCATTAGTTCTGGCTAAATCCTGACTGTGCTTCATGAATCAGTGCTGCAGTTCCAAAACTTCCACAGATGGAGGGGAGGCTCCTGCCAGCCTTCCTCTGTGGAGAGATTCTGGGATGTTATTAGGGCTGGTTGTCTGGGTAAGGATTGTTTGCACAAGTGAGCTAAGCTGAGCAGTGCACACTGGTTATGTAGCTGTATGAAATTCAGTTTGACTGCCCAATCAAAGTATTTGGGCAGGAATGGCAAAACCCTGACCGAGTTGAAATAAACAGCAAGTGTTGCGTTGATTTTAGTGATTTTACCCCATATTTTCTTGCAGCTGAATGATCATTAGGGTATGAATCATGGAGCATGTTAATAGATGGAAAATTGGACGCAGGGACTTTTTCTTGCACATTTATAAACTTTGGTTTTTGGAGAGCAGAAAATAAAGGGTGACGGAGAAAGAAAAAAAAAAGGCAAAGTGCAAGTGCATCGAGTGCAGGCATCGGAGCATCTTTCAGCTGTGCCTCCTGTTACGTAAGGCTGAGCTGTGTTTGAGCTGCAACTCGACACTGCCCCTTTCTCCCCCAAACAGAGCTTTTTCTCATAAAATTCACTCAGGCACTTCTTCTCAAGTTCTTCATACACTTTTCGCAAGAAAAAAGAAATCATTCATATCTCTCAAAGAGAGTCTCGGATTCTTTAGATATTTTCCATTATAAGCTTTTGGCACCATTATTACCCACGGATCAAGTTACTTTTCTGATCCCCCTTCTTTCATCTACTAAAAATGGATTATTTCATTATTAGCCTGGAACCGTTACTGTTCACAGAGATCAGGTCTGTATATGAACAATGCCTCCCCCAGTATATTACTGAAAATCCCGGGGCTGCTGTAAGGTTTCCTTTTAACACTAGAACTCTATTTTTTGTGAGATCTGCATAGTGGCAAAGTCTTTGAAAGGCCATTCCTTTTCTCTGAATCCTACAAAAGCTAAATATGGGTGTTTTCAATAGTTTATGGAAGATCTTAATTAGTTTGCATGCACAACACATAGAAATATGTGTATATATTTGCAATATCTAGACTGACATTTTTTGTAATTTGACTATAGTTTAACTATTTAATTAACAGTAACTATAGTTTAACTATTTAATTAACTGTAATTCAGTGTTGCTGTCATGTCAAATCTGTCAGTGTATTAAAAGAAGTCCAGGGAAAATTGGCCACCAGAGTCACTCTAAAATTTCCTACTTGAGTGGTTCAGAGAGTGGGGAACGCTTTTGGCTGTTGTGTTTCCAGTTTCTATTTTTCTGTTCTTCCTCTTCCATCAGAAGTGCATCTGTCCACATGTGGACCTCGACTTAAGAAGCAGGGAGGTCTCTGGGAAGGAAATGCAGACCCCCCTCATCAACTGGGAAGGGAATGTTTTCAAATCACTGTAGGACACAGTCCTGCTCTCATTTCTGCCCCACTTGCCACTTTCTGTGGTGAAAACCACCCCCAGCATCAGAGATCTCACAATTGCAGGAATTCATGAAATGTGGCAGAAACCTCAATCTTGCAGATCCTGTGACAGTGCCCTCAACTGCACAACTATCCCTGCTTCCCCTCTGAGTCCTTCATGCAGATGGCAACTCTACCAAACTCTAATCCCACTGCCAGCAACTCTGCTCCATCTTCTCAGAGCAAAACTTCCTCTCATGTCCTCCAAGCATTTTCAATTAGGAGAGCACCTGTCCTATGAGAAGTGGGATGAATATTTCCAGTAATTTCAGCAGGGACCACCAATAGCAACAGAATCATCAGGATAGTTTGGGTACGAAGGGACTTTAAAGCTCATTGCATTCCACCCCCTGCCATAGGCAGGGACACCTTTCAATATCCCAGGTTGCTCCAAGCCCCCTTTAACCTGGCCTTGGACACTTCCAGGGATGGGGCAGCCACAGCTTCACTGGGCAATCTGTGCCAGGGCCTCACCATCCTCACAAGCAAAAATTTTTTCCTAAATAATCCTGCGCCCGTGACAATTTCTAGATGCCAGCAACACGGGCAGGGGCAGAACAGATGGAACCACAGGTAGAGCACTCACTTCCCATCCCCACTCCTCTGAGAGAGCTTGAATTCTTTATGTCCTCCATGTGCCTGCTAATTAAAGTGTCTTATCTGGTTAGACTCCATCATAACTTGTTTTCTACTTAATATGAGACGAATGGTTTACATCAATAGAGACCTGAGTTAGACACTCAGTTCATACACAAATGAAGTGATTTAAATATTTTTAGGATTTATTTATAATGACCTGTTTCCTTCTCTGTTTAGTTTAATTTAATTGAACACTCTGCTTCTTTTCACTTTCATGTTCCCTCCCTTCTGTGTGTGCCATTTCCATCCTCATTCAATCCCATTTTGACGAGGCAAGAAAAAAAACAACCCAGAACACCCCTCCATCGATTCTAGTTGCCTAGGTTTGATTCCAAATCTGGAATTTAGCAGGAATCCTCTGTTACGCTGAATTATCGCACAGAGGCAAGCGTAACATCTTTGTGGGATGTGGGCTCTTCCAGACTCTTTGTCCTCCATGGTAATGTCCCAATCACACTGAAGTGCTCCCAAATGTGCGAGGACTATTTAAGCTTTGTAAATGCCGTCCTCCAAAAATCACTCCACATAAATGTTTCATGTCTCTCCTCTGCGATGCACAGGCCCCAAACATTCAGCTGTGAGGGTGTTTATATTTGTGGAACTCTCTTGAACATTTGCTGTGGATTTCAAACAGCTGCTACACTGAAGCACTGGGAATAGTAAGATCATGAATATTCAGGTGAAGCCACTGGAATGAACAGCCGTTAATAGAATAAATGCCTAAACAGTTGTGTAAGGCTTATTAAGACCTATTGGGGCTGAGATAATAAATTCCCTCTTTGACATGTTGCAACTACTGTAGTTTAAACATTTTGGACCACCTCTTCAGAACTGAAAGAAAAAATTATGTTAGTTCTGTGTGATAACACAATGAAACACCTGGAAGGCTTGGCGCCTGTATTAGATTTGGCAGGGAGATTGTAACATGCTTGCTCATCCCCACTTAAAATCATGGCACTGTTTATTGTGTTAGTTGTCAAGGTTATCCAAATTACATACAGTCTGGATGGAGCACACTTATCTCACTAGAGAATGTATTTTTTACTATTTTCTCTTCAAGTTTGGAAATAATAATATTATACTTTTGCACTGAGGCAGTAACATGGGCAATCTATTGCCAAGAAGAGAAACAAATCAGAACACAAAGAAAAAACCAACCCATTCAAAGTTTTTTTTATCCCAAACCCAACAAAGTTCAGGAAACCAGCACCAGCAGCCTGGCTTTGAGCCTTCAAAAAAGATGGGCATCCCTGCAGCTGGCAGGCCTGCTATGGGGACTCCTTGGTGGCTGCTGTAACTCCAAAGCACTCCAAGTATCTAGAGTGGTTAATTGTTGCAGGAGAACTGTCTTTTCCTTTGAATTTATCTGTCACGTTGCATTATGCTGTGCTGTACTGCCTGGTTCTGGCACACTGTGTCACGAAACATAAAATCCGACAGGATGCAGTGTAAGTCTTGCAGGTTAAAATTTAAAGGCAAACTCAGTAATATTTGATCAGTTACCTGCTGTCGGTTCAGATAAAGGCCGTTTGATCTCCATGAGCAGGGCTAACTTGTTCGAAGCAAACTTGCACATGGCACAGGGCTGCTCTCAACTCTGCAGCAGCGTGAACTGGGGAGTGTCAAAGCAGCTCAGGTGCACTCAGAACTGTTAAAAATTAACCCACCTGGCTCTTTTTTTAATGTTTTAAGAAGAAGATCAAACTATACCCCTATTTACTAGTCTCTGTGGGTGACACCAGATTCTGGGTAGGTGTTTCAGGAGGAAAATCACCCAAAGGAGTGACTTAATTCTGCTGAAATTTGTATAACCCTCCCCCCTCCCCAGTTTTAACACACTAAAATTTCAGAGCCTTTCGGCCAGCACTGATGGACTTTCCTGGTCTGGTTTCATGAACAATCTCAGTGTGTTTGTTGACTGCCTGCATGTACACAGCACCTGTATAAATCACCATCTGCATGAAAATATCAGAAGCTGGTCAGGATGAAATAAAAGCTAAAATCCCAACATTTCCCTTCATCCCCTTCCCCACACTCCTGTTTTTCTGTGACCTGTTTATCAATATGAGAACCAAATCTGTTTCGGAAACTTCAGTGTCATGGTTACATTTTGGGAGGAAGGAACAGATGGAATAGATTAATTAGTCAAACTATGTTTAAGTAGAAAGGCATTTCTTTCCATGAGTAGCCAAAGGCTAGAAAGAACATATAAGGGACAAGGAGAAGTGCCTCAGGACTTCTTCCTTGCTGGAACAGCCTCCCAGTTTCAGACTTTCAGCAGCATAAAGGGTCTTTGATTTCAGCTCCTATTGAGAAGTAGGTCAGGAGGTGCCTGATTTTCAGGAGGGCAACTGCTCCCTTCAGCTTATTAAAAGTAGCCAGTCCAAAACATTTCCTGCATGTTATTTTTATAGGGACTCTGGTGTATAAAGATTCCAACCAGCTATTCCTACAATCTGTAGGGAAGCAAATGTCCCCGCTACTGGGATCCATCACTGCTTGCTCTTGCACTCATCAGCATGTGCCTGCCTAATACAGTGCACCATCATCTGTCTCCAGTTTTCCAGAGCCTTGGGCAGATCCTCATTTCATCACCTCCCCATTTTTTCCTGCTTGGAACAGAAGACTTGCCACCACGCTTCTGGCCCTGGTGTTGTGAGCTGCAAGGAAGCTATGCCAGACACAGCACTGCCTCAGAAATTCAACACGACTTTGTTTAGCACCAGTATTGATCTGTGACTGGTGATACCATCCTGTGTGAGAAAACAAAGCCTGCAGTACAGCTGGTTTGGAAATCAGGTTTCAGTGGGTAACTGCAGCCTTTTTCATCCCTGTGTCTGGCCTGGTAGCATGTGCTGCAACGCTCTTGGCTTGGGTTCATTCACCTTACCTAAGAGGAGATACTTAAACAAGACACGAGGATTTTGATCATAGTAATATCCTTTACCAGCCAGTGGAGAGGAATGTGCCTATCCTGGATCCAATTAAGTTTTCTTTGTGGTCCTGGTTTTTGCCACAGATTGCAAAGGAGGGTACTGACAACCTGACTTAGGTACTCATCAGCTGAGGACCAGGCAGAAGAACTCAGCCCCTTCCTCCTGCTAATTTAGTTTCAAAGGCACAATTCCTGAAAGTAATCACATTTACCAACTAAAATGTGTTAATTCACCCTCTGACAACTTTTAGAGATGTGTTTTAGTGCTGTTTCTGTTTTTATCTTCTGTCACGGACAGAAGGGGAAGATGGGCAGGAGTCTGGGATGGAAACAGTTATTTCAAATAACAAAGGAAAGATTTTGGCCAAGAGGAAGATTTAAATCTAACCCAGATGTAGCTCACTGGTGTCTGGAACGGGAGAGATGGTCCCAATCACAGAGTAGCACCCAAGGCTGGCTCAGGAAGCAGAGGGATGTCTGTTGGTTGAGGAGAAAACTGTTTGCCTAGCCCCCAGCCAAAGGAAATGTCCTGGGACTGCAGCTGGGCAATGTGGGATCAGGGAAAGGATGGAGCTTTGAAAGCAAATCCTGCTGGCTTCCTTTCTCCTTGGCAAAGGACAGAGTGGAAATAAGTAGGAGCAGGGTCTTGGGAGGAGGAGGAAGGTCTTTTATTTAATGTGTGGTTTCTGAGCAGGGATCTGTGCCCCCTCCCTCCTTGGTGCCCTGGCCGGAGCTGGCAGGACCCAGGATGAACCTGTGCAATCCCCTGCCTCATCACTGCATCCCTGATCCAGGGGACAGCTGTGTGTCACAGAAGTGTCACCACATGTCAAATGTCTGAGAGGACAGGTACATGTGCAGCTATACACCAGGTGGGCTTCTACAGCATGCTCAACTTTTTTAAAAGCAGCTTTCTGAGATAAGTGTAAAAAATCGCTTTAAATTCATTGTATTTGTTATGTCTTTGCTACAGTTATGAGAAGAAAGAAGGTAGGAAAGGAAGCAAGAAAGCTTTATTTTGTCATTACCTTGCAGAAACCCTGGGCACTAAGTTCTGGAATAAGCCTCACAGTAGAAAACACTCTGGGTACTGTACTTGTTGTGAGGCTTAGTCTCAGCAAAACAGATGGAAAAACAAAAGGCAAGAAATCACAAGAGGTCTGTTTAGGAAAGCATTATCTGAAAGATCAAAGAAACAACATGTAGATTGTAGTGATCATTGTTAGATAATAATTTTTTTCTTTTTTTTGTAAATAGTGCTATGTGCTGAGAAAACCTGGCTCACAGCTCCCGTTATCTCAGTCTAGTCACCCACTTTTTAAGAAAGTTGAAATAATATTTTTCAAAAAATTTGGCTCCAAGACTAATATCAACAAGGTGATACAGAGCAACCAGGGACCTGCTGATCTATAGCTGGCACTTCCAAAATTCTGACCTGGACTGGGAACATCTCAGAACAAGGCTAAGACATGATGGACATGATCCCATTACAAAATATAGGTAAACACTAACAACTTAGACCTGTTTTGAAGGCCTTTAGAATGATGCTGTGTATTTATGTAATAATTCTGCATTAATTCAGACCTTGCACAGAGCTGGAAAATGGATTTCAGTCCTTCCTCACTTTGCTAACCCCCACTGGAGGTGAGGATCCATGCACAGGGAATTCAGACCATGGAGAGGAGGCTTGCTTTACTAGTGGCTTTTCATGGACTTTTTAGGAATAGCCTGAGAACCCTCAGGTGATTTCATCACAGAGGTCATGTTAGTGTAATTTTAGGATGGTATAATTTTTTGGATTTGTGGTAGCATGAACTCATCTCTCTTTGTAATTTTTAAAGAGAGGGATTAATGGAAGCAGGATCATTTTTGGAAGGAGGTTCTTTGTCTGACAGCAAGCATGTTCTTGCTGGTGAGAGGGCTGTTGAGAGTGGGGGTACAGGATCAGGATTCTAGGGGATGCAGGAGTGGCATCCTGGCAGGAGAGAAATGGAGCTTGTAAGTGAAAAACATTTATTGTTTGTGAAAGCAGAGTAAAAAGTCCAGGGAATAAATATGGGCTCCCAACTCCAGTGCCACCCCTGCACATGCATCTTTCTGGGGAAAGAGTGAGCACTTGGCATGGTATGAAACAGCCTGGGAAGTGCCTTGTTTTGCACAAGGTGATGTCCCTGGGTTCTGTGTGTCTCTGCTAAGCAGGGTCAGCTAAATTCAACAGAGGAGTCTGAAAAAGCTCCAGTACAGCCTGGCCCAGCCTCTCTGGAAGGAACTGCCATTCCTTGAAACCACTGTAACCATCTGTAATCTGATTTTAACACTTTGCTACCACTGATGTCTCCCCAACACTGATTCTACACGTGGCAAGTCTCTGGTACTGTTGTCAGCCAGCACAAAGCCAGCATGAAAAAACCCCATCACTGAAAAGCCTGCATGATTAAAACACATTACTAAATAAATAAATGTATTTCCTATAGACTTCAGTAATCAAAAAGCCTGGCTGTTTTGCCTTTTTCTTTGGTAAAGAGGTATCCTTGCTCACAGTCTGGGTTCCATGGATACCACGAGCAACTCCAACTTTGTGCCTTTAATGCTTGCACTGTAGAAAATGCTGTTTAAATATTCATGCTGACCCTAGAAAGCTATCCACTCGGCCATCTGGAGGACTCCCATTCCCCATCCACTGGTGTTTTATTTTGAAGGATATATTCTGATCACACTGACTCGGCTAAATAGACTATTGGTCCATTTGTTTTGTAGCTGCTATTTAGTTACCTCTCAGGATGTCAGCTCGATTTATCTGTGTGGAGGAGAAGAATTCTTCAATAAAACTATAGATAAATAGGAGCAAGAGCTGCGGGTGGATAGGAGGTTGCTCATTCCCACTGTCGCTGCCGTGCATGGAAGTGACCTTGTCTGGAACCAGCTAACCTTGCACCTTGTGATTCACATGAAAATTCAAAGCCAAGCCCTGGCAGGTCAGAGGGAGAACCCAGCCTTGTGTTTAAGGAAAAAAGGGATTTGCTTGTTCAGGCAGTGCTGGGGTTGTGTACTGCACAGGGACACAGAGCGCATTCTGCCCAGGGCTAGAGGGAAATGAATGGAGAGAGAACACATTTAATTTGAAGTGGGAAGGAAAATGAATGTGTGACATCAGAGAGAGCCAGGAAGAGGAGAAAATGCTCTGTGAAGCAGAGCAGGCAAGGTGGAGGCCCCACAATCCTGCAGCTGGTCTTGCAAGCGAGGGCCAGTTCTCAGAGCTGCCTGCCTGTGGTGCGTTGAAACGGGAACAGAAATGGCCCCCAGTGTCATTCCCCAAATTCCAAAAAGGCATTGTTTGTAGTAAAGGAAGGATTATGGCCATCATGGCTCTCCAAGGGCAGCTACACTGTCCAGGGATCTGCAAAGTCACCTGAAACACACACAGTGGCAAAAGCCTTTTGCTATTCACTGTCTGGACCCTGAGACACCCCACCAATATTGCCACAGAGGATGAGGTGAAATGTTCACGACTAACAATGTTTATTTTGGCCTTTTCTCTCCAGTTTGGGTGTGGGGGCAGCGGCGCTGGTGCTATTTGGCTGATTTATTTATGTTCAGAAGGAGGGTGGAGGAAGGGGGCGTATATCCATGGTCACGCTGACTTTTTCAAGCTGCTTTGGAAGAAAGTGCACACTTAATTGGCATTCAAAGTGCATCTCTGGCTCCTATCTCTCAGTAATGCTTGAATAGATTGTGGTGTGTACAAACCTGGCAATAACTCCACTCTGGACTGACAAGAGTTAGGAAACACTGCTTAATTCTTCTATTTCATTTTACTTTTTTTTGGTCTTGGAGAGAATTTTATTCTTTGCTGCTTGATCATTTTCCCTGTGATTCATGTCCTTTCAGGAAATAGTAATTGACAAAAATAAAGCACTTGGGTTGTTATTTAGTGAGCTCCAGCTAAATTCACACAGTCCTGCTTAAGAATCTATGCCCTCCATGCCGCATTTGTTTTAAGCTTCCAGCCTCTTCTAGACAGATTTTTTCCCTCCATGCAGGCACAAAAGCACTTTAGTCAGCACAAATTTGGAGGTAGAAAAAAAAAGCTTGTAATAGCATATCTCATGCTGCTATCAATTTTCCACTGGTGGAGCACTGGGGTACATGAAGTCCTTTGTCTGCATTCTGAAGTCAGCTTTGGTGACATTACATGACCAACTACAACATTATAGTGTGTTACACATTGCTTTGAATTGTAACTTAGAAAAAAAAAAAAAAAGAAAAGAGAGAATAAAATAAAGATGTCCTGGAATGTGGCCAGTGCATAATGATTTCAATTTTGAAGAAATCCAACAACCAATTATACTAAATTCAACATTTTCATGTATGATAAGTTTAAAATCTCCTCTAATCAAATAGGGGAAGCCCTTTTTCTCTATTTTGCTATGTTTTTAGTTACCAGTAGGCCTCTAAAAATCTGTTTCTGCTTAAAAAGAAACCTTGAAAGCTTATATTTACTCAATGTATGTAAAAGGATTGAATGATACAATTATATATTTTAGAATACTAAAGCAATGTATAAGAGACTAATCACGATCCCAAATTCAATTTTCAAACCTTTAATTGATCCCATCCCAAAGGTAACATTCTATCTTAATTGCCATGCTGAAATGGTTGCAATTACGTAAAATAAAACTATTCATTGGTAACTGGAAAAAGTCTGCTCATTAAGCACATGACGGCCAGCCTTGAAAATACTTGATTGCAAAAGGATGCAACCACTTTGCTTATATTTCCTTTTCTGGTTAAACTCTCCTTCACATATGTTGAGCTGGTTCCAAAAAGCCACACACGCACAACAGCGAGCTGGAGATGGAAGTTGGTGCTGTGTGTGTGTGTGCTCCTGCACCTCCCGGGACCAAAGCCACCTTTGAGGGGGGAGGAAGGGACCAGAAGGACAAGGGACCTCGGTGCTAGCCTGCTCAGCTGCCACTGTGATCTCTAAAGGTGCTCCATGAGAGGAGAGCTCCTCTGGAGTGCTGAACAAACTCAGGAAATAATAAGGGACAGCTTAATCCCAAGTTAAAATGGGAAGTTGCACTACGGGATACATAAATATTCCTGCAGAGGTGTCACACAACTTGCAGAACTAGGTAAGGTTGAGATCTTCTCTGTTTATTTGGAAACCAAAGTCAAAGCAAAGCAAACTTGTAGTTTTCTAGGGGTGACAGTAGATGTTGGTGAAGGAAGAAGACTGGCAGATTTTTTTATTATTGCCAAGAGAGCCTGAGCCACTCTCAATTTGATATCAACACCTGTGACACTTGGAACGGTGCCTCACTGGATGCAAATGTCATGTAAATAGTTACGAGGTGCTTATTCATTGCTTTTACTCTTATTATTCAACCTCTCTAAGATGCAACTGTCCAGCTGAGACAAGCACATCCATAAGAATTCACCAGAACTGGGAGCAGGCACAAGAATTTCAGCTGTGGCAACAGTGGATCGCTGGGACAAACTATTGCAGAGACAAGAACACCTAATTTTTTCCCTTTGATCTTACCCCAACAAGGCTGGATGCCTTTCCAGGAGTTAACCTCCAGTCAAACATACATCACTCTATTCCCATTGGGAATCAAAGGATGAATGTCTACAATCTGTGGTGTACAGCAGGTCAGACTAGGAGATCAAAAGCTCTGGTCCTAAATACCTGACTTCCAAGTAATTCTCCAAGTAAACCCATCATATGGAGGTATTGAAAATAATCCTCTTCTACAACATGGGAAGTTTCCTTATTGAGTGCCATTGTCTCAGCCTTAGTGCAGGTTTGGAGCTGTGTGGTACTTGGGTCTGTATAAACTCAATGAAAAGCATTCCCCATCCCAAGGAGCTCCTGTCTGGGTGGAAGATGAGATACAGAGAAGATACAGACAGATGGGGAAGCCACCAGGTAAGACTGAAATGATTATGTGTTTAATAAGCATCAACTGCAGCATACCAGCTGTGGCTTCTCAGTCAACTTCTATGTGAGGATTAAGTATTCTGGTTTTATACCAGTGAATTTCAGGACACAGGACAGGTCACTGGATATGCCCATCCCCTGATATGCATACATCTGTCCATGAAAACAGAAAACAGACCCTTTAAACATTTCAGAGATACAGTCCAAGGGGTGTAGGTGCCTGAAGTCAGCCCTGAGAGCCTGGGTTTCTGTTTGCCTTTAACAAGAGGACTTAGATGTCCGATAGGACAAGCCATTCAGGGATGCCAGTGCCAGCCAAATATTGCCTATATATATCTTTAAACATCTGAGCCTTTGAATGGCAGGGCGATGTAGTGGTGAATAAATGCCTACTTGGACATAGAACAAAGATATCTGACTGGCTGAATAGGCAGCATTTGAATTGTACAGAACACACAGATACTCTGTAAATGAATGGCTGTTCACTCGCTCCATCAATAGAAAAAATTGCTCTTTCTCTTTCTGAGCGCACAGTATTTGCAGTAAGAAGGACACACAGATAAAACCAAAAATCTATTTCATAAGCACTTGAGCAGACTTGTGAAAATAGAGCCAGTGCATCATTTTGCTGATGGAATCTAAAGTAGTGATTCAGATGGGAATCATCACTGGCCCCGCAGACATTGGGGATCTGCACTCGTCCTGAGGCGTGCAGGCTGGTAAAGCAGGATTCCAAGCCTGACCTACTTTTGTCCCTACCTCGTTCCATCAGACCTAAATCCTGGTCCTGCATTCAGCCTGGAAGACTGTTGTGAATACAAATGATTCCAGGCATTGCTGATGGACTCAGAGGAGATCGAGTTCTGTATTTACTTGTACCATCCACACTTGGGAAATTCAGGGACTTTGAGGTCGTGCAGAATTGTTCCTCTAGCAAAATCAATGCACTTTTTGTGTAAATCAGCTTTGGAGCAGCTTCAGGTTTCTGCGGAGGGTCAGTCTTCACTCAAAGAGAGGGTGAAACTCAGCACAAAAATTACTACCTGAAACTTTCCTGAACTTTACTAAAATAGAAGTGAAAGGCCATATTCTTAGCCAGCATAAGCTGGCTCAGAGCAGCTATATGACAATTACCATGTAGATCAGCAAGCCTTGCATTTATTTACCTGGCTGACCCACCTCTCCTATTGATTACTGCAGCTGAAATCTTCAATGAATAGTTTTGCCTGATGCCAAAGAAAACAAATTAAATGTTAACTTTAAACAAAACCACAGATCATTATTTGGTTTGGTTTCAGCACATTGCTAAATAACTCAGATCTGTGAATGTTGCGGGGTTTGAAGATAATTTCAGCTTTGCATTTCTGCTCCAGCACAGGGAAGATGCACTTTGGATAGTGGGACAATTCTTTTCCATCAGTGTCCTTGGTCCTAATGTCACTGGGATCAGACAGCTGAGCCAGCGCCATAGCAGGATTGATTGAAGATGTACCCTTGGGAAGAGGTACAGGTTGCCTAAATGTCTCCTTCTTCTGATGCCTGACTTAAACTAGTCTAATTTGGGTACCCAGTAACACATCTCTGCCAGGGGATGTTTATAATTTTCATTAGGTACAGACTTTTGTAGGAGATTGTTATCTGATATCAACTGCAGCAAAAATGCTCAAAGTTCAGCCTGAGCAAATGAAAGGGAAAACCTGGAATGCTGGTTGTGAATGGAGCAAGGTGCCTGGACTTAATTTCTGTTCAATTTGGGATTTTTAGGCATTGTCTAATTAACAAGGACCTGCAAAGAGACCAGTTGCTGTCTTGTAATAGGGAAAGGACTTTGGTTTTTATTTCTGTCCACTGGTAAAAATGGCTAAACTGGAACCCTTGAAATGTAAATTTTTGTCACCTGACTGAAGTTTTGGTAAATTTAGGAACTCACACATCAAAGTGCATTTTTCTGCTTTCATCCTTCACCAGTTATATCCTTCTTCAGCTCTCTTGAACACAAACCCAGGAGGTGAAACAGAACCAAGGAAGACAGAGGACAGAGGGTGGTTCAGGTCTGCTGAGCAGCCTCAGGTGTGGCAGTGCAGAACTGGAAGAGCAGCTGTGCAGGTGCAGCCAGAACACCAGACAATGGGTGAAAACACTGATGCACTGCACAAAACATCTGCTCCCAAGCGTTATTAATCCCAGGTATGTGGAATAGGGTGGGAAGCAGCAAGTACCTTGGGCAGTGGAGCACAGGCTGTAGCAGAGGTGCTGTAGGAGCCAGCACAGATCTGGGAGCAGACCTGGGTGCTCTAATCCTCACCCTCCTCCTGTAGCTGCTCTGCAATGCTGATTCTTTCATCCAAACCTCCTCAACTGCCTGGAAAGTGCAATCTGATAACGCTGCTATGGAAGCTTCAGACCCACATGGGGTCATTGCATAACACCCCACATAATAAAGGAGATATTTATGTCCTCTCAGTACAAAGCCAGTTAATAATCACCATTAGAAACAGCATGAAACGAGAGCACACAAAGCAGAGTTCTCTCCACTCAGAGTGTAAATTGCATAGTACTCCAAGATGAAGGCATGTTGTATTCTTTCCATGGTTATATTTAAATCTGTGTTTTCTTTAATTTAAATCTGCTCTATAAAGATCTCAGCAATTTGAGACAAAAGTATCCTTTAAAAGCAGAAAAAAACCATGACATGATAGCATCCTTCATGCCAGGCTGGCCCTGTTGTGATTTTACATTGAGGGTGCATTTTAATTGATGAAATGTGCTACACAGCACAACTTGAAAAAGTAACAACCTTTAGTTACCATTTGGAAATGTGATGGAGGTGGCAGAAGTTAAACTCTTAGGACTAAATGAAATAACAGAAGCTCCCTATCCTTTCTTGAAGACGCTCATTAGTTTTCACTTTCTCACATTCTGTTTGCCATGGATTTCATCCAAGAATGACGGATGTAGAGTTATTAAGCAAGTGATAGTTTCAAAACTCCAAGTGTCAGTGCTCAGTGTGGGAGCTCAGTTACCTTGCAGAGGCTGAAATACCCCTACCCTGGCTCTGGCATTGCCACAGAGGGAATGATCACATGGAAAGGTATGGTCAGAAAAGCCTCAGAGACACAAGGCAGTTATAGGAATGGACAAATAAACAAATGAGGAATGTTAGGGGAATAAGCTGGTATTTGAATGCATCAGCACACACAGGAGATGGGAAAAAATAAAAAAGAAAAGAAAAAAAAGAAGAGGAAGGAGTATTAGTTTGCAGAAGGCAATGAACAAGTACCGTTTCTTAAATCCAGTCCAGGGCTGGGATGCAGGGGTATCTCAAATCCTATAAGGTCTCTGTGAGGGAAGAGGCAAATCACTAAAGTTTCTGATTCTGGGCATGGGAAAGAAACCTGTGTGTAGAGGTTGTTTTTCTCATTCCTGTGGGCCTGCTGACCAGTGATGGTCAGCATATGGTCATAGAGTCATTGGCTGGCTTGGGTTGGAGGGAACCTGAAAGGTCATCCTGTTCCAACCCCCCCAAATGGGCAGGGTACCTTCCACCAGAAGTCCATAGGACATCCTCCATGGGCAGGGTACAAAAGTATAAATGAACCTGCTGGAGAACATGGAAGGCAAAGCAGTGCTGCAAAGCCTGGCCCTCTCAAACTGGGAGGCAGAAAAGCAAAGAGCCCATATGATCTTTCCTCATTTTACCTTCCAAGTGACACAACTAACACACCTTCCTTCTTTTCCAAAGATTTGGAGATTTCCTCTGTCCCTGTTCACTTTAATCTCCTGCCTCTTGCTGACACTCAGAATGAATCAAACCCATGTGTCAAACAAGACCCTGCTTTTTTAAATTGCTTTTCCCACTTGATGGAAGTGAATTGATGAATTTGCTCACAAACTGAAGAGAAAACAAAAAATAACACTGAAAAAAATCTGGCTATGTAGATCTTTTTCTGTCCTAAATGCAGTAAAACCTAAAAGGGGTCTGAGTGAGAAGCCTGTTAAGCAGTTTCTCACTTGTTTTTCAAGCTCAAGTGATATGATGTGTGTCAGCTTGGATCAAACTCTGCAGGTCTGGACATCGAGTTCTGGCTGGTGGTTTGAATTCCACACCTGGAGGCCAGCAAGGTCATATCTAGAACCAAAGTCTGAACTCTACTTCTGTAAGAGTTTCTGTGTTTAGACTACAGGCTTCAGCCTTATTGTAAAGATTGGATTTTAGTTCTGAGTTAATGTGGGGACTGTGGTTAACATCCAGCCTGGCAGTGGTTTAGAATGGCAGGGACCTTCCAGAGCAGTGGACCTTATTGAGTTTATTTTTTCCCTGGAAACTAGAATCCTATGACATATGCCACCAGATTTTGCAGAGGATACTCTGGAGAGGAGAAAAAAAAATTAAGCCCATTCCATAGAGTTTTTCTTTTGAGTTAGTAGCTAGTCCCTATTTGCACTAACTGGGATTTAAAGCCCTGCTGCAGCAGACACTGTGACCTGGTAGTTGCCAGCCTTGGCTTTTGTTGTGGCTTTCCCACTCCCCCTGATCCTGTCTTCTTGATCTGCTCTCTCAGGCACCCATTGCTGGGCCTTTTCTCTGTTTTGGATCCGTGCCTGCACCTCCAGCACGTCGCTGTCCTTTCCCAGGGCTTTGCTGTCAGCTCCTTTGTGTACGCTCATCTTTCACTGCGGCCTTCAGAGCGCCTCGGTTTGTCTGCTGCTCTCTAACACATTTGGGGCAGCCCTGATGGTATTCTCCAAATACATATTTTGCTGCAAGTCCACACATTTATTCTTTACTGGTCTTAGTCTTCCTGTAACCTTAATTAGAAATGTAATTAGATGATGGCTGCTATTCCTTGGGAGCTCCCAAGCATGCACTAATTGATAGCCCCCCATTACTCACTATGAGCCATAGAAAAATCCATTTGCTGTAACAGCTGTTGCAGGGCACGGATGGGAAACAAGGTGTCAGGGCATTTCTAGAAAGGTCCAGAAGAAAATGAACTGTCTGAATGTAATAGAGTGCCTTCAGGAATGAATGAGGGCTGATTTATCTCCGCTCTACCAATGATATCATTATAATTCCTGCCAGTAAGAATTTTTAACATACGGTTTGCTGATGGGTTCATGAAAACAGGGCTGGTCTGGACCTGGAGAAATCCCCTGTGAGAGCCTCTGTCCAAAAACTGCCTTGTTCCTGGCAGAGATTTGTCGAGCATATTCTTTAGCATGATCTGTTACAGTGGCCTGGGCATGTCCTAAGGAGTTTTTTTCTGCAAGGTCTGGAAAAAGAACAGGAGCAGCAATAACATCCAATGGAGAGTCCAAGTATTTGAGAGCTTCCAGGGGCACATTCCTGACAGCTGTAAGAGCTGGTGCAGAGTACTAGGAGTGGACTTGCACAAGAGTTATGAAAACAGATGTGGAAGAGAGAATTTCTGTCCCAAAAAACTCACAGAAATTGTAAAGGAGTTTTGTATCCATTTTGGCTTGAGGTTTTCTTAGAATTTGTGATCTGATTTTATTTACCTCAAGTCAGTTTGTCCAGTCTTAACGTTCAGGATTATAGGAGGAAAATGCTTTAAATTGAGAGATTTAATTGAAAATTGCTAAAGGTGAGCTGCAGAGCAATGCACTGCTCTTCCTTGGTCCATGACAGGAGCAGGAATGCCAGTTTGGTATGATTCTGGGATAGCTTCAGACTGAATGTGGATGCAGATTCAGTTCTAGCTCTATTAGCACACCCAGCTTCTTCAGATATTGTCATCCCGTGGTCAGCATTGAGATAACAAACATTTCACACAGACCACAAACAGTTTCACCAGCAGCATTATTTCCACCAAACAGGTGAAGCAGAAAGAACGGAAGGGCCTCCTTCAACTTCTGTTGAAATACATAGAAAAACTCACACTGCCTCTATAAGAAGTTAGATCAAGTTCCAAAGCTGCACATCAACATTTTTCTGAGCACTCCTGACTCTGCACAGGGGCCCCTACATCATGCTACATTCCTACTCAGGGTAAAGGATGTGGGAATTTTTTACCCTCCCAGAGACAGCTCTCCTTTGAAATCACATTTGTTTTCTCTGTAAGTGCTGGAAAGAAATGGATGGGAAAAGCTCAACAGTGAACTCTAAACTGTCTTTTATGCTGGCATCATTTTTTGGAGGGGGGAGGAAGGGAGTGTGCGTGCACAGGCACTCACAGCTAAGGTCTTAATTCTATCTCCAGATGCTGTGCATAATCTAGAGGTTTATCTTAATGAATTATTTCTGTTATTACTGCAGGCAAAGTGAGATTTAATTTGATGTGTGATATATCCCTGGATTAACTACCCTTTGGTTTTATTTGCTCCATAATGGTGAATTTTTGTTTATAGACCCATTTTGTAATTACATCCCTGAGCTCAGAAGGGCTACAGCATTGCTGCTCCATCCTATAGGAAATCAGCATCCAATTCCCTTCTCCCAGTCCTGTTGTCAGCTGTGGCTAAAACAGAAGCTGCACAATATGATGCTCACCATTTTGTCTCCCTTAATTGCAGTTTTACAGGACAAAGTACAGTGAATGGAAAGACTCTCCTTGGATGAAAATACTGGGATACCACTTGGGAGGCGTATGCAAAATGCCAGAGAATCTTCACCTTGAAAAATGGTAACAATGTGTGTTATAACAGGTGCCAGCAACAATCAGTTGAGTCCTTCATGACACCTACATGTTGAAAGTGTCACAGCTCCACAGAGGCTCCAAGGGTGGCACAGGGAGCTCTGAGGCATGGCAGCATGTGGAGCAGGGGTTCATGAATTCCTTATTTCCCAGCTGTCATCCTCTCAGGGGGAAGTCAAACCTTCAGCCCATGCTGAGAGATGCAGTGTAGGCTGGTGGTTGGGGCAATGGGCACTCCTCTCCTTCCTACCCCATCCAGCCCAGCCCAAGCCCTTCCCAGTCCCCTGCCCAGGAGGTTGGGACCAGCATGTCTTAAGCACAGATACCCCCAGCTTCCACGGGAGAAAGAGAAGCCTGACCCTGATCCAGCTTCCCTGGTGCTCGTGTGGCAAAACCACGAGGGTCCCCCATTGCTGGTCAGGTGGGAGAGTCAGGGGGCTGAGATCCCAGGGCAGCTCCATGGAGAGCAGGACACAGCGCTGCAGTCCCAGGACTGTGGCAGCACTCACACCTAATCCTCTGGGAACATATGGCACTCACTCAGAATCAGGTTTCATTGCAATCATGGTGATCCTAATTAGAACTACTTATAACAACACAAGTCAGCCTAAGTACCAGGAAAAGTGAACGGAAGCAAGCAAATCCATCTGGGTATTAGTGTGCCCCTTGGAAAGGGTGGGGGGCTTTGGACTTTTGACCTAAAGCATTCTTGCCTTGCTCAACCCTTCACTCATAAATCTGCACTCAGCTTGCTGGGGTCCACAGGCTTTGTATTGTTCAGAGAAGAGAAGCTTTGGGATGACCTAATTGTGTCCTTCCAGTACCTGCAAGGCCCTGAAGGACAAGGGGGAATGGCTTCCCTCTGACAGAGAAGAGGTTTAGATTAAATATTAGGAGAAAATTCTTCCCTGTGATGATGGTGAGGCCCTGGCACAGGTTTCCCAGAGAAGCTGTGGCTGCCCCATCCCTGGAAGGGTCCAAGGCCAGGTTGGACAGGGCTTGGAGCAACTTGGGATAGTGGAAGGAGATTGGAATGAGATGAGATTTAAGGTCCCTCCTCACCCAAACCATTTTATGGTTCTTTGATTCTGTGGACTGATCTCCTCCTTCCCAGGATGACCTGTAGTGCAGCAGCAGAGCTGTGCTCCTGCCAGAGCCCTGAGTGACAGACCACTCACCTTGGAGTGGGGACCTCATGGGACAAGGCAGCAGCTACAAAATTGAAACTGCAGGTTGTGCTTTCAGAGAGGGAGGTGCTGGGTTTGATCCCTAGTTAGAGAGTTACGTTAAAAAAATATTTCCTAGGTACACATCACACTGAAGACAAAGTGTGTGGTTTTATACTGACAGACACGCATGTTTGATTTTTTACTGACAGGCAAGAATGTTTGAGGTCATTAAGACGCATGGAACCAAAGCCTCTGGTTTGTAAAGAGTGCCTGCAGATTTACGTTACACAGCTTGTATTTGTAATTGCTCCTGATATGTCAGTTCTCATACACTCCCATTAAAAGTTTATGTCCACTATTTTCTCCCCCCCAGCTAATAAAATTAAATGTTGGAAAGCCAAAGCAAAAAAAGAAATAAGTTGGCCTTGCTTGGACCAGTGCAAGATGGGATATTCAGAGCTGACACCAAAGCTGTCTTCAGAATCACCTACTGTTCTGAGAGCAGTACTGAACCCCAGCTTCCTGCCTTTTCCCTGTTAAAACCAAACCTGGAGTGTTGTTTTACAGCCTTGAGAGTGTGAATTTCAAATGGCCCTTAAGGGTGGAAAGTGATTTAAAAATATTTTTCTAAGAAACTCCAAAACACAAGCAGCATTTTTATGAGTGAAAATCTAGGAGTATGCGTCAACATTTGCAAATATATCTGAGGGATGCAAGGAACATAAATCCTAGGACTTTAAAGTTGTCACAAGGCCAAATTCTTCTTTTCTTTACCCATATGAGTAGTGTTGCTCTAGTCAATGGGTTGAAACAGTTTCTGTAAATAAAATGAGTAAGATTTAGCCTGAAGTCTAGAGAAAATAATATGAACAATCTCTCTTCCCCCCAGGGAGTAGAATCCAAGCATTCCTTGGCTTGCCCTGGCCCTGCACAGCCCATGGGGCAGGATGCACCGTGCGGGCCGCCCCAAGTGTCGAGTGCCTTCATCCCAGCTCCCGTGGGGCTCCTGGCTCCATAAATCACACTGCTGCTGCTGCTGCTGCTGCAGGGTCCTGTGGCCATTCCCAGACACCTCTGCCCAGGGCTCTGCCCCTTCCCAGTTGTTTTGCTGGAGGAGGGAGGCACCACTGGGATCCTACACTTTTTCCTGCTCTAGGACTTAAGTAAAGAGCAGAGGAGCAGAGGGGAGGGGGCAGCAGGATGGAGGTTAGCACACTCGCCTTCCTCTGGGTGTTCCAGTCAGGGCTGGAGACAGACAAACCCTTCCAGCACTGGCTTTGGTTTTCAAGGCCAGAAAGGACCATTATGATAATCCCATTTGACCTCATCCACCACTGAAAGGGGCTGAGGAACCAACAACATGATCCCGAAGTTAAGCAGAGCTTGCACGGATTTAAAAGCTACCACAGAGAATTTATGCTGGTTATTGCAGCCCTGCTACAAATTTCTTGAGAAAAAATATTGTGGATTTTTTTATCTTTTTTTTTTTTCCTAGAGTACTTGTTTTGCAAGAAGTAGAGTCTGGTACTCACCTACAACTGCAGCAGGTCATTTACTGGCCCTTTTTCCTATGCTAATAAGGTATAATAAATTTAAGACCAGTAAAGAATCTATAAAGGCTTGACGACTATTTTTACAGATTTTGTATGTGCAGTGAAAGGCAAATTGTTTGCAGCAATTATTGATTGTGAAAGGCTGAGTTAATGTAATTGCAGAATATAAAAGGAGGAAATATAATAAAAAAATAAAATTAATATACCAGTCACAGAATCTGAACTCAAAAAGCCAATAAAAGACATGCAATAAAGCACTCCAGAGAAATGGGACTCTGTCACGGTGAATATCAAGCGATTTACTGAAAAGTGCAGATATCAACTGCGGCATTCCTCACTGCTCAGCCATTTACTTGAGTCCTGCCAGTGTTTTGTTTTACAAAATTAGTAACTGCAGCCAAACCCACACTTCACTGATTGCAAAGTGTCAGCAAGGTCTTCACCTGCCTCGCCATGGAAGCTTTGAAGTCTTACTCTGGGATGCAGAGTAAGGATGCAGAAAGACGTTGGTCCAGAAGGAAAATGCTGCTGTCATCAGCCTGCCGAGGGAACAGCTAAAAATGGAAAACTTCCCAGGGAGCTGGGGTCCAGTTACACAAGGTACAAGGAGTCCTACAATACAGTGCCCATTTGAGCAGCACCCCGTGGTGAGAACAGTGGCATCATCAATGTCAAAATCATGCACCAGACCCCCCAAACACCACGACATTGACTAGAAAATCAGGAGACTAAACAGAAGAAACTAAAGATATGCCCTTTGTATTTGTTATATGACATTTTTGAACCTTCTAGGGTTTGGATTGTCAAGCTTTGCTCTGTCTCCATGAAGAACTGGATTGTGTTTTATTTTGTGCCAAAGCTCAGATTAGTGGCATGATCAACCTCCAGCAGTTCCTGCCCTTGAACAGATTGAAGTCTGCTACAATCAGGACTTGCAGCACGGGCAAAAACAGAGGTTGGTGGCAAATCAGCTAACAGCACAAGGAAGAAATACAGGAAAAATAGGGAGAAATTTCTTACTGTGAGGGTGGAGATGCCCTGTCACAGGTTGCCCAGAAAATCTGTGGCTGCTGCATCCCTGGAGTGTCCAAGGCCAGGTTGAAAAGGGATTGGAGCACCCTGGGATTGTGGAAAGTGTCCCTGCCCATGGCAGGGGGTGGAATGGGACGATCTTTAAGGTGCCTCTCAACCCAAATAATTCTGTGACTTTGAGGTTCTATGAAGAGAACATCCTTACTCCTCAAAATGTGCACACTAATAAATTTGAGCAGCTGATGAATTTGTTCTATATTTTAGTTTTTGGATTTTGTTAAATACTATACAAAGAATAACGACAGTTCTCCCTATTTCCCATAATGCCATTTCTCCCTAAAACCTTGGCCAGGATGGATTTCAGCAACTCTTCTGGAGGATGCTCTGGCCTCCAGAGCAGGCTGGAGGTGTACAACTTACTATCAATTAAAAAAAGGTAAGCAAAACCCCTGCTGAATGTGCACTTACATTTTCTTCGTTTACAACAGGACTTAGCACTTTGAGTCCAGAGTGGGAAGTAGGAGGATCCTTTTAACATGTCCATCCAAAAAGAAGTAAAATATAGATCTTTCATAGGCTATATATTTAAAAGAAGAAATGGTGCTTTTAAAATGGAATGTCCAATATCTGGTGACTAATGGATGACAAAGAGGCTGCAGGGTACTTTATTAAATGTCTCTAGAGACAAAGAAGTCGATTGCTGCTCACTGAGTTGATTTACAATGATAAAGATTTCTATTTGTAGAAACCTCGTTGGCTTCAGTCACCTCCTCTTGCATCTCAGGGCACATAGAAATTGAAAGCTTTGCTTTTGCAAGAGAAAAGAATTTTTCTCTGAGCTCAGCCTGACTGCATTTTTCTGGTTATCATGACAATCCTATCAGACTAATGGGCTGACAGCCCCAGAACAGCTCTGCTATCTAGGAAGGGAATGATGTGACCTCCAAGAATCATTATGTCATATCTAGTAGGAGCTTTATTGTTTTATTGATACCATTCCCTGTGCTGAAACCATTCAAAAATGAAATAAAATGCTTCTCTGCATTTATCAGTGGTGAGAGGGAAGAATGAACAAGTTCACCTGGATTGCTGCCAGCAGAGGAGAGCAGTGAGGCTGGGACAGTGATGGGGTGTGTGAGGGAAACACTCTGGGGTCACTGGCAAGCTGTCCTTGGTGTCAGTGTAGGAGATCAGGACCCCAGCTAGCACAGCCAGAAATAATTTTTGTTTCTGGGCCAGTATTTGTTCCACCTCAGTTTTCTCCTGGTTGAGGAAACTCTTTCTCCTCATGGTTGTTGGTGGCATAACCTATTTTAAAGCCCTAATTCTCAGCCTGTGCTTAGGACACCAGCTCACATTTGCTCTGCACTGTCCTGAACTCTCTACGGCATGGGGTGCTCTGCACTTACTGCATCAAGTCATGCTGTCCTGTGTCCAGAGTTCAGACAAGAAACTCTGTGAGTGAATCTCTTGCTTCCCTAAACCAAGCAGAAGACAGGCTGGGAGTATTTTGTAGATAAACTTGTAGTAACCAAGGTCAGAAATAAAACAACAACAGATAAGAGAGATCAGAAATACTGATTTGCTGATTGGCAAAGCCCTCTTGTTCCACTTCTTTGTGGTGTGGTAACAACTGAGACCACAGAGAGCTACTCATTTGCTGATGCAACACCAAAGGTGGACAAAACAAGTGTACTGGGGCACGCTAAATAAAGGAGCTGCAGCTTCAAAGGAAAGCACTTGCAACATGAAACTTGTGATGGGCTTGTGAAGGTGTCAGTGTGACAGAAGCCCTGGGGCTCCCGACAGGATGCCCATTGATAGGAATAGCAAGGTCAGATGGATCTGGAGGATCCATCAATCACTGGAGCACAGACTGCAGGCACGGCATAGCTGGAATGACACAGCCACTTCCATAGTGCTGGCAGGGCTGGGCTGCCCAGGCTGCCTTTAAAGGAGAACAAATTTTTACAGAAGGAGCTAGAAAATGGTCCAGCAAGACAAAGGTGTGTTACGACTCCTCACACCAGGTCTTGCCTGTGCTTCCTCCTATAAACCTACAGAAATTTGGGAAGCAGCTGAGTCGTCACTTCTTTGCCCTAAAGCTGACTAGCAGTTTAACAAGAGGAGATTATTTTAAGACCATCATTTTATAGGATGAAGATATCAATTCTCTATCTTCCTGTGAATAATCCTGTTACAGGATGACATGATTTTAGGACAGTCCATTACAAAGGACTATCTTTTCAGTATTGTCTGATTGCTTTCTAAGTCCTTCACAGCTTCCTTCACACAAAGAAAATGTGAAATCCTGTCTTTGTATTCCAACTCTTGAGCTGCATTTCAGCTGATTTCCCCAAGACATTGCACAGCATCTATATAATTTATTGACAGTCTCAGTTTAACTCAATTATACAAATATGCAGCTTGCCACCTGCCCCACTTGCATTTTTGGTCTGACATACATCAGTGCACACCAGCCAGAGGTGACCACTGTATTTATCTGCTGCTGTGCCCTGTGGTTTTACCTTCCCAGGATCCTTACAGAGCAATGGTGTGTTACTTCTGCTGTTTTAAATGTGGGGAAAATGAGAAGCAAACAACTGAATGAGTACCCCAGAGCTGCTGTCAAAGGCAGAAATCAAACTCACATCAACCAGAGCAGTGGTAAAAAAAGCACGGTCTCCCCAGTTTGCCCTCCTTTCACTTTTACCATAAATTCCCAAGGAAGGTGTTTATTGAAGAGGTTTCTAACTACCTCTCTAGTGCCCACACATTCATTTTTTTGGCTTCCTATATGGAACATTAACACACCAACAATGTATTTTGCTTTGTGCCAAAAATTAACTACCTGCAGTCTTACAGGGGTCAGTGGGGCTCTCCACAAGCAAGCTGTCTTTGCCTTTTGGTTTCCTTTGTAGAAATACAAATTTAGTTCTTTAAATCCAAACAAGTCCAATTCTTTCCTCAGGAAGAGGAAATACTTCTGCAACTCTTGTTGAAATTCAGGGATGTTGCATTTATTTACTGTAACAGCCTTTAGGAGCCTGAGGAATGGACCAGAAGCCTACTGGGATGAGTGCTGTAGGAACACCAGATAAAGAAAACTCCCTGTGTTTAGTGATGCTGGGGAGGGGCTGTGTGCACTGAAACATCACAAAAAGCAAGAATGAGTATATTTTCACATACTAAACAATAACGAGCTGCAATAAAAGCATTGTTTATAAATTACCCTATGGTATCTCAATAGTGACAACTCCCTGCTCATTCTCACCTTCATCTTTCAAAACACACATCCTGGTTGTTTACAAAGCACTTTCTCCACCCAGAAATAAACTCTCAATTATTTTCTCCCATCTCTGTGAACAAATGATTCACTGCAAATTCTTCTCTCCGATGAGGTTAAAATCTATGTGTTCAAAGGATTTCTACTCAATGATAATATATTCTTGTCCTGTCTGGGGAATATCACTGATATTTTCTGGAATAAAAAAGGAAGTGAATTTTTCTACTTCAGTTAATGCTTCAAACTATTCCCTCCTATTGAAATGTTCCTTCAAAGCAGAGACAGCTCATTTCCTCAAGAAACTATATCCACCCACCAAATGTTATTTCTCACCCTACATAAGTAATAGGAGATTTCCTACTTTTTGCCCACTTCTACCCTATAGATTTAATGTGTAAACTGGGAACATGCAGAATATATTGCTTGGCACAAGTCAGTGAAGTTTCACCTGTGAGAACACAGTATGAATTCAAGCCTTGGCTGTTTGTACTAAACCACAGGGAGAATCTACCCTTAAGTGATGTAAAGTTCATAGATCAGGCACAAACCCACAAAGCCAAACCCACAGAGCAGTGTTTAGGCTTGCAGAGCTCACATCTCACTTGACTTGAGCCTTGTCCCAGGGCAATCACAAAGGGAGCACAGCACTCCCCTCTTGCTATAAGGGGCTCCCACTATTTTGGGAGGATGTTGAAGTACAAATCCCCAGTAAAAACACTGAGTGGGAGAGGAAAATATTACCTATTTCATGAAGAAGGCAGAGCAAAAGTGATTGATACTCTGGTGAGGAGCATGTGGTGCATTAGGAGAGCATTCTCATTCTCAAATTTTACAGTTAAACTTTCTTTTGTGTTCCTGAGTTATGTTTAAACACTCACTTAAACTTCAGGTGTGAACACCTGATATTCCTGCCGATGCTCTGCAATGAATCCCAGGATTCATTTCCATAACCTCTGTGTATCACTGTATCACACAAAAAGTGAGTGAAACTTGTACTGTGGTTTGCCCTTTCAATTTCACACCTTTCTGTGTGAACCTGGAGAGCTGGGAGGACAATTATTCCTGGGTCAGATGTGATTTTATTTTAAACTTTTTTTTCCCTCTTTTTTTTTTTTTTTTTGTTTGGTCCATGGATCAGTTTAGGTTCCAGATGATCTAGATCTTGAGCCATTGTTTTCTCATTGTCATGGGTCGTGACTTTTGGATCATTTTAACTATGAGGAAAACTTTATTGCTCTGAACATGAAAACACAGCTCCAAAAAATCTCTGCTAGGAGCAGAGTGACAGCCAAAGTTTTGATTAAATTCACGTCTTCTGCAGGCTTCTGCAACCAACACAAACGGCTGCGAAATCTTTTGCAGCAGGGTAGTGGAGAGAGGAAAAGAGTTGGCTGCAAGTTCAGGAATTATTATTCTTATAAACCCATTCACACACCTATCACTTGGGACAAGTGAAGGGCCAAAGACATGCCAAGCAATTACACAGCTACACAGGTCCGTGCACAAGATATTCTGCATCACGTTGGCTGTAATTTGCGCTCGCTGCATTGGCACAAGCTCCACCTGTGTCAGATGGTGACAGAGAAAACAACTTTTCTGGGAGACTAAATCCATCTCAACAGTGGCCAAGCCATGTCCCTGTTTTTGGAAGTCTGATTGGTAACAGCAGCACCTTTCAATTTGAAGCAGAAAAAAGGTTTACAGAACTTGCAGTAGCAAGATGCTCAGAGCCTCTTGGTGACACCAGTGCAACCACCCAGAGCTTCTAGGGGATTTAAGGGATAATATTCAGTCTTAGCTCTGACCTTAGCCAGATCTTTGTGTCCTGATGACAAATGATTTCTGAACAGTTTCATATTTTCCCTTGATACTCATTTCAGTTGAGAGAAACCAGATTAATTTCTTTCCTGGTTCAGCTACAAAGACAACAGAACCACCTTTCCCAAATCACTGAAGTTCATGACATCGAGGATCTTGGCAAAGCAGGAAGAGAAATCAAGCTCATCATTCATCTTTTACAATGTGTTTGCAGAGTTTACATCAGGGGTGATGTATAGTGATGGAGTGACTTTTGGTCTTGTACAGGACAGTGTTCAATAATCATAGAATCAATTAACTTATTTTTCTCTACTGCTAAACTGAAGACTGCCATTCCCTCCCACGTGGAATGGTCTCACTTCATTATTTTTCCCAATATTTTTGAAATCTTCCTTCATTAATTCTTGAAGACGTACAAAGCCCATTGTGACCATAAAGGAGATCACAGAAAAGGACGAAGTAAGACCTACACACTTGTTTTTAGGGTTTCTGAAAGCCTAAAAATGCAGCTACATAGTTGAGGACTTGTCAGAACTTGATTTTGACTGAGGATTTCTTTACAACAAAAAGTACACTCAGTTACCTTTGGTGGGAAATGTGTGTTGACCTGAGTAGCCAGGATCCAGGACACCAAGCCAGAAGTGCTAAAGGTGTCTCTGTTCCCTTGAGAAGGTGTCTGTCCAGCTGCAGGACTGTCTACAGTATTTACAGACCTATGGAGTTTTAAGGGCAGGACCGAAAAGCCCCCGTGCCTTTTGGCTGTCCAAAACCTGTAACTCTTGTTCAGAGATTGCAACCTCATGCTCCTAGAGCTGTGCCCTTGAAAATCAAGTCTTCTGTTGGACAAGGCTGCACAGACTTGGAGTAGCAGGAGCAAGGCTATTCTCCAGATTAGTTATTGCAACCACATCATCCCCCAGGACCACTTTGGCACGGTGCTGTAGCTGCTTTCTGCTATTTGCTTGCCCCGAGAGGATAGAGAATTCAGAATTGCATCTCCCTCTCCCAATAATATCCTGTTTTGTGCTGCTGCTTCTGCTTTGCCATGGATCTGCCAAGTGCTGCAGGTGCTGAAAAACAAAGGTGAAAGCACCCATATGGTGCTTTCGGATCACAAAACCGACTCACAGAATCGAGAGCCCAAAAGGACCTGTGTTTTTTTCTCACAGGGAAGCCTAACAGGGAATACACAGAGTTACATCCCAGTGCCAAGGCCTGTGAAAGGATTTATTGTGAATGCCTTTTACAAGATTCCTTCCTTGTTGGAGATAGTTCCTTTGGGATTCCCCGTCATGATATTGCTAATCCCATCTATTCAAAATTTATGGTGCACATAGTCTAGAATACCAAGATGACTTTTAAAACACAGTGTAGACTGGGGGCTTTGCTGTTTTTAAAGTATTTTTTTTTTTTCAGACTTCAGAACTCAGGCCTTCACTGTACCAACAGGCTTCCTTCTGCAAACGGAGCTGGAAACTCACTTTAATTTGTATGTGATATTGTGTTCAGTGCAAATGTTCACTAATATTCCTGTACAGATCTGGGGTCTGGTTTTTGCCTGGAATCTGGTAAGCCAAGTCTCGTGATTGGATGGTAAAAGTAATTTTGTGTAAGGAGTGTGTGCATGCAAGTGTGTCTGCATTCACACCTGTGGGGCTTTCCCTGCCTTTTCCTTCAGTCACTGGTTTAGAAATTACAATTTCTTTGAAAATAATATTTCCTTTCCATGCACACACACACAAAAAATTAACTGCAGATACAGTTTCTCTCAGATTTTAAAATCTTTCTAGTCACCTTTCTCTGTGTTTGTGACCTCCGTAAGTACCAGGAGAGTTACTCTGCAGTTCCCTGCTGTGTACAGGTAGAAGAAGAGACAAAGAGGGGTCTTAGCAGTCCACAACTTCCTGTCTTGGGAACAAAGAGCTTTATTCCGTATGTGCCAGTTCCTTGGCCTCTGACATCCTTGCTATTTACAGTGATAACAGAGATGGACCTTCCAAACATGTACATGGATGAGGCCATAATAACAGGCCAGTGAAGGACAAGGCAGTACTTTAACTCCAATGAAAATCACATACTGGGGGCTTTTGTTTTAAAATGCCGTATTATGTTTTTCCCTGAAAAAGTTTAATTCAATTTGGTCCAATTAAGAAAAAATCCCAAGCAACATATAAGTTACATGATGCCTTCTTCATGTCAGATCAGTGAAAAACAATCTTTGACAAGATTGCTTTCAAAACACTGCAAATGTATTTGGAAACCAGCATTTTTTTCTCTCTTCTGCTTGCAGGCTCCTTAAATGAAAACACTTTATGGAATAGGGTCTCTTTTTAGCTTGAAAACACAGATTTCTATCTCGTGTCTGAGTCTCCGTGGTGCCTCCTGAGCACAGCAAGGACTAGTTCAGAGGACAGATCCAAACCAGCATTTTAGAAATATAAACCCAGTCCTTCTGAGAAATAATCCATTCACTCCCTGGGAATATCAGAAAAGACAGAAAAGTGATAGCACTAATAAAAAAAGCAAGACCTGCTGTTATTAGTAGAGGACCTACACAAAGTGCACGTTTAAATGAAGCTCATTTAAACATGCTCTGGCTTAATTAGATTTAGTTTAACCACCTAAAAAAAAAAAATCCCAGCAGAACTTGTGGCGGGGCTTGGGCTGCTGCTCCCTGCTGTGAGCCCACCTGTTTCTGCCAGCCTCGCTGCCCTGGCGCTCGGAAAATCCCGGGGCTGCTCCGCAGGCTGGGGCGGGCCACAGGCGCCGCCTTCCAGACTGCCCGGACGCGATGTTTAAGGGGGAAAAAGTTCTTTTGAGTTAAAAAATAGCCTTGGCTGTGATTTACCATGCTGAGAAAACAGAGAAGCAAATGCTGCTAAGCATCTAACTTTACAAGACGGGAACAGACAAAATTTTAAGTGGATTTTCACACTCTGGAAAAGTAGTAAAAAATGACACTGTTTTAAGATAAACCTTCTCCCCAGTTTAATGATTATATATGTATATATTTTAAAAACCCCAAACCACACACAGAGATACAGCTTATATTGGGAACAGTGTCTGTCCAGCTTTTGGCCGCATATTTGAATGCAGGAAAACCCTTCCCCATGGAATAGTTTCCCTCCCAGGGAGCGCTCAGAGCCTAACCCGAGTCCTGAGGAAGCCGCAGGAAGCACCTTTGGTAGCACAGACAGGGCAGGCAGGAGGCTCCCGTGAGCCACAGGCAGGGAACGACAGGGACTATTTCTACATAAACAAGCCCAGGATCAGCTGAAGTTGTTGTTCACTGGCAAATGAAAATAAAGAGACAATTCAGAATCAAAGGTGAGTCAAACAAAAAATATGTCCAATAAGAGGAGGCAGCCCAGACAATCAGTCAGATGCCAAAACATGTGACAGACCCAGAGGCAACTCCAAAACAACCAAACCAACTGCCTGTGAAGTCTGCCAAGGAGCCAGATGCTCCTGCTTAAAAATATCTTCCGCTGCCTTGGCATCTGCATTTTCTGCCTGCCGTCAAAAGAGGAGGGAGGGGAAAATGGGAGAGCGGAGCGGGAGTAGGGGTGGGGGGCAGCAACTAATAATATTTTTGCCATTTTCATTCTAAGTACTTCTGATTATTCATTTGCAGTTTGTCATCATGTCTCCGGAGAGCAAAACAAAACCCCAGCCTGGCACAGGCTGGGAAGGGAGAAACAGGCAAAGCCCTTTATGCAGAAGGGAGAAAATGAGGGGAAAGATCCAGTAATTCCACACTGCTGCGGGTGGCATGTCCCTGTTAAGGTGATAAAAAGCTAAAACTGCTGCAGTTGGTAGTTTACCACCTGAGAAAGCATCAGTGTGCCCAGAACCCAGACAGAGCTGGGGACAGGGTGCTGCAGCCTGCACACACCCAGGGTGTCCCCGAGGTGCCCTGTGCTGTGTGGTGGGGATGAATGGGGAGTAAATGTCCTAAATCAAGGTATTGCTGCTGTTAACCACAGCAGCGGGTTTTGGGTCACAGAGGCTGCAGGTGCTCAACAGAGGCTAAAAACACTTAATATTAACTTAGTGAATGAAGATACAAATTTTTGTTACCACAGTAGTTGATTAAAACTATTAAATAAAATACATGAATTTTAAAAGTAGATTCTTCAATAGGCAAAAGTAAAAAAAAAACAAAAAAAAAAGCACAGCCAAAAAGAGAGAATTTGTGCAATTTCAGTTACTGGAGGAACTGTAATGCAGAAAGTATTACCACATTTCACCTGTGTTGAAGGGCTTTCCCTCTTGTATGGAAAAGTTTTCAAAGGTGAATACACCTCTTCGGAAATTCAATCTTTGGTTGTGTTTCTTGATTCCTTGAGTGGGAATCAGGAATCCTGCATGTGGTCTGTCCCTGTGTCACAGAACTGATTGCAGCAAGAAATTTCTGTACTTTGGGGTGCCAGATGTGTCCCTCACTGCTCCATCCCAAGCAGAGCTGTTGGAGCAGCGGGTACTGCACAAGGCCAGGAATACAACACTCTGTTGGAGAGTGGCTTTACCTGAAAAGAGTGTTTGTTTTTGTGAGATAGAAATCAGAACATTATCTTTCTTCTGGGCTGCCTGGGTTGGGTTCTGAGTCAGAGGGTTTGGGTCACTGGTGCTTTGGGGACTGTCTTGTATCGACACAGTTCAAAGCCAAAAACCTGGTACTAAATGAGCGCCGTATCAGAGACCATCGCTGCCTTTCAGAAAGCAAACAGCGCCGGAGGTCAGGCCGAGCACAACCAGGATATAATTGCACCCCATAAAAGTCTCAGGAAGAACAGAGGGATTCCTTTGTGGCGTTTGACTCTCTCTCCCACTCGGATGCGTGGCGGTGTTTGTTTCAGGGCAAAGTTTCGCGCCGGCTGGTCGCCGGCAGAGAGGGCGAGCTCTGGGCTCGCAGCTTCTCTCGCAGTCCCTCGAGCAATCTGGCAGCCATGGGGCTGCCACCACCTTTTCTGCGCTGAAAGGTTCAGCTCCAAAAATCTGTGCTACACCTTGTAGCCTGAATTTTGCATACAGAAGCCGCTTGCAGGGAAATTCAATAGCAGTAAATAAATAAGTAGCGGGAGCCAAAGCAGCAGCGTGGTGAATCGGCAGAAGAATTTCAAAGAAATGGAAAGAACTTGCAGTGACAAACGTTTCATGCGAGTCTGGTACTGAGATTGTAAGAATTTTGCATGTCTACATCAACTGACTGATAGCAAAGGAGTTTCTAGTCCCCCTCATGGCACACACAAATGTCTGTTAAAGACATAAATATTTAAAAACAACAGCTAGACTAAGAGGGTTAGCTTTCATTTCATCTAATTTGGCAAGCATTAGCTACACCCACCAGAAATCATTTTATTTTGTGTAATTTAATAGCAGATCTATTGTAGCATCGCAGTTTCTGACATGCCGAAACAAATCAATGTGGCCTTTTTTTAAAGCTGAGAATTAATACAGGGCTGTATTTCAAATGTTAGATGGAAATCAATAAAGATGAAAATCTTTCTGTGTTATTCACTTATTTTCATCCTCTGCTGCAAAGTTTATTTGCCTTCTTGCATGCAATGCAGAGACTTTGATCCTTGTTCAAATATCTCTGATTTTTCACATCCCTCATGTTTGATCTGGTTCTCAGGTGAGAATTATTGGCAGAACTTGTTAGAATTACACCTGCCAATGGCAGCAACATGAAATTATATAAACTGTACTGTGCGTGCCCTTTGGAGTCTTACACAGCAAAATAATATTCCCACAGAAATCAATCTGAGATTTTAATTTATTAAACCCTCTGTCTCTTCCCCCCCACCTTAAAGGGATAGATGGAGATATGGAGGAAGAAGCAAGATAACATCAAATAAAGCAGGTTTCGAATAGTCACGGATGACCTTCACAATATGCGTTTTGCAATTTTGGGTGGATTAGAGGAAACTAATGATGGCTTTGAAATGAGCTTTTGGATAAAGCCTGGGAAACTCTAATCATTACAAATCCACTACTTAAGAGAACAATTCCATGTAGCACACTGCAGATTTAAAGCATACATGTCTTATTTTCTTTCCTCCTCTCAACAAGCTTATTTTGCTTTCGCTTATTCCAGTCTTCTTATAGGAGCCCAGAGACTGTTTTCATTTACTGCCATGCCTTTAAATTTAAGGGAGCCTTTTTTTTTTTTTTTAATTTTTTTTTTTTGCCTGGTGTTGTCCTTACAGTGCCTTTTGCTTTTAGTTTAGGACTCATAGAGTTAACAGACTGGGAGAGAGAGAGAGAGGAAAAAAACCCAACCACTTGCATTAAGCCTGAAGCCTGTCACCTTTTCTTGGCAATTACACTGCTAATGGCTGGGTCCCAAGCAAAGTGGCAAAGAATATCTCTTCTCACGTTCCCAGCTCACAGTGCATTCCCAAATACCAGATGGTGTTTTTGGAATCCGTTTCACTATGTTTGATATGACAATACTTTTGTATAATGTTAAATTATATATAACTATTTCAAATAGCCGATACCAGAACAAGGCTAGAAAAGGAATATTAGATGCAAGGAGGAAAGAGAGAAACTGAAGACTGAGGGTTTTCATCTCCTGTCGTATCTCGTGTCTCTCAGATTTTTGTGTAATTTGAACAAAAGAGGAAATAAAAGTGGTCCAACAGACGAGCTCTCACAGTGGTACTATACAGAAATGGTGTTGCTTCCTTCCCAGAATTTGGTGTACATCTTAGGCTGCCTGCCAGCTCTACAGGAGGCAAGTGCAAGATCATAAATAGTGCAGGGAAAGCAGGAAAAAAGAAAAGGGGGAAAAAACTCAGTCACTAGTAAAAAAAAGTCCCACCATTTTCCTTACAGATTTTTCCTTGAAATCTCAGAAAAAACAAGTGCCGGAAAGTTCAGGAGAGGTAAACTGGTACATCTCCATTAACCTCAGGGGAGCTGTGCCAGCTGACAGGGGCACTTGGCTCAAGATATTTAAGCTGAAATAACTTGGATCTATGGAGCAAGTCATCTATACATCCTGCTGAAGGTGAATCCAATCTTGCTTGCCCAGATTAGCGATTCCAGTTTTATATTAACACTGATAGACTTACAGGAGTTGGAAAATACCCATTGGAACCAGGCCTGCAGATTTAGTTGCAAAGCAATTCATCATGCCTAGACAGAAGTAGCTCAGTCATTCCTCAGGAGACAACTGAGACCTCAACTTTAAGGGGGACAAACATTTTCCTTTTGTTGACTACACTGCAAACATTTTTTTAAGAACAGGAAGGAAATGTGCTACTGAGGCAAAAAGTATTCAGGATATTCAGTGTCCCATCAGTCTGACATTGATGCCACTTCCATTATCAGAATCCCCTCCTGTAAATACTGGTTAGTTTTATGATTTCTAAACTGAAATTGTTTATTCTAATGTACCCAGGAACTTTGTTTTTTTCCATCCCTGTTTCTGCTCAAGGCACATTTTAACAACCAGCAAGCTTTCAGGATAAATGCTTACCAACAAAAGCACTTCCCAAGTCTAACTGCAACATGAATATTGAAACTATAAGGACAAAACTTCACAAGTAATTTGCCTAGTTGAATCAGTTTTGTTTCTGCATATGCCAGAAACCTGTCCAAGTGAAGGTTTCATTCATATGGCTACACACAAGCAACTCACCACATGAGTACTTACTTTTTACACAACAAAATACTGATTTTTCCCTCTTGATTACTCGCACTGCCAGCATACAGTAAAGATTATCAAGCCCTCAAAGGATCATACAGATCCAGTGACTACTACATAATTAACAATAACTTGTAGTAATGCAATTTAAGAGTCTTTTTAATGGGCATAGATGGCAGAATGTATAGCCCATCTTTCTTTGTCATCCTAGAAAAGGGGCCCCATGCGGAGCTGCTGGTTGCTGAGTGATGCTTTGTAGTCTGTACCAGACAGTTGCACAGTACCAGCTGCATTGGCAGGTAGCCGAAGTGCAAAGAGATAGCTGCCAAGCTATGCTATACAAAGGCAGCAGTGCCAGAGAGAAAGGGACCTTTGCATGAAGTCACCTTTGACCCTGAAGCCAGCATGGATCCCATATTCATCAATTCCAGACAATTGCATCTTTCATTCCACCACAAACTATGATTAGAAAGGGCCCGTTTGTGATAGTGATTGTTAGTTTACAGTTCCCAGAGATTGGATTATTTAATCTTTAGTTCTGTTGGCAGCAATATTTTCCCTAACCTTTTGTAGTGGTGTGCCAGTGATAATCTAACATATGTATATAGGGAGATATACACACACATACAGAGGCACCTCCCTTCCCCATCAAAACTGGGTGAAGAGAGAGAGATGCACAGAAAAACCAAAGCACACAAAATTCACTGTGTTTGGCAATCACTGTGCTAATGTACATTTTGAGAATTCAGCCTGGAAAGTGCAGAGCACTGTGAGTGCAGCAGCATCTCAACTTCTGCCCACAGACCTGACTTTCCTGCAGTTTTTTTCTGCTCTATGGGAAAGCTTTTGCTTTAGAATATGCAGATTATCAAAGGCATTATTTTTTGTGTTCAACTTGCAAAATTAATTGCAGTATAATTTTAAAAAAATTTTCTATAAGTATTGACCCTTGCAGCACATGCAAAAATAAGTAGTTAAACATTTTAAATGGACTAATGAGAAAATCACCAATGACAAACAAACCTCAGGGGAGTGGGGGGAGACAGAGCATGGAATAAAAGCAGCAGGGAAATGTCTATGCCTGGTTCCTGCCTCTGCTCTCCCGTGTGTCCAGCTTTGATAATGTGAGTCTTATTGAAATCTGTAGCAGAGCTCACAAGGTGTGTGTGCCTGTCAGCACTTGAATCTCAGTAAATGGGTCTTCAGCAGTGAACTGCCCCCCTATCCTGCCCAAACAGCACCCAGCATTTCCTCAAGCAGTAAAACAAGTCACACAATCAACAAGTAGGCAAAGAACATAAAGTGCCTGAGAATATAACTCTGAACAACAACTTTCCACATTGTTCAGCAGAAAAAGGGGTAAAAATGGCACCAGAGCGAAGTGAAGAACTAACGTTTGCAATTGGAAATAGAGAGAAAAGGGAAGGGGGAAAAAAAAGTGAGTCTATAAAACTTTCATGAAAATATTTTTTGATCTCCTTTGGTCTGATCTCAGAGGTGTTGGCCAAAGGGGAAAAAAATCCCTCTACCTGAAGGCTGGCCGTATTGTGCTGCACCTGACTTCTGGCTCACATGCGAGACCGTCTGTTCTTTATTTTCACTCTGTATGAAGCTAATGGAATTTGCAGTTGATTAACCTCAAATCTGGAGTAATGATCCAGCCTGGGACTGCAGCTGGCAATGCTGGGGCTATTTGTACTTCTTAACTGAGTAAGACAGCAACAAGTGTAGTGGCACAAAGGTAAAGATTCCGGGTAGATGGGTGAGTGTCAGGGGTGCCATAAAATGAGATGGGAACGTGACCTGAGAGTGCAGATCCTGTCCCCTCTCCCCACAAAGAGGTTGGAAGATCAACTCTTAGAAAAATTAATCACAAGATAATACAATATGAAGTATATGGCTACAATTATTCAATTATATTCTACAGAGGACACTCAGACTGCAAGATTTACCCTTCTTGCATAAGGAATCCATGCATTAGAAAAAGGTCATCTGTTAACGAACAGTTTCTTTAGAAAAATTAGGAGCAGAGTGTCCTAAAAGTTCTCTACAACTTCTGTTTGCGTGAAAGAAAGCAAAGTCTTTGTTATATTGGCACCTGAAAATAAAATTCAGAGGCTTACACAGTATTGTGTCTATTTATTTGTGCTAATTAATGTTTCTGTCTGAAATATGAAAAATCACAGCCGAATCACTGCAGATAAACACCACCAGAAGAGAATTCAAGCATTTTTTTACTTAATAAATGAATTTCTGTTTTCTCCTTCACAATTGTTCAAAGCTTCAATGAACAGTTACACAAACGCGCACCAAACCTCAGAACTAATTTAGTTTAGCAAGTGCTTCACACTTCTTCGTTTACTGAACAATGTTACTTTCAAATCACGACAACATTCTTCCTTCCTCGCCTCATGACTAATACAGTGTTATTCAAGCCACTCCTCTTCAGACACTTCAGATCTTTACAAATCATTTCCCCAGCTTTACCACCTGATTTCTAATTAAAATTAAACGGAGAGAGTTCCTTCCACTGATGCAAATCCTGCAACCCCAGGCCAGTAACAGGCATTACACATTTTTTCTTTCCACGACATCATTTGGAAGAGGAACTTCTACAAAGAGGTAGGTAAAGCGAGCTGAGATGAGCTGTGCTTGGTCCAGAGCTCTTACACTGCTCATTGGATAAATGTCTTAATGTGATGTAGTGAAAATAATTTTTCACTCTGAGGAAGATCATTCTTCTCATCCTATACAAGTCTTGTCAAATTAATGACTACTAGTGGACTTTCCTAACACTGCATTACTGTCTGTATTTTATTTATATATCGTGCATGTAAATATACATGTGCACACGCACACACACACGCACTGTGTGTACTATATGTCAACAACTAATCAAAAATTGTTTGCCCACAAGCATATGTGAAAAATTCATCTAAATAATTGTACATTTAATTTTTAATGAAATCCCAGTAATCCACCCAATTTACCAAACTCCTACTTAATATGAAACAGTGGCATGCACGGAGATGTCTGAGTCTTACACAGTGTGAGCATTCGTACCACTTCAGGCATCCTCAGTCAAGATTTATTAAAATATTATCTTGATTTGGAGATCACTGCTTTTACTTGTGTGCAGAGTGAAGAAGCATATGCTATATGAGTAACCCATAGTGTTTGGCTTAAAGGCAAAATAAAAGTCAGCAATAAATAAACAGTAAAAAACAGACTGCTGGGAGATGGAAAGACTCACAGTCTTTCCTGTCTTTAGTTCCCTAATTCTGCAAACCCTTATATTCACAAATAACTTTTATTTTAAAAAAGGCAAGTACTTAAATTACAGCATCTTCAGATATTTTTAAAACCTATTAATTACCATCTAACACCCTTTCTGAGGTGAGTTTCTTTATTCTATTCCATACAAGGGAATGACGAGACATAAAGGAATTAAAGCGATAGTTTTGGCAGACCTGTACAGAAACCAAGGGAAACACATTGCACATCTGCTTGTGACAACATGCATTTAAAGCAGGCACCTGCATTTTTCAGGTGCAAACACCTTCAGCATACAAACAATTCCACACCAAGCTCATGCACACCTGTCCCAGAGTGTGCACCCAGAAAACTTGTAAGAACAAAGGAATCTGTAGCCATGAGCATGAGTATGGGAGTGCAGGTGTTTGGGTATTTCAATCCAGAGTACATGAACAGATGTTTGCATCATATTGAAATTTTCACTATACTCAAAACTCTGCAGCTCTGCTGTTCCACCCTTATCAGTCTGTATTTCTCATATTCCAGAAGGCCTTGTCTCACACCGCTTTTCAGGGTACAACTTACATGTGTTTTGGCTCTAGCCCCTTATCCTGTTGCAAGGGAAAACAAAAGTCCCCAGCTCATCCATCTCTCTGTTCTTAGGCAGAAAATAACTCAGTTTTTGACTAGCTAAAACATTTTTTTCATTAGGGCTTTGTGCTCTTCCCTGTCCCTCTGCATTTCACTATTGCAAAGATCTGGGCGTTTATGAAGTATCAGTTCCATGATCAAGGAGTAGATGCAAAAACTGGGGCAAGTAAGAGAAAGGTGGATTGCACCACTCAGAGATGAGGACAGCTGGTTCCAGGAGGGAGATTAAGGTGCTGTGAAATCACACTTTGTCAAGTGGGAGACATCAGGATGCAGGGCTGTGGGATATGACCAGTGGAGCATCAGGCTTTTCTGAATCCCTGTGCTGCAAGGGCACACTGTCAGCCTGGTCTTCATGTTTTTCCCCCCCTTGTTTTCCTTTTCTCAGTTACACATAGTTTACAGCAAAGTTCCCTGAAATCTGGAACAGAGCAGATGCAATCAGAAGTGCTCGCACTGCTGGTCATGGGGACATCTCATGGAGCTGCCACAGAGCCTTGCTCTGTTCAGCCTCTGCTGCTGTCCTGTGGCTCTTTGGCTTCCTGCTGTGGAGTTGTCTCAGTGCAGAATAGTTTGGGCAAATGAGGAACTGCTCTGCAATTCAAACCCTGCGTCTGCATCCAAAGAGAGGAAAATAAACCACAAAGTTGTCTGTGCAATTGTCCACTTACTGGACCTGAGCAGTTGGTAGCCCACATGTTACTGAATGGGATTTTAAGTAATGGAAAAGAAACAACTTCAAGGAATGATTGGAGTAGCAAAAAAACCCCATCCTGTGGTTCACTTTCTCTGCTCGGGTGTGATCTCTTCCTAATGCAGGGGAACATCCTCAGATCACAGCCTGCCCTCCCTTGAGTCTCCTTTACAGAGCTGGTATTGAGAACCCTCTCTTGGGTCCATCCTCTTCCTTCTATTCTTTACACTTTCAGCTCTTGACACAAATTTATGTTAGAAATTACCAAAGGTCACTGCTTGCCAAGAGCAAGGCCCTCACCAAAGGTTTTCCACCACTCTAAGCCTCTGTCCTCTTCCTACATGCCCTCATACTTCCCTGGAAGGTATTTCTCCCATTTGTCTGTGGAATACTTAGAAAACTTCATTAAGAACAAAAAGAATGGGTGCCCATAGAAAAATAACAAGTTTCAACAACTCTACGTGTCTCCATAATGAAAAAGTTGCATCCTAAAATCAGGTGAGACAGTTATAATTTGTAAAAGAAGTTACTATTTTCTTTAAAATTGTTTGAGCATTATTCATTTATTTTTGGACAAGAGGGAAGTCCTTGTGTTTATCAAGTAGTGCCTTATGCTAATCTCATTCCATGCACATAGCAGATAGAGAGCTGATTTCCTTCAGAAACCAAGGTAAAAGGAGAGGAAGCAACAAGTCCTAATTTGTCTAAACTATAAGTCCTCATTAGCAGCAGATCATGAGTAAAGTTGAATTTTACTTGTCTTTGCTTATAATCCTTGAAAACTTGTCCCCCATTTGTGCTCTTGTAAAACCCTGGTGATTCACCTTTCAGTCACTGCCCTAAATAATCCATTTAACCCATTCTTCTTAACATACCCTGTTTCAAATAAAATCACAAAAGAAAATTTCTAGTAAAAAACCCTGGCAAAGAGAAGTGCACATGCAAGTTGTCTCTATTTGTTCCTGAAAGTAAATACAAATATTGACTGAATGATCAAATGAGGCAGATTTTTTTCTTTTCTTACTGAACACAAAAGGTTAACTTGGGTCACTTTGGAATACTCTTTATATTCTGTTGACATAAACCAATAAGACATGCTCTACTTTCCATTTTCTTTACCAGTATATTTCCATGCAGAATCAGGTTCAGACTAATTGAATTCCAGATTAAAAAAAAAAAAATTATGGAAAAACTCCCCTTTAATTTACTCACAGACACTCAGTTATGGAAATACCCTGTCAGTGACCATGTACACCCTGTGCCTTTTGAGTTGGTTGTGTTTAAAGCAGAAGGGCCTATTTGAGAGCACTGTTTGTGCCCTTAATTTCCACACTGCTCCTATTGACAACCTCAATCCGTGTGTGCGACTCCAATTGGGTTGTGAAATTAATATGGCTGTTTGCGTACATCAAGGGCAACCTGCACTCCTTTGAAAGCAAGGGCATTGCAATTATGGGTAGTAAGAGCCTACAAGCTTATAGTGCCATCTGTACTATCCAACACTTCCACCCATCCCTACTTGTATTGCTAACTTTGTGTTTCACAGCCTCTGAAAAAAAAACAAACCACCAAAGAACAACAGATACGCTTATACAGGCAAAATATTTTGAATCTCACTCCACTAGTCAACACATCTATTTAATCTGTTCTAATGATTTTTATCTTACTGAGAATTACTCTTCATTAATCTCCTCTGTGGAAAATAGATCCAGAGATCTCCATTGCAGTGAATGTAAGGACTGAAACCTTTGTGTAAAAGAGCTACCGCAGGTTTGTGCAGCACCTGATCCTCACTGAGACTGGCCTCTCCTGCTCCAAGATCAGTTGAATTTCTTGGGAGTATGGCAGGACTTCTACTGTTTGTGGGTGAATAGAGTAGGAGTGTATTTCATGTGCAAAGTGTGTGTTTGAACACATAGAAAGAAATCAAACACCCAAAATGAGCTCTGTAATTATTACCTGCAGCACTTGCGAAAGAGGTTCCTAGTCACACTCATGGAAATAACAAAGATATTATCAGTCCAAACCATGCTGTTATGTACCAGAATATTTGTCTTCAAATGTCAATGAAGAAACAACTCTATTCACCCTAAAATAATATTTAAATATTAATCAGTGTGAGTGACCACATCTGAGGGAGAGGGATGCTTCAAGCAGCACAGTGAGATTGTTTTCACTCTGGGATTAAAGCATGGGAACCTTTTAATAAACCAAAAATGTTACCTTTTTTCTCTCATATGAAGTTTAGGAAAGCAAATATCTATTTCCTTTTTTTGTAAAAAGTTTTGGATTGTTTGTACGGAAACTACAGGGACCTTTGCAGCAAAAAGTTTCAGAATATTCTTTTATTTTCATCTCCATTTCCACTTTACTCCAAATATAGTGAGGGACTTGCCAAAAGTATAAAGGCCAGACTGCTAGAAGCCATCGCAAGCATCCCAGTATGTTTAAAGATCCAGCGCTGGTGTTTAAACTGGAGTACGTGATCAGGTTCAAATCAAGATACTAGATCTTTCAGGTAGTGTCTATTTTCTCAGGTTTTAAACACAGTTTTGATACCTTCCAATCTCAGTTCAGCGTGTAAAATTAAATTATGGTGAGTGGTAGGAGAGACCCCTCAGGTACAGCTCAGACTGAGCTTGGAAGTTCTCCTGTTCATCCTTCACCACAGAGACCCTCCAGATCATGCTGTTACTGGCTTTCCCAACTATCACAACGATTTCATAACCAGGGGCATGATGAGCTCTGGAAATCAGACATGGGGATCACTAGCAGGAATGAGCTGGCCCTTAAGGGGACAAAGCTGTGCCCTTCCTCCTGGTGACACAGATACCAACACAACGTCCTCCTCCCGGCCAACGCCGAGCGAGGACCTCGCGTCTCCAGCTCCTGGCTCGGTGGGCAGCACTGGGAGCCCAGACAAAGTTATTTTTGATAAACAGGCCTTTCTCTCCAGCCTTTCCTCAGACTGTCCCACAGCTACACCACTGTGTCACAACAGATGTGGAAGTTTCTGAGGGGAAGAGGGTTGAACAAGGGTTAACATGGCGCATTCTCCTCTTACTAAAATGATGTCATTTCCCTCCCCCTCCCCGAAAGTATCTGTTGCTTTGTTGTTTACATACTGAATTTAAAATCTATATTTATAGACCTGCGTGACTTAGAATTGAATGAATTCTCATACCTGAAGACATTTGTACAAATTTAATTTCAACTCCCAGTGCTTCACTGTTATTAAAAAGTATTTGATTTTACCTGCAAATTGCCCATTTTCCTCATTTTCTATACTTTCTCCACAAAAATAAAGACTAAGAAAACGGAAGTACTGATACACTGTAGAAATTGTCCCAATGAGTTTATAATCCAGTGTGAGTTACACAGTACTGATAAGTAAAGGAAGTTCAACCAGACAGTTTAATCCTCCAATTTCCTGTCTTCTAATCAGCCACTGACTCCTCTGGCTTTAAATTAGAAACATTCATGGCAATATTCAGGACAGGTGAAGGAAAAAAGAGTAGCAAACAACTGAGACAAATACTTGTAAGCAAGAGGAGGCCACACATAGAAAATGAATACAATGTAAAGTATGTATAATGATGCACTGAAGTGTTTAAGCTATACAGAGAATTTAGCAACTCTGATAGAGAAGGAATAATTTTATTAAAAATATTTATACAGCAGCTGAGCAGCATATGAACATACAAGAGTTACTGTATAAAACAAAGGAAATCCATGCTGCAATGCTACACCATTCACACTTTGTTATTTTTATAGGGGCAGGAGCAGGATAATTATTGCTACATGTATGCCTTTTGATATACCATAAATCATAAGTAAGAAGCACAAATCAGCAAAGCCACGGACGGTTCAACAGCATGTGGGGATTACCATGATAAACTTGGATTGAAAGTGCGTATAGTTACGCTCAGTGATTTAAACAAAAAATACTTTTTTGAGTATTTTGGCACTGCTAATTAACTTTCCATATGATGAAACTGAATATTTATTAGATGTGCCATCATTGTTATTTTCATTTGCAATGATATTTATAGTGAGGATTCTATTAATTCTTAATTGATGGAAACACTAGCAACATTTTTACATTTTCATATATTTTATTAAATTGCATTAATTACCTGAGTAATTCCAGCTATTCCTCTGAATAAACAGAGGTGTGGAAGAAAAGTAGTCACCAAAAGCTTCAGTAAAAAAATGTTAAGAACCTTTAAAGTAACTAAATTACCATTTTAAGTCTAGGCTGACTATTTTTAATAAATTCCGGTTTCACTCATGGCTTCAACAGAATATAAAGATATTGACACTGAACTGTGGATCGAGAGCGGGATAGTAAAATTAGAAAATAATTATTTCGGAAATGACTGGAAGATCTGCTTTAACTGTCGCATTCAATAACAGCAGTTTGCTCATACATGGAGTCATTTGAAATGGCTTCTTATTTATTAATGAGGCTTTTTTTTCCCTTCAGATGTTTCACAAAGAGCGCAGTTTGGGGGTTTGAAACTGTTTGGACGGAGATAACTCAAATTATGGGTCCAGGCTGGAACTCAGTTGCTCAGGTGAGCAAACCTGGAGTCGCTCCACTCCTCCCAAGGCAGTCACTTCAGGCCGGTGGCAGCGCAAACCTTGAGCAGAATTTGGCCCAATTTGGGGTCTTTAGTTTTGTTTTGCCATGGAGGATTTTCCCTCCACTATATACCTTTGCTGCACATCTATTTCAATAACCCCATGCAAAGGAATTTTGCAGACAATCCCTTATTAAACATATTATGGTCACATCATACTGGCTTGCTAGAGCAAATAATTAAAAAAAATAATCAGCTTGAAATAAATGTTTATAAAAGTAGCACAGCTGCACATATTTGTTACAAATGCAAGACAGAGTACTGAAACTTTTCTATGACTAACCCTTTAGTGTCTCTATGACAGCAGCAAATTTCAATTGAAAGTGCCAATGAAAACAAAATAATGATCATTTTTCCAACAAATTCACCTCGTTTCTTCAGGCTCTTATATCGGTTAAATTATTTGCTATTTTATATGTATTTTCAAAATAAATATATCTCCTTCTTACACAAATTTACAGCATTTGGGGGAAATTTTATGCTAAAATGTCACATTACAATATTGACAGAATAATAACTGTTTCTGCATTTACTTGATTAAAGCATAAAAAAGTAGATTAGGTGTAAGAGTGCCTTAAAACAGTGGAGACAAATGCAGTTATTCCGGAAATATACAAATCCTGCAGCTTCTACTGAAATAGTTTGAAACATTTACAACTGTCTACAAGAAAGAGAAATAACATTTCTTCTTTTACTTTGACCTCTTGCTATTTTGGCAAGTAAGATAAAATATATTAGCCATTCCATCAGATGGCTGGGGAGAAAAACTAGCTGTGATGAGGAAAAACGAATTAAAGGAGCATTAATAAAGATTATCTATGAAAGAAAATAAGGTCAAAATTAGAACTCTGCATTTTAAAGCCACCTTTCAAAATTGCAAGCTGCTTTGCCCAATGCTAAAATCCATTCATTTTACTAATCATGCAATCAACCAATCTCCATTATCTCCAGAGCTGGCTATAAACATGCTATAGACTGGGGTGAAAGAGGGAGAGTGTGAGGTTGAGAGACAGAGAGAGGGAAAGAAAGAAAGCAAGAAAGAAAGAGAGAGAGATTACTACACCCAGCCTTTTATAAAGCCGTTTCTTTCATTATAACAGGTCTTTTCATCCCAGTGACACAGAACCTTTAAATTTGGGCATAATGCTCCAGTACAGTACAGAGCTATAGCTTCAAATGGATTTAGAACCTGCTCCAGAAAAAAACCAAACTCCCTCGCCTGACACACAAATTGTTTACGATTCATTAAAAAGCAAAATTGCATATCCCAGTGCTGGCAGCTGAGTCCATATGGGTGCAAGGGGTATTCACTCATCTCTTTGTATGCTGGCAGTACCAAACCGAAGTTTAGCACAGTGCAGCTGAGATTTTGTGCAGCCAGACGATGCATGAGGTAATTTTCAAAGCTTTATTTGTCTTTAAAACATTAAAATCTGCTCTCTAGCTTACTTTTGATGAAAAGAATGTGGCAAATGGGATGGGGTTTGGGGGGAGGTAAAGAAAATCTATTTTTGTTGTGTGTTTTAGATTCATTATGTATGAAAAACTGCTTATTACTCCATCAATAATTGAAACTTTGTACGAAAATTATTTGCAATTAACACATCTATTGTAAAGATCTTGAATTATTCACTTCAGCTAAAAATAACATCTCTTATCTACCACAACTTCTACAAAAAAAGGCTATTTAAGTGATTTTTTTTTTTCTGCTAGAAAATAAATGGTGTGACGTTTAAGTTTAAGGAGAACTTTCTGCAATGTTTAATCTAAACAACAGCATGTGTGGTTATAAAACTGTTTATTTTCAGGCAAGTGCATTACTAAATGTTTCCAGGATTTTTACATATTATATTCACAGCACTAAAACATCTGTGAAGTAGATGTGACTGAAATGAAACTTCCTTGGACACTTTCTCTAGAGTGCTAATAACTGCCTAGTAACATTTGAGGATACTTATTAAATAATAAACATGGACGTACCTCATCATAAAAGCAGCCGATAGACAATAAAAGAGGAGTGGTAATAAAATATACAAATGGCTTGGAATAAGGCAAAATCTCAGCATGATATAAATCTTGTGGCTAAAACAGGTACTTGAAAAACTTTGTTTTGAAAACGATATGTAAAAATCAATAGCCTTATTTACAGGGGTTTAACAAGCTAAAAAAAAAGTCACATGAATAATCAACAGTTTATGTGCATGCAAATACCCCTTCCCCCTCCAACTTCTCCTGGCAGAAAGTCTAATTGGAAAATCAGTACTATAAGTAAAGTGGTTAGCCTTCCCTATTCCCATTAACCAAACACTGCATGTTACATTTCACTGGCAACCGCTGGCAAACCTCTAATAGACGCTTAAAAAATTAAGAGTTTAGACAAAAATAAAAAAAACCAAAACTGAAAACCCCGAGCCCAAACACCTTTAAACACAAGCCACATGATATACACAATGGCTACCACCAAACTGCAGAATAAAAACCTTCCGGATCTCACTTTTAAAAGTCTTTCAAGTCCTCTGAGGTCTTAAACTTTCCAAATGATACCAAAATTGGTCCGGGGCGGCGAGGGGGAGGGAAAGCCCCCGACTTGTTTCAGCGTATCATACAATGAAAGTGATCATGCCTTGTTTTGTAATTCCACTCGCCAGTCCTTTTTTAACTGATATCTATGTGAAATGAGCTGAGGTTCACGGTCCAGTTAGGAGCGGATAATACATTCATTGTCCTGGCAGCAAACTTTTCCTCTCACTGGAAGAATTCACGCTTGCCACAAGAATAATAATTACAGAAAACTAAAAATGCGCTGCTAACGAATTAATCCCTAACGGACAACACGCTAACGAGGGCAGTAATGATTTGAGGACTCTCTTCCTCGCAACAGGACTTGCATCTTCTGCTACAATGGGCTATTGTGCATCCTCCTAACTCACTATACCTCTTATAGATTCAAGATGTCAAAGGTTGTCTGGCCCGGCTGACCATGACATGCTAGTTAACTCGTTCTACGGAGCACGTTGGGACTTTATTGAAACTTTAATTGTGCCCAAAAGCAGCTAGAGCCAGACTATGTGGGATCTGTAACACATGGCTCCAGGTCAGCACAGCCCGGGAACCTGTTCTAACGCAAACAAGCGGAGGGAAAAGTTAGACCGGGGTCTCGGATGAACGGCAGCACCTCGCAAACCGCGCTCCTCTCACACGTGATGATTTTACACCACGCCACGACCGCACCGTTCCAGGCTTTTACAGGGATCGACTCGCTTTGTAACAGACTGAACTTTCCACCTTCCCTTTTTACAAAATACTGCATGGTGAAAAATGCACGCGCACACGGACGCTCGAAAGCAGCAGATAAAATAAAACAAACTGAGCGTTAGGCAGCCGACTGAGACAAGTTACTCTGCACAACAAGGCTTTTTCAAACTACTTCTTTGCATACTTTTTTTTTTTTCCCTTAAGGAGAATTGAAAAAGCTTCCCTCTGGAAACTGTAGTGCACATTAACAGTCTCCTGTTACACAGGGGAAAGCACACAAGTGGGACAAGTGTGAGGCTGCTCTACTGAAGAGTGTGAAAAAAATCAAATGTTAATTTGATAAATGTGAGGTCTGGGACATTTTGTCAAAGAGGGAGGGAAAGTAGAAAAGGGAGAAAAAAAAAAGCAGCCCTGCTGCCAACTCACCATCCACCAAGTTCTGGCCGAGATGTCGTAGCAGAGCTGCCATTTGATGGAGCCGTCGGAGGTTTTCCCTGCCATTATGCTGTCAGCAAGCTTCATCTGATGCTAACTCACGGGAGATAAGACACCTAATTGAGAAAACATTTGCACTGGCATGTTGGGCAACATGTAGCCCGGTCCATACCATATGGAATCATGGGTAAAAAAAAAAAATCTCCTTGACAATGAACCAATCTCTCACAGACCCAGTGGCAAGGTGAAGTGGAGATGAAAAGTCATCTGCTCCTAGCACTGTCTTCTCCTCTCTCTCTCTCTCTCTCTCTCTCCCTCTCTCCCCCCCTCTCACTCACTCTTTTTTTTTTTTTTTAAATAAGAACCCACTGCTCAACATCAAAGAGAGGCGGTCAAAATTAGGGCTTCATCACTCAGATGATTTTGGTCTGCAAGGTTTTTCTTTCCTCTTTTTTATTTTTTAAGAAGAATAAAGAGATTTAATAGGACAAAGGCAGGTAGTGGACTGTGGAGGGAGATCGCCACAGGCTATTAGCCTAAAATTTCTGCTTGACAGATGGAACTGCTTAGAGACTATCATGCAATGTTTTGGGTGTTTTTTTTTTAAAAGACTTTCAGTCTGATTCAGTATCTGTTTATCGCAGCTACTTTTCTCATGTACGTGACTGGGGGGAAAAAGACTGAACAAAAAAAGAAAAAAGATTGTGGCTTTCTTTCTTTCTTTCATAATTGTGCATATAATGATTTAAGCAGTGAAAGGCAAAACAAAAGTATAAACTGTCCAAGTTAATTTCTCGATCAAGTGATAGATACTTTCTGATGGAATCAAATGATCTTTCATGGTTTTTTGAGACACTCAAGTTTTGACTATTTATTGCTTCTTGATTTTAGCTATTAGATCATATTGTTTAAATGAATGACTTTTCATATGAACATTCAAAGTGCCCTCTAAGAACTGAACAATTTCCTTTTAATATGTTTGTAAAATATCATTTTGCTACAACATTTTTTAAATTGTGGTTTTTAATGTCACATTTCTTAATCCCATCAGGTGACAGCTGCCAAACTCACAGAGGTTTGTTTCTCCCTCCTGCAAAACTTCTCTGCCACACTCAAAATTTACAGTGAGGAATTGACAGATAACTTGGGAAAAGACAGCCCCAAAACAAACTGCTTTGAAAAGTTATGAAATCGTGTTATTGTCTGATATTAAAATCTTTTCCTGCCTAGCAAAGCCAGAGATAATCATAGATTTTCTCATCTCATTTTCCCACTTCTCCTGGTGCACTGTAAACCCAACTGAAGTACTACTTTTGTGACAGCTGACTATTAAGCAGGCAGTGAATGCTTTCCATTTAAATCACCCCGCTGTGTCACACGGAGCGACGGTTGCTCGGCTGTGACCACCACAGTCCCTGACAGGGCACTCCAGCCTATACAGTAGAGCCTTTCCACAAGTGCTCAAAAAAATGAACTTCTGAACTGCCAAACACACTCTTGCCAGGAATATTTCTTGGGGCTGCGGAGCTATGGCTGATACAACTCGCTCACTAAGAAACAGCTACACTCCGCAAATCTTTTTTGTGATTTAGACACAAGAGGAAAATGTATTAAAAACATCCACTCGATTTTAAACAATATTCGTTTCTGTTTGTATCAGCAAGAGGAGCTCGTGGGTGCACAATTCTTGTTTGGATTATTTTGTGTATCAACTGTTGTTTAACTATTTGGCTACAGCAGAATTGTAATTCTGGGCTGCACAGATTACAGAACTGCCATTCAGTACAGAACAGAACCAACTTTTATTGAGCTTCAATAATACCCTTGCATTTCTGCGATGTGCGAGATGATAAGCAAATGATTTAGTGTAAGAACGAACTGCTAATGTAATATGCAGGGGTTTGGGTTTTTTTGCCCCAAAATCTTACAATCTGTTTAGACTAAACATCAGGGAATGATCTATGCTACTACAGCATCCCAGTTTGCACTTCTAGTTCCAGATAACAGGTACAATCCCACTGCTATTTACAGAAAAGGGTCTGACTAGCATGGGAAGTGTTAAGTTTTATTTTGAGTCCAGAAAAAAAATATGGACACTGTGCCAGGAACTGTCCTTGCTCTGGCTAGCCAAAGTATTTATTGTCTTCTGTTAGGGCAGGTTTGCTAACACTACCTGTCCTTTCAGTCTCACTGATTATTGGGAAAAAAACTCCCTCTCCAAATAGTCACACAAAATATAAAGCAAAACTCTTAGTAACAATCAGCCCTTGAATTGGTGTCAGATTCAATTTTCTGCTGCTCTCTCTGCTCCTATCTCTCAAACCCGTCATCTTACCCGCCCTGCTTATTATTTATTTAGTATTTCATACCCAGTTGTGCAGCATGTCATTCCAGGCAAGTTCTGATAAATCTGTATTCTATGTGGGTTTTTAGCACCTGGTGTGGTTAGAGATCTACTGACAAACTTTCTCTGGATTGCTGTATTAACCACTTCTTCCTATACCAACATATGATTTTACCTCCCAATATTAATTGTAAACACACCAACTAAATATTTTTTTTAAAACATACACTTTTCAGATTATGAATGACAGAAGCATGAAACCATTTCCTTCCTGACAGTGGAGTGGTTATGTGCAAAGAAATGAGGAGTGCTGTTGGTTAACAGCGTTTTAAATTCAGAACAATTAGGTGCAGTTAACTTTGCCATTGTTCTTTCTGATGCTGGGGATGGTGGGTTCTTACCCGTAGAGCAATTACTCCTTTCATAAGCGGCTGTTGTTAATAGCATTAAAACAAGATTAAATACAACATGTTAAATATTGCAATTATTGTGGAAAATAAAATTATTTGGTGAGCATAATGGGGAGCAAATCAAGCATTTAACATGATCCAGGAAATGCTACTCCAAACAATTGCATTTGTTTTATGCAATTTTTCCCCTTTGATTGCTGACAGATGCCGTTTTGGAAACAAACATCTAAGTAGTTTTCCTTCAATCAGGAAAAAAACCACACACCAGAAAATGGCTACATGTTTTGAATTTAACTCTTGTCAATCAGCATTCTGCACAACACTCCCTGTGAATAGTATTGGGACAAAACGATGCCTTCCAAAGACTAATAAGCAACAAAGATATTTGCTTCTAAATCAGATCTGTTCTGAAGGAAGAAAAAGCCTTCGTGTGGCATCGACATTTGTGCAGATGCAGCTGTAAAATAAAAATGCTTGCACTATAGTGTGGTATTTCAAGTTGGAAATAAGTTAGGTGTGTATGTTGTGGGCTATAGGAGATTTGTCTTCTTACAGCTTGAGGCCTCAAGCAATGGATTGAAGCACTTGCCAGTTTCTTTCTGACTTCCTTCTGGAGAAGTGGCCAACTACCCACAAATAATTTGCTCAATTGTTGAGCAGAGTTACCTGCTGCAGCTCACACAGCACAAGCAGGCCCCTCTGTCTTCCCTTAGCCACAAGTTTGGATGAGGATATTGTTGTTCCTATCAAGTGCATGGAAACAGGAAAGAACGCTAAAAAAAGGCTAATAAAGTATATTGATTCAGATGACTGTATCAAGCTGGCATTTTACAGTCTACTGGAAACCAAATGCATGAGAGCATTAGAAATGTTGGCATAGTGGGTGGTTTCTCCAAATGTTGGCTTCTACTGTTCACATCGGTAAAAGAAACGCAGTAGAACTGCGGGCAGCTCCCAGTGCCAGACACATCTTTAGGATCTTAGACCTCGTTATTAGATTATCTATTACTTGCACGGTACCTATTGCCCATTAACCCTCTCTTTGTTCCCTTTGCCTCCTCCTATTTCTCCAGTTGCAATTGCTCAGAGTGTGATTTAGCACCAGTGTGATTTAGCTCTGTTCCTAATTTCGGAGGCGTTTTCCTTGGGAAGCCTCAACTTCGATGAGTTAAGAGGAGGATTTCCTTATCTTGAACAGCGACAATTAGTTCAAGAGCCACGTGAGAGCAGGCAGTTGATTTTTGGGCAGCCTCTGAACTGATGCAAAGTTGCTGACAAGGAGTGTGCTCTAGCTTTTGGAAATCCTATAATCCTGGCTTCAATCAGGAGGATCTGCTGTTGCTGAAGGCGTAAACAAGGAGAGAAACAGCACGTGACCACTGCTGCTGCACCTTCAAGGACTCCCGAGCCAAAAGGAGTGCCATGGTAAAGCTTCTACTGGTTGCCTAATGTTACACACACATTTTGGATGCTCTTCCTGAACCCAGGGAAAGTAGTCCTTTTGCCCTCTGCAGGAAAAGTTGGGTTTGGACTCTGCATTTCCCCCTGTGGCTCTGTTGTGTGTGTTTCTCCCTGCTCCCCTCTCACTCCTCTGATTTTCTTCCTACCATCTGTATTCCCCTTTTCCCTCATCTGAAACAAGCATCAAGATCTTGTTTCTGACAGAACGGTCTGTCAATATGGAAACACACTGACATCACAGACAGTGCTGTGACTTCATGTCTGAAAGAAACAGGAGGAACAGATGAAAGGACTGAAGGCGAAGGAATGACACATACAAACATTTTTAAAAAATAAGTAGAAATTCTTCTCTATCTACCCAAAATGCAAAGGAACATAAACCAGATTTATTTTTAAGTCTAAATATAACCAACTATTTCCTAATCTGTGACCATAACTCAGTACAACATTTCAACATGCTCTTCACCCATGAGAGGTCCCCGTCCCCCAGGAGCACACATCTTGGCTGGCTCAAGGCCTGTGTGACAGCCAACACGGCCTCAAGAAGGACTGAGCCGTGTCTTAAAAAAAGAAACGTCAAGCATGTATTGAGAGAAGCCTTTAGAGGGAAAGGAGGAATCCTGCCCTGGACTAATCTGTACCATCTAAGTAAATGCAAATTCATAGAATTTGAAATGAAAGTATTCTTTGAAATCACAAAGTCAGCTTGGATGCAGCTGGATCAAAGGTATCATTGCCTCAGTGGGGTGGGGCTACAAAAGATGCACAGAAAATACTGTGTGTACAGGGGTGGAATACCTTCTGTGATTTTTTCTCCTTAGAATTAATATTAACAAAAGGGCCGAACCACTATTTCTATTACTAGCAGAGGGGTTTTTTTGTAGAAGAATTTTGGAGGGGTTAAAAGCCCCACACTTCCTTTACTATTTGAATTATATATTTTGGGTTCCAGCATTAGAGGGCATGCAGAAGATACCGCTTTCCTGCCATCTCCAGAGCTACTGCAACCCCTTAATAAGAAGATTCATAACTAGTAGGAGAAGAGCTCAAGAAAACTAAAAGGTTAATATATTCTAACTAGATGTTGGGTATAGAATGTCAGATCTGTCAAATTTCATTACAGTTTGGTGCTCAATGAAAAAGATTTGATTTCTTTTGCCACTGTCCTACTATGTTCAAGTCACACAGTGCCAGCAGCAACCAGCCAACGACCACAGGCTGGCACTGAGCGGGCCCGAGTGGGAAGCCAGCCGCAAGGACCATCTGTTTCCGATTTCTAGCGAAGCCAAGATGTGCAGTGAAGTGCATTCCATTCACCCAGCCAGCCTTCTCCCTGCTCAAGTTATTAGTGTTACAAGTGAAATTATCTTTTCCAAACAGCGGGGGAGCTATAATCCTTATGGAACAAGGCTTTAAAAAAAGGGAAAAAAAGAGGAGGGGAAAAAAAAAAAAGAAAAAATAAAAAGGACAGAAAAAAGGCCCCCCAACACTCCCCCCTCTTCAAACATCTTTTGTCAAAGTTGTCGATGACACTGTTTGTAAATTTAATTGCCATGTTCACGGGTTTTATAATTTTAAAGGATGTTTTATTAAGAACTATATTCTCTTAGGGAAGAATGTGTATGTCATTACATGGGCTCTAATGTAATAAACCATTCAAATAAATTTAGAGGGTTATTTATGAATAAAGTTAAAAATGACAAGATGAATGCTCATTTAAGTCTCTCTAACATGAAGTGCCTTGAAAAACATCATAGGTTTAGAAGTATAATTTAAAGTGCGAATGCATAAACAGCGCTAATTACATGCTACTTACATTGTTTCAATATGTAATGCATATGTTTAACCTCGCAGAGGAAGGATTGGTCTTGGCACAGCAATCGTGGGGATTTAAGGGTATGCTAAACTGATAACTGTAGAATGAGCTCTGACACAGGATATTGGTCTCCTACTGTTACCTAAATGCCAGGTGAAACCAAAGGATTTATAGGAGGGCGGGTGAAAAGGGGGAGGGGGAAAGAAAAAAAAAAGGCTACACAATGAGGTGAAACTGAGAAGTTTATTTTCAAAGGGGGAAACATTTATCCTTTGACACCATTCCATTCCGGTGACTTTATTTCTAATATACCATGAGATTAATGATGTGGCTACTGTCACTGTGTCTGATGAACACTGGCAGAGCTGTGGAACAGTTGCTCCCCCTACTATTATTGGACATATTTGTAAATTGGCATCTATATGATGAACTCATCCCGTATGCCAGCCAATTGGAAAAAATCTTATTCAGGAGGACAGAGTTTTTATTTTCCTTTTGAATTCTATATGATAGCCAGTTGGTTTAAGATTGGCTGATAGAATTTTTGTAAAATTAACAAGGTTTGATATTTTTCGTGTCATATGATAATCTCTATATGACTCTTAGGCAAATCAGTTGTAGATAATTAAAGAAGTAAGTTATCATCAGGAAAAAGATCCCTGGCATACCAGAAGTGGGCCAGTATTTAAGTCTTTGCTTAGGGAGGGCACAGTTGCTGAACATTGCCGTAATGATTCACTATCCCGTCCCGAAAGGATTTATTAATTCTAAAGTAATCCCATTCTAAATGAAAATCCAGAATAGCTTGTTCCATTCATTTTCTTAGTCTCTTTCAATCTATTTTTACAGTCTAAAACTATTTTAATGAGTGGATGGTATAACACATGAAATGCATCTGTTGAGTCACCTGAAACCTGATTATGAGATGAGCTTCTTCTTTGGATTTTAATTTTTCCTCTGTATCTTCAGAGGTGCAACTGGACACTGATAATCTCTGTTCCAGGACATTATTTGAGCTATGGCTAAGCTGATATTAACACAAATCATAACCTCATTCCAAATTTTCTGTGTACCCAGAAACATCTGCTATAGCTGCACATGCTGCCCAATTTTAGGATGCCTTGTTTTGCAATGAGTAAAATGTATTTCAGGCTGTCTGGTGCTGTGAGAAATAACCCTTCAGAATCTCCCCATGCAAACTTGCTTCTTTGTAGGTCAGGAAGAGAGGGGTGCAGAAGGACCCACAGAACTCAAGTAGGGAACTGGGGGAATTGCTCCAGCCAGCTTTAATATTTGAGATCTACAGGGAATGGGAAGAGAGTGAGGTCAGCAGGTGAAAATGCAGAAACTCTGCACATTTCTGTCATGGACTTTGTCAGACACAGGATGCTGAGGGCCAGTGCTTGCTGAGCCCATGGCTATTTGTGCAGGCACAGGCAAGGGTCAGTTGCCAGTTTGTACATAATGCCACAGGACAAGTTTTGGATTCGAAGATTGAAGCCTCATATGCTCTGGGAAACTAATCTCTGATCATTTCCTTTTGCTTTTACTTACTCTTCAGTTTTTGGATAAGGTGGCTCATAGTGGAAAAAAGGATTTTATTGTTAACCAGGAGGGACAGACAAGACCTCAAATCTCTCTGGAATTGCTTTCTTGGACAAGACCTACTGAGTTCAGCAGTGCTGGTGGACTTTCAGGCAGCAGTGCTAAATCAGTGCCTTTTATCATCTACAGCTACATGAAAGACTGAGAATACTCCTTCCTAATGAGAGACTTCTGTAACACTCTCTGCTTAGGGCTATTCTTAAGGAATAAGGAATCCAAGACAGATGTGGCAGTGACCATCATGTTACTCTCAAAGACCAAATCCCTCAAAGCAAAGGAAATATGAACAATTAAAACAATAAATACTCTGAATCATAGGAATTTCCAGTGCCCTCAGTTCTGACTCCAGTTCCACACATTAATTTGTATTTCTTGAGCCATGAATAAGTAAATCCTCTTTTGTTTAGAGAACGAGATTAAAATGCTACTAATATTAAAAACACTCCTGTTTGCTGGCTCATACATCTAGTTAAATACCTGCCAATTTCTTTGCTTTACCTCTTGAGTGTCACACTTGTCCTCCTGCTAATACCAGCTGACTGTCAGCCAGCAGGCTGAGCACTGCAGGTAAATACCTAGAGAAGTGCTTTGGCAGGGCTGAGCTCTGTGTAAGCAAATTTTACAAGCAAGTCAAGCATAATCTGTTGAAGTGGCTCTGGATTACTGAATATTTAACAGTAAGATAATACTTCTGTGACTGCAAAGACATATTTACACTCCTGTGTAATCTATGGCACTGGACATCACATCATGGAAGAGAAAACTGAATGAAGTTCAAAACACATCACTCTAAATCACTCTAAACACCTATTTATTTTTCCCTCCAGTTAACTGATCATAGAGACAAAGGAATTTTGGAGGTGAAGTCTGTAGCATGTGTGTCTTCTGGTCGGGCTCCTTATATTTTTTCAAACAGGTTTTAAAAATCTGCAAGAGTCTTAGTTGATAATAACCAACACACCAAGAAGAGCAAAAATTTTTCAACTAATCAAGTTGAAAATTTGTCATGAGTTGAGAATTTATGAAACTTGATTACTTCACATATTTGAAAATCAAGTCTTTTTCAACACATGGTATATTGCCATATTGCCAGCAAACACGATGCTATGTAGAAATGATTTTTTTTTTTTTTTTTGTATCCACTGGAATTCCCATTAAAACAAGACAATATAACAAACGTAAACCTTTATGGCCTTGATTCTGAAAACCTGACTTTTTCCTCATGCTAAAGGCCTTTCTTTTGCAAAGCTGCCTGACAGATACGAAAGAATTGGTTGACATTCTAGAAAACAGAAGGATGCAGGAATTGCAGTGTCCCTTGATGCAAATCCATCTTTTCCTAATGCTGGTATCCAGTAGCAAGAAGATGACACTTGTGTCTATGAAGGCTCCTTTAGAGGGGGTTCAGGGCCAGGAGCATTCCTGGGAGTGGGTAAAACAGGAGGTGGTTCCTTTCCTGCCACCTCACCTGTCCCTTACAGGATTTCTTGCTTCTGTGTGCTGGCAGGAATTTGCACAAACCCAGAAATGAGTCTGGGGGCTGCTTTTATCTTCATAGGTGTCACTTGAGGAATAGCTGTGAGCTTTTCTCCATGCTTGGGATCAAAGGTGCTCAGTGCTGAAAAGCTCAGGAATGATTTCAAAATGTACTTTGAAGCTTTCCTGGTGGGAACAGCTGGAATGTGTGTCTGTGTTACCAGCTCTAATACTATGAGCACAAACACAAGCTGAGTCACAGTGGACGACAATGCTGCTGACAAAATGTTTTAAACTGCAAACTAAAACAACAATGGGATTATTTATGGACTGCAACTCTTATTTTAATGTCAATAAATGTACTGGATAAATTCCCCTTCATTAGCTGGAAACCTCAGAAGGAAACAGAAATATTCTGGTAAACCACAAGCTTGTTCTTAGCAAATAGATGGCTGCATTTCCACTGCCGAGGCATAGCCAGACTGTTTCTGCACTGGGATAATAAATCTCTGGGAGTGAAAAACAAAGTCTATAAAAGCAAGACCTCCAAAGTAAGGGTGTGAGACACATGGCCCTCAAGCCTCCAGAGGATGGCATTAGAAAGTATCAAGAGTAGGGGTTTTTTTCCTTTTTATGAATGGAAAACATGTTTTGCAAGATCTACCATTCAACTCAAAACAAATGGTTGGAACGAGTCCCTGTCACTATGGGAGGTGTTTGCTCTCCTATCTACTGGGCTGCAGACAGCCCAGACAGAGGGAGTTGCTTTGACCGCTGTGTGCTGCAAAATAGAAAAAAAAAAAAAAAAAAAAAAAAAAGAGGAAAAACACAAAAATAATCCATTACACCCCCCTGATTCCTGAGATGTCTGAGGTGCAGAAGGAGCAGTTCTTTGTAATATCTGACTCCACAGATATGCATCAGCCCATGGCATACACAAAATAGAGGGTGCTCTAATGCTTTCCATCCAACCTCTGGTCACTTCACTCCTGCTGGTCCTGGAGAGAAACGGAGGACCCAGAATTGCCACTGGGACTCTCCCATCACGGGAGAAACGCCATCAGATCAGCTGAGGTCAGCTTCCCATTCCTTGAGAATGCTTTTCAGAGGCAGACAGAACAAGTACTGCTGTCTCCCCGTGTTTCTAGAGCGAATAGTTTCATGTCAGGATGGAAAATCCAAACATCACAGTCACAGATTGCCTTTTTGTTCTGCTCCTCAGCACTTATCTGTCTTCACTTTTCCTTTCTAAATCTGTGGTTCAATGTCTTATCCTGCACCTAATGGCTTGTAAGCTATTTCCAAGATGGAAAATGTGGTATTCTCTTATCTGTGCAGCATTTTGTTTATTTATAGCATGACACTAATGACACTTTGAATTTGCTTCTGAGTTTTTTCTTATTGTAAAGACAAGGCACACAAACAATTGTGTCTGGGTCTAAGTACATTCTTAACCCCATTCAATTTATTTCAGATGCTGAGTCTTCAGGAAAAGGGACCAATGACTAATAAATCAGGTGTTTCTTCCTTAACCTACTGGGATCAATAAGAAGCAGGAGAAAAAAGTTCTTGTTTGCATGAGATAACACAGACAAACAGCACCATGTAGTGGGTAAGAGCATATTTCAGGCTCTAACATTTGCACAGAGGCTCAGCTTGTTGTGACTTGTATTTCAGCAAGACTAAAAATTGTTTGCTAAGAAGGGAATACAGGGGTGCAAATATTACTTGCATATTCATGGAAGGCACATAATCCCCTTTTTACTGAGCAATTTATGTAAACCTCAAAAAGCCCAACTGAGTTGTGCTTCCAAACGTACAGTACCTCAATATGTTCCAAATGAGGCAGAAAGAGAAAGGGGCAAGAGAACTCAGCACCTTTATGTACAGCCCCAACCCCTCTAGTCAGAAATGGATGGTACTTTGCCTAAAATGTCTAATTTTGTCTTTAAAATAAACAAAAAAAAAAAATCAGATTCCTCCTCATAACTGCTTCACCTAAGAATATAGTGATCACCTTCCTAAAGGGAAACAACGATCACTACAGCTTATTTGTGTTGGGAAACCAGTGCTCTGGTGCATCATCCAAACCATTATTCCACAGTGGATTAACCCAGACAATACTTATCAAAAAAGGCACACCACAAATATGAGCCAGGAATACATTACTGGGAAAGCTGCCTGGACCAATGTGAAATTAGAGAAAATGGGCAAGTATTATGTATCAAACAATGCAAAACACTTGCACAGACTATGAACATACATCACTCTAACTGCTTTTATATTAATTTAAACCAAGTAAAAAAATTATGAAAACGAAACTCTGTCTCCCTTCAGTGTCTCATCAGATTGCTTTATCCTCACAGCTCCACAGGAACCCAGTGCCTCTGCACTCATATTCTCCACTCGTGCCTCTGCCAGCATCTCCCTGATAGCAGCCACACATTTCCATCCTCCCTGGGGATGGGACACATTGCAAGTCCCATCCTCTCACCTCTGCACACCCCTTGTCCTACTCTTTCCGCACTTCATTATTTCTCAGACCTGCAGTCATCAGTTTCCCCAGTCTAGATCACCTTGCTCAGCACTCTTAGCTGCACTCAGCAGCAACACAAACTTATCCCATAGGTATTCCCATCTCTCCACAATGCCACGCTTCTGCTCAGACCTCTCTTGCTCCACAACTGGCCTCTTTTCATTCTCAATGTATTTCTGGTTTCTTTGTCCTCCCACTTCATTCTGTAACTCCCTCAGCCCGCCCCACTGGAGTTCTCTGGTCATTCCCACACCCACCTCTGTGGCAATCTACAAGTCAGAAAATGCTTGATTCATCCCTCTTAGCTGGGACAATATAACACAAAAATATATAGAGACAAACAGAGAAAGCCAGATGTGTTCACTAACCCCTGTGCTTTGTGCCTTCTAACACCCCAGATTATTTGGAGTAGGGATCTTATTAACTCTATTTATACTCCAGCTAACACATAGAGGCCATGAATGGGAATTTGATTTCTGGACAATTTCATTCTATAAAGTAAATTTTATTCTAAATAAATCGCTAGAGAAAAGATACTGGTAAAATCTGTCTTGTTCTAGGATTTAATAACAAATGTACTATTTGGTGCATAATAGGCAATTCATTTTGCTATGCATTTACTCTATTTAAAACATAAAGCACTTAAGGATATTTGGAGTATGCAAGACTATTAGAAAATCAATTTCTATTCTGGTTTATAGCCCAACCACTTAAAGTCTTAATTTGCTACAATTCACTTTCTGATATTCTGACTCGTTAAAGTGAATCAGCTACCTCCTGAACTCTGGTCATATGCTTGCTGGAGCTAAACTATTTAATTATTGTCTACCACATCGACTCTCTCCACTTGCTTATTACCTACATTTATGCATTTACAGCTTCAGTCCAGGTTGTTTGCACTTGCTTGAGAACCTGCTGCCTCTTTTTCCGAGGTTTGGAGGAGGGAGGCTTTGGTTTCACTGAGGGCTATCCCATTCCACTTGACAAATAAACAAACAGCAGAGTAACTGGCAGGAAGTCATGTCCCTTTGGTGAGCAGGGCTCCAGCTCATCAGAGGGCAAACCAGGCAGCATCATTTTCATTCCAGCACAAAGTGCCCATTCTTGACTCCTTGACCAAAGGAAGCAAAAGCAGAGGGACAACGAGCGCAGCACATCTGCAGGGCTGGGTTTCACAGGAAGTTATGCAGCTCCTCCACAGATAAGTTTCACTGAAGAACAAAGACTGATTCTGTTCAATGCTCCGAGAATGCTGCATTGAACCTGGACTGAGCTTTTCATTCCTTGAAAATGAGGCTCAGAGAGCAAAATCTAATTTCTCCCTCACCCTTGTTTAAATTAGCTGCACGATTTTCATATCAGCCCTCTACTTACCATATGAAGAAAAGCTTAAAAGACACCCACTCCTTCTCCAACTAAGTTTACATGTTTTATGTATTGATTTTAGCAGACTACACACAAGTTGGTGCATCCAAGATAAATGTCAGAGCAACAATGACTAAACCAGTTATGTGAAACTTAGTCCCTGATATAGAGTTGCCTTAAAGCTTAAGAAACAAAATATTTATGACCAAGAGCAAGACAAATGGTGCAATAACACATTAGCAGGCAGTATTGTCACTGATTGCAAACATATTTTGAGCTTACATATTTCATGTACACCCTGACCTCAGAGGCACTCTACCCACTACAATTGGTTTTGCAGCAGCTCAACATTTACCAGGAGATAATGAGGTGTGTTTTTGAACGATACAAGCAGCATTAGATGTAGTGGGAGCCAAAAACATGATCATATTAAAAGCAAATAGCAGAGCAGATTACCTCTTGCCCTCTCTTTTAGCTTGAGCAGCATATTCCAATAAGTGCAGAAGAGACACTGTCAAGTACTTCTTTATAGTTTCATTTTCTTTTTTTTTTTTAATCTCCATTGCTTGCAATGCCCTTGCCCCCTTTAAAAGCTGCAGAATAAAATTCCTTTCTCAGTCAATTTTGTACTCTCTCCCTCAGCAAAGAATGACACAGGATAAAAAAATAAAAGCTCAAAACTTCACCCCCTCTCCAAAAGAAGAAATAGAGATAAAGGTTAAAGATAAGTTTTCATCAAAATTTAGAGGAACCATTAAGTTCAAGAGAAGGTCATCAGCCCTGGTCCTAATTATTGCTCATTTCCACTGTGCACAGCTCTGGGAGAATAGTGGAGCATTTTATAGCAAACCATAGCTAACAGTAAGCATAGCCTTGGAGATTCTGCTCTGCAAGGAGCCCAGTAGAATCTTTTCTCAAAATATTTCTTGGGCAGTTTTGGAGTAGAAGTTTTGAAACATGAGGAGAACAAGGTAAGAGTGGTCTGGGGGAGGTCCCTGGATCTGAGCAGTATCACTGTGGCAGCTCGGTGATGCAGATCCCAAGAATTCCCCTTGGTGGCTGCCTGATCCGGAGCTGGGCTGGGGCTGGAAGCAAAGGCTGTTTGTGCTGGCTCAGGGGCTGGGAGCCCCGTGGGGCAGATGGGATCACCTGGGAAGGTGGGCTGGAAGCTGCTTGTTTACCCTGGCTGGGTGCTCCAGAGCTGGAAGTCGTCCCCATGAAGGAGAAAATATCCAGAGCCCCTGAATTTATAGGTTGGCAGCCTCCAATTTGGTTTTTTCCTAACTGGAGTTGAGAAACTGTCTCTTTGTGGTTATTGATAGAAATTTTCCTTCAGTTTCAGGTCTGATAAGATTATTGTTTCTTCTGTAACTTAAAAATCATATTTCTGCAGACTGTTATTTAAACACTTGACCCTTGGTGCTGTCTGTCACATACAGGAGCACTCCTTTTGGGTTAGCATAGAGATTGAACACGGCATTCAGAGTGGTGCACATTTCTGTATTAAACATATAATTTCCATGTGCTGTGGGTCTAAATTTGACTTAATTGCTTTCTCTCCTCATGTATTGTAAGTCTGTACAAGAGCAGCACAAGGAAGAAAGGTTTCACATCTCCACCTCCCTTCCCACCTTCCAGCCAGTACAAGTGATTCAAGTTAATTGTATGACATCACAGCAGTAATTACTCTCCAATAATGGTTTGCTCCCTTGTGTGACAGTGGGCATTTGGGTCAGCAGATGCCATAGTGGCACTGACATAAAAGCTTTGCCTGCATCTTATCTCTCCTTTCTGAAACCTTCACCAAGCTTCCTTCTTTCATTGTTTTCTTTAGGGATCCACAGGGAATCAGCTCAGCTCCTCAGTACACCAAACAAGCTGATTTAGCCAGCCCAAGCTCAGATATATTAATTATGAATCCAGAAAGAATCAGAGACTGATTCACAGCATAGCTACAACTCCATTACAACAGACAAACCCCAGCTGAAGTTATTCTTTCGCCAAAGGAACAGACAGCTGCTATTCAAGTAAAGGTAGCACATCACCTTGAGAAAACTGTTACATAAAATCATATCTTTCTACCTCTGGGAAGAAAGCAGCAACTGGCAGCTGCTCCAAGATGGTACCTTCTGATCCCACCTCTGATCAGTGTGGTGGCCAAAGCAAAGTCACTGTCTCCTGCTTCCTCCTGTCTCCCTCCAAATTCCCTGGGCAGCCAAACTGCTGTGGATGTGTGAGCAGCTCAGGAGCAGCAGCCTGGCTATCAGGTGAAAGAAATTACTCCCACTACATACAGAAAATGCAGTTATGGGAAGACCCATGGTTTGGGACAGGGACCTTCTCTGTAATGCACTCTGGGAAACTGGGCATGGATCTTTTCCTCTGTCCAAGTGTCCACCAAACTGTCCAAAGCTTTGCTGTTTGAGAAGATATGCAACTCAGAATGCGTGTCATTCATTGTATCCAGCATTAAACAAAATATTTAGTGCATTTTTAATGCTGTAAAACCTTTTAAAAGATTTTAAAACCGTCCACTGTGGGACAGAATTAGAATTGTTTTGCTATCTGCAACAGGCCTGGCCTCCAATCACATAATTAAGCAATCACAAATTGCAAAATTGGTTTGTTTGGTTTCCACACCACACAAATACTGATAAAAGCTTTTTAGTTTGTCAGTTAGTGCACTGTAACTTACAGGTTATGGGCAACACAATTTGGCAGATTTGGAGCTTGAAGACCACATGCTTATCTCCCCATATTTCCCCCACACTGGATACTTTACTCAGTGCGCTCTCTCTGGTTTCAGTGGCTGCATGCACTCAGATACTGTAGCAGCTACAAAGCGAAATAAAAGATTTAAGGCTTGTTAAGCATAAAGGATTTTTTTTTTCATTTGAGACAGAGGGTTCTACTTCCTGCAGCCAATTACACCATCTTTAACCATTGCAAGGACTCATAAGCAGCAGCATATGCAGAGTGACTGGCTGCATTTTGTAGCTCAGTTCTTACAGACACAGACACGTGTCCTGAAGACCAGAAGCACCATATGCTACAGGAGGGAAGTGCTGGGGCTTCTGCACCATCTCATGTACTCCTCCTGTTCCTCAGATTACCCAAGTGCACTGAGTAGCCAAAGCTGTTCACATAAAAATTGTGCACGTTGTACCCGTGCAAATACTTTATTCATTATTATTGTATATTTATAATAAATATACTATCTGTAACAATAACAACAACAAAAACACAACAACAACAGCAAAAAAAAAAAGAGCAGAAGATTTTTCCTAAATCATTTAAGCAGGTTCTCTGCAAGATTTCCAGCAGAAACTTTTGGCACTACAAATTTGCCAAAATTGCGCTTGCTGAAACTTTAAATCTTTATGAAAAAAAACCCTATAGATTACAAGGGAGAAAACAGAACTACACCAGAAATACCTAGGGAAAGGAAAGCCAATATTCTCTCACGGGTTTTCCAGACTACCTAGCAGAAAGTTAATGCTTAAGGCCCCACAGGACAGTTCAAAATGCATATAAAGATTTTTGCTTGCTGTCAAACACACCAGTTAACTGAGGCTTTTAGATCCCAACTCTGAACAAGGGTCTATGTTAAACATCAAAATCCTTGGAGGATCACCAGGAAGAACATAAGGAGGATACAATACTTTGATCTACTTTTGTGGGTGATAGGGGGAACAACATTCTGCTCTTTAAAGAGCAGAGAGACTTCACAGTCTGTATTTGTATTTATTTTCCAGCAGGATTTCCAATGCACCCAAGACCAAATGTCCACAGTAAGTACTTTCTGGAAAGAGGAAACATCTCAGTGTTGAGTGTACCATGGCAGGGTGTTTCATCTAGCACCTAGCTCATGAAATGGAAATAAAGGGAACTTGACAGCAAATGAAACTGCTTGAGGAATCAAGCAGTGGGACTGTGCTCCAGAGGCTGATTAGTTCAGAAGGTTACCAAGTACAGTATTTGATAATATTTGCAAAAGCTTGCTCTTCAGAATCAGGCTCCCCTAAATTTAATTCTCATTCTCTCTGCGTTGCCTCTCTACATGAAGGTAGATGGGCAGCTTGCATACTTAGTCACGAATGGAAGAGCTTTGCTATTAAAAGGCCAAATTCACAATTCTGCTGCCATCTCTATGGCTACAAGGTTGCACTTTCAAAACTGACAAAATTAGACTTTGGTTATATCTATATAAAATTATTGCTTTATGAGAGGTGATTTGGATTTATGCTGGTGCAAGCTAAATTTAGCCCTGAAGCTGATGTTTCAGGGATTTTAATGAAGTGCTAATTTTATATGGCTTAAAATAGAACTGGAAAACACCTCCTACACAATTTTTCTAATATCTGGGTTAGCGTGTCTGTTACTTCAGTTACTTTGTGCTTTAAATTATTGGCATTTGACTTGTGGTTTTGGCAGCTATAATCTGCTTCCTCCAATTAGCAAAGAATGGGGAAGGACTTCTGTTTTTAAATGCAATTCAATATGGACAATATTACATCAGTTTCATCCACTGAGAAATCCAGAACTTGCTCGCACCCAGCCCAGTTCTGCTGCAGAAGCATTGCACTGTAATTGTCACACATTTGCTAAAGCCCTGGTGTTAATTCACACTGGAGCCAAAACCTGGTCACAACAGGCAGGTGAGATTGTCCAGGTGTGTTCCTGGCAGAAGCACAACCGAACCTGTGCTGCAGCAGTGCAGGTGTTGTGCAGCCACGCCTCCCACTGCACCTGCGCTGCTGTGCCAGCTCTTGTTTCCAGGCCACCACATTGTCTGGGATGAAGAAATTCCATCTCCAGGGAGTGCTGGCATTTGGAGTTGTGCAGTTTGTCTATGCCCAACAGAAACACCTTCACACCTGAGCATATAACCATACATGAGAGCACATAACAACCCCACTGCTACATGCAATCCTTAAAAGCTGCACACTGCATGCCACCTGCTAATCACCAGTAAGAGGCTATTGTAGCCTTTTAGGGGCATTGTTATTTTAAAATAAATATACTAAGTGGATTTACACATTCAGTCAAGGAATGAGCAGACTGTTAAGAGAAGTCCTATATATCTGACAATTTCTCTGCCCCTGCTTAGAACAAACAATTCCTTTTGCAATCAAACAACATCTTGATGGTCTACATCAGCATTTACAGGACCTTGAAACTAGCATGTTTCTGTCTCCCAATGTTCCCCATAGAAATCCCACAGATATCTTCTTTGAGACACTGATATTTTGTCCACTTTCACCTTTATTTCAGAGAGGGGACTTCTAGACTTTTCTATGCTCTGAGCAAAGATTTAGTGCTTCAGAAAAATACATCTAGGCTACTCTGCCTGCCTCCTTCCTGCCACTACAGCACATAAGGAACTGGACTGAGGGCGCAGGACTCCTCAGGTAACATCAATCCTGACTCTCCCTGTCAGCCCCAGTTTATGTTTTGAATGCTCTGTGGTTGTGAGCAAGGCAGGAGGTGCAGGGTGCAGAGGCACTCCCACTCTGCTGCAAAGGATAATTCCCTGCTCCCAGGCATTCTGCCCCCTTCAATCACTGCCAGCCTTGGGGGGTTGGCTATGCTTCAGCTCGCCTCCAAATGAAGTTATGGAGGAGGATCCAGGCAATTCAGACGGTGCGGGATGGATGTCAGCGAGTTGGACCCTCAGTAATTAATGGTTCATAAAGATTCCTGGTGTCCAAAATGAGCCTGGTTATGTGACAACATCAATCTGTTCCAGGGGGTGATCAGAGGCAGGTGAGAGGAATAGGTCTGTGCCATCACTCTCCAGGATGTGCCTGGGGAAGAGTCATGGCTCGGCTTCTTCCAGGTCTTGTTATTACACATAACATCCCCTTTGTGCTCTGACAGTGAATGTAAATGGCCCCAAAATCAAAGGACTGCAAAGGACAACAGAGGTGAGCTACCCTAGAGCCAAACTTCTCAGGTTTGTGTCAGCTATTCCACTCCTCTGCTAAAGGTGCAATGTCAGACTAAAACAATGAAAAATGGGGTAGAGTTTCACAGAAGTCAGGTCATTTTCATGGTGGTGTTTGCCTGGAGTAGGACTGACCAAATCACCAAAAACCTCCCCAATCTTGAGGGTTTTGTCAGGGCACTTTACCAGCTTAACCACCAAATGGGATGTAAACATGCATTTAATCTACTTGGTGCAGAAACCAAATAACAAAACACCTTTTTTTTTTTTTTTTTTAAATTCAACCAATAAGCAACATTCAGTGACTAACAAGCAAGAGCTAGTTGTGGAAGAAATATTACTTTTGCAAGAATTACTGGATTTTGTGGAAAGAAACTTCATTCAGAATTGAATTTGATTCACTTCATTCAGAAGTCTCCCCCCTCCTCCTTTTTAAAACCAATATTTAAATTTATTACTTAGGAAAAAGAATTAAAATGTCTCTTCTCCCTGGAAGAAGTTTTATTACTTATAAGGATCCTTTACAAAATTGCTTTGATTAAATGAAGAAAAAGAAAAGATGAATAGATAGCTAAATATCCTCTAATAAGAAAAGTTAATAAGGAAAATGGTTCTAATATTTCTTTCTCTGATAATGGCTCCTTTGTTTTGGTTGCAGAGGCAGAAGTGAAGCACACACTCAGTGCTGCATTCCCACGACTAAATCACCTGCAGGATTGCATTTTGCATTTGAAAGCTCTTTGACAATGTCTGTCCCAGGGTAGATTCCTTCGCTTCTTTGATGCGGTTAAGCAATTTTGCACAATCATGTAATGGATTAAATTAGACTTAGTCTTCCCTGAATGTTTTATACGAGGTCTGGGTTAGAGATGGAGCTCAGCAGCATCCACTCACAGTGGAGAGCACACTTGAAAACATTTTGCAGGATGGGCTTAAGTTGAAGAATCAAAATCAGAACACAAACCTCTACTTGTACAGAAAAAAATATGTCCTGTTTTCAGTGACCTTACTCTTTTTCCCCCCTCCTTTCCACCTCTGAGCTGGAATATTAAATTGTGTCATTTTCTACTATTCCATAAACACCTTTTGAAGGTGGGGAAAAACAAACCCCACTGCACTTAGTACCTCAATGTATTATCTCAATAAGAGGTTTTGAGAGAAAAATGAAAAGACTGCAAGTTCTTTTGTGTCACCAACAGCAAACCATCCATTCTTCATCCCTGGAAGAGTTCAAGGCCAGGTTGGATGGAGCTCCAAGCAACCTTGTCTAGGGAAAGGTGTCCTTGTCCACAGCAGGGGATTTGGAACAAGGTGATCTTTAAGGTCCCTTCCAACACGGGCCATTCTAGGATTCACATCACTGATGAAAAATGGAGCTGGTAGGAGGGGGAAAAACCACTCCTCACTAAAAAGTTGCTTTCATCTTATATACTTAACTTGTATTTAATGAAGGCATTTATGAGCAAATGAAGTATTTTGCAGGTATTTGCTATGACATAAAATAGACCTGGGGAATCCATTTCAGGGAAAAAATACCCTTGATCAGGCAGTCTGCATTTAATAACATAGCAGAGGACATAAGTATTTAATAAAAAATAAATCTAATAATTAGGCCTCATTTTTTACTACCTGGCTTGCATTTAAAGGTCTGGTTTAAGGTGCAAATGGAAAACTGTCTTTTGATTTCAGGAGACTTTGGCTGTGTGTTGCTTAATAACAGCTTTGCTAATGAAGTGTCTGTTGGTTACTGAACATGACATATTTCCTGGCATTTTAAAAAACTCTTCTAAATATAGAAGAGTTTTTTAAGTAAATAACAGAAATTGTCTACTCTTGGAGTTTCTTAAAAATGAGGAAAAAAAGCAGCAGCTGACGCTATGTTAGTTAACATAATTTCAAATACTTCTTTTAACATTGAAAAGGGGGATTTTGCACTTAGCCCTGATAATAACCAGTGGAAGGCCCTCTCTCTACTCTTACACAACCAACCTACTTGGGCTGCACCACCATTCACATCCCCTTTTCTTTAACTTATTGTCTGCTTTGTTTTATTCTGAATGAAACTCAAAAAATTCTAAAAGTTATTTGGGTTGAAACTGTAAACCACATGAAACCCCTGCTATAACTTAGGTTTTTTTTTTTCCTAAGCTTAGTCAGAATTCTAGCCAAATTGACAAACATTATCAGAGCTTCAGGTTGGTGCGTGTGAAACAAAAATCCCCCAAAATCTGAAAACCAAGTCACTTTTGCCTTATTTTGGGGATTTCTGTGGAGAACATTAAACAGTCCTGTGTAACAGGATTAAAGTAAATTTAACTTTCAGGGTCTGAAATTTCTTCCTCCAGGGTTTAATGACAGTTTTATTAACATAAGTTGATGCAGGATTAGACCGTTAAATATTTAAATCCCAACACTTCCTGAAATTAATCTAGAAAGGGGAAAATTTCAGCCTGTTCCTTACCTAAAATAATCTATTCCACCAATGTGCTTCTATGGTCCACTCTTCTCATAGAGATGATTTAGGAAATGGGATACAGAGTCACCAGCTAATTTACTTTTGGCTAAATTTGCCCGGAATACTTCTGAACAATTAGCACTCTGGTCTGAAGGACAAAATTACTTTGACAAAGTCGTGCCTAGGGGCTGCTCCATGACGCGTTCAGAGTCCGACATTTTTGGTACATGTCTGGAATTGACAGTGACTCAATACATAAGGATATCCTTTCATATTCATTTATGTGATAACCTCACTTTTGTTGGCACAGGAATATGTTGTCTTTTAACCTGACTTAAGAAGCTGGCCCTAGAAATAGTCTTCATCTTTTTGGATAGCAAGTTGGAATCAAGATTATTTTGACAGATGGCATCTAGCCTGTCTAATATGCCTTTTACCTGCTCCATAAATATTGATGACTTTAATACATTTGTGTTCTGCCATATGCTTCTTAAAGGTACACTTCCAAAAACTTGACTTGGTGTGTGATTTAGATGGAATTAATCTCCATTTTGTAGTACTATAAATGAGATCACAATCACACGTATTGTGTCTGATGTTGAAAGATTAAAAATGGTGTGTGTGAGGGTGCAGGGGGTAACTCCAGCAGATTTACACCCCATTCCCTCTTAGTCCTCACATTGTGCGTGTTACAAAGTACAAGGGGAATATGTCTTTATATTATAAAATATTTAACACAGAAAGGAGTTTGGACAAAGGGAAACCCCTGCCTCACAAGGTCCTGCCACTTGAACCACATTTAAAGCATTTTTGCTCTCTCCATTACAAAACCCTTCAGCTCTGTCACCTCCTATGAGTGCCATATAAAATGCCTCAAAGAAAAAAACATTGGAAAGATTAGATACTTACTAAATCAGGTTTTTTAGAGTCACAATTGCATGAGCATCTCATATGCACACTGATAGACTGCACAGATATTCCTCTGCAGAAGCCATTTAAAAGACATCGCTCCATGTTTTCTGGAGGAGGACTGTTTGCTTTATGCAAGGACAGTTCCTTTGAACTCAGCCATTTCCAAGGCAGATGGGGTGCACAATTAGCCCTTTTATTATTAACACACTTTCCTGCTTCTCCACCAAGGTTACAGACTCATTCACAGGGCCGTCACTGAAATGGGAGCGGGGCCAGGGCTGCTGGCAGGAAAAGGGAAGATGTGGGCAAGTGAAAGCCCAAGAACCATTCCCCCAGGCTCCCGTGGCCTTGAAAAAAGCAGAACTGCTTCCAACGGGAAGAGCCTCATGCCCCAAGCTGGGAGAAGTTGGCTTTGACTCCCAGCAGTTTTTCCTCTGTTGGATTTGCCACCTTGTCTCATTGAGCAAAAACGGCAGCCTTAGCTCAGCCCCTCTTCACATTTCACTGCTGCTGCTTCCTTTGCCCACTCCAATCAGAAATCTTTCAAATAATGCCCGGGACAATCTCTGTGCATGTATTTGTCAAGGTAGTCTGCAATACAGCTGAATAGCGCAATACACATAAGATATGGCATGGCCTTCATAGTAAACTGTAGGAGTAATACTTCAAAATTTCATAAAATACGAAATAATGCAAACTTACATTGTTGCATTAGTTTGAAATGATAACATTTTTGCAAAGAAAAAATATTGTGAAGCAGAATTGGGGGTTCCAGTGAAAAGAATTTTTCTCAAGAATGATGAAAAACTTCTAAAACTTGCAACATTATGTAGCTGCAGTTATCCAAAAATTTATGAAAGATAACTTTCTATTCTGTCTGGAGCACAATTTCTCTTGCTATTTCCAGAGAAATGAGAGATTAAAATTCAGTTAGAATCATACAATATCCTGAGTTGGAAGGGACTGTCAAGGATCACTGAAGTTAGAATAATGATATGAGCATTTACTAATATTTCCCCATATTTAAACCTATTTGCTTTTGGTTTTTTTTTTTTTTGTTTTTTTTTTGTTGGTTTTTTGGTTGTTTGGGTTTTTTTGTTTGTTTTTGTTTCTTTTTCTTGTGAAGTGCTTGCTGTTAATTACTGTGCTATACAAGGGGAAGATAGTGCACCCTAGCTCATCATTGAGGAAAGGAAAAGAGAATGAGAAAACCTGCTGAGCATATTTTCAGAAAGAATTGCTTGATAAATAATAACCACTTCAGGGCTCAGTATGTAAAAGAGATGTTGGTGGTCCCACTGATGCTTTGGTACATTTAGTGATGGCAGAGGCTGTTTGTTGGCACTGAACTCACACAGGAGCCACATCCAGTGAGATGCTCACAGGAGAAATACAGGCAGCTCACTGCTGTCACTTTGCTACCCCAAGTTTATTACAAAGGGACCCCAAGCACCATACAAAACCATCAGGAAGGTTTCTCCGCAAAGCATTTATCTAAACTCTCTTCAAATTAAACAAAAGTTTTACCAGCCTTTTTTTTTTTTTCTCAGCCAAGTTGTAAGAGGCTTGGTGTGTGTCCACTTTGATTAGTTTAAATTCCCGCACTCACAGTCAGGATTTATCCCTGGGCACTAACTTCTCACATGGCAGTGCCCAGCAGCCACCCAGGGTGGTATTTATCAAAACTTGAAGCTATAGTGACAGCACTGTCCTGAAATTTGTTTCTGGTAGAGGGGCTAGGCTGTGAAGGATGTTTTGCATAAGATTTGGTTTGCTTGAGTAGATTTTTAACTGGTTATTTGATGAAGTAGCAAGGGCAAACTGGCAAAGATAAACTCAATTTCATGCCCACTCATATTCCCTAAATTAAAGCTTGGACAAGGCTCACCAGACTCTTAAAAAAATATTTGGGAAAAAAACAGCATCAGTCTATGCAGAGTTCAAAGATAGGTCAGACCCCTGCTCGATATAAACCACTAAAGCATCCCTGGCTTTTGTACGTTCAAATCAATTTTCACCAGCTAGGAATACATCCTGGCTCTGGCTGGATGAGGCACAAAGAAAGCCAGAGACCACAAGAAGAGCTGGCATTTCTGAAGCCAATTGTAATCTCTGCTTTAGCCCATAAGAGATGGCTGGGAGTCAGTCCTCGGCTGGAGCAGAGCATGCTAATTTGGGCAGGTGCTAAAACACAGGAGCTTGGCAGCTGTGAATGGGAAAGAGAAAAATGAGTGCTCCTCCAGCTTTCAGTTGTGATTTGACACCTCTAAATGTGGGCAAAGGCTGAATCAATTCAGAAGCTTGAGTGTTTGGTCAAACCAACAAGCAATACATAAAATAAGCCAGAAACACAGCAAGAAATGGCTTTCCTTGAGTGGCTTCTAGGTAGATCAAAACCACAGTAGAAAAAATTTCTCAGAGCTATTTATTTATTTTTGGTACTGGTAGTTTAGAGCTAGTTCTGGAAAATACTATGGCAAATTACAACTCCTGTGGGTACTAGAGGTTAACCAATGATCTGCAGCCCTCACAATAAATGAATTAATTGTTTTTCCCCCACTGTCTTGTTTGACTCAAACTATTTTTTCAGGTACTTCAGTTATTTGTATTTTTGCAGTTTACCTGTTCTCAACAGCTCTGCCTGCTGTCCACTGACATCACATGAAACAATCACTTACAAAATTGCATCTTTTCTTACATCGGCCCTGTCCTCTAAACCCCTCAAGTGTTTGGATCAGAGAGCAGCTCACCGCATTCGGACTGGGGCCTGCACTGAGCACAGCAACGTGAACGTGCTTCTTGCTTTGCCCTCAGTTCTCAGCAATGCTCATTTCACTCTGTGGTTCTTCACCTGATGTCCCAGCAGTCCTGTTATCTGTGCTGCATCCTTATCCAACTCATTTTCTTGAAATGCCAGAGAATACAACTGACAATCCTCAAATGCAATTTATCTGAAGGATTTCTTAAGAGAAAGAGTAATCTCTCCATGTGTTTTTAAGAGAATGAGGACTCTGCATGTAACTAAAGAATCCAAGAGACTTTCAACCATTTTTCTTCAATCTGAATGTAATTACCCATTGTAGCAATTCAAATCAGGTATTAGATCAGTTTTGGGCTCAAGTTCAGGGAATTCTTATCTTGGCAAATAAGAAGCTCCACTAGCATTTCTCTGTTTCCTATCAAAGAACCTCTCCAAGGAAAGCAGGTACTGGAGGCCTGGTTCAGGGAGCACAAGTGCAGGATTTTAGGCACCTGTCAAATCTCAGTATTGGTGATTACAACAGAGAAGCCAAAGCCATAACTCTGTTTCCAATATACCTAAATCATTTGGAAGCTGAGACGGTGAGAACACAAAACCCCTGTGTTCACAAGTCCTGGGCCACTGAAGTCAGCTAGCAAGCTTTATTTCCATGTTTTCTTTTTCCTAATATGTACACAAATCACTTCTGAAGTCACATGTATTCTGTAACAGAGCTCAGGAGCTTCTTTTATTTTCTCAGGCTTGGATTTGTAGTGTGAATGTGTCACAGAACACCCCCAGAGGAATAACCTTTCACCCTGTTGGTTTGTTTGCTATGGCATTTCTTTATTTAATAAATGAGGTCCCTAATATTAAAACTTTTACTTGCTCCTAAGGTTTTGTTATTGCTATTGAAAATTATTTCATTACTTCAGAGGGCTCATTTCAAATCAGTACCACATCTTTCTTTTGTTCATTTCCCCATAATCTATAAGAAATAACAGTAAAATTTTCTCTTCATTACCTTCCCGTCCAATCTCATTACTTCATGTTTCTTTATATTGAATTGGATGAGTCACCCAAGTTTCTAATTCAAGTTTTGAAACCATTCAGATTTAAATTACATGCTTCAGACCATCAGCAAGTAACATCTTCTCATAAAGGTTGGGGTTTTTTTGGTGTGAAGAAGCATAATTTAGGTCCTAGCAATGCTGATAGTGCTCTGTAGATTTAGTCTTTTCTGCAGTTATCATTTTCAGTATGCAGAATATTCTATTAAGTAATACACAGCTCTCAAGGGATTTACATATATATTATTTATGCAGGAACCCCTACCATTATATAATCCTAACAACCTTGTTGGCTAAGTAGTTCCACCTAGGGAAGCATTTCATCTTGTCTCAAGAATATTTCCTAATAACTTTACTGCAGTGGATTTCTTGTCGTCTACTTCAACAAGTAACAGTTCATTCTCAAAGGGTTAATTTCTCACAATAGAAAGAGCTTTTAAGGCCTCTGCAAACCTCTCATCAGCCTTTTATTTACCCAGTGTTGTGTAGTGGTTACTGTAGAGTCAGATTCAGACAGGAGAAAGACAATTCAGTGCTTCTAATTCTTCTGTGGATATGCTACATGACCCATGTATGAAGTATTCCTGAGCCTAAGGCTCCCTATTTAGAAAGTGGATGATATTATTATATGTAATATATATATGCAAATGTAAAGAAATAGATGGGATTTTAGATTTTTAAAAGTGGTCATAGAAACCTTGTTCCATTTATTATTCCCTATACAGTGGAATATTTCTTAGTACAAAAGACTTTTAACCTTCAGTAAAGCCATTGTTTAATTTCTTGTGTTAAGTCTTTTCTGGGTGAGTACCAGAAAATCAGTGACCTTCACTGAATCATGAGAACTATTGGGAACAGTTTCTGCTTCTTACTTGCACATTTCCTGACTGATAGAGACAGGAGGGAAAGACTTAAGCCCATTGCTAGTGTGGAAAGGATATGCCACGACTTCTACAGAAGAAAGTTTTGCCTTGTATTAATCAAATCCAGAGCAAAACAAAACCCCAAAACCAAAGCAAATGCTCCTGGTCTTCTATATTTGCTTGAGATTACAGGCACAGTAGTGAATATTAAGAAAATCTCTACAAAGCATGTAGAGATTCTGGTACATCTGGTACTTTGATTACATTGTCAGCTCAGGTAAGGAAGGAGATAAATACTGATATCAATAGGACAAGCATTTTAACCAAAATGCAGCTATGATTTAATTGATAGTACTAGCAAACTGCTTTTATGTTGGGAATTGAGCACAATCAATAATTTTCAGAGCGCTGCAGCAGCAGGAAGACTACTCATTAAATTAAGTAAAAATCACCTTGTGAACGGATTCAACATTGGGAATAAATACTGTTATAATTTATTTTGATATATAAATGGAAACATAACCGTTTTCACCCCGTTCAGTACTGCCTGTTCTTCTGTTCAATTTGTTTGATTCCATTGCTCCCTCTGGGCTACACAGGTGTACATGCTACAGAAATTTGGCTTGATGCACATTTACCTATTCCCTCCAAACACACAACTTCTTGGGAAGCTCTTAGCTTCCACTTACAGAAAAGAAAAATCACATTATGTAAATGGCAACTCAAAATTCAGCAGTTACTAATTGCTGAAAAGTCTCTAAAAAGCTGCATGTTTAGTGGTAGTGCCATCCCAGAACTTCACAGCTCTCATCCTCTGCCCTCCTATGGCACAGTTCTGCCACAGGAACCCGCGCCAGTAACTTGAACTGGTGTCAACCAGAGCCAGAGGGCACAGCATAAAATCCCCGGTTGTAAATATCACTAGACCACTCTGAAGTGGGCTCATTTCTGGCTTTGCCTTAAGCATCCTTGGAAGGGCTAATTCTGTTTCATTTCCCTCTATTTTCAGCTATTTAGCATAATTAATTTGATCAGCCCAGCGAAAAGAGTGCTTCTTTCTTTCATGCTGCAATGATGCAATTCCTTTGACCCCTATTTCTACCTTTCAGATGTAAGAGGTTCACACATTTTGAAATAGTCACGACTGCATTACCATCAGTTATATTTACAGAATAATTACTTCAGTAAGTGAAAATCTTTCTAAAATGGCAAATTTTCAGGTTGCCTCAATGCCATGAACATTTACACCTCCTGTTGCTCCAGATAAATATCTTTTCAGGAAACTGAATTGTGTAACTTTTGGAAAACATGGAAACTATGAAAAACTGTATGCTTCATAATAAGAAAATTATGCCCTTTTAGGAAAATTTGATGTACATGTACAATAGTAGCAGTCCATGAGCAACTGGTAAGGAGAAATGCAGCTCTGATTAAATCCCAGCTCTTGTCCAAACTTGAAGCTAGATTAACCTTAAAGATTTTGAGGTCATGAAAAGTCCAATAGACCTGCAAGAAGAATGATATTGTACCCTGGAACTCAATCACACTTGCTAGAAACCTTTTTTATTCTTTTTTTAATGGGACTATCTGTTACTACAATTCCAATTCAAAGCTCTCAAGAACATATCCTAACTTTAGGATAGGAAGATGCACTTAAATCAGCACGTGATTAAAATCCTTCCCCCTGAGAATGCAGTTGCAGATTTCAGGTGTGCACACTCTCTGTTCTGAGTTCTCTGTGCTCACAGCATGCAGAGATGTTCTTTGGATGGCAGGTAGTATTTTCCTCCATTCCTTTCTCATCCTTACTCCTGTAAAACCCATGTTGATTCTCCAGGGTTTTGAGGAGAAAAGCCAACAGCAGATGTGGGATTTACCAGGGTTGCTTCTACCACTAGCTATTATTATTTCTTCATACAGAGCTTTCAATACAGTTTTGGAGGCTATAAATTTACAAACAATGAGGCAGAGGGTGGGCTCATAGATCACAGTGTCATGCTCTCAATCAATACACATACAACATCCCAGATGCTGCTCTTGTGGCTGGGACACATAAGAACCCACCTCTGTTTCACACTAACTCCATCAATCCTCTTCATTCTTTCTTTTTTTTTAATAGACATGCTATGATAATAATTAGGTTTTTGTTCAAAGCAGCCATTCTGTGAGACATGATACTCAAGGTAATACTTTTATTTTTATTTTATGGGCTCTTGTTTTGTTTTGTTTACAATTATCAATGCCTGCTCCAGGTTCTCCAGAGAGGTTTTTTCTGAAGCAGGTGCATTTTCAGCTCATGTAATGGATTTAGAGATATTTGGCCATAAATAGATAGTGTTAAACGCTGCTGTAAAAATGAGATAAATGTTTATTACCCAAAAGGTTAATAAAAAGTCCACTTGGGACCCTCTAGAAAAGAATTAATCCCTTTAAGCCTGTATTGAACCGGTGACAGTTGCGCAAGATTCACAAGCAAATTGCATCCCTAAAACATCTTAAAAGCAGAAAAAAAAATTCCCAGACTGCACACCACAGTAAATGGAGGGAAGGAATTAATGAGATAGGTACCATTTATTATCTAATTTAAGCACTTAGTAGCAGCATCTGTTCACAAATAACCACTTCCAGCATTAGATAAGTCCCATGTTAGGCTACTGTTCCTTCCCAACTTTATTATCAAACACTATGATTTTATCAGGGTAACACAGAAAATCTCAGCTGAAAAACAATGAGCTGTAAAAGTCAGCAATCCAAAATGTCAGGAGGAAGAGGAAGCTGCACTTGCCAGGCACAATACTCCTCATGCATATACAATATTTTCCCTGAATTTCATAGGTTCTTACTCCTAGTTCTAATGGACTAAATGCACTTGGCTTTTTACTCCCCTTACACCTTGCTGCTGAATACAGAAATGACATTTAGTAGCCTGGATGGAAAAATAATTCAATTTTGTAGAAGTACATGTGATATTATAGCCATCAAACCTGACAGCTGCCAATGACAAGGTGAACCTAACAGGATCTGTTTACACAACACACAGTCCTTCAATGCAAACTCCCCCACACAGGCACCTTTCCTGCTCCCCTTGGGGGCAGGCAGAACCTACACTCTCCCAAAATCAATATCCTTGTGGCCTCCCAAGGTTTTCAAGCATTCTCTTCCCTTATTTCCATTCATACCTCACTTCTTCTAGTTGTAAGTCTGCTTTTCCCAATCAATAGAATGGACAGCAAAGCCTCTCTATTCGTGCTGGAGGTGATTAGTGGAGTTAAGAATAATTTGACCCTCTAAGTCTTAAACAACCTTGCTGTCATCCCCCCCTTCTGGCTGCCTGCTAGAATGAGACAGTAAATCCAAGTTTGCTCCCTCAAAGGAAGGGATGGTGGAGTTGGGATAGCTAACTGGTGTCCCAGGACTTACAGATCCATATGTTGCAGAGGGGAATGAGCACATGGCTATAGCAGGGAGACTCCTTCAATATTTTAAATTATTTACTGGCTGCAGAGATATTCATGATTCAAAACAATGTGCTTCAGTTGACTGATGAATATTGTCTCTAAAAAGCCATTGAATACCATGTATGCTTTTCAAGCAGGATATAAAAAACTATCTATATGCAGGCAGTCCTGCAAATTTGTTGTAATTAGTTTTCTAGAGGGCTGGAATAGGATATAGTGATTGTAGACTCAAAATTCTTAGTAGGTCCTACAGTCTTTGGCACATCTTTTTTGTGCTTTCATTTCCAATTGCTTCCATCTCCTTGTAAAGGCGTGAAAAAACCCTCTGAGGTTGTCAGGGTCTGACAATGAAAATGTTGGAACTAAACTGATGCAAAATTTGACCACTTGCTATTGTTTCTTTTTCAGGTCACTGTATTCAAATACTGGTTTTATTTTCTCAAAACAATTATGTAATTATTTTATGCTGCTTTTCCTCTTCTGTTTATTGCCCCTGATACTTTCCCCAGCATACAGAGTTTTAAGAAATCTGCACCTTTATTCTCCCAATCACTAAAACCCTGGAAGATTTTTTTACTTTTACTAAATACAAAATATTTTGAGATATTTGGGTGTCTCTTTGGTAGCATGAAAGAAAATTATGAAACTCCAGTTTATTTTATACTATGCTGCTGTTTGCTAGAAATATATCCTGAAGTTAATGAAGTATCACTGCACATCAGAAGTTTAATCCAGATCCTTCAATCCCCCCAAACTTTGTGATATTTTAAGCTAGAACACAGCTTCAATTAACCCCGCCTTTGCGTATCCCCAGGTTGGAGTCCTGGGCTGATGAAATAGCCCAATTCCATCCTGAGATTGACAAGTTATTAATTAGGACAGCAGGCCTGTCACAACCTCTAAGCCTCATCAGCACTTCCACTGGTTCCTTAGAGAGATGTATTGTCGCCTACTATTGGGATTAAGCTTCTCACTTCCAAAATATAAGCCTCAGTCATGGCACTGGATTGAAAATGACTCTATTAGTATTTTTGCAGCCTGTTGGCCTGTATGTCTTCCAGTCTGGATTTAAGGATGAAGTTTCAGATCATTGAAATCAATGGGACTTTTGCCACTGGCTTGACTGGGGCCAGAATTTTACTCTACATATTTTACAGGGAATCCTGAGAGAAAGAATTTAATTAAGGAAATAGATTAACAAGTGCAGTGGTTCGAATACAGCCTTGAAATATCCTCAGTTGTCTTAATGATGGAGATTGTGGCTCAGATAATGTAGAGCAGGACCTAATCTACAGAATCTTGCTATGGTGGCTGAGAAAGCAGCAGCCAATGCCACAAACTCTGATCAAATAATAGTGAATTATTGTTGTAGGATAATGCTCAAAGTACTTATAAAAATCTTTCAATTAACAATGTTGTTGGACTCCAACAAAATAAAGGAAAACTTTTACAAGGGATGATTGAAGGGTTCTAGGGACTCCCTGTAAATTGAACTCTTTCCTTGACACAAAGGCATGGTGAGAACACATAGACTTGGAATCAGCAGGAATTGTGTGTTTTCATATTACTGTTTCCATTGTATTTATTGTTCTCTAATGACGCCATAAACATACAATAATGCCAATCAAATACAGCATGAAGTCTATTTAAGAGAATGTTCAGTTGCATTTTTGCCTTCCACCAGTTTAGGCAGGGAGCAGCGTGTGTGTAAATATAGTGCGAAGACCAAAAGGAAAAAAATCACAACAAAAAAACCACAAGCAAACAAATCATTTTACAGGAAAATGTGCATGTGTTTTACTGAGAGTGTTATATCCCATTTGAAATATTCACATTTACTACCAGGTACCCTGAAGAATGGCCACAGTGCTAAAACATGAGCACTTTTGCAGCTCTACTGGTTTAGAGACAGCTGCTTTTGTTGGATTAGATTCACAAGAAAAGCTCTAGCCAACGCCATGTAGGTCACCATGTGGGGTTCTAGCACTTGCCACACTGCAAAAACATTATTTAAGACCAAATTTTGTGAAGGAGCCAAAGGCCCTCTGTAGCATCTGGGTATGCTGGTTTCTAGTTCATTGCTCAGAGAAAAATACATGGTTTCAAGACAGAAAATGGAAAGGGATTAATAGAGGGATTTTTGTACAATGTAGATCAATGCCCAGGCTCAGATTTGAGTCCCTTATGCATTTATCAAAGCCATCAATGCACAGCTTTATAGTCACTGCTTTCAAAACATCCACAGGCCTGTAGACATCATGTAAAATTAGCACAAGTACAGAATGTAGAAAAGCAACACCACTAAGAATGTGTATCTAATTGCACCCCAGTCAGGATAATACCAATTTCCACAGTAAAGCTATAGTCAGCCATAACAATTAAAAATATCCTACTTTTTCCTTCCTATCCTTTCCAGTCAGCCTTTCCCAAAGCATCTCCAAATGGATACTATTTAACCGCTAGGTTTGAGAAAGGACTTGCCTTAGATTAAGTTTCCAGTGAGCAAGAGTCAATGCTGGAGATTTCTGCATTACCAATGTAACATACACAGGGCTATCACATCTATTAGCTGAGATCCCTAGGAGTGCTCCAGTATGGAGACTACACAAAATCACATTCCCATCCTTGGGAGAGTTCAAGTCTAGGTCATTTTGGCAACAGACATGAAGGAAAGCAGTGCTGTTCCTGGCTGTGCTAGAAAAATAAAAGTCCAGCTTCAGTCAGTTTGGGACTATGAGAAGGGCAAGACTCTCGTCCAAACTTTAACACTTTGCTATTTACACAGCTAGATATTTTAGGTGTTAGCTAGCACAACCCAAAAAAAAAATCATACCAAAATCTGGGGTACACACAATTCTGAGTAAACCCAGGAAAACATGTAAAAAACTGACTGATGACCAACAGGCAACACTGTCACATTCATAGAGAACTGAGGAGGTGCTCAGAGGAGGATATTTCCCAAAAGCCATGCAAGACATTCCCATAATTATTTTTCTAAATTTTTCCCATAAAACCTTACTTTAAAAGCATAAACAACAGTTCTCTTTTCCCACCTACCCCATTTGCAGTTTCTCCTCTGCCAAGAAGATGCCACAGAGCTCTCCCTTGTCATGCACCACCAGAAGGAAAAGCTGCTTTGCCACCAAGGTGAGGCCCTCAGAAACACCTGGGTGCATCCCTGGGGTTTAAAAAGATTCAGCTGGGTATAATCAATCTCACCTGGGCCCGCCTTCAGGATCTTTACACCTAATAATGCTATCTACAAAAGACTGAGCTGGAAATGGCTTTCAGGTGAAGAAACTCATCAAATGCAAAGACCCAGGTTGTCCCCATAAGCATGAAATGGCAAAATGCCCTTTTTTTTTTTTTAACAGAGTCGTTTTCCAGGATGGATTTATATCCTGCAGTGTTCACAAGGCCTGTGTTTTCACAGCATTTGAGGCAAACAAAATGCTCTTGATGAAATACCAGCTCTTACTGTGTGCAGAATATGGCATTAAATTCAGAGAGCAAAGGAAGAAGTGGTTTACTTGCCTTGAGGGGAATTGAGAAGTGACAGTAGGCACTTAACAACAAGTTCCAATTACAGCATTTAAATATAATTGCATACTATGTTAATCTGTGTCAGGGTGGCATCATTTTAATATGATTGTCACAGATTCTTTCTAATATTATGAGTGATGTAAATGAAGCTGAGTCTATGGAAAAAGTTCAGTTTCAGGTCTTAATATACACTCTAATTCTGTCTGTCAATTATGCTACAGAAGAGTTCAAATAAAGGTCTGGGGATCTAGAGGATGTAGCTACCTTTATTAAAGTACTTCTATTGTAAATATATGTATGGGTCAGGAGACAGTTATCATTTGGTCTTGTTATTTTTTATGAGCCTACTACTATTAGAAGAGACTCTTGTGTATAATCATTTAGATGTGTCATGGAATCTTATTACAAATGGAAATAGTGAAGTGAAATAACAAAAATTACAGCTTGACCTCTGCAAAAATGTTCATCTAGCCACTCCTACTTGTGCATTATATATAGTATTACAAGACACAATTATAACTCAAGGATCAAAACCACTTTGCATATCCTTTATAAACTCCAAACTTTTCCTTATATAATGTAAATTTAACTGCACAAAGATTGGATATTGATGTCTAGTAGGTAAACTTCAAACCTTAAAATAGGCATTACTCTTCTGGCAGTGGTAAAAATGTGTCAGACTGTTTTTTCTGGTGTAAAAACCACATGAAGGTGTTTCCCGCCTCCTTGCTCCCCCTCATCTAGGTCTGCATTGGGATTTACTGCCTCCACAGTTGTGCTTTAGGAACTGATTGTATGGCTGCACTTCAAACTTCATCAGAATTTATAAAAGTTGAACAATGTCTGCTTTTAGAGGGGTTTTTTTCTCCAAACCAGCACACTGATCTGGTTTAGAAAGTACAGTTGCATCAACAAAAGTATTGCAGCTCAGGAGCTGAAATCAACAGCAGCAGTAAAGGGAGAGAAATTATTTATTAAAAGCTTTCCAATGTATTTTCTACTTCTGAGGAATATTTAAAACATCTTTATACAGGCACAAACTTCTGGTCCTACACCTCACCCAATGCTGTACAGGTTCTGGAGGCAGTACACATAAACAGAATTTATAAAAATACAGCCACCTCCTTGAAAGAATCTGATTTTATTGTAGTGATGATCATGATCAACCAAGAGAATAAAACAGGCAGAAATCTCCATGAAACAGAAAGCAGAGAATGGAATTACAAGGCAGTGATTATTAAAACTTCCTTATCTTTGTGCAAAACATCTTGAGATCCTTCTACAAGTTTACATCTCATATTAAAATATCACTGCCACCAACAAAACTATCCCCGAGCACCATGCTGGCACTTGGGTTGCTGTAATCGTGCAGGAAGGATGCCACTTACTGAATCCCTGGATTTTCCTTGGCGGTTTCCCATCCAACACTACAGGGCTTGGCTGTGTTTAACTCCCAAGATCAGGCAGGATCTCAGCCAACATTGCATGGCCACATATTTTCTTAACCCTCCGACCAGCTGCCATGCTAAAAACACAAGTTGCAAATGCCCAGCTACATAATTCCTTAAATTTAGGATGGTGTCTTCTAATATTTTATTGCCCCAGGTCTCTACACAGTTACTTTTATTTATCTGTCATTCTATTTTCTCTGTGGTCATTTATGGTATCAGGATAATTTTTAAGCAGATTTTCTTTCTGGAAAGAACCAAATAAGATCAAAATATGGAGTTTCTCCTAAAATGACCTTTGCTGAAACAATGGCTATCCTGGGGGCTTATGAGAAAAGACCCAAAAAAGAGATGTGCATTTTGGAAATCAGTGAAGCAAGTGAGTGATTGTCCTATGAGCCCTTGGACAAGGCTGCACAGAGCTACCATATGCTTCCTAGTGCTCCCCTAACTGCCAGCTGTCTCCACCTTGCTCCTTCCAAATGGCAGAGGGGGCAGCTGAATTGCCAAAATTGATGTTTTGACCTCCAGTTACAGGCAAAGAACAGGCTTGGGGTCAATTTGATAAGAACATAAGCTACATGTAAGTAGAGCAAGGACAAAAGAAGGTCATATTGTTCCGCTGCTGTCACGCGAGGGTAACTGAGGAAAAATAACAATAGAGAGGCATTTCTGCTAAACTAGTGGGAGATGAAAGCAAAGCTCAGATCCTGAGCAGCATTTTACATCCATTTTTCCCTTCATTTGGAGAAGAGGCAAATTTTATGCAAAGTCCCAGGCAACAGAAAATTGGATCCACTGCCCTTTGAATTAATGTGATCTGAATGCAGATAAGCCTAAAACAAATGAGTTGTCAAAAAATGTGCAGGCTGGGGAATCTATTACAATCACCGTATCATAATCTTCTTTCTCAGAACGACCCGATTTGCTTTCTTCTGTCTCTTATCCCCCTTTCTGCCACTTCTGGACACATCAATAAAGAGCCATCACAGTCAGTTTGGGTTCTGCCACACTGGGCCTTGTTTCTGAAGACTGGTGCTTTGAATCACACAATGGTTTGAGGTGGAAGAGACCTTAAAGATCATCCAGTTCTGAAGCCCCTACCATGGGCAGGAATGCTAGGCACTAGATCAGGTTGCTCGAAGCCCCATCCAACCCATCCTTGCACACTTCCAGGGATGGGGTATCCCCAGCTTCTCTAGGCAACAGGAGAGTTGAGTGAGTGGCCCCCAGCACACAGAAAAAGAATTTTAATGATTATTTTTCCAATGCATTTATATGGTGGTATATCTGGTGATTTTTTTACTATGCCAGATGGAATCCTAAAGCTTCCTTCTTATGAAACATTAAATTGGACAGGTTGTGACTGCCTGATTTGAGTTACTCTCTAAGGTATGCATCTTGTGGGAGATTTAACGAATAAAAGCTTTTAATAATGAAACACATAATAGGCAGGTGTGAGGTAGAATGTAGGAACACATCCTTATCTCAGTCATAAACAGAAAGCTTGGAAGAAATGCTAATAAACTGTTAAAAGCCTTTAATTAAGTGTGGCCCTAATAAATTTTGTACTGCTTGGATGTGTGAACTTAAGAGATCAAAACACCTCTAAAACTTAGGAATTTTGCCCCAGAGCACCTGGAGTCACTGAGCATGCCACAGGTTCTAGGAAAGGCAAAAGATGGTGCAATCACTTTGTCAGTCTTTATTGCCCCAATACCTTCCTGAGGGTTTTATAACCTGCAGAACAGAGTGCCAGGATTCACATGCCAGGCTGTCGACCAACCAGGCAAAACCAGACTAGAAAATGTAAAAAAATCTTAATTTCTTTTAACTACCTTTCATACAGAGGCAAGACCTGCAGAATGAGGCTCCTGAGGGCATGGGTTTTAGGGGGCACATGCTATCTTGCTGCATTGTGGCCTTTAATATTATGTTAACATATCCTAAGGACAGCTAAGCTTGTCCAGGTTGGGTAAAAATCAGTATTTAGAAGAGCTGACCCATTGAATGAACCTATGTATACTCTGAGGAAGCATTTCTCACAAAGCTGACAGTATTAGATCTCAGAGAATCCTCAGAGAATTGCTTCTACCTAGCATTCCAAAAACCTCAATTTGACCCTGCATCCAAAGACTTACACAAAGACATAAATTCACAGAGAAGCCCAGGCTTCATTAGCTCTAATTCTTGTGGAATAGGTTGTTTCAATTCTCTGCTCTTGAGGCTTCCCAAGGCAGTTCTTGCTGGCTCTCACAAACTTCAAGGGGCTGTTCAGCAGTCATAGATCATAGTGGCACCAGGTGAATGTCTTCAGCCCTGGAAGACAACCAGGAGTGAAGGATATTCAGCTGGATTGCTGAGCTGACTTTTCACTAAACAGGAATTTTCTCCACTCTAGACTTTCTTTGCATTGCCCAGTTGAACTGACCTGTGCTTGGTGATTTGCTCTTGTAACCTCCAGAAAGCTCTGTGCTTCCAGAAGCTCCTTGGTACAGAAAGATACAAACAGCAAATCAAGCTCAAGTAAATGAGATGGTGCTCCCTGTGCATGTACTGAACACAGGCACACAGAAACTCATTATTGAACCTCCCTCTCACATCCATATGTTGTTGCATTTCCCTAATGATTCTTCCACTGTGCCAGTGTTTCCTCCTGAACAGGAGATGCACAACAGCTGGTGAAACAGGACAAAGTCAGGGGAGAGCAGCTATTAGAGGAGTTAACTGGTGACGCCTGGACACCACTAGGAGATATTTTCCATGTCACTGTGCATTCAGCATGGAATCTGTGTCATCACATGGTGCAGCAGTCTTGGCAAATCTGTTCCAAAGCTGAGTCTGCTGGCACTTTGCAACTACCATCATCCCTGCTGTCGTTGCTCTTTGACTGCCTCACTGCAAATGGTGTTCTCCTGTCACCTCTGCTGCCACACAGACAGACAGACAGGGCTCAGTTTAGTTCCAGCCTACCTACGTAGTCTGTCACCAGGCTGAATGGGAATACTTTGGGCTCCTTTTAGATGGTATTTGTCCCTAAGAGACAGACTGAAAAGCAGGGATATAATTATTTTCTGCTTTTATCCAGGAATAGGGGAGGAATTCCTGATTTTCCACAGGCATAAATGTATTAAAGTCTCCCCAGTTCAGACATTATTTTTTCAGTGAAGATCATACTACAGATAAAGAGTCAATAAACTTCAGGCATTACACCTGAATTCTTTAAAGGGACAGCAGAGAGCAGACATTGCTGGGAACTGGAGTTTGGCTTGTGTGTAAATCAGTACAGGAGTGGGTAATAAACTATGTTGGTGTTGAAGTAATTTTGTATCTGTCAGAGGCAGTTCCTTCTACATAAAACTGTATTCACTGTGGATTTGCAGTTATAAAAATGGAAAGGCATGAGGACAGAGCAGCTCCTGGCTCATTTGTCAAATGTTGGGTGTATATCAAGCTGTACTGGACGAACTTGTTTTTCCTGCTGTGCAGATCCTTTTGTGCATTTCACCCCTTTCACATATCCAAATAAACTCTTCATTATTTTGCAGTTTTTGAGGAGTTCTTCAAAGCAGTTACTCTGTTTCTGTACTTTGTACAGAAAGTAGGATATTACTTATCATTCCATTCTGCTGCTCTCATTTTACCATGGACAGAACACATTTGTTGTTCACTGACCCCTCTGGATTGCAAGAGCTAATGTTAAAGGGATTTGCTCTACATCCACCCTATGGGAGTCCTGCTCAGTGTGACTAATTCCCTGTGCTAACACATAATTAAACACACCTTGAGGATTTTTGCTTGGTTTTTTCTTGTTGCCTTTTTTTTTTCCCTGAATGTGCATGCAGCCAAATCTTTGAGTAAATTTTATGGAGGTTGAATTCCCATCTCAAGAAGAAATTGGCTTGACCATTCTGGGGGCTGACAGCAATGGGCCGCTTCATACAGGCAGTACATTGACACAGGTCTAGAAGCTTTTTTGGAAAAACAACATTTAAAAGATGGATTCATTATCCACATGCCATATTATTGCTAGGACCAGCAGAGTAGCAACTGCTCACCCAGGTATCTTTAGAGAACTGCTGGCTTGCAACATCTTTTTTCTTTCTTCTGCCAGCTCCTGAATAAAAGAACACAATATCTGTGTTCTTTTAAAAGAACACAACCTCTACTTCATTCAAGAAATTCCCTGTCTCTTAAAAACTTTGTTAGTTCTTTCATTAAGCTGCTGTTAAATAGCATGATTGTTTTTACAAAACAACAAAAATGTTCAATCTTCTGATGTAGAAAATGAATTTCTAGTCTTTAAATGTTCTTATAATGTGGAAACCCATGGTTTCTTTGCCCAGCTTTCTCTACTCTGTCCTGTACAACTGAACAAACTTTCAATTTAATTTTTTCTGGCTTTGATATATTTTTATGCTACTTTCCTATGTATTTTACTCCTTTCTTGCTCCTAGCTTCTGTATTGCGAGAGTGAACCTTTGGCATTTAGGAATAATGAAATTTTATTTTGGACACCTGGCACACAGCAGAGGGACTAAAGTGACAAAGTTCTTTTTTTCTACTTGCCGCACATAAACCAGATACACAAAGTACAAAGACATGCATAGGCTTCTCTAAACATTCCTGTAGAGAAAACCTCTTCTGGTGCTGGCTAACAAACTCCCCTCAGGCGTTTTCTTCTCATGCAACCAGAAGATTTTCCTTATACCAAAACCAAGTAATTTTCATCTAGCATGTTTGGACTAACCTAATTAACGTGATGTGACCATCTATTTTAAAGTCTACAGGAGGACATCTAGACCACTGCAGTACGACTTGGAGCAATTTTTACTCTAAACTTTATCAGACATTGTCTGCTTTAGTTTATCTTTATGGCTGGTTCCTTAGCTTCTGGCAAGGCAAGTATTTAAAAAATGAACATATGTTGCATAAAATGACAATGCATGTAAATTAATTATTTGACTCTGACATAAATTTCTAGCATAGCCTCTTCCTGCAAAGCAATCTCTATCACTCATGATTCTGATAATGTTCTGTGAAGTCTGTGAGGCCGGTCTGTTAAAATGCAGCTGCATCTCACAAGTCATTCGTTACCTGTTATTGCAGGTGAGCATTCTGTATGAAGCAAAGATAAACTTTCAAATAATTGATCCAATGAGGATGGGGAATAGTATTAATTACTGCTTTGGGAGTAGCTGTTAGGTTGGATAAGCTCCTTCTGTGGATTACAGAATGTCTGATTTCTGGATTTGAGTTACTTACATGCAGTGCAGGTGCTATTTACTCATCTGCCTTGTAGATGAGTTGTAGATATTTTTTTAATATAATGTCAAGTAAATACAAAGCATTGTGGTTAATAGCTTGAAGAGTGCTAATAATAATCATCTTTTTGCTTACTGCTCCCCAAATAACCTTCATGACTGGATTTCTGTTCTTAAAAACTGAAACTGAATGAGAGAAAACAGAATCAGAACTGCCTGAAATGTCAAATCTTCGGAGCACAGCTTGGAGTGCAGACAGATGGACCTAGCAAAAAGCAACTGCATATAAAAGTGCTATAATCCGTTGGAGCAGCATGTTAGTCGAGAACAATCAGATTCAAAATTGTTCCTCTGAAATTTTCTCGCTGGCAACCAAACATTGTGACTTTTGTCATCGTGCTACGAGGATGAATCAGATGGGTGACAAGAGCCAGGGACTGGAGAGAAAGCAGCAGATGTGAAGACAGAAAAGTGAAGCCAGAACAAAATGCCGCTATCGCTTTCGAGGGGAGGTAGTGATTATGGCATTAATCAACATTCCATAATCAATGGCAAAAACCCTGAGGAGTGCCAATATCTATTCATCTTTATTTATGCATATGCCAATCCTTCTTTATAATGTTGTCCCTGGGAGTAGTTTCTAGGTTATAAAGATTGTTGCCATGAAAAGAGATAATTGTAGTTCATGACCTGGAGGCCAAGGTAGTGCATAATGACGCTATTGTGCTCTGGGATGTACAGGGAGCTCTAGAATGAGGGTGGAATGTAACCAAATACAGCATTCCAACAGAAAATCAACAATTTAAACAGAGCATTTTAAACAGAAAATCCTAGCTGTGCTATTAGAAATATGCTTTTGCCAGGGTGTAATTACACAGAAAACCGAATTATATCACAAAAGTGATAGCATTCCTGACATCAACAGCCAAAAAAGTACTTTACCCCAGGAACTCACCAGACCTGTGAACAATGGGAAGTTGTGCTGGAGGGCTGTTAGCCTGGGACAGAATCCTACCTTTGAGTGCATAATGCTTAACTCCTTCCTTGCCTCTTGAGCAATGCTTTCTGTCTTGCTCACCCCATAATTACATCCAATATCTGCCACATTTGAGGCTGAGAACTATTTCCCCATATAGTACTAAAATGTCCTGGTTATAAGCCTTGAAATTATCTAAGAAAGTGTCTGGCTTAGCAACCTTTAAGCCTGCTATTTCCAGAAGGCTTCAGCTCAGCACACCGGATAAGGAGGCCTCGGGGATGCTTTGCTGGTTTTGGCAAGGACTGTACTAAAATCCTGGAGCAATTCTGACTTCTCCTCTTTACTGGTTGCAATCACATTTTCTATTTTCAGCATAATTTTAGTAGAACACCAGAGTGCCTTTTTTTATGCTCAGACATACAGATAATAAGTTGCATCACACCAAGTTGGAGGATGACATGATTTCTGTTAAGACTTGAGTGTTAAAAGTTTATGAGAAGTTTGATTTAAAACTATGGTCTACACCATGTTCCCTAGGGGAAAAGACAAGGCTCCTTTAAAGCTTGGAAATGATGCTCCATTTGCATTGCATGGATCTGAATATACTGGATTAAGTTGCTTTATGTGATGTTATGTGACTGAACGTAACCAAGTATAACCATATGGTCCATAAAGTAACTTGTGAAATAGACTTGCCTTACCCTGGGAATAGATGTTGCTCATTTACGATCCCCAAAATATTCTGTGTCTGAATTGCTTGCAAGTAGTACGAGGGAGCTGGGCTGTGTTTTGAGGCTGGTGCAGCAGCCAGACAGAATCCTGACACCAGCTCAGCTATAAAATGTACTTGTAGGTCAAAGCTACAGAACAATCTGTATCATGCTGCTTGCTGTCGTTAGCGTGCAGATCTGTTCAATATATAAAAATGCTAAATTACTGATCCTGGATATGTTAAACTGAAGGCTGTAAAGACTATCACATTATTCTGGTTTGTTCTCCAAGGAAAAGAATAATCTTGGAATACAGTTCTCCTACACATCGACCTTAAGGATAAAATAATCTGTTTGAAGTGATCCCAATTCATTCCTCTGTAGCTTTAGTCCCTGTCTGCTATCATTGACAGGTAATTTTTTCCCATTCTTTTGGTGTGCAGTTTAATCACATAAAACTACGCAAACACTTCTCAAATATTTCAAATACACATTTTTTTTCTGATTTGCCTTATGTAATAATGATCTGCAAATCCTAGAAGCTTTCCTGACAGACCTTGAAAGACTGTATTTTCATTTCCAAGTTGGTCATTTATAGTAGCACTTGGATGTTCTGGAGTCACTGGATGTTACTAAGATGGACCATAATTACAAAGTTAAGGCTCAGATCACAGTTACTTCAATATCATGGATTAATTTGAATTCAGAGCTGGAACAAGGCTGTGACAAAGAAGTACAGAATTTGAACGAGAGTTCCTCAGAACAAAGAATGCTTTGATCCAGAATTTTTGTCTAAATCTTTTGCTAATATCTACAATTTTTTTTCACTTCAAAGAATGGCTGGGCATAGCTGAACACTAAAAACTTGTTCCTGTGAGAACAGAATTGGAGCACTGGAGCAGTGGAGACTCAGCTGACTTTCTTTTCTTTGTTCTTCACTGTCAATAACAGCCATGAAATTAATATTTTAAAGTAAATAAAGGGAGAGAGAAGAAAGAATAAATAATATGATCAGCAGATTAATCTAATAATTTTATGGCAGTACTGGCAATAACTATTGCTGTTTTAAAGCACGATGAACAACTCTTTTTTGATTAAAACTGCATGGAAAAAATGTATGCTCTGCTTCTTAAATATCTTAATGAAAATAGTTTTACTAACAGATTCATCCTTTCCCAGTTGCCTATGAATGGAGTAAAACTAAATAGAAACCAATGGCTAGGTAAGTGAATCAAAAGGAGACACATCTGATGAATGTCCAGAGGCACTTCTGTATATTACATGTTGCAACCTTATAATTAAATAGAGAAGTCTAAATTCAAATATTGTATCAACTACCTGTTGACTTTATTAGATCAGTACTTTATTATCTCTTAAATTTTGTGGGAGGCATCCATAAATATCTAAACCTCTGCTAAGAATATAAATCCAGAGGTGATGAACTCTATTTCATTACAGAGATTTATGCCTTTAACAAGAAAAGAGAATATTTGATATTAATAATAAAGATCTTCACAAATTTCCTAGGGATTTACTTGACTATATCATCCTGCGCAGTTACTCTATTCGTCCCCAATTTCATGTGCTTTTTGAAGACTGATAATTCATCTTTTCTATTTTGTTAAATAAGAGATTTCAGAAGTCATAGAACAGTCTCTGCATGTGTGTCTGCATGTGAATGTGCATATATATGCAGGGAAGTTTCTCCCCACTTTGGACTCAGAGCCACACCAATCCACTCACAATTCTGTTTTCTCAATCTTTTTCCCCAGAATGTTTCCACAGCTGTCTGTGGTAGAGGTATCAAGCCCCTACTCATGAATGCTGGATGAAAAATATACAGATATTGGCTTCCCCACTACTCAAGGAACTAATTTTTGAGACTTATTTCACCTCCAGAAGTAGCTCAGTACCTGCACTATTTAGACTTAAATTACAGTGATGGGAAATAAATGTAATTTTCTTACCAGATACTGAATTCTTTCCACATCTGGCATTAACATGAAGTGATGAAATAGGCAGGAAAAGAGGAATTAGAGGTAAAGAAAGGTAGAAATGGATAATCATTCCTAAAAGTAAGCACCAAAGCTCTGGGAGCTATGTCTGTTTCACACTATTTCCACTGTCCCTCAGTTTCTTCCTAAAATGTTATTTGAGCGGGGGGCCAGAAAAGAAAGCAAACAAAGTCATGAGCAACCAAAAGAAAACTTGCTCTCATTATTTCATATCTAAAAGTCCGAAACTAAAACACTAAATGAAGGGGAAATAAATGGAAATGAAGTTTTTTTGACCTTTGTCCTTTGGACACCAGCTAGATCTTTTTTCCCAATGTGAAGGATAAGCATAGCGAAAAGGGAATGAAGCCACGCCAAGCATGTCCAAATTCTTCATTTCCAACCTCCTGTTTCCTTCAGAGAGAGGGAGTAACCTCTGCATATTACATTATTAAGCTGCGACTAACAAATATAGTGTCTCCTTCCTGTCACACTTTACAGCAGACCAAGGACATGCAAATCATGAGACTATAGATTTATTTTACCTTATTTCATTAAATATGTATCTGTGAGGGAAACAGGCACAGCCAGGATTATTCCCTTAGAACAATTTCATAAATTGCACATGTTCTCACAGACTTTTAGGCACAGACTAAACATCCATCACTCCTTCCTTAGATATTTTCCTCAGGTCCTTCATTTTATTTTCCTCTCCCCTCTGGGTTGTAAAAAGTTGAGCCATTTCCTCCATAAAATAATCATCTTCCTAAAATAAGAAAATAGATGCTTCTGACAACTGTATATCATTATGGTGTTCAAGCTACATAAAATAATCCCAACATCTGTTTCTCTGTCAGTTTTCCAAACCCTAACCTACTAATAATATGCTAGACGGATGGTAAAACCAAGTATCACGCTATCTGAATCCTTCTGATTAAATAAATGCAATGTGGATGTGTGGCAGCTTTTTTGACAACACAAAAATGTATGGAAAATAATAGATGCAAAAAGAATTATGACAAAAAAAAAAAAAAAGGGAGCATATGCCACTGATAAGCAAACATCAAAAGTAAACTCTAGAAAAATAATTTTAAGACCTGTCATTTTTCACAACAAATTTGACCTGTTCTGTTTTTACAGTTATATTACTTACAAGATTGTTTCTTGCAGGTTTTGAAATCATGGCTGACCAGTGATAAAATTCTCTTTTTCTGCATGTGTCTAATGCTCAGAAAGATGTTCTCTTCATTGACCTTAACATTTCACCCTGGTACTGCCACCATGGGACTGCTTCTTATCAGTGGGAATCATTCAGTGTTACGAAATCTCCAGTGAAGGCTGTTGTCATCTAGTCATGCAAGAACATTAAGGATGTTCTATTGCATTTAACTGTGATCTTGGTAAATGTTTAGGAAACAATAGCTGGATTTGATAAAAATATTTTTCCTTATGTTGGAGCCACAGATGAGGCAAGAGGCAAAAAGAGGCTGTCATGACATCCATTTCTATGTCAGACTTGAAATACCTTTCTTCTGCTCAGTATATGTGATTAATGACCTCAGGTAGCTACAAATGGAAAATTGAATCAAATTGGAGATCCTGCTACTTAAATATCCCATTTCCAGAAACACAGTAGAACAGAACAAATAGACGAGTAGGTAGTAATAACCATCTCACAATAAGCTGCATTGTATGAATTTACAGAGCTAGAGATGGTGTTCACATCTTTGCACTGAGCACCCCTTGCTGCACTTTAATTCTCTCAGTTTGAATACTCAAGTTTTGGAGTGGCTTTCTTGTGGTTTCTGCAGCTGTCAGGATGCTGCAACTTGGAAGAATTCATGTTGTTATCTCTCCATCATTTTTGCGCTATTTAATTTGAAAAGAGAAAGTGCAGCTGCCTCATTCCTGTTCATCAACTCTGCACCTAACTTCCAACTAATTTTGATTGCACATTCCCCTATAACCCTAATACCTCCCTTTGTCTGTAACTGGCTTTATGAATGAAGGCACGGTGATTAAATTACAGTGATGACATGCCTGCATTGACTTATCTGCTATGCATTGTGGTATATGACAGGGTTTGTTGTGTAAAGTCTCTCAGGCTATTAGTTGTCTGAAATAATTTTGCAAGAAAAGGTTTAATTTTTAATGATAGCATTCTAAGTATCAAAATGGAGCTGAGAATGGAAAAAAAAATGGAATGAAGTAGAAAACTTATGATAGAACACCTTCTAATTACAATAACGCACTCCAGGGCTCAAATTATCAAATGATAATTTACACCTAGGTGATTTGACAGCACTCGGCCTTTGGCCTTCTGCCTAACAACACAATAGGCGTAAATCATTACCAAGCGATTCACACCCTGTCATGTCTTATTGCTTAATTAATTTGTCTAAAAGGCTTTCCATGAGAACTTAGAGCAAGTGCCTTTGTTGTACATCTTTTAGTATGGGGGTCAGTACCTGCCCTCTCTGTCATTCTCAGCTCTCATTTCAGCCTGCTGTAGCTAACAGCAAATTTTTGTTTTTTTCATGCAGTCATTTAAATTGATGTTTGCATTTTTTGCTCTCTTCTTTTAGGAGATTTCATCAGTTGTTCAATGGCTGCTGTGGACCCATGGATGAAGGTTATATTCATGCTGAGCTTAGGACTGCAAAGAGCCTAGAAATGATCTTATGGGTCACTGGAACATTGCACTCAAGCAGTTAAAATGTTGTTTTTATTAACTTGTCAGTGTATGTTTATTCAAGCAGCAATATCAACCTCATATATAATCTTAGAACAAGTAAAGCTATATTGTTGAGGCAGACCTTAAATATTTTGAATATAAATAATGCATAGTATACTCTCGCAATGATCCAATCTGAAGCCCTGGCACTGATCTGGAGAATAATAAATCTGATGGTAAAAAAAAAAAAAGGAGTTAAACAAATTTATGGAGAATATAACTACTGATATCCATTAGATAGATGATCCAGCTGCAATCCTGAGTCCTTAAACTACTGATTGTTGAAAGCCAGAATGACTTTACAAGGGAAGTAGCCCTGGAATTCACTTCTGACTCTTTAGTAGGGAGGATGTTAGGTTAGATGAATCAAACATGCAGGAAGGCTCATTTATGTTCTTATGAACAGTGATAACCAGAATTTCCTAAGCAGTCTTTTCTGCTAGGAAAAAAAAAAAGACCAGAAATATTCCATAAGCCTTTGCAATGAAAAGAATTTTTCTAGATGTTAAGTCCTATCCAATCCTCTTCAAATGCTTCCTTTATCAAAATTATTTGCCTGTCCTGAGAACAAGGGAACAAACAATATGTGACCTGTCCTTGCATCCAGAATAGCCACTGTTGGAAGATATCCAGTATCTGGAATGATGAGCATGGCACAAAACTGAAGGTGGGAGCCATAAACATGTGACATTCAAGGCAAGGAAAAAGCTGGAGATAGGAATTACATCTTTGAGTAAGCAATGGTCTCTCAAGGAAAAGCACTATTGTGGAAAATTTGTCACCTGATTTCCCCTTCCTCTGAATGCTGGGAGTTTTAATAAAAAATATTGCTCTTGTAAAATAGAAAACAACCAAACAAACAAAAAAACATGTAAAAAATCAAACCAGTTTTGGTGAGTGAAATGGCCTTGGCTCAAGAGCTGAAGTTCTTTAGCTGTTCTTGCAGCAGGCACAGTGAGGGGAGCCAGGAGGCCACCAACGTGCCTCCAGCACTTCTCAGAGGACACAGAATCATGAGCTGCTTTCATGCCTGTTTAAATACTAGGTCTTTCTTTCTTTAACTGTCACCCAGAACTAAAAAAATATTTAATGATACCTTGGCTTGCTCTGATTTCACTTTCCTGACTGTAATCTTTCCGCGATGAGATTGTGATTTCTCCCAGACATCTCCTGGCTGAAGACTGAGCGGGCTGGGAAGTGTCCTTACACTATCTAAAGCCACAGAACACTCATTATCGGCCACATGAAGGCTTTTAATGTCTGTGCAGGTGAATGCAGAATCAAATTTCTGTCTAATTAGCATTTGTATTCGTGGATGCATGTGTGATTCTATTTAGAAATTATATTTTGGGAAACCATCCATCTACCTCACACCTCTTCTTTGATTTTTATTGCTATTAATATAAGTAAGAAAGAGGTGACAGGAATGCAAATAAATAGACACAAGACTACATTTATCTTCCAAGAATCTTATTTCTCCTTATTGAATTTTATCTTTGAAAATTAAATTATGTACTTGCAACTTAACACCTGCAAACTACAGAAATTTACTTCACTTCTTTGACAACCTGAGAAGGAACATCTGGGAAAACCAAGCCAGAATGTGAGCAGTTGGAAATTTGATTGCAAGAGAATATAAATTCTTCCCTTAAATAGAATTTACAAATGAAAACTATTTTCTGAGGATGTCCATGTCCCTTATCAAAGGTACTTTCTTTCTAATTCTTAAAAATGGAACTGTCTCTTAACTCAAATTTCAGATTAAGGCGTTCCAACAGATATTTCCTTTTTCTTCTTGGTTATGTTAATTTGCCTTGTGTTCATCTTACCTGAGACTGAGCTTCCAGATAAGACCATGATTTTATTATTTTATGGCTGTTTGTGTATTGGCAAAATCAAAATGGTGATGTCAGAATTTGGCTCTCCCCATTTCCATGTGTGTTGACTCTATTCATGTAAGGGTGACTGGGACAAAACCTCAGGTTCAGCAGATCAAAGCTCGCTGTTCTTTGCAGCCCTTTGCTACAGAGCCACATGGAGCAAGAACAGCAGCTAAAATTTCCTTTTGATTATGAAGATTTCTTGTTTACTGTTTTGACAAATATTTGACTTATTTGGGAACCTCATATAAGATAGCCAATTACATCAATGGCTTTAGCAGATGTCATCTTAAAATTTTTGTATCCTGTGTATGGTGTTCCTACAGTACAGGAGAATGTGATTTAGAGGTGGCAGACAGCTACACTTTTTTAAGAAATTCAGGTAAGCAGGGCATGTATTTTACCACTAAATAATCTTAATAACCTTCTTGAACACTCACCAGCCCAAGTGACCTGCTGTGCTCCAGTGAAGTTACCAAGATCAGTTGTTCAGCCTGAAGGAGGGCCAAACCACATGAATTCATAGAATTGCACAGAGCATGCAGACAAGCCCAATAGTGATGATTTCAAAGGCAGACATCTAGCTGTTCCTTTCATTCCTTTTATTTTTAAAAAATGAATTAATTCAGTGTTATTTCATCCCCTACAACTGTTGGAAAATACCCATGAGTTTGGCTATCAAGTTAAAAAGAAACTTTATGGGGACCACCCAGAATCTGTCCTTGGTTATCCAGGGAAACAGAGCTTTAATGAAAGATTTTCTTTTCCCCCTGTTTTTGTCCTAAACTTTAAAAGGGAAGGAGACCCTTTTTAGGATTTAGGCAGCTGCCCAGACAGTAGCTTGCTCTGTCAGTCAGCTTGGCTCACACTCTCTGACTTCCCTTATCTTAATTCCAGACTCTCTAATAGTAATGTTGAGTACTCAAAACCCTAAGCCACTTTTGATCTTTTTATTAAAAAAAACACAACAGGTCTGGGAGGTTGGCTTTTGAAGATGCATATATCTCCTGTTTGTGATTTACTTGTTCTTGACCTTAAAAAGTGTATTGGAAGGTACCATTAACTGCAGGAACTTGTTTATTTGACTTCTGAAACCCTGGTTCTTGCATGGATCAGCCTCATTTCTGCTCGCTTCTCAGAATGTTCTGAACATAAAGCAAGAAATGCTTTTACCTGCTTTTGCTGGTAAAAGGAACATCTCTGCTCCGACAGCACAGTCTTTAAAACAACAGCAGTGGCAGTGTTCTTTATCTTGTTTCTGAATTCAGATTATTTTGCAAGCATTCTGATTAAGCCAGAAAAAAGGGAATTAAAACAAAGTGGCCAAGATTGAAGAGTGGAATATGACAATCTATTTAGGGAGAGTCTCCTTTGATTTTTATTTGAGAACAAGGCTAAGTTTCCTCTTATTAGGCCAAATTTTACTGTCATTACACCTGGCAAGTTAATCAAAGGCAGTGTGACGGTAGAATTGCGATTGAATTCCACAAGTGTGACATGGCACAATCAGAAAGATTAGCTTGTAAATCCTCTGTAAAGACTATCTGCAGGACAGTTTACAAAACAGTTTTAACAGTGGCAAGACAGAGTGCAATGGTTGAGCAATAACAGGATCTTCATAATTTTTTCAGTTTGAACAGAAATTCTGGATTACAAAGGCACTTTAAGATTCATCAGACCTTTGGAGCTCATTTCCTGCATTGTGACCCAGGACACTCGACAGGTTACAAGAAAGCCTTGCAGACAATTCATGGAGCATGACCCAAATGTGACATGAGAGCTCAGCCTGATCTTGGAATCACAGCCTGGTCTTTGTCACCAGGACTGCCCTAGCTTTGCTCATTTTTGATTAGGCCATTTAGCCAGAAGTTGATGATAAATATTTTTCCTGTTCTTCCACTCTATTCTTTCTCCCTGTAGTTAGTAGCATTGTAGAAATAGAAGCAGCAAAGAGTTCATCCGACGCAAATGCTTTACAAGCACCTCTAAATTGTGATCATACCAAATTTGCATGCCTGCCATCTGCACAGAAACCCTGTCTTTACTCCAGCAAAGCTGACTTGCTGAACTTACAGTCTCTAGATCTTACAGCTCTGCCCTATTGCATGTGCAAACACAGACAGTGGGGACAGCAGCAGCTGCGTGCGTCCATCCAAGGACAGAATGCACTCTTAAGCTTTAATAATAATACTTGTGGCGATATGTAACATTTAAATAAGCCTTTTCATCTTCAAAGTCCTCTGCAGGCACACAAATTTACCCAGCATCTCTCTGGTGTGGCTATTATTAGCATAATTTTACAGAAGCAGTCAGGGGACAAAGAAAAACAATGAGATTTGCCCAGGGCATCTAGTGGGATCAAAAGCAGAGAGATTATTGTAAATTGGCATTACCTGGGAACTTCATTTAGAGATCATCAGAAAGAACAACATAGGAATATGTGTTCAAAGAACTACCCAGAGTGTGGTCACCGTGTGTGTGATATGCTCTTTCCTAAGAATTACGGATATATCCCAGCCATTAACCTAACAGGAGCAAAAGGGGGAAATTTTAATCAGTGAAAGTCATGCAGAATTCTCTTGCTGGCAGTTCAGTGTTGTTCAGTGTATTGTGATGTAGATTTGATTGATTTTTTGCAGAGAAGTGCAGCACACTGCAGGGAATGTGAAATATCACCTCCACTGCATATTGATTTGAACCACACAGAGTTAAACTGCAACAATCTAGTGACTTCTGATCAAGCCACCCTTCTATAAATACATGATGAATCTTTTTGTTTTGTAAGGTACTTCATTTTCATGGGAGTAAATTTCTGTGCAAAAGCTGAAGTGCAAAGGAGCATCAAAACTATATTACAGTAGCTCAAATACTTATGCACTGTGTCCTGGACTGTACCTCCCTCAGACACATGACATGGTTTTGATCTAAGCTTTAGGGAATAATGTGGACAAAAAGCCTTTTCAAAAACAGAGAATAAAAATGGTCTTATTTGAAATTTGAGTATAACAGCTGAAAAAAGCACCACCCTCATCTTTATTAGCCTGCTATTCAATCCACATGAAGTGAAGACATTGTAACGCTGCTATTATCACCCCACTGGAAGTGGAGTGGGAATAAATGGAAAGAAATGCATTACAGGCAGTCCAAGAGACCTGATCCTGAATTGCACTGAGCTTCTTATTCCAAGCCAGGAGTCCTTTTAGCTCTCCTTGACCTCAGTGAGAAATTTGGGCTCCCCAGAGCTTGTGCACAGTATTCTTTATTCTTACAACTCTAGGCTAGGTGCATTGAAAAAATACATTTCAAAGACACTAAATATGTTTACTCTTTTTTTGTTTGTTTTGTTCTTACATCTAAATGTAATACCTCTGGCAACATAAAGGTATGGTAGCTGAACATTATGTGAAATATAGAAATCACGTCTATTCGTCCAGAATTTGTAAGGTTAAGAATATTCTGCAGGAAAAAAGCACATTATCCTTATGGAAGTGGATTTGCACTTGTATTTTCCTATTGAAACATTTTATTTTACAGATTCTTCTAAGTTCTTTATATGAATATAGTAGGCACAATATACTCTATCAGCATGATAATGATGGGAAAATATTGTTGTGTGGGGGTTTTCATAAGAAACAACAGCAAATGCTGGAAGTCTTATCATCCAGGGTGCAGTTGAATTTTTCTCTTTTCCTTTATTTACAGGGGACAGCTACAGGCACACCACTCACTCTCTAATATTCCTACAGAAACAGCAGCCATCTGGGTGCTGGGGTGGGTGCACCGAGCCCTAGGGTGCCTTTAGCCAGTTCACTTGGAATCTCGAGTCTGTCCTGTCCTATCACCCAGCAGCAATGGAACATTTGTTCCCCGAAGGGCCGGCACGCTGCCAGCAGCAGGTGTTAGGCTGTCCTCTGGGATGAAGGCAGCAGGCATGAGCACTGATGTGTGCCCATGACAAGATGTTGCAAATCTGCTCTCATAGCGACGGTGACAGCATCTGGGACAGTGTTGTGAGTCACCATTCTGTAACCATTAAAAACCAGTTGCCATTCCTTTCATAATAATAAATTAAAATATCATTCCAAAGCATGCTGGTCTCAGGAAGAAAATTAAAGAAGGCATGTAGGGATAAACACATGTGTGTGCACTGGCACACACAGCGTTACAGTGTGTGTTATCCCACTGTGTTCAAGTGATTGTGTCTTAAATTTACAGGTACAGTTGATGGATAAGATAGGGTTATGGCTACTATTCAGACTGCATTTTAGATTTTTAGATTTTCCTAAAGGAAATGCAATCAAGAGGAAAATGTTTAAAAGTAATTTAAAACTATCCTTTACTATCCTTTTAAGCTAATGATTTTATAATTAATAGATCATTCTTACACAGTTGTATCTATTAAGCCCAGATTTCTAAGTCACCTCAGTTTTAAATTTTATTTACATAGGCTGAACTTGTGCTTCTTCTAAGTGCAAAGCTAAGCAGGGCATGTGGCATTTTACGAGAAGAGGATTTATATAAATATCTGCATAGAAACAATAATAGATTAGCAGTAGCTGCCTCTTTCCAAAATATCTGTTTTGAAAATGCTTTCATAGATCTGTAGGCAGGTGCACAGATATTGTTTCCGTGACTTCTTCCCACAGAGATCATATTCTTTTACTTTGATTTAAACTGGATTTGAATATGGGTAAAGTACATTTTTAAAATTCGCCAACAAGCCATACAGCAAATAGCCAAATAATGCTGTCCCTTGATTTTTCTGGATTTCAGCCTGGCATGGTTATCTTCCAAGAGATCTAAATCCAAGACCTTCCATCTTATTGACCTTTGTTGAATATATTGCATGGGACTCAGTGACTGGCCTCCCTTTGACCACTGGCCATTTGTCAGCAAGGCCACTGCTTTCATTTGGGCTGAACCCAACCCTGTTCAGATCAAAGGCAGAACTGCTAGTGATGTCAGCAGAGCCAGGATTTCACCCTGGACCTCTTACAATCAGCATTATTGTGATGGAGGTTTATAAGCAGGGCTTATCAGCATGAGGAGCTTCAGCAAGAGAGAGAACTCCCATTGAAACTGACACAGTTTAGTTCAAGTGGTTTTTAGCATTTTAATGTTTCCCTTCTATTCATGTTCAGTCTACACTTGGCTTAACAATCTGGGTGGTTTTTCACTACTTTTAGTCCACCAAATAAGGAGTTTTCCCTCTTGTTTCTCCTTTACTCTTTGCTGCAAGCCCTCTATTTTTAGGTTTGCCCAATAACATCCCAGGTACTGCTGAAGACCTGATGCTTTGGCTATCAGTCACCACATTTTAGTGAAAAATAAGTTATTTCCACAAAGACAGATGAGAAATTTCTTTCAAATGCTCCATCTTGTGAAAATATATTTTACTTTTCCCTTTTCTCTTTTAATTTTGTGCTGTTAAATAAAAAATTTCAAAATTTGTTTGTATATTATTTTTTATCATAAATGGAATGTCCAATATAGAATTGGGGGGCTTTTTTGACAGTTTTGAAGAAAAAATGTCTTTCTTCTTTTAGAACAGATTTGTTCAATAATTTGGAAAAAAATATACAGAAAATATAAAGGGCAAATATTTTTTTCTGGTCCTTTTCAAAATAAAAATGTCTGATTTCAGGAAATCTCTCTTTCTTTGGTTATGAATACTTTAGAACTTCCTCTCAGAACCAAGTATCTGTCATTAAAAATTTTACCTAAACCTGTAAGAAGACAAGACTCATGAGAAATTTTAAGTGATATAAATAGGGAAAATTTATATTTGAATGTTAAATTCAAAGACAATGCAGAATACTTTTTTTTTAGTATTTATTTTGCAATGGAATTAAAAAATTGATCACTGAGCTATTCTTTTTTTCTGTGTATTTCATATATAGGAAACCAGAAAGCTGATGTAGTGGCATTATCAAACAACTCCCCTCACCACACATTAAACTCCTCTGTTACCTGTAATTCTAAAACACACTCAAAATTTAAGGCAGGAATTGCTCTACAGTGTCTTCAGTATAAACACCCAGTAAGACAGAAAATAAACTTCCTTCTGAAAGGGGAGAAACAAAACCAGACAAAATAAAGTGGAGCTTTGAACCCCTAATAATTTTTAGGGATTAACTGCTGGGTCTGTGTTTAGTGACATAACAGCGCCAAATTCAAAAGGTGCCAATTACATTGGCCCCTTAACCTCTGCTAAAGCCTGGTGACAGGCACCTCTCAGGTCATGGTTCTTTTGGTATTTTTAGGTGAAAAATTAAGTTTTATTCAGTCCCCCACATCATTCACTCACCTGCTGTGTGTTTGAGATCAAATTTTCAAAGTCAGGCATGTGAATTTGTGCATGTACATATGCAGGCATCAACAATTGAAAACCAAGCCCGTGGTTAAAATTAAAAACACCCACCCAGAATCCTGTTCCAATGTGAAGTCTACAAAGGCCCCTTGAGAAAGTTGAATCCTTTATTGAAATGTTTGACAAAGAAACCACATACTTTTCTGTTTTGATGCATTAGATAAGGATCTTTTTTTAAAGAAAAAAGCCTTTGCTCTAAATCAGCAGCATGAAGAATTAAAACATGAAAACAAAAGCATATTATTTAAAGAACAGCCTGTTCCCTAAACTGTTACTGTGCTGGGTGCCAAACCACATTTTGTGATATATCATGTACAACCTCCTCTTGCATGTTTTACTGTTATGCTTTACATGACTTGGAGTGAGAAAACCCTGATAGTTCTGCCTTGGACTTACCACAAAGACTGGTCCACTCACAGAGCTGAATCACAACATGACAATTTCCTCCTGGGATGATGACTCTGAAAGAGGTGGAAAAGTGTTTGTTTACTTGGTGCTATGTATGAAAATCTGAGTTAAATAGAAATGTGAATTCATAGTGGATCTGTTGCCCTTCACTAAACACTTAGTGGTTGCAGAATGACAGCGACCTTGCTGCAAAGTGCAACTCACACGATGTAGGGCCACTTCATTCTCACACAGGTCTAGAAATAAATGACAGTGACCTAACTTGAATGTGAATTTGCAGTATATAAACCATAATTATTGCCAGTATGCAAGCAAGCCTTGCAAGTAGAGGTAAATGGGAAACAGTTTATTTTACAGAGGGCTATGTTATATTTAATTTACAGTGGAGTAACAACCAGCACACATGCAGTTACTGCAGAGCAGCTCATGCCCACCAACTTCATCCTCAAATCTATGCTGGAATATTTTGGTTAAATGCCTCTACCCTCCATCACTCCATTTATTCCATTTAATCCATTATCAAAATTCATCCTAATTAATTTTCAAGAACACATCTGAGAGGACAAGCCTAATTTTGTGTATTGTGGTAGAGAGAAGGGTTCAGCAGCCTTCCATAGGTTTTTTTTGTAGCCTTTCCCTGAACAAATCCTGTCCCAGAGACACTTACAGATTATAAGAAAGACAGGTCTGACAAATCAGCAAGGCAAAAAAAGGACTGGAGCTGGCTATGGAAAGGGTGTAAGTGGAGGTAAGTGGGAAGTGGAGAAAACTGCAACTGGAAGTCAATAAGGACAGCATGAGTAGAAGCTGCTCTTAACTGCTCTCTTAGCTCAGGTAGAGAGGTCCAAGCTTTGCTACAAAAGGTCCCAGACTCAGGACTGACCCTCAGGGATATCATTGTGATGGAAGATCTATTTTCCATTTTATTTATGATCCTTTCAGAAAGATGACAGGCAGGGACTATACTGAAATTATACGTCTTTTAATGCCAAGGACTTATGGGAAAAGAGATTACAGAATCGATGTCATTCCTTCAGTTGAAATTGAATTCTCTCTGTTCATATGCATTATATTTTTAATAATATAATTGTGTGCTATTTTTTCTACAAGTCTCTTGCCTTATTCCTTGCACAGTTCTGACCTATGCTGGGATGAACCAGAGTTAAATAGAGAAGTAGACTGATCTGGATCTCCACATATTGAGAAACTAGAGCTAATAAATGAGGTAGAGATTCTTGGGAGTTATAGGAAAGTTAAATCCACTTACAGCTGAGGTCTGGACTCTCTAAGTGCCATTACTAAAGTAATCACATAGTCAGTGATGTATGTCACTTATATGTGCCTCATTTTCAGAGGGCCCAAACTGATACTCCAGGGTTAGAAACACTGAAGTGCTGAACCAGCTGAAGGTGAGGACATAAAGGGCCATGCCAGGAACATATAAAGTTTAACTTGGTATTCATGTAAACATTTATGGTAACTCAACATATACTAAACATTTATAGTGAAGTCAAGTATCAGTAAAAAAGAAGCATGAGTATATGGAAAAGATGGAATATTTTTAGATACAGTGAAAATAGAAAGTAGCCTGAATTGAAAATTCTCTTTTATACATACTATTACTGTGAATTCAGTGGATTCCAATGAAAAATAATATTGAATTTAGCAACTCTACTAATGTCACTCAGGTGATCCAACTGCTGCAGATTTTTACTTGCTGCATTTAAAAAAAATAATAGTCATAAGAACATATTTTCTGTAGTTAACCCTGAATTAGTGCATTAATGTGAGGAACTAGTGATAAGTATTCTAAAATAATTTAAAAAATAAGGATTTTTTTTTCTGCTTTCTGTACATCATTTCCCTTCACCTTCTGGTGGTATAACAAAAATAAATTAAATCTTGTTGGTAACATACATAAATGTGACTGTAAAAAGCTGAAGAGGAAATTAATAACTCAGGGCAGTAAACAAGGCCTGGGACCACACATTGAACTGTGAGGAAAAACAGAAGTTTTTCTGTCCCATCTATCTTATATGTGAATAAAAACCCACACAGTCGAGTAAACGTAGCATAATGCATACACAGAACTTGTGCAGTCTTAATTTCAGCTTTCTAATGTTTCAATCTTTGAAGTCCCCAGTCCTTTTAACATTCCTTAAATGTTATTTCACTGTAATTACTGTGTTTGTAATGAGAGATTTGTTTTCCCGAATGGAGTTATTCTTTATCAGCCCAGTGAGGCTCTGGGAAAGGAGAAAGGGTTGTGGCTTACCTGCTCAAATCCCTTGCACACATGGTCAGATAATTCTGACCAAACTGAAGATTTTTCCTCAAAATCTTTCATTCCAGAAGAAAGAAATCTTCCCCTGTAGGAAAATGCAGAAAAGAGCCATGCTGACAGTTTATTCCTGAGTTTATTCTGAGATGTGCTGCCCAATCCCTTACCTTGGGCAGGGCTGTGGTGGAGCACATCCCAGCCCATGAGGGAGGCAAGTGTGCATTGCCCAAGTGTGGATGAGCAAAATTTTATGGTTTCTGAGGCAGCTTTGGTGAACTGTGTTTATATTATGGTTGGGTGAAGGTGCAAGTTTTGTGCCTTTTTTCTTCCCTATAAAGGAAAAACCACAGAAAGAAATGGAGATGAAAAGGAAACAAGTAAACAAATGTGATTTTACGGAAACTGAGGGACAATTTATCCTCAGCACAGCAAGCAAAAACTTGGAAAACATTTGGAAAAGTCAGAAAACAAGTTAAAGTTGGTTGGCAGACTCTGACAGAGCTGACAGCTAAAACTACCCCTGGCATGTTGACAACAGTGTGGCATCAATCTGTGTGTAACAACCTATCCTTGAAAAACTCCATCCTGGATTTAAGCTAGCACTTCCTAACCTTTTCTCTACCCAGCATCCAAGCTGCGGTGTGGAAAAAGTTTTCAGATGTGACTTTTAACTCGTTCACGGACAGCGGCCAGCTCCGTCCCTCAGACCGCCATCATGGCGGCCACCTCAGCCGCGCTCCCTCACGGACTCTCGGCCCTCCGTCCCGCCTCAGCGGTCAGCACAAACACCCCTCCCCAACTCCCTGCTCACCCCTCGCCTGGGGTCTCCCACCTACTCCACATTCCCACTTACTTTCTCCTGAACATGCCTCTGTTTCCTGAAGCAAGGCTGTGGCAAGAAGATGCGGAATATTTTGGCGGGAAAATGAGGAACCCTGTGGCAACACGGCTGCCCTCAGTGTCGCCCACCTGGCTGTAGCTGCGAGCTGCATGAGGGGGCTATGAGCACCCTACTAACCACAAGGTTGTTATTTCCTGCAAGACAAAACGGCCTCAAGTTGTACCAGGTAAGGTTTAGATTAGATTTTAGGGAAAATTTTTTCATGGGAAGTGTCCGGCCGTGTCACAGACTGCCCAGAAGAGCAGTGGAGTCGCCATTCCTAGGTGGATTTAAAAGAGATATGGATGAGGTACTGGGGGACATGGCTTTGTGGTGGCCTCAGTGTTGCTGAGGGAACATTTGGATGTGATGGTCTGAGTGCTTTTTCTGTCTCAATGACTCCATGATTTTATGTTTCTGAGGTAGGAAGTAGAGAGATCTCACAGTAAAGCTGAGGCCCAGCAGCAGCTGGGTTACACAGGAGTTTGGGACATAGACCTCCACACCAACTTACATGGCTGTCTGTTGTTGCATAAAGGCAAATAAATTGATGCCATGGCACTGCTTCCTGGGAAATCTGCAGCTGCATCCACTATTTGCTGGTAATGGCCCAGGAATCTACATTTATACAGCTAAAATGATGTGCTCAGCCTCTTAAGCCATTGACTACTAGATCTCACCTGAGGCGTGGCAGTAACAATAGGCACAACCAGCCTGAACTACCTGCAGCTTCTGTCTCAACAAAAGTGGGTTTAAAATGTTTTCACACAACAATCTCACATACTGCCGTATAGAATGCCATGGAAGTTCTTACCTTAAAAATAGCCTTCTGTTTCAAGATCCTTTGGTGTTCTCAGATCATCTGTATTTATATAGTTCTTGTGGTCCTATGATCCCTACGTGTTTAGCTGGATGATACACAGATAGTCTGAGTTGTCAGTCACTCTCTCCATCTCTCCTATCCATCCCTTGGGAGCCTCACCTCACTCCTATAGACATCTTTATATAATATTCCTGAGGGATTCAGCTCAAACACCTCAAATACACTAAAGACATCTGGATGTAAGGTGCCTACTTCTATGAGGATGCAGGCAAAGGTTGCCCTGCACAGCTCATATGCAGGTTATATTGACCATATTATTCTGATCATAAATAAAGCTGTGCCTTCTCACTCGTGGTATGCCTAGCTATCATTTGCTGCTGCATGTCACTTTGAGGTTGCTACTTAGCAACTGATGTGGGGAAAAAATTAGTTGCTAACATCTGTTTTTTTCATTTTTTGATGAATGAAAAACCAAACAGAGACCTTAGTTGTGCACAGATCATTCAAAACAATGATATTTACATAGATTCAATGTCATCATGTGTTGCACTAGTAACAAAAACCAAATTATTTAAGTGATAGTGCTAAAAGGAAAAAAGCTCATAGTTACTGTCCCATAGACAACCTCTCATCAGCCCAGTGTGTTTCAGCCTTTGGACACCTGGCTGTTGTGTCACTGGTCACTGAATTACACTTATTGAGGTATCTATCAGAAAAAAACTAAGATTACTTTTCTTTCATATTTCTCATGTGCTACAGCCATGTGAATAGTGGGTCTGTTTGGTTCCTAACTGCAAAAACAAATAAAAATTCCATCTTTAACACTTAAGAAACTGTCTATTTTTAGTTTGGTTTCCTATGGAAACAAGGCATCTGTGATCAGGCTGTCTCTGTGCATGTATCTGTCCTTGTGTACCCCCTAATAATTTTTGAATCTAGTGGCCTTTTCCAAACAACTGTGATGAAATGACAGAATTTTTGAAGTATCTGGGTTCTAACAAATTTCCTAAAAATATGGGGCCAGATAGATGAACAAAAGGTGTTGGTGCTGCCCAGCTGAGGGAAAGCTGCAGCATGAACTTACATCTTATGAGGCTCCAGAGAATTCAAGGAGGTGAGAGCTGCAGTAAATAACACAGCTACACAGAAAAGCTCCAGTCCAAGGTCATGCTTTTATGCACCTCAAATTCATAAAGAAACAGACTTAATTCATTCCACTCCTCACACAATTACTTGTTTAACATTTGCAGAGGTCTCCCTTCACTTCTCAGTCAGAATATTAGAATTCTCCCCTTTCCCCGCAACCAGCAAAGAATTTAGACCCAGATGTTTTTAGATTTGACCTGTCCTACGGGTCAGAGGATCAGGATCATGTGATAGTAGGCTGTGTAATTAAAACTCCCCAAATGGTGTAGACTTGTGCATCAGGAAGCTTCAGGGAATGCCTGGAAGCAAGATGTCTTTGGGAATTAACCTGCAAGAAGAAGAAGATAATGTAGGACTCAGCTCTCCTTTTTAAGGTACTTAAAATATATGAACAAATTAGGAAATAAGAGTTAAAGAGGTGTTGTTTTGGGGAGAATGGAGAGAAGAAATGGGAGCTGTAGCACAGCATGATGCTGAAGAGCCCTTGGTATGGAAGAGTCTCTAGCTTAAAATTATCTTGTTCCTTTTTAGATTAATTCATCTCTTGCCCTGTCTTCAGTCTTCTCAATATTGCCCAGAGGTGGAAAACAAGCTGATGAAAGAAGTGTCTTTTGGGGTAAGGAAACTGGAACAGATCTGAGTAGTTACTGTACATGTGTAAAACTGACTTAGATTGCAGTAAAAAAATGTCACAGCTGACTCTGGAACTGGAGTCACTGAGGCAAGAAGGGAAAGACCCTCTTCCCTCTCCATGAGCTGGATCTCCACAAGATCCATGAGCTGGATCTGAACCTCTACAGCCACACTTCTGCAGGTTTGCATCCAAGTTAATAAGCTCTGTCTCCAAGGCAGAGCTGCTTGTGGATTTGTGCTGTGTAAATTAGTTGGTTTGGTTGTGTAGAGACTTTCTGGCCCAAAATGGTGCTTGCTTGGGGCTCTCTGCACTGTTCTCTGTTGTACAATGAAGCCTATATGATATGAGATGTGTGATTTGGGTGTGGATAGTGAGTTATTGAGGCTGGAAAACTGGAGAGAGCTGCAACTCCTACTTTCCCTGGAGAACAAATGTTTTTCAAAGCCTGCTAAAGTCTGCTAAGAAATTTCAGCTGATTTGTAGCTCTTTTCTACTTTCTAGGCTCATAGGAATTCCACATCCTGGGAGACAAATAAGAACTCAGCACCTTGGGAGACAAATAAGTTTCCAGTATGGAAACAGACTTTCTAAAATAAAAAATAATCCTGGCTGTAGAGATGCTTTCCTATAGCTCTGACCTCTCATGTTGTTTTGGTCACAGAACCTCAGGTGGATGGAGTGATGAGGATATTTATGCTCACTGTAGTGTTCTGAGGGGGAGGTTCCACAAATAAACATTTTGGATTTTCCCCAGAGTAATATTGCATTTGCCATTTCTACCATTAGCAGTCTGATGTGACTTCACCCTGCTCTGTGTAATGTGCCACCAAAATCAGTTCTGCTGCTTGTTTGCCATTGGATGGACATTACAATTAAAGGCTTGCTAATTTCTGGTCTTTTATATGCAACAATAATGAAACTATTTGAAAAATAAAAATAAGCAGACATATTTTCAAGACTATTTGCCTGACACTGAAAGTGAATGTCTTCTGGTTGTATAGGTTTTTCTTTCCTATTTCTACAACACTTACCATTATTCATTTAAAAATAGAGTTTAGAAAGCAGTAGGTATAATTAATGCATTGATCTAGTTTTCCATTATGTTGTTATACAGGTGAAAAATGTGCTTTTGATGAAATTGTTGATTAAAACTACCAAAAATCCATTATATCTAGCTTACTTTTCCTTACTTAATGAAGCAGATGGATATAAAATAAGGGAAGGCCATATTGACCTTTAGTAGGAATATATATGGCATACAACTTGATACCTATAAGACAATTAATATTAATCTGACCTTTTTCGTTTCTGGGCTACAGTGCTGTTACTAATAGCAGCTACATAATGTGTTGTATGTTTTCACTGAAGAGGTCACGCACTGGCTAAGAGCAGGAAAATGTGGATTTGCTGGGGCTGTTCTCAGCATCTCCTTGATTCAGGGCGGGAGGAGGAACAACTCCATCTTCCTTCCCAACCTCTCATACACCTTGGTAGGTCAGGAAAGTGCAGAGGGCTCGTTCTGTGGGCATTATGCTTTAAAGATTAATTGTTTCAGTCACCAGACTGCTGATCAGCATGAGAAAGTGCAGAAACGGTTACAGCAGGATATTGGAGGGTTTCAGCAAGGCAGTCCCAGTCCTGTGCTGGTTTCTGCCCCTGAGCAGGGACCATCAGCATTTTGGGTTTGCCCAGCACCTAATATGATCACACAGCAATGCTATTTGATGTGATAAGATAGCTATGTGAGTATGTGACTGTGGCTTGCCTAGCATGGGATTGCTCAAAAATGACTTTTGCTTTCAAAATTTCAACCCTAGGCCAAAATAACTTAGGTACAGACAGTCCTAAAACAAGTGCAGGGTGCTTTGTAATAGGCTTTCAAGGAATGTTTATTCACAAATATTTTTTACAACTATTGAGTCAGTGATTGGACTTTTTTTAGATTAAAATGTCCTGGATATTTGCTGCATTATTTAACAGCAACTGCCCTTCATATTTGCCTAGCAATAAAACCTTTGCCTCAGTTTCTCCATGATAATTTGTTTAATATTAACATTTTGATCCCCAGCAGAACTACATGATCTTTAAGGTCCCTTCCGACCCAAATAATTCTATAATTATATGGTTCCATTAAATGAGATTTTTTTTTTCCAGAAAAACTAAAGATCCCAAAGCAAAATCCCATTCTCTATGGTTTGGGTCAAGTGCAGACTTTTACAGCCAAGCCAGTACAGTCAGTGCTGCTTCTATTCACACTTCTCAAAGATCATGATCTCTTGGAAGGTAATTATTGGTCACTTGCAGTCCAAGGTTCCCTCTGAGAGAAAAATCTCAGCAACATATGGAAAAATATTTCATCCACATTAGATATTCCTAGCTGTTAGCTGAAGTAATTCTGCTACTCCATATTTCTGCATCAAAATACTCTCTAAAAGTGAAAATAAATGGGTGGGGGTGCAGATAAATCCTTTTCCTCCCCTTGTTCAAAGCCTGTCCAGCTTTGCCAGCCATCCATGCGCTGCCCTGTTTGCTCTGTTTCCACCAGGCTGCTTCATCTCCCTGTGCTTCATCCCTCTGCTCCGTGCTGTGAGTGCCACACAGCTGACCCCAGACACTTCTGCACATGCAGAGTGCTGCATAATAACACGAGAAGGCTCCACATGTCTGAAAGGAGGTGGATTTTTTAGTAGGAGCACTGGTTAGCACTGAGCTGGGACTGCAGCCGGCGCTCCAGCCATTCTCATTCAGGCTGAATCCTTGGGTGTCTTCACTCCCACAACCCCTGCTCCTCCCTTCAAATTGTAGACAGGCTGTTAGCAGCAGTTGTCTGCCTGCTACAGAGACCAAATGGAAAGGCTCCCCTTTCTCAGGATCACCACCTATAACAAGTTTCTCAGCTTCGAATTTCTTCCCTGTTTTTTATTTGACTGCACTTGAGTGAATTGCTCTTCACTCCTTTCCAGGTTCTGTGACTTCTCCCTAAATGTCCTCCTAAATTCTACCTTTTTTTACCACTCTCTTCCCTTTACTATGGACACTTACACTGTAGACTTTTTCCCAGTCCCAGTTTCTTGCTTATCATCATCTGCCTGTTTTCTGCTTTGCCAGGCTTTCATCCTACAAGATTCTGATCCCCTAGGGATCAAGAACATTGCCTTTCTCTCAGTTCCTGCCCTATTCAGATATACCTATGTATATATACATACATAGCTATATATATATTATTATATATATTCCCAAGACTAGATTATATGCAAACTGTGTATGCTCAATCAATAAATAAAATATTTTAAGAATATATTTATAGTTCTGACTCTTCACAGTCAGCAGCATAACCATCTCTTGTTTTAAAGATGCTTGCAACTTTTTTCTGGCTAATATAAATAATGTAAATAATTCATGTATTTAGTAACAATAAATATTCATATTTCATTTGAACCAGACAGTGGTCATCTAGATTAAATTGAACTGCTTTGGATTCAACAGCTGGCAATCTCCCATGCCAAATAAGGGATTTTAGTCATTCTTTATTTAGAGTACAGAACTACCAAAAATGGGAGGTGATGTGGAGAGGAAATGGACTCTCTTACCAAAACATACAACACATCGGTCTATTGACTGTACTTTCTTCAGACTTGGCTACAAGCAAATATATTTATTCTGGAACAGACTAAATGGGTGCTGGAAGGAAGAATACAGTTTGCATACTTTATGAGCATAGATAGTTGTGTCAGGGTCTCTTACTCCCTTTGGAGGTCAATTCTTAGTGAGTTGTATTCCTTTTGCCAGAGGAAGCTTAGTGATTTGGGGAACATTTTGAAAAAAATCAAACAAAACAGTAAAAAATTATGAATTAAATAGAAACCTACTCCCCAAAGTAGCAAAGACCTTTTCCTTATATTATTGAACTGGTAAGCTGCATTTTCATTTGTCCAAAATTTTCATCATTATACATAAACAGGGGTTTCATATGCATGGAGGAGGGGTGAATTTTAGCTATGGGAGAGACTTAGAGATTCTGCTTTGAAATTCAGGAAAATTATGTTTTCCTTCCTTTCTGTTACAATTAATTGTACATATACAGAGCCATTGTAGGGGGAAATGTGAGCCATTGTGGGGGAAAGGTGTTCATGTTTTCTTTTTGTGCTTTCTTGGTGTTTGTCCACTTTCTGAAATCTGTAAAAAGGGCTTCTCAGCAGAAGGGCTGGGAGCTGATGTACATTTTCTTGCTCAGGAAGTTGGAGTGCACATGGCAGGAACTGTTCTGAGCATTCTATGTAAACAATAAAAATTCAAGAGTCAGAAGCAAACTATGCTTCCTGACCAGATGAGGTAGGATTGCCAATCTCTAAAAAATCTCAGGTAAGGAGCTCTGCAGAACAGAATAGAGAGATTTCTCCAAACAATTGCTTAAATGCTGTATATATCTTCATGAGTAAAAAAAAAAATATTTTTAAGCTAGTCTGAGCTAAACCATGTTAAATTCGTGCTGAAGACAAAGCAGTTGTATTTCACATGCCTTATTAATAATGGGCTTATACCTGACAGTTAGCTAGGTAACATGTATGGAATCTATATGTACTCCATTATTGTTCTGATTCATTGGTTAAATATACAGTGTGTGTCTTTATGTTCACAGTAGGCTGCTCTGGACTGGGCCTTTAAAGTATGAATGTAATTTCAAAGGTCAGTGGTTTAGGGAGTCAAATTATTTTGTGAGTTTTTTCTGAGATGAGGTTAGTGGGAAGCTTGGGCTCAGAATTCAGGGGGAATGAAGTGGGAAGAGCTCTGGGTCAGTGGGTTCCCTGCGAGGATTCCCCAGTTTGCTGCCAGCAGACTCATAAGTCCCAGAGACATTAATAAACCCTTTGTGTTGTTATTTTTGCTTGTTTCTGTATTCTTTCCAGCATTCAGCAGGATTTAGGGCAAATAGGATGTGCCAGTAATGGGAAGCAAACACTGAGATGGCCAATGGAAATATTCTTCTTATGCATGCTTTCCATAAAACATGTGCAGGTGGGCCGTCTGGAATCACAGCCATGACTCTGCCTGGTGTTATTTCCTCATTTGTTGTTTTCTCCATCTGCTCATTTATTTTCCTGGTTATGGTCTTCTTCTCTGTTTCCATTTCCCCCTGCTCATTTGTATAAGTAGGAATATCCTTCCCTCCAGCAACTGTGTAATGTGCTTTCCCTTTTATGTATATATTTGGCTTGCAAATAGGTAGCTTAAAAAGCTGAGACAAGACAGAGAAGCCATGATCAAATTCCAGCAGAATCCTCATGTGTTCAGAATATATTCCTGCAGGGTTTTTCCAAATAAATATTTTTGGCCATGACACATCACAATCTAAACACAGAGTGATGAAGTTTTACTCAGGACAGGTTATGTGGGGGATGAGACTGAAGCAAAGAACACAATGCACAGTAAATGCAGGCTCTGTCACTACCTCACTTGGGCACAGCAAGGATGGGAATCACTGGGTTTGCTGAGCAAACAAAGGTGCTTTGCAAAATGTCTGTATTCTCTCTGGCTGCCCAAAAGGAGGGGTGGCTTTTGTTTGTGATGGCTGCCAGTTGTGTCATGCTTTGCCGAGGAGAACTGCGAAGAAATGGAAATCTAACCTATCATTCTTTCCTGGGTTGTGAAGATATTGGTTCTGACCTCTTGGATGGCGTAAATCATGAGGAAATTAATGGATTAATTAAAGGAGCACATGGAGGGGGGGCAGCCTTTTTTCTGTCAGATGGTGGTGAGGGCTACTGTACTCTCAGCTCCCTGCTAAATCTGCCCTTTCACAAAAGCCTGTGAGTGTGATATTATAATGTGTTATTGTGATTTTCAGCTACCCTTTCTGCCTTGAAGTGAATTTTGAGCTGCAGCACTGGGTAGCTGCTGGAGCCTGGTGGGTAATGGTTACTGGTGGTGTGGGATGAACTGTTTTCTCTGCTAAAACTTACAGGTTTTGACAATTATTTCAGGATTTCCCCGTAGAATGGGATTCTGAGCTTTTGCACAGACTCACTGTCTGGCCTCTGGCCACCTCAGTCACCTTTCTACACCTCTCTCTCATCTGTCCCATCTGTTTGGACTTTAAGCTCTTGAGAGCAGCCATTGTCTCTTCAAGTGTATTTATTTTGTACAGTACCTAGTGCTGCAGGGCTCCTGCTCGGTTGGAACCACTGGGTGTGACTGCAATGTAAATACTGAGTAATAATAATAGCATATGTGGGGGTGTAGAAACAGGGAGAGAGAGAAAAATATTTTCCCCATTCTTGTCTGCTTTTTGTTGTTGTTCTATTTCCTATTCACAGAAAGCATACAATACTGATTAATGAAAAATTTCTGGCTCCAGTTCAGTATCTGGCTTCAGTACATTTGCTATTTGATATCTGAGATATGTACAACATGTTCACAGTGAATTCTCCAACTGAAAACAGTAGAGTTCAAACCAAGTCAATTAATTCACAGAGTGAATGGATTCAAGCCCAGATTCTCGTGCCTTGTGGAGGCCTCTTTGAGTCTCCTGCCAAAAGATATCTGTTTATAAATGCAGTAAACGTAACTATTTGATACTTATAGCTCTTACAGCCTTATGTGATTTTTTTTTCCTTGTTATGGCTGATCTCTGATAATTGAGTTACATTTTGCAGACATTTCAGGCATTCTCTGTCTCTCTGTGCTTTCTTCCCCCCCTGGCGCTACGGCTCAGCCAGTGCTTTGGATGGTTTCAAATTTCCTTTCTCTTTGTTGCCTTGGATATTCTGCTGAAGTAAAGCATAACAAAACTGTATCCAAAATCCATACATACTTGTAGCCAGGCTCCCTCCTGAACCTGCTTTGTGGCTCTTGCATGAGAAACTTTACCATTTCTGCAGAAGGAGAGGAGAGATAAAACTTACAATGAAAATGATTGTTGTGTTCTGCACTGATGGTCCAAGAACATTAATAACAGATCTTTGTTGAGCAGTATCTCTCATCCCTAACACTCATGCATTTAATCAAGTGATGCATACAGTACAGTAGGCATTTTGAAAAACACTCATCACTTTTGTGGAATATATCAGGTAACATTAGAAAACTAAATAGAACAAAAAAAATATGGAAAAAATATGGGGAACATCTTTATGTGAAAAATTGAAATAAAGCAATGGAGAGTGGAAATTTGGGCAGGATATATAGGCTAACATTTCTTTTCTAAGAGGAAACATTCAGGATTTTTTTCTTTTATTCCTTAAATATTGTTTTTGTCCTTTTTTTCTGCCTCCAAGTAAGAGTGCTCCAAAGCTCCTTTTCCTTGTGCTTTCCTCTCTTTTCTTCACACCTCTTGCCCATTTTTTAACCTGGCCATTCAGCACATTCACCTCTTGTCTTTACACCCGCTGTTTTCTGAAATTCTGCTTCTGAACTCTTTCTGAACATACATCTCAGAATATGGATGTGTTTTCCTGGATATTTTGCTATAAGTGAAATTCTTTACAGACAGAAGTTAACTCCTAACATATCCTTAATATTTCCTTATTTGTTGTTTATGATCCTTGGCTGCACCACACTTCCCTTGCAGCTCAGGTCTGCGACCTACAATGGTCAGCTTTGATCCATTTCAGTCTCTGATCCAGAAAACAAGGAAATAATTCCATTCTCTCATCTCTCTTATCATCAATTTGGCCATAGAACCATAGAGTCCTTGAGGCTGGAAAAGCCCTTGAAGTTCATTGAGTCCAACCACTAACCCAGCACTGCCCAGGCCACCACTAATCCATGTCCCCCAAGCATGACATCTATATGACTTTAAAATCCCTTCAGGGGTGAGGACTCCACCACTGCTCTGTGCAGTCAGTGAGAGGGCTGGACAACCCTTTTGGTGAAGAAATTTTCCCTAATATTCAACACAAACCTCCCCTGGTGAGACTTGAGGCTGCTTCCTCTTATCCTGTCAGTTGTTCCCTGGGAGCAGAGTCCAATCTGGCTGCACTCTCCTGTCAAGGAGTTTTGGAGAGTGAGGAGGTTTCTCCTGATCCTCCTTTTTTCCAGCCTAAAGAACTCTACCTCTCTCAGCTGGTCCAAACAAATGACACCAGTGAAGATTATTTTTCTTTTGGTTCTCAAGTCACACCTCTGCGATGAAAACAAAATAAAATCAATCAGTGAATGAGACCTGGGGAGGGAGGAGGGATTAATAATATCCATATTTTTAAAGCACAATAAAAATGTATACACCATTATACTACTCCCCTATCTCCCCAAGATCTATGTGCCATTTCTATTCTGAATAGCAGGAGCTGTTTCTTTCCATGTATTTCTGCCACATCCAGCACAATCAAGTCCCATTCTCCTACATTGCCAAAAATGTTGCTGAGAAGCATCTGTAACACATGTGAACTTCCTAACACTGTGTTGGAATATCAGAATGTTTAATTTAGCTGCCTAACAAGAGGTAACGTGAAGCTGGTACAATATCAAATGAATATATATTGTTCTCAATATTTTTAGACCAGGAATTAGAAGACAGTTTGTAGCTGCCAGAAGTTTTGGAATGGCCTCACCAAAAGGATATAGTTTCAAGAGCAACTTTAATGAATTAATGAATGAGACTGTAAAACAGAATAATGGCAATCTTGAAACGACTGTTTCTGATCATGTTATCTGGGCTGTTTTGGTTTGTTGATTCTTTAATCACAAAAGAGTGGTGAAAAGAGATTTGAATGAGTTCTGTTGTGTTTGTGTTAGTGTTTAACAAATTCCATGTTTTAGGGCTTCTATATTCCTCTGAAGTGATAGGAACTGGCTAGGTACAACTACATAGTAGGCAGTATGCAGTAGTATGGCTGCAGGTAGAAGTGCATTATCTAAAGATGTTTTCTTGTTTCCCATGGTGCATCTTGGGCTGGAGCAGTCAAGAGAAGGGCAACAAAGCTGGTGAAGGATTTGGAATCTAAGTCCTATGAGGAGTGGCTGAGGGAGCTGGGGAGGCTCAGCCTGGAAAAAGGAGGCTCAGGAAGGACCTTCTTTGCTCTCTACAACTCCCTGGCAGGAGAGGGCATTGGGGGGGATCAGGCTCTACTCCCAGGGAACAAGGGGCAGGATAAGGGGAAATAGCCCCAAGTTGTGTCAGGAGAGGTTTGGGTTGGATATTAGGAAAAATATCTTCTCTGAAAGAGTGGTTAAGCACTAGAACAGACTCCTCATTGGAACCAGAGGAGTCTCTATTCCTGGAAGTGTTCAAAAAATGTGTGAATGTGGCCCTTCATGACATGGTTTAGTGGGCATGGTGGCACTTGGTCAAAGTTGGACTTGATGACCTTGGAGGTGTTTTCTAATCTTAATGATCCCATGATCATTAGGATTAGATTTTAATTTCCTGCATTGACTGGTGGGTTTAGCTGTATGTGCTCAGCTCCTGGAATCTAGAGAGACTCCTGTTCCCAGTTATGGCTGATAGGCCTTCCATTCGTCTACAGCAAAGAACCTGAACTTGCTTTTGGTTGGGATGCATTTTGTTCCACGTAAAATGGCTGACCTGCTGTCTGTTCTGGCTCCAGTGCCTGTACTGGGGTTATCCACTGCTCCAAAGGCTTGGAAGCATTGAAGGATGAAACCTTTCCTAGCAGGTCTCTTGCCATCTCCTGCTCTTGGCAGATGCTGCTCAGTCATTGGGATCCCTGCACTGGCTGCTCGAACCTTCAGCAGGCAGTGACTTCTGTCAGCACTACCATGCTGAGCTGTTATTTGTGGTATATTTCGATAAGGAAAGATAGGAAATGTGTCAAAACTTAAATCATTTCACATTGTAAACTGTTGAACTACTTTAATTCTACAATGGTTCTGCTTCTTTCAGTTTATTTAAGTTCAGTCACAGCTAGAAAATCAGTCCGTCAGTATTTTTGCAACTGCAAGTAAATCTTGCCAGCAGTAAAAAGAGGGGAAAAGGTAAAGGGTTCAAACAGTAAAGCCTAGAAAATAATGAAACGTCAGCATTACTGTGCTGCTAGATCCCTAGAAAACCAGCAAAAAGTAAAACCAATAATGTTCAACAGCCAGGAACAGCAAATCTAAGAAGGCTTTTGGACTGTGGGGCAGTTCTCTGTCACAAACAAATCCCAGGAGAGTGAAGGAAGACTTTTGTTAGAAAGTCAGAGAAGTCAAGAGCATTTGTTTCTTCTACTTCTCTCCTTGGAGCATTTATTCAAGTTATCATTCTATATTTGCTTCACCTTGTCTTGAGGAATTCTGAATTTTATCCTGAGACAAAACCTTATGTGCATCAATTTAAAAAAGGCATCCAACCAATAATCTTCACTGCGATTACCCTGCATAATATATACCTATATATAAATAGAATTTCACTTCAGCATAGTTTATGTGTAGTAGAAAGCACTCAGCAAGCTGTGGTTTCCCTCCTCCTGCTTAGAAAAGCATCTGTTTCACATGGTTGGGGCATCCTATCCCATAATGTGGACACTGTCTAACTGAAAACACGTGAAACAAAATATCTCATCATCAACCTCTAAATGAAACAGATTCTCAGAAAACTTTTCAACAATTTCAAATAAACTAAGTGTGTTGACAGGAAAGTTCTGATCAGGAAGGAGAGTCTAAATTAATGCAGTTAAGCTGTGAATTAATCATAGCTTCAGAAATGGCTTCTGTCGTGCTACAGGTTTGATGTCTCCCTCCCTAAGTTCTACCCATACCTTCTTTTCCTTTCATCCTGATGATTATAGCTTCCCTTGGGATGTCTGCTCCCAGACATGCATATCCAAACAACCACATTTATTCCAGTTTCTCCCAGAGCCTCTCTTCCTTTCAGCCTAGAGTTCCAAAATGCTATTGCTGTAAAATATCTCCATAAAATGGCTCTGTCCAGCTGTGTCACGGACAGTTCACCCTCTTTTGTTCTCACTCATTTCTTTCCAACCTTTTACTAGATGCTTTTTGTCCATTATTTTATTTAAAATTTCTGTCTCTCCTCATTATGCATTAGTGGCTTTTATTGTGTCTATAGTCAGGTAATTTAAATTTTGTTCTTCTTTTCTCTCCCATGTTTTTAGGTAGGTGATGGTTCAGGATAATATGCAGTGATGTAAAAAAGAAAAAGTGAACTGAAACTATCAAATAAAGCTAAGAGTGGGGCTGAGACCTATTTGCAGATGTTTAATAAAGTCAAAAAGAAGCTGATTTGAGGGGATAAATTATTCATAGCTAATTATTTGCTCTTCTTTAATGCTAAATATCCTACATTTCAGCCTCCTGCAGGCAATTCAAGGAGTGATTCCTGAGTTTTTTAACAGCAACAACCACATAGAGTTTTTGAAGTGCTTTTGGTCCCTCCGGGTTGACAGGTGCTACATGAAAAGCAGACAGGATATTATTATTAAGAGTCTTGAGAGTCTGAAGCATGAAGTCCTGTAGAACAAGCTGAGATTGTATCTTCAAAACACACATCTCACAGCTTCAACATGCTCGTAGGCTCTGGGCAGTTCTTACGGCGCAGGCTGGGGCCGAGAGCAGTGAATGTTGCTCTGCTCCAGGCAGTGGGTGACTCCAGGTCAGGCTGAATTGTGGCTCACCCTCTGCATCCACGGGGAAGTGAGAAGAGAAGAATGGAGCATTTGCCTGCACTGCATCACAAGTTGCTGGTTTCTCTGTGCACGTGCTGACTGTGCTGTTTGCCCAAAGGGCAAATTCTGAGTAGAATCAGATTTCTGGTCTTTCTCTTTGCTTTTCTCCTGCCCTAGAGTAGATAAATTTTGGGCGCAAAGTCCCATTTTCTCATCTGAAATGAAAGATTTAGATTCAAGATTTTTCTCTGAACACACAGTTCAAGTCTCAGGCTGACAATGCATGGTCCTTTTGGCCATGGATACTCTGCACTCTGCCCTGATTTATTCCAGGAACATGGAACCTCCTTGTTAGTCTGTAACTGAGATTATTGCAAATCTGAAATATAGTTACTGATCATTGCACAAATCTGTGCATATAATGTAATTTCTCAATCCATTATAGGTGTAAATCCAATGTAAATATAACAGCTGAAAAAATCCTGCTTTCCTTTCCTTTTTTTCCTTTTTGAATTTTTCAGTTTTTTTATTTTCCCCAAACTGGAGAACGCTGTGTTATTTAAATGAACTCCGACAGCCCAAGCGAGTCCTTTGACAACTCAAGCCCTTCGGTAGTCGGCTGCGACTGGCACACAGCCACTCACTGCTGCACTTGCCCATAATGAAATCCATTCAAACATATCAGCTCCTGGAAAATGATGTGCCTCCATCTAAGATTACCATGAAGGAACTTACAAAACAAGCAGCTACAAAGCAAGGACTATTTATAAGCATCTTTTTATTTGCATTGTAAAAGGCTCTTCCAACACACAAGGAGTTCCAAGTTGTCTGCGATAAGTTTCAGGCTGCTGGAGTGCACTGTACATTTTGTGTATGTATTTATATGTAGATTTATTTATAAGTATTGTTAGAAGGATATTAGCTCAGCAGCTACAGAGTCATATCAGGCTATGAGAGGAAGTCAGTGTGTTTATACAGACACTGAGTAGTATGTTAAGGGCTTGTTTTTTGGAAATAAAAGCTTAATTTCATTATCATAATGATGATAACATACAGCTTTGAATGGTATTAGTTCCTGTTTACACTACTCGTGGTGTTGGTCTAAGCTGCATTTGCCATCGAGACATAATTACTATTTTATTATTATTTTTTTCACAGTTAAGTGGAGCATTTTAGCACAGCTGAATTGCTGCGAGCCTTGGTGGAACAAATCTATTAGTGGTATGGCTTGAAACAATACACAAAAGAGCCCTGTGTGTGGTCTGCTCTACATGCTTTTCACTTCCTTATGTTAAACAATAAATCTCTGAGTCAGCTAGAACTCGGAGACTAACATCCAACGAGAGCCGCATTTTATCTTTTATTCATTGGCAGGAACATAGCTGTAGGAGGTATTCAAATCACACTTTTATTTAAACAAACACAGCTGGATCACAGCCTCTTAATATAGCAATTCTCTAATGAAAAATAACAACATAGTATTTATCTCTTTTCTTTTGTGCAGCTCTCAATTTGCTAAAATTAGGCAGACTTCAATCCCATACAAAATTGGCATGTTTTCATGACCAGAGCTCATAGCAACTAACTGCAAAATTATAATGGGAATGTAATTATAGTAGGGCATGTGAAATACACATCCTTTTGCTGCTGTAAGCTATATGGGGTTATACAATTATGCTGCAATAATATAATTTATCTTAAAGAAGTCAGACAGCTGATTTCATTTATTTCACTTGAGTTCTCCAGTTATAAGCTGTGTGAGGTTAACATCAAGGTATTGCACAAAGTAACCTGGTGCAAGAAGTCAGGGCTTCCCCAGGATGCATTTTCCCTGGTTTGCATGATTTTATTTTCTTCTTTATCCCTGTTCACTGTTTGGAGACAGATAACTTGAGTTTCCAGCTCTTCAGGAGCCTTGTAAAATATGATTTCCTACTCTCATGGCTGCAGTGGTTGTTTCTTCCTGTGGTCATGATTTGGGGCCAACAGTTTGTAATTAACTGCAGAAGGATAAAGGTTAATAAAGAAAATACCTGGGTCACCTAGCCACATGCTGAGTGAGAGTTTGGAAATAATCACCTTCCACTTACGTGGTGTAATTATGAATAGTGGCCAAATTCTGCACTCACCCGAAGCAAAACAATCTCCTTGATATCAACAGGATTTTGATAAGTTGGTCCTGAATCCAGGATTAGGTAGTAAGAGATGCAGTATTTTTTGATCATTTTAAAGATCACTAAAGATCATTTTGAAGATTACTACAGACAACTTTTTTCAGGAATGGGACAGGAATGTGTGAAAATGGAAATATAAAAAGAAATTATCAGAGAGACTGCAAGGTGCCCTATTCCCAGTCAGATAGCCTGGGAAATAATGGGATTCAGCACACAGAAAGGATGTCTGGGGCAGGGAGAATGTCATCTAAGAAATTCTCCTCTTTGGGAGACACACTTTGCATATCAGATATCACTGTTAGATATGTGTGGTCTATTATAATAAATAACAATAGCAATTATTATTGCTATTGAATGGGGCATTGTAGACACAGGCCATAATGAAGTTCATGTATCTGAAATTACCAAACACTCTGATGTGTATTACTTTCAAGTCATGCAGATTGGGATCACACCTTCATCCTAACTCTGTTTCCTATTGTGAATTCAGGCATTTTTAATAGACAGATACTAAATTAAAACTTTGAATTTTGATCTGAACTCTCTGTATTCTCTATATTCTTAATGTTTTAAATGCACCTTATCTATTCTGACAACATTCACTGTTATTGATGAAGGTGGAGATTCCATGAATTCCCTACACGTGTGTAAGTCCTGGTGTAGACAGGGCTGAATAAATGTTCTGTTCATTTCAGAAAGCTGGTGCTTAGCATGCTCCCTATAATGGATTCTGAAAAGAGTTCAACCTGTTTAAAACAACAGCCATATGGTTCTCAATAGTGGAGGACTGGCCAGGATGCAAATGGATGTGACACACATTGAAAATAAGAAGTCATTTTAGCACTAAACATACATGCAGTGTTTTAAGAACAGGTTTGGGTTCAAGCCCACATTTGCTCAAATATATGGGGCAAGGATATCTCATGTGAGGCTGAATTTTGACATTGCTATTTTGGATTACAAGCACCATGTCCCAGCAAATATATCAATTTTTTATTAAAAAGGCATAAAATATCTTGGGTTTTTTTGAACAAAATCACTTGCATTTGTATCTACTTTTCTGTGTTATCTACTTTTTTTGGGGTGGGGGGTTTCTTCTTCTGGCATTGTAGATGTAATGTCCAAACTAGGCTATCCTCCAGAAGTTACTGGTCAATTTTCATTAAACCCTTTAAGTCTGAGTCAGAACTGGAAAAAAATTCCCCCAACCACTGACTGGTCTCCAACTGCCAAACTGTGGCCCCAGAACATTGAATTTTACTAAGAAGGACCTTTGCTTTATACTTTTTACAGTGACATTCACAAGTGTGTTCAAAGTGCAGTCAGTGTTTCTGCAATCCAACTTCCCTTAAGTAAGTGTGGTTTAACAATATGTATTTTTCTTCTCTGGTTTGGAAAGAATCTGTAGGAGATGAGTTTATTAACCCTGGTGTTTACTGAGAGACAAAAGTGTCTGTGGATATGGCTCTGTGAGAAAGGCTTGATCCCAAAGGTACAGTTGGGACTGTTTATTATATGCCCATAGCCATGTCTCTGAACCTGGGAAGCTGAAGCAAAAATATAGCAAGAGTTGCTTACAGAAATGTAGTGTAGAGTTCTGGAGACCTCAACAGGCTCTAAATTTCAATACAGACCTCTAGATTTTTTCTTGAAAGCTTAGACAGTCCCTAAAATATGAGGAGACCTGAGGAAATTTCTATGCAGACTACGCAGACAGTGAGATACCACCTCACATAACAAAAAAAAAAAAACCAAAAAACCAAAAAAAAAAAAAAAAAAAAAAACACCCACAAACAAAAAAACACCAAACCATGAAGAAATGGTAAATATATTGCCTTCATACCTGAGAGAAATTCTTGAAGGGGGAAAGGACTTCCTTCTTCCATCAGTGTGATTCTACATTCTGAACAAAATGTGGCTTTTTTGGTTCTAGTGTTTGATTTCGTTTTTTGTATCCCAACTCTACAGTTTGCATTTCTCTCTAATAATGTACCTATTATTTCTTAGTGTCTTTCTCGTGTCACTGATCACTGACATTTAGCTATCCCCATTTTCCCTTTTACAAATCCTGAGAAATTCATCCAGGGACCACTTGGGTGGAGTGAAACCTTGAGAACAAACTGAGCTTATGGACGCAGCCTACATTCCTGGAGACGTTTGGGAAGGTGTGGAATAGAAGAGTAGTTGTTGAGCAAATACTCCCAGAAACGCATTTGGCAAACACTGCTACTCTTCCAGGGACTGTCCACCCCCAACTCAAAGTGAAAAACAAATAAATTAACCTTGGCGTTGTCCTTGAGGAACGAAGCTCAGTCAAAATGATTTCTTTCTATGGATGCCTTGCAGATCATCATAATGACAAGTAACTTGTCTGGGCACAGTGACAATTTGTGGATTTTGTCTATGGATGTGAAGTTTCACTGAACATGGCACTCATGAATGCAGATAAATTCTTTTTGGATCTAATTCCACTATGGTCCACTCCACTACTAGAGATGGGTGTTAAATGTTAAGATGGGATAAAGTACTCGGCTGTTCCAGATGTTTATTCAAAGCCATTTGAATAAACCAAGCTGAGGTAAAGCAGCCTCAAGAGAACAAGCTCTTTCACAGGATGCTTGTTCTTCTATTCCCAATTAAACTGGGAAATGTGACGTTATACTGGGAAAGTAAATGAAATCAAGGGAGGGAAATCAAGTCATTTTTTGAGACTTCATTTGTGTGGGTTGTTGGAGAAGTAAGTGCTTCTCCCATTGCCACTCTGCAGAGCTTAATTAAAAGCACAGCACTACCAATTCAAGGTTCATCAGTGTAAGACAGTGTCATAACTGAAAGAATATTTATTCCCTAAACACCTAAGGTGTGGTTATAGACTTGCACAGAGTCAGTACCTTAGTGGTTCTTTTATCATTCTGCATAAGGCATCAAAACAAGCAGGATTTTAAACACAAATAAGAACAGAATTAACAAGGAATGAGTGCTGGTTTCTTCTGTGCTGCTGCTGCATTTTCCATGATCATCAAGGATGCTGGCACTGGAGTCTGCTGGTGTAATTTCACTTTTAAGGTGAAAAGCTCTGGATACCCCCGGGAGAGACATTTTTGTACATGCCTATGAGAGAGTGCACAGAGTTTACACTGAATGCGCACCAGAAAAGGCACAACTTCAACCATTCAGAAGCCTGTCCAAACATACATCCCATGTGTCCTTGTTTGAAGGAAGCTCTAGCCTGTCCATTCCATTTTATGGGGAAATTTGGAAAGGGTGTCTTGCATGTTTTCCTTAATGACATGGTGCCGGAAGATCTTTTGTTTGGTCTTCTGGATGAACATAAAGTTCATTTACCAGTACATCATCAGCAAACACAGCCTCACTTAGTCTGTGTTCCAGTTTGTCCGTATTCCATGTGGCTGCATCAACATAGCACCAAGTCCAGGATAATATATTTAGTCCTGGCAGGGCTTTCCCATTTGGTCTTGGCATGGTGGTAACCACAAGGCTTTGACCGCTTTGGAAAGGGGACAGATTGAGCTTGTGCCTTTTCACCAGATGTCACATAAATCCCTGGAACCATTGGTGTACTGGGGTCGGTTACTCTTCAAGCACCTTTTTCATGTGGTAGCTTATTTCCTTAATGCGTGGTATTCTGCTGTCCCCCCTCCTCCTTCCTTTCAGCAGCAGAAGTGCAAGGCTAATTTTGATATAAAGCCTGGGGCAACTTGTCAAAAAGTTTAAAATCAGATTTTGATGTATTATATCATCATGCAGAAGACATCTAATATATTTTATTCAATGTTTTTTGCTGTGTTTTCCCTCCAAAACTGGGTGGAATGGACTACTTGTGTTAATGACTTACATCAGTGCTAAGTGTCCTTTTAGAAGAAGCCACAGTGTAAGTAAAGCAATCGGCCCTTTCTCATGGTAGCAGAATGCCAAAGATGGTTGTTCTGAGAAGAGGTAGGAAGTTTTTTCCAGCCATTGATGATTTTCCAGCTATTGATGATTTCTCCTCCACCTTTCCCTGTCCCAAGCAGCAGTTAGAATACCTTGTCCTGTTCTCATCCTTTTTGCCATCTGGCTTTGTTCCTAACCTCACGCTTGAAAGAAGAACGGAGACGAAAGTATCTGAGCTTGAGATGTGGTGAGGATGTAGAGTTTTTAATAAACCTTCTCAAATTGATTTCTCCTGCGGGACATTAGGCCAGGAGTGTGTGCAAAGCAAGGATACAAAAAGAAATCAAACCAAGACATAGGTCAGCCAGCCAGGCAGCTCACACGTGCTGCTGAGTTCTGTCCCACACCACCAGCACCCAGTACCTGCTAAGAGATGTTGAGAGCTACCTTAGAGAACAAAACAGGCTAGGGATCCATGGACATGGAAGGAGAAAGTGGGGAAGCAAACTGTTTCTTTCCTTCACTCCTGTTTATCCTAGACTTCATTTAGCAAAATAAAAATCAAACAGAACTACGGAGACAAAATACTTGCGTGGTTTTCCAAAGTCTGCTAATCTTAAAATTTTATCTTAGATAAAGGGAACTGTTTATTCAGAATTCTGGCTTTTCACCCAACCACTTCACTGCCTCATTTGCTGACAATAAATAAGATTAAGAATAGATATTGTTTGTACTTTCCAGTTAGATGTACCGAACCACACAGCTAAGGAGGGCGGGGTTCAATTCCAGAAGGCACTTCATTAAAAAAATTACATATAACCCCCCACACACATTTGGCAGCAACCTGCAAAGGGTTAATGAAGGACCTATTTGCCTCCCCCATCTGTGAAAAAATGCCAATCAAAAAACAGCTGCTATAAAAGGCTGCAGCCCAGCAGGAATAGGAGAAGTAGGTGGGGAGGTGTTGGAGAAGCAAGCTGTGGGAGGCAAGCCTGCCAAGGAAGGCTGGTGGAACTGGGAGGGGTGGGAAGGCTTGGTCCCTTGCTTGTTCCATGCTGGCTTGGAAGCTGAAAGAGAAGGTGGATGTGGGGTCCCTGGTCTCCAGTGAGGAGACTAAAATAACAAGTCCCACATGTTTGGCCCTGATGCTGGATGTATGACCTTCCAGGTTTTGGGAATAACTCATTTACAAGAGCAGAGGTGTTCATTGGGTGAAGTTTCAGGCTCAGTAGCTTCCCTTTTCTCTCCTTCACCAGCTGTGCCACAAAGCCAAAATATAAACAGGGAGTCTGAACTGAATGGGTGCTCCTGGAGGGGAAGCAGGAACATGGCCCTCATATGAACTTTGGCTTCCTGTAAATCTTTCCTCTGTTACATTCCTTAGTTCAGCTGGTACAAATCTGTCCATAAGGGACTGAACCCCTGTGGGTGTTGGTAAGTGCAGGTATAATTGTGGGATCTCATTAAATTTAAAAAGCACATCTAGGGGGAAAAAAGGTCATTTAAATTAATATTAGCTCAAAAGTATGCACTGTACTTGGGAATGGAAAGGCTTAAGGGAGTTGGAAAATGCCTTCAGCAAAATATGATGTGATAGAAACGATGTGTCAGCTATCAAAGACATTGACTAGGAGCTGAAAATGGCAGTAGGAATACATTAATAAAATGAAAACAACAGCTAAAGGTGTTTGGTAGCTTATTTCCTTCATGTTTGTTGAAGAGCAGGAAAGATGATATGAGAGAATAGGGAATATTCCCTGAACTTGCTCATGTCACTCTCCAGTGAACCTGGTGTGGACTTTGTCAGTGATCTGTTTCTCAAGTGCTTAATTGTGTACTCATTAGCTTTACCTGTAAAATAGAAAGAGCGTGAGCCAAATGGCAGATCCCCAGATACATTCATCAGGAAACTTCACTTGTGTAATTACAATTAACCTTCCTGCATGTGACAGCAGTGGGCTGGGTATTGGAGCCGTCTGCTGATCCAGTAAAAACCAGGGAGCTCCCCTGCTTGTCTGAGGGATGAACCTGTTGAGATTGGAATGGGGAAAAGTCTCCCTGCTGCTTCTTGCTGTTACCCAAAGTAATTTCCTGCTAGAGCTTGTGCTTGCTATACTGAGGTGAATATACTGGAAATGTTATTGTTGATATAGGTTCTTTAATTTCCTTTGTCCTGCATTATTTTGCTGTCTCCTCAGTATTATGAAGTGGGTCTGCTGCCTTGGGTGGAGCTTTTGACAACTACCCCTCTGCCAGGTTTGTCTGAGGCATTTGGTGTCTCCAAGGTCTGGGCTCAGGATCATGGAGTATCTGCAGCCTTCTTTTGTTAGTCTGCCTGTGTGGAAAGAGAAACTTGCTGGAGCTTGTGGTCCTGGAGGAAAAGGGCCACACTGGGCAAAACAAGGATTTATTCTTGAAGAATGTTGATTTCAAGTCATAGGATGGAGTTAGGGTCCTTAATTCCTACTGAAGCCATGTTTCTCTCTGGTTTTCATGAATAGACGAGTTTAGAATTTGCTGATGATGATGCAGTAGCAGATCTTGTAGGAATATCTGCTGCTGGTATGCAAAGTCATCTCTCCTATACTGGGTTTCCTCTGAGCTCTGTTGTGTGTGGAGGCTTCCCCTGGCTCCTCTCCCCCCTATCAGCTCAGCATGTTGGAGTAGCCTCTCATGGGTCTGTGATATTCACATTATTGAACACAGAGCATTAATGATGTGTATTCTGTTAAAAATATGGCAAAGGCCATCAGCTGAGCTTCTTGTGAAAACTGCAAGACATATTAACGGTGGTGGTGACTGAGAAATTGCTTTGTCTGAACTCCTGCTTACTTTCTCACCCTATGATCTTGCCAGGTTACTCCTGGGACACCAAGCATCACATGCCCTCTGCTCTTTTCAGTATTCCATGTGTATTTGTCCATAACTTTGTTTAACACCTTTCCTGCTGAAGAGTTTGTTAGTGGTATAATAACCCACCCTGGATTTTGAAATCCACTCTTTATCAATTTCTGCTGTTCCATTATGTATGGAATGATAGTTGATTTAATCTAGTTAGAACTATTGAAGAAAGCTACATTGTCTGCACCATGCACCACTTAAAATAGAACACTGTGTGTCATGTTTAACAATATTTGTGGTCCTTTGTGGAGCTTAATATGCTACTCAGACGCTTATGTATGTTCTGAAGTTGAGTCTTGCATGTCCTGTAGCATGAGACCTCTGCTGTTGATATGTGTACTCCCATGAGTAGGCTGATTCCAGGATGCATGGAATGTTGGAGGTTTCCCTGATAGGATGTCACTTAATACCAGTTTGCTCTGCAGGTTTTTAGATCTCAGGTTGTGCCCCATTTACAGCAGCTTTACACACTACCTGTGTGGAGATTATTTTCTGGCATTCACAAGACCTGGAAATATAAGTGAAAGCTAGGACAAGTGTGACTATGAAAGCAGGGTGTGAATGTGTGATAGAAATAGTGCCTGTGACTTCAGAAATGCTGAGTTACTCCATCTGGGACCACCATGGTGTTGGCTTCCCATGAATGAGAGTCCCGAGGGTTATCGCTTGCTGCTGCCCCAGCAATTCTAGGAAGCTGCTCTAGAAAGTATCTTCATTATTGTGTTTGTCATGTCTGCACCTCCATCCCTTCAGCTGCTTGGGAAATATTCTTGGACAAGACATGCCTGACAGGTGGGGAAAAATCAAGCGAAGCAAAGCGCTGGTCTCTTCCAAAGTCGGAAGTGTTACCACGTTGGCTGAGATTCCAAGGTTGCCATGTTAGCCATATAGAAAAATGGCGTGGAAAGGAAAGCTTGAGTGTGCTTGGGAGTTCTCACAGTCCTGTTTTTGTGTTATTTGTGTTTGCGACAGTATCAGCTTTTTCCACATAAATACCCGGAAGGCAAAATTTCCTTTTTTTTTCTGCAAAAGCTCCAATAAACAATCGCTTGGTGCCTGCTCTGCAAACTGACCCTCTTCCTGAGATAGAAATGTGAGGGCTTTGCTTGTTGTCAATGAGCCTGTCATGGTTTTCAACATGTTACTTTGCAAGAAATTCGTTTCCAGTGATCAGCTTATAAACCTGCCATAAGGAAGTGTGTTTTCACACTAGTCTAGTGTACTTCTTGTTTTCAAACTCTCAGGGACGTAGAAATACACCAGATTTTTGGCAGCACATGGTTTAAAAATCAGCACCAACGTATCTATTGAACATCTCAAATGGGTAAAGGAAAGGGCAGGTTTCATCAGAGGTCAGTAAACAACGAACATCTGCCTTGCCAATCTTTTCTTTTACTACAGTTTTGTGCAGTCCCAAAAATCCTTCAGACATATGTTGAACAGAGTTTCAAAGCACCCAAGCCTCCTGCTTCTGCTGATATTTTGGCCAGTGCTTAACCCTATGTAGTTCAGTCAGGATTTTTTTCTGACTGCAACTGAAGCAGATTGGGCGGATTTGGAGTGAGTTTTGGGCTGGAAAATTGAGGTTTCTGATTCTTTTTCAGCAGGTTAGATGTAGAATGGGCAGAAGCTCTCTAATCCTCTTGTGCAGCTACCCAGGAAAAACAGATGAGTGAAGTATGAACTGATGTTCTTCACCCCTCTTTGTCAGATCTTGGCATGTGACACTTAGCATTAATGTGCTTATTATAGCACATCCCTGCCCAGCGCAATCTGCCCCAATTGGCCATAATAAATAGTTCCACAATGGTCTCCAGCCAAGAAAGTGTTTGACCTACTAATGCATCTTACACTGTGCCTCGGAGCTCCGCGGTGCCGCGCAGCGTAGGACACAGCAGTGCTCTCTGAAGGTCAAGTGAAGCTACAAGGAATGGCCATCTGGTGACCCCTTGCTTAAAGCCTCATTCCCTGAACATGCAGCCAGTTGCATTGCCAGCAGATGCACTGAGTTCTGAGCCTGGGTGCTGTGATGGTGTGCAGGGAGAGAAGTGATCCCCACAAAGCCCTGCTCCAGCCCACGGCAGGCTTCACTGCGAGAATGACAACCAGCAGCACGCAGCAGGTCGGCTCGTGGATCACCAGGAGGATCTTGCTCATCTCTGCTCTGTCAAAGCATGAACAAACTGAAACGTGTGAGTCATCTTTGGGAAGAGTCACAAGAGAATCAATTGCAACTGCCCAGCCTGGACATGTTTTGCTTCTGCTTTCTAAAACCTGACAGGCTTCCAGCTCCTGGCCCAAGTTCATTGGCAGAAAATAAAAGAGGCCAACAGCAGTATTGGAGCAATTGAGACTTAAGCATCGTCTCAAAAGCAGTTTCTGGTTGTGTGGAGGTGTGTTCAATCCTTGCTTAATGTGTCTGAAATGTTAAGTAGTGCAAACAGTGCTGCTCATCTTGGAGAAAGCTGTCCACTAAGGACTGAGTAGAAATTCATTGCTCAATGTCCTGTTTAGTTTCATTAGATATTCTGTAACTTAAAATAGTAGTTTGACTATGTCTGCATTGGATGGCCATGTCTGAAAGACAGCTTTCTGGATTAGATGATAGGAAAAAAGGAAATCACAAAAAAGCCCTAAAACCTGAAAAAAAATTTTTAATTTCTAAGATCTGATTTAGGTGGGAGAGAGTGTGCTGATACATTGCCTTTCATCCTGTTCTCAGTAATTTGTCCAAAATGCAGTAATTATATAACTACACTGTGCTGGTGATGTTTTTCACCTACTTTGCATGTTTTTAGGCAACTACAAGTTGTAGTAGGGTTGCAGGTTTATGCTTTTTAGACCTACGTGGTGCTCCAAATGCTGCTGGAAAAACACTTCCAATCCATGTCTTTGAAACAGAAAAGGAATTAGAAATATTAGAGATGAAGTCATGTAGGATGGTTGATCAGTTATTTTTGCAGGAGGAACACACTGAGTAACTAAGTTTTTGGATTATTTTTCCTTATTTTTTATTATTTAATCACCCTTTGTGCCTCTGCTGGCAATAAACTGTTGGTCAGATTTCCCCTTAAGATAGAACAAGTATTAAAATTATTTAAGCCTGGTGAAAAAACCCCAAAACTATGTTTTCATTATTGCTTGAGAAGTGTTTGCTTCCCTTTAACTTCTATCACACACAAATTGAGCTTTCATAAAGCAGCCTTTCTGATTTGTAGTGACTTATCTCCATACCAGTCACAGGTTTAAATTTGCAGTAACTGACAAAGTTTAGGAGATTTTTGCTTCTGCTTGCTTGCTGGCAGAATTTTGTCACAAGCTAGAGAAAGAACCACATACTCTTTAAGCAGGGAATCACTGAAATTGTTCAGCTAATGAGTCAACAAAAAATGCAAAGAATTTGACTGATTTATAATCTGAGTTTTGCTGACCTTATCAGAAAATAAATACCATTTCTTACTCCTGTATCCGGGTCCAAAGTAGTTCTCTCCCAACCATAGCTGGCCATATCTGAAATAGAGTGGAAAATGTCTTGCACAAAAGCAACTGTAGTGTGCTCAAAATGAGTCCAAGCTCCTTGAATCTGCTTAAGACTCACTACTACATGAACAGGGATTCCATATCTGAGTAGGAGCCAAGATGTCAAAATGTGGAATTTTCTTTCACAATAAAGGATTCTTCTTCTCTTTCTTTTTCATCCTAATTTGTTTTTCAGATGCTTTTTCATGATGCAGCAGTGAAAACACAGCCACTGCAGGTCCCAGGTTTCATCCTCTGGTATTGATTTCCCCTCGATGTTTGCCTGCAGAATTAGAAATTTTGTGACATATTTTTATAAACTCTGTCACCCTGGGCAGTGACCAGAAGTGTGGGAGACCATTTCCTCATGTATGTGAAGCTTTTCTTCCTTGGCCATTTGCAGTGGAGACACAAGATAGGCACACAGGCCAGTAGCAGAGTGTTTTTATCTGGTCTGTAATGCTAGATTCATCTGAATTTCATGTCAGCAGAAAGCCAGACATTTATTTGGGAGCAGCCACTGACTCCTGGGGATGTTGTGGGTACCACTGCCCTTGAGCTGTGGGACATGACCAAAACATCTTTATTGTGGATGTCCCACAGGGGTGTGAGGGTGCTGAACCGAATGATCCTGTCACAGCAGTCTTCCTCCATTCCTACCAATTGCAAGGAACCAAATTGTACTCACAGAGCCCAACATTTCAGTATCTACTATATAATTCTTGTGGTACTGTAGTGAGACAGGCTTGTATTAATACCACCTCATCTTGGAAGCCTTCAAAGCCTGTCAGTATGCCTGATAGTGTTTGGCACTTAGATATGACAGTGAATGGTAATTTGCAAGTGCCTCAAATGGACAGAAAATAGTTTTCATTATTTTTACATGATTAGGAGTAGTGTCAAGCACCCTGTAAGAGCTCAGCTCTTGCTCAGGCTGTGGTGTTCCCTAACAGGTGGCTGTGAGTGGTACAGCCTGTCCCATCCTTGGTGCGGGTCCTGAGAGGTTGGGGTCAGTTCCTGGGCTCAGCACTGACCTTCTGGGTGACCTTGGGTGGAGGAAGCAGCTTGTTTATTGCCTTGTGCAAAACACTCTGAGAGTTACAGATGGAAATGCTATATAGAGGGATGGCATGACTGTTGTGTTGATGGGTGTTGGGGAAACATGGGTTGCAAAAGAACAAGTGGGTGTAATGAAGGAGGAAGAAGAGCAGGAAAGTGGTGAAGAAGGTAGGAATTTGCTCTTCTCTGCTGCAGTGGGACCTGGGTGAGGATGTCTGGGTACCAAAGTACTCATGCCCTTGGCACCAGGACTTCTGAAATCAGTCAGTCTCCTCTCGTGTTGGCTTTTGCTGCTTCTCTCTGCAGACCAAAGGATGTACTCTGCCTTTGAAGAAGCTGTAATTACAGAAGAGCCTGGCAGCATTTTTCTGTGCTGGTAATGGATATATCAGCACTTCCACAAACTCCCTTGTGAGGGATTTACAGCTCTGCCATTAATATTAGCCACACACTGGATGTATAAGCTGCTTGCCCAAAAGTATTAAAAAATAGTTTTAAAACAGCGTAGCAAATTTTAGTAGGCCTTGTCTAGAAGCAAACTTGCACTGGTTTGATAAAGAGTGATTTTTAAGTTAACTGGGTTAGAGCATTTCTTATTTGTATGTAATTGCTCATATCTGGCTTGAGGGTGACTTATTTCAGCCTACTCTGACAATAAATCAGAGTTTATGCAGAAATTCTGTAAGGATTCCTGCTTCATGCAGAGCATCCCCTCTGCTGAACAGGTCTGGTATATAATGGGCTACATAAAACAAGCTTCTGATCATACAGGTGAAGGGCAGGACAAAAAAACCAGGAGGGATTTAGACAAACTGGTTTTGAAGATTGTTTTGAGGAGCTAAAATGCTACTGACTGTGTGCAGCCACAGCCCCAACTGAAGAGAGGAGAAATACTGAAGCTCCAGCTCTGATATTGCTATAATGGTGCTAAAACTGAGAGGAACTATCAGAATCCCATTTCAATTTAACACACAACAGAACAAACATCCTTTTATCCTCTCCCATCTTCTTTATTTCCTTGGGTAGGCATCAGACAACATTTGTCTTCTATTTCTCTGAGTTAAAAAATTACATGCACGCTTAGTGGAATAAACAAAAGCTTTGAATGTCAGAGGTAAAGCTGAAGGCTTTTTCTGGTGGATGATCTTCAGTATCAGGAATTTATGGTTCAAAAGGCACTTTCCTCTGGTTACACAGTCTGAGGCAGCGTTAATATGTATGGCTTTTCCCATTCTGAGAAAATACTTCTGGCAGAAGGAAGGGGGACAGGAGGAAGGAGAAGGACACCCCACTGGTGTGAAGATTTTCCTACAAGGGAGGAGTAAGAAACAATCCAGGAGGCCTTGTACTGTCATCAAAGCAAGACTTAAAAAATCAGGTCAGATCCTGGAATGTCCACAGGATGGTTCAGCCTGGGCCCTTGGGCACTTTCCCAGTCCTATTTTTTAGTTCCTATGCTTTGTAATCCCTTTGCTGAGTGATGGCTTTCACATGAAAGTCTTTCTGCACAAGAACGGTCCCTTCTCTGCTCAGTGCAATGGGTTCCAGTGGTGACTTTGCTCAGCACTAATATTAATATTTATTGCTACTGCTATTGCCATCACTTAAAAAAATTGATTAGAAAATGGAGAAGCACATTCTGAGAGATCCTAATAGAGCCTCTTGATCAGCTCTTAATCAAGACTTAACTTGATTTGTGGCTGTTTTGGTTTTTTTTCCCCCTTCTGTTTTTAGCGTCTGAAGACGGTCTAAGTTGGGAGCTTAAGAAAGCATTCCGCTTTTGTCTGTCTAGGAATACTTTTTTTTGTGGGATATGCATTTATGGTGAAAACTGGAGCACAGGAATCCACATTTAACAATATTTTAGCCTGTAAAGGTGTGTTTTTTTCCTTGAATGAAAGGACTTTTCTTCATTTAGGACTAAAAAGTACTGAATTCTTTTGTTAGTACAGTGAATGTCCCAAAGAATTCTTGTATCCTCCATGAGCTATAGCTGCAGGAGAGTTCTGCTTTTCTCTTTAGTGCAGCACAAACATAGCAATGAAAAATGAAATGGCACCTAAATAGAGATTTTGTGAAAATGGCTTGATGCTGCAACTTCAGACTTTCACAGCAATGCTGCTCACACAACCCTTACAATAAACATTGGTGGGTTTCAAAGCACTGTAAGATATGATAATGCTACATGTATGTTAGTCAGTACTGATGAGCCAGTAACTTGCTGAAGAGTGTAACTAAATAGCAGAAATAATTGCATGTGTGTCCCTGAACATGGTCTGAAGGGCTAGAGAGGAGCAACTGAACAGGTGGAGGATGTCTTGAACCCTTGTGATGTTGCTCCAACAATCTGATTACAGCAGCCTTCACGCCAAGATGTCAATTTGGCCAGCAGGAAGGAGCCAGTGCAGAGCAAGATTTCAGAATAAGAAGCTTCTATGAATTTTGTGTGGAGCTTGTGCTCTGTGTGTGGAAAACCTTTCCATGCCAATGAAAATAATCCTGGGGCTTCAGCTTCACCCTGTAAGGCAAAGAGATGGAGGTCCCCATGGAGACTGGGACTGGAGGGGCTGCTTGGTTGAGTTCACACAACTTAATATACAGGAGGATGTTTCTCAAAATTCAGTCAGTTTAGTTATAACTGAACAACATGGCAGACTTGTTAGACACTCAGCCCATTTCATATTTAATACTTTCAGAATTAATAACTGATTCAGCTTGGGACATGATGAATGTCCATGTCAAAGCCTAAGCATATCTGGCTTTTGTTCCAGCATATTCCAGAGACAAAACATTCTTTTATGACTCTACTAGTGTATGCATTTTTTAAAACAGAATAAAAAGTCTTGGCAGAAATCCAGTCACCAGAATGATATTCATTCCAGGAATATTCTGAAGACCACTGCTTGCTGTTCATCCTCCTGGTATTTGTCAGTTGCTTGTTCTTTTCACAATTGAGACATTCTTCCTTTATTTTTTTTCTTTTTAATTTAAAAATTATGTGTGATTTCAATTTCCTCTAGTAAGAAGAAATCAAGTCTAATGAGAAAACCTATTTATTTACCTGTCTTCACAGGTAAATAAAGCCTATTCACAAGCCTTCACAGACCTTTAAAGCTTCACAAAGCAAGGAGGCTGTAAAGCCAGGGTGTGATGATATATTTCAATCTTTATCCCTTATGAAATACTCAAATGCTACCATTACTGGCATTTCTCTAGAGAAAACTTGATTTTCTGGAGAGCTCCAGAGAAAGTGAAGGACCATTTTTTTCTGATATTCAAATTTGAATAAGTGGTTGCTTACCTATCCTGCCTATGCTTGAAGGTGTAACACCAAGTATTAGAGAAGCTGCAGCATAAAGCACCTTGAAATGTCTCAGAAACAACACCAAAGATAGAATGTAGACTAGAGAACACTGGGTATATTTAGCAGAACTTGGAGAATCTGTCCTGTGGCAAAAGACGAGTCAAAACCACTCAATCTGAAGTGGTTTTGAAGATATTATGATTTATACAAAAATAAATCCATAGTCACTTTGAGTCATTAAATTAATGATATTTGAATAACAATGCTTGGAAAAAGAGAATTGGGTTCTTAACAAAATCAGCACTCCTTGAAGTTGGTTCAATTATTGATTTCTGGATTGTGGCATTTGCAATAACTCAGAAATATTGAGATGTTTTAAAGCAGGCTTTTCATTTTCATACAGAGATTGTAGAGATGCTTGTTCAGCAGAACAAGAGAGAATGAACTCTGCATCTAAATATATACATAAATGACTAGGCTTTTAGTTTATCCATCAAAACTGTTGCTTCAGTCCCCTTCCTTTTACCAGAAAACATATTTTAACTTATGATTTCATAAAGACAAAAATATATTGTAGATCATCAGTGCTTGGAACACCTTCCAATACAAAAGAAACCTTAATATTAATGTTGTCATATGTAAACTGGCAGGGAGCAAATACTAGCAAGACTTTGCTAAAGGAACCCCTCCAAGGTATCAGCTTGTAAACTTTTTGGTTATTTTAGGGCAGAAAGGGTCAATATGACCATTTATGCCTGCTTTGTGGGCCATGGAAATGTGGCCATTCCTTTTGGATGTAAGCCCAAAGACCATGTCTGTCTGACATTTCAGTGCTCTCATTCCCTTCAAGTGATTTTTCGTCTCATAAAAAATAATAACTTTTTGCTTCAGGAGTCCTGCATGAGCTTAAAATTATGTCCACTCCAAAAACAGCTCTGATTTTGTAATCAATGCATTTGAATGGGGAAAACATTGAAAGTACAGCAACTAATTTGGACCTTTGAACAGTATATGTAGAAAAAAGATAATAGGTTTTTCTCATAATTTTTAGGTTTCAAATTTTCAAAAGGATTTTCTTTCATTTTTGCTCACTAAGAAGGCAGAATACAGATAGTAGAGGAAGATTAAGAAATTTTGTGACACAGTTTATGGAGGAGGATCTGACTAGATGCACAAATGATCCCTCCTGGCCTTCAGACTGCTGAATTACTTCATGCATGCTAACCAGAGTTTACAGTAAATCCATGCAGTGGAAATTACCAACATAATGAAACAGGCTGGAACACTTTGCTGTATTGCTCTTTATTTTTCCACTTGTAAGGAACAAAATGTCATCTCAAACTACGTAACGAGATAGCACATTACAAATCATCTTACCTGTGCTCTTCTAAGACAACTTTGGAGGAAAAAAGGCAGATATTCCTGTAATGGCTGTGCATTTGTAATAATTAAGAGTTAAGGTATGTGATTGGGGTGGTACTGGTGTACTTCTGTGCAAAAATGATGGGTTCCCATTCCAACTCCTGCCCATTGCTCACTGGCAAGCTGAAACAAATAACACTACATGCTAAATGTAAGTGGCTAGATCCTACTGTGGATCCATCTGCAAACATACCACGTGCCAGTTGCTCTAGGTAGGGTATCTTGGCATAGACATCTGTTTACAGGGAAAGCCTTTATTTTTTTTTTTTTCTGCCCTAATTGTTTCCATGTATTTCAGACTTGGGTTTCTCCCATTTCATGGACATGAGAGCAATTAGCCAAGAACTTACAAGCTCAGCAGAGTTAGGGGAGTAGTTTATAAACAAATCAAGGTTGCTCACAAGGCATGTTTTCTCAGATCCGGTGAAATGGTAAATACAGCCATCTCCCAATTAGTCTGACCAGCAAGGGGGAGATGGGATAAACCTGGATAAAGAAAACACAAATACTCCAAAACACATGGAAATGAATCAATAAGATTGCATGATAAAAGCACAAAATGCGAAAGGTTCATGATGCTTTTGGCTTACATTCCTGGGTGCTAACGAGCTCCTGAGCTGGGAAGTCTGCACAATGTGCTGCTCTATGCCTCAGCCCAAGTCTACCACATGTGGTATAAACATTTCCCTGGCTCCTCAGCCCTAAGAAATCCCATTCCTTGGTGAGAATGCTGTGTTCATGCACAGGGCTGTGAGCAAGAGCAGGGCTGCTTCTGAGTCATGTCTGACTTGGCCTCTGTACCAGCATCACCAGGGGCTCTGGTTGTGGGGCAGGGTGGGTCCAAGACCCTCTGCTGACACCACATCCTTCACCTGCTGCACAGGCACCCTGGCCCCACAGCTCCCCCGAGGCAAGGCTTTCTTGGGATCAGAGCAGATATTCTATCTGCCCTCTGTATTGTTCTTGCTCTCCCATACTTCTTTAATTAAATAGCTTCTGTCTGCTGTTCTGATGTCATCTACTTGCCAATACTTAAACTGACATTTTCATACAGTTCTCTAAATGCACTGCATCAGAATTCAGCCTGGCTTACGACAGTGGGCTTTTCTGAGCTCTGAGAAAAATGTAGTGGAAACATTCTTACAAAAAGTTAACTTGTAAAGAGTAATATTACCCGGACATGTGGTATCTTAAAAGCTGCTGATCTGTGGCCATGCAGTGTGGTGGTAAAGTGAAGTATACTAAATACTAAACCCATAGTTTGTGTGCATGTATATCGCCAAAAAAACCAACAGAAAACCAATCAAGAAAATAACTTTAAGGAGTTGCTGCTGTATAGATTAATTACTCTGCAGCACTTCCTTTCAAAATAAGGATTTATTAGTACTGCAGATTTGGAACATGTAAATATTGTTAATTATTCCTGAACACTTATATATCCACTCCAAGTTACTACACATTTTGTTCCTTTGGTACAATGTGTGTTCTCATCCAGAATTGGTGCATTTAAGTATATTTAGTTTTTTAGAATGGACTCTAAAGAGCCAAAGCCATCTGTTTTGAATGGGCAATGATATCCCAAGGTATTTTTTCAAACCCCAGGGTCTTTTCTTCGATGGGATTTTCTCTTTTTGCTGCTAATGGATACCAGTTGGCCAAGTGCTGATGGGAACAATAGTGGAGGTTTATATATAGGTGTAGCACACAGCTGTAAACAACCTGGATCTTTGTGGTTCCCAGAGTCCTTACTGTTTAGTGGGTATGGTGGTATTTGGGCAAGGATTGGACTTAGTGATTTGGAGATCTTTTCCCACCTGCCTACACTTCAGGGCTCCCATCCAGCACCCTCGTGTGAGCAGCGCCAGTGATAATGCAGATAGTTCCACCAGGCTCCCAGAAAATGCATCTTGTGAGAAAGGTTTGGAGAACAAGACCTTGAATATGCAACAGGAAAATGACCCTGTTTACCTGCTCCCTTGAAACCAGTGAAGTTTTCTGCACTGATGCTGAAAGTTTTCAGAATCAAGCCTTTGTTGGTTCTGTCACTGCCAAATTTGGGGAGGATGGGGCTGATGTACATCCACTTTGCAAATGTCTGTGGAGTTGTTTTTATAAGCACATCCAGGTACACATAGAGTAGTCATCTCCTTAGCACCAAGCCTCTGCAGCACTCTAACCCTATACTTTAGTCACTACTGACAGGTAGAGGGCAAATTTGCATAATGAACTGTTTAAATATTCAGTTTTATCAAGGCTTCAAGGCACTATTTGTCCTCCGCATCTTCAATAGCTAGTGACCCTATCTAAATCAACATCATTTGTCAAATCAAATTAGGCTTGTTGTTAATTTCAGACAGTGATGTTCATCTTTTTGATGCTTTCAAACAACTCTGAGGTAAATCCCTGTGACATAATGCTGCTTAGATATGCTAAATGAGTCACTTGTTCAATGCTGCAATTGTCAGAAAAATATGAAACTTAGCTCTAAGGTAAATATTGTTGGGTCACTTGAAATGTATGCAAATTTGACATTTCTCTGCTGATTAGCATATCTACACATCAAAGTTTTCTATATATCACATCAGATATTTTTGATTCAGGAGAGTTAAGGTCAGTGGCACTTGGCATACTCTTTACTTTGCATCAGACAAGATGAGAAATGAAAATCTTCTCAGGGAAACTTTCCAGCTCAAACCTTACTTTGCTGAAATAAGAACATTGCAGAGGAGCAGGGGAAAATAGCACAGGTTCCTGGTTCTCAGTTTATAACTAATAAAGGAACATAAATAGATTATTCACTTAACTAATGAATTCCAAAGGGGCAAAAAAAAAGGAATCGATCAGAAATTTGGGCACAGAGACAGTAAAAAGATTCTCTTAATCACTGCAGTGAATTTGCCTATATAAAGTATGGATCTAGCTATGTACGTGTTTGATTTTGAAATTAGCCTTTTAAAGTGAAAAAAAATGAGGAGGTATGTCCTGTTCTTTAAAAGCTGAGTTTTGATTTGTGTCCAATATGCATCAGTGGGAGTTTTGCACTGTCCTCCCACAAATCTACCTGCTCCTGATGGAGTGCTGCAGCTCCCAAGTTCATTAGCTCCGTGATTGCTTCCATAGATCCTAATATAACTGGTCACAAGAGTTAATTGTTCACTCATTTTTGCACATCAGGCCTTTGGAGATCATCAATAAGTTGTCAGCAGATTCAGGTCACCAAAACTCTCTGTGATAATCCATTGTGTTCCATGAGAGATGGGTCTTGGTTTGAGCAATGCTGGGCTGCTGTGTACCTCATCACAGGATAATGGGTGCAACCCCTGTGTAGTGCTGACACCCAAAAGGATCTGTGTCCATGGGATAAGGAAGCACCCACAATGTAGGCACTGAAAATTCCCCAGCATCTTCCTGGAGAACAAACTGAGGGCACAAGCACAGGCACTTTCTGTGCTGCTGCACTGGAGTAACTTGGTCACGGAGATGCTTTTTTATTCTTTCCAAAAAGAGCGAAACTGTCTCAACTGCAGCATCCAGTGAATGCCAGCGAAATTTTGTTTTAAAAATAAAACAAACATTTTTCAAATTATTGGAGCAGAAAGATGTGTCAGACACCACTAACATATGTTTATTTTTCTTTTTCTCTCCTGGAACTGAAGCATGGCCAAACTCTGTTTCCTTCTCCTTTATGTCGTGTGAGTATGTATAGACAGATATAAATTTTATACCTATTTTTCATGGAGATTTTACATGCTAAATTCTAGAAATGAATCCAGTGATGGACTTATTAGAATAGACTTATTAGACTCCAGAAAATAAGGCACAGAAATGCCGGTTGATCCATTATTCCTTCAGGGCATATAGCACCACTCAACCACATTAGTAGTTGATGTTTGATGATAAATCAATAATAGCTTTTATCTTCTAAGTAAAAGATATTTTATTCTCTTCCGTCTTTTCCATGATGGGTGGAGATAAAACCAGGAGCTGCACTCACATTCTTAAGGCAAGATTTTAAAACTATTTTGGTGTAAGATTCGCATTTGCAAGCTGCCCATGCTTCCCATATTGGCAATGATTTTGACAAATGTAAAAAAGTCACTAATATTTTGACACTTTCACTGCCCAACTATGATACCAGCTGGCTGTGAATTCAGTTATTCATTGTTCTGCTGTATTTTAAAGACTGGTCCAGAGCCAATGTACTGGACCAGCTCCATTCATTCATTTCCAAGATTGAAGTTTCAGCTAACTGTAGTGGCCATTTTTCAAATAGATCTGGAAACCTCTTCCAATTTAACAGGATCATACAGAACAGAAAAAGTCAAGTGTGCTAGTAGATTTAAAGCTCTTCCCTTCAAGGGAAGGAATATATGCATTTCAGCATGAATCAACCTAGTCCTCACAGGATTTCTGACTGCTCTCAATTTTTTTTTTTTTAAGGCATGACCAGTGCTTTCTTCACAGTAAAGCAAGCAAACTCTAGAATTTTTCTGATGGTAAAATTAATTTAAAATAAAACTGAACTAAAGCATAGCTGTTCTAAATTCTTAAAATGTCAAATCGTCACACTGGTGTCATGCTGCCCGGGACTTACAGTAACTCAATTGCTAATTTTAAAGAAACTAAAAGAAACTTACACATTTTTTGGCTTCAGATAAGCGAATAAAACTTTAAAATAGACAGCAATGGAGCTCTCAGAAGTCCTTAGTGCACTTGCAGTGTAGACCAGAAGTGCAGGACCCTCCATAAGTCCAATCTTTTCCGATCTGAGCATCGTGGAGAACGGATCCACATCTAAGTGACCAGGTCTTTTTGAAGTGTCCTTCTTTAACAAACATAGTAAAAATGTGCTCACTTCCTAAGTCTTCTTTATTGTGCCTGCTAACGTTTTACACTATTTCCAAAGTCAGTAACAATATTCATCCCTCTGGCTTGTAACGCACTGATTAAAAAACAGATTGCCAGCAGTCATCTGCTATTGTCTGGCTTCCTAAATTCTGTTTCTGGTTTAATTTACTTGATGGTTCCATGCACTATTCATGAGTTCTATAATATTCCAAACTTTAATTTCAACAGATTAATTCTTACTAATTATTCAACATATGAACCTGCACATGAGAATTGTACTGTATGCACCATCCTGAGGCACAGAATGCAATGTCGAATCGTTTTCTGATTTCAAGTGGAAAACAAACTAATTATGTGGAAATATGATAATATATTGTGCTGCAGGGACCAGCCCTTTGTCTGTTTAGAAATGTTTGCTTATGATCGGCTCCCTGTGTTATTTCTTCCAGGAGGAGCTGCCCTTTCTTAATGCATAAACATTATTGACTGGTCCATGATTCTTTACTTCAAGAAAGCTGATTTACATAATTTTATATTACTTCCGTCTGGTGGAAGCAAACAAGACATCCCAGGAAAGTAATAATTGAGCTAGCTGTAGCAATCTTCTGGAAAGATACGACACGGAAGTCCTTGGAAATGAAGGATCACTTATTTCTCTTTTATTTCTCCTACTATTTTTTTTCTAAGCTGTCGTGCAGCTTTACCTCTGCGCTGTTTGATTTGATGCTTATCAGCATCCAGCACTTCATCACAGCATGGGGTCCAAATCAACTATCAAAAACCTGAAGTAGAACACGTTTTCTCCAGTCTTCTGTCATCCCACCCCAGCCAAAGCTAAGTGGGTGATACTGGTACTGGGAAATACAGGGATACTGGATCATTCATTGTTTGGGAGAAGTACTGTGAACGCTGCTGTGGTCATTGCAGCTGTCAGCCTGGTCTGTGGTATCCAAGACTTACCAAGCTTAGAAACTGTGGCAACACACCAACACATTTCAATAATTCTGCTCAGCTGAAATTGAAGTTAAGTCAAATGTAGAGGGTGGGACGGAGGGGAAGTAAGACCCCCCTCAAAATAAGCAATATTTTTTTGCTTCCCATGACATGTGAAATGAGATATGTGCTAGAAATTGAAAGTTTGAAATATGTTTTCAGGAATTAATCAGCACAGAAAACTATAAAAATAAAATAGAGGATTGGAGTTTCTCAAGGGAACCTACTCGGTAATGGCATTAAGGAGCAAGTCAAGACTCTACAAAAACAAACACCAGCAATGATAGGGGAAGATAAAATCTGGACCCTAGAATGACATTTTAATAGACCTTGGGTGATACAACGTGGTTTAGCATATACCATAATACTTAATTCCCTCTAGAAATCCAACTCTTCAACAATGGGGAGGTTGTCTGGCTTTCTATCCTTCCATCTTCCCCAATCATTTTAAGTTTATGAGCTTTACAGTTTCTAACACATTTCCCTATTGATCCCATTTACTTTTTTACTTTATGACGACAAAACAGTTGCAGATCATCTGCTCTCTGGCTTATTTATATTTTTGCTATTATTTCTGCTATGTCTTGGCTAAGGCCTCAAGCAGACCCAGAGCTGTGTGTCACTGAAGTTAATAAAACCCCTGTTAACAAGTTCCCATTCTAGGATCAAGATTTTGGGTCCTAAAAGACATTCTTTTCATAATTTTTCTTTAGTAACTCCAATAAAAATTTACAGTTATATCTTAAAGTGTACAAACTGAAAGAATGCTGTGACACAAAGTTATTTCGCTTCTCTCTGAAAGAATATATCTTCTTTTTGCTGCCTTAGTACCTGAATGTTGGGTAACAACAGGTTACCAATGCCACTCTGCATTTACCTGTTCCACTCTTGCTGCGCAGTTCTGGTTGAGATGAAAACAGATGAAGGATGGAAAACAGAATAAATCTTGGGATGAATCCCTTAATTTGATCCAGCCACTGATATTCCAAAAATTTTTCCTGCCGCTAAAAAAAAAAAAGTGGAGTAATCGTAATCTATCTTTCACAGTAGAAAGGTTCCCAGAGGGGTGAAGACAGCCCAGAAAAAATATACACACTCAATGACTAAGGTCAGAGGGGAATTTTCAATATTTTATTTCAGATCCAGCATTCTGGTTTGATACAGATCTAAAAAGCACTGTCTTAAAGGACTCTGGTATGAATTTCCTGGTATCAGCTAAAGATGGTTTTGTTCAAAGCTAATGACGTGACCAGGGAATGAAGAGAAAGATAGGGATGTTTGGATGTGTTGATTACTTTTCTCATTTAATTTGAAAGTTAACTTGCTCCTTTGCTCAGAAATAAGGGGCTGTGGAAAACTTCCTTGGGAAATGGCTGCAGAGCATCTCTTACTGGTATTTAAATACTTGAAATGTAAATGTCATTGTCCATATCATAAACCAGCAGGCTGTGTTTTCTCTGTGCCACATCATCTTGGAAAGGCACTGCAAGAAGTAGGGGAGAAAGGAGGATGATTCCCTAATCCCAGGGTGTACCATGGATCCTACTACAGCCTGCAGCTGTACCACTGGCTCTAGGCTGTGATCTTGTCTGATCTCCAACTTGGCTGAGTCAGAACAGGGAGAGATGGCAGAGAGATATTCCTGAAAAAAAACCTCAAACCAGCAATGTTTGCAGAAGTGAGAGGTGACTGAGGGCAGTTGGTTGGGGCTGGGTGGGATCCCTCTGGCCAGGGACCTTTCTGCAACCTTTGGCTCCACACCTGCACCCAAACCAGTGATATCTGCTGGCAGTCTGCAGTGTGGGAGATGCCAACCATGCAGAACTTTTCCTCTTCCTTCCTCTATGCCTGTCTCTTCATGAAAGTATCATTTCTCCCAGGTGGTCTTCAGCAGATTTACCTTCAATCTCCTTGGGTCGTGCTTCATTCCTTTCACTGTATCACCTCATCTCTGTCAGCAGGATGAGTCTTGAAGGGCGTTTTCTATAAAGAACAGGTTCTCACTGTGATTTGTCATCACCAACTCCTAGAAACCCCAAGGAAGCCAAGAAATGATACAACCTCAGCCACCTGAATAGGGCCACAACTTGCAGCCATGCTGTTCCCAGCACACACACCACCTCCCTTTACACAGAATTTATGGATATTAGTTAGCCTGACTGCTCTATCAGAAATTGCCATAAATAAAGTGCTGAGCATGCTCAGATTTACCATGTACATTTTTTGCAGTGGGTTATCTGGTGCCATTTGTGCTGCATTTCACTGGAAAGAAACATGCCATGGTTAATAACTTAAATGATCTACGCTGAGACTTTTGTTGAGGGAGTGACTGATCCAAAGCCTGTTGAAATAAATGTGAAGAATAGCCTTGTCTCCAGTGGGCTTTGGATCAAGCCCAGATTCATGTTCCTAATATACTGTCTCTTTTCATAATTTTGCGAGAATGGCTTTTTCTTTTGTGCAACAAGCCATAGTGGAGGGGAGTGGGGAAGAAAGGAAGGCAAAAAGAACCACAGAAACAGTGCTAAAGGAATTTAAAATGAAAACTGCATTAAAAATTTAGTATGTGAGCAGAAACAGACTACTTTGCTCTGGAAGGGTGAAAGGAAGGGAAAATTATTATTTTAATATGTACCAGGCAAGGACAAGCACAAATGTGACCACGTCTGAGAACAGCAGAGAGCCACAGCCTTGGCTTACATTGAAAAGTTCTGGCAAATATCTCAGTTTAAAAGAAGGTGTGAGAAGGGAAGAGCCAGATCTGGCACACCAGCCCCTTCATGTTTGTGTGAAGCTGTACCACACTTAGCTTTCGAGACTTTTTGCCTGATTTGAATGCATATGTTTGATAAAAGGAAATGACATATTTATGTTTACTCCTTACATTACTCAGTCTCCGAAGGGTTCAGGGAGTTGGTACAGAGGGTTCTGTGAGCTTCTGGTTCATTCTCACCAAAGTGACCTGATAACTGAAGGTTGCACTAATTACAATATGTAAATCTAAGAGCACCTGGAGCTCATGAGATGTGCAGGTATCTCTGAGATCGTTAGTGGGGAAGGAAAATTTTCTCAAATGAGTACAGTGAGTTTGGGTGGTTCCACTGCAGGGACTTGTGGCCATGCAGAGACTCCCACTGAGATCTGCTGTGTTTCACCTGGTCATGTTAGTCCAGCTGCAGGCACCACCCTGCAAAGTGAGACAACAAGGAGCAGTGTTTCTGTATGCTTTGTCTTTTTTCTAATGGGCTTCACTTCAATTGTCTGATTTTTAAATTTTTTTTTCATGGAGAAAAGCCATCTTCTTGGGGCTAAAAGAAAAATCACTGGAAAATCTGTTTGCACCTTTCAGGATTCTCAATATTAGATTAGTTTCTTAATGAAACTGGTTGTGCCTGTCAACAACATCTATATGGAGACTTCTGGAAAGAGCATGACTATGGAACCTCTTATGGAAAAAGGTTCTTCTTTGGGTGATTATTCCTCCTAAAAGCCACTGTGCAGTCAAGAAGTAGATCCGTGAAAGTGGGAAGATGCAGACACACAAGTCTAGGCCATCCACATTAAACACCCAAGAGGGGGAAACGAACCCCCTCATTTTCCTGCAGGAGTAGACATGAGTAAGAGATGTCAGTGCAGCTATGACATCTGTTTACATGGGGATTTTATGCACCTGTTCACTAGGCAATAACAAATGCTTACCATGGTGGTAGCTGTATCACACGGTACATATGCTGCTTCTGACATACATAACACCTCTTTAAAGAAACACATGGCCCCATATGTCATGAGAACTTGTTTACATTCTACAATACAGTAATGGAAAATATGTTTCATAATAAATGTTTTCATCATTTTTGTGTTTAAGGAAAGAATGGGAGTTTTATGCCCTAGCTGTCAAGCTGAGTTGTCCTCCCTCATTGTTCTCATGGAGAGATGTGTGGCTTTGGAGCAAACTTCCTACAAGCTTTCCAAGTTCAGGGAAGCTGGGATCTCAATTGGTCATTTTTAATAGCTGATGCTCATGAAAAAGGTAAAATTGAAAAAAAAAAGAGTAAGATTGGGACATTTATTTACGTGTAAACCAGTGTATTTATTTGTTTCATTTGCTATCAAGCAACCAACTTCTGGTGACTTGACAAGAGCAGATGTCATATATTGCCTGTGTAGAGCTCCTGGGACACTGAAGCCACCTCAGGAAGATTATCCCCATCTTTATCCCCATCATATTTGCAGCCCTATCTTTTATTTCAGTCTCCATAGAACCAGGAAAAGGAATCTTATTGCTTCACACCCCAGAAATGAAGGAATTTCCTGTTTGAAGACTGTGTAGTGCTACCTTCCCAGAAATCAATTTGAATAACTTTTAGCTTTGATATGGTTAGGTTGAGATTATTCAGATTTATGCTTTTTCCTTCTTGTAGTTCTCCTGTTTTTGATCATCAGTGTTTCCAGTTCATACGCAGGAATCTTTGTTCTTGCTTCACTCCTCACTGCTGAGGTGAGATCCTACAGTTAAACTAACAGGATAGTAAGAACTCAATAGAATAACCTTTTCCTGTGGAAGATAGGTCCAAGAGTTAATAATTCTGATTAAGATTACTTTTTTTCCTTCATATGTACCCTAACTGTCACTTTCTGGTATTTACTTTGGTGGAGTTAGCTTGAAAAGCAGACTCTTCCTTGTTAGGTATTTGCAGACAAACTGAATGTTAGAGATAAGTGGACAAAAAAAATTTTACTTTTTATTGATGTAAAGAATAACATATTGTTTGAATTGAACTGATATATTGTTTGAATACATCTTTTCTCTTTTCTCTGTTTAGTCCTGCAAAGCAGTATTCACACTATTTCAGCAATTCACTTGATAGTAAAAAATGGATTAATAGATAATTTATTCCAAAATCTAATAGCCTAATCTTGTTTCTTTGTTCTTAGATTGAATTTTGTTTAAAAACAAAGACTTTTCATGAGTTTCTTAGCACATCCAAGTGTACTGCTTATTACCCATTATCACCCATCTATCACATACGCATATTAAAAATAAAAAAGCATTTTATATTCATTTTAAACTAGCTGCCAGATAAATTGTTTAGAGCCTTTAACTGCAGTTTTGTGAGACATGCAAAATCTATTGGCTTTTCCTTTTCTTATTTTTTTCCCCATTGGTTTAGTTGTTATGCAATGCAATATTTATTCTTTTCTCCTGGACTCCTTTCCAGACTGTGAAGTCCTTGCCTGTTTTGGCCAAGCTTGGACAAGTGACGTAACTCTCTGTGATCTGACAAACTGGGGCCACAGAGCACTTCAGAACCTTCTGAAATGTGTCAATGCCAAAAAGATAATAAAACTATAAAAATAGATTGAACTGCTTTTTTACTGACATTTTCTGACAGCTATTCTCGGTGTCACTTTCTGAGTTCCTTGGAGCCTGTGCAATATGTGAGGGCACAAAGGTACTCTTGCCCATATGCATTGGAGGACAAAGATACTTATTTTGAGAGTGTCATTGCAAAAAAGTTGAAACTAAACACCTCCCAAACTGTATGGTCCCTGCAGTTTGCTTAATGGATAGAAATATGATATATTATTTAATATCTCAAGAAGCCTAGGGCCTGAATTTATCAAAGCAAATAAGTCTCTTTGATTTCAAGGATGCTTAAAGTTAACTGTGTGCTTCATTGCCTTGTGGAATTGGGGCCATATATTTAGTGGTAATGCACAACCTATTAAAAAATGACCTGGCAAAAGCACAGGATTAGAAGGTTTTAATAGTCTTCAGTTTCATTTATAAATAATTCCACTTTCATATAAACATATAAAAGTATACAAACATTAACACATAAAAACTTAAGGATTTTTGGCCCTAAGATGAATTTGCATCTGATGAAATAGTTCTGTTACTCTCCCTATTGAAGCTTGGTTTTGATCTCACAGATATATATATAAAATATACATCTGTGTATATTTCCACATAATACATTTAAATGTAGGCTATTCCTGCAGTTAGGTCAAGACCCCTTTTAAATGGATAATAGTACATATAATAGAGGGGATATCAAGTCTTGTTTGATTTAGAATTATTGGCAGTAAATTCTTTCTTTTAAGTATTTTCCCCTATTTCTTAATTTTATTCCTTACAGGCATAGAAAGAGAAGAATTTTGAAAATGTTTGGGACTCATTTAAATGTTGCATCTTAATCCATTAGAAGAGAATGTTTTCAAGTGTGTCAGGGTACAGAAGGACCTTTTAAAACAGCAACTGTAGTTTTGCTTTCAGAGTTTTGTACATTAAATATGACAACTGAAATTTGCAGTGAATTCTTACCTATGATTTTCTCCTATAAATTTTATTGAACTGGATTATTGCTCACATACTTAGGTGTCTTGTTTACAGCACAGTGCTGACAAGCTTTATGAATGGGAGAACAACACCATTAAAAAAAGAAAATAACTTCAAATCCCTAAGGAAGAATAGTTTCCCAGCATTTTAAGGCAGCATACAGTGTTCCATCACCCTGAAGCCAACCTTTTATTTATTTTCAAGACAAGAAACAATATGATAACAACCTACAGAAACTTGGCAGGGTAATTAAATAATCATTTTTCTTCCAATGTCCAATCAAGCCATAAGGTGAAAAATCACAAAGATGAGACAAATTTTATTTTGTCTTCATATGCACTGAGTGGTTTCTGAGAAATATCATTTTCTCACTGCAGGGAACCAGTGCTCACTAATAGCAGAGCCAAGCAAAATTTCTGAAAATTGTTATTGTAATGTTTACATAATGAGATCATATTTTTTTCCCTTATGAAGTACAGGTGCAAAACCTAAGCACTTTGCTCCCAGAAGTGCAACTTTCCAGCCATTTCTTTCTTAAGTGGTCCTTGCAAATGTAACCAGCCAGCTATTAATAGGTTATTGACAACCTTGGGAAATCTCTTTTTTTTTTTAATTTTTTGCCCCTTGCAACCCTACTAATGCAAAACTCCAAACCTATCACTCAAAATTTTTCTGCTCTTTCATTTCCTTGCTTTTTTTTTTTTTTTTAATTTCTATTTATTTTTTGAGGACTAGTAAAGCTACAGAAGAGCATCTGCTGGACCCTTCGTGGAGAAGCAGACATGTGGAAGCCTTGCAAATATAAAAGCCAGGAGGGGGTCAGGCCCCAGATGGTGAGTGTTTGCTCTTAACAAGGAGAGTCTTTATCCTCCAAAAGAAGGGAGGCAGCACCCTCTAGCACTGAGCCTTTGCTACCACTCCAATGACAGGCACTGCCAAACATAAATCAGAGTGATAACAGCCTCTACTGGGGATTCAGACCCACATTTTCCTGCATGGAAGATAAAATCTTTTCTGGTTCTTAATTCAATCACATACCCAACTGGCAATCTTGCATATCAAAATGGGAATCCTGGGAGGCTGCTGGAATATGCAGATCAACAGAAGCTAATTAGCATTTACTTGCAGCCATCCTTAACTGATTGGCAGCACAGCTGTGGGGACCAAGCAGAACATGCTGAGTTGCATATTTGTATGGCCACCTGCCATTTGGTGGGATCCAAAATAGTGTAAACTACCACTTCACAATAACTCAGTGACCTTAGTTTTGAAGTAATATTGAGCAGACATATTTGGCTAAGTGTATAATTAGTGCTTATTTCACCTGACACGCAGTTCAACAATAGGCTGTGCAGCAGTACCTTCCTAATTCGACATGTTGATGTCTTAATTGAGATTGACAACTTGTTAGAGAGGTACTGCATTTCCAACGCAGCCTGAGATCTACCCATCATCACCAACTTCCCTGAGCATATGAAACAATGTGCTTTTGTGCCTTAAAACATATTCCAGCTATTCAGATCTGAACAATCAAACATGAGGGGAGCTCACTGATGAAAGCAGCGGGTCCTGTTCTTGCAGGGGCTTTATGTGAGTAATTTTATTGCCTTGCTCCTGATATGTCGTGGAGTGGGGTATGACTCAGAAAATAAAAATGTCAGGAAGCATAACAACAAAAAATAAAGGGAGAAAGCACAGTTAGGTAGAAGGAAAGTCAGCATTGGAGGCCAACTCGCACAATGGTGGTGAAGTGAGAATGAATGAAAGCTGTACCAAGTATTTACTGTAAAATATTGAGAAGAGAGTGATGCCTCCCAAGGTTAAACAAGCAAAGATCTGTAGCCTGATTGTCTCATCATCCTAATCTGGAAATCTGGGTTACCTGAACATTGGGATACCTTTTTGCTTCCAGGCAAAAATATCTGAAGGAGATCAAATTTGTATATCCATTGCAAACGAAATAGAAATTACCTCTGTCAATTGGCATGTTTGCTCAGGGTGCCTGGACTGGCTTGCAGCAACAAGAAATTTGATTCTGTTTTAGACTGCATGCCAGAAAATTGAAAATAAATAAATACATATATATATATTATCTGCATCTGATAAGTGATTAGAAAAGTATATCTAGGATTGCTGACACAGTGAAATGTAATGAAATATACAGGCAGTGCTAGAATAGTGGAAGATGTAGGAGTGTAACAATAGGTCAGAATGGAGCTCTTGCTTGTGTGTTTCCAAAAGGGGACCACAGCCTGTGAAATATAAGTCCCTTCAATCAAAACAATGTCCTCATTATTCCTGTGTCACATATGGACAGGAGCAAGGCCTGGAGTTCATCTGCTGTTTTTTACCTGAGGAAATGCTATAAAAATCCTGCTATGCCATTCTTGGTGTGCTAGGGATAAGTATACCCAGAGATATTCTGGAGGCACACAACCACAAGGCATTATCTGTTATTAAAGCCCACACATTTACACACATTCCTGATAATGCAAGAGAAGAAGTGGCCAAGTTCAGAACCCTCCTCTCTGCACTGGCATGAACCATGTGAGGTATGGATGGACAGAAACCCCCAGGCCAGCAGGTCCAGGTGAGCTGCCTCTGCACAAGTCATTCCAATAATTGCTTGATGCTTGCTCTTTGCCACATTCTTCAGCACTGAATGTTGCAGCAGCTTTGTTCTTGAGCCCTGATGTGAAGGCTTTGCATACGTAGCCCCAGAATTGCCTTGGCTCTCTTTCTGTAGCCACACTGAATCAAACCATCTGTCTCATTCAGCTACTGAAAGAGAAAAATCTCGACTACTAAAAAACCCTACCAGATAAGCAAATATTTCTGAGCTAAGGCGTTGTAGAAAATTTACCTCTATTGCAATGAATTTTGCAAAATGTAGTAAATACTGCAAGGTGCTGTAGATGTAGACTCTGTGCCCAAAGGCAACTGAAGGTAACAGAAATGTTCCTGTTGTCTTGGATGTGCTTAAATCACCGAAAATGATAATGAAATTTTGTACTTTTGTTTCTGGACATAAAAAGGGACACCCTCAAGATAGGGAGATCATATTTGTCAAGGACCTTGCTCCTGGCAAGACAGATGTGGACTTCCTAGAAAGTTACTTGGACACTGTCTTGTGAGGATCTGAGCAGGATTTGTAGCTGCTTAAATGTAGAGTGGAAGAGGCATTGAAGTTTCAGCTGATGGGCAACTTGACAGCCCATTGAGCAGATTGCTGCAGCTCTGGGCTCTGTGCATTCATGGAAAGCCAGGAGCATTGGCTCCCAGGCACTGAGACTCCCATTCGTCTGGGACTTCCAAGTTCCTGTCTCTGTATTATGCAACCAACTGGAATTTTAATTGGAGACTTATCCAAATTGCCTGATAATTTTTCAAACCTTCTAGGTTTCCTTCTTCTTCTTCCAAATCAGAATGAAAACAAACCCGAGAATATTAAAATAATTCCCATGCCAGAATTCCATATCTTCATCCAAGTCTGCTTCTAAATTTGTGTCACAATACAGTTTGGGACTGAGCTGTGTCATATTGTATCAGGCTGTGGGAATAACAGCCTGACATTCTCATGCTCATCACAGTGCCTTTTATGTACCAAGATGATTGTAGTTCATCTCCATCTCATCTCCAACACCTCCAGGTGTTCCTAGGGAAGGCACTGACCCTGTGCTCTGTACCCCAGCCAGTTGTTTCTCTCACATTTTCACCAGAGCATGGCACTTGTGCCATCACTGCTCCATCACCTTTCCAATGGAACTGGCTCTCACTTAGGAAGCTCAAGAGCTAAAGAAGCTTATATATGACAAAAAGCTACTGGACCCTGCAGAAGACAGTCTGCAGGGGGATTCTAGATTCTAGAGGGGGACCCTGCTAGAATTTAAGAAATTTATATGTATCTTGGCTTCCTGTTAGTGCAGAAAAAGTACTCTACCTGTTTAGGGGCACATTCTGGAATTTCACTTACTGGAAATGTCCATCTCTCACATCCAGGAGAGATCTCATAAGCAGCAGGGCAGTGCATCCATCAGGCAGGCTCTGGGACACCCTTTCATTAGGATTTGTCCCGATCTGTGGTGATGATTTAATAGTCAGTTGGAGCACTCCAGTTAGCCTGTGCTGCAAGCAGCAGTGGGATGCAGTCCTCACTGAAGACTTTTGCTTCTTTTCCACTATGCAAAATAACAAAAAAGACTAATCTTAAAACTGCTCTTAATGAGTATAACCAAAATATTAACAGTAGTAAACAAGAATACATTTGCTCATAACTTGTCATATCAGTGTAATAAATTAAGCCAGAAACACATTAACATTTGACAGCTTAAACAATGCAGGAAAAAATACAAACCTCACAGGGACTATGTGAAGCATGTTGGCAGTTTAACAGACATTTTGAGATGTAGATACATATATCAACCTTTCTGAATTTAGTCTTGATAACTCCTTTTCCTCTGTGTGCCAAAACACTGCTGTGTGAAGACTAATGAGTTCCAGATTTGTTTATCTTTGGTGGCTGAGGCAGATTCATGAGCCCCCTGAACCTATTTTACAGCAGCCCTGTGATACCAGCGTGCAACACCAGGGGCAGAAACGTCTCTCTTATGCTGATGGATTCATAAGATCTTCTAAGAGAGATGTGCTTGGCCATCTGACACAAGACATCATGTCAGATGTGTTCTGGATGATCTGTATGAGTGAATTGTCCTGCCTGTTATCTTTCATATGTGTTTTATGTTTATGTTCAGAGGTGTAATAACAAATGTTCAGAATAAATCTCACATATGAAATAAGGAGTATTATGTCTTACAGCAAGGCTTTGTGTCATGTACTCACCAGATTTTCATACGGGTGATTGTGTTTCCCAAATTTTTTTATGTTTATATTGTGAGAGCTCTCAAATAAACATCATAGATCAGGAAGACCTTGGGCTGCCTAAGTGAACTTCTTCCTTTTGCTTTTCCCCTATTTGAGTCCTACTGATTTGTTTTGTTCCTTAATACTTTGGGGTTTTACTACTCAGGGAATTTTGGTGTTTCAATGTTTGCCTTTGTTAAGACATGTGGCCATAACTGGCAAAAGGAATGGTTGGGGTAATGATTGTACTTGATGATCTGAGAGATCTTTTCCAACCTTAATGTTTCCATGATTATGCATCTTTATTGGAGTTAAAATACAACATTTGAGTAGCCTTTTGTGAAAGCAGAGCAGAGCATTTTCCTGCTAAAAGTCCAAGCTGGTGATTTCTTTGTGGACAAATCTTTGCTCAGTTCTAAAGAAAGGGGATGGGATCATATTGACCTATTTCCCCCTCAAACCCATGGCTGGTTTTCATCTCTTGACAGGACAAAGGTGGTGCAAAGGCACCTGGAACAACTTGAAGCAGAGAATGTCCCTGGAGGACACCAGTCACTGTGGTGGATCTGCCTCTCCTGCCCTGGGTCTGCTCAGGGACACAAGGGACAGCCAAGGCACGTGCACAGGGATAGCTGTGGGTATCACACAGCAAGTTAAAACAACTCTGATGAACACTTCACTTTCTGCCTCCAGATTTCTTATTCATTATTAGCACTGTAGCAGAGGATCTAATGTACCCTTACCATAGTTACGGTCCAAAAATAACGTTTTTTCCTCGAATTTGAATGTGGTGTGCATGTTTAAGTAACTTCGCTGATGATTTTTTTCCTGTTTTAACAGATGTATTTTGACTAACTACTTCTGCAGAGCAATTCCTTCTTTAGCAGAGACTGCTCTGTGTCCTCCTCTTTCTTGTAAGTAATAATTTTCAGAATTTTTAACTGGTGGGGACAGGTCATATGTATTAAATAAACAGAAAGAAAAATCAATAATCTTCTATTTCTTCTATTCTGATTAAAAATTATAAAATCCAAATGCAATCAGAACCATAGCAGACTTTCTGTGCAAGTATCATGGTACATATCTGTGTCCCATGGATGTGCAGTGCATGCAGCTGTTTGTACTGTGTGTTTTGAAAGGAAGAGTGAAGCAAGGTTTGTTAGGAAAGCTGCCTTCTGTGTAGGAATATTTTTGGGGTTATTTGTAAGAGAAGCTTACTTGCTATTTGAATATTTAATAAGTGATACAATGCCTGGACTATGCTTTTCTGGGAACTGGCCTTAAGCTCTTTTCAATAGCAATACTAAACCAAGGTCAGAATTTATTGCAGAGTAAAACAAGGTAACAAATGCTTTTGGGGTTTCACTGTCCATGGATGACTGTGTTGTTTACCGTGTGCAGCACAATCCTGTGACAGCCCAACACAGCCTGGAGCCCCCCCGTGCTGTGCAAGGGATGAACACACGGTGGGAGACAGTTCCTGGCCTGGAACATTTACAATCTAAATAGATGTGGCAGGTGAGAAGGGGATAACGAGGAATTTTGTTATAAATGGACATCTGATTTGGTGAGAGGGGGAACCCATTCAGCCGTGGGCAAGAATTTTGCCCACTCCAGGTGGTTGCTGAGCCTCCTCTCCCAGGTCATGCTGCTCTCTCAAGCTCTATTTCATGCCTGTAAAAGCAACAATTTAAGTTTGATTTTCTAAACAGAAGAAAAATGTACAAAGAAAAAAAAAGCCATCCCACATATGAACAGTAGTCCATTTCTGTACCATGAACCATGACTCTTCTTGCTCCAGTAAAAGCCAGACCTCCTCATAACATACCTTATAACCTGTTAATTATGATTTCCTTCTCTAACATTTGGATCACACTACTAAATATTTTTAAATATCTATATATGTGTTTTTTAAGCTGCTGGGTTTGGGTTACACCTTTTCCATATGCCCAACCCACACAATCCCATCAACGCTTTCACACACCAGTCAAACACTCTATATTTGTGTGAAACTCACTGAAGGAAAAAAATTCCTATTACTACTACTACTAATACAAATTCATTTCTCTCAACTATTAGTGTTTTTCTGAATGCTGCTGAATGAATTCCCTGCAATTCAATCTCTAACTTTTTATTGTGTTGATTCAGTGAAGATTTTTGATTTGTATTCATAATTATTCCAGTCCCATCACCACATGCCATTTTTTTTATGTTTTTGTGCTTGACAAAGCTCCCTCTACAAAACTTAATCACTTTCTGTTTGAGCAATCCCCGAATACATTTTTACATTCTGTTGTTACTGAGAATGATGTTCTGAAAGTTGATATACATTGCAACAGCAGGTGTTAAGGCAGGCAAGTAGGGAACAAAAGCTCTTAGAGCATGAAAGAGTCTAATAATAGACAATTTGTTCACCTGGCACTGGCTGCTTAAGCATTTGAGATGAGCTCATTGTTATTTGGCCATGAGCTTTCTTGGTCGTAGGGATGAAAATATGGAAAATCCAGGTTGTGGAAACAAAGGTCTGCTAATATTAGAACAGCACTAAATGGGGCATGATGGAGCTGGGGAGGTTGCAGGGTGAGCTGCGGGGTTTAAAGCAGTGAAACATTTCCATAACTAGGAAAGCAATCAATAAAGTCACAGTTGTGTCTGTTCTTGCAGTGAAATTACACGTGTAAATGTTTTCAATAACTCTACAACTGGGAAAGCTGTTCAGAGCAGCCTTGCACTCAGAAGTGGAGTTCAAGATTTTTTCCAGGCTTGTTGGAAATGTGGCTATTAGTTAGGGAAGCTCCCCATGGCCAGCAGAGATAGGCAAGCTGGTCAGAATGGAATCATCCACCCTCAAAGGCAATTCCCAGCAGCGATCCTGTCAGAGCCATGGGGCACTGCTGGGAGCACCACTGTGCCCCACTGGAGTCCCAGGCATGAGGAATGCAGGGTGTGTGTCCAGACCCAGAGCATGGGGTGTGAAGAAGAGGATGCTGGTTCCTGGGAGCACATTGAATGCCTCCTTGCAGACTGTTGCAGTTGGGAGCATTTGGGAAGCTTGCTCTTCAAAAAGGAGAGTGCACCCACTCTGGAGAGCCTGGAGGAGAGCAAAGATGAGCCTGTGCTTGGCTGTGGTTCCTGTCCACTCTCCAGAAGATAAAGGGGAAGCTGTGCTTCAATTAAAGGACAGCAGTGTAGCTGAGTGTCCCTAAATCACCTTTCTTTGGCATGTACCCTGTCCCTAGAAGAGGGCCATGCATGCTCCCCCAGAACAGACAGCAAAATAAGCATCCTTTACCCAGAAGTGCAATTTCACATTCTTCTTTTCATGTTCTTTTCATATGATTTTAAAGAGATAGCAAAATAAGCATCCTTTACCCGGAGGTGCAATTTCACATTCTTCTTTTCATTCTTCTAAACTTTAGGAAGTTGTGTTAATTATAGCATACCATTAATTGTTGGTTTTGCTTTCAGAGAGCAAAATTTCCTCAGATTTTTAAATTTTCTTTGATTCCCATAGGAAATGCCATAGGAACCTGTTCCAATTTACCATTCTAAGCCATGCACACAGTTGTTTGCTTGGATCGCAAGGAGATTAAAGGATGAGGGGAATATAAATGCCACTGGATTTCTTTCCTTAGGCAGCCTGTGGAGATGAATCCTGCGTCAGCAGTCACAACTGGTGAGCTCCCTCTTGGCTTCAGTTCTGCTAAAACTTCACTTTATCTTCATGAAGTCAGGTTGACCTTCTAGTGTGGTTGTTAATCAAAAGTCTCAATTCCTCAATATTATGGGTTCAGTTTCCAGGAAGCACTAATCTTACACTTTTTACAATCACTGTAGGTCAATGAGCCTCCACCACCATGCAGTGCATTGGTCTCATTTTCCAAACCAGCACAGTGAGGGCAGATTTTGGGCCAAAAGCAACCTTCCTAATAAGCTTAAACAGTAGTGGATTGACAGTTGTGTTGCTGTCAAGCAGGGCTTATTTCACACCAGTGGTATTCATCAGGTATTGCAAACATTTATGGCCAAGTTAAGCTCATGCAACAAGAGGTCAACACAATCCTACACCGCCCCCACAAAAAAATCATAACTAGAATACTTGAATACTGATGATGCTAACAAATGTTTCACAAGTAGGCAATGGTTTAAAAAAATATATAAATGTCTAAATACCTTATACTTTGAATAATGAATCTGCTGGAGAAGTTTGTCAGCATTTAGCAATCAGTTCATGCATTCCTTGACCAGAGCAGTTGTGCAGGCACAGATTTAGTGCCAGTGTGCTGTGCTGCTAGCCCCATACATGTATCATTGAAAAGTCAAGGACCAAGGAGTTATTTACTTCATATCAATTGTTTTTGTTCTCCATTCACTTTATTTTTCCTTTGGAAATGTCAGTTGGAATTCGGCATGTAAGGGCTTAGGTATCTGAAGGGAGGCCACAGCACTGAGCACAGATCAGATTGCTTTTCCTTGCTATACTCCCCCCTCTGCATTCCATCCTGACAAAGTTTTGTTGGAGTTACTCAGTACATAGATAACTAAGTGCTTTAAATACTAATTAAAATATATGATGTTTAACTGTTGACTTATGCCATTTGTTTATGGTGGAAGACAGCAGGGAAGCAGGATCATCTATTATAATTATCAGCAGAATATTTCTTTTCATCTCTTCCTATCCAAGCAATAAGTATGTCCAGGCACTGACTTGGTTCTTGTAAACATCCTTGTTTCCAACAGAATTTCTTCCTGTACCTTTTCATTGTCTTATCTTTCAATTCACCCCGAATCTACCTTAAAACAATACATTTCAAGTTCTTTCTTTTTTTTCATACTTGGAAAGTTCTGTTGGAATTGTTTCAGGCCAGCAAACTTGCTGCCCTGGTCTCAGTATGCAGAAGTGTGTTCCCATTAATCAAAGGAAAAGTTGAGTAAAGTGGTACAATCCACATTCTCATTTTGAAAAATTAAAAGGCAGTATCATTACTAAAAGGCAGTTCTACTAAATGTTTTCTGATGGAGGGAGAATTGGGACACACTACCCTGTCCAATGACTTTGCCAAAGATATGACACCAAGAGACACAATAAATGGATGTATAAATAGTCATTGTTCTGAAAAGAGTAGTCATAAATCACAAAGTGAGTTGCAGGAGGTTTCTTTCTTGGTGATACTTGAAATGTGATCTATGTTAAATTAAAAGAAAATCAGATTTTCTCTTTTGGTTGTGTTGAAATTATTTAGAAACCTGAAATGCAATTTCCCTGAAACAGAATCCTATGCAAACTATGAAGCTCTGCAGTAAACATTAGATCAAGGTTTGCAAAAGGAGGGGTTTATTGAAGAGTACAAACCAGCAATTTTTTGGAGTAAGAGGTTATTAATCATACTACACTTAGGGTTAGCAAAGCTCTGGCCTTGAATCAGCAACGCACTACAAAAAATTGAATCACTCTGGTAAGAACAAATAAGTAGCTCTGTGAAGTTCTGCAGTGGATCTCAAAAGACCTTTTCCCTTGCAAAATAGCCCCAAGTTGTCATGAAAAATGATCCTTGTATTTGTTGTGATCATTTATCAGCAGAATTTGACCCGTCTCATGCTGTCTGTAGACATTTTCCCAGGGTTCATCCACAGTGCTCATGTGGAGAGATTACCTGCAGATCACCACTTCCCTTTCTTCCCTGAACAGCATCTGTCTTAATATGTCCATAGCTCAGGAAGCAGAACTGCTGAAAACTTGGAACCTGAAGAGTTTGCAGGACAGCTGACAGTTTGAAGACCTTATCAAAAGGCGTTTCTTCCTAAGAGCTGGGGTGTTGCAGATGTGCCCCTGCAGAAATGATCCAAGTCTGTTTTAACTACCAGACCAGATAGAGCATTCACAGGGCACTTTGAAGCCTGGGTCCAGAAATCCTCTAGCCACCACCCTGTCCTCTTCCAGGGACCTCTCCATGACCAAGTTTCTGCTGTGCCTACAGCTGTGGTGTGTAGGCTGGCTTCACTAGCTGCATTTCCCTGTAGTAACATCAGGAAGTAGACTCTTGATAAGATTTGGAAACAGGGACTGGCTCAATTATGCAGCTATGTGATCTTATTTTATTTCCTTTGGTTTCACAGTCTGCCTCTTGTCCTGCTGCTTGTTTGTCACACTCCCCTGTGCTCTGCTTTAGATCAAATGAGCTCTCTTTCTGTTTGTGTAGCTTAGGATATGCAGACACACCAGGAAAACAGCCTGGGGTCTTGAAAAACACAGATTTGCTTAGGAAAGGACAGTTTTGGAAAGGTGGAGGGAGAAGAGGAAACCTTGTCAATAGGATAAGGTGTGATTGTTTTAACCTAAAAGAGGGTTGATTTAGATTAGGCATAAGGAAGATGTTTTTACAATGAGGCATTGGAACTGATTTTCCAGAGAAGCTATGGCTGCCCCATCCCTGAAAGTCAGTCAGGCTGGATAGGTCTTGGAGAAACCTGGTCTAGTGGAAGATGTCCCTGGCCATGGCAGGGAATTAGATTAGAAGAACTCAAAACATCCCTTCCAAACCAAGCTGTTCTATGATTCTATGAAGAAAGCTGGCAGTCACAAGGGTGCCAGTGTAAAAGCAGATGTAACCAGGACCTGATGCACCTCACCAGCCCTTTCATTACATGGCAAGGAGAATTCCAAATGTCTCTGAGCAGGACATTGGACATCAACTGCCAGCCCAAAGAGAGGCTCTTCCAAGACTTTTGTATTTTTGGTATTCCCGTAAATCGGTAGTCATCAAGTGACAGTACCTTTGCTTGTTTTAAAGGACTATTCTAAAAGAGTAGTCTATCTCTTTTGCTGGGTACCTGAACCCCAATTATATGATGCATGCACTCAAGATGCTCAGGGAGCCCATCATATTCATTGATGCACTTTCTGGTTTCATAACTCATTGTCATCAGACACCGTTACTTCCTCAGCAGCAGCCAAGAAGCTAACCTGACTCTCAGGCAGAAACTTCTGGAGTTCAGTGGCAGGAGTAGAAGCCATTGGTAATTTAGGAGGTAGCTGAGGATGTTTCTTTAGTATAGCCTGCAAATCAGACATTGCCTGCTATTAAATAGGTAATAAATAACCACTAACAGAGTCAGCTTCCTCCTATTTATTCCCTTATTCTGTATTCCAAATCTCTTTGTTCCACAGGAGAAATGACCTGGTTGGAAAGGCACAAGCCACAGCCAGCTCTCCCTGCTGACTCCTGCTTCCTGTGCAAGTCTGTGGAATTGGTGCCTCAGGCCATCATGATACCTGCAGCACTGCAGGTAAATCACTGCTGCCATCAGGGAACTCCCAGCCAACCTTGCTGTGTCTCGTCTCTTGCCTATCTGTGTGGCTGACCTGGTCCCCAGCCAGGGATCATTCTCCAGCTGGGAATTGGGCTTTCTAGCAGCAATCTGCTCTTTTTGTGAGAGCAAGTACTCAGGTATGTTTGCCTTCTTCTTCATTTTTTCTCCTATATTTCATTTGGTTTCTCCAACTCGCTAAATCTGGTTAAAAAGTAACTGTCAGAAGATTGATGCAATAAATTTCATGCTGTACCTGCAGTAAGCAAAGTTTTCTTTGCTGATTATTCATCCAGCTCCTGGAGTTTGGACAGGTAGTTTGTATTAATAAAATATACTTTAATATCAAAACATTTTTCAAGCCAAATCTATTAATTACTTTTCCCATTATCTGCCTGGCTCTACACATGAATAAATGAAAAGAAACAGAGAAGACAGAGACATGACAAGATCTGTTATGTAAATCACTCTGTACATCCTGAACTATCTTCTGGGGCAGTGCTAACTAATTTATGACAGGTCACCCAATAGTTATTAATAAGTTATTAAATTGACAAAAAATAGATCCAGTAATACTTCTTGAATTAACAATACCTGACTTACAACTTGAACCAGCCTGTTTGGCAAGAAGGGACAAAAATTATGGCGTTTCAAGCTCTATGTTCAGAAAATTGTATTTTTCTCTGTGTGTGAGTAGGTGCTGAATCCCTTTGTAATATCTGGGAAAGTTTTATCATTGCATTGCTTCACTGCACAGTCAATTTCCTCACCTGAAGGGATGGAGGAACCACTTGTGCCCTCCACTTGGATATCACACAAGGTATTGCTCTCGACCATCCCAGTGACATTTTCCAGTTTCAGGATTCGACTAACTGCTTGAGCATGACTTTGGATACACTTTGAGTTTTCCAGAGGCATGAGCACAGATCTGAAAATCACACTATCACATGCTAAAGATATGTATAATTATTGAAATTAAATTGACAGAGAGTAGGGTTGGATAAGATAGTATGAAGAAATTCTTCCCTGCGAGGGTGGTGAGGTCCTGCCACAGGCTGCCCAGTGAATCTGTGGAGGGATGACCCATCCCTGGAAAAATTCAAAGCCGGGTTGGATGGGGCTTGGAGAAATCTGGAGCAGTGGAAGATGTCTATGTCCACAGCAGGGGGTTGGAACAAGATGAGCTTGGTCCCTTCCCATCCAAATCATTCTACAATTCTTTGAAAATGCATTTCCTCTTTGCCAGTGAAGAACAGCTCCATGGATGTGTGCACTCAATGTATCTTAGGTCCAGATTATTCCTCTCCATGTCCAGATTATTCCTCTCTGCAGTCTTTGTGTTTCCTCTCATTATGTTAATGGGTGTCCATGTGCTGTGGACTCTGCTTGCCTTTGCTTGAATTTTGCATTGAGCTTTCAATTAGAGGGATTCAAACTGATTATTCTGGCACCACTTCCCCCTCCAGAAATCCAACTCTTATTGCACATCAATTTTTAAAAAGGTGTTACTGATACTCAAGGAGACATCAGATATCTGCTGTGCCTCAGGACAAGGGAATAAACTCACCTGGAATTAGGATAAAACTGCTTCCCATAATCATGGAACCATGTGTCCATGGGATGGCAGGGGATGACACACCCCTGCTGGAAGACCTGTCTTTACATCCCCTAACCTGAAAACTGGGAATTTGATGAGAGAGAGGGAGGTTGCATAAGACTCAAGTCAAGCACATGGAATATTTTGGTCAGATTTTTTTTTTAAACGCATTAATATTGGGTGGTTCTCACATCCCCAACTATGAATCATTTGAAGTTTGCTAGGCCTCATGTCTTTCATTAGTCAAGGATATTTGCTTCATTTTCCACCCATTTTTCTTCCTTTTGTCACCTCAGTTTTGCTGCCTTCAAGGAAACAATACATTCCAGAGGCTGCTTTGCCCATAGAAAGTACCCAGGATTATTTAGTTCTGGTGCTGCCCATCTCTCAGTGATGCAGCTTGAAACTCCGCCCCTACCTACCTGTAATCCAACCTACTTTTCCCAAGCAGAGTTAACTCTTTATTTGTCAAGGGACTCGTGCTTTATCTGCTGCAGGATGAGTCACACAGAAATTTCCTCCCCTGAGCCCCAGCCTGTTGCCTCAGTGGTGCAGGAAAGGCATGCTGTCAGTTCAGCCCCACTTTCTCCTTATAGGATCCTGGAATGGCTTGGGTTGGAAGGGACCTTAGAGATCATTTTTTCCAACCCCCTGCCTTGAGCAGAGACACCTCCCACTAGACCAGATTACTCAAAGCCCTGCCCAACCTGGCTAAATTCAGCTTAGCTGAGTTCAGCTAAGCTTTCTAATCACAGCTGTCTAAAAATATGCAGAGCCTTTTGGTTCACCAGACATCATTTTGATTAATGCCATTGTTATTCCAAGATGTTACTGTACAGGTTTGTATTGGGTTTTGGTGTGGTTGAGCTATTAGTGTCACTGACACAGCAATATTGCAAATGCTGCTGTTATTGATAGAAATGCAGTTGCCTGGCGTTGATGTTTTTGAAGATCAAATATCATCTGATACAAATAATCTCAGGAAGAGAAGTGTTGCTGCTTTTGACACTCAGGGAACTATTTGTATGCAAGATTTTGAATCTCTATTTCAAACATACCTGAGAAATAATTATGTAAATTTAAACCAGCTTAGAGATGGCTAAAGAGGTGCTGAAGTTGGAGGATGGTGTGAGCTCATGTCTATGTCCTTGTGATCCTCCAGCTTCGCCGAAACCATCATCCACCACTTTGAAGGAGTTGCAAGTGCTGCATCACTGTGTGGGGATGCAGGGCTGGGCTCACTCCAGTTAGAAGACCCTGACTGAGGATGGTGAGAGCTGCCAACAGCACATTTTGCAGATGGCTGCTGGTTCTGGAGCCCTTCCCCAGCCCCAGTGGTGTCAAACAGCCCAAACATTACTGACCCTTGCAGCCTAATGTAAAAAACCATCGGCATGCAACAGCTTTGGAGGAGGCCTGATGGCATGGGATTGGGAGCTGGGTGGAAGGGACTTGATTCTGCCACTTGATTTATTGGCTGGTCATATTAATTTGCTTTGTTGTGAGGGAGGATGATTATGTTGCCAGGTGTTTATTCCAATTGGACAGTGAATCTAGCTAATTGCCAGGGCAGGCACCCAGAACTTGGGAACAAACTTCAATGAAAACAAAACCTTAATGTAAAAAACAACACAAAACATATTAAAAAGGAAACCTCTTCAGCTATTGGGTGGGGAGAAATGGGAAAGGAATTTAGGGCAGGCTGGGGTTGTGAACCCAGCAGCACAGCCTGGAGCAGAGCTTTGGACCTCAAAGCCCAGGTAGGACTTGTCTCAGGGCTGTGTCCAGAGAGGATGCTCATGTCTGCTTCCCAAGAGAGGAGTTCAGTAATTACCCTGGCAGGGAGGGGAGTGAAGCAGAGACAGAAGCAGATGGAGGGATGGGATGGGATGGGATGGGATGGGATGGGATGGGATGGGATGGGATGGGATGGGATGGGATGGGATGGGATGGGATGGGATGGGATGGGATGGGATCACTACTCAGTTCCTGCTGCCCAGCCAGCAGCAGCCCAAGCCCTGTGTCCCCCAGGACTGGGATGACAGGATCCCAGATTTTGTCATCAGTTCATCCAACCCCCCTTCTGCCTGGCTTTGTTTAACATCTCCTCCTTATCTCCCTGCTCTCCCCATGTGAGCAGTGTGGGGTGCAGAAAACTTCTGATAGTCATCACAAGACGAATTTGCATTACCTGCATCACCCACCTGGGGACCTGCTTGTTCCTTCATTTGGAGCCCTTAGTGGCAGGACTTGGCATTCTATTTATTTTTACTCATATTCTCATGGGTTATAGGCAGTGCCTTTTTTCCTTCCCACGTTGTTAATGTAATTGTTACAATTTTGAAGGCTGCTGGACACATTGGAGGGATATGTCCTCAGTCTCTCAGTAAGAGAGAACTTTCCTCCAGGTTTTTAGCAACAATGCCATAAATTATCACCCGACATAGAATTTAATTGCATAGTTAAAAACATCATTTACAAGGCTTTTAGCATGCCCTTCTAAATTCTCCACTTTTTCATCTAATCTCTGTAGGCCCTCGTTACATTTGCAGAGACCTGTATGGGTTTCATTCCTGTTAAACATGTCAGTAAATCACAGCAGGAAAAAACCCTGACACATTTCCCTAGGAATTTTCTCTGCTGCCTGAGCTCCCAGCCCTGTGGCTTCCTGTTCAATAGGTCATCCCAGACCCCATTTGTCATTGCTCTTTAATTACTGTGGAACCTCTAATCCAGGCCACAAATTCCTCCCTGCTCATACTTCTTTTTACTTCAGAATGCGTATCTAATAGCAACCAAGGACTTTTCCTATTTTCTCACTTGGAATCTGTTTTGGGAGCTTGGAATTGCTATCTAACTGAATCAGTAACATCTGTGACTTCAGGGCAGCTTGAGTGGGAATAGTTAGGGGGTTAGACAGATTTCCTGCATTTTAGGACTCCTTTCCTCTGAAGAGGCTGCTTTGGGACAATTCAGTTCCATTTAATGCTGCTTCTTCCCTTTTTCTTCCCATTTATTTTTTGTTGGTTAACCCCATCTCTGCCTCCTCTTTCTTCCTCTCCCCCATCCCTCCAAGTTGTTTAGGTTTTTCAGAAGTTAAAATTATTTTAAAGAGCCTCGCCAACATTTTGAAAAGTTTCAGTTTCAAACACATGAAAAGGAAAAGTCAGAAGGGATTCCTAGAACTGTACTGCAGCTTGCAGGTATGGCTTTGATTTTCCTTTTGGCAGGCTTTTGCCATTCCCTCTTTCATTGCCCTTCCAAGAATCACTGCTGGGTGCCTAAAGACCTGTATGCTTCTTACACTTGGCAGGAGCAGATAACAGGAATGCTACAGTTTGGGCTTTGAAAGATTAAAACAACATTTATTCCTTACAGTACTTTCAAACTTCCTCAAGTTAATTTAAAAGACATTTTTGAGGATGCTTAACTACTAATACTGGATTTTTCTAAACTTTTTTTTTCTTAAATTCTGCCCACGCCATACCTGTTATTTAAACCAAATAAGAGGTGGATTAAAGTCAGTGCAATTCTTTAAAGTGCATTAACTACTTTGAGCAGTCCTTGGAAGGGGTACCCTGTGCCTCTGTGACTGGTCTCTTTATGATATCTTTGTAAAAGTTCTGGCAAGGAATGACCAGTTTGTGAGTCAATTTCCATTTCTCAGAAACTTTTTGCTTCTGGTAACCAACCTCATTGCTAGTCGAGTACACAACACAAGTGTCCCTTCCCTGCCTGGTGGAGCAGCTGATAAATTATTCATACAGCTAATGAGGATTTTGAATTTCCAGGCAAACTGTGATGGCATTTTTAAAGGCTTGCATCACTTCAGCAACATTTTCCCCACACCTGAATGCTTCAGGCACGCAGGTGTTTTAATCACCAAGGCAGAGCTTTGCCCCTTTCTCCTCCTCCAAGTGCTTTGCTCCAACAGGAGTCCTGTGGCTATTTTGTCTGCTTGTCTGCATGAGGATTTTCTGTGCTAATAAACATGAGGGGAAAGGGGAATCTGAGAGGGTTGAATTAATTACCAAAAGGGATCACATAACTTGCCTTATATTAATTTTGAAATGACAAGACACAGGTGCACTTTAAGTGATGTTTCAATGGATGTTAGCATTTAAGGTCTCTTCATATTATTTTCCTTCCTATGGATCTTTAGCTGGAGCATATCAGAAAAAAAATATATCAGAGCAAGGAATCTCCTGCTGAAGAAGAGTTCCATGATGTGAAAGGGCTGATTATGTTTATATTACATGTTCTCCTGTGAAAGAACCAAGCCCCCCAGCTAGGAGGGGAAGAAAGGTCACTGAAACCAAAGAAACAACTGACTCAGTGTCTTAATTCTGAAGGAAATGAGCCCTTTGGAGAGGAGAGGGGCTTTCTGATCTACTTCAGGGGAAGGCATGCAACTATGAAAATAAGCCTTTCCTGCTATGTTGAAGAATAAATCAGCAAATCAGAAAGGCTGAGATTGGAAGTAAAAAAATACTTACACTGATTTTTTTTTAACCTTCAAATGCTCCGCATGTGATTGGCAAAGCTATATCATTCTCCCAGATTATCATCTGCAGCATCCTTGAGAAGAATTTGAGAAAGAAAGACTAATAATTAATTAATTCTTTCTTGCATCTGACAGCCAGACTTCCATGTTTGGGCTGGAAAGAGCCTTCCCATTGCTGGCCAGCCTGGTGGCATGGGGTCCTGAGATTCTCACACCTCCTTCTGCACCCACCACACATGAACATTTGAATGTGGAGGAGGTGACAGAAGGACCACTGTCCAAAAAGCCCTGTATGAGTGTATTGCAGTTCAAATGAGGATCTGAGCCTGGATTTGAGCCCTAAATCACCTTCAGTCCACTCTTTGTGGAGCTGAGCTTGCAGGGGCTTTTGCTGAATGTGAGAATCAGAAACTTGCCTCAGTGCTGGTCCCTGTTGCAGGGAATGCCCTAGATGGGATGGCCTAGGACAGTTCTTCTGTCCTGCTTGCCCTCACAAGTGTGTCCCAAGAGCACAAAATCCTTCCCATGTATGTCACCACAAGGGACATTGTGACCTGTGAGCCGCAGGAAGGGAGGGATGCTTGCAGGACACTGCGGATTTCTACTGCTGAAGTACAGATGGCAAATTGAGTTTGGCTCTAAACAACAAAAAATGATCTTAAACTTTGCCTGTTCCCTTCCTTGGCATCATAGTGGACACAGTCTTTGTGGTCATGGATAAGGACAAGGAGTGTATTGTCAGTTTTTATCACAGGTTGTGTTGGTGAAGGTACCGATGGCTCTCAGGGGTTGCCAAGGTTTTAGAAATATGCTGAGAAATCGAAATCCTCATTTAAACTGCAACAGCATCATGAAGTATGAGCTCTATAAATCTTTACAGATTATTGGTCACCTAAATAGATAGACTTGAGAGCTTTACTGCTGTGCCAGTCATCCAGTCACTCTTGGGCAAGAGTTTTGCTCTGAAAAAAATCAAATGGAGCAACTACAGCTACTCTCACCATAGCAGTAGGCACAGCACACACTGACTGCAACTCTTAGAACAAAAGTGACCATTTTGGAAAAGCAAATTACCCTGGAAGTTGATCAGAAATGCAACAGAGGATGGTTTTTAATGGCTTTAGGGGGAATATTAAGATTTATTCCTGTAAAGACTTACTCAGCATGTTGCACAAACTCCTCTTAGTGCGCTAATAAGTCAATGTGTTACCAAATGCTTTGCCATTATAATTACAGCCACATGTTGTCCTTTTTACAAATAGGTCTGGCTTAATTGCATCATTTTTCAGCAGGATTTATGTGGTCCTGCTTAATCTAAAATTAGTACATGCACAAATGAAGTGCAAACTATTTTCCATCACTGAACTGTGAAATGTTTTCCAGAATAGAGATATACCAACATGTTCCTAAAAAGATGCAATAAACAGTCAGGCAACTTTTCGATTTGTGTGTAAGTCTGCACCTATGCAAATTTGTTAAAAGTAAGGGAAAATATACTAAAATATACATTAACTACAAAATGACAAAAAAGTCAGTTAAATGGTCTAAATCAAGTAGTCTTTTTTGATTATCACTGGTAAAACAATGGATGGGAGAAATCATAAATCTATCTTGATATTGCTAGCTCTCAGCATTTATTAAATACAGTAAGAGCTTATGTGTTTTATATATTACATCAAACTATCAAAAGTAAATATATCACATTTATAAGATGTGATATAGGCCAAGATTGTGTTGGCCTAAATTCTAAGTTACTTTCACTAATATTCCATATTGCCTATGTAGCTCTGAGGGCCTAAGGACATGTATAGGGCATAGCAGAGATAAGAGTTTGGAGTACCTGAACCTAGGCCAGATATCACAATTGCCATCCCTACACACTGATTAGAAGTTTGGAACATGTATGACTTCCAAAAGTGTTAGAACTTAGACATTAAAATATAAATGCATGGCCAAATCCCAACTAGATGCAAAAGCCTAATGCTGGAAGTAGATTAAATCCTCTTTCAGTTTGTATCTCATTGGGAAAAGTTACTTTGACTTCAGTAGAGTGGAGATCTTGCCATCCAGAATGGAGATTTACTTCCTGCTGTGAGGAAGTCTGCTGAATTTTAGTGAGTAAATCAGGAAGCCAAGAGAGATTCTGATATTGCTTAATCACTAATGTAGTGAAGTCCTAAGTTTTGTTCTTCCCCTAAACATGGCAGCTTCTTTCTTGATTTATTGATAGATGAGTGCAGTTTTTGAGAGCTACTCAGTTTTGTGTGAAACATGGTTAGGGTAGAAAGTAAGAGAAAGGCTCTATTACTACAACTACTTGTATATTAAAAATAGCCCTTTATTTAAATTTTATGTTCCTTATTTTTACTCCTTTAAAACATTTCTCCCTGTGTGTCTCAATGAGCTCAAATTCCAAAGAGCTACTTCAATCAGGGCACCCAATGACCTGTACAATGTGCTTTCAACCATGAGAAATGCCTGTGGCTATGGGTAAGAATGGGTTAACACACTTCCAAACAGTAGCTTGCAGGTCACTGCCATTTCTCTCTGCCTCATCATGTCACCACAGTAATTCACACTCTGAAACCTTAAGGTTATAGCTGCAAACGTGCTGCAAACAGAAGCTTCAGAGCTGTCTCTGAGATAAGGCTGATCCTGAATGAGCAGAGTGATCCTTGATGCTCCTTGCCATCCACAGGACACCTCTCTGCTTCTGTGCTTGGCTTAAAGTGAGGATTCTTGTGTGCATTATCCCAAAGCAAAGATATCTCATAAACCAATAGTGAATGTCTGGATTCATAACTCCTGGCAGCCCTTTAATCTGGATCCTTGGAGGTAACAACAGAGATGTGCCCAAAACAGGGCCCTTGGTCCTTCAGTGGTTCATGACTGTACTGGTGTTTGAACCAGGGCACCAACCTTGACATCCTCCCTGCTGCCTCCAGCACATTCACAGCTTCTGCTCTTCCTAGGAATGTTTATTTTGTAAAATAATGGCAAAGGCTCAGGCTGAGGGATTTGCTACCATTTGTAAATCAGGAGTTGAGCATTTGCCTGGTATTTCTCACATAGACTTTTCCAAAAGCACTTTCATGAAAGCATTTAAGCACCTATTTTGCTTGGTAAGAGCAAAGTGTGATGCAGTAGGATGCAGGTGTTACAATCACATTTGGAAAAATCATAAATGAAAAAGGAGGCACTGAGAATTTTAGAGAACACCTTCCTAAGGAGATGTGACATACTCCATGGATGTGGCACCACTCCCTGTGAACCAGCCTTGCCCTTTCTGGTGCAAAGGAGATTTGAACCACTTTGGCTTCTTGTGCAGGACACATGAGTCTTGTATGGAACAGGAAACTGCCCTTGGAGTTCGGTCTTCCAAAATAATGATCCACTAAACAAAAGCAGGGGAAGAAGAGTGCTTTGCCATCTGCTATGTAAGTAAAAAAATTTACAATTTTCTGTAATTTTTAGTTACTGCCACAACTGAATAATCATTTTTGGTGCTGAATGTATGGTTTTGAACACCTTCAGGTAAACAGATTCTGCCTTCTCCAATGTTATTGTAGAGTATTTCTCTAGAGGGAGTTCCCCAGCCTGTCTGAGTGCCAGGGGAGCCGTTCCATCTGCTGAACACCCCTCAAGTGAACTACTGACCTGCACCCATTCAAACCTGCAACACCTGCCAGCTGCTCAGCCATGGCCACCGGGCTGCTGAGCGATACTGAGCAAGATGCATCCACAACAGCTCGGAGGAGACTGGGTGGCTTTTTTATAGACTTTAAAATTAAATAGGAATCAAAACTCCTTCTGACAGAGGTGAAGCTGGAAGCAATTCCAAGGCTTTCTTGAGCAGAAAGGCTGCTCCTGGCTGTTACTCCCAGGAACGAGCACTGTCATCTGCTGAACACTTCAACCACACTAAAGAAGGCACCTGGACTCAGAAGATCAAAGCTCTGCTAAGTTTTCTCAGGTTGGATATTCTGGTATTTCTGGCGCATCCTGCATATGTAGAAGCAGCAAAATTTGTCTTGGGGAGCAGAGGCATCAGCTCGGAGAGGGGACAGATGGTGAACGTTACAGAGACCAAACTATGGCTCAATCTTCCCAGAGGGAGCAGGTCCTGCAAGGTAGGAAGAGTGGTTTTAAATGACACAAAAGTGTGCTGTTGGTTTAGGTGAGCTCCATGCTTTTCACAGGGAAAGTTTCCTCCCACCCCATCCTGCTACAGATATCATTCCCTGAATTCAAAGTTCATAAACCTTTTAGAAAACTTCTTTTTGATTTTTAGGCTTTATTATTGTACATAAAGATGGTTTTATTTGCCATGTTATTGTTCCTAGTGTAATTGCTCTTGCAATTAGAAAAGATAATTGATTAAATAATAGCTACAGTTTTGAGTTTATTGTTTCAAAAGATCTACATTTATATTTTTCCTTGAATTTTTGTAATTAAATTTAAAAAAACCCATAAACCAGCACATGTTTCTATACCAACTCCTGCAGGCTGTCTGTAGGATGTCTGGGCTGAGGATGAGCTTGAAAAGGATACATATATGCTCCTGGAATTTAAATTAATCCCGAACTTCTCCAAGTCAAATTCACTATATCCTTTTTTTATCTTTTCAGAACAAGGGAAGATATCAGTTAAATTGTCAGAAATAAGCTCCAAAGTGTTGTGAAAGAGCAACCGATTTCCTAAATTAATCTGTAAGGTATGTTTTCAGATTTCAGAACCTTCTCCTTAACCTCGGTTCCACAAATAGCTTTATGCTGAGATGAAGTGTAGACAAACACACAATAGAACTTTCTAAGCAGAGCTGCTGAGAGGTGTGTGCTATATCCTCTCATAGCAACCATAGGCCCCAGCTCACTTTGGAGGCTGAATGGATCCAATGCCATGGTTTCCATGGTTGCACAGGGTTTCATGCACCCAACAATATTAATATTCCAGTCCTTCATAGAATAACTTGTGCAAAGACAATTTTTTCCTCTTTATTTCCTATCTTAAATTGTTGCTGTCCTAATGACTGAAGTTATAACATCAAAGTTATTCTACTAAAGCTGAAAATGTTGTTGAGATTGTCTTAGCATGAGCTCAAGCCTACAGTACTTATGTAAGCAAAATTTCAGGTGCCTCCTGAGACAACACTGTTGGATTTGGCTGATAAAATAATGATGTTTTTTCTCTTTACCAGTTTGTTAGTACCATTTATTTTAACAAAAATTTTGATTGCCACTAAGAAGTTAAGAATACTGACAATGGCTGACCAGTTTTCAGAAGAAAATAGTGTGAGTCTGAGAACTTGGAGGTGAGAATTCAGTTGTGATAATCTGACTTAAATTTTAAGGGAGTGCCCTCTTTTGTGTTTCAATACTGAGTTGGAGGTGATTATTGTCCTTGCATTTTTTTCCGCCTAGGGTTTTCCAAAGCTCACCCTGTTGGAAGCCGTTCACGACCTCATTTTTTATGTCCTTCTGAAAAATCTTGTTGTTAATTAAGAGCTGTGATAACTCTTACGAGAAGATCACCTCAGAACTACACTTTAGCCAAGTGTCAAAGGAAACTTCTTGACAAATATTCATCTTCTAGGGTAGCTCCAACTGTCTGGGACTTCCCTACATCTTAAAACTCCAAGTGCTTGGGTTGTGTGAAAGATTCCTTCCAAGGTGACAATAACTTGCAGGTGCTGTCCCAGTTCTGGGACAGGCCATGGCTGAAGGAAGGGTTGAGTCATGGGGAAAACTTTCTGTGGGCATCATGGAGCTGTTTGATTTACAAGGAAAGAAATGTTCTGGCAATCCTTTTTTGATGTTTCAAGGTTCAGTGGGATATCCAGCCCTACTCAAGCATGGGGTGTAAGTATCTAAGTACCACAGAATAAAAGATGCAGAGGTCTGAAGAGAGCTCTTCAGAGAAACAGAACAGAAAGCTCCCAGAAATTGTCCAAATGAGTGCAACTTTGATATTTATAATGGTTAGTTGCTACTGAGGTGTAATCATTGCTGACTTCTGGCCTCTGCTCTTCAACTGAAATTCTGAGAGAGCACGTAAAGCTCTCTAAACCTTCCAGTGATTTATCTGAAGTGTTTATTATCTGGTTCCCGGATGTGTATCAAAGCATGGTTTACAAAGAACTCCATGCGCAAAAAGATTACATTTTTAGCTTGTGTAAACTGTTGTTTCCCCACCAAAACCAACCAAGTTGCTGTGTGATGTCCCCCAGCAAAGGATCTGCTCTCCAACCATTGCTTAGTTATTGTTCTTGGCTGTGTCCAGGAATATTTCAGAGTGTGCTGGAGCTGGGCTCTGAATGCCTCCATTCACTGTATAAATGATCAAAGGAGAGGCTTCTTGATCTTGTGTGTAATAAATCCTCTGCTTTCAGGTCTGCTGAACTGGAGACTATCATAGAAATACTTGTTCCTCATGTACAGACCAGGAAGCTGGAGTCAAATGTTCCTCCTGTTGGACAAATGCCTCTGGAATTCCACGAATTGCTTGGCACATCTGACAGAGCAGGCAGAAGAATCCCAGCCTTCGTTTCCTGTACAGTCTGCCTCCATGGAGCATGGCTTGGGAGACATTGCTCCCTGCTTCAGGTCAAGTAGTGGCAGGGAGAAGGGGCATCTACCTGAATACCTGAAAAAATGCAGCTAGAAGGAAAGATTTGAAAACAAACAGCATTGGGATAAGCTTATTTTTGGATTTAAAAGTGTTTATTGTAGAAGCATTGCCTAGATTTTTAACAAGGATTGTCTTAGCTTGCAACTCATCTAGCTTTGGTTTGCATCTTGAAGATGTCTTTAAACAATAGTGGTAAAACAAAAGAAAAACTGATGTGGAAGAGTTTAATGGATCTTGAAAGAAAATAAAGTTTTGGTTTTTTTGGTACCTGGAAACCTAATAACTTTCTGTGATCTTGTCATTAATCTTGTCAGTGTCTTGTCAGTGCCTTGCCATGAATAAATGATAAAGGAGGGAAAGAGTGGTCTATCACAACCCCTATCCATTTTTAGCTAAAAACATGCCTGTGATTACCTGTCTGAATTGAATTAATTTTATTTATAAAAAGTAAACAATAGGTAGCTTGCTAATAGTGCTTTTTGTCTAGCTGGGATTTGATCAGAAGTAGCTATGGCCACAATTACACACAGAGTCACTTTTGTGATTTTGAAAACCCTATGGGTTTTTTTCCCCTGTGGAGAGTGTATGCGTCATTCCCATGCAGAATTCCAGTTGTCCAGATTAAAGAGCACAAACTGGACTTTTGAAGTGTTCCAGGGCTTATCATCCATGCCATGCCTTCCTACACTTAGCTGACATAACTAATAAAAAACAAGTGCTAAAATCTGGGAGATCTGTGACTGGCTTGCTCAGTCCATCTATGCTGACCTGTGCATCACCTTTCTTTGTGCAGTTGTTCAAGAGTCTACTGGAGAATCCTGCCCTTTCAAATGGGAATTTTGCCAGCTGCATTAACTGGGACAAGATTATTGACTGTCTGAGGCAAAGCTTAGAAGGTAATTGCTGTGTTTAACTGTTAATTCTCTAGCATTATCCCAGTAACTTGTTGATGCATCCAAGAGTTGCCTGATGTCTATATATACACACACCCACACATATGCACTCGCCTGCCCTTGGGAATTCCCTCACCCTTGCTAATGTGAGTGCAAAGATTCACTGGGCTTTCTTATTTATAAACAGAAAATTTTGGACTTATGTCCTGGTAAAGGGAGGTATTACAAGCACAATTTGAAGCTGCCTTTGAGTCTATGTTCATCTCAGAAGCTCACCCTTGCACACTGACGGCCGCACCCCAAGATGCTGAAGATGCAGAAACAGCAAAGGGAAAAAGTAACATTGCACATTGCTAACCCCCTGCTGCAGGGGTGGCTCACCCGTTTGGAGGGCTGTGCACAGCCCCTGACATCCCTCACTCGGCAGGATCTCTGTGATCTGAGAATCGGTACCTGCCACCCGATGTGTCTCCTGCTGCGAGACAGGTCTATGAAGTAATGGAGCCTGGCTGTCTGCAGTCAGCACTGCTGTACTACATCCAAAGCAAGCTTCCAGTCAGAAAATGCTGCATTAATCTTTCAGGGAGTGTTTGTTTTGCTTGTTTTGCTAGGCTGAGTTTCAAGCAACTGATAATGTGCTCATGAGCAGTTCTCCTGTTGCAGCCCATATTTCAAAGGAAGTGTGAAGGCCGGAGCTCCCAAGGTTGGATGGAACATGGGTTGAAGGGTTATATACAGTCTTGCTTCACTATGTGAGCTCACAGTGCTTTTGAGTGCATGTTAATACATCTGCAGGTACATTTGGGACAGTGGAGTTGTGGCTCTTTGAAGTCTGATGAGTGTTTCAAAAATATACCTTGGACTTGGTTCTTCTGTTAGTGCTAATTCTGCTCGTGGAGTTATCTCACTGCAAATGAGATGTACTTTTGTTTGCTGAGCAATAGCCAAACCTTCTGACTGCTGAAGGAGAAACTCTGAAGGCTTCTGAGGGTTAGATAAGATAAACATTTTACAGGTCACAGGGTTTTAAGTGTTGAAATGCCTGGAATTTCAGGAGGTAAGTGACAGTGTGCCTGGCTTGTTCCCACTTGTCCCTGCTGTGTTACTGCTCTGTCCAGTTGAAGGACTGAAGTTACAGCTCTCACTTAAAGGCCCATCCTTCCAAGTCTTTTTGCATTTAACTCCTCTAAGAAAAAAGGAATTTAGACACACAAACAAATTTTAGGATGTGGAAAATTCAAGTTTGGAGACTCTTGTATGCGCAGAACCTTTTCTGGACTTTTTTTGGTGGTTTTTATTTTAAGATACTCTGTGCTCTTTGATGACTTGCAAAATAAAAATCTTGCAACATTTTCACAAGTGAAGAGAATTTTAGCCCCCAGAGTGAGAACAGAAGGATGCACTGTGATCTTGAGGTCTTTTAGCCTGCTTAGTCTGAAAGAATGTGGCTGGGCAGTGAGTCTGTTACAAAATGACAATTTTTATGGTGTTGGGAAAAAACAAATCCTGTGGATATTTCACATGCACATGCTTCTCTACAAACTTTTGCTGAGAATCAATATTTTACAGAAAATGTATTCTGCTAAGAGTACTCCAAAGGTAGTGCTACACACAACAGTATTTTTTAAAATGAATTTTTGGTCATTACATACGCCCTCTGCTTAAATTTTAATTGGGAATGTACTTCAAGAAGGTTTTTGGGTGGAGAAAGAAGGGTAATGATTAAATTCTTTTCTGCCTTTCAGTTTTTGGAAATTTTCCTCTCTTTTACTGTTGCCCTAATCTTGCACCTTCTCCTGCTCACAATTAGGGGGATTAAAAACGCAGAAATGAAAAAGAAAAAAAAAAGAAGGGAAAAAAAAGAGAAGTGTGTTTTTAAATACACCAGTTGGAGAACTGTTTGTACACATTTTCATGTTTCATTCTGATTTTGGATTAAGTTTCTACTCCAAAGTTCCAATTTCCTGGTTAACATATTGTTCTGGAAGGACCCCGGGCTCGTGCAGACCTGGCACACGGCAGGCAGGCTGGCTCAGGGGGGAAAGCTGTTGCTTTTCCTTGCCTGCTGCAGACACAACGCTGTGAGAATTCCCTTGGTATTGAAAAATAGGAAAGTGTTGTGGTATTACACTCAACATTTATTGGTGTGCTAACAGGATAGTTCCTCCAGGCTCAAATAAACATTATAAAAGCTCACTTCCCCAAATGAATCACTTAAAGTGGATGCAAGAGATGATTTGGCATCTTGAATTTTGCTGTGTGGCTCTTTGTGAAGAGCAATGCAAACGTTTATTATCAGCCTTCACTTTTTATATGCACCTGTATCATAGGGCTGAGCTGTGGAGTAGTGCCCTGTGGTGTAGGATACACAGGACAAGAGGGAATGGCCTCCAGTTGCCAGAGGAGAGTTTAGATTGGGTATTAGCAAACACTTCTTCACTGAAAGAGTGGTTCAACATTGGAACAGGCTCCCCAGGGAAGTGGTGGGGTCACCATCCAAAAGTGGAAATGTTCAAAAAACAAGAGACAATTCATAGCAATTCATGGTATGGTTTAACTGACAAGGTGGTACCTGGCTGATGGTTAGACTTGATATCCTTGGAGCCTTTCCAGCCTTGGTGATTCTGTGATTCTTTCATCCTCTACAGATTTCTGCCCATGATTACCTGAATGCTGTCCAGCTCCTCATGAAGGAAGGTCCCCAGCATGGATCAGAGTGTGAGGTGCTGTGTCAGATCTGAGTTCAACTATGGGATGCAATGCAACATCTACAGAATATAAGCACCCTTTTTCTTGGTAAACCTACCCCCATAATCTGCCTAGGCAAGGTTAGACTTTTTTGCATGTGTCTCAGAAAAATTAATATAAATTCTTCTGAAAGAAACATAAGATTTTCACATCTTTTGAAATTTCTGCAGTGAGAGTCTGCAGAGTTCAGGCTTGTTACTAAGAACAGCCCAATGTATATTTGAGGGTGAAAAAATAATCATGTCACTTCTTTGGAACGTGATCTAAAGTTCACTGAAGTGAATGAAAAGGCTCCTGTTGGTTTTAAGTGGATCCAGCCTTTATACAGGGAACAGAAGACGTGTGTCTCATCTACTTAAATTTGAAAATGTTATTGGTAATTTGTGTTGATAGAAAGAGCACATGGTAACTTTCTTTCTGCATTTATATAACAGGAGGCAAAAGCTTCGAGTTTGAAAACATTGAGGATGCAGTTGCCTATTTCCAGCACGATGAGAGAGACACAGCCAAGGACTGGGCTGCTTTGAGAGTATTTGATGGAAGGCAAAGCATTAGGCACTGGTTTCCCTCAGGCAATGGTGTCCCATTGCCATTCCACCAACAGATGACAACCTGGTGAGCAACGTCACCCTCAAACTTGCAAAAGGGAAGATGGTTCTTCCTGAAATACCTATATTGATGTTTTATTTGTGGGTTTAATTAAGTGATTATCACATTCTCACCAAAACAACCAAGCCATCAAGTGCTGGAGGTTATCAAGGAATCCACTGTAAATGGGCTGAGTAGGTGCTGCAGCCTGGGGAGGTCCCCTGGTACTGCTCTGTGGTGGGGTGAATAGTGCTGGGCTCATGGTTGGACTTGATCTTAAAGACCTTTTCCAGCTGCAGTGATTCTGTGGTTCATTGACAAATGTTTGGGAGTGCAGGACTGAGCTGTCCACATGGCTGAAAATGCATAACTGCTATTGGTCCCATGGTGTGATGGATGGGGTTATCTGGGGCTTGAATTAATACAGGAGTAAAAGGAGGAAAGAAAAACAGCAGATGAGTCCCTAAAAGGATCTGTGATGATCTTGTATTTTTGAGATATCCCTGTGTCCATATGCTTGCAAAGCAATCTCTTCTACAGCGTTGTCTACCATCACCATTTTGAAGAGGTCTTTTCATGACTCACTTAAATTCATTTTATCTGATAGTCAAGAACTGCCTAATCTTTGATGCTGATGTAAGTATGACTTTTTCTTTTTTAATGACATAGCATCCAAAATATTTTAAAGCCATGAAGAGAAATATTACATAATAGGAAATTGTGCATGAATGAGAAGGTTGAATCTGTTCATCTGTAATAACACAATGCTTCTGTTTTACACAAATGACTTTATTAAAATCAAGACTTGCTCTGGATTTTCACCAGTACTAAAACAGGTGAAAGCAAAAGCAAAAAGACCAATTGAATTTTTATTTTTCTACTTTTCTTTTCTTTAGGTATGCTGTTTCAATTCATTCCTTGCAACACTTTAGCAAATATAGAAAATTAATAGAAATGTCAAGATACTGGAAAAAAAAAAACCAATGCTTGAAAGGGAATTTTTATGAACTGATGAGCTGAGAGCTGAGCGGGTACCAGTAGAGTGGGATCAGTCTGGATTTTTCAGCCATCTTTTAGACTGTTCCCTCGTGTCACACGACCCAGAGGGAGCCTGGAACTACACACAACTTGTTGTCAAAGAAACTTGCACCATCACAAGGCGTCAGCTCTGCTCTCCAGAGACCAAATCTCCAGACAATCAACTCGTGTGTGCTGTTAATGCTTTGTTTCTCTCACTTCTCCCGTGTATATGAAACTGTCAAGCTGAATTACACTTTATAAGGTGATAGGGAAAAGATCTAACATTTCTTTTTCCCTTTTACAAATTTTTACAGTGTGTGGAAGCTAATTTTTGCAGCCTAAAAGCCAACCAAACAAAACAAGTCCTGCTGCTTCAGACCTGACATCTTTCAGGTAAACAAGCAAAGCTTTTGACATAATTTGCAAGTATTATTACTATAATTTTTTTAAAGCTCTGCTTTCATAAAAGGGTGCTGGGAGAGGCATGAGAACAAATTATGCTTATTGGAATCTAGATTTTTAAGTTAAAATACAACAAATAAGCACAAAAGTAAAAAAAGGCAGAAGCATCACCTTCTCAATCCTATTTCTGACTGTTGTGGAGTGCAGCCTCACTGCAGAGAACAACATTCCACATGCAGAGACTGGAGAATTCATCCATGATTCTTGCAAAAATGGACCAAAATTAGCGACTTTCTTAGTGTTTCACTGAAATCTGTCCAGTGAGGACTCCAGTGCTTTCCAGCAACATGAGTCACTTTCTTTTTTGATAATGGACAAGCCTCGTATTTCAAAGACCTGCACAAGCTCCTGGGTTCCCCATGGCAAACAGCAGGAGCTGTGCTCACTCCTGAATCTCTGCAGAGTAAGAGCTTGGCAGTTTCTGTGCCAAACCAGAAAAACCCATCTCTGATTTCACACAATAAAAATGAAAAGGGTAAGCTGTACCCACTGCTGGTGTTTCTGTTCCCTGCCAGCACTTTGACACATCTGGCAGGAAAGTTCTCTCAATTAAGTGTTTTCTACCTTTCTATCTTTTCATGGCATTGCTCAAAAAATCCAGGTTTGGCAATTCCTTTGCTGAATAATAAGCCCTGAAGATTCTTACACACATTTATTGCCTGACTTCTTCCTATAGTTTTGGAAAGTATTTGTATTGTACCATTGAGTAAGCAAGCCCCTGCTAAACTCAGAGCATAAAGCTTATTCAAGGTGCCTGCATTCCTTGAAAGGAGCCAGACAAGCATTTTCTCCACAAATCCAAATTATTCATCAAATTTATTCTGTCTGGTGTTTGCATGTGTGCATGTATTCTTTGTTAAGTGTTCTAGCAAATACAAAAATACCAGGTATGTTAACGGGATCAGCAAAATTCCTGCCAGTATTAAATGAATATTTGTGGAGGGTGAATTTTGAGTGTGCTGGGTAAAGCTTATAATGCTCAAGGCTATATTCTTCAGCTAAATGGTTAAACTCTGCCCTGAGACCAATTTGCCCAGAACAGTGGGAAAGCAGAAAAGAAGCAAGAGTTACTTGCAGTGAAGAAAATACAACCAAAGGAAAGGATTATTTGAGAAATTAAAACAAGCAGTTGAAGTTCTTGGAGTCATTCACTGTTTCCAACAGCAAATTGTTTAGGAAGAGAAATAAAACAACCTATTCTTTTGTTTTCCAAGTACCTTTAGTAGCTTGTAAGATTTGCGTCAGACTCCAAGTAGAAAATTATCACCAATTATATTCCAAAGAACAGCAATAAAAGCTTGGTGAGAGGAAAGCAATACTGAAGCTTCTTTAGTCAGCTCAGTAGTTTTATTTTCTATGTTTTTTTCTGAAGGATATTTTTAAAACTCTGAGCCCATTTTCTCTGCTGTAGAAATATTGCGTCGTCTTACTCTTGTTTTTCTCAAAATCACATTTAGCTGTGTGCCTCTAGCTATTAACTCTGTGGATTTCTTTCAGATAGGAGAAAGATTGATTTTGATTTCAGAAATCCATGAGCCTCAAAAACCACCACAGTGGGGTAATACCCCACTTATCCTCTGTTTTTGATGGCACAGAGGAAAGCATCTCTGTCCTCTCTTGCTGAGAAGGCACAGCAGCTTCACTTCTAACTCAACAGTCTTAGATAGAGGTACACTTAGATAGAGGTACCCTTGTTTTTCTTGTAATTTTTGTCCAGCTCTCATGCCAAGTGACAGGATTACTCCTATTCCAACAGCACAGGCACACCTGCTGAGCACCAGAGAACCCCTTCCGGGCCCAAACTGTGGGCAGGTGCACTGGTGGAATGGTCCCCCCTGGATGCAGCAAAGGAAAACCCTGCTTCATGCTCCCATTAGGATCTGGAAGTTTTTATAGTTAATAAACCTTCTCTTTCCAGTTTCATTGATCTGCATGGACTTGCCAAGGTGGAAGGAGTTTTGTTTGCAGGCTTTTAGAATAAGTATGTTTGAGTTCTTCCTGTAAAATTCTCCATAGTTGGTTACTACACAGAGTTTCAAAAATGGGCCCTCTGCTGTGGGATTTGGGGGGAAGTGAAGCTTATATCTTATCCATAACTGTGTAATGGTGTCTGAAAATTCTAATGGTTTAAAAAGGAGAGTTTCAGTTTTGTAAGGACAAATCCTAACAGGGCAGAGGATGTGGAAGGACGTGGAGGGAGCAGAGTTCAAGGAAGACTGTGGCATAAGCTTTGCCTTCTGTTACCTGCAGGCACATTTAAACCAGCTGCTGCTGTATTAAGGAGGGAGTTTCTTTAACATCTAAGATATATGCACAAAAATATGATATATTTATTCTGACAATTTAACTGAGTATTTAGAAATAGCACCCTCTGCTTTAGATCCTTCTCAAAGGTAGGAATGACCAGAACATTTCTCTTGCCATTTCAGCAGGTGACAGCCCAGTGCTAAGGGTCCAGCACAGCCATTCCTCCTCAGACAGGTGAGCAATTCCCAAGGTTTGACACCCCTCCCCACCAGAAGCTTTGGCCATGGGACACACCCTCAGGTCTGTGCTGTCTCCACACCCTGATGTGGATGCCAGTCATGAACTCACTTCTCTTGCCCACCTCCACCCAGCAGAATAAAACTCAGAGACCACGTCCCCATGAGAGGTGTTAACAAAACATCAGTGAAACCAGGGGGACTGGCATTGCTAAATCCAGAGCCCAGAGCAATACTGCAAGTGAGAGAAGCCAACATGATCAATTGAGATAGTGGGCAATGCTGGACCTCAGCTCTTCCCTTGCTCCCCTCCCCTCATATTTATAGGTTTCTAATTTCCGCTGGATAATGAATATCGCTTTTCATTATAATTATGTTAAAAGGTACCAGCATGATGATTCAGAAACCTTTGAAGATATAGTCATATTTTCAGCAACAGATGGATTTAACACTGCAGATGGAGTGTTAAGAGTGCAGGTAATAACAAACTCAGCAATGTACTGTACTGAAATATAATTGGAAAGTATTAATCATATATTGGTTACTTCAGCTTCACTAAGTAGATGTTTAATTTTCATCAATCTTTTTACCAGATTCCCGGAAAGATTTCTGTGCAGACAGAGTGTGGCTTTAGGTGAAGCAATTGCCCAAATTATTAATGACTGAAGCCTTGATCTTGCAGGCATGTGCCTATGGCTTACCCAGGCATGCAGAATAAAAATCATTTGTGTTAATAAGGCTGTCAGAGGGGCCCCCATTCATATGGCCCAAGCTTCAGCTGGTGACCAGTCAGTGGTAAAGCCCAGACCCTTCCCTTCACAGGGGCTGCTGGAAATCTGCCAACACGAATGGCTGCCTGCAGGATTTGGGACAGAACACAGCAATTTGAAAAGCTCCACTTATAGAAGTGAGCCATCAGTCTATGCCTAACTCTGTTGAGAGTTAGAATGAAGACAAAATGGAGGGGGGAGAGGGGGGGAGGTTGCCATTCCTCATTAATTTCTTTAAGTACAGACTTTTTGGAATTATCTTCATGCAGAGAAATGTTTGCTGTTATTCCCATAAACCCTGTCAGCTTGCTGAGATTTTTTAAATGCACCTCTTCAGAGAGGTTGTATTTGAAGTCTAGATTATTCAGGGGAGTTTTTGCTCTGAGCAGACCATGAAGGACCGGAGTAATCAGTGATGCTTGGTTGCATGCCATGACTCTGATTCTTTAATTAATGCTATTTATAACTAGGATATCATTTGTAGGATCGCAAAGTGGTCCCTGCTCCAGTGTGCCACCTGGGGACTCAGGGAATGGGGAGTGTGGAAGGGCACAATTCCAGCTCTTGTAAAAATCTATTTTAGACCAGGAATATAAAACAGGCTTTTGGTGATAACAGAAACATTATTCTTTCGTGTTTTTTTTTTTTTTTTTGTGGATGGTTTATGTTCACATTCTTTTCTGTGGGTTCAGGCATTTGGTAAGGCTGTAACTCCACTGATTTCCTTATGAGGTTTTCTTTCCCTGGTGGGAGTGCACAGCCATGGTGTTCCATGATGACCATGGACTGACCAGATGGACTGTTGTAAACAACAACATAAGCATTCAACACCTAAGTTTTAAATCCCATGCAATACTTTGCTCAAATGTTGCAGTCTTTTGCTGAGCTATTTAGTATTTTAGCTATCCATGATCCCTGAAAATGTAATGAAAAACTGGAGTTCTCTCTGGAAAATTGACTCTCATTTGACAATACAGTATCTTCGTCTTAGCTGATAAGAAAAAAAAAGATCAGGTAATAAAATTCAACATGACTGGAAATAAAATTGAGCATGACTAGAAACCACAGGTGAGCGTGTTTAATGATGTGAAATGAGTGTGCTGTCTACTTCCTGACAGGCTTTTGTACTCCACAGAGATACAAACAGGTACTGATCGATTGACCATGGTAATCAAATAAAGCTTTGAGTATAAATGGCTCTAAATATGGTGTCTCCAGTCGAGATGAGTGGTTGTAACTCAGGTCCCACACTGCTCTTGTGGGCAGGGGGGAGCTTGTTGTAAAGACAGCAACAAGCTCAGTTTAATTTTCACTTACACCTTGAAATAAACCTTCCCTGCCCTGCCCTGCCCTGCCCTTCGTGAGCAGAGAGCCCCAGAGCTGCAGCAGGGAGTGCAGGGATGGGTGTGTGCAGGGGGATCAGGCAGGATCACCCCGAGCTCCGTGCAGTGGAAGCTGAAGGTGTTGCACGGAGCTGACAAATGCGGCTCTCCAGGCACTGACTCGAGAGGTGACACAAAGGACATGAGTCATGGTGCCTTCATTTTCCAATCTGGAGATATTTCTCCATGTGCAAACTGGTAGGATGGACTTTTCATCTTACTGGCAATGTTTGAACCCTCCTTCTCTATTTTTTTTCCTTCCTTGCTTATGAGAATTATTTGAATCAAAAATTACTTAAATTTTCAGGTGTCTCAGTTTTGATTTAAATAGTGTCTTTTAAAACTTGTTCTGCACTTGTAGCACAGAGTTGCGTTGCTTGGGAAAGGTTCAGTCTCAGTTTTCACCAGCAGGACAGCACATTTGGTACCCGTTTGTGAGAAACAGGTGGGTAAGCAACTGCATTTACACATAATAATAGAACTTAAAACATATTAAGAAGCTCTCCAGATCTGTAGAAAAGATACTGGGAGACAAAAGATTCCCTTTAATAAATCATCTCATATTTTGCTCCAAAATACTCAAACTCCAGTTAAACCCAAGAGCATTGAGCAAAGGGTTGCAATTTAAATCACTGGTACCTGTGAAAGATGGAGAGCCTCTGTTCCTCCCCCATTGTCATCAGGACTTCTATATGTCCCTGTCTGCCCTGCATCATCTCAGGATTTGCTGCTTGCTCTTTCCAGTTAAAGTGATGATGTTTTTAATTTGTGATTCATTACAGAGTGCTTTGGATGAAAATTGTAATTCAAGGAAAATCATGAACACATGTTTTATGAAGGCATTTTATTTGCTAGCTCAAACTGTGTGAAGTTTGCTGGATGTATCAGAAAATAAAGGTAAATATCTTGTTTTTCAAAACTTGATAAATTATTAAGAAAGAAAAAATGTCCTGAGTTAATCAATCTGATGTTTTTTCCACCATTTGTCCCTGGAGGATTTAGATGTAGTGGATCGTGCTTTAGTGCTGGTCTGCTCTCATCATTTGCAAGAGAGAAAATAAACATTCCTGTGTCTCAACTCCTCATCAGTGTCTGAACTTGAATGAATCAGCTATTGAGCTGAAGGAAATGAAATATAAATTGACATGAAGAAAATGTTCTCCCTGCAGCTGCAGAAGCAGCTATGGTTGTCAAAAGCTGATTTTTATCCCTTCAAAGACCAGTATTTTGGGTCACATCATCCTATTCAATAACTGGTCTTTCTATAAAAGTTTAGCCTAAAGTTACTGCTTTCATACTATTTTTAAAAATTTAATAAAGTAAGTTCAATGCAAGATTGTCTTAATTTCAGTTGTAACTTTTGGCACCCATTTAGAATGGAAAATCAGAATACAAGCTGCCTTTTTAAATGTTAATCCTGTTTCTTCCTTGATCATGGCTATAAACATAGCATTAAGTAGTCTCACAGTAATTTAAAAACATAATAAGTATTCTTTTAGTCTGAGACTTTAAACTCATGAGTTTGTGTGGCAGAAGTGCTCCTGTCTGGGAGTCAGGTGGTTGCATTTTCTCACCTTGGTTTTGCTGGGCTTGCACACACAACTGTGCAATGACATAATGCCACCACTTATGGCACAAATGTTCTAAAGAAATACTAAATAGCCAGTTTTGGGAGGGATTTCAAACCATTTACATTTCTAGTGCTACACTCTAGAGCCCTCTGCTGCACTGAATTACCTGGAATAAGTTCTTCTTTCAACTCAGGTTGCCCAATTGTCGTTCTTAAGTGGTCCCACTATTTAAATATTCTATTTTTCTGGGAAATCTCTTTGCTCTGCAACTTTCCTGGCTTTACTTCATGATAAAATGCACAGGGGAACATGACACAGTTTCTCCCTGTTCCTCTTCTCCTGCATGCTTGGAGAAATGAAAGATCATTAAAAGAGAATCATCTTGTAAAATGCATTCATAATACAAGGGAGGAAAAAAAGGGACACCTTGTTTGTTGGCATTCTGGAGATGTCTTTGGAGATGTATTAGGAGATGTCTCCATGCACAGACCTTTGATCATTCAGTTCACTATCACAGCAACTACTCAGCTGTAGCACAGATACCAAATTTATTATCAAACTTAGATCATTGCTCAAGTCACTGGCATAGACAAGAGCTCTACTTCAACACATCAATCTTCTTTTCAAGTTCAACTCCTGCTTCTCTCCTTCTCCACCAGTTTCCCCCCCCCCCCCCACCCCACCTCTAGTGGTCTCATCTTCTGAGAAAAGAAAACATTTTCCTTGCTCATCTCGTAGGCAGAGTGGACTTTTTAATCACTGCCAGTGTTGTATTTCCTTCTGAATACTCCTCCTATTGCCAGGTCTTCTATAATTGGATTGCCTCCTAATAGCTGTTGAATAACATAAATCTACCTTGAGATCTGCTGCAGTGAGCATTTCTGGAAGTTGGGTCTTTCCCCTTTGGATCCTCTAAAATATATCCCATGAGATCCCTTTGCATTTTTAGAGCAGTTTTTATTAATTTTTTTGGAGATGGAGTTGATTTGGGACAGGACAAAAAGTCATTTTGGTACAGCACTGAGACCTGTTGAGTTCATAGGATTGAATCCTACATGCAAACATCTTTCCTTACATAACTGGTATTTCTTATTTTACTACAGTACATTTTTAAAGCTGAACTTTGAAGCTGATCCCTCTCTAATACTTGGTGGCCCTCCCTAACTAAACAAAAGATTGTAATGATTTTTAAAGGATTTGTATACTGCCAGATGAACAGATGTAACATGCACCTGTAGTCTATCTCCACTGGGAACCATTTTTACTGCTACTGTTTAGAGCTGTTCAGAAAATTTTTGAACCAACTTTGTGATAAGAGAATAGACTTTAATGTAAAAAAGCTTTAGTGAAAAGCATCTGCTTTGTATGTCTAGTTTGGTTGGTTTTTTTTTTTTTTTTTTTTTTGCTAGAACTAAAAATTGATGTATGTCTTTTGACTTGAGAATCTCTGTTCAAAATACCAACATACCGTGGAAAAGGGAGATGGAGAAGATTTATCTGAGGACTTGTCAAAATTCTGTCCAGACATGGTGATGACAACTTCTGTGTTTTAGCTACTTATCATAATTTGTTGATGTTTTAGATACTCTTGTTTGATATTTGTGTTCATATGGCTGAAGTAAATGGCTTATTTGGAATTTATTCCTGATTTTGCCATAGACTCATCTTCCAAGATATTGGCCAGGTTTTTTCTGCTTTATTTTAGGAGCTGGTGGATGAGGAATGGAGTAAGAAAGGTAACCTGGAGACCCTTTAGCCTTAACTCTGAGGATCTTAGTGCTCATATCTCAAATCAATCATGAATTTCCAGTATTAATTAAGTCCTACCTGTTGCAGAGTACTGGGCAGACATGTGGACATAGAGTCACAGAACAGTTTGGGTTTAAAGGTCATCTAACACCCTTGCAATGAGCAGGGACACCTTCCACTAACCCAGGTGGCCCAGAGCCCCATCTAACCTGGCCTTGAACACTTCCAGAGCTGGGGCAGCTTCTCTGGGTCTCACCAGTGCCAGGGTCTCACCACCCTCATTGTAAAAAACATGCAAGAATATCCAGAAAGAAAAAATCAAACCAAACCAAGCACAGAGATAAAATAACAGCATCATCAGAAGAATGGAGGGTCTATCCTCAGAGATGATCAGGAGTTTGCCTGACTGAGCTCAGCAAAACAAAGCCTGAGATGGAGATAAGTTACCCCTAAGTATCTTGAGGGAATAAACTTAGGGGCTAAATAAAACATAAATTATCTACACTAATAGGGAATATTGGCAAAAACCCCAAACAGATTGAAACCACCATGAGAAAATTCAGGCCAGCAATTAAAGGATGGTTTCCATCCAGTAAAGTATTCTGAGCAGCTCTGAGCTCTGGGTGCTCCATTTCCTTCACTGGGATTATCCCTCCCACAGCAATGAACCCCCCAGAAGGCATTAATTTCTGTTTCCAGCTCTCAAATCAGTTTGTGTGTTCACCTGAGGATGATTTCTGGGCTGGTGCTCTCTGCTCCTCCCTCAGGCACATCCTGTGCAGACACCTCCATGCTGTCTCTGACAAAAGGATGAGTGTAGTGGCTGATTTCTCTTTTTAGGAAGGTCTTCATCCACCTCTAAAACTTCCTACTGTTCTCCCAATTTGTAACCTGAATGCTGCATCCTTGCCTGTTGATAACCAGCAGATCAAGATTCACGAGGGCACCTTGTGTAGCAAGATTTCACCTTCAAATTTAACCTAAATTACTACCTGCATGTAATTTTTTAAGCTTGAATTTAAGCCTGAATTGTTTCAGGCCAGACTGCAGTGACAGGATTTACCCTGGGTAGAACCAAATTGTGCTGTTGGTCCTGTTGTAAGATCCATCATTTAGCAGGCAGAGACTGTCACGCTGTCACAAGCTGGGTTGCATGGGAGCCAGCAGCAACCCTCAGCTCCTCTGGAGATGAGTCATGCTATTTTCAAACTATCTGGTTAATCAGTAAACTGAGATCTGCTGCTTTACAGACAATAATGTAATATTTGCTTTGCCTTTGTGCACTACTTTACATTTTGGATCCCCTGCCATTAGGATTCGAAGCATATAGACTGCATCTAATTCAATTTATCCTGTTCATCTTGGCAGTGCTCGCAATGCTGACAGCTTAAAGAAAACACTTAATTTGACTAAGTGTTTTCAGTTTGCTTCTCAAAATATTTGAAATCATTAAAGCCAGAGTACCCCTGCACTGCAATACACACAGTCCTGACCTACTTCAGCAAGTTAATTACAATTTGTGTGATCCCATGGCCTCTGATTATGCTGCAGGCTGAAGTAGTTTACCTGGTTAAGAAAGGGCTTGATGTTAGAGAATAATTCTCCTGCCTTGATGCTTTTTAATCTGACTTTTAAAGAGGCTCTTGGAGCAAAAATGAGGCATACTGGGGACTTGGTGTGACATGTTGTGTCTCCTGCCTGGCTGGGCAGGGTGCAGGGGGCCAAGCTCCCTGTGCAGATGCTCTCCTGCTGCAAGGCTGCTCAGTCGGTGTATTCAGAGCTATTTGTATTCATTGCTACCTGCCAGAGGTGAGGCACAGCACAGGGATGTAGGGCAGCCCTGGAAGTGCCCTGGTGAGCACAGGTGATTATGAATGGTGGCTCAGTAGCACTGGAGCGTGCCAGAGATAATGGGGTCACAGGCTGCAGCCCCTTCCTCTGCTGGTGTGCTCATAACTGAGGACTTGTCACAAACCCCTCTGTGAAGGCATCTAACTCTTCCCCTGCTGCAACCCAAAGGGAAGAAATATCATCCAGTCTTGCTGTCAGTGCCAAACACAGATCCCCGACACCAAGCACAATGGAATAGAAGGGAGAGGATGTACAGGAGAATAGAAATGGACCAAAAGGATTTATCAGTGCAAGCACTAAGTGTTGCAGTGGTGTGAGTCAGGTGAGGTTGCAAATGTCAGCATAGATAATGTTGAAGCAGCTTAAGCATCAGTACAGGCTAATAAGCAGAAAATGCATCCACCTTGGTCAGCTCATTCACTGTGTCTCTTCTGTCAGTGCAGGTCCCAGCAGCTCCCTTAGCTGCTGTGTCTGAGGTTTTGGGAGATGTCAATAAAGTCCCAATGGTCTGCATGTCATGATCTGTTTTGTCATTTGGATTTGTGCTTACTGTAGTTAATGATTCAAAAATTATGAAATAGTTAACTAATCCGAATTTCTTATAAAGATGACATTTAGAAAATCCTGTTATGAATGGCTGATTTTATTGCTGGAGAGGACCAGGTGATTCAATATTGTGGTTTGATAGCACTGGAGCACCTGTCTGCAATGATGAGACAGGTGAAATTGCCAGCCTTTGTAGGGCAGGTGATACAATCACGCTGCCACGACACAGAGATAGCTTGATTTGGCACGTCAACATGCTACAATTTCCCTATGTGATACGTTTTGTTTCCCTTTAAATTATTTGCTCCAGGCTTCCCTTTCAGAGATGAGTGCTGGCAAGTTGCAATACCACAGAGAAGGGAAGGTCCGGAGCTGCAGCAGGAATAAGGAACTTGGAAAAATGCAACTGGTGCGGAAGAGCGAACAAGGTCACTGGTGACAAGGCTCTGCTCCATCTGTGCCAGCACACTCCTGAGCAGGAGCATTCCAGCAACGTGGCATTTCGTCACGTTATTCCTTTCCTTTCCAGTTTCAATAACTGGTTATTTCCCTGCCTTTGGTGAGGAGACAAAGCCCCTCTCTGTGCAGCAACACAATGCAGCATCTCGTGTGACAGAGAAATGAAATGCAAATTTCTCCGATAAGGCAGGAACGGGGCTTGTCTGGGGGAGCAGGAAGCACTGCCTGGCTGCAGGAGCAGAAGGTGGCATTGACCACTGCCTCTGCCATTCAGTCTCAAAAACTGGAAGAAACTACAATTTGGGTTGTCCTCTGATAATATCAACGTTAAACCTTCCATGACCCCATTTTATCTTTCACAGAAAAGGGACAAAAATTACTCTCCTGTTTTCTGCAATTCAGTAAAGCATTTTAACCTGGACTTTTTTTTAAGGTACACAAGAAGTTGCCCAGCTGTCTGCACAGAACAATATACATGCTAAGGCATTATTTACACAGGGTCTAAGTAATTTGTAAAGGACTTGGAGAAATTTAACAACAAATATGAAAATTACTAATTAAGAAACCATTTTCAACATCCTTTCCTTTAAAATTCATTTTTCAAGGAAGTAGAAATTTTTGCATTAAATGTTAGGTTTTTTATGAGGTTTTTTTGTGGAAGTGTAGTAAGGAGTAAAAGACTAGTTAAAAAATAGTAAAGTAAAAGAAAACTAAATCTGGAGCAAAGACAAATCTTTGAAATATCACTCAGAAATTAATTTTTTCGGTATCAGCACCCTGATTAGAGCAATACTAATGTGCATTGTGCATATGAAGAGCTATTCTGAGTCTAAACTGGTGACACAGGCAGGGGACAGTTTAACCTCTGGCATTAGCTAGAACTGGGCAGCGACAGGAGCCAGTGCAGCAGTGCTAATTAATGCACCCTGAGGGGACACAACGAGGCATTGGCCCTGTACACCTGAGACATACTTCTGTCAGCACTGAGGTGCCAATTACTGTTCTCTCATAAAAACAACCCATGTTAAAAAAAATAACAAAAAGGCAAAAGTCCAAGTAATATAGATAAAACAAGATTTAGCCATAAAATTATCAAGGGGATTCAGTAATGCATCTCCCCAGTTTATTAATACAAGGCAGCTTGAGCTCTGTTGTAGCTGCTGTTATGAAAATGCAGAAGTTTTCTTTCTGGGCTGGGCAGCAGCATCTTTGCTAAGCTCATTTACCCCAGCTGCTCTGACACCTGACAGCTCTCACATCCTTCACCCTGGAACAAACTCCACTGCAGAGCAAGGATGAACCTCTCAGGGCCACCACTGCAGAGAGCATGGAGGTGTCTGGGAAAGGATCTCTGCCTACACTGATGGTGGACACAAAATAAACCTCTTTTGGAGTGGACAAGAATCCAGAAATTGCTATTTTACTTCCAGCTAAACATTAACAGTGCATTGTCCTTTGTAGGTGCTCCGTTTCAAATAATTTAATAATACAAATCCCCAAACACAGCAGTCCTCCAGCTGAAAATCAAGATGCTATGGGAGTGTGGGCAAGACTTGGCTTTCTCAGATGGCACATTCTTGATAACTGTGGCAGGGAAGAGTTTATCCACACTAGAGGCATATTAATGTGGGTTTGTCTCAGCAGGTGCTTTTGGGGTGAATGAGGAACATTAACTATGTATCCAGTTGAAATAGATCCGTGTTTTTGAGGAAGACCTCAAGGATCTTAACTTCACATCAAAGGCAAACCCTGAGTACAGCTTGCTAGAAAATGCTCTTCCCCCAGCTGGCTAAAGAAGATCAGTGCTGAAATTGATAGGTATATACCCCACAATATGATACTATTCCTCTAAAAAATATTTTATTAGAGCTTAATATGGTAATAGTGCCTGGTTGTATGGGGCACTACTTTTCAGCTGGCTGGATGGTAGAAGAGAGGAACCATTTGGCAAATCAGGCCAGACCAAATAGCATTCATTTGGTTAATCACCAGCTATTAAAATAGCATAAAATCATAGCAACCTATTTGCTTATAATTCAGTGCACAATTTTCTGCACAGTATATTCATAACTGCTGTACCCAAGCTAATTTTAAATGAGCCAACAAAGCCATTTTCCACCACTCTCCTGGGAAATGAATCTGTGGACTGATGGATCTTTCTGCTTCTGGGGCTAAGCCCCCACAAAATCTGAGCTGATGACACTGGTAGTTTAACTTTGAAACAAACTGATTTCAGATTTAGTCTATTTTTTTAAAGCTTGGTGTGGTTTAAAACTCTTGCATTACTCCAAGATTCATCTAACTTCCAGTGCCTAGAAGGTTATACCCACTATGTTCTCTCCAAATATGTGAACGGTTAGGCATCATTGCAGATCACTTTGTGAATTCTATTAGAGAAAACCTTCAATAGTTCCCTGGTGGTTCCTCTCTTTGTCACCATGAATTCAGCAAACAATGAAATCCCTTTCCTTCTAACTCAGGAATATATCAGTCGCATTGAATTTGGTCTTAAAAGAGTTGACCCTTTATTTCTGAGAACTGATACCTCACTGCTGAAGCAGGAGCCCTGTACAGTTGTAGGGAGCAGAACAGTAGAGCTGTGGCCTTTGCAATGATTAAATGTTTTTAGTAGTGAGGAAAGAAATTGATGAAGGTATGTTAGTAATAAGTACACAATGAAGTTCTGTTGTTTGTAAATATTGTGCACACTGTTTTTTTTCTATATTGCAGTAGAGCTTGTAAGTCTTAATGATGAGCCTCTGGGCTCAGTAAAAGTTGAGGAATGAGTGTTACCTGCCCCAAACACTTCTTTCCTATAAAGAAACAAATGGACAGTTCAAAATTTCTCCTCCAGCACTGTTGGTGTCTTCCCAGTCCAGCTTCCCCACCTTTAAATTAGCTGCAGAGAAATGAGGACAGACTCTGGCTGTGAAGGCTGACCCAGCATTGCACATATTCCTGGGGTGTCCACACTCATGTCAGTGAAACAGGTACGTGCTTACTTTTAGGGATACAGTGGGATACGGTGGGATACAACAAAACCTCAGTGCCATCTTAAGGGTATCTGAATCCTTGGCTGGGCATTTCATTCTGCACGTCAGTTGATTGGTCATTTTATCACCAGTTATGAAGTGAAATTAGATAATCTCGCTGCCATATGGTAAAGAGTATTTATAGTTTAGTATGTTTTCCATATATGTGCACTAAAGCCTGCTTCAGGGATTTGTTACGGTCCTTGTGTTTACGGGTTTGGGTCTTGGGTGAAAGCAGAAATTGACAGTTGCTAATGTTTGATTTAAACTGATACTTCAGAGGCCACATGAGTGATCCCTAATTAAAATCAATTTACACTTTCTGTCCTTTGCCAGGGAGGCTGGCAGGGCTTTCCAGACCAGGGCTCATGTCCACCCAGCTCTGCTCCCCCTAGTAGCAATCAGGAAGGGGTGACTTCAGGGGACAGGGGGAGAGGCCCATGCAGTGCTGGGGATGCTCAACCTCCACCTCAGCTCTCCTCCCAAACAACCAGGAGCACACAGGGACACCTCCAGCTCTCTCAGGTAGCCTGAACCCTGAAGCATCTCTCCAAGGATTTTTCTCTATGTTACGTTTAACTGCTAATTTCTTGCTTTCCATCAAAATGCTCCACTCCCCTTGAAATTTTGATAAATAAGGAGATACAGAATTAATTATGTGGGACATTAGTCATTCAATATGTGTCATTATTGTCTCAAAACAAGCCTAAATGAGCACCACAGAAGGGTCTTAGAGATCTGCATTTGGAGCTCACCCAAATGTGATAGAACAGGAGTGTATTCTCAAAACTAAACATTGCCTGGTACAGACACCAGCGCTGGGGAATTGTATGGTGTAAATACCCCTCATACAATTTTCTGCAAAACTGTGCTAAGCTTTACAGCACTTGTGTGGGTCTGCTTGAGACCTACATCCCCCACTCCTCACCTGTCTCTGCTGCCATGTCTTGGTCATTTTAAATTGCAATGTCAGACACAACAGAAAGCTCAGCTGAAGCCAAAAAGGTTGGCTGAAGCTTGACCAACCATTTTTAAAAAGCGTTAAATAATAGTAGCAAACAACAAACTCTGAGAGAGGAGAAGCAATTTTCAACCGCCCTGTAAGAACCCTGTGAGCACTCAAACAAAGAGGAGTTAATAAATGTTACAGTCAGGTTTTTTTTGATAGGATTCTTGTAGAATATGATTTCATAATCCCCTGTCTCTAGTGAACAACAAGACCTCTGTAAACACTCAATATTCAAATAGAAAATTGTTTCTTGTAGGCTTCCATGGCACAAAATAAAAGCTCTGTAAATCTGGGCCTCCATATGTGGTTCTCAGCTGGTGTAAGTCCCTGAATGAATTACATGTGAACAGAGAAATTAATGCTATGCACATGGTGGCCAAACTTGAAAGCAGAAATTGCAACTGAGAATATACTGCAGTGGATTGTGAAATTTTTGAAGATAAATGGAAGCTTGAGTCCTTGTTGATGTAATGCAACATTGATGCATTTCAAGGGATGGACAGCTATCACAGTGAGATACTACAATACTGAGATCACATTTGCGAGAATAAAGGGATTTGCTCTTTAAAATCAAAGACTGAAATTAAAAAGGCAAATATTCAACAATCCAATGTAACTTTGAACAATGAATTGGGTAAAATACTTCCCCCTTTTTTAAATCTGTCAAATTACTGTGGCAGTAAATGTATATGCCATCCATGTTTTGAGATGATTGTGCTCTAAAGCCACTTTTGTTAATCAGTCAACGTTGATGATGAATTACCCAAGAGTTTTGGTACTTTACAAACAGTTGAGATCTTTTTGTTGTTGTTTTCTTTCCTCCTTCTCCTCTCGACAGAGGAGGGAAGAATGTGCATGTTACAGTGAATTCTAAATGAGGCCTGTGCCTCCCCTGTTTGCAAAAAGCCAAGCAAAGCAGTAAAATAATAAATAAAACAAATGAAACCCTCTTTAATCCATTCATGAGCTTGAGTGTTTCAAGTAGGCCATAATATTAAGACACAGAGCTCTGAAAGAGATGGATCAGAGGAAAGGGCTATTGCTTAAACAATGCCAGCCCATTTAATTGAATTACGTATTTGTCAGCACTGTATTTTCCCATGTCCAGGATTCTTACCGTTGATTCAGGGCTTAAGGCCTAAATGGAAAGGGCAACAACTGCCATGTATTTTGGTCCTGAACAAGCCGTGTCCTTTGAAACGGCAGCGCTCGATGCTGGGAAGAATGCTGAAATGCTTTGCAGCAACAGAGGCCACCAGCAAAAGAGGTAATGAAAATATGTTACCCCCGTGGATTTGACCTTGCTGCAGCATACTGAGGAACTTGACTGAGAATTTTTAAGCCTGATGTTATTTCTGTAGCAATTTATTTGTATTTATCACAAGGACAACTGGGGCTGTCCTTGAACAAGAGGACAGAAGCCAGAAGTTCCCAACATTTTTCTTTAAACTGATTTGACAGAGTTTTTTTAAGTATAAAATTTATAGTTTAGTCAAGGATGTTACCAAATGTTCATTGTCTTAAGATCAAAATTTCAACTGTTTTCCTTGATTTGTTGAACAAAATAAACACTTGTGTATCCATCCCTCCCTCCAGGGGCATTTATGCCTCATATGTCACAACAGGGCTGGAGGAAGGCACAGGGACCTGGACAGCAACAGCTCAGGCTGGAGGAGGAGATAAGGTAAACTTGCAAGTGTTAGGCCAGAGTATCTGCTCTGTTCCTTTACAGAGCTCTCCACTCTGGCATTCCCCTCTGTCCCAGCCACGTTGCTACCACTGCTCTCTATATAACAAAAAAAAAGAAATGTGGCTGTGTCTTCTGTGCTGTACCCATGCAAGTTTTGTTTCCAGATTATTTTGAGGACAAGTGCCCTGTAATCACAAAAACCATTCATCTGTCCCACTCTTTCAGTTGTCTGTGACAATATTTTAGGAGCATATTCCCAAAAATTAATCAGTATTTGGAGCAGAAGTGTTTTCAGTGCATCCTGACTTCAACAGAGATGACTCTAGATGAAGGATGCTTGAAAGTGGTCCTTCCATACAACTGTCCATATAAGAAAACTCTTCTGAGGCACTTCCTAAAATTCAACCAACTGCTCTGTAACTCTGAGCCATATTTGCCCACTTTACTGACCCTCAATAACATTTCATTACAGTGAGATTACACAGCCTAGGTACCTCCTCTTCCTCTTGGTGTCGTACTCCAAATGAACATGAAATTCCATTTTGTTTTGAAGTTGGAGCAACTTTTCCCAGATTAGTACATGAGTGAGACAGAATTATGCAGGTTTTACTTGAAGAAATGCCATTGTGAAATACAAGTTAGCAGGCTCAACAGAGTAATGATTGGAAAAAATGCTTTATATATGACCCTGCATGGGTCTGGCTATCTTAGCTGATAGATCTTAAAAATCTACAGTGCTTCAAAGCACACTTGTCTCTGCCAACAAGCCCACCCATCTCTCTGCCACTCACATCAGCTTTTTTCAATTAATTTTTCCATCACTAGAAGTGTCTTTGTTTTACGTGAAGTTCAAGGTGAGATTATATTCCTTTCAGCAGGCTCTAGTTCTCCCAAGCTGTGTCTAGGCACAGCTTTCCCTTCTGCTGAACATGCAATTTTAGCTGCATTAATTGTAGGCAATTTTTAAGAAGTGCTAAAATAGGTTCCATAAATAGGAATGTTATGACCCAAGGAAATGACTCACATGGGTGGAAGGATCTCCTGCCTGTGCATCTATAACCTGGCTCTACAGAAAATGTGAAGCAAAACACTGGAGTTCTAATCTGCCCATAACAGAGTGGTTTCATTTTGGACTTCCAGTTCCACGAGGTTGGGATCACAGTAAAGGGCACAGGGCTGGGTGGTCCTGTCACCTCTGCACCAGTTTTCATTTGTCCCCCTAAAAGGTTGCAGGAAGTGTCACCACCTCCAGTCACAGAGAAAGAAGTGGGATCCAAAGAGGTTAAAGATTTGTGTGAGTTGGCTCAGGGATGGTGCATTGAAATCGAAATTTCTGAGCACTGAGCTAATCACTAACTTGTCTTCTACAATAGAGCAAATGGGCTGTGCCACAGCAGCGAAAATTTGAAGGACTTTTTGTAAAATCAGATTGAAAATCTTTTGCCAATCTCTCGCTGACCAAATTCAACAACAAAAATGTTTCTGTGGAATCTAAAGATTTCATTTACCATCTTGCCTAATTGTTTTATGATGCTTTTAGTTGAAATATAATTTCAAATGCCACTTGAGATACTCCATTTTAAACACTTCTTAAAAAAAAATACTACTTTACCCACTACTTTTTTGTACAAGTTTTGTGGAATTTGTATTTATTTTGATTGAAGCATTACTCTTTTTTTGCCTTTTTTTTGTGCATCATGCAGTTCAGATGCATTTTAAACAGTTTCTGCTCATGTTTGAGCTCTGGTTCTGATGTGTGCAAAGAGCACGGCTGCTCTGAACCCGCCACATGTTAAAAGGATGAATATTAACTTTTGTTTTTTCAAAGTGACTCTTTAATTGAAAAATTAAATATTTAATGAGCTATTTCCATCCAGAAGGGAGGGAGGAAAAAAAATCCTGTGGTTCATTCCCAAGAAAAACTCATGCTGGTGTCTGGTACGCTGTCAGCAGTGAGCTGGCAGCAATTAGTGCTAACACAGCCTGAACACCGGACACCCCTGGGGGTGCTGGTCTGCACCCCCAGCCCTCAGTCCCTTACCTGCATCCCTTAACATACAGCCTGTGCCCAGTATTTCAGCTGGAAAACAGCTCTGGCTGTGGTTCTTTATACAAGCCCTTATTCAATGTATTAGGGTAAAATTTGGTTCTACTCACATAAAACCTCATAATCAAAACAAATGGCATTTCTAATTGAGCAAGGCCCTCTCGGTAATGAAGGGCAGCAGTGCTGCTGAGATCACTGGTTCGTGTTTCTCTCCCTGTTCAGAAGACTAAACTAATTTATTTATGAAATCAAAGCAACCCACCAGATTAGCCATCTAACTAGCTCGCTGCACTGTTTAGATTCACTCGTGTGCTCTCTCATGACATCCAAGTGAACAAGCTATATGTCAATGAAAGCGTTGGCGCTCCATCGTACATTATAGACTACTTTGAAGTGCAAAAAAAAGATCCTGCAGTGGGGCTACCAGCAGTAATTTTTTTTCGTTTTTTTTTTTTTTCCAGTGAGCATATGCTGCGAGTGGGAAAGGACCGAGTAATGTAAACGGAGGTTTCATTAGCGATGATATGTGGCAGTCCTTGGGTGAAGGGAGAGAAAGCAAATCTGGGAGCACCTGTAGACTTTGCAGCCTTGTACCCATGTGGCAGAGCATGTGCTGAGGGCAACGATGGGATCTGTTCTTCCTTCTCAGGATCCCCTCATGTCTCTCGGTAAAGGCAGGGCAGGGTCAGCAGGTTTGGATGCGGAATGAGTCCCTCTCTGCGCATGTGGCCTCCAGAAACTGATTTTTTAAAACAAAAGGCAAATGCTTGCTTCCTCTGGAAGTTAGAATACTTCTATCCAAAAGGCAGAGGGGATATATTTTTGGTCAAATGTCTCCCATGTACACATCATTATGTTTTAAAAGTTCTTGTTTAACTTTTTTTCATAAGTCTTGATGATTGCCCTAGCTGTATTTCTTCTCTGACGTTTTCCTTGCAGCAGCTTGGAGAAGGTGTCCAGAGTGTTACAGGACTAACCATGCTGAATGGTGAAGACTTTGCCATCACCATGGACACACTGAGTATCTCATCATCAGCCTCCACCAGCTCATGGGCTCACTGGTGGAGATGCTGGTGGTGTGCCTTACCGGGGTGTGGCACTGGAACAGGCTGCACAGAAAAGCTGTAGATAGCCCATCCCTGGAAGTGTTCAAGGCCAGGTCGGACAGGGCTTGGAGGAACCTGGTCTAGTGGAGGGCGTCCCCGCACACTGTAGAGGATGGAATGCAAAGGGCTTCAAAGTTCCTTCTGACCCAAACCAGTCTAGGATTCTATGATTTATTGCTTTTTTCCCGGCTGAGCTCCGGCAAGGTCTGAGTGATGACTTTCCTTGTACCCTTGTGTTGTTTAGCTGCTTTTGGTGCACCTTTGATGAGGAGCAGCTGAGGGAGCTGGGAAGGGGCTCAGCCTGGAGCAAAGGAGGCTCCGGGGGGCCCTTGTGGCTCTGCACAGCTCCTGACAGGAGGGGACAGCCGGGGGGGGGGGTCAGGCTCTGCTCCCAAATAACAAACAACAGGACAAAAGGAAACAGCCTCAAGCCGTGCCAAGGAAAGTTTAGACTGAATATTCGGGCAAATTTCCTCATGGAAAGGGTTGCCCTGCTGCCCAGGGCAGTGATGGAGTCCCCATCGCTGGAGGCATTTAAAAGTCACGTGGATGTGGCATTTGGGGACATGGTTTAGTAGTGGCCTTGGCAGTGCTGGGGGAACAGTCGGATTTGGTGATCTTGGAGGGTTTTTCCCAAATAAATGACTCTGTTTCCAGGGCTGTGGGGTGACAGGCGGCGGGCCCCGGCCGGACCCCTCACGGCCCGGCCGCGCTGGGAGCGCGGGCTGCGCGGGCCGCGGGGGGCCCCTGCCGGGGGCGGCCGCTCACTGCACCCGGCCCCACAGCACAGCCTTGTTCCGGTATGTCACGGAATGTTTGTTTGGGTTTAACGTCGTCTTTTTAATCCAAAAAACATTTCATTGTTTTCCCCCGCAGTATATTCAAGCTTACGCTGTATGTATTCACCTGCATACACTGCTAGTTCAGCCCATTCCATGAACACCTTGATTCCATGTTTCCCCATTTCCTTGCCCCAAAATGGGTTGAAAAGCCACACATGGGTAGGAAGCAGCATCAGGTCTCCAGGAGCATTGTTTCCAATCTTCTTGCAGTCACTGACTTTCCAGGTTACTTGTTAAATTTGGCTTGTGCCCGGCTGTGTTTTTCTGCCGCAGTGAGGGCTTGGCAAGCCAGGGCCACTGACCGAGTGTGAAGCATTTGGAAACCTTGGTGACAAGGGCTGTGCTTGTGCCCAGGGAATAAGGAATTTAGGGAGCGCTCTAGCCCTGCAAAGCAGATGTGTTGAAGAACACATCATGTATGAATCTCTTTTAAGTGTCCCCAAAATTTACTGAAGATATTGCCAGTATCTCACTAGCAATGGAGGCATCCCATGGGGACTGCTCCAAAGCGTGCTGAGCTTGGCTCACTCTCTGCTCCGTAAGTTAGCTAGGAATGAGTTCCAGAGCCCTGCTGTGCTGCTTCTGCTCTTGCATTTGCAGGAATCACAGCAAGAATAGAGCCCCCACCCAGGGCTGCTAAACACAGTCTTAACCCCTTGGGAGGGGTCCGAGCTACGAGGCGAGGTGGGAGACCAGAGATGAGAAATATGAAAACCTCAGAAAGCTCAGCTGTGGGGAGACACTGACAGAGGAGCAGCACCTCATTTAAGTGCTACTAGGGCTGTGGGTTGTATGAGCTTACATGGGCATTGGCATCACAGCCGCAGCAAGGATTTGTTTCAGTGGAAGAAGGATGGGCTTTCTGTAGTGTTTAAAGATCACAACTGATGTCTTAAATTCCAGAGAGTTGTGGAGCTTTTAAATTATTTTTTTTTTTAACAATATGATAGCTATGTTCTAAGTTTTCAGAGAATCCAGGATTTCTATTTTAATTTTCCCCTTTTTCCTGTAGGACTGATGCTGCTGTACATGCATAATGACACAGAAAGCCTAGAGGATAGTTTTACCATGCAGCTGACAGATGGCAAGCGCACAGTCCAAGGGACACTTTACATCTACATCATGCCAGTCAACGATGAAATCCCTCATCTTTCCAGGTTAGCTATCTAAGTGACATTCGGTGCATAAAGACTTACAAAGGAAAAAAGAAAGAAAGAAATGAGAGGAACTCATCTCAACACCAGCATCTCCAAGCCCACCCACATTACAGAGGAGATCTGGCTTCCATTGCATGGGTTGTCCCTGAAAGCTGGTTCATAACAAGGCTGTGCACTCGACTGCCTGGCACAGGACTGTGACAAGCCACACAATGCAATCCAGCAAAAACCATTCATGCAGAAAAAGCTGGTTTCTGGTCTCTGAGCAAAGGCTTGTTTATATTTAAGTTAGTGGCAAAACTCTGGTTGTCTTCAGTTAGGCCAGAGTTGCTCTTTTTTCACACTCTGTGTCTGTCTCCCACTTTCTTTATTCCCTTCTGTATGTTTTCTCCATTCTCTTTAATCTATTTTTAACAGTGAATCTCCTTGGGAAGAACATGGCGTGGTTTGGGGTTTTTTTAATATTTAAGGTCCAAAACCAGTTGAAGGCAGTGTTAATGCTCACACTCCTTTCAAGAGAGCCAGAGTGCCATCTCTGGGAATAAAGCTTCAAAGAGGTGGAATGGAGAGTAATATTAATTAATTGTCTCTCCTTGCCAGCAGTGAAGTCCTTCTGACATCCTTTCACCATAAAATATTTTATCGTCAGGTTTTTGAGTGTCATGGCAGGTCTAAACCCTGTCATGAGCATTTTGTTTATTGGTCTGCAGAATAACAAGGGAAAAAATGGGTGTTTTGTAAGACTGGGATGGAGGTGATGTGGTCTCACTCGCTTCATGGCAGTAACACATGTGTTGACCTAATTTGGGTTCTACTTTTATGAATTCACAAGTAGAAAAATAAAATAAATTATATGTACCTGCTGAATCCTTCCAGAAATGCCAGATCCAGTCTGTAAAAAGAAGAATAAAAGACTGGTTTTGCTTCTTGTGTTATGTAGACCCTTTAAAGACCTCCATGGCCTGTAGGGAAAGAAGCACCAGCAAGGCTAAAACTTCACTGAATGGTGATGGTACTACATTTTCTTGACTTGAAGAGCTAAAAATAATTTCTATTCTTATGACAAAAGAATATTTAGGACTTGCCAAACAAATTTTTTGTCTCAAATTTGTATCCAGGTCCAACTCTTCCCCCTAGCAATGTTTGAATCCCCATTTTCAGGGCACAAGAAACCTGTTGGATCATAAAATACCTGGTGAACTCTAGTTGTGAAAAAAGTACAAGCCTTCTTTCTGAGGCAGAAATCAGTGAACATATGAAATCCCATTTTGCTCTGCCTGGGTGCCTGGGCCCCTTTTCTGCAGGGAAAAGCAGAAAAATCCACTGTGTTTGCCCCTCTCTGGAGGGGAGCAGCAGCCCATAGCATGCACAGAGGGGCATCAAAGCTTGAAACAGTTTTGGCTTCTTTCCCAGAGCATCATGTGTGTATTTTGAAAATTTCATAGTAGTAAACAACATGAAGTTTTAAAATGGACACATGCCCCTCCTTCCTACCAGCATTTCTTTAGGAGCTCGTGGGTGAGGAGCCCTCAAGCCCCTTTGCTCGGGGGGAATGCAGTCAGCCTCCCCCTTCCCTCTCCAGCCAGGTCCTCTGCTTGCAAGGTGTGATCTGCAGCTCTCTTATCTCCTTCATCCTGCTCTTTGCCTACTCCCTCAGTCTGATTTGCTTATGCTTCATATCTTTACCTCCTTTCCCCCATTTCTTCCAGTTTCACTCTCTGAGGATGGTTCCTTGCTGCCATTTCTATTTTCACACAAGGGAAACGGCTTTCCTGGATCCGTATGTTCTCTCCTTCCTACTCTGAGCAACCCCATGGAGACACCCCTTATTTAGTCTTTTATTTTCCATGTTGTTTTCTAGTCTGTCAGAGGCGAGCTTCATATCTCAGGTCTTGTTCATATATTCCCAGTCCACGGATCAAATGGAGCCCTCTCATAAGGGAAGGAAATGTGCCCAATATTACCATTTTCCACCAAGCCACGTAGCTGGAAGTGCACTCTTCTTCTGCACAAAGCCATAAATCCAATTCTTAGTTTAATCAAAACCTGTGAGGCTGAAGGGCAACATAAGAAAAAATCACATGTGCATGTGTGGCAAAGCTTTCTGTCCCAGTCCCACAGGAGCAGATTTGTTGAAATGTTTTTAAAAATTCTATCTGCTCCATGCTAAGAGGAGCCTGTTCATGCTTAATAAATCGGAGAAATTGCTCACAAATACTTCATCCATATGAAAGTGCGAGCCCTGTACTGCTGCCAAGAGACGTGAGACCTGTGGTGTCGTGCCGAGTAAGTGATGGCCACACGAATTAGAAAAGCTTAGGTACAGATCCCTCGCTGCCACAGTTTTCCCCAAGATGTGAAAATATAACAGGGAAAATACTAAGCAGCATTCAGTCTTTCCAGCCAAATCTGCCTCTTTTGGACACAGTCACGGGCCGCGTACCAAGCGGTGTAGGAGAGACCAAAATAACATCTTTAAACAATCTGAGCTGCCTCTTCCACCAGTTTGAAATTAGAAGTAACTAAGAAATAAGAAGCCTCAGAAGGGGCTGCTGCCTGTCACCCTGTGCTGGGTGTTATACCAACACATCAGTGCTGTTCTTGCTGCAGGTCATGCAGAGAAGCCAGTGGCCTTTCTTGCAGCACATGCATGTATTTCAATTATTTTTAACCAGATTTGTGATCTTAACTAATTTTTTTCCAACCTCTCTCCTTATTAAGCTGCTTTTCCTGCAGTAACCTTGAGAAATCTCTTAGTTCCCTTCCAGAGGAGAAAGGATGGCATTGGAAATGTTGCTTTGAGTTTGGACAAGAGTGTGTGGAGCAAGTAACTGCTGTGCAGTGCTGAGCTCAAGGAAGTCTGCCTCAAGTCATTAAATCCCTCTTGCTAAATGGAGAGCTGCTGCTGGTTTGTTTTTTTACCAGTGCCTCACTTCCTGTTTCTTTTTTTACTTTTTTTTTCCTTCCCAGGAATATGGGTTTGGAAGCTGAAGCAGCTGACAAAAGGCCATTTCCCATACTGGGTCACAAGCAGACATCAAAAGTGCTTCAGGGGATGAGCTCGACCAAACTGTCCCCATATGCCCAGCTCTGCAGCTGAAGGCAGCAGTGGCTTTAGGGATTTTATTCCTCCTTTTTCCTGGGGATGAGTGAAATCCCCAGCCAGCTCCTGCAGCAGTAGGCTTGTTCTGGTAGTAGTTTAGTCCGAGACTTGGTTTGGTTGATAGGGTAAGCAGAGACCAAACACAGGTTTTTATCTGACACTTACTCCTGTGTTGAGGTGGCTCTGGAAGGTCTCCTGCAGGATTTCTTTCTTATTTCCTCCTTGTCTTTGCCTCAAGGTGCTCACAGTCTCACTTGGAGTGGACGCAACACACCTATGGAACACCAGGGCAAGCTGGAAGCCATCCTCAGCCTCACTCTGCAGCATTCCAGCTGGGGAATAACTCAGAGAGAAAGCTTTGCCTCTTGGGCTCAGACCCTAGAAACTACTTCTTGCTGCACATCTCCCTCCACCATCCCTCTCTGTAATGACAGATTTTAGCTGACTTTTATGTTGGTTCACTAAGCCACTGTGCTGTCTTCTTCCTTTTATAATTAAGCAACTTGAGAAATCCTTTGAGGTCAATAAATTCTGAGGAGGCTTACATAAAACAGAATATAAAGTGGAGAGCCCTGCCATCAGAAGCCAGTAAAAGTCAGTGACACCTCTGCAAATGGCATTATGTCATTGCCTAATATTAGTAAGAAACAGTAAGATTATGTTTTTTGTTCAGAGCAATAAAAAGTAATGAGTCTCACATAATCTACTGAAAGGAAGGGGTGGGGGAAGTGCATGAGAGGAGAGAAAGGTGACTGGAAAAGTGAACTTCCATTTTTTTGGGCATCCTGAGTGCATTAGTAAATCTAGCTCGTTACAGCCAAATAGACTTTAATGTGCTTTGTCCTGTGAATTTAATTTATTTTGTTTTGCTTTGCTTGCTGGGAACACACACACACACAACCTTTCAGGAGTCAGGTGGTCCCATTTCAGTAACTACAACATAATAGTCAGAAGCTGGAAAATATTACAAGGAAGCCAGAAAGGAGCTTCATCAGGAGCCTTGGGGATAGGACAAGGAGTCGTGGGTGAAAATTTAGGTTAGATATATGGAAGAAATTCTTCCCTGTAAGGAGGTGAGGCACTGGGACACAATGCCCAGAGAAGCTGTGGATGCCCCATCCCTCGAAATGTCCAAGGCCAGGTTGAATGGGGCTTGAAGCAGCCTGATCTAATGGAAGGTGTCCCTCCCGATGGCTGGGGAGTTGAAACTAGATGAATTTAATGTCCCATCTAAACCAAGCCATTCTGTGATTCTGTGACTTTGGGGTGGATGAGGATGATGTTATTCATCCTGGGTCATGATACAGTGCTGTGAGTGTCTTGGATGCTGCTGATCCCAGCTCGATGAAGCCCAGGGCATTATTCTCAGCCTTCATAAACAGGGTGAAATATTTACTTTCTCTCCATAGGAATGTCTGTGCCCAGCCATCAGATCTGTGGAGTCATTCATTCCAGGAGAGGAAGGAAGTGACCCTCTGAGGGAGGCTTTGTGCTCCCAACCTGAATACGCAGGTTGTGTGGGAGTTAAATACGAGCTGTGAGGACTGGGGATGTAGCAGAGCATTGCCCTGCTGCAAGCCAGCAATTTGTGAGCAATGATCTCTAATAAGGACCAGGCTTTACAGGGAGGGCCAAGCAAGGGCTGGCTTTCATCCTGCTTGGTCCTGCTGAAGGTGGAAGTCTCCAGAAGGGGCTAGGAAAGAGAGTCCTCTGGACTGGGATCAATAAATACCAGTACTAAATCTCAGACTGGGCTGAGGGTGGGGAAATATTTTAGCAGTGATATTCTGCAACCAAAGGATAGGAAGGTTTTTTTTCACACACCATAGCTGTTCACTAATGCATGCATGAACTAACTGTCCTTTCTGTCAAGCGTCTTCATTAGTATTCTTTTTCTTCCTTTACTGGCGTTAGATTGAAAGAGAGATTATACCAAAAGTTGGCTGGCTATCAGTTGGTCCAATTTTGTGTGTTTTAAAATGTGTGCTTTTTATAGGGCTAAAAATTGGTCCGGAGCCTCTGTGTAAGCAGCAGCTACTATGGCTGGTGGGTGTTAGCTCTCTCTTTGGATCCCAAATTCATTCTCATATGCTGTGGGATTATTTTCCAGTATGTGTAAGTCCCTCAAACACCACCAAGTGTTTTCTGTAGCTCATGAGTGCTCATGAGTGGGGAATAGTGCAAGTGACTGCAATCAGTCACTGCTAGTGTCAGGATGCAAAATAATCCATATTAATGCATGGAAAACCAATACATGGTGGCAACTCTAGGAGGTGCTTCAGCCGAGGGATTTACAAATCACAAAATTATTTAGGTTGGAAAAGGACCTCTGAGATCATTGAGTCCAAAATCCTGATTTATCACCGCCTTGCCAACTAGACCACAGCACTAACTACCACATCCAATCTTTTGTTGAATAGTTCTGGATTGAAAAAGGTGCAATTTCTTATACACAAAGCAGTGCCTTTTTCACTTCTGCTCCTCCATGTTTTACTGACACCCTGCCCCTGTTCTTCTGTCCTGCTCTTCCTGTGCATGTCTCAAGTGATCCATCTCTGTGTATTTCCAAGAGATTGCTACTATTTCCTAACTTGCCTTCCTGACACCTCGTAATTTTTCTTGCTTCGCCATAGGTAGCAAATACAAATGGTCAATAAAGGGTGACCTCCTCAGGGCCATCAGACTGCCCTTGCCCTTTTTCTCTTTTTCCTTTCTGAAATTTTATCCAAGAAATGAGAACCTCTGGATTTACCCTGAGTATAAAGGTATGGGGTCACAGAGCAGGTGCGTGTCGGCCCAGCACCTCTGATTGTGTCAGCAAGCGCTGCCAACCCTCCAGAAACCCTGCCTGGGCCACAGCACACGCATGGTGCATGGCTTTATAGCCCACACACCACTGATCCAAGGCTTTCTGGAGTGAGCCAGCGCTGCACAGTTGCTCTCCACATGTGTCGCAGGTTTGGCACGTCTCCGAAGAGTTGGACCCTGCTCGTACGTGCTGCTCCGAACGCACCCGCTGCAGACAGCTGGGGAGCCCCCGCCAGCCAGATGGTCGAAAAGCTCCCTGCACCTGAATCCTTGAAAGCATTTGTTCTCCAAAAAATTGTTTGTTCTGCAAAAAGGGCTTAGCTGAGACGTGGGCATCTCTGGCTCCGTGCGGGGGGCTGGTGCATGAAACCATATCGCGTCCCTTTGCCCATCCGCTGCGAGCGTTACCGTGTCACCTGGGGTGTGAAGCTGCTGCTTGTGGTGTCTAGACTTGTGATTACTGAAAATTAATTAAACTGAAGGAAATTAGGCTGGAAGGGGAGTAGGCTCCTGGGAGGGGAAAATGGAAGAGAAAATAGGATACTGGTGTTAACCCTTTCCAGCTACTGCTATTAAACAGGAAGGGCTCATAAATACTCTCCAGGCCACTCAAATACATGCAGACAGAGGGTTGGTGTGATTTCAGGAGCTCTGCTCCTTACACATTCAGATCCTGTGCAGGCAGTGTTCGTAACCCAGGTGGGATGAGCACATCCGAAATGGGCAGCCCATTCTCCCTCTGCCCATGTCTTTTAAATAAGTCACTTCATTGTTAGCCAGACCTGAAATAACTTGCAGATCAGCAGTAGGTTTGAAATGAGCTGGTGTGACAGTGGATAAGGTCAGGGGAACAGGGATGCTTGGATAGAATCCAATAATAAATCAGAGCTTTATGGGGATGGGACAGGAGGCTGGATGCGTAGCAGAGGGAGGTGTTTGCTGGTGGATGGGTCTCCTCTTGCTTTTGCTTAGCCTCTTACCTGCTCTTCTGTCTCTAAAAGTCTCTCTTATATAGCTTTTCAGCACGGAATATAAGTGCTTTGTGCCTTCCCCTTGGCACACAGCCACCGTCTGGCTAGCAAGCAAGTACAAACTGTAACACCTGGGTGTCAGCTATGAACATTAGGGTGTGCTACAATGGACCCATCTGTAGTACTTGGCACATGCCGGAGGTTTTTATGTGTGGTTGGCTGAAAAGCAGGATCAGAGAGAGAGAGGAGGGGAGAGCAGGGGAAGAGGGCTCCGCTGGGCACGCGGAGAACATCATTTTGGCAAAGGTGCCAGTAGGTTTCCATGGGCTTGTCTGCTTCTTTGCTCAGCTCATGCATTCAATAAAAATATCCAGGTTGTTTCAAAGAAAAGCAGGAGTAGATTTCCCCAAAAAGCAAGCCTAGAAGCCTCATTCTTTGTCTCTGGAGAACAAGGCTTATGTTATAACTAGATTTAATAAGAATACATTTAATAGTAATAGATATAATAAACCCCTGATTTAATAATACTTAGTTTTACAGTTCTTCCATGTGTATCAGGTGCTGCTGACTGACTCCCTGAGCACCACAGCATTTCTAGCTGAGTTTGGAGGGAGAAGTGCTGTAGTTTTCAGGCTCTGGCAGCTTTGACAATGTTGTGCCCTGGAATAAAATTCATTTTTGAAAGTATGAACAAGGGCTGCCTTTTATATTTCCACACTGGTATCCTGAGCACAAAGAGTCGCGATAGTTTCCAGTTTTATTCAATGAATAGAAAAAACATGTTCCCATCTGAAAATCTCTATGTATCCCTAAGAAATCCCAGGAAAGGTAGGAAATGAGTTTACAGCAGTAAAAGGAGCCATAGCTTATTGCATCAGGTTCAACTAAGTGAAAACTACAGTGCACTCAAAGGAGAGGAAACATTTCTTTTTCCCCTTTATGTGGCACTGATGTGTTTTAAAATGCATAGGCAAAGTTTGTAGTTTATTTCCTCCAAAGGGGCCGAGTCCTCCTGGCATTCTTATGAACAAGCTCATTAGAATAAAATCCATTATGCGCATAACTAATGACACAAATTTACAAATCTGTTGACAATTATGACCACATCCCTCATTGCATTTGCTTGTAGCTCACTGAAGTGACCAGGTGAAGGAGTTCAATCCAGAAGTTTTACAGCTCATGAGCTCCGAGTGCAGCCATGTGAGATTATTTCCCAACTGGATTACAAAACTGTCATTAGGCAGGGCAACTTGGGAGGACCAGGGCACGAGACCGTAAACTGTCCTCAGGAGACTCAAAGTCATTTTGAAGGCAGGGTGAGATATTCCTGGCTGCAGAGACCATTATATTTTATATTTTCTTTTTAGCTGGGGAGGGGGAAACACATGCGCATGCACACAAACCAGGGCTGTTCCAAGTAGCGCTTGGCGTCCTCTGGAAATGAATAGAAATTAAATTGAGACGCCGGTATCCTCCGAGTGTTAAATATTTCCAAGTTCTTGCCAGGCGAGTATAATTTATTGAATGTAGGTTTTGTGAAATAGTGCTCCTGTCAGGGGGAGATTGGCACCAGAGAAATGAAGGCGGCTAATTCTCAGGGGGTCCTCCCTGGCAAAAACCCTCTATTGAGTCCTCATGCTACTTGTGCTCATAACTGCCGAAAAACCAGGAGTGCCATCTGCAAACTGTGATTCATAAACACTCTGTCAGTCTGCCATCTACCCTGACATCATAAAATAACAAGAAGCAGCATTGTAATAAAGAGAGGAGGTTTGCAGTCGACCAATTAAATGCATCTAATTTATTTCTGTTACAGCTGAGGCTTTATTTATTAGTAAACAGCTGCATTTGTTACACTTCTCTCCCCCCCCCCCCCTTTTTTTTTTTTTCTCTTTAGCAGGAGTGTGCCAACTGGCACTTTTGATAATCCATTAATCCTAAATAATCATCTGGGTACTTCATGGTTCGTAGGGAAAAAAAAAATAGGAACAAAAAAGGTTATTAAAAGTTAAAATGTAACCTTGCAAGGAGGCTGGAGAGCGCTTCTCTGCTGTGGGCTTGCATGAATTATGGCGAGCTTAAGTTTGCAGGCCAAGTCCTACACTCAATTTACACCTGCAAGTAACTGGTGTGACAGCCAGCTGAAAGGGCTATAAATCCAGGAGCAGAATCTGGCCCTGGGCATATTTTTTTTCTTTAGGACAGCCTGTTTGTGGTACAAGAGGAGCATTTTGCATGTTTGGTTTACTTGCCTTCTCATTTCTCGGTGCTAACTTGATTCTCAGCAAAGCTAAAAATCTGCTAATTGGTTGTCAAAGTCTAATTAGCTGATATTACAAAAAAAAAAAAAAAAGAAAAAGATAAGTTTGCCTTTTATAATTGGAGCTGACCCTCACCCCCCTTCCCCTCCCCTTGAACCCCCTGGTGTGTGTTAATTGAGCTGCAGGACTTTTCAGTGTATTTTAATGCTCTCTCCTTTTCAGTGCTCTGGAAAGGTTTGCAGTTAATGAGACAATAATATATATAATCAAGTAAAAATGTAATAAAAGAATAGGTAAAACTGTATGGAATTGGGATGGTCTGTGCATGTGTGGAGAGAGGAAGGGGTTCGCCAGCCTCCCTAAAGCTTCATATGGTTACTAGTGTCCCACAATTTTTAATTTTCCTTCCTGGGAATTTCCTTCCCCTTGCAAGGGGGACATTTTTTCTTTTGCTTGAGGATGTGTTTAGTTAAGGGAAGAAAGCTGTACTGTGTGTAGTGGTAAAATGAACGTGATGAGGGTACTTAAGAGACCAAACCAGGTGAGACACACAGGGAAGACCTTATAGCTGTCCACAACTTCCCCATGAGGGGAAGCACAGGGGGCAGGCACTGATCTCTTCTCTCTGGTATCCAGTGACAGGACCTGAGGGCATGAAGCTGGGTCAGGGCAGATTTAGGCTGGATATTTAGAAAATATTTTTCATTCAGAGGGTGGTTAGGACTGGGACAGGTTCCCCACAACAGTGGTCACAGCATCAAGTTTGCCAGAGCTCAAGAAACACTTAGACAATGCTCTCAGGCACATGGTGTGACCTTAGGGCTGTCCTGTGCAAGGCTAGGAGTTTGATGAAGATGATCCTGTTGAGTCCTGTCCAGCTCAGAATATTCTATGATTCTGTGATTGATCTCCACTATATTTTATTCTCTCTGCATGTGTGTCTACAGACATAAATACAAGATGCCCCCTGGAGATAGAAACCAAGCCCACCTTCAGGTCTATATGGGCTCTCTTTCCCATAAGATGCCAGAACATTGCAGTGGGGAGTTAAACACCGTGGAGAACACCTGCCCTGCACTCCTGCCACGGCCACCTCTGTGGGAGCAGCGTGTGCCACGCTGTGCCTTGTTTTGGTCGCTCAATTTTAAAGCCTGTCTCTTGTTTTATGTTAAAAAAACAATGTTCAAAAGAAGTGAGCACAGGTGGGTGCTCTATATATGGGTGCTCTTTTTCAATATGTATAACATTGAATTTACTTACTCAGTCATGTTTTCCTCTTTCTCCTCCTCCCATCTTCCTCCTCCACACCTGCTTTCAATCAGTCCCCTCTGCCCCGCCTGTCATCCTATCCTCTCTGCTGCTTTTACCACAAACCCACTAATGTTATATTTCAAGTCAAACTTTCAAGCCTACGACATTTAAGCAAGTGAATAAAAAAAAATCCAAGTGGCTTCACCAGCCTTGCAAGGCAGGGAGCTGGCATGGCCCCGAGGAGCGTGCGGGGGATGCTGCTGACCGCTCGAGCTGCTGAGGTCATGGGCTTTCACCTTTCCTAGCAGTTGAAGTCTGGTTTTTTTCCTTTATATCTGAAAGTGCTTCTTGGCTTTTTTTCTAAAGTCTATAAAAAATGAACATATTAAGGCCAAATGTTGCTGCTAGATGAACAACTTCAGATGTGCATGTCTTCTTGTCATGCGTCACATAGGCTTAGAGGGGTTTGACCTGACCATGATGTTTATTGGGCTGAAAAATGAAAGAAAGAAGAAAATCAGGCTCCTCAGAAGATGAGCATTTATTTATTCTTTGAATTATTGATATAAACTGGGAAACTTTTTTGTTAAGTTATTTATAGCAGTCTTCCAGTACCTAAAGGGGCTAGAGGAGAGCTGGAGAGGGAATTTTGACAAAGGCATGGAATGACAGCTAAAGGGTGAATGGATTCACACTGACAGAGGGCAGGGTTAGATATCAGGAAGAAATTCTTTCCTGTGAGAGTGATGAGGCCCTGGCTCAGGTTGCCCGGAGAAGCTGTGGATGATCCATCCTTGGAGGTGTCCAAGGCCAGGTTGGACAGGGCTTGGAAAACCTGGGATGGTGAAAAATGTCCCTGCCCACAGCAGGGGGTTGGAACAAGGTGGTCTTCAAAGCCCCTTCTAGCCCAAAGCATTTTAGGACTCTGTGATTATTTAAAATAATATCTACTTCATGGTAGCCAAACTGTACTTGGATCACTGTGCCTTAAGAAAGGGCTTGAAGGCTTCATCCTTAAGCTCATAATTAGAGACATAAGGAGTCTGATTCTTCCCACAATGTTAAGCAAAGGGAGTGTGTAACTGGCTGGTCAAAGGACTGAGCAGGAGGGTCTTCTCTATATTATGGGGCTTGAGGCAAAAAGTCTTTCAGTCTGCTATAAGAAACCTGGCCCTTTTTTCCACAAAGGCAAAGATAATTTGAATCACCTGCACTTGCCTCTTTCACTCTTGCCTCTTTATTTAATCTTATTTGTTTGGATTTCTTGTAAAGAAAATGAGTCAGCATGAGTACTGCATCTACTTAATCAGCCTGGGCTTGACTGTGGATTTCTGTAACCCTTGAGCAGATTATACAGCCAGTCAATGTCCTGCATTTCTGGCTGCTTCCTAATATGTTGTCCTGTCCTTTCCCTTCTCAGGTCCTCTCTCTGCCCTCCTTGATTTCATCTCAGATTACTTTTGGAAGCAGTCTGAAAAGGACTCCCCATTCAGTGAGATTTCATAAAAATTTAGGGTAGTTCAAAGGTGCAACCAAAAAGTTAAAACCACTCAATTTCTTCTCCAACACAGCACAAACAATTTGTCTAAATGCTGTAAGACTGGTGAGTTATGATAATGTTGCTTATGCTGGCAAAGAGGTTGGTTATTTTCCTTTTTGTTGCTTTTTCTCAAACAGAATTACAATTTTTGTTAAATGAAGGTAATCTAGCTAATTGTGTTTATATTTTGAATGACTCAGATGTCTTAGACTAATATCCTCAGATAACAGTCACTTCTTGAATGTGTCAAGTCTCAGCCACACTTTTCATTTGCCCTGCTAGCTGCATGGGAGAAGTGGAGTTAATAGCAAAGATGAGCCATCAAATGGGGCCAAAAGCATGGAAATTGATGCACATTTTGTTGTGGAAATAAAATTTTAATTCCCCCCAAGCACTGACAAACACTATACTCAAATGTTGCTGGCAGCCTTCTCCACTTAATAAGGAACCTGTTGTTTTTAAAACTCAGTTGGCAACATAATAGACAAGAAACAGAAAAAATGCTCCCTTGGAGCCCAGGCTAGAAATGCCACTATTGTATTTTGTCATCAGCAGGTTGACTGACAGCAATGGAAACTGATTGATATTATTCTCTTGCTCTTGCAAGAGAATATCCTCTGATAAAAACTTGTCTCTGCTTCTGCCTTTGGCAGATCAACCCCTGTGCTGCCACGCTGATTTAGATATGTTTTTAAAAACAAGTAAGGCTATGATAGAAAAGAATGAAGTGGATATGACGAGGTAAATCATTGCTACTCCTCTTCTGAGAAGTTCATCTTTCCAGCAACCTCAATTTTCTGGGGCTACTCCTTTGTACAAGTGAGAATTGCCCTGGCCCTTGGCCGATGCAGTGGAGCTCCTCATAAATAAATCTGATGGAGCCAAACCTCTGTTGCTGAGGTTACAGCACCACTATCGGCTTAAAACACAGCGTTTGTGCTTAACGCTTAGTTCATTAACACGCCCTGTCCATTGGCTCGTTTGGGTCTATTAACATAATTGTTCTTTCTAAACAACTGGGTCATTCTCTCTGCCCAAACAGAAAATCAAAGCTGGCTTCGACATTTTGGACAAATCACACAGCCAGATAAAAACATGGGCTCCTCTATAAACTCACCCAGCCTGAGGTTAGATTAAAATCTTGTGATTCCATTTAACATCAGCCTTTAAGTGAGACTCTCTGTCGGGCATATTTGAAAACAAATGAGATGACTCTGGAGCTTTTTCTGTTTTTAATGTCCTGTCTGCCTCTAAAACCTAAAGCAAAAATATTTTCCCAGCCTATTTTGATAACGTTCTTCTCCTTGCCCTGAACAGAAGGGCTCACTTTTACCCTATTCTCTCCTGGTGTCGGATGTAAAAAGGAATATTCCCGTTTTCAATTTCTCTCATGTTGGTTTCCCCTTTTACTGGTTTCATTTTTTTAGGTGACATTGTTCTACTCGCCAAACCTGTAACTTTAACAGAGGGTGACAGGGTGACCTTGACGACAGATGTTCCTGTGGCAACAGATGGCACTAGCAAACCCGAGAAGCTGCTGTATGCCGTCTCCCTGCCACCTGTGCATGGTCAGATTGAGCACATCAATTATCCCGGCGTGCCCATTTCCAGTTACAGCCAGTTGGATGTGGTGGCCCAGAAGGTCTCCAACGTCCACGACAATAGCCATGGGGCCGGTAAGGAGGCACTCAGGTGAGAACACCTCCCCTTTGCACACGAGTGTGCTGAAATCCCTCATCCAGGGAAGGGTTAAGTCTGCCTCTCACTCTCCCCGTACCAGTTGGTGCAATATTTAATGACTGATGTGGTTGTGGGGAAGAGGCTGCTGCAAACAGTAACACGATGTAATTTTATCATTACAGCAATTACATACTTTATTAACTGTAATGGTGAAGTTGTATGGCCAAAGGCAATAGGAGTCTCACAGGCTTAGGAATGGGGTGTAACCAGGTAGGCTTTCATACCAATTAGCAAGTGAAATCAAACGATTTAAGTACATATAAAGAATTTACCACATTTCTCAAAGATGCCAGCGGTGGAAAAGGAAATGCAAGAATTCCCCATCTGCGACTGTTGTTGCTTTCTGGGCAGTTTGTTCTCCTGAAGGGGAAAAAAAAAATAATAATCGTAACATTGTCTGAAATGATCAGGAGAACTTAATCCAGATGGTGGTGTCATTTCTAAGAAAAAGCATATGTTGGCCATTATGATACTTAAATATAATGGTTTTACATTCCTCTAGTGGGCACAAAAGGCACACAACAGAGTTGGCGGGGTTTTTTAATCTTCTGAATGGTGGCAGTGGTGGTGGAGTGGTGGGAGATTTTATCTTCCAAATGGTGTGTTTCCCAGAAGACATGGCAAATTCAATTGAGTAGAGCCTGCTGTAAAAGCCGTGCTCCTGTGGAATGTAAATTTGTGCCTTTCTCCAACCAGTAACAGTGGAGAGGTTTAATTTACTGCCCCCTTTGGATGATCATCATTTTTTTATATTCTTCTGGCTTCTTTTTTCTTCTTCTTTTTTTTCTTTAACATGTTTTTCTTTCCGATTTGCTTTAAAAGTTATTTACGCTCCCTTTGCAGCAAAGTGGGCACTATAACTAATTTTATTCTTACCATGATTAACTATGAATAATTTCCTAAGAAATGAGTCAAATTAACAAGGGGAAGAAGGAATCAATAAATCATGAAAGCAGCCTATTTCTAAGTGGGGTTAAAACCACCATTAAATAAATCACAGACTCTAAATGATGACCCGCTTGGATATGAGAGGGGGAAAAAAATGTCCATTTAAATTGCAGTGAAAGGAAAAAGGAAAGTGAGGGTCAACATCTGTGGCCCCCACACACTGCACAAGGAGGGGGCTCAGGAGAGGGAAGGAGCTCCAGAGAAGGGCCCTGGGACAAGGCAGAGATGTGGTTTCCTTGTGATAGTTGCCACGGACCAGCTGTGGGGAGGCAGCCAAGCAGGGATCAGAAAAGCTCTGGTTTTTGGATGTTTAGGCAGAAGTGTTGTTTAATAGCACCTTCTGCCTCCATCCCTGCTCTGTGCGGGAGCTCAGGAATGCAGGGGCTGACCCAGCCTTGCTTGAAATATCTCAAATATTTTCACTCCTCTTTGATATTTTATTTTTTTCATTTGTCTTCATAGGGGTTAGTGACAGTTTAAACTACTGGGAGACCATTCCAGCACCAGGCCCATCGTGCTTCTTAGCTGGTTTATGTCACATCCTTTTAATCTTGCATTAAGGATAATGCTTTTCCTGGTGTCATGTTGAGTGCAGTAATGTTACTAGGGCTAGATTTCCATCTTTCTTGTTCATTGAGACTTAAAAATTTTAATTTTATACAAGGAATACCATCACTTTTGCAGAAGAGTGGCTCATCCATCTTCACACCAATATGTTAGGACATCTTTAAACTGTAGAAATTGGGTAAACTTTCCTCCTTGAGTTTTCTATGGGAAAGAAGGGGTCAAAATGCTTATTCCTTGGTTAAAAGGAAAAAATAAAAAAGGAAGGGAGAAGCAATTCTGGTTGTAACCTCCCGTTTGCAATTCTTTTTATGATCTTCTCTCCTCCCTGAACACATTATGAAATGGCCCCAGCTCCCTGCTCACTGGGAAAGGGTACCTATTGCCTTGTGTTATGGGCTGGTTTTTCAGCTGGTTTAAATCAGGATATCTCCATTTGCTGAAATGATGCCGTAGCCATTTAAACTCTGGCTTATAAAGTTACTTCATAAAGTTGCTAAGAGAGTCTCTTTCTTAATGTACTTTGTGGTTATGGGAGCTTATCTCTTCTTTTTTGTGACACTGGGAAATATTCCATTGATTCAAGCTGATGTTGTGTCTCAGAACTTGTTTGTCCTCTCTCTCTTTTGCCCACCTGGCTGCCGTGGGCAGGATTTGGTTCGGGTCTTTTGGCAGAGCTGTGCATGGGAGCACAGGGCCCCAAGGCACAGCAGTCTCTCCCTGTTTACAACATTCCAAATCACAGGGCTTCCACCAAAAATCACCATGAACCAGGGAAGCCTTGTGCCCTCATCCCTCCCTCTGAGCTGGCACTGAACCAGGGGAAGCACAAAAGCATCTTCATCCCAGTGTCCTCTGTGCTGGTCTCAGTGGGTGCATCGTGCTTATCCAGTGCTTCTGCACTGGGTTTAATCTTGGTCTTGTTCTTTAATAATAAATGCTGCTGAACAGAGTAGTGCTTACAGAGCAACCAAGAATGTTTTTTTCTGTATAAACACAGCCCACTCTGTATCCCCAGGGCAGGGGGACATGTGTGGGGAGGGCTGGACCCATGTGATGACCATGGAGTGTGTCTCCATTTCCTGCTGCTGGGGGAGGCAGAGAGCTGGGGGCATGGGGAATGGGCAGAGAGCAGAGGAGCAGCAACAGGACCAAGGAGTGGATTGTGAAGGGTAGAACTTGAGTGGATGGGCCAGTTGTCCCCGCTGGATGCCATCTCTGCCTCTCACCTCTTCACAGTTCTCTTCAAAAAAATGAATTTATGGGCAGGTAGAGGACTGAATAGCCCAAGGGTGTCAGTGGCCAAGTTGCGTCCAAGGATCATGCAACCTTGGCCTCTCTCAGATATGAGGGAGATGCCTGTGAAAAGGAGGATGTAAGATGAAGCCAAAGGAGAGGGCACCCAATGGCTGCCTACACTACAGGAGTGTACCATGGGTCCAACAGCTCTGCAGGAAGACTGGGATTCAGGAAAAGAGATGGGGGACTTGTCTTTCAGACATGAAGGAGTTAAAACACAGGGATTTAAAAAAATCCTTTAAAAAAAACCCCACACTCACACACACTCACACACTCACACACTCACACACTCTCACAAAACCCTGCACCCTAAATTAATTTCTGCTGGTAATCTATATCGGGTTAAATAACGCCTCATTATTCTGCAACACAGCTGAGGCTTCTCAAAATGTTTATCTTGTTTTGTAACTGGTACCTTCTGGCATATTCCAGTGCCAACTCTCCTAGCTCTTGCTATATTTCATTCTCACTATTTTTGGAATGGAGCTGCTGGTTCCAGGTGATTTAATAAATTGCTTTTTTTTGTGTTCCTTTTAACTTACCCATCTGCTCAACACATGCGTAACTTGCAATCTGTCGGCAGTTTGCAGAAAGACAAACTGTCAGAGCTGCATGCATTTGACAACTTTGTTCCCAATTAGATTAGTGGTAATTTTAACAGATTTCAGGGCAATCGAAAAAAGGGATGACATGTTATTAAAGCATCAATTTTGACAGACCCAAGCACATACAATTTCAGTGTAAATTATTTTAAATGCTTTAATTAAAGCTATGAAAGATTTACCCTTTTAAGCGGTAAGTGATTGCAAGACAAATATAAAGGGAAAGTGGATAACAGAGTTTCCTAAATGGTTTATGCTGCGCATGGCAGTCCACAAGTCACCACCACCATAATCTATGACTGTAATGTTGGAGGCATAGTTAATTATTCATAGCCTCATCTCTGGAGCAGACGTGATTAAGAACATGAGGAGCATTCAGAGATCCAAGCAGTACCTATGAAACCAGAGTTCAAGCCCCTCTTAGATCAGATGCTGTTAGGAAAGAGTTTAGGGGTGTCTAAATGGTGGATGGATCTTGGTGAAAGTGGTTGATATTTTTGTAAATGCAGTTTCATTTTTATCCCAGTTCTGCTCTGGTTTAGCTGGCCAAAGCCCAGTGGTCAGGGTGGTTTGAGACTTAGAGCAATTGGGAATTTTCTATACTTGAAGACACTTTTCAGGCTGTACAAGTCCTGCAAAAAAAAAAAAAAAAGAAAAGAAAAAAATACATCATTTATTATTTAAACAGCATACAGCACTCTAAATTTGTCACTCTATGAGCACTCTACCACATGTGTAGCCCATTTAACCATTTAAATGATTTTGTGAATTATGGCCCCCTTCCAGCATCCTTTGTTCAGTCAAAGCTGACCTTGGCTTTGTGGTGAGAGGGATGGACTTGGCCCCTGTTTCCCAGCCCTTGGGTCCCAGCTGGAGGATCTTTGGCCTCTCTGCAGTCACACCTTCATTGTACACTGAAATGTTGGTCTGACTTGGAGCTGAAACCTTCCAGGATGGTTGTTCCAAGGATTTAGTTTATTTTCTGTGTGGTGTAAACCTGTCTCATTTTCAGACTATTCAACATGAATATTGCCTTCCTGTGTAAACTGTTGGTCCCACAGCCTGCACTGAAAGTTTATTTCCTTTTTAATTCAGGGTTTTGTAGGGCTTCCTGTTGCTATTTAGAGTAAAAAGCAACAAGCACACTGTCCCCACCCTTCCCTGTTTCTTAAGACCAAGCTTGTATGCATCTGGTTTTGGTTTTTCTTGTTTTCTTTGGAGTTTGGTATGGCTTGGTATGATTTTCAGAACAGCTCAAAAAGGGGTTTTTTTGGATGTTGCTGACCCATAGTGTTGTAGTACCGAAATGCAATGGAAGTGAGAGAAGTTTCTCTAGTGAGCACTGCAAGAAGCTGGTCAGAGCATGAGATTTCTTGCTCTTTACAGCAGTTTGGGTGCTGGAATATGGAATGGTTTGTAAATGGCACAAGAAGTCCAGCAAATAGGACAAAATCCTGGTGGAAGTGTCTTACTACCTTTGGGGCTGTTTTTAGTCTTGATGCACATTGCGCCAGTCTGTTCTCTGCTTTGCTGGTCTGTGAACCAAACTTTGAAGCATTTCACAGTTGGGACAACTCCTAAACCCTCTCAAATCCCTTCCTCTAGTCCCCTTCTCATCTGGTGTGAATCAGTGAGGCTCCGTTTAATCCAATTAACCTACTCAAATGTACACTGGTTTAAGATCCACCTCATGTGTCAGTCGATGAGCACTGGCCTCTTGGGATGTTTGAGTTTGTCACAGAAAATCGCCTTCCCTCTTAAAAAGGGAATGAGACAATGCATCAGAGATTAGAGTGGAAAAACCCAATATTCTCCTTGTCATCCCCCAAATCTGTGGCGTTTGAAGGCCTCCAAGAGGATGGAGCCAAGTGATGAGTATGAAGCAGTGATGGCAACTGGAACAGATTGTTTTAATGCTAATATCAGACCACTCGTGCTCACACATATCCAAGTGCCTGCACTGAACAATGGCATGGGAATACTGCCCAGAGGTCCTTCACCTGGCACAGCCTCTCAAAAACCCTTTTGTTTATATTTTCTCCTTGCCCTGGTGTAGCCATTTGTATATGAAAGACACTGTTGTACACTGGGGCCAATTGATTAGGATGAAACACTCCATTGGCACAAGGGATGCAGTAGGAAAATTGGAAACTTCTTCCATTGGTACAAAGTCAATTGCAGTTTTCTTTTCAGTGGACCAAAAAAGAAGCCAGTAGGACCTGTAATGCAGTGGGACCTCTGTACAGTGGTCTTCTCATGTAACACTAAATAGTATTGAATGACAAGAATATGTTGTTGAGACTAAGACATAGCAGGCAGAAGATTGGATCCTGTGGTCTTCTCCTTGCTCATTAGCACTTCCCCTTCTGAAGGAACTCTAATCATTGTGGGTCAAAGCAGCACATGCTGGAGATTGCAGAGATCTCTTCTTCCATATGGATTAGAGTTGTGATTGGGGCACAAAGAGCTAGATGTCTGAAAAACCTTCCAATTTTTAGTAAATTTACCTGAAGATTGTGGGCCAGTTAGAGTTTCTGAGATCAAGTCACTGGTGAAGGTGTTTCTTGTAAACTAAGCAGAGTCATAAAATTGCTTATTTAATCAAGTCACATACAAAGCAGAACAAAATGCCCTGCTTGCATACATATTGAGCTTCTCTGACTAATCTATTTTATAATGTTTTGCAATTAACAGGCCAATGCTCATCAGCTGATAAATAATTTACAGCTGTTGTTTCTTCTAGGGCATGATGTAAAAGGTTTACATAGGACAAAAAGTAGCTGGAGTTGTTTGCCAAAACTCTGACCAAACATACATTTACCATTGAGTAAAAGCAGCTTTCTCTGAAAAATGGCACTTCCTGTTTAAGAGTCTGCCAAACTTACTAGGAAAAAAAGTATTCACCTCCTCTTTGTGTCAGCCAGGTCTTGGAAATCTAAGGTGAAGGTTTCTCTTTTTTATTGGTGTTATTCAGACAAATCAAGAACTCAAATGTAAACACAAGGGTGTTTTTTATGAGTCACCTACCTCTTGCTAATATCCATAGTTTTCCTGACATTACACACAGGATTGTTTGATTTTTGCTCAAACCCTTTAGATCTGGGAGGAGAGAGGTCTGAATGCAATGAGATGTAACCACCCCTAATGGGTTTAAACAACTGTAGCAGTCTAGTTGTTATTCATCTCAAATAACTAAAAATTGACTTACTGTAGATTCTGGTTACAAATGAGAAGAGATGCAGAGAACAGATCATTTGGGAACTCCCTTTGACAGCATCTTGTTGACTGTCTCAGCAGCCTGCAACTCATTTATTTTCTTACTTGTATCTGTTTTGAGTAAGGGGAAGGTCTGTGTGAGCCAGGAAAACCAATAAGAGCAATACCTGCAACTGAATCCATACTGGAGGAGAGCTCAGTGCCTTCCTCCAGAGCTTTTCTGATTTATTTATTTTTATACTACATATTCATCAAGCAATTACAAGTGTTCTTGGCTGAGAGAGGGGGATGACTCCTGTTTACAGCACACACAATCATCTATGATTAAGCAAGTTCATACCATGCTCATGCAAAAGTTCAGTCTCCCACTTAGACAAGCATTACACCTGCTGTAAAGGTTTGCACTGCAACAAAGAAGCACATTTCTTGTCCGTGGTTTTTATCCAATAGTTTCACGTAGTTTGTTATATATCCTAACTTCAGGCCAAGGAGCATCAGAAAGAAAAGGTTTAAAAACTCAAACATGTCTCCAAATTAAAATTGTGAAGCTATTGTAGACAGTTGAGGATAGCTGTGATGTATTTGTGGCAGAGAGTGTCACTGAAGAGGTTTACTGTAACATTTTGTACTGTTTGGACTTTCCTAAGTGTTGCAGGCTTCATGCCCAGGTATATCGGTTTGCTGTAATACAGCCAAGTGACCAAGGTGTGAAAAACTAAGGCCAGGTCAGTATCTGGCAGGATGGGATGCAGTCTCCCAGCCAATTGGGGATGGTTGGAAGTGATAATTGCTGCTATGAGAGAGCTGAATGTACTTGTGGATTCTTCTCTTTTTTTCTCTTTTTTTTTTTCTTTTATTTTCTTTTTTTTTTTTTTTTTTTTTTTTTTTTTTTTTTTTTTTTTTTTTTTTTTAATAGAAGCTAAAACGTGAATGCGTGCTTTGGCCACCTCCTCCAGATTCTCTCCTCTGCATACTGACATCTCATGTCTACTTGAGTTCAATTTCTCTTACCTGTGGTGAACCTCTCAGGATGTCTTGACTCAGCATTGGAACCTCATCCTGGTACTGGCATGATTGTGTATGGTGAAAAATAGAGATGTTTGTTTTCTGTGCCTTGCCAGCACTGAGACCACTTACCCCCAGCTGTATATAAATATTGAAAGAGCTGGAGATAAATCTTGGCTGATTTTATGCCACAGGGTGAAGATGCAGGATCAGACTTTGCTCTGGATCCATGTTGCTTCTTGCAGGTGAGATGACAATGCCAATCTAAGTGACTTTGTATAAATAAAGGATGGATGGATGGATGGATGGATGGATGGATGGATGGATGGGAGTGGATTATCTTCTCCATGGATGGGATGAGACCTCAGGTTGGTGGCAGCGGAACCATTTCAGCTGTGGGTCTGCTGTGAGTCTAGTTTGTGCTAGGCTGGACCACAGGTCACAGGCAAACAAATGTTCAGCTTCCCAGCTAGAGCAGTCCAGCTATCCTGATCTGACACCAGAGGTTCATGCAGACATTTGTTTACTAATCTGTAATAGAGGGAACTTCTTTAGAAGTCTCTGTTCAAAGCAGCAAAGAAAAACTCCTTTGCTGTATTCCACTGGGACTGTTTGGTTCAAGAAGAGCACAAGGTTTCTGTGATTCTGCCTCTAAACCATGGTGCTAAAACCAGGATCGTTGCTGGTTTCTGTTAACTGCTTATGTGTTATAAATTCTGGACTAACCACTGCAGTAATGTGCTGACAACCTGTGTCACCAGTGGTTGCAGTTCCCTCAGAGCTATCAGGAAGGCTAAACATGTTGTCAAGAGTAGCTTAGACCAGAAATTACTTGAGATCCTTAGCTAGGGATGGCCTGTATGAGAACAAAAAACCTGGAAGGTTTTTGCCTCTCATTTCTTTTTGGTAACAGCTTGGTTCTAATTCTTTCCCACCCTTTATCTTTTGGGCTTCTCTGAAATCAGATTGTGCATCATCCTGCAAGAGCAGGGCTCTGTCTTTCAGAAAAGATGGATTTTAAAATTGGAGTAGCTCTCTCCACCCCACTGGGATGGGGAAAGCCTACTGGTAACGGGGTCCCACCCCTCTCCCCAAATGTTCCTAAGTCTCCAGGTATGTAAGCAAGGCCTTCACCTTACCCAGCAAAGGAATCCCTGTGCCTTTAAATGCCCTCCCCAAGGCGGGTGCACACTTTTCTGCTTATTCTGAACTGACAGGTTTAACATGTCGTTTGCCTGGTCACCGGAGAGAGGCACCTCTGGCAAAAGTTCAGAAGTCAGTGTTTTGGAAAGATTGGTTTGACCAGCTCTGAAGCGAGAGCAAATCCCAGACCAAAGGCAGTCAAATCTTCAACAACATTTAACCACTGTGGTGCTGTAGCTTGCTGACATCCTTTTAACCTGGAGAGGACTGTTCAGCGCACTTAAACCTTCAATTTTATTTATTGTTTCTTTTCTGCTTTGTTGGCAGGGGAAACTTGGGGTGAAGACAGGATGTTTTGACTTAATTCTAGTTAATTAATTAGCTTGCATCTTGTTTTGGCCCAAGACTACAGGACAGACAGCAATTTTTGATCTTGCCTTGGTATCTAGACTTCCATAATATATAGTGTTGCAGTAAGGATAAATATTCCCTTATTGCCTCTGCAGGGCTTGTTATTGAAATTATCTTAAGAGTCACCACATCTTGTTTTGTAAAATTGCCACATCACAAACTTCTTCTCCTCCCTTGATATTTATTTACATTGAAGGGTAACAATTTCTAAAAAACAAGAAAACAGACAAGAGCATGCAAACAGTTAATAGCAAGTGGTGCCCAAATTACATATTTCTTAAACTCATGCCCTACTTTACTAATCAGTTGTCATAAGATGTCAGATGGGGACCCATCACTGAAGAATTGTAGAATGCAGCCAGTGAAGCAACTAATTCGTTGGGCAGTGGCATGGAGGTGTGTGTCCCCAAGGAGCTGAAATGATCAGAGCAGGTGAAGAAAGTTTGGACAGATCAGTATCTCTGTGGTTTAAAAGCCAACACTTGGCTGAATTCACAGGGATGCTGAGGGTGAGGGCACCACAGGTCCTCCTTGGGGACATGCATGGTGGGGGACTGCAGCACTGCTGCTTCCAGAAAGAAAAGCAAGTCAGCTGAATGCTTGGAGGAGCATGACCTGAGATGTGCAGGGATTAGAATAGCTGAGCAGTTTCTGGTTTCAACTGGGAGAGTTGTAGCTCTCTGGCTTATTTGACAACTCATTCCCAAAGCCTTTGCTTCCTGGTCACTGTGGGAGTCAGCATTGGTCATTCTCTGTGGGCACCAGACAGGCCACCCTTCTCTCCCTTCTGTGCTCCCTTCAGGAAGGTGATGGTGATTGAGCCAGCAGAGCAGAGGAACCATTGCCTCCTCATGTAGCTGAGGACAAAAGGCCTCAGGAACAAACATAAGAGCCTCTCTTGTCGACTAAAAGATGTAAAAGGCTAAACACTTGTAAGTGTCCCATATACTCCTTTAACACCAATTGTTTTAAAAGTGCTGTGTGACTTTCTTCCCTTTTCCTTCATCCTGCCCCAATATAGGTGCACCCCTGCTGCACTCATGGAATTCTGTCTCCCTGTTCAAACTCCACAGGTGCAGCAGTGGAACAAATCCTCTCCAAAACTCCTTCAAAGGACGAGCCCCACCCCCCTGCAGGACCTGGGTGTGGGTCTGTGTGGGACACCAGGAACCCCTCACATCAGCAAGTCACTCTTTCTCAGCAAAAATGAGGATCTCAGTTCTTGTCCCTTCTCTTAGGGTAAGCTGTAACCCAGGTATTTGATTTGGGATCTTTCGTGCAACAAGTCCTCAGGAGAAAAAACTTCTTTTTGGGCTTTGATTTCCAAAATGTTATTGTACACTGCAAGAAGAGTCACACAAGATTGATGCATTAAGTATTAGTAGTATTTATCTGTCTTGCTGTACATATTAAGGATGGCCATGTCACAGGAATTATCAGGAAACTACCGGACCTGGAGGTCACTTTTGAGCCTTACTCTCGCAAGGGCTTGTTTCAGTGCATTAGACTACTACCAAATGTGCAATCCAGGGCTCAGCCTGGAGCCATAGTTTCAAGACTGACCAAACCCAGGGGAAAGGAGGCTGTTGGAGGACAATATGATCATGTCACCAAGGCTGGCAGACAGGTCTGGAGGATGCTTTGCACAGGTAGTGTGGACTACATGCCCTGGCAGAACGACACTCAGCAAGCCCACACAAATGCTGTCTGGAGCTGTAAAAGTAAAAAGACACCAGTTCCTTCCATCCTGTTGAATTCAGGCAAGGTACTTACTTGAGGGACAGATTCTTGGTTCCAAAAAAGCTGCTTTGACCTTTGAGCTGCCAAATTCCTTCCCCCATTACCTCCCATCTTTCTTTCTAGTGTTGCACAGCTACTCTGAGTCATTGTTTATCTAATTTAATTAACATTTGCTAGTGCCTGCAACCTAAAACACTGTCTTAAAACATTTGCTTGAAAAGCTTCCTTGTCCCAGAGCTGTCATTTTTAACATGATGGATAATGGATAGAAATAATTATCCTGAACAAGGTTAGACAGCTTAAATGATTTGAGTTTCAAGGAATTAGTAAGCTTAGCTAAACATCTTATTTTTCAAGACACATTAATAAAAACACAGCAATGTCCATAATGGATTGTAAAATCTGCTCTCTACTAAAATTTTTGTGATCTCTCACAGGTTCAATACCTTCATCCAGGAAGGTTTAAATCAGCCCATCATCTCATACACGGAATCACAGAATATCCTGATTTGAAATGTGCCACAAGGATCGTCAAGTCTAGGTCCTGGCCCTACACAGGACATCCCCAAGAATCACACCATCTGTCACCATGTACATCATCAACCCCTGCATTGAAAGGAATTTTGAACCCCAGATAAGATGCTTCCAGGGCTGTGGAGAGCTGGTGTCCAGTTTAGCTGGTCCAATTGGGTCATGGGGGGACCTGGATCCATACAAAGTCAGCCCCCAGAACAGCTCTGGAACAGACCAGAAGAAATCAGAAGGCAGAGACTTAGTACAAACAAAGTGAGCTATTTCAGCTTTAAAAAGGTATAAAGCAGAGTGCAATTGGGCTCACTTCCTCTGTATTATTTCCCTAGTCCATAATTTTGGGGAAAATACAAGTTTTCAATTAATCATTGACCTTTAGCTTTGAAGAAAAACAGAACTTTGGCATTGAAATTGCCAAAAAATAAGAGTAACAATTTGCAATTGCCCAATTTCCCTCCTAGAAAGCCAGGTGCAGCCAGGCCTCCTGGCTTTGCACTGCGCAGAAGTGAGCTCTCCTCCAGGGACACTCAATCCAAGGCAGACAAAGAAAACATGGAGAAAAACAACAGCACCTGGCAGAGAAATGCCAAGCCATAGGCAACAGGATATGGGAATGTCCCCTCCCTGCCCTGCTCATTGCACTGTGACACTTTTCAGATAATGACCCTCCTGCACCAGGCAAGATGCACAGACCTGATGTTGTTCCCCTTGGTTTGGAGCAGGGGGTCACATCCTGCTGCACATCAGCCACATTAGTGCTCTCAAGGACTGCCCACACATCCCACATGAACACAACCCCAGGAGCAGAGTCTGGGTTATGGGCTCCTGCAGTTTAAATTGCATCAATATGATGGAGATTTTCACATAAGGTAGGTTTTTGTTTTTCTTTAATTCTCATTCTAGAAGTTTTACATTGCTGGGGCCTTTTTAAATAAAAATCCCCATTAAAAAAAAAAAAAAAAAAAAAAAAAAGAGAGAGAAGTCCCTTTTCACTTCTGAAAGCAAAGGAAAATTTTCTGGGAAAATTTACCCACTTGGTAAAATCCAGAGGCTTCGACCCTCACTTTTTACATTTTTAGATTTCTTTTTTAAAGATCTCTGCATTGGAGTAGAACGATTTAAAATTCTTCCAGCAAAGTGCAGTTTTATTGCTCCAGAGGCAGCATAAAGCTGAATGGGTGGCTGTATTTCAAGCGAGGAGCTGTGGGAGAGTGCAGCTTGCAAGTGGCAATAGAGCCCAGAAATTGAACTCTAGCCTTTCTATTCAGTGCTCCTTTTATTATTAAGTCACGGAATAAGTAAAATGTTACAGGGACACTTTAAATCTACACTTGTTTGTACAGCATCCAATGAATATGTGATGGGAAAAGGAAATGAAAAATGTGGGGATGTTGAAAATAAGGAGAAGATTGGATGCTGAAGAATCAAGGGTGGTAAATTATGATACAGTTAAATCTGTAATTGTAACCTGAAATGAAGCAACACAGCTTTGGTGCATTCTCATGTTGTGGGGTGGCTTTGGGGTAGGTGCTCTCTGCTTGCTCAGAGGATGGGACATCTCTGTGACATTGCAGAAGGCAGTAATGGCCAAGAGCTACTTCAGCTGTAGCAAAAAACTGTTATTTTAATATTGAAGATCCCTTTTGTTTTGATTTTTTTTTCAGCCTTGAAATAAAACCATCCAGAACTGATTTGCACGGAACTTTTGATCATGCTTGTGAAAGCATGGTCATAGGTGGCAAACACAGGTGAGAGCGTGGAGCCATCATTCACACCAGCATCAAGGTAGGATATGAAGGAGGTTTGGGTGAAGGATGCCTGCAGGCTGCCATTAGCACCTCTTAATGATCTGAAGTCTAAATGTCTGGTTGATGGCTCTAATGAGCCTTGCTTTGTTTTTAAGGCCCAGGAAGGTTCATCTGGAGCTGGCTAAAGTTCACCTGCAGGGCTAGAGTTTCCTGTTGTTCCTTCCAGGGTAAGACAGTGCAGACGACCCACCACCAGCATTTACCCATTGTTTCCCGTTGGGATCCAGCCATGCTGAGTTTTTTGGGTAAGTATCCCTATCCCGACAAGTGTTAGCACCTCCCAGTGTGAGGAAAGCAGGAAGAGGCAAGGGAGTGTGGCCACTTTTCCAGGCAAGGACAATGGACAACCATTCCTAACACTGGCACCATGCAGGCTGCAATTTTAAGAAGCAGCCTGCAATTTTGAAGCCCTTAGTTTGTGCTTTTGTAACCCAGAATAGGCAATAAAATACAAATATTTCTCCTATTCCTGTGTCTCTGAGCAGGATGGAAGAAAAACCTGGAAAAACCATTTCTTTGTATTCTGGGCTGACAGGGACCAGATTTATTTCTGTTTCTCACCAGTCCAAACCAGTTCCCTGGTGACCACCACTGGCACTGGAACTCCTGTACTCCTATAGTTACCTCTTTGTGCTGGCTTCATGGCTGGGAAGTCATGGTGATTTCTCCAGTGGGAGCAGGTGGGAATCCCTCGGCCAAACGTGCTGGGAAAGAATGGAAATGGCAAATTCTCCTGCTGTTATTTCTTACCTTGTTTTAGATGTGGTCTAAATGTTCCAAATTCCCAGTAATTGTCTTTCTCCTACTCTGAGAAAGCAGCACAGTGTTAAAAATGGTTTCCTGACAGTGTTTCTAACATGCAGTAGTGGGACAGATGAGAACACTGAGGAGCTTTTGCCTGTGTTTTTGTGCCTCAGAGGAGGCGCAAGTGACCCGTGAATTTGCCCCATCATCTCTTGTGTTGTAAATAACCACAGTTTGTGTTTTCTGTGTATCAGAGATGGGTGAGTCAAATGGCAGAGAGCACTGAACACAGTTTCTTGACAAGGAGATCCCCCTGTGTACCATGGATTAAATCCTTCAGCCTAAAAAGCAATTCCAAAGTTGTCAGGGGATTCTTGCTCCAGATTTTATGGTACCCAAGACTGTTGCAGCGCTGCAATCAGGTGCTGAGCAGCCACAAGAAAGCCAAATCGGGGGGGGGTAAGAAAAGCAAGGTCTACACAAAACCTATGGGTGGCAAAGGTACTCATCCACAAACCTTCCCCACAGAGCAAGAGAGCCAGCTCTGCCTTTTCATCAGAACCAGGAATCACATGAAAGGAACCACAACCCACACGAGCTATCTGCTCCTGGGGTTTTCCTTCCTGTAGCACAGTTGGGTTTCTGGTGCCATTTGTTCCCTGAGCTTGTGGATATGTAATATGAGGCAGAGCATTCATTATTGGGGAGCCACAACTGAGAGATGGATAATATGGTTGGGTGCCAGTGTTAGCCTTGGCCCTGCATAACCATTGTGTTGGTAACCGGAGTTAAATTGCTTGTGGCAAAACCAAGAGATTGGTTTTCCTTAGCAACCACTTTGTAACTGCAGGGTGAGTCCAACAAAAGCAGTAGTAAAGTATCATAATGTAGGTACTTTTTTACAGCTACCAGGTCATTTTTGGAGATATATATGTATTTATAATTAACGTGTTGCCTCTGTGTGCTGGGTGGCTGCAAGAAGCTGGGCTTTGGAGCATGAAGTAGCTGCAGCCTCCTCCATTGCTGGAGTTCAGGGGGTGTAACAGCCTCTGCTCACACTTTTTGGTTGGGAGGAAAAGCTGCTTTGTCTCCTGCCTTTGTTGCCTGGCCAGTTCTTGGCAGATGTCTGTCATCTCCTCCCATCTGAGGGCACCTTTGCTTCTTGCCTGCCCCATGACTTTGTGAGTGGGGCAGTTGTGGTTGTCTTGCTGGGATTTTAGCCAAACACCATGGCAGAAAGTGCTCTTAAACACATAAAGCAGGACTAGGGGGCACAGAGCCCAGAAAACTGCTATTAATACAGATGTATTTTTGATAGATAAAATCCAGAATGGTTGTGGTGGGTGTTCTTTGGTCTGGCTCTTCAGCCTAGTGTAGAGGTGTAGAGCAGATTTCTGGGTCTTTGGGGTTTTTTAATTGAATAAAAAGGAAGTTTCCAAATGAAAATCTCAAATTTAATATGGAAAAATCCGATGGGGGTAATCAAAATGCAGCAGTGCGTTCTGGGATCACACCAATGTGCCAAAGTCCAGCAGCTTCAGCTGGATATCCTGATCTGAGAACATCACAGTGTTCCATTGTATGTCCCATCCAACATAAACAGTTGTGACTTGATTTTTCTTCTGTAAGAAAATCTCAGTGCTTCAACATTTGGCTGAAAACAAATACCAGTTAATGTTCTTTATGTTTATTAAATAGGAAATCAGTGAGTAAGAAAGAGAGTGTGAAAAATGTTCTATAATAATTTCAGATTTTGTTGATAATGACACAGATCCTTGCCCCAAAATTTTAAATTCAAGCAGCTAGCCAACTTATGCAATATTTAGAAAATGTGTGATCTTCTGATTATTCCAGTGGAAAATGTTTAGGAATTTGCAGAGCAGTCTCTGTGGTGATTTAGATGTAGGGATTCATTCAAGCATCTGCTTAGGTCCTGTTGATGCTGTAAGACCTAAATCCCATTCCTAAACAGCAGTGCCTTCCCAGGTGAGGATTCAGGTTGGAAAAGTGCTTCCCTGTTGGGTCTGTCTCAAGCTTTTCTCACAACCACTCCTGCAGTGGGCTAGGTGTCCAGGGGGAGGGAGTAATTTCCCCAAACATCTCCTGTTCCCTGCAGCTGGATCCAGTCTTGGCTGTGAGTTGGACACAGTCCCCAAGGTTTAGGAAGTGGTTCCTGTAAACTCAGAACAAGGCTAATTTCAGGTTATTAGAGTTTTGGCTCTCAAAGCTTTAGTTCCTCATTCTGCTCTCTGCTCAAACCATGGCAGGTGGGTTTGTGAGATTATTTCTTGTGCAAACATGGAGAATCATTGAATCCTGCAAAACTGCCCCACTGTTTGACCAGGGGAAGTTGGGTAGGACACTTGCCACTGTCTCTCTGCAGAGTTTTAAGTGATTTTCAAAGGACAGTTGACTTTTTCTAAATTTAAAATGTATTTCTATGGAAACGGCAAGGCTAGAAGAATGATTTGAGAAAGTTTTCATGCCTAATGGCAGCCCAGATAATGGCAATAGACAGCCACACAGTGATGTGTGGGGTATAAATCATAGGATCCTCACATGGTTTGGGTTGGAAGGGACCTTACAGATCTTCTAGGGGGAAAACTTTCCATGAGAACAGATTGCTCCAAGCCTGAACCAGCTTGGCCTTGTGTATTTCCAGGGATGTGTCATCTCCACACATCCATTTCTCTGGGCTACCTTTGCCAGGGCATCACCACCCTCATGAGAATAATTTCTTCTTAACATCTCACCTAAACCTTCCCTCTTTCAGTTTGAAGCCATTCCCCCGTGTCCTGTCACTATAGTTCCTGATGAAGGAATATCATCCAGACTATGATATCCCCATGATCCTGAACAGTTGGGCAGGTGCAACAGAGGATGTGTCCAGCATTCTCCACTCAGCCTGCACATTCTGGCTTAATGTTCCAAATGGGATCAGGAGCAATCACAGCCCCTGGTGCTGGGAAATAACTTGAGCAAACTGGGACCAGGGAATGGAAATGGGATGTGATCAAAGCACCCGGAGGAGCAAAGCCTGTGCAGCACTTGGTGCAGGAGCTGCAGCGTGCCCTTGTCTGGGCACAGAGGTCGGTGGTGGTGCAGTGCTTCCACAGCAGCGCCTGCATGGAGGCTATTTCCGACTCCCATAAAAATCTTTATGTCTCTGTGATCAGGATTCGGTGATGCAAATTTGCTGTGTCAAAGGAAGATGCCGCTGTAAATGAATTAGTACAAGAAGAACTTCTTATTTAAGAAGTGCTGACTCTGCGCTCTCCCCTATGCCCTCGCTTTTAAAATTGAAGGCTGGGTTTGCTGCTTGCTACGATCTATATTTAGATACTTATAAATGAAGTTTTGCAGTCATATGGCTGCACTCTTGTACAGCTTCATGAAGCTGCTTTTTTCACATTACAGAGATTTATACATTTGCGTTTACATATTGCAGGTGTTTCCATAAAAGCTCAGTGTAGACACATTCAGGATGGCCTGAAACAAAATGGAGAAGTGCTTCAAATGTTACTGAGCACACTTACAAATATCGTCCTGGGGCAGAAGAGTGAAGTCACTGCACGAACAAGGGAGCACAGACAGGTAGGATTAATGGATGTGGACTTTTCAGGGGCACACCTCCCTACAGAGGGATGAGTTGTGCAGGAGGAGGACAGCATCCCTTTTGGGATGTATATTGTGCAATGCTCCCAGTAAACTGCTGGGCCCCTAGCAGAATATTTTAAAATGTCAGAGAGTGCTGCAGTGCTGAGCTCATGCTCTGTAAGTGATAGCCTGATGAATTATGTGCTGTACACACTACACACAAATCCTGTCCCAACCAGCCCTGGAAGAGGAGATAGCACTCTTGCTGGTGTGTCCTCTGCTCCAGGAACCTTGCCAGGAGGACACACCATAATTCATGCTCTGCTGATGCTTTATAAAAGTTGCAGCCTGTACTTTGGCTGCTGTGCTGCTGACCCCAGCATCCATGTCAGCCTGCAGCCCCTCCATGCCTGGTGGGTGACCGCAGTTTCCTGTGCCTGTCCTGGGAAGGCTAATGCATCAACTGACCCTTCAGCTGGCACAGGCAATGCAGGCAGGCAGTCTTGCCTTGCCTGGCTTCTGCACCACATCCCACCAAAGGTCAGGGCTCTCCCTGCTTTCAGGCAACCCCCAGCTTTGCCCTCATGGCTGCAGAAGCCTACAGATCAATGCAGAAAACAAGGTGGGAACTCACAGGGCTTCTCCTTAACCTGCGAACCCCTTTAATCTCTGCTGAGTTACAGCTACCAAAAGCAAGGGATTATCAGCACTTGATTTATCCTGGTTTGGGGTTCACCATAAAGCTGTAATGCAGCATCTTCCATGAGGAAGTGCCTGAGAAACAGGAGGTTGCCTGCAGGGAAGGAGCAGACTAACAGTATGGGATGATGGGGGAATTTCATGTGAAGATAAAACACTCCTGAAACATTGAAGGGGAATGGCAGGAGTTTGTGCAAGAATAGTGAGAAGGAGTTTGGCTGTGAGGAAGAGTGGTTTCTTCATCCCCTTTTCCACTGTGGGCTGTGAGCCTGGCCTAAGGAAGGTACAGTTCAAATTGCGCTCTGTGGACAGGGCAAGGCAAGGAGGGCAGCCAGGTGGGGAGGCAGGGTCAGGAGCAGCTGGGCAGGTGACTGTCCAGGCCAGCACACACAGAGGTGCCAGTCTGCCCTTTTTTGAGACTTTTGCCTTTTTGGAGACTTCTTGGGGAGCTAAAAATCCCCAATTTCCTGGGGCCACAAACCAGGCCGGGTGCTGGCCCAAATGTGGGTCAAGAGTGACACCCTGTGGACAAGTTACTCTTTTTCGTAACCTTACAGGATTTCTCGCCGGATCCTTTTCGTCCGCCTCTTTATTCCCCCTCCCCAGAGTTTTCTTTTCCCAACTCTCCTCCTTTCCCAACCTAGGTGTTGCCACTGCAAGCCCCGCGATGCTCAGGGACCGGCGTAATCTCATCGCCTTAAAAGCGCGGACTATGGAGATGAGACCGAAATTTCCCCATTCCCTTTTGTTCCTCTTTGCTTTTCCCCCTTTTTATAGTTGTTTTCCCCAGTTTATTCTGGGTTTCATCCCTGCAGCTCAGCGAGGGCAGCGGCTCCTGCCCCGCCGCGCTCCCCCAGCCCCGCAGCCGGAGCCGGGTGCGCTCCCGGGGCTCGTAAATCCACTGCCTGCTCGCAAAATTTGGCAACTATGAACCCGGGCTGTCTGTTAAACCGGGAGAAAAACTGCGTGGGCTTCCCCCTCAGCAATTCTCCGTGTCCTCCACAGCTCCACAAGCCGCCCCCCGGAGTGAGAATTCCTGCCCTAACGCTAGAACACCTCCAAAAAAAAAAAAAAAAAAAAAGAATTTCAAGAATTGCTTCTCTTCTGGTCACTTTAGTGCTCCCTTCCCAATCCTGGTGCTGGGGTTGCACCATGCTGTCCTGATTTTCGTGGTGTTATTCCCAAGAAGTGTCCCAGAACAGGCTGATTGACACCAGCTGACAACCTGGAGAGGATACAGCTCTATTTTAAGCAACAAATAATTTAGTTTTATATTGGTGAGAAAATCCTCATCACTCATTTAATTATGCAGATCTAAAAGAAGCCATAACTTGGCACACCTGAATGCTGGGAGTGGGAAAGAGAGGGGTGTCAAATCCTTCCAAGAGCTTATGTCCTTTCTTATCCCTAGCAGTTTAACCCTGCCAAGACTGCACAGCCCAGAATATCCATATATCCAAAACAGAGCCTGGATGGAGATTCCTGAATGTCCGCAAAAGCAGCAAATAAAACAGCAGTAATTCTTTCCAATGACATTTATATGCTGCCATTAACTCCACTTTAGCAGGTGTAGTTTAGGGCTTCTAGAAAACATGACTTCAGATGAAATAACTACTGTAGGTTTCTGCTGAGAGGAGCTGCAAGTTTTGCCTGGACTCCTACACAGATTGTCTGCCATTTTTCATTGTATTCAAAATCCTGGAGAGGAAGAGGTATCCTAGAACCAAAATTGATATTTTTATGCCCTTATGTCATTCCCAGCATTTTCTAGGCCTGAGCATTTGCATCTTTGCAGGTGAAAAGAGAAAGATAAGATCTCTTGCCCAGCTTGGGCATGCTATAAGAAATGAGAACTAGAAAAGCTTTAAAAAACATCTGCATTGTTCTGGGAATTTCCTAGAGAACATCAAAAGTGGGAAGATCCACCAGGTAAAGAATGTGGGAAAATAAGCAGAAGAGTAGGTTGGATGGTTGGCTGACCAAGCAAACAATGAAGGTTGAGAAAAAGAGAGATTGGAGACCCCAAAGTGAGCACAGGAAGCCATGTGCCATCTCCAAGATGTGGTAAGGCTGAAAATTTCCCTTTTTTATTAACCAAAGCCACACCTTGGTGGGAAACATTTCATCCCAAGCTCTGCCTCCTTGGTTCAGGTTAGGTCCCTCTGCCTACAGAAAGATATTTTCTTGTGTCCATTTCAGTCATGGGGGGACAGTACAGCCTTTGACATGGACCAGGTGGTACAGTTCACCCCAGACGTGACTGCAGTCCACAGGAGATTTATGGCTTTAAATCTCTGTCATTTATTGGATGGTCTTGCTAAAGATGTGCAGCCCAAAGTCTGCCTTGCACCAGGAAGCTGGGGGGAACAGCCCAGCTACAACAGCTCTTGGCAGAGTTAGAAACAGGGTCAGGCCATGAGGGCCCAGCTTGGAATTTAAGTTCGGTCTACTTGAGGTAAATAAAATAACTGCACTGCCTAGTTTGCAAAGGATCATTTACTTTTCTGGAAAGAGGAGTATGTTTTTGGAAAGAGTACAGGCATCTTTCAGGATGAAGGGCTCTGTGTGCAACAATCAAGTTTTTACCTTTTGATTAGCAAAGCTTTATAAAGAATTTCAATTCTGAATTACTAAACAAAGAAACTATACAAGCCCCAGATGAGATTTAAACAGTTTCCAAAAGACATTTTAAAAAAGAGAAAAATACTGGGCCACATGTTTTTTCTTATGTCTCCTGAGTCCATTTATTCCAGACATCTGACATGCAATTCAAATTTCCAATAGTTTTAGGTAACCATGTCCAATTTAGAAACCACAGCCCTCAGCTAAGCCTACCTACCTCCCAAATCAATCCAGAAACCAGAGCACTTGCTGATATTCTGCACTTTCAGCCTTGCAGAGCTTTGTTATATGTGTGCTATACATACTTGGGTTGAGTTTTCTGGCTCCGTGCAATCCATTTAGATGCATTTCATAGACCTGCAGTCAGTGGTCACAGACAGATAAATTATAGCTCCTAATGGAGAGCCTGTTCATGCTTTCAAGGAGTAAAACCACTATAAAATTGATCTGCTCCTTTGAGATGCCTTTGACAGTGGTGCTTGTACGGCAGTTCGGATGAGACGGAAGCAAAGGGCTCCCTGCGGATGAAGAACTAATGAGTTTTATTTCTGGCTCTGAGACTTAGGCCCATTCTTAACCTTTCTGTGCCTGAGAGTTTGTATCTCAAAAGTGGAGGTAAAGCAAAGGCTTTGTGATAGGCAAAGCCAAAGTACAGTGGAAATCCCAAGTTCCGGTATGGGCGGGTAATGTCCTGCCATGTGCCCTTTCCTAATTGCCTGCAGAAACCTCCTTGGTGAGGATTTAATCACGTTTGGGAGGAGGTAAGTTTGGCAAGGGTTGCACTAGGTGATGGCTTCCACACCACCTTTCTTACCTCAGTCCCTAAAACTTGGGTCATCCAACCCTACACACCCCAGCACCCTGACTGAGCTCATCAATCAGGACATGCTCCTCCTGAAGAGGTTGACATCAAAACTCCTCCCTGCCAGTGCCCCAGGGAAATAGTAGATGGTCAGGTTGAGCTTCCAGAAGAGCTTGGTTGAACAAAAATTATGGAGCAGATTCTCTACTGCTCTCAACATCAGAAGAGACTTATCAGTCTCCAGCAGCGAATCCTGTTTGGCTGCAAGTGGCCATCATTTTATCCTGTAATCCCTCATTCATCTTATTTATTTTTAGCTTTCCAGTCCTCTTTCCAGAGGGAGCACTTGTATGCACTCACAAACTCTGCTATTGGGGAAAAAATAGGATTTGAATCAAATTTATTGCTGTTAATTCGTTTCAGAGACATCATGAATCAGAAGGGGCAGCTAGGGGTGATGAAATGCCTGTTCATCCACAGCCTTTGACACCACTGATCAGAGAAGGGGCCAGCAGTGGAGCTGGTCCCTGGTAGGATTTAGGGGCTGGGAACATGGGAAAGCAAAGGAGAGAGTTGGAAAAATCTCTGGACAATTTTGTTGTTCCTTACAGTTTTCCTGAAAATGTCCCCCATTCTCCTTCCTGCAGAGATGATCTGAGAAGAATTTCCCTCCTTAAAAATAAAAGGAATAAATGAGACAATAGAATGAATTAAGGCATTCTCAGCTGACGCCTGGTTTGGGGTGATATTTATGTCCTTCAAAACCTGTGGTGCCAATTGTAACAGCCCCACTGACTTGGGAGGATAACCCTGATTTTAAGGACAATCTCTGCAGAATGCAATGTATTTTAAGGAGAAAACAAGTGGCCAGATTATGGTCCCCCAGTGAAAACACAACAACAGACTTTCTTCAGCCTCTTTTTCTATATATACCAGGGCTGTGAAGTAAAGAGGAAAACGCTGAGTCTGCTAAAAACTGTTCAGATTCTTGTGGGTGCTTTGGAGGAGCTGGTATACAATTTTGAGGCTGTTCTTTCTGCTGGCAAATTAACAGCTTAGAAAAATTACAGCGGGGGGGAGGGAAAAAAGAAAAAAAAAAAAGGAAATTCTATTAATGAAACAGAACAATGAAAATCAAAGCTAAAGATGGAAGGAACTGAGTGGGCCCCATCCAGTTCATTGCCTGCTAGGCTGGATTTCTGCCTATAGTAATTTATGCCATAGCCTTGGAAGTGAAAACAGATTTCATTTACTACTGAACAGTACTACTCTGTGTAGAGAGAGTTCGTGGCCTCGCAGTGTTTCTGTGTAGGTATTGTGGGATTATTGCTCTCACTTTGCAGATGGGCCTGGTAATGCTGCTTGAATTCTTAAATTTAGGCTCTGGAGAGGGGGAATCTGAATTAGGACTCGAGTGTCCGAGAACTGTCCCTTGTGTCCTGCTCTCTCATGGCCAGGTGACTGCAGGGAGTGCTGAGATCCTTGAGGTCCCAGCTGGCACCACTGTTCATGTGTGCAAGGCTCTGCATCAGGATCATCCCTTGCTCCAGGGATTTATCCCTCAAGGGTTTGATGGAGGAGTTGGACATAAGATGTTCCTCCAACTTTAAATACACCTTAAGAGGGAAAAGTACTCTGAAACTCTTGGCTTGCTTTCCTTTTTCACTAGTCTGGTACCAGGCAGAGCCCAAAAACACCTCCTGCCCTTCCAACAAACAGCAAGACAGAGGATGGTGAGTCCCTGCCTGCCCACATCACCAACACTGCCACAGGCACAACCTTCCTCAGAGGAGTTTGGCAGTGAAAATGCACATGTTGAGAGGAAAAAAAGAAAGAAAGACAGAAAGAAAACAGGTAAAATTAGCATATGGAGAAAAGTTCCTATGGAAAAAAAGCTATATGTTTCCCAAGAGCAAAATGAAAAAAAAAAAAAATCCCAACCCTCAAACCCAAGCTTGCAGAGTCTGCTGTAATTTATGATTTACCATATGAATCTAACTATAGAACTTCATTTAAAAATTTTATAAAGATTGTAAATCTACAGTGAAATGTTCTAGGGACAATCTGCTGGCAGAAACCCACTCTCCAGACTGACCTGTGGGGGAACCAGCTTGTCAAGGGCTTGATCTGGAGCCCACTGAAGACAATGGAAACGCTCTCATTGACGTCAGTGGCCTTTAGATCAAAAAGCCCCCAAAGCTCAGCATGGAAAAATGAGTCCTAAGGAGAAGCAAACTGCTCTAATCAATAGATGTTGCTGGATGAAGGTCTTTAACAATAGTTTAATGGGCCATGATGAGCTCCTCTGGACACTTTTATTTGGTATTGTATGTATCTTATAATCTTTCTCCTGAAACTTTTAATGGAATTTATCTCACTAGAGAATTTGGGAGAACATCTGCTGCAAATGATGGGTAAAGACATAAGCTGTTGTGGGTGGGGTGAGCCTCAGGAGGTTCACAGTTTGGGTTTGGCTTCTGCTTCAGATTCTTATCTGAACTATACAGATCTCCTGTGGCTGCAAAAATTGGACTGGAAATCACAAGAGTACGAGCCTTCTTGTGAGATTTCCAGCACTTTTCTTATGGTTTTGACTGAACACCAGATGTGGAAAAAATATTTAACAAAACTGGATGCAGTTTTTTTCATGTCTGTTTCTAAAAAGAGATGAAGGTTCAGGAATCTAATTTTATCCTTTCCAGTTTCACTCCTTGGTAAGATTCTGTTCTAGTTAAAAAAAAAAAAAATGCAATTTAAACCCAGAATATAGCTATTGCAACCATTCCCCAAAGAATCGTTCAAGGAGATGAAACTGCAAACATTACATTGACTATAAATTAAAACCTTATGCCTTTGGCAACTGGAGTGCAAAAAATGACCAAGGTGAATGGTGACCATTAGGAAACATCCACTAATGTTCTTTCCTTTCAAAGATTATTTTTATTTGCTTTGCATGCAAACCTGTTTGCATTTTTGACCTATTCCTGCCTGCTTGCACAATAAAACCAGGCTTTTAGGTTTCCCTAGCACAGATATTTCTGAGAATACTTGAGCAATTCTGCTTGCCATGTGGAAATTTTTAATTTTACACCAGAATCCAAAATCTCCTGTAAATCTAATAGATTTTGCAGACTGCTTGCACAAACCTGCATTACTTTTTGGGTGTGACACCAGTACTGGGATGCCGAGTCACTAATCAATGGCATGTTCTTCTAATCCAGATGTTCCATATGTTCTTTGTGGACAATTCACAGCTGGGAAGGAGGGTCATATTGGCTGGTTTGGAGGGTTTATTAGCTGGCTTGCTCTAGTTGTAATGCTTATTCAAATTTGCATTTAAACTGGTGGTCTTTCATCAGAGAGGGGCACAAAAGGTTTGTTTGAAACCAAATAGTTAAAGTAGGTTAGGGGAGCTCTTAAGTCACAGGAAGATTTCACAACATGTGTAGGCAACTTTGGGAAGTAGAAAATGGCCTGAAGTGAAGTGAATGGCCTGTCTGGAAGGATTTTAATCACTAGCACTGGGAGTAAAGCTGGGCAACAGAGAGTCAAACAAATCAAGCAAGGAAAACAAGTTTAAAAGTGGCACTGATCTCGCTCAGATATTTTATCACTTATGATTGACTCCAAAATTTTTGGTCTCAGTTCAGAACAGCAAGTTTGTCCCTGTGGGGTATATAAAGGCCAGGCCAAATGGAACTGAGCTGGCACTTCTTTCAAACTCCTCATTTGGTGTGTAATGTCACATCCAAGTCAAACAGGACGGATGAAAAAGTGGAGTATTATGTCATCCAGATTCTGTGGGACAGTGAGCTGGAGCTCCGGCGCCTGAGGAGACTGTCTAGAACTCACCATGTCTTGTCATTTCACTGTATTTTTGGCAATATTGGGAAGTTTTCTCCAATGATCTAGAGCCAAGCTTCCTGTGAAACTCCACTGTCATTTAACAAGCAGCAAATAAACCAATTATTGATGGGAAGAAGCAGCTCCAAAGCATGGACACCAATGCTGGAAAAAAATGGCAAAGAAAAACCCCAGGGTTTATTCTTTATTAATTAATTTATACTATTAATTTTGGGGAAGGAGGGGCTCTGGTGATTGTCAGAGATTTTCTAGATATCTCTGTGGGCGTGGGGAAGGAATGGTTTGGGAAGTGACATGTGTCAAGACCTCTGGTTGTGATGGAGATGGGGCTCCCAGTGCTGTTGAGCACAGGGAAGGTTTTGTGCTGGGAGAAGCAGTTTTCTCAGGAGCTGGTTTCTGTGTGTGCATGGGGAGGTAAAATCATCAGCTTCTTCCTAGTGGTCTAGGAAACGTCCACCAGGATGGGCCTTTCCAGAAAAATCCTGGGTTTTGAAATGCAATTTGGAGGAGTGCTAAAAACGGCTACAGAAAAGGGTAAAGAGTTCTCCTACTGCTCTGCCCAGGCTTTGCTCCCAGAGCTATACCTCCAGCCCATGTGGAAATAGTTACCTCCAAATAACACATCCTGCGGGACTATTTCTGGTCATTTCACAGAAGCCTTATTAAAAAATAGAGAGTTTATTAACCTGAGATTCAGGGACTCAGCTTCATGATGAAGGCTGTAAACTCTCAGCCTATGGTTCAGTTTTACAGGGATGATTTGAGGGTTAGAAAAAGAAATCTTGTGGAGAGAGGCTTAAGGTGCTCCATTTTAGTGAACTTAGCAAAAAAAAGCAGATCAGGCAGTGCCCTGAGTCTGGGCAGAAAATGCTTCTGGAGGAAAAAATGCCATGTACAAAAGGGCTTTATAGTCTAATGGGGAAAAAACATAATGAGATGCAATGGCTGGAAATTTAAGACAGGCAAAATTGAGAGATTGGGAAGGGAGAGGGGGCAGACTGTTGAAGGGGGCAGGGGATTTGTCATCCTTTTGCATCTTGAAATCAGAACTGGAGGCCAGCCCAGATGACTGGTGAAACATATAGTAGTAGGCTCAATTAGCGAGTGAATGTGTGAAATTATTTTCTTGGGGATTTATATTGAGCGTTAAACTAGATGATCTGAATTGTCCCTTTCAGCCTTAAAACTGGAGGAAAGATGCCAGAAAAATAGCTGAATATCCAAATTCTACCAAATTGCAGGAGCTGGAGCCTCTGGGCCCCTTTGGGAATGGCATAAGTGAAAGGAGAAGGGCTATTCTGGGCACTGTGTGTGTGGAGGGACAGACAGAATGAGGGATGCCATCACATGCCTCCAGCACAAACCCAGTTGTAGCTGCTTTTCCTTCTTGGCCCCCCCAGAACACTTTTCTTTTTTATATATTTTATTTTTGAAACTAAAAATACATCCTCAGAGGCATTAGTCACTCTGCCCACATATTAATAAATTGCATAATGATGCCACCAAGCATCCAAAAACCTTTCAAACTGTTATATATTATTTCTTTCAATAATATTCTAAAAGGCCAGTGAGGCTTAATGGAGCCACATGGTATTGTATTTAATCCAGAAATCTGGAACTGTCTAAAATCTCATATATAAATTAAGATAATATACAATATGTTTTTTCATTTAATTTGGTTTTCCCCATTTGGGTAAGCTATAACTCTATAAGGCTGTGTCTTTTGCAAGGGATTTTTGTCTACCAAATCGTAGATTTGTAATGTTGCTCTTGCTTTAATTGCCTGGGGCTGTTCCCCATAATAACTCAGCCAGTCCTTTGCCAGCTAAAGGAAAGTTTAATGGAACCACAGTTTAATTGGGCAAAGTTTAGAAGTTATGCAAGTTACAAAGTTTCCTGGGACTTTTCCTTATGGCCTCTCCCACATGGCTCCCTTGGTGTTGCTGCAGGGAATGTCCCTGCCGTGCCATGGAGATGGTGACCTTGGGAGAGCAGTGGGCACTGATTCGCAGGTGGCTCCTTCGTGACTCTCCTTGGACTCAGCTGGGTGTCTAGCATTTACACACAGGAAATTTTAGGACATCAGGAGCCACTGAGTAAAAAAGAACCCAAATATTTCCTATGCTGGAAAAACATAAAGGCTTTCTTTCAAACTGGGGTTTGGGTATGAGGCTTGCTTTCATTATTGTCACCTCTGGACAGGTCCACATCTCCTGTACAGTGTCTGCAGGAGGTTTTCACATGTTCTGTCAAGCCATGGCATATATCACAGGCTATGAGATAAGGGGTCAGTAAATGTTGCCTTTTCCTCCTTTCTTTTCAAGCTCCCTTCATGCCTTTGGAAGCTCTGGCTATCACTGCACCAGGGTGGAACAAGACTTTGGAACAGGAACTATCTAAGTCAGGACCCCAGTTCAGGTACCTTCTTTTTCTTCTTATAATCTGCAAACCCAGTAACCTCAAAAATTGCTGGTTTTCAAGCTAAAGTGCTTCAGGAGATGGAGGGAGAAAAGTATATATTCTTTGGTGTGTTCTGCTCTGCAGCTTGACATCCTGGAGGAGAGGAAAGCCAGGTGTGGAAACAAAGTGAGTGAGATGATTTCTTGCGGGGTCAGTGGAGTAGATGAACAGAGGTGCTGAAATGTGGGGCATACCTTTCGTTTGAGGGAATGTGTAGGAGAATTAAACACGTTCTGGAAAGCAAGAGCCCTGTGCATTATGAGGGAACAGCTCTGAATCATATGGGCCCAGGTTTTGGTTGATCACACGAATAAAACCTCCTTCAGGATTTAATACCTCTGCTCATCATTTCTGGTGGTTTGGGTTTTTTTCAGTTGGCTTTTAATTTTCCTTGGCTTTGTTAGGACTAGGTCTGACTTTGAGCAGGGATATTCTCAAGGCTGTAATCTGGTTTTGACAAATTTTTGGTATGAGCAGTGTGTAGAGAGGCCCCGTGATCTCCTCATGTCCACAGGATTTGTCCTGTTTTGGGAAGCTGTGTGATCTATGCCTTTAAATTCCCAACCCTCCCTGGTTTCTTTCCCTCTCTTCCCAATGCCTTGCTCACCAGAAGTGCAATCCACATCTTTCTTGTCACTTAACTGATTATGTACAAAACTGCTTGGCTCCTGTGTCCTGATTCCTCTCCAAACTGGGCTTTGCATTGCTGCTGCTGCACGGATCAAACTGCACTTGTAATAAGCATCTTGAGGTACTTTATTGAACCCCAGATTTGTTAAACTAAGAGTTTCCCCCCTAGAAACATCTGGGTGATATAACCAGATGTGTCTAGTCTCACAAACTCCATCTTGGGGGGCAGATTGGGTCACAGCAGGATGCATTGCATGAGAGGTAGGAAGATTATCCATGAAACTTCATAAGCAGAAGCTGTGCAGAGAAAAACAGGAGCAAGCTTGATCCCTTGAGGCCACCACAGCCCCATCACCTCTGCCCAGGAGGCACTGAGCCATATTACACCTTCTCCACTACCTCTGTCCCCTCCTGGGTCCTTTGGGACCCACAGGGAAAGGCCAGGTTTGCTCCTGGGGCGCTGGTCCAGCTCTTGTAAAACGTTATTGCAGGGGTCAAGTGAAAACTGACTCATTTTTGAGCAGGAGAACAAGGTCATTTTCTTGTAGCCCAGTAATTCCTTCATTTTTTATTGGTGTTGTTATAAACCAACTTCTCCGAGGTGCTGGGACTTTGCCTATATTGCATCCCTGCTCCCATCCGGTTCCAACAATAAAACCCTTGCCTTTTTTGATCTCTGGCTTTCATGCTTGCTGACACACTCTGGAAAATTTAAGAAGGGCGCAAGGAATGGGTTAGTCACACTTGTTAATATTTATCCCATTGCAGAAAGAGCAGGGCTGACCTCAGAGCTTGGGCTTTGGAGAATAGTTATGAGAATGATTCCACCCAGCTGAAACGAAATCTGCATGCAAAGCTCGTTTGGTGCCTGGAAAGAGCTAGAAGGAAATAAAGGTCTTAAATGATATATTTCCGCAGTTAACGTTTTGTCCTGTTTACAGAATCTCACCAGAATACTGGGGGTTTTGTTTTGTTCATATGTTTTTCATAAGGATAAATATCCATGCAGTTTAAACATTTTCATTAGATTCAAACAAGAAGGAGGATGTGGGATTGTTTTTTTCTGTAATTGTTAATCTCTCCATTTTTTTAATGGTTTTTCTTAAAACACTCTTCAGAAATAAAATCTCAGGTAAATCAAAGAGATGGGGAAAGTCATTCCCTTTAATTATTCTTAGAGCAATTTTGAGTAATGTAGGTTAAATTAAAAAAATATACAAGCAAGATATTTTGGCTGGGAAGTATGTGTAATGTATGAACAGCAGGAAAAAAAAAAGCCTTCCTTTCTAAATAGAAAATCTTTGAAAGTAACAGGGGGAAACGGATGGGAAGGGCTGAAGTCCATATATTCCCACCTCCTCCGCCTTGTGCTCTCTTAAAGGTGAGCTGCAAAATGCAAAAGAGAAATGTGTTAAATTCAGATGACTCGCTCGGGTGTCAGGAAGTGGCTCGAACAACCACACGAAGTTAACTAACACATTCCCTTTTTTTTTTTGTTCATCCCCTCCCTCCCCTGCTCTTCTCGTGAAATCTGTTTTTTTGCTGCTGTGGTTTCTGCCTCCAGGCAGGAGCGCAGCCACTTGTCCACCCGAGCAGCACCCCGAGACCCCCCCATGGCTTGCAGGGAGCCAAGAATTTATGGGAGGATCTTCCAGAAAGTAAGAAAGGAGGAAAATTTTAGAAAATGTATTCCCAATCTAAACAGCCTGGCTGCAGGAGAAATGAGATAAACTCTGAGGGATGGCATGTTGAGCTTGTGTTGCTTTGCTGCTCATCTTTTGTCTGCTCAAACCATCTTATTATCATCCACCTGATCTGTTCTATGTCTTCTTCAGCACCATGGTTCATGCCATTCATGGGGTTGAGTATCCTGATCTCAGGAGCCCAAAATGTGAGTAGTGCTGTGTCTGTCAATGACTGCCTTCAGTCAAGGCACAGAGAGAATGGGGAGATAAATGTGGGGAAAGACTTCTGGAGCTGCAAGTGGCAGAATTTGGTTTGCAGTTGGATGTGTGTGATGGGAGTAAGTCTCATTTAGAGGACTTAGAAGGTGGTTCAGGTGACCAAAAAAAAGTTGGAAAAGCAAGACCCCCATATCCATCAGAAACAGTGCCACTGCCCTTTGCAATGACTCCCATCCCATGGACAGGAGCCCTGCAGAACCTCATGAAAAGGCACAGACACGTGGCTGTTTCTCATTAGCTTCCACTTTTCCCTCTGGAACTGCTTCCTGTGCCTTTTGCCTGCAGCTTGGCCATAGGTGTGCTAAGGATAAGGTTTAAATCTAAATGGAAGGGGGTTATCTGATTTACAGTAAGTAGATTTTTCATTTCAAACAGCAACACACAGAGCCCTGCACATTACCTTGCATCAATATAATACCCACACACACATGCCATGCATTTATGCCTAGGATATAAAAATAATAAATTATTGCAATGCTGTGTGTCTGCATAGAGCTAACTCATGTAGTACAGCATGTTTATCAAAGGACACTCCTTAATTGCATACTAGTATTTTTTAATTAGTCATTAAGTTGTAAGACTCTGTCTCTCTCCTGATTTATGTCTCTCTGCTGATTTATGCTTATTTACAGTGTGACTTCTGCAGCAATTCCTGATTTTAATTTTCTATTCTTTAACAATACACAATATTTCAAAATTGAGTTGGTTTTGGGGGTTTCATTTTAAGAATAAACCCAATTATATGTCTGAAACTCTTTACCAAGGAAAGCCAAAGTAGTGTATGAAAACAATGGCTGTTCTCCCCTGCTTAGGGACCCTTTTGTTCTGTTTTCCCCTCTAACAAATTTATCAGAACTGCTCATTCTCTGTTACAGCCATAGAAAAAACTGTGGATTTGGGAACACCTCTATAGTTTAGTCTCTAGAAGAGAAGTAGGTAAATTGAAATAAAAAGAGAAAATTAATATTAATTTGCATTTCTCCTTTGGGAGAAAGATTAAATGAATTTTAGAAGGAGGTTCTGCTCCTGCTTAGTGTTGAACTTGATGAAGTCGCCCAGCTGATCACAGCTCAGTGGAGGAGGCACAGCATTTGATAAAACCTCAGCAAAGGGAATTCAAGCAGCAATCCCCTTGCAAGGAGAGGGGTTATTAATGCTGAGGATCATTGCTCCTTTGGGGGTTTAGCTTTATTTTTTTCTTTCTGGTGTAAATAGTTGTCAGCAATGGAGAGAAGTTAATACAACAGTGTGGGGGCTCCAGGCCACATGTATGGAACATCTGTCTTCAGGCACTTGTGTTTAGTGTTTAGGATGTGTCTCCTGTGTCCTCCTCCACCAGGAGCAGCAGTGGTCCATGGCTCACCAGTGGATGCTCCCAGTTCACCCTCAGAGTCACTGGTTGGTGACACTAGAATGCCCTGGTGACAGGAGACAGTGACAAGCCTTGAGCTGATGTGCCCAAGATTCTGCACACTACCATGTCCACGGTACCTTCAGCTTCATAAACCTGTTACCCTGCATCATAAAGTCATAAAACCCAAAGAACCTGTCCCCTGTTCCTTTTGTTTTCAATAACAATTTCCCCTTTACATCTGCTCTGGCAGCCCAGTGGAAAGACAATGCTCTTGTACTGCACCATTGTACCCAAACCTGTGAGGTGACAGCTGATTTTGCAGCAGATGAGAAAGGAAACTGATTAAGTCAAGGTTTTTTACATCAAGTGTTGTTGCCAAAATATGTTCCTGCACATAGCAGCAGTAGCAGAGCTGGTGCAGTAAGGGTCAAGGCAGCTGTTTAAATTGGTGCATTATTCTGCATCCCTCCCAAAAGCCTGCCTTCCCCTAAAAATCCTCCTCTGACATGGCCATGCCAGTAGCAGGGTGTTGTGACCACTATGCTGCCAGTAGCACTATTTTTCATTGCCACTTACCTTTTCTGTTCTGCAGGGCTGATTTCTCTGGGTTTATTTATTACCCTATTAATGCAGCACAGTCATGCCATGGTTTCCCTTTGGCAGGAGGCACTGCATGGCAGAAATCATGCCTGCAACTCTGCAACGAGCACCTCCAAAATGTCCATTCCCTTGAGAGCCAGTGGCCTCCTCTTTGCAGCCTTTCCCTGTCTTCACAATTAACCTCCCCAAGATTATCAGTTATGGGGAGTTTTAAAACTTTTCAAGAGGCAGTGGCTTCGCTTAGGCAGCAAAGCTGTGTATTGAAATATGAATTAGTAGTGTGTGTATCGGCAGGATAGACCATCTGCTGTGCTCAGCACCCGGGTTTGAAGCTGGTTGGCTGGCAGGACAGCATGTGTTTACAGAAAACCCTAACAGTTGTAAAGGAGCCATTTAGGTTTATCGTGTCAATTCCTGTACAACTCCACGCGGAGAGATTCCTTTCACAAACTCACATAAAAAAGACAGACTAGTTTTGACCTCTCCCGAAACATTTGATGGTTGAGATTGTTGCAAGGATAAAATATCTAGAAGAGAAAAAAAAAATCTTGTCATTTCCCCCTCTTAAGCATTAGACTTCTTGAGTGCAACATCCATTCATAGCTTAATTCTTGCATTGTAATTTAACTGCCTTTTATTTTCCTTCTGAGATACAAACACAGGAGCTGTACATGATTTTCATACCACATTATGCAAGACATTGTGAAAAAGCTGCCCAGAGTAATGGCTCCATTTCAACGTGATGCATATGCCAAGATACAGGGATCATTTATTTTGCTTAAAAAATTAAATGAGGATGGGATTAAAAATGTTATGTTTTGCCTATATGAGCAATTCCTCTATCAGCCATTCCAAACATATTGCCTCTTTGTAGCTCCTCTGTAATACAAATTGTCCAAGGGAAGGCACGTGGTAGCACACCAAAGGGGTTTATGCTGCTGCACGAGCATTCCTCTTTCCAGGGACTTGCAAAGCACAAATATTCCAAGGACAGGACAGAACAAAACCACACTGGCCCTGGGGATCCCTCTGGACTGAGCACTCAGTTGTTTTCCCACACTTGGAGGAATTATTAAGAAAACAATCTCTTTAGAGAATGTGCTGAATCCGTTGCTTAGCAGGCACCCATGTTGTACATATGATTTGTGTGTGGATGGGTGCAGAGAGAAAAGGGAACGTTCTCCTATGTCCTTAAACAAGCCCTTAGTCACTGTGTCCCATGTGTGACTCTGCCAGACTGTTGGACTGAGAAGATAAAATAAGAGACAGCCACATTTTGATGCATCTCTGAGATAACTCCTTCCAATGTGCAAAAGAAAAAAAAAGAAGTATCTCAATACATAGGTCTTAAGACTTCAATCATTTTTTTTTAAATGCTTGATTCTTTTAATGGAAAAATCCATGAAGCAAGATGAAAGATGGCAAGATGAGAGATGGCAGGATGGGGGAGAAAACTTGCTCTTGCAAACATACCCACCTGTTTTTAAGGCCCTTCATATGGGTGCTTTAGGATTGGGGATCAAAAGCTGCATAAAAACTGAGTGTAGCCAATATCTTAAATAGGAACACAGTATGTTGGTAGTTTGTGAAGGGTTCTACAGCTTATATGAAGTAGCAAGGCTTGGGTAAGGACAGGAGAATGGTGGGATGAAAGGAAATTACCTGTTTATGGCCAGGTGCTATACTCTGAAGAATCCTTTCTCTAAATTATGCCTTGGGTCCTTAGAAATGAAATATCAATGTATTATTACTACTGTGTATTACTGTGATCAGAATCACAGAGATTTAGGTAACTTTTGCTTACAATCTTGTGCATCTGTGTCTGTATATTATATGTGTGTACATGTATATATTTGTTATTATTTTTTTTTTATATATGTATGTTCAAAGTTCCTTTAACCTGATCAACAGCTCCTGCTCATGTGAGTCAGGATTTGGTGCTCATCACTGGAGGAGCAAAACAGGGTGGATCAGGACTGTCAGATTCCTTCTCCAGGAAAGCAGCAGATTAAGCATGAGCACAGGCTCTCTCTTAGGAATTGCATTCCATGTTTAGGGACATGAGGGAGGAGTGGGCATCTCCAGCTGGATTGCACAAGGTCACTGCAGAGGAGTTAAGTGCCCAGGGCCAGATTTGGGGATTGGTGCAGCACCTGCCACACCACTCAGTGATCAGAGGGATGCTGTGGAAAAGTCCTGTCCCTTCTAAAAGCAGCATCTAATCCAAGTGGGAGAGAAGGGCCCTGGAATGTCATCAGGGAAGAGTTTGGTGACCCAGGAGTTGGGGCCCTCTCTCTGCTCTCGAGAGCCCACCTTGGCCATTTGCATTAAGACTCTTTCAGCCAGACCAAAACCACTTGCCTGGCCCTGGAAATCTGCTAGAAAAGAGCTGTTTTGAGGAGGTAAGTCACTGATTCAGTTTGCCAAGCTGTCATGGTGGAGTCATCTGTAATGAAGCCTAAGGCTGAATCCTATTTTTACATTTGCAAATGTTACAATCCAAAATTTCATTTTTGTATTTAAACCGTGTGGCTCCAGTTTCCTGTTCTGATTTTGTTTGTGATTCAGTTTTAAAGCCATGGACCTGTGGACTAAAAATGCAGTGACTTTGGGTGTTGTGTTTCTATGTGTCATTATTTTATTATTATCATCCTCGTCATCATCACTATTATTATTATTATCACCTATTTTGGGGGGATTCTTCTTATATGCTCTTTTCTCTTGGCTGATGGAATGCAGACCAAAGAAAAGCATGAGAATGTCTGTGACAGCAGCATTTTTCAGACTTTTCCTGAGCATCCCTCCCATTTGCCTGTGGATGGGATTGGGCGTTCCCCGCGCGGAGCGGAGCGGCGCAGCCACGCCACATCATCCCACTGCCTATTTTCAGGCTGTGTGCTGTGCCCTCCCGGGTCAAAGCGAAAATGGGAGAGGATGGCAAGCCAAAGCGTGGGGAAGATGACTCACTGGATTATTTTCTGCATTTCAAATATAACCCTTGAATTCTTGCCAATGTATCGATACAGTCAGGCAGTGAGCCTCATGTATTTATATTTATTTATGCTACGTAATGCCTCAGTCAATACACTTACCTATTTTTTTTCTATTTTGTTTATTTGTTTTTTTCACATATTTTCTTCAAAACAGGCACTGAAGGAGTAAAACTGCAACCCACCCAATGCAATTCCTGTAAACACAATGTGCCAAGGTTTCCAACAAGCACCAGCTCTGGCAACAACAATCATTGCCATTCCATGCCTTACTGAAACTGGTCAGAATGGTTTTGGAGAATTGGACAGGCCCTGATCTTTCTGAGGAAGGAAAAAGGAGCTCAGCTGAGGTATGTTTTGACACAGAGTGAGGTTACCTTTGCTCTTGTGTCTTCCATACAGATGCTGGTCTGCAAAACCCAGCCCTGCTCTGATCTGCATATCCCACTCTCTGTTTTGGGAGGGGAGAAGGGAATGAGCTCAGGTGGGGGAGGGCTGAGTTGAGGCCATGATTATTGGGGAAAACATTAACATGGAGCTTGTAGAGAGAAACAAGCTTGATACCCCAACAGGAAACTTAACCATCAAGCACTTGGTCTCAGGGATCATTTTATTCTCAGAAAGTGGGGCATAAATACGGAGTTAATTATGACCAGAACCTACAGTAATAACCTGTTTATGGGAAAACTCTAGTCCTAGTCTAGAAGAGCTGTAATGTTACCCTGCCATCTGAAATTTGTTTCTTTATTAAGATTACATTCTCGACTGAAAGAAAAAAAAAAAAGAAGTGAGTTAGTTTGATAAGTTTATTGTCCTTTGTCAGGATGGTAGTATTATTTTCTGCTTTGAAAATAGATGTTCTTGTTTCTATAGCTGTATATTTATCCTTTCTTTTAGCTTTTTCATTACTGTTCCCTTTAATCATTTAATGAGGAGTGTTCAGGTTCCTGATGATTTAAAATTATGACTCATAGAGACACTGGCAATATCTTTGCTGGAGAAACGTTGATCCTCTAACTTTAAGACTTTAAATTCAAACCACATGTTTTTGCCACTAACTCCAAAAACAACCCCTGGAGTTGTGTGACTGTCACTAGAATATAAACCAAAGCCATTCTGCAAACAAAAGCTGCAGTATTTAAATTGCGATTACGGTCAGAAAAGTGACTATTTTAATCATTGCTCCACTTTACCCAGGAGATCTGCTCCCTCTGCACATTCCAAATATCTCTGCAGATTTTTATAGACTGAAAGGAGATTTTACTGCCTTCCACCCCTCTTAGCCCTACGGAGGCTGGCCAAGGCAGGCGGGTGAGCCAGATTTGTTCCAGACTCACACATCCGCGGGAGTGTGAGCTGAATTCCTGCGGCACGACCTGCCCAGCCGGTGATGTGCCCGCCAGGACACGCTTCTGTGCTCCCCGGGGCTCACAGGGTGCAGGGCACTTAGAGGGGGAAGAACAAAACACAAAACCAAAACCACAGGGGTTTCCCTATAAACTGGTTTGGTTTGAAAAGGGAAAAAAAGTCCCTCAAGGGCCTCTTGGGCTGGAATGGCTTTTTTGAGAGCAGCTACCTGGATGGACCCCACTTCAAGGGTAGGGGCTCTGAGTAAAGAAAAAAATAAATTTCAAAAATATTAGATAGAGAACTGGGAAATTGAAAATAAGAGGATGCAAATGTCTTAAGGAGATTTTCTTTTCTTGCTGGCTTTGAGGAATGAATTAATTTCCTTTAATATTTTCCTCATGTGGACACTTACAGCAGTCTGGGTGCTGAGCTTCCTCCTCTTTGGGCTCCTACAAACCCAATCACTGCCTCCCCCGACCCTCAAGCCCCGTTTCGTGTGTTTGCTATTCCAAGAATCAAATCCCATTTAGAAGGTGGCTGCTTGAACTCCCTATCTTCATTTATGAAATGCAATATATGTATTTTATATCTGTGAAAATTCCCTATTACAGTATTGGGAATGTTTCTCTGATAGACATGAATTCAAAATAAATGTTGTTAAGAGAACATCTAATTCATTTTAGATGGTTTTATTAGGCGTCTCTTAACAAATCCCAGAGTATGTAAATGAAATATAACTATACGTACATATTCATCAGTCTGTTCTTGGAATTAAATATGAGCGCTGTGACATTTGGTTTTAAGGAATGACTAATTAACATGTGTGCAGGATGTTCTCATCTTCCTGCTTTGGAGTCCCAGAGTCAGGGAAAAGCACACAAAGCGTATTTCCACTCTTTCTATCATAGTTTGCAAAGCAGAAAGCTGCTCACGACAGCCAAGAACTTCTCAGGCGTTTCTGTACCTGTTGGGTGCTGACACAGGGCCCCTTCTTGACTGCTTGGTGTTGTTAAATGTCATCTCATCTGCTCTGGGGCCAGGAATGCATTAAAAAATCAGCTTTGCAGCTGACCTGGCTTGTAATAATCACACCAACAAGTCACAGAGCACAATAAAGAGCAGGATAACTTCTGGAGTGCTGTTAATTTACCTCCACAAGGTAATGTGTGTTAATTTACCTCCACAATAGGATGCTGGAAAACTGGGCTGAGCCCTCAGGTGCTCCCCATCCCCACTGTCCCAGAGAAACTCTCTAGGAAAACCTGGGCTGGATCCTGTTGGGATATTTGGGGGTTGGATGCCTCAATGCCATGCTTGGGAACACCAGGCTTTACTGCACTGCTGCTAAAAACCCAGAGAAACACCCACATTAGTTTTTGGCAGGGCTGGCTCGATTTGCTTTTGTGCAAGAGCAATGTGTGTGCAGGGCATACACTTTTTGCAGCAAAAAAAAATTAGTTAAAAAAAAAAAAAAGAAACTGACTGTAATTTCTTTCTGAGGATGCTGGGGGAGGGCAGACACACCACACCGCCTTGTCTGAGCGCCCTGGAGAAGTTGACCAGAACAAATCTCAGCAGGAACACACAAACCTCTATTATACCTTTTAAAAAGCTCCCCATTGAATGCAGCCGGGCAGATGGGAAGGGCCCTTTTATTTCCTTTTTTCTTTCTCCGCCTGAGTTCATTCTCTCCCTTTGGGGGAGCCAGGTTCAAAGACATGCCAAATGCATCAAAACCTTCCCAATAAAGCCCCTTTCACCTCCCGGCAGAGCAGGGATGGGACTGGAGCGTGCTGGGAGTGCTGGGTCTGACGGTGACTTTCAGGACTGTGTGTGGTAAATCGTGTGCACATTTCCCAAAACAATGCCCTGAATTGGATGTCTAATTCCCTGGAAATTAAATCCCTCAGCTGGTCAGGGAAAACAGGAGCCAAAGAGATTAAACAGTGCAGTAGGGAGAATCTTTGAGGGTTGTTGGGGGTGTTCTTGTGGGTTTGTTGGAGTATTATTTTTAATAGCAGAGGGGTAGCAAAGTAGTGGTTTGGTGTTGCTTCCACTATTTTAATTTGAACCATGAATTCCCCTCTTCCTCTCCCAATAATCCCCATGAAAAACTACCTCTTTATGCTCATTACCCAACAGGTGAGCTCTGTCCCAGCAAGCACAACCCCGTTCCAGGATGCAGAACTAATTTCTGAGTCCTTAGGGTGAGTGAATTGGTATCCTGCAGCTACAGAGCCCGTTCCCATGGCCCCAGGCATCCCTCATCCTGCTCAGATCCCTGCTAGAGCCTGCAGCTCCCACCACCTCCCTGGTGCTGCACTGCCCGCCACAGCCTTCGCTCACTCCTGGGTTATTTATCCCGGTACAAATTCGGATGGGACGGATTATTTGGGTGTCAGAGAGGCCAGAAATGGGGCTGAGATGTTCCTGCTGATTTTTTGTTGCTGGTGTGTAAAATACGAGCAGGTCCAGCCACGGATGCTCCAGTGTGGCGCAGCGAGTGACTGGATGCTGGATAAAAGCACAGTCCCTGCTCCTCAGGAAGCGATCTTTCCCCACAGGGCTGCTTTTGAACTGCTACAAGTCAAAACTTAGTGGGCCTCACAGTGGCAATTTTTTTTCCTTAAAAAAAAAAAAGCATTTTCCTACGTATTTTTACTGACAAAAGCCTGACGCTTCCTTTATATGCTTTATTTTCTTTCTCCTCTGAAACGATCGTTAGACAAAAGCAGTTTTGCTGCTGGTTAATCAAGAGAGTGATGTGGCCCTGCATTTTAATCCTAAACCAATTAGCAGGATTTGACATCATGCCATTAGACTGCTTGAAACAAAAATCAAGGACAGCGTAATGCAGCTAGAAAAGAACAATAACCATCAGCGCTGCCCTGTCAAAGGGGAAGGAAGAAATTTGGCTGCGTCTGTAATTTCCAAGCAATCCCCCTTCCCTCAAACCTGAGCATTCAAATGAGGGAGCTAAATAATAATGAGAGGGGGAAATCTTGAATCTCTAATCACATTACCCTAAAAACTGCACCGGTTTTAAAAGCAGAAATCGCTGCTCTTGCTCCTGAGCCGGCACAAATTGGTTGCATTTCCAAACCCTGAGTTGCGGTTTATGATTTCTGCCGCGGGCACTCCGTGCTTTGCAGGTTGCACGGCGCCTCGGTGCAGATGCACAGCGAGGGACCCCGCGGGGTGCAAATGCACCAGCATCCCTCAGAAACAACTTCCTGGACATGGAAATATTTGCTTTGTCCAAACCACCCTAAGATAATTAATGAACAAAGCACCTTTTAGCAGCTGTACTTTTTGCTGGCAGGAATGCACCTTGCGGCTGGTCCCGCAGTGACGGCGGCGCAGCCTGAGCCGGTGGCTGGGACTGGAGCCGGCCTGGCAGGCGTTGGCCAGGCCACTGCTGCTGCCCGTGGGCACAAACAAGCCTGGCGAAGATACAGGGTGAGAACAAAACTGCAGGCAGGCCCCAGGGTGCAGTATTGGAGGGATGAATGCCTAAAGCACATCGGGGACTCCGCGCCTTGCTGCGCGCTCGGGGCTGGCAGCGGAGAGCGGAGCAGGAGCGAAACCCAGCGTCTCGTAAAGCAGCATATGGATAGAGCACAAATGGATGGGGTTTTATGTCCTGTGCAATATTTTCATTGATATTTATTTTGATTTAATTTGGCTAATGTGCAGGGAGAAATGAAAGCGTGCCATACTCCTCAACATCTGATGAGGAGCGGAATACTTTTTAAAATTAGTATTCCCTCCGAGGCATCGATCTTTGAGGTCTGCCCGGCAACTTGCTGGAAAATCATGAATTACTCCATGTAAATCACAAGATGACCCTTGGAGCAGCAGATTGTTGTTTTAGTGTTTTATTTTTCTGTTAGATTACAGTTTCTAGTCTTTCTGCTTCAGCCTTTTTGTCCACAACTTGAATTTTCCTTTTAATGAAAGTGGAGTTTTCCACAGTCTCAAACCACTTCAAAGAGAGGGTTTTTAAAAAAATATATTATTAAATTATCATGAGATTTGTTATAAAAGGGTGAAAAATGGAAATTGTCCTTATCTCTGCTTTGAGAGAGAAGAGGCTGAAATGGAGCCAGGAGTGATGGTCACAAATTGTAGCGTGAGGTTGGAGACCGGGGTGCAAATCTCTGCCAAAAACTTCCAGGGCGAAGTTGGGCAAGTGACATAAATCTTCCTCTCTCATAGCTGCCATCTGCAATACGGGACAAAAAGAGCCCATTTCCTCCACAGGGATCTGTGTACAAATGCCTTAAAACTGGCGAGGGGCGGCAGCGATGGCAGGGCCATGTGCAGGCGGGAGAGGGACAAAAAATAACTCCCCAAAGAGGTTAGTGGCAAATAAATCCTCTGCCTTCCCACTGAAGCAGCTATCCCAGAGCTTTGTGGCTCTGAATTTTGAGGGAATAAATTTGTGAGAGGAGTTTAGTGTCGGTAAGGTGAGCAGGGGCCGGGGGGTACCCAAAGCATCACCCCACACCCCCTCTTTGCCCCGCCAAGGCGTCCCCAGGGCTGCCTCCTGCTGCACCACCGGGATTTTAATGTCCCGCTTCCCTCGCCCGTTAATAAAGGAACAAAAAGCGCTTTTGCCTCCTCAAGGGTGTTGTGAGACAAAGTTGGTAAGTGCTGAAAAGAAACCCAAACCCGAGGAGAAAGCTGGCTTTGTTGCCTTCGGACACAGACCACTGCAGACCTTGCTTGAATTTTGCTGTAACATCTCTTGAATGAAAACGTGTTCTTCCAAAAAACCAAAAAACACGTCCTGGCTGGAAACGGCTGCCAGGGGGCTGAAAGGAACTGCAGATTATAGATCCTCGGAGCTCTTGTGGCAACCAAATGTTTGTCCCCTGGATTTGAGCTGTATCCAATGAATCCAAAAAGTGCTGGGAGTGACTCTTTAACCCATCCTGTTGGAAAAAAAGGGAAAAAAAACCCCAACAGGCTAAATAAACAAAAAAAAAAAACCAAAACAAGAAACAACAGCAAGAAAACACATAATAATGAAAATAAAAATAAAAATAAAAAAATTATTATTAATAATAATAATAATAATGGGACATTGGGCAGGAAAAAACAATCAGAAGGTCAAAGGCTAAACCTCCACCTGAATTTTAAACTAAATTGGAAAGAAAATTAAATTCAGTTGATTAGACCTTGTAAACTGTGCTTAAATAAAAGTTTCCAAGGACAACAGCAGCAACAAACTCTGAATTTTCATAGTCAGAGAGGGTACCTTGGGGTACCAGGCAATGACAAAAAGGATTGTATAAAAAATCACTGATTCTTCTATCCTCTATTTCAGTGAGCTCTACAACAGTAAAAACCACATTTGCATGTTTCAAACTTGTGTCTATATCATGATAAATGTTTTGTCTCCACAGGAAAATAATTTTTAGTGGGAATTTTTTTTTTTAAATTGTTCTAAACTAGATAAAATATAACACTATAAAAAAAAAACTCTAGAGCAAGACTAGGACAAAATTATCTCAAAATGGAGCAGAATAAGGAGTGTACCCACAGTCTGGCATAACTGAAGCATTAATTACTGGAAAAGGATACCAGAAATATTTAAAGAAATGGCATCTTTAACAAAACGGTGCTTTTCTGCTGTATTCCAGGCAAGCAAATACATGAGTCAACATCTGAAATGTGATGCAAAGAAAACATTACAACTGCTTGGTTGGTTTCAGGAGCATATTATGTTTATAAGAACCAGAAGTTTTATTCTTAATATTAAAAAACCCCCACGGTTCCCTCCTTGAGATCTTTGATTTCCCTTGCCTACTTTCTAGATTCAGAAAGAAAATTCTTTTCTAATTGTTTTAATATATTTTGTTTTCAGCTACAAAGTCGGCCTCCTTGAACTTGCATTAATTTGATGTGCATCCATCTTAATTGAAGCTGATCCATTTCAGTCTTGGCAGCGCATTGATAATAAACAGGAACCAAACACCATTTGGCAAATTCCAATCTACCAGCAAAACCAGGGAGAAAGCAGAAAACCTGGGGCCATCTCCTGGAATCAGTTCCTGGGCTGCAACTCAATCTTCGTATGTATATGATTTTATTTTATTTTTTTATAGCCATGCATTTATCATCATAATTGTATTTGTAATTTCAAAGGTACATTATCATACTAATGGATGATGAGCACTCAACAGTCACAAGAAATATTTATTGAAGAAGTTCTCCTGTCCTAACAGGGACAGTGTTCCCTAACCCTCATTACGGAAATTGGTTAAACCAAGAGAATATTTCCTTTGTAGTTTCAGCTCTTCAAAAAGCCTTTAATATCCTAAGCCAAAGCAACTGCCCATCAGAAACAGAAAGAGGTACTTTGGTCTCCCATGCCAGCTTTTTACTTATGTCTTCCATTTCATTTCCCCTGTAATATGGGGGTAAGTCTTAGCCAACATCTTCATTTTCATTCATTAATGAAATCATGGTAATATCCCACTTTTCACTTAGCTGTCTCCCAGGCACTTTGGAGGTGTCTGTCACCCTGGTATGTGTGTATATATGGAGAGAGCACTCTGCCCAAAAATGACCAGTCAGTGAGGTTTCTCAATATAAAAAAGGTCAAAGTACTACAGGACTATTATTATCACTTAAAACTCCATGAAGCATTAAAATCATGAGTGTGGCAAAGCTGGAAAACACAACTTGATATAACTGTGTCTGTCAATGGGTTCTGCACTCCCTCACTGCCCCACGCTTAGCCGACATGCTTCTCACCCACACTTCATTTTTTTCCTGAAATAAAAGGTCACTTTGTGCCATGCCAGAAGATGCTCTGCTCATCCACTGTTCTGCTGTCCTTCTCAGCTTTAATCGGCGTAGGTAAACTGCATCCCTAAATAATTTGAAGGGCAATAAAAACAAGCACACACAAAAATTACCGCAGCTTCTACGTTCTTGAAAAGGGGGGAAAAATGTCCTGAAAAGCTCTCTTTATTAATATGAGATGGCAAATATTTTTTGCTGTTTATTAAATCATATGAAAGGTTAATTATGGTTAGCGACTGTGGGTAGAAAACAATTCTTGGAAGATGCTTTTGTAACAACAGGTTGGCAGTATGCAGAAGCCATCTGCTTCCTGCAAATGTTAAGGTACAATCTCAAACTTGTGAGGTTAAAAATTACAGATTGCAGAGTAGTTTGGTAGAAGGAAAATCCATGTTGTGTTGATGTAAAGTTGCTCAGTCTCCTTGACACACAGCCTGGAAGGAATGCCAAGTTCCCTAAAGGACGATGTTTGGCTGGAGAGGACCCTCGCTCGGGGTATTCTGTGCTCACACTGGCTGTCTGCACAGCTAATTAAGTCATTTTTGTGCTGTGATTCATCTTTTTTAATACAAGAATTGGTTTCAAATCCTGACCCGTGAATAGGAGTGGATTGTGGCTATAATATTCTGCTTTCAAGTGGGGAATTCAGCTCCTTCCATGAAGGAAATAGATAAAATCATTATGAAGGAGACACATTCCCGAAACTTGTTGCTTCAGTCCACAATGTGTGGACTTCACCATGGCTGCAAACTCCTCATGGGCAGCACTATCAGTAGGAAAAGAAGAGTTCTCAACTCCATTTTATAAATAGTGATCTGGGCAAAAAGATAGCAAGAGATTTGTCTGTGAGCACACAGGGAGGTTGTGGCTGATGGAATCAAACCCAGATTTTTCAGATTGCAGTGAAGTGCCTTAACCACAAAACCATTCTTCCTCTCTGTGGGTCAGCTACGGTGACTTTAGCATTTGGGCTGGGCATTTAAAGATGTTTATCTTTTTCCAAGGATCAAATTTAATTCTGCTGGATTTTCCACTTCTGGAAAACATCACCCACTTTATCCTTCCCCTCTAGAGATAATGCTGCCCAACTTTGCCTGCTCCCAACCAAGGAAAGACAAATTGGGCCACCTCTTACGAAGGGATGGGGAACTGCCCCCTTCAGTTTTCAGTCAAATAGGGAGAAACTATTTTGGGTTTTTTCAGGCACTCTGACCTAAAGTGATGTCCTGCAACCTTCAGCCCCCTTTGCTGCTCCCCTAACTTACTTACAACCTCTCCCCACACTCATCTCTAGGAGCTGACTGCCAGCCAGTTGCTGTGTAAAAGAGTTCATTTAGGAAAAAATCTGGGGCCTTTTTCCTGTTATTCTACCCTAAACAATTCTGTCAAGGCCATGAATGTCTGCAGGGGTTTCTTCTCCAACACTGCCTTTTTTTTTCTAACAGAGACTTTCCAGCTAGATGACTATTTTTTAAAAGCATCCTGTAAAGTGTTTTTATCTCCTCCTTCTGGGCTGGAGTTGGTGATCCACCCCATTATCAGCACCTCCTGCCAGGAAGGACATCCTGCCATTAAAATCCCTCTGTATGGAGGATAGAGGGGCTGACCTGACCACCCCTGGGCTGTGCTGCAGAGCTCCCAGTCATTCATCACAGCCTTGCTCCCCAGTGCTGGCAGCATCCCTTACCAGGATGGTTAGCAGCAGCAGGACCTGCCCTGCCCTGCATTGTCCCTTTCTGCTGCCAGCCCAGCTGCAGTCTCATTGAAGCCTCTGAAACCCTGAGCTGGGGTCTGCTGGTGGGCTGCAGGTGATGGCATCTTTTATTTCTGGGCTGAAACCCCTGATGGGGAAGAAGGAACCAGCTTTATTCCTCTCCCTGACATTTTGTCAACAGACCTGGACCTTTCTTTCTCTTCTTCTTGGTCTGATCTCTTCAATGAAACTGAAGATCATTTTGGGTAATACCAACTATGCTTTCATCAGGCTTCCTGGAGTGCCCTGCAGGAGTTGGCTGCATGTGAGGGACTGAAACACATAGAAATTAGGGATGAGATGTTTCAATGCCACCGAAGGGATTTGGATGTCCAGCATCCATTAAAATGAGTAACAATTCCTGTCCTGCCCTAAATGGCCGGAGCCCAAATCACTCCACGAGATGGAAACCATCTTGGTTAATGCATGGACACTTAAGCCCTCAGCATCTAACTTCACTTATATTTTATTTCCAGCAAACTTGGTTGATGATGTCCAATGAAACCCTTGCACACCCTTACCCTCTCCCCAGCAGCTCATCGCGCTGTCGCTTGCCAGCTCCACTATCAGGGGAGGGTGATGAAGGTACCTCATTTGTTTGCGAGTTGGAGAATGATGTAAAAGGTTCCTCGTCCATCATGATAAAGGCTTTCAAAAAAAGCCCCAGACAAATGTTCCTTCCTCTCGTTTCGCCCGCGCTCCGTGAGGACGTTTGAAGCACAGGGAAAGTTCAGCGTAGCCATATGTACAGAGGGGCTGCACACAAATCACAGCTACTGCTAATTGGATCCAGAGATCTAATTGGTCCCTCGTGGTGGCACCCTGGGCTGCTCCTGCCTCCCCTGACCTGCCAAGGGGCTCAGCCACTCACAGCACCATCATTAAGCAGAGCAGGCATTGCCCAACCTGAGGGGAAGATGAAGATGTAAAATAATATATAATAATACAAAATAACATAATATAAAATAACTCCAGGTGCTTGCTCTGAGGCTAATGCCTCATCTAGAAAGCATCCCTACACCAAAGCATTGAGAACCCCCACTAAAATAGCCAGAAATAGGATGTTTCCCACATCCCCTTCCTGCCCTAAGTGCAAAGCAACATGCCTGTCTATGTTAGGGACTATTGGTCTTTTTAAACCCTTTTTAGGACCACTATCACCCCATCCAATTCCACATGTGAGCCCAGCCATGAACTCTGGACTTGGATGCTCCCAAGTTACATGGAGCAAAGTCCTGAGGAAATGGGGAGGAAATATCCAAAGTTTGGACTCAGGTCCATTTTAGTTCTGGAAAAGGCTTTGAGTCTTCTTTTATTATGCAAACCTCCTCAGCCAATCCTGATTTTAATAAAGTTGATTAATGATTGTGCTGAGGACAAGGACAGTTATTCCCTGACTTATGCTACGCCGTTTATGGAAGCTGTATCCTTAAATGAATTACTGCAGGGATCATTAAATTTTGACTTAAATTGGACATAGTAAGCTCATTTGAAAAAATAAAAAGCTTAGCAAGTTATATATAAACTAAAGGAAAAATGAATCTCCTCAAGCTGTCTCCCCTCTCCTTCTCAAGCAGGAACCTAAAGGGCAGATTTGAAAAGTGAAGTTTAAATTTGCAGGGCAAATCTTCATGAGGGCACTTTGAAGCTGCATTTGTGCAAGTCTTAATTGAATTATGGGTTCAAAACCTGGACCTTTATGCTCATTGAGTTTAACAGGTCCCCAGATTTGGGGTTGGAAGTAGAAATATTATTACCCTAGAGAAGGAAGGTGAAAACTGCCACCTCTCCCTGTGTGGTGTGGAAGGGGCTGGTGGGAAGCGGGTGCTGCTCCCATGCCCTGCACTGTGGCAGCTGTGGGGACAGAGATCTAGAAAAAAGGCACACTTTTTTTTAATGGAATTGCCTTTAAAAGTCACATTAAAAAAAAGGTTTGATGGCTTTAGGATTTGAGTACTTCCTCACTGAGCGTTTTTAGATGGAGGATGGAGATGCTGGACATGGATTTTTTTCTGCTTTGCAAGCATTTGAAAACAGTTCAGTTAGTTTATTTGGTTCCTCGTGTATAAAACTGCCAACATTACTCCTTGATGCTGAGAATAATCACAGAAATGACCATGGGGCCTTGTGAGGGTGGTCACGGACTGGGAAACATTGCTCAGAAAAGCTGTGGCTGCCCCCGGATCCCTGGAAATGTCCAAGGCTGGGTTGGACAGGGCTTGGGGCAACCTGGGGTAGTGGAAGGTGTCCCTGCCATGGCAGGGGTGGCACTGGATGAGCTTTAAGGTTCCCTCCAACCCAAATAATTTTATGAATATTCATTCATTAAATAAAAAGGACTGCACCTTTGCATATGGATACATTTCCAGCAGAGGGGAAAGACTATAAGCAAAAATAAGGTGATAAAGTAGGGGGGGGGTTTAAGCAACAATATTCAGACCCTTAACATCCAAGCTGTAATCTCCAGTAACATTTATTCATCCCACCTTCCAAATCCCAGTCACACCATCCTGTGAGAAGGGGTGAGCTCAGAGGGTGAAGGGATTGCAACTACCAGCTTCCCATTTCCCATGCCTCTCTGTGTTTTAATTAAAAATCTTAATTAATTAATTTTTCACTTTGTGTCAAAATTCCCTTCAGTGGGCTGATCAATGATGGACATATCTCTTGGGAAAGGCAACTGAAGAAATGCAATATACCTTTTTTAAATTATTCTTATGCAGCAAACTCTAAAAGGCTGCAGTTTACTGCCCCTTCATGGTGACTTGATTGGTCATAGCAGGATTAAGTTTCTGCTCTAATCCAGGAGATCTTAAAGCATATAATAATTAAAAAAAAAAAAAAAAAAAAGGAAAACTGGGCTATGCTTCAGGTATTTGATAATCTATAAATACAGAACCAGTATGTGCTCTGCCCAAAAAAAAAGCTGTAAAATAATGTAAAATTTCAACACCTCCTTGCTTTTTACTTTCTGGCAGAGGGCTCAGCGTGCAGGGGGTTCAGTCCTTTCTCCCTAACACAGAACTGCTTTTCCTCTGGATGGAAATTTCTATTCCATCGCCATCTCGTGGTTCCCTGCAAAAATTGCTGGCTCTGCAGAACGTCTCGCGTTGCTGATGCTGAATTGCACGAAGGCACCTTTTAAAATGCAATATCCACTGGACATGAGGCACATGGGGGATGAAGATTGTGCAGCTGGGCCTGCAACAGGGGAGTTTGGAGGGGGAAATGGGGGCTGCAGTTCCAACACTCAGGAGCTCACATGGCTTTAAGCAGCCATACACTGTCCTGTGTTACACAGAGATCATTGCCCAGTGGATTTAGGGGTTTTTGGTGGATATGGCATAAACTTAATCCATGAGAAGAGCTAGGAGAAAATTCTCCTCCAAATTATGAAAGACAACAAAGCTGTTATTTATAGTGGAATATCTGGCATGCTTATCATAGAAAATTGGAAGGGACTTCCTCTAGTCCAACCCCCCTGCAGTGAACAGGGACATTTTTAACTAAACCTGGCTGCTCCAAGCCTCATCTAACCTGACCTTAAATGTTTCCAGGGGTGGAGTATCTTATGTCTAAGAAATTCTTTTTTTTTTTATTATTTCATTGATTTTTACAACATCTTACTTCTTTGACTAGCTTGAGCTGCACTGAAATAATAAAGAGCAAACTCCAGATTTATGTTTTTTATATTATTGTGGCACTGGCACTGTTTTGGGAATATCACTTACTTCAACCTGTGCAAGCACCCCCTGTGCAGATTGCTGTGATTGTGGGGTTGTGATTGCAGAGAGGGTAGAAGATAGAGGAAGAGCTGCAGAAATTAACATCAGTCTGAAAAATCTCAACTCCAGGCATGCCAGCAGCAGGTCTCCAGTTCAGCCCACTCTGCTGAACTTGTCAAAATTCCCTCACCTTGATTTCATCCTGCTGGAAAAGGAGTCTTTGCAGGAGGCTGCAAGTGTGCCCCTGGTTTTCCTCAGTAAGGCAGGGGGAATGTTGAAGCTCAGCCGGTGGTTGGGAAATTGCCCCCTCTAATACAAGCCAGACCCATGGAAACCCTCCAGGTCTCAAAGTCCCTCCTCAGCCCAAGCAGGACTTTGATGAAGAAAAGCAGAATAAAAGTGAACAGGAAGAAAGCGAGTTTAAATAAGCCCAAACAAGTAACAGCAGATTTTGAGAAAGCAAAGTGAGCAGCTGTGAGCAGCCCCAGCTGTTTCTCTGCCCCAGAAAAAGCCAAGAAACCATGGAAAATGCCCCGTGGTGGGGAATGGCACGGACATCCCCAGGTCTCTCCATAGCCATGTGCATGTGGGCATGAGCACCATGGGCAAGGGAGGACAATGAGTAAATCTGTGAGCAGTTTTGTCAGTGAAGAGTTCTAATGAAGTCAGTGTTTTGCTCAGCTTTGGGGCTTTTTGATGGCAGATTTCCCATTTTTCTGGGAAGAATCCCCCTGAAGACGTTTGCTGGTGGGCTCCCACTTCAATCTCCAGAGACATCAGCTCTGCTACCCCATCTTCATCCCTGCTGTCTCCTTCACAGCCCCTGTTTGCAGCCAGTTGGAGCAAAACACACAGCCCTGTCCTCCCTTGTCTGCCCTCACCATGTTAAGACACAAACAGGGTTTTAGGTCTTTTCCAGCATGGTTCCAGGGGCTTTGTGCTGCTTCCCTCCAGCCCAAGGAACTACAGAGCTCATTTGGGCAGTGTACTGAAAGGGACATTGCTGCCACATTTGGGACCTACTCTTAGGGCAGAGAAAAGGCAGTTTCAGGACCTCAAGAAGAAGGAGCAGTGGTTGGCACAAAGAACCTCTAGAGGGTACCTAATATACATTATTATCAGGCATTTAAAAGCATTTGCAAGAGGTAGTTCCCAGCTTACTTTTCACTCCACCATGGAGCAAGCCTAGAAACAAATGAGGAGCTTGTTCATTTGGACCTTGCTGGAATGAATGGCTTCCTTTATACCAGCTGCCTCTCAGAAATGTTGAGATTTAATTAATCCCTGGCTGGAAATAATGTATAGTATTGCCTAATCTCTAATTCAGGATATCAAGGCTAATGCTCAGCATAAAGAATGAGGTTTGTTGAATGTACAGCTGGAAAATTGACCACAGTCCCACCGGCCTCAGTGCTGCTGCTGGGGGAGAGGAATCATTTGCTGATGGTTGAATTTGGGACTGTATCATTGTGCTGAAGCTTTGCTACAAGCCAAAAGAATGCTACAGCAGTGTGAGTTCCAGCTTCTCCACCCTCCATTTCACTCCTGGCCATGTAGCCAGTCTAGCTCTTGGTGCCACATTACTAAAGTCATCCAAGGAGGAAAAGTCTCTACAGGCATTGATGAGTAACAGATCTATATAATCTTCCTTTAATATAGCCTTGCTAGAAAACCTGCAGGGAAAACTTCAGGCACTGTTTACCCCCTCCCAGCCCCTCCCTGGGAGTCAGGTGCCCATGTCAAGGTGCTGGAGCTCCTCAGAGGGGAGTGAGGCAGCTCCTGCACTCGGCAATGTTGGAGCAAGATGGCTGTGTGTGCTCAGCTTTGCACTGTGAGAGAATCACCTCCTTTTCTGGAGCAATCAACTGGCCTGTGTCTCTTGGGTCACTTTGGTAGCCCTGAGTATTCCTGAGCACTGCTGAGCTCCTGCTGCCAGCTTTCCCTGGCTCTCACACAGACAGAGGGATGCCAAGCTCTGCCCTGGCCTCATCTGCTCTGCTCTCAGTCCACACCTCCTGGTGCCACTCTTCCTCCTCACCCATTGCCCTAGGCTGTATATAAAGGTCTAATCCCAAAGCTGGACCTACAAAGACCTTGCTGCTGGCTTCAGGGTGGATTTTTAAACAAATGATTAAATAACCAGAGGAGAACAGCGCAGTGTCATCACTGAGCTGCTCCAAATTCTGCAAGTGATTTCTTCCTCCCCAGGAGGATGCAAACTGTGAGGAGCTGGGACAGGTTGATGCTTGCCAGTGTCCTTTGACAGGTTTTATCTTCATTTGCATTTTCATAGGTGAGATGAGAAACACTGGCTGGGTTTTGAATGAAAACTGTGGCAGCTTCAGTACAGAACATCCAGATACGTGCTCTGTGTTGTCATGTGCAGACTCCAACTGGAGAGGATCAAAGGAAAAGGGTTTATTTTTGGTTTTGCATCTAGTAATTACTCTGAACAAATGAGCAATGCATCTGAGAAGTAATCAGCAATCTTTTTTCAGGTTTCCATCTGGTAAAATTCTTGTAGGTGCTGTAACTTCAGAATAATTTCAGGCCTGTACTTCTCACTGAAGACTCTGAAGTTGGAGTCAACCAGTGAGTGGAAGAACACAGATTTGCTGTTTTGTCACTCATGACCATTCAGAAAACTACTAAAACAACACTCCTCAGGGCTGTGAACACCTACACCCAGTAGTGCTGGATGCAGTGAGTTTTATAGAGTTCTAGAATATCCAGATTAGAAAGGACTCTAGGAATCCAACTCCTGGGAAAGTAAAAAGAAAAGAAAGAATAAAGGACAACTGAAAGAACAGAAGAAAGAATAAACTAAGAAATGAAGAAATGAAAAAGAAAAGAGGAAAGAAAATATATTCAAGGAGTCAAATTCAAAGAGATATTTCCTTTTTATAACTTGTGAAGTTACACCCAGGGTGAGAGTTCCCTTTGCCTCTAAATCTTGTTCTGCAGTGACAGTGAGACAGCAAAGTGGGGAATGGGGAGGGTTGTGAGGATGAAGGGAAGGATGCAGGAGTCAGAGTTACACTCTGGACTTAGTAGAGTTTGAGTCCTACATGAAGGCTGGAGCCTTGCCATCTTACAGAGTGGAACAGCACTTGAAGAGTGCAAATCCCACCACTTCTCCATGTAGGATTAATTAGCACAGATTTGCAGCTGGTTCCTTGGGAGGCCAGTGGTGATTCTGGGGTGAATTTTCCAGCTTCCTGTGAAACTGAGGTTTCACATCATTCATGACAAGTTCCAGCCACTGAACTGGGGTGTCACAGACTCATGGAAAGGAGTGGGAGCAGAACAGGAGACTTTGGAGCTGTCACTCTTTAGACACCAGTTATTGGAGAGTATTCTGTCCATCATTCTGAATTTAGGCTTGTTTTTGTATGAAAGCAATTGGCTGGCAAGATTGCTGTAAGTATTCCCAGTGGAGTTGTGTTGGGGAAAAAAGGATTCCTTTTCTTAATGGAAAATTTTGACTTTATAACTCAAAACTTGAAAATTTTAGCTGAAAACTGTGAGAGCCTTCCCCAGTGTGACTTCTTGTTTTCCAACAAAAATAAAAGAGCAGAGATGGAAGTGGAAAGTTTCTGTTTTCAATCAGAAGGAAATTTTCCTTTCCTACCAGTTCAAATAGCTGGTAATCTCTAGTCTAGCCTCTCTGCCAGCCTCCAGCTTCCCTGTTGCTCATGGATCAGTGTTTTGCAGGAGGCAGAGGAAGATTTGCAGAGCTGAGAGAGGTCTGTGCTTGGCCACAGCTCTTTCTGAGCATGGACAATGTCAGTGGAGCATTTGCAGCCACATTGCCAGGGATCTCCTGGACACTGGTAGAGATGAGACACCTGCAGCTCTTGAAAAATAAAAATCTGTTTCCAGGCTGTGATCAGCAACAATCTGATTTTCCATGAGAAGGTGGCTCCTAGGTCATGAAATATGGAAATATAAACTGTTTAACCCTGTGTTGTGGAGAGATTTGAGCAGCAGAAGGGGTGAGGTGGTGGCAGAACTGAGCTCACCACAGGCACCTCTTGGAGCTGGGTGCCTTTACCTTAATGAGCCATTTGCATTTGGGGTTTGGGGTTGGAAATAGGGACAGAGGAAAGCTCACCCTGGCTTCAGAGCAGAACTGGTGGATTTGGTGGGGATGCTAAAGGAGCCCCAGAAGTGGCCTCCCCGCTCCTGGCAGTGCCACCACCACCACCTGTGTGTGGTGTCACTGTGGGGCAAGGCACATCCAGTGACCTCCAAAGAAATAACTGCAGTTGTTGGGGATAAACTGTTCCCCCATATCCCATCTCTGCTGAAAGCCTGGCCTGTTAAATGAAACCCATTTTGTTAAGGGTTTTAAATGCTGCTTGCCCATATGCAGAATTATGTCTTTAAAGATTAAAAAATCCAATATAAACAAAATAAATCCAGGGAGCTGAATGCATGAATCATTATTTTAGTACATATTGTCCATTCTAATCTGCAGTCCAATTGTGAAGTCATTCAAAATGCTGCTTCTCAGTAATTAGCAGGAATCTAACTGCGAGCCAATTTCTGATTAAATGTGCTTAAAATCAATAAAACATCATGAGTGATTAGAGTCACGTGTGATTAGCCCTGTCGAACAAAGCAGAATAAGTTATGGCCTCACTTTAACTTGTCAAAAAACAGAACTGGGGGTGGGAATGAGGAGGAACAGCTGATATTTCTATAAAGGGTTTTTCCAGTTCTCTGCCTCTCTCTTCACTCCTTTAGAAAAGTGAAAGGATTGGTTTGTTGTCTGAAAATTACAGGCTGAAGGGGAAAGTTTGGGGTGGCTTTGGCTTCTCTCATGGGTTTGTTTAAGGATATGCTGGGAATGTTGTTTTAGTCCTGCATCACAGCTATGAAGAGTTACCTGCTCCTGGCCTCACCTGTTCCCCAGCTCAGTCCTGACTATTTGCAGAAGGAAATGGCTGTATAATTTTATTTATTTCTCTTTTCTAGAAAGGAGACACAAAGCTCTCTCTCTCTCCCTATAAAGGGAGCAGTGCAATGAGATATCCCCTGTCAGCCATGAAAGTAAAGAGCAACAGCTCAAGCCCAGGTGTTGATTGAGCAGCGCTGGAGGCTGAAGCAGCTGCTGAGATGGTTTCTCTCCATCCTGCTGCCATGAACCCGGGCACCCACAACGCTCCCACCCCGGGGTCTCCTGCATACAAACCACCATCTCCTCCATCAGCCTGGGGTCCAGCCCGAGGTGCTGCCCACAGAAAGTGGCTTTTTGGGCAAGCAGCTTTTGGCAGCGTGTCCCCCCATGGCGGCAGCTCGGGCCGGGGGTGGAGGCGGTGCCCGCGCCCGGCTGAGATCTCACGTGGGGGCTGTGTGGGGTGTGAGAGCTTCTCTGGAGCTGGGAGCTTGGCAGGGCTCAACAGCAAAGCTTCCCTTGACGTCAGGAGATGGAGAACAACACGCATTTATAGCTACAGCTTCTTCCCTCACAGCTGTGTGGCTGCATCCCACCGGCTGGACCCTCGGGGGAAAATCCAGCTCTGAGCTGCCTCTGGATCCAGCCCTAAGAGTGATGCTGCTATCTCAGTCAGCACAGCAAAACCCACATCCACAACGTGCTCAGGGTGATGGGTGCAGAGGGGAGGCTTGGGAAGCATTGTCCCAAGTGTATTTCTGCAGACAGACTGTGTTTAATTGTCTTGGTTTGTGGCCTATTTGAGAGGACATTGGTTTTTTTCAAGAGTACATCCACATGCTTGTCTCCTGCTCTTGGCAAGGTTCTGGTCTTCCACCAGTGAAGCCAGATGATATTTATATTATTATTATTATTAGTAGTAGTAGTAGTAGTAGTACTAGTATTATAATAAATTCCCAGGAAACTCCCCGTTTGCCTGTCCCATGGGACAAGGGCTTGTGACTCTATGTCACACCTGGGAGATGCAATGAGCCATCAGGGAAGGCCTGGGGAAAGACTTACAGGTACAGGGAACCTTCTTCTAAGAGGAGTCTGCTGTGGGCAACCCCACCATCCCCAAACACCACGCTGAGCTTTGGGTTGGTGTGTCTTCCAAAGGAAATGGTCTTGGAAGCCTCCAGTTGAAATGAAAATGAAAAGAAAGTTCATTAAATGGTGACTGGAGTCCAAATTAGTAATACAGAGTCAGCAAGGGTAGGTTGTGAACCATGATGTGCTGGTGGTGGCTCAGCACTGCTAGCAGGGATAAGGCACCTCGTTTGCCCTGCCTAAATTCCCTCTCTTTTACAGTTTTTCTTACTGCTTTTCTTGCAAGCTGCTGGTCTTTAATGGCAAAAAAAAAGTGCTGAAACAGAGGAGCAGATCCTCAGCAGATATCCATGGCAGTGGCTGATTTGCCCCCAAATTACAGCAGCTGAGTCCCAGAGTCTGCTGTGCTCCAAGGGATAAATCACCCTGTGCTGACCTCCTGGATGCAGCCTCAGTGTGGAACCATCTGTGCTCATCCCTGGTTCCTTGGTGTGTGTGTGGGGAGATCTGCTGCTTGAGGTGATGGGGTTCAGGACCATCCAGCACAGGGTGCTGAATAAAACCCAGGGCTGGATGTGGGAATTACATAAATCAGCTAATTATTCCTCTCCCTGAGCCCCCTGTGCATAGTTTGGTGTCTGAGCTGGGGTTTTTTGCTTTTCTCCAAAGCAGCTGGAGATGGGATGTTGAACATGGTGTGTTATTGCTCCTAATGGTATTAAAGAAAAACATCTCAAGCACTGGTTGGCATGTTTTGATTGTATGTGAGGGTAAAATGAGTGCCAGATTTGGAGCAGGGAAGACTTTCCTCCAGATCAGATTAGCAGGAGTTGATGGGGAGGTGAAGCAGGGATTTGGGGGGAACACTGGATAGAATCTCTCTCTTGGAGTTAATTTAGCATTTTCACTGAACAACTCCCCGCTACAGAATACCAGAGCCTTTGGTGGTTCCTTTTCTTTCTTCCTTTGGTGTTACTATTTGTGGCTTTATTTATTTGTACTAAAAGCCTTAAGCTCGTTATGGCATTTTTGCAAGTGTTTCTGTGGCTTGTGTTGAGTGAGTGTGTGCAGAGCAGTTGTTCCCTGGACTTTTGGATTAATGTTTGTCATATGATTGCCTGTGATTTCATGACCTCTGTGGCTGAAGTGAGCCCTGAGGGGTTTTTTATGTATGTGCAATTTAGCTTTTAATTAAGGCCTTGTTATCCAGGGAGTTGCAGCTTGGTTGGCTCGCATGCCCCAAGGTTCTCCTGGCTTGATACTGAAGTAAGGTAGCCCATATTTGGAAATATTCAGCTCATTTCTCTTGTTTCAGTTTTCCAAGCTGTTTGAATTAATCTTCAGTCTTCTCTTCCAATGTTTACTGAAGAACAGCAGTTTTTTTTAACACTCCCTTGTATCACACAGTGTGATCAGCCCAGCTCAGACAATGTGCATTCATGCTGGGGTCTGTTGCTCATTTAGCAGTCTACAAACTCCTAATGAAGTGCAGATGCACTGGGGAAGATCCTTCCTCCACGGATGAGCCCTGGATCGGGATGAGCCGAGGAGCCGTGGCGAGCAATTCACAGAAGCTACTTGCAGGCATTGTAGAGAGAGTAGTTTTACTTTTTTTTATCTTCCTATTGACTCCTGTTTTTCTTTGCTAAATGGTTCATCAGGTCCCTGTGTATAAATCTTAAAATGTGTAGTATACCTGGGCATAAAATCTCTCTTTTTGCAGGAACATGAGTGGTTTCTGTTGGTGCAGGTTTTGGGTGCTCAGGCTGCCTCATGTGCACAGAAGTGATTGCCAGAGTGGACTTCCTTTGCATGCACTATCTCCCTCATCTGTCTCTGGATACCCAAAGAATTGGGGACTTTGACAGATGCCTGGCTGCAGATTAATTGCAGATGACTGGAGGAGAGAGGTACCAGAGCCTTTCCCCCTTGCTCCTGCTGCTCCCCAAAGCAGGAATTTACGTGACAGCAAGTTCCCAAGATGCCACCACACTCAGCTGTTTTACTAAAGTAGCCTAAAGATTACTATTAGCAGGTTTTCACACATCTGTCTTGGAGTCATTTAGCATAAGGGCAACTCAAGCTGGATTTTAAGGCTGTGGTTCAGTATATAATTCTGGATAATCCTATGCCATCTCTATGAAGTAGTAGTGGACGTGCCTCACATATCTGAATTTCCACCCCAGGCCAAATTTTGACAGCCAGGAGGTGCTGAGATATTTGTAGCCAATGTTTTTATCGACAAAATGCAGGTTTGTAAAATCAGGATAGAGTTCTGACCTCAGATTTGGTGCATATTTCAATTTCCTTGTATGTTAGGTGGGCTCTAGCATCTCCATCCTGACCCAGTTTTAATAGTTTAGTGTCTCATTCTTGGAGAGTGCTTTTTACTGATGCCTGTGATTTAAAACTGTTTATTTCAGCCTCTCATTTTTCCACGAGCTCAATGGTGAGATGTTGACCTGGGTGCTGCACTAATCTAATAATCTTTAGAAATCATTCTGGGGTGTTTAATATTCGCACAGTGGCCAAACTCCGAGTTCAGTCAGTCGTAATCATCACACTGGAGCATGGTCAAGATGCAAAGTTTGGCCTGGACCCTGTGGCCATCTGGTTGCAGGGAAACCAGCTGCCTCTCGAGCTAAAAATGCCCTTCATCCATCATGATAAATCCCCTTTTCTACTAAATAACCTTCATTCTGTAGCCTGCCTCCCTGTTTGTAAATGGCCATACTCTTCAAACAGGATTGTTGATGGTATTTTAGGTTTCATGAGTCCTCTTGGGGAAAAATCACACCAGATACCCTGGCAATAAGGGGGGATGGATCAGCCAGACCTTGCAGAAATCTGTGACCAGGTCCATGAACCTTGGTGGCATCACCTGGGAAGGCAGGTGCCTGTGAATTGTTTGAGCCAAGGGGTGTAGAAAGGCACCTGTGAAGGGACAGGACTCTCCCAAAGGAAAGGCACATTCAGAGCACTTCAAATTTTATTTTTCTGTGATACAGGAGAGGAGTCGTGCCTCCCAACATTGACTTCTCCACTGGTTGCTAACTGAGCGAAAGAGATGCTGGTGATGCAGGAATTACCCCCCACTAAGTTCAGATGCCTCAAGTAGCTCAAATAAATAATGGTTTAGTCACTCATTTCTCTCCATTGATGCTAAAGGGGATCTAGAGCACCAGTTCCAATGTAGACATCAACCCTGGAGACATCTAATATCCCTGGAGATGCGAATCTCAGCTGGGCTGCCTCTGCCTCTAAGCTTGAATATGAGAAAAGAGAAGCCAGGCTGAAATCAAAGGCAATTAGAGACATAAAACAGAGGCAAAATGTCAAGAAAGATAAAAGACATTAGGTGCCCATGGTCCTGGGAAGCCAAGGGCACCCATCTGAAAATGAAGCAGCAAAACATTTTCTCTGCAAGAAAGCAGCAGAGAAAAAGGCAGACTTGGACCAGCGCAGGAGGAGAAAAATTTCCTTTCAACACTGAAAGTAACAGTTTCTAAAATCCACCTTCTCTGTCCCTCCCAAAATGTAAATGCTAGTAGTTACCCCTGTGAAAATCTGGAGCAGTTTTGTGGTAGTAAGTAGCAGATTCTTGGCTACTGAAGCCTCAGTGTGGCAGATGGGTTTTTTGGAAAATGACACTTGCGCAGCCCAGCTGGTAACCACAGCTGAGATCTCCCTCTTGGAGATCTTAGAAGTCAACGGCTGCATCGGCTTTGATTTCACTGGAAGCAGTGGCTGGGCTGCTGGAAATTGCACCCAGGTGTGAGGTGGAGAGGTCAGACTTGGCCAGCAGCTCCCAGGGTGATAACTGACCCTTTTCAGGCAATCCAGGCAATTCCCCCTGTTTACCAGGAGAAATGGCTGCGTTAACTGTGATGCTGCCGGAACCCCTGGCAAAGATTTTTTGCCTTTTTAGGTGAGCATTAAAAATGTTTCCTGCCCTGGATTTGGGTGATATTTTTGGCTGATGGTTGAGCACGTCTGCCTGTCGCTGTCCAAGCCCCCTGCTTTGGAAAGGCCAATCTGCTGCCATCCTGCTGCTAAACCAAGCCAGGAACAGGCATTTTCCACCCCCCAGCAGGAGAGGTTGGCTCTAGGAAACAGCTCCCTTCTGAATCACACGAGAAACTTGGAATATTAAACAATTTTATTGAATAAAAGGAGAGCGGATTGTTTTGTCTCACATGTGGCAAAATGGAAAGCAGTCAACAATTTCCCTCAAAAGTAAACAACACAGCATAGGGCAGCTCTGCTGAGGCTGCTGTTGAAATCTTCATGCTCCCAGAAAATGTGGAAGCAGTGTTATTTTCAGCTGGAGGGGGAGAAGCGTGTGGCACATCTGACCAGTTGCACTTGCCTCTGACTCAGAAACACCAGCTGAGTTTTGACTTTTCTCTGCTGAGGGCTGCAGATTGTTCCCCCAGTAAAAATGACTTTGTATTTGAAATGCTTCTTGCACCAAGTCTCCCTGAACCCAACAATAAATAGAAGGACCTCCAAAGTGTTTTCAGCATCACCTGCAAACAGTTTTTTTTTGTATTTTAACTTTCCTTGAGATGAAGAAAGCACAGCTTGCTTTGTACCATCTGATCTGACTGCTATTTAACCCTCCTTTTCCAATAGTTTCTGTGTTCTCAAACTTTGTCTCTAAAACTTACTTTTTGTGCCCATGCCATATGCACACCCACCTGGATGTGTTATGTGCTATGTTATGTTTTATGCTGTGCTAAGTGCTATGCACACACACCTAACCATGATGTGTTATAAGTAGAGATAGCTGTGGATTTTCCATCCTGTCATTTTCCAACTGAAAAAGTACATTCAAAAACATCATGTTTTGCTGTTGAAAAAATAGAAATCTTTTTCCCCTGCATGTACAGCCCCCAAATAAAGCCATCTTTGAGAAAATTGAAATAAAATATTTCATTTGGGGATGGATTGATTGTAATTAAAGTATATATAATGTTTCAACTAAAAGTTTTCTTTTTCATCATTTCAACCAAATGTTGAACTGCTCTTGCCAGTGGTGAAACCAGGAAAAGTGAGAGCTCTGGTTCAGTCCTGAACTTTCTCAAGAGAGATGAAGTCTCCCTTCACATGGGATGCAGTGGTCATTGCACCATTAGGAGTGATGGAAGTGGCATTTGGCTGAGGCCACAGACCTATGGGAAAGGAAGAAGCCCTGATTTTGTGACTGGGATTTTGTGTTTCACATCATTGCTGCCAGAGAAAGAGGCAGTGCTGGGCTGCTCCTGAGGGTTTGGGTCCATGAGATACTTCCCATTGCCCATGGGAACAATGGAGGTGGTCTTTGGTTTGCCAAAATTGCCCGTGTGAGTGTTGCTTTAGAGGGGATGTGTTGCAGGGGGAATTGTCATTTTCTGCTTTAGGAGGGACTAAAGAAGTGACTTTGGATGACTTCCACTGTCAGAGTCAAGCTGTGGATGAAGAAGTTGTTTGATATGTATCTAGTCTCAGTTTATATTAATCTCCACAATAAAGCAAGGGAAGTACTTGCCCTTTTAAAATGTAATTACAAAAATCGTTGCTGTCCAGTCAGAAACTGGAGATCAGCACTGGTGATTCTGCTTTGCCTTCAGAGCCCTAAAGCACTTTGAAACACAGAGTGATCCTGCTTCTACCTGTAGGAGTTCACAGTTGTCCTCCAAGGCAGGAGTTATTTGGATTATTTAATTTTCACGAAGGAGATTAGTTGATTAGTTTGGGGGAGGGGGTGTTTGTTTTGTTGATTTGTTTTCCTCCTAAAAATAATTTTATTTTTTCATCTAGGCATGCTGGAAAAGGAAAATTATCTATTCCATAGCTACAGGCTTGTCTGTGATCTAGTTATGTCCTCTGAAAATTGCCTCAGCTTTCAGAAATGTCTGTTTTAGAGAAAACATAACATTACAGCTGTTTTGCAGTATTTAAAGGGCAGAAGCACCTAAGCTATTGCTCCCCTGACTTCTGTTTCCAATGAGTGAAAATTGTCTTACAGACAGAATATTGCTGATCACCAAACAGTGCAGAATTGTTGTTTGATTCCTATTCTCTAACAGGGATGCACCAAAAATAGAAACAGCTGCATCTTTCAATTGAGTGAAATTTGAATAATGTTGCTGTGCTGGAAATAAAATAGAAAAGCCACATGCAATGAAGGGTTTTATCTGGTAGGTGCAAATAAGACCAAATTTTAGTTTTCTGTAGCAGATCTAGTTCTAGATTTTCTGTGACCCAAAACTCACAAACATTTTAATCTGGGTTCTAGTTTCATATAAACACTGGTACAAAGGTTTACCTTGCACTGCTCAAGGAATGCTGGCTGTGGATAGGTGTACAGACCAGTAATTGCCAGATGATCTCAGTGAGATGTTAGATCAAGAAATTAAGACAGCTGCTTTTCTTCCTTAATCCTGTTCATTTGACAGCTTTTAATACATTTACTGAAAATAGTGGATTTTTTTCCTAAATTTACAGTTTTTAAAATGCTAGCCATTCAAGAACACCTGCAAGCTGTAATTCTGGGGGTTTACACATCTCTCCTACATAGGAATAGAAGGAAAGTAGCCCCAAACCCCAGGCCCCTCTATGGTGATGCTCTGTGCTGTCCTTGCCTGTAAGGCTGAGCCTGCAGGTGTTACTTTGCATGGATGTTGGACCAGCTACAGGTCCCTGGCACACAGCAAAGCTGTTATTTGGTAAACAAGTTCTTCTGAAACAGTCGAGCTGAAAGCAATTTCTGCACACGAAATGGATAAACTAAGTGATTTGGGTCTTGCAGTACATAAATATCTTCAAAGACGCGGGTCCTGGTGCAGGACAGATTGTGGTGATTGCCCAGCACGTGGCCATGACACCAGTGCTCCTTGCTGTGCTCCACAGGACACAACAGACAGGGAAACAGCTTTCCATCCTGCTGCAGTCCTGCCAGAGCGAGTTTGTTCCTCCAAGTCTGCCTAGGACTGCTTGGAAAGCTTTGGAGAGCCCTTCTTACTTGGTTTGTTGTCTCCCCACGGGATCACACCTGTGCTGCTCCCACCCTCCTGTTCCTCTCAGTTTCTGTGGGTCCCCAGGACATCCCAAAGGTTGTCCCTCTGCAACATTTACATCTTTCACATACTTGGGCTCATTTGTCATGTCCCTCACTTTACTCATTGCATGGTGATGCATATTTACTAATTCTAACATTTCCTTGTTAGTCATTCCCTCCAGGCCCATTAATCACTATAAATTCCCAAACGAGAGGCTGCAGCACATCGTTCCTTCCAACAGACAGCTGACACGTAGTAATTAGGCAGCTGAACATAAAAATAATGAGGCTGAGGCTCCCGCAGATCTCCTTCCCCCTCTCGGCACCTCGGGGGCAGCCTCTCTGCAGCCACCACTGCACAAGCTGCTCCCCAGCACGGATGTGCCTGTTTCCCTCCCTTTTCCCCCCAAACCTGCTCTCTGATCCATTGGAGAGGTACCCAGGCATTTAGCTTTGTGACTTCTGGCGGTATTTTTCCATGCATCACACCAACACACACTGAATTATTTAATCTCTCTGCCTCCCCTGTTTCCCCGTCATGCAGGGACTGGTCCAGCTCCCGTTGTTCATCTCTACCTGCTGCTCCAGAAAATCCTCGTGCCAAGCTGCCCTGCCAGCTTGCTGCAGCCTCTCTAACTCAGAGCACACTCTTGGAAATAAATGCATCTTCTCACAACGGCTTCACTCCCTGAAATAAAGAGCGTGATTCAGGCAGGGGTTTGACTGCCATGTGCAACGCAGAAATGGTCTGAGAGACCAAAAGGCTCTTTGTGTCCAGACTAATTTCCCTGTTTTCTTGTATTCTCCCTCCTTTGCACAGTTAGGGAGCACTTTTAAGGAGCAGTTCTGCAGTCTTTTTTCCTTTTTTTTTCCTGTGGTGATCACTTTTGCTTGCCACAGAAATACCTTGGAAATTGAGTGCCCGTGGAGAGGGACACAGCACCATCCACTCCAAATTACACTGCAGTGTCCAGCATCACTGGCCAAACTAGAGTTAATGAGAATTAGGAAGAAACTTCCCCTGCAGCTCTTTTTTCCTCTCCTGCTTCTTTCTGAAGCAATGTGTCTTGGCTGCATTTGGCTTTAAAAGACCCTTGATCTGCTTTGTTTATGGTAATTTCTTTATTCCTGAGAGAGAGAGAGGGAAGGCAGCACCGAACGGATATTGTTCTGGGACTGCAGATGGGCAGATGGTTTGAAAAAACGATTGCAAGATTTCACTTGCACTCTGGGCCTGTCTTTCACATTTGGGTGAAAGACCAAGTTTTGTCTTCTGTCACGGGAAGCCTAATTTAGATTGCCTAAAACTTGAAATCAGTTTGAAGACAAATCCCCAAGGTCAACGACTCCACAGATTTGGAGGTTAAGGAATTGAGGTTAAGAACTGACAAACGAGGAAGCCAAGGCAAGATTATGGAAATGAGGATCTGTAGCAAATTCTCTCTTGTTTCCCCCTTGTAACCTCCTAATGACATTAGTGCCTGTCTTTGACAGTCCCTTCTCAAAGGGGAACTTACTTGAGCACTAAAGACGCTTTTATGAGTCCCAGAGACACACACAGGAAAACGTGTAGGCAAATCTGCTAAGACCCAGATATGGGACACAGTCCTTAAAAGCCCTGCACCGACTTAAAAGAAATGACCTGAAAAAAGGGAGACAACAAAACACCCTTGGCAGCTGGGTCCCCACCCCTGTATCCCCATCCCAGACCCTGTGCTGAAAGCAAACATCCTTTTTTTACCACCACGCTGCTGACTGCACACAGTTAAAAATTCAATCTTTGCATCTCCCCAGTGAGCTGGAGCACTTCTAGTGTCCCTTCTCACAGCTGTGAAGCTGTGATTCAGAGGGCTTGGAGCCAACACCATAAACCAGCACCTAGTAACACTGTCCAGCCCAATCCACCATCTCTCTAGTCCTTGGAGCAACTTATCCTTTTTGTAATGCAGGTTTTTTTGCTTATCCCAGCACTGCTCGGAGATTGCTGAATTCATTTACTCCAGGGAGAGTTTCTGCACATCTGGTCCGTGGCTGGAAATGTTTTTTCTGTATCTCACCCTTTTTCACCAAGGAACACCATGTGAAGCTTGGGCTGGATTTGTCTCTGCAGGTGGTGGTTCTTTGACTAAAACACAAGACACATTTTCCTGCAAGGCTGTCTCACCCCAAGCACTGCAGCTTGGTTGCTGCAAGAGAAGTTTCATCAAACCATTTCTCCCACTTTTTCTCTTGATCATCCCCTCTAAAACTACTCAGAGAGCTGTTCAAGAACAGCTAGGTGGGTAGGAGGCATTTAATGAAGATGCCTTTGCTTACCCATCAACTTGGAGCGCAATGGTGCTCACTCCTTGTCCCCTTCTTGTCTGTACGACTTTTCTAACAGTGCTGGTGAGCTCAAGCCCCTTTTTCCCCTGTGATTAGATGGCAGAAAGCAAGGTGAACTTTCTCCTTTTCTTTTAATATGTTAGCCAGCTATGGTTAATGAAAAGCTGAAAGATAATTTTTAACTCTAGAGTGAATAAGATATGGCCTTAAAGGGGAGTAAAGTATCCCTGAGGATGGTGGCAATAAGTATGGATAAATAATATAAATGGCTGTTTGGGAAGCACCTTACTCACCTGTCTAAAAGACTTACCATCCTGCTGATCTCAGATGGATGAATTTATGGCCTTGTTATAAATTTCCTGATGCCTCAGCTTCCTAACCTTGAAACATTCAAAGTAGCTATAGCTTTACAAATATATATATATTTTTTTTCAGAAATAGAGTTTTTCCATCTGTTTGTTCCATTTTCCCATCTGTTCCTCCAGCCTCATAGTCTTTTTCAACCTGTTTACAAAGATTGTCTTTAAGTGAATATATATATATAACTTATGTATAACTTATATATAACTCTTTTTTCTATTCCAGGACAATTGTTTCTTTCACAGTGGTTTGGTTTGTTCTTAAACTGCCTCTCTGAACTTCTCTGGGCACATTTTTTGCTAATCCATTTACCTTTCCAATATGCATTGGGATCCTTCAGTGTGCTCATTACACTTTGAGGCCACTGGGAATTCTTGTCAGATGTAGGGTGATCACTGTGGCAGGGCCAGACCATGAGCTGCAGCCATATCCCAGTGAGAAAGCCAGCACATCCCATGGATGTGGCATTCTGGTGTCCATCTGGGTGCCACAAAGATGGGTGACACCAGGGAGTTCTAGCAGACAGCCCAGTTCCTGTGCCCTCTCCCACAATGTCAGTCAGTACCTGCTCAGGGGCATTTTCTGCTCTCATGACCCAGGTGAAGATGGCCTTGTAGCAGCTCCCAAGGCTCAGCTTTCACTGAAGAACCTCTAGTATCTCCTGAGTAGTGACTAGGTAGAGATTAAGGTACCCAACACAGTCCCCAGCCTGACCAATCTGGAAAAAATTCCCTGGAATCAGCAGCCAGTATTGTATTACAGTTAGATCAGAAGCTGGACTGGATTTCTCTCTGTTATTTGTCTGAGAGGCACAAGTAAGCACCCTCTGAGAAGGGATCATTTCTGCTACAGAGAGAGAACAAATCTGAGTCTCTCCGGGCCACCCAAAAAGTGATTTTTGATTTGTCAAAATAATCCTTTAAGGAGAGGAATTGAGAGCTTGGAAGATTTCCAAAAATGTGTTAATCTACACTTTTTTAATTTCTCTTTTTATGTAAGGAAGGGGGGAAACTAATAATAAGCTTGTAAATCATGTGGTTAAGTTTAAAGAAAAATGCTTTGGGAAAGTTTTCTAGCCTCCTGCAAGACATTTTGTTTTTATTCCTTCTGTCTCCACAAGACTTTTGCCTTCTACTGTTTGCCAGCAGGACTGGAAAAATTCTACTGGTCCTGTCATCACAAGGGACGCTTGTGGAATTGTTTTATTGTTACCCTTCTCCTTCTGGTAGGATGAGATCAGTCCCTTCATTTAGCCGAAGTCAAGGCATCTTCTCTCTCGTTCCAGATGTGCCAAGCTGCTTGTAAACAACGAGGGCTGCTGTTAAATTGTGGGGTGTTCCTGAGCCTCTGAAGGTTGCTGTGCTCCACCCTTCAGGTAAAAGGGCTCACAGGAAGCCTTTGGGACAGAGGAGACCGCAGTTCCACTTTCCATGCAGGGGGATTTTCCCAGGAGGACTCACAGCAGACTAAAGGCAACATTGATGTCTTTTGAAGGTTTATCAAGAGCATCTTGCTACGGCTGGGGAGGGGGCAGCAGCCTTTGCAGCAGCCCCTCTTGGTCTTGGCTTTATTTTAGGGTGGTCTTGTGGCCACTAAGCAGACATGAGCAATAAATTTACCTCCAATGGCTGCTGTTTTGAGCTGTTTTGGGGATTTTAGGCACAAAAAGCCAGTTCTGTGTTTTATAGCAAGCCCAAGGCCTCACCTACCAGCTCAGCATAGAAAGGTTACCCATTAATAACCTGTGTTGGTTGGGTTCCCTTTGTTCCCAGAAAACAAAGGCTCTGTGTTCACAGCTAAATCCCCCATCCAAGTGTTTCCTGTAACAAAACAAAAGCCTGCTAAATAGGAACGTTTCTCCCTCTGGGAAACGATGCATTCCCTCACGTTCACGGTATGCAGTGTTCCCTTAGTTCACTGATTTTGTTACTTTTTACAGTTCAGTTTCCATACGCTGCTGCTCATGTGTGGTGCCAATGCTGCTGGTGATGAATTTCTCGCAGAGCTGACTTGAGCAATGTCTCTCTGTAGTAATCATTTTCTGTCTCCCCAGCGTTTAGCTGAGTACATCGTCTCCAAGACCTTTCACCAAGCATCCATCAGCAAGGAGTTCAAGCTAAGCAAGACATTACCCCGTTCCAGAGGCTGAGCAAATCACATGCCTACCCTGTAACTAATTACTTCTATTGGCTGATTGGTTTTTAATGCATCTGTTTTACAGGTAAACAGATTTATCTTAGGAAGGCATAGGTAATAATGATGCTAGTTTTTTTTTTTATTCATTGCCTTCCATCAGAGACTGAAGGCCTGGATCATAAGATGGGTGTCATTCAGCTGTACAGTCCCTTGATTTTTGTACCTAGGCAGAGTGGGCATCTGGGATTGCTGGGAGTGATTGGAAAAGCCTAAAAAACTTGTGGAGCCTTCTAAAAAGATTTCATAAATGGATGACATTAACCATTAACACGTGGTTTCCAACCCCAGCTCCTCATCAACCTCCCCTTTATAAAACAGAATTTTTTGTAACTGTCAGAGTCCCTGGAGAAGCCAGTTTCTGGTGCAAGGAGCCCACAACATGGATCTCACATGCAGACAGGACAAGAGCATCAGCCGTTGGTGATGTTCCACTCACCCTCCTGATCCCAGGTGCAAATCTGATCATGGATATCTTGCAGACATCTCAGCAACTGCTCTGGCAACTGTGATGCTGCTTGTACATTGGTTGTATTGCAGGAACACTCAGAAATGTCCCAGAGCACACAACCCATGGATCAAGGGGACCCAAAAATCAGTGCTTGGCCCAAAGTACTTTAAGATTGAAACACCAGAAGGGTAGATGGAAGCACTGGAGATGGAAAAGCTCTGTTCATTGATATAATTTAGATACAATCAGGGGATTGCAATAAAGGAATGGATCCTGAATATCCAGTTCAGGCTTACAAATTAGGGAAAGGGAAGAAATTCACCAAGTTAAAATTCTTGGACGGAGCTGTCAAATATGTACATGGAAAGGTAAAGCCATGGGCAGAGAGCAGTGTCTTGGTGATGTCCTCATCCACACCACTCCTGCATGTGTTTTTAACTTGTTTTCAAAGAAGTGTGAGTCTTAAAACCAAAAATCTATTGCTAGAGGTACTCAAGAGTGGCAGTGGCTGCCTTCAATCTATCATGGCCAGCCTTGGAGACCTGAGCCGGGGTGAACCCAACAAGAACTCACCAGTGTCCATATGTAACAGACCTGCTCAGGTGAAAGTGTGGCTCCCCCATTCCTGGACTTTTCTGCTTTGGAAAGACCCTTCTTTTTCTTTCCACCACAGCCAAAAAAAAAAAAAAAAAAAAGAAAAAGAAAAAAGAAAAAAAAAAAAAAGAAGAAGAAGAAAAATAGAAAAGAAGGGCTTTCAGGGTAAATTTTACCAGGGCCAGGTTTTCCTGCCCGCCATTCCAGGGCAGGGGGAAGGAGGAAGACCTTTACCTGCTGCTCACTGCCGGGCAGGGGGCACCACGAAGGGAACAGGACGCAGCCGTCTGGCGGCAGCTTTTTTCGGCTGTATTTCGGCTCGCCTGCCGGGCTGGGGTTGCAGCTGGCTGGCCTGATCTCCTTCCCTCCCACCGGCTCTCACTGGGAGCAGAACATGCCTTCTCCTGCTGATTTCTGCTTGCCATATTGATTGCAGCAGGGTATAATGGAGACAAGTCAGGCAGAAAGCCAGCCACCCTTGGGAATGATTAAAGAGCAAGCGGGAAAGGATAGAAGTGAAGAAAAACAGGCTGACACTTAGGACGTGGTGGATTTGGAGCAAATTATGCCCTTTTCCCCACCTCACCCCTGCGAGGTGCCTGGGATGGTTCAGCGGCACCTCTATTTCAGCTCTGCCCAAAAGAAGCATCATATCGACCCCCATGAACGCGGGGAATAAAATCCCCAGAACGTGTACAATATCCCTATTGTGCATGGATTTGCAGCCTGATTATTCAGACCATAGCCAAGGAAAGGTAAGGCTATGACCCATTGTTTTCCTGCGATCAATTGAATACTGTCATTTGCATTTAAAACGCTCTAAATTCGCACTGTCAATATGCCAAACAGCTGCTCGAGCTTTTCAGCATTCCATGGTGACAATCACACTATCATACATCATTGGCACCAGGATTTGCAATACTCTCAGTGTCAAAATTTTGTGGGGTTTTTTTTTTAAGAGGAAAAAAAAAATCCTCCCCTCCCCCCAAAATACCCAAACCTGTGAAAAATCCACTTTTAAAATGATGGCGTTGGATGCTGCTAAGCAGGCCTTCACAGATGCCAACATATCAAAATTCATCTCTTTTCTTCCTCTCCTACAATTAAAAGGTAGTTAAGAAAGAGGCTGTTCCTGATAGACCCACCTTCTGTTTTCTCCTTTGTATGCGTATTATTCATTAGCAGTCTAATAAGAGTTTCAAAATGCTCTGTGCCTCTGCCAGCAGGGCATATGTATGTAGACATGTGCTTGTGACAGATAAGTACATAAACAGCATATTGGCACCAGAAAGACATCTGTGCCTAGAAAAACGCTTGTGATATGTACATAAATGACATTTTAGCTCTAGTCAAGTCCTTGTGGCTTTGAGAGGAATATGTGACTGTACTCTTCTCTGTGAATACTGAAAAGGTGCGCCTTAGACGGGAGAGCTTTCCCGAGGTTTGCGGGGAGCCGGAGGATGCGGAGCAGCCCGGGTTGCGGCAGACGGAGGGAGAGCCGTGCCAGGGGAGGGTGGGCGCTGCCTCTGGCGCTGCCGTGGGCGCGGCCCCGGGGGGAAGCTCCCGGCACCCCCAAATCCCACTCTGCATCCTGCATCCGGACGGGATGTGCCTGCAGGGCGGCGCTGGCAACGGCGGCGCAGCTCCCGGGAGAGAAGGGAATAAAATCTTGGACCAAAACGCCAGGGGTGATACAGGGTCGGGGGCACAGGGAGCGCTCCCTGCAGCACTTTCTGCTAACTGCATTTAATTAGCTGGCTCAAGTCTGAATGTGACCCCTTCACAACTGGCTTCTACAGCAGAAAAGGGACATTTTGGACTCTAACAGAAGGAGACTGAGCATCCCATCTTCTGGGATCCTCCCCAGATGGCACAGGCAGACACTGTAGGTCTGCTCACACCACTTGGTTTAGGCTCCTAATGCCTCAGTTTGCCCATTCCTGGTGACAGCTCCCTGAATTGGAGCTCTAATGAGCACTGGAAATTACACTGAGCACAGGAGGTTACAGCTCAGAAGTCTACGGTCCCAGGGAAACCTAGAGATTACTTGCACCTAGTCTGGGTGAGGGAGGAGAGAGAGAGAGGGAAGATGCAAAATTGGAGGCACTTTAGTATTCACCAAACACACACACAGCAGTAAATATGGACTTGGCTTACTGATTCTGGGCATTGAAGCCAAAGTCTGGGATATATGGGAGCCCTTATGTCCCAGTGAAATAACCCAAGTAGGGAATTTCAGACTGAGTTCAACCATGTCTTTCCTGAGTTCACCCCAGGTTTGGGTGCCCCAGCACTCTCCATGCCTGGCTTTCTGAAATTACAAAACCCCTGTAGATTTCATTTGATCCAGTAAAGTAAATCCTGAAAGGAAATGAGTGTCCTGATCTGCCATTGAGTCCAGGTTCATGAAGACTCACCTGTGCTGGACCATGAAACAGCAGCTGCACCTGCCTGAAAACCTTCTGGAACGTGGATCGGGGTGGTCGCTGCTGCTCAAGAGCTTGCCTGTGGTGAAAATGGCCTCACTTCCTTGGGTCTGACAGCAAAATATTCCTTACTTGAAATCAGGATGGGTCCTTGGACTTTGCTGAGCCTGTTTGTTGACATGACCTGAGCATGCGGCTCCCGGGGTGGGTGGGAGTCTCGCACCTCCAACGTGATGGATGGAACAACAGTGGTGGATGAGCTGTTACTTGCCTGAAAAAAAGTGTTTTGGGGGAAAATTGTCTCCAGTCATTCTCATTTTGCTTGTGATTTTTCCTACATATGTTTCTAATCATTAAGAAATTCTGTAGCTTAAATAATGCTCTGAAAGTACGGTAACTGTTGGACTACATTCTGTTGTAACCTTATTGAATTTCACTTCTCTGGAAAAAATAATGGGATACTATATCTTGAAAAACAAATGGTAATTGCATTTTTAACAGAATGTTTCTCTTTGTGTTTCAAAACCTTCTGCACACAGTTAGACATCTAGCCAGGGAAGAAGGTACAAAGCATATGGGCCAATTTCTGTCTCTTGGCTGTTCAAGATGCCTTAATATTCAGGCAGTGATGTGTGCCTGTCCATGCAATATGGCACAATTTATCCACATGGTATCCTTGAGCTCAGGTGAGGTGGTCAAAAGCTGTGTACTGGTATCAGATGAGGTATTTGAGGAGAAACTGGGGGAAGGTGGGTCTACATCCTGTTCCCTACTAGATGTGTGGGTGCACATCCCCTTATGAACTCAAATTTGTGTTATTTGATCTGCAGAACACCAAAGTTCCAGCATTCATGGTGCTAGCCAGAGGAACAAGTTCATCCTGCAGGTGACCAAGATCTTACAGATAAGGATCTGGTCAATACTGCAGAGATTGGTGTTGTCCAACAACCTTTGCACTGCCCACGTGCCATGGCGATGCGACTTCCTCAGTGCTTTGGGGATTTGCACATCACCATGTGCTGAGAACTGGGTTGATTAAAGCCTGGGACCCAAAATAGAATCACCACAGTTTGATAACATGCTGGTGTTACTGTCTGCCAAGGTTAGGAGAGCCCTGGTAATACTGGAAGGCTCTTCCCTAATTCTTTGTAAATCTGGCGTGTTAAGAACTTTGTGAGAGGATGCATTTGGACATGTGAAGCTTCAAGGCAAAGGAATAGACTTGAGGTTTCTGACTGACAAGACACATGTGAGTACATGCAGAATGTGCTCCTCCTGCTAAAAATAACATTTCTCCTGTCAACCACGATGCACCCACCCCCACAACACCACCCAGAAGAACACATTAACACCTTGGCTTTGCACGTAGCCCGATTCACAGCAGCCACAAGTGGTAGAGGGATCTGCACTCTGTGCATGCTGACAAATCATATGGCACAGCGAGGAACAGAGGAGTGAAACTGGGCTAGCAGAAGTTGACGCCTTATCATCACAGTCCCTCTGAGCATGCTGTAGGCTGACACCTCCACCAACCGAGTCATCTCCTCGGTGCCAGGATGAGGAGCACGAGCCTGCTATCCTGATTTAGCCTCTGGTAAGCCAGGCTTGGCTTGCCACACCAGGAAGGCTGGAAGAGGCGCGTGGACGCAAGTGGTGCAGGAGCGCCGTGGGCGCGCCGGCATGAGGAGAAGCAAAGCACATCCAACCACTGCTGCTCACAGCTGTGCTATGGGGACATGTAAAATGTGCTTTATATACAAGGGATGTGAGATGTTTCTCCCGTTGCTGTTCCCTGTTTGCTGCCTAATCCCATCTAGGAACCTGTAAATATTTCAAAGCAAGAAGGGTTGGGTTGCAGATAACTTTTGCCCCTAAAAAAGACTCCTGCCATAGCCAAGGTGCAGGTCTGTCAGATAGCCTGCTTGTGCTTCTAAGATAATGAAAGACAGGGACAGCAAAGCTTTTTAAAATGGTCAAAGACTAGAGAATACCAGATATTTTTTTCCAATTATTGTTTCTTATGGAAAGCTGCACTTTTTTTCCTTAAAAATGAAAAAACCCAAACCATCATATGGCAGTAAAAATTGACCAGCCTTCAGAATTTCTAATATTAAATTCTCATTCAACCCAAGCCGTTATAGGATTCTATGGCAGTAAAAAATTACCATCCTTCAGAATTTCTCATATTAAGTTCTAGGCAAATAACTTGAAAACTCATTATTTATAGTTTTGCTTTACTATACATTTAGATTCGTTGTAAAAGTAAATTTCGTAAAGGGGAAAAAAAAAGGGAAAGAGTGAGCTGGAACCAAGTTGTAGCTAAATATCAGCAGGTGATACAAGATTGCTTCCAAGTCATAGAGGTCACTGTCAGTCCACTGCAGCCTTCCCCCAGGTCAGTGTGAAGCCTTATTCAAAGGAGATTTTCAGAAAACCCAGGAGATTTAAATGCATAAGTTCCAATCCCATGGCAAGCACATGAGCCTATGTTCTCACTCTTGAAATTAAGCTCCTTTAACTCTCATTTGTGTGGCTGGGAGAGCCCTGGGCCCCTGCAGTTCTTCCCTTGTCTGAACCTGCCCTGACAGCTCTGGCAAAGCCAGGAAGGCTTTGGTGGGCAGTGAAGGCACCCAGCCCTTTGCAGATGTGCTTAGCACTTAACAGGATCAGCCCCTCAGCCCCTTGTGTGGTGTCCATCACCTCAGATGCCTCAGCATCCCTGAAAGTGCGCGACGCCCACCACATGTGATCAGCCCCATAAGCTGCTTTCACCTCACCTCAAATGTTTGCTGTGCTGATAATCCCAACGGGGTGTCATATAAAGGAGCCCCTTGTTCAGGGCAAAAGGGAGGAATGCTCTTCCATAAGGAAATCAGGGAGTTGACAGAGATGTAAAGCTAAAGGTTTGCAAGATTGCTTTTGCTTGGCCAAATGTTGTGAGGTTTCAGGGTTGCTTTTGGAGATCTTGGTGTTTAAAGTTAGTTATTCAGCAGGTGGTCTGGCAGCAGCTGTATACGGAAAAGCAGCTTCCAGTCAGCTATCAGCATTTTAGCTTTTTTTGTTTCTTCTCCAGTCGTTGCTTACTCCTGTTTTAGCAAATGTAACACCAGAATCAAGTCCCTTCCTGGGATGAAAACCTGCAAGTTCATCAGCCAAGATGGAGCTTCAGTTTTGGCCTGATTTTGTGTCATTCTCGAAAAAGCTGAATGGTCGGATGCTCTTGGTGGTTCTGGTCTTGTCTCTTTTGATTATTGACCTAGTGAAAAAGAGACGACCCAGGAATTTCCCTCCAGGGCCGCAGCTCTTTCCTCTCGTGGGAACCTTTGTGGACTTTAAGCAGCCCCTCCATCTTGCACTGCAGAAGGTAAGAGCTCCACAGACATTTTCCCTACTAACAATATCTTACCCTTCCATGACTCTTATCACTACACTGAGAAGCAGCAAGGGCAGCCTCTGCAGAGCTGGGTATATAACAACCACATGAGATAGATGACCCTTCTTGGTTTTATCTCTCACAATCACCTCCTCTTCCAGGGGAGTAGGATGGTCCAATGGGAAAGAAATCAATAACGGAGGAAGCCCTATATGTTCCTTCTTTTTCTTCCCATCTGACTGTAACCATTTCCATCTGGACCTCAGAAAGGGCTCCGAAGGGCTGGGCCAGGCTGGGGGAAAGGTGAAAAGTGCTGTGTGACAGCGGAACTGTTTGGAGATCACCTCTGGAAATTGTCCTTGCTCAGAGGCCAACAATTCACCCCATCACATCTGAAAGAAACATTTAAAATCCTGTCCTGTGGCTTCTTCTGTGTTGCAGAAAGAGGCAATGATCTCTCTGGAAAGGATTTACTCCCACCAGAGACAAAAAGAGAGAGATTTTATGCATGCTGAGTATTTCTCTCTGAAAAGGTGGAAGAAGTTCTGACATGCTGACTGCAAAAATCCTTTCTGGTGACTATTTGTCTCTTGCTTTTGCTTAGCAGGCTGACACTAGCCTGTCTACCCTGGGTGCTCTCAGGCCACCAGCATGGGTGGTCCCTGAGGGAATCCCTGAGTTAGGATATTTTGGCAATACACACAGTTATTAAGAAAATTAATCCCATTTACTTACAAGCACACAATGACTGAGACACCCATTTGGTCCCAAGCTGGTTTCATGAGTCACCACAGCAGTCTGGGGTGACCCTGTGTGTCCTTTCATGTAGATTCATTCTAAGAAGATGAGCACCCTGACAGAGAGAAGATATGATCCTCCTTTTACCCTTATACATCTCAGAGGAGACACTAATGCCAGCAAAGTCCATGCAAGGAAAATGGCTGCAATTTGGCCATAAATGCAGTCAGGCTTAAAATTAGAAGTACGTGTCTAGCAATAAGCAGTTAGAGCTCCTGTCTAAATGGGAGAGCTGGAGAAGAAACCACACTGCTCTGGACACAAAGTTGATGAAAGGGATAATTTGTCGTGCTTTGCCCTCAGCAGGAAGAGCCTGAGTGTGGTGACCCAGGTGGTGGGACAGAAAGGGACAGAGCAGATGCCCATCAGTTAGAAAGCAACTTACATCCTTGTTACAAGCCAAACTGATGGAAACACCTGGTCAAGCCCAGGTCACACCAGATAACAGATATAAACAATCCATCTCTCCCATACTAAAGCTCTCCAGCCCTTTTTATGCCTTCTCCAGCCTTCATGGAGTAGCTGAGATTGGATGGGACCTGCATGCTTGGGTTTGGGTTTCTCTGAAGTCCCTTTGCTTCAAGCAGGGTTAAATTCAAAGTCAGATTTCCCTGTTCAAGGTCTTGGCCTGGAGAGTTTTGAACATTCCCATATTCTTGTTCTCAGAGGACAATGGACTCTCTTTCAGCTTACGGGTCGGTATGGGAACATCTTCAGCGTGCAGTTTGGAAGTCTGACATTCGTGGTGGTCAACGGGTACCAGATGGTGAGAGAAGCTCTTGTCCACCAGGCTGAAATATTTGCTGACCGGCCAAATATTCCACTCCTCCAAGAAATATTTAAAGGCTTTGGTAAGCACAGCCACCAGGATTTTGGGACAAAACTTTCATGTCTGGAATGATAACTGTTAGAGGGAAAGAAAATGATTGAATTCAACCCTTGTGAGCTGCACCTGTGAAAGTTTGCACAAGGGAAGGCAAGAATACTAATAATCTCACAGGGGTATGTTTTAATCCCTGTGCAATTTAGGGATGAGGATGGGCTCAAAACCAGGTTTTAATGAAAGAGGAGAAATAAATGCAAGCTGCCCAAAGATCGATACACTTGCAGCGTTTCCCCTTGGTTTTCATTGCTCCTTTACTTTCCCTGCCTGAGTTGCACACAGCTCCAGAGACGGGGTGCTCCTGCCTGCAGCTCTGCCAACAGCGTGATAGTACTCAGAGTATTTTGGCTTACACCTTTTTTTCCCACGCAAAGTGACAAAGTAGCAGATTAAAGCAAATCCATAAAGCTAGATCTTTAGCATAAGCCAATTACTCTTGAATTTTAATTCCCAGGAAAAGCCATAGCCTTTTCCACATCCACGAGCTTTGTTTGCCTTGGTTTGGGGTTTCTGTCCATGATGAATGGACATGGTTTTAGACCCCTAACACTCACAAATGACCCAGAGAGAAGATTTTTCACCTGTTTTTTCCACCTACAGGGCTTATATCATCCAACGGGCACATATGGAGGCAGCAGAGAAAGTTTGCTTTAGCAACACTGAAAAGCCTTGCTGTAAATTTTGAGGAAAAAGTGCAAGAGGAGAGTCGGTACCTCGTGGAGACAATTGAGGAGGAGAAAGGTGGGGGTTAATGCACAGCACTGTGCTCAGAGCTTCCAGCTAAATGAATGATGAGAAGTAAAACTCTTACCCCAGCACAGCTCCAAACATGCAAAACATTTCTTCAATAGCTCAAATCTCTATCTTATACTTCCAGACTGCGCCTTTTAGCACTTATGTTAGACCTCAGGCCTCCTATTTTAGCTGCTCCTTATTAATATTAAGCAAATATATACTAGGTGGTTATTAAAACATGAGTGTTTACATGGCTAAGGAAGTGTCTCATGCATTCTGCGAAGGAATAAACACAGCTCTCCTGCTATCAGGCACTTCCACTCAGAGGCTTAGTTAACCTCTGCTTGTCCTTGGTTTTGCAAAGTATTTTAAAACTTGTTTAGTCAGGCTTTCCCTTTGTATCGCACACAGATGAAGCGTGTGCCTTGCTCTTTTATGGTCCAGCTTTTAAAAACTGCCAGAGGGATATTAGTAAGAATAATTTGTATGTTGGTACATGGGTGATGTTGCACTTCAGCTTTAAATAGAAGCAGATGGGGTTGAGCTAATTCTATGGAGCTATATATAGTAAACAAGAAAGATCTAAAAAGGAATTGTGAAATTATATACTAAACTTGCTCCATTTTAATTGCTGTTGCACTGAACAGGCCAAATACTCCATGTTGCCAATTGATTATAGTCTTCTATAGTCCTAATCAATAAACTAATTAAGCTGCTGGTTTGGGCCTTTCTTCCCATTAGTAATGACAAATAGTGATCATGTCCATCACCCTAATATCTGAGCATCAGCCTGGTTTAATTACTTTCTTGAAGAGTGGAGAGAGCAGCAGTGCTGCGAGGAGTGCCTTGCATTTCAAAGTGAGGCTCAGCAGCAGCTCAGGGCTGGACTGGGCTTGTCACTGAGATCAGTCTCTTGTCACAGCAAGTGGCTCTCCAGGCTGCCCAAGGAGATGGAGGTCTCTGCTCAGTAGCTCTCTCAGGGAACACAGATGTGACAAGCATCACATCACGCTTCACTTTATTAATGGGCTCCATGGGCCACATGAGTTGTTGCTGGGGTTTACAGGTGGGCACAGAGATCTGCAACCCTCTCCCCTCTCTCCTCCAGCTCCCTTGATTTCTTCATGGTGGACAACTAAAGCCCAGGGCAATGGTATTTTTGCAGTGTGGCTGTCCTGGGCTCCCTGCCCTGGGAAAAGTTTTGAGGGATCCTCTCCTGGTGTTTAAAATTGGCACCAAACACAGGTTAAAGTGGGCAAAGTTGACAGCCATAGCATGGCATGCTGCTGGTTGTTTTCCCTGGAAACTGCTTCAGACCCTGCTTGGGCAGCTCAGTGCTAATGTCACTGCCTAGTAGCAGCCTGGGCTGCACACAGGATGGGATGTCCTGGCCCAGGCTCCAGTGGGATGCTGGAGGTGATGGGGGTGGTGGGTACCCCAGGACATGGGGTGAAACCTGAACCCCACCATGGGTGAGAAGTAGGTCTCACGCTGATTCACAGCTGTGGACCTAACAGAGAATATGGTTTTGACTGAGACTGAACAGGAAAAACAAATGAAAGCTGTCTTTAGAATCATAGAATCATGGAGAGATTCATGTTGGAAAAGATCCTTAAGTTCACTGAGTCCAAACATTAACCCAGCATTGCCATGTTCACATTAAACCATGGCCCCAGGTGTCACATCTACACACCTTTCAAACACTCCAGGAATGGTGACTCCACCACTGCCCTGGCAGCCCCTTCCAAAGCCTGCCATCCTTTCAAATGAAGACATTTTCCCTCATACCCAGTGAAAATCTCCTCTGGCACAACTTGTGGCTGTTTCCTCTTATCCCTTGCTCCTCGGGAGACAAGACCAACTCCCACCTGGCCACAACCTCCCTACAGGCAGTTTCCTTTACTTTTCTTTCCTCCAGGACAGCCCTTTGACCCTCATTACAAAATTAACAGTGCTGTTTCAAACATCATCTGTTCCATAACTTTTGGGAGCCGCTTTGACTACCATGACAACCGTTTCCAGGAACTGCTGCACTCCCTGGCTGAAACGCTGCTGCTCATCGGAAGTTTCTGGGGCCAGGTAAAGCCACTGGGATGTTTTTCCAGCTTCAGCTGCATGGAACAGCTCAGAAACTGGGGATTCTAAGGCATTGGTATAATCTGCCTTTTCCTGTAGAAAAAGAGCCGTGTTTAAAGGAAGATGACCAGGAGAATTGTTTTACATTAGATGGGATTTATACACAAAGCCTATCAGGAAAGCAAGGAAGTAAGTTAAAATTATTGAGACACATGGAGGAAAAAAAAAATACTACAGGATTGTGAAACCAATCTTATGCCTGACATAACCATAAAAACAACAGGAAAACCTTAAAAGAAGATCTTAAAAGAAAGATCTTAAAACAAGATCTTTAAAGAAAATCTAAAAAGAAGTAGTAACACTGAAAATTCCTATTTTTTCCCCTACCATATCCCAACCAGTTTCTTAAATAACTTCTATTTATGAAAAAAATTGAGATTCCAGGTTTAGAAACCAAATAGGTGGATTGTGGTGATGTATTTTCTGTGTGGCCACACACCATGGTCTGATTTCTGTCCCCTCCATGGGGACACACTAAGGGGCTCATCTGCATCTACCTCACCTGTGGCCACTTCACATTAGGGGGCAGCTTTGGCCATTCAGTATTTGAGAACTTTATCAGGAGGAAATATCTGTCCAATTCTTACCTTGTTTGCACTGGTTTACACCTATGTAAATAAATTTGTACAATTTGGACAGTTACAGCAAGGATAATTTTTTTCATGGTAGCAAACAGAGTTAATCAATTAATTGAGAGTCCCATCCTCTCAACTATGATACCTGCTCTTTTCTAACTCAAAAAATGCTCTTTTGCTCTGTTTGATTTCTTACCAGCTTTATAATGCTTTTCCTTTGATCATGAGATGGTTGCCAGGACCCTTCAGGAAAATCTTCAGGCACTGGGAGAAACTTCAATATTTTGTGAAAGGCGTGATTGCGAAGCACAAAGAGGATTTGGACCAGTCCGAGGCAGGAGATTATATTGACTGCTACCTGAAGGAAATAGAAAAGGTAGGAAGCAAATAACCAAAACCACCTAAAGATTAACCCATAGAATGAGCAGAGAAGATTCAGGGCTGTTTTGTCAGGGGAGTTCTTGCCTCACAGTTCTTGCCTTCCCCTCCCTACCTCTGCCACATCAAACTTTTGCAGCAGCAGAAGCCTGATCACTTAGAAACACATATATTTTTTTTTTTCCCATTTGAAAGGATTTACACTTTGTCTTTCTCCCTTTTTCGTTCTGTCACACGGCGTAGGAGGACTCTCAGGGAACATGTTCATGTTTCTGTGAGCACTCGCACGCCTGTGTTTGCTATTGTGAAACTTGACATTTAAAAATGCTACCTGCTTTCAAGAGCCACTCTACAGCAACCAGGGTGTCTGTCAAAACAGTCCATAGGGCTTGAAACCCAGTGAAAGGCTGGAAATTTCCAAGCCCAGGTGTAGATAATAAAGGAGCAGTAGGACTTCAGTTACGCACAGGTGATTTTGGATTGGGTTTTAAAAGCATCCCCTCCAGAATAAGAGCTTTCATTGCCATGTTTTTCCTCCAAGTTTAAGGGTGACACCAGCTCCTACTTCCATGAGGAAAACCTGCTGTGCTCCACCTTGGACCTGTTCTTAACTGGGACAGAGACAACGGCGACCGCCATCCGCTGGGCTCTGCTCTACATGGCCGCATACCCCCACATTCAGGGTAGGGCCACTCAGGAGTCCTTTGCTTAGCCCAAAACTGGGTAAGGGAAGCTCAGGGAACAGAGTCATCCCAGCTCTCCCACATCTTGGTTATGCCTGTGCCCCAGGTATCCTCTTGGGAACCTTTTGAGGACAAGTCTTAGAAGAAGCTGTTGAGGGAACTGGGAATGTTTAGCCCAGAAAAAAAAGGAGGCTCGGGGGGGGACCTTCTCATGCTCTACCACTCCCTGAAAGGAGGGTACAACCAGGTGGGGGTCGGTCTCTTCTCCCAAGGAACAAGTGACAGGACAAGGGGAAATGGCCTCAGGTTGTGCCAGGAGAGGTTTAGGTTGGATATTAGGGAAAATTTCTTCAAGTTTGAAAAAGTTATCGCTGGGAAGACTGTTCCCTCTGGAACAGTCTTCCCAGGGGAGTGAGGCAATCACCCTGGAAGTGTTCAAAAGGAGTGTGGATGGCACTTCGGGACATGGTTTGGTGGTGGCCTGGCAGTCCTGGTTTAATGGTAGGACTTGATCATTTAAGAGGGCTTCTCCAACCCTAAAAATTCTATGAAGAGGGATATTTTTCATTTTTTTTGGTCCCTGTAGAGAAAGTGCAGCAGGAGATCGACGCCGTGGTCGGGCAGTGCCAGCAGCCCTCGATGGCCGACAAGGAGAAGATGCCCTACACCAGCGCCGTGCTGAGCGAGGTGCTGCGCGTGGGCAACGTGGTGCCCCTGGGGGTGCCCCGCATGGCCACCAGCGACACCACCCTGGCTGGCTTCCACCTGCCCAAAGTGCGTGGGGATCACCGGCCTTCGTCCCACCAGCCTTTTGTCCCACCAGCCTTCATCCCACCAGCCTTTTGTCCCAGGAGCCTTCATCCCAACAGCCTTCGCCCTACCAGCCTTCATCCCACCAGAGCAGGGTCTTCATGGCCCAAGCCCTGAATCTCACCTGAGGGGGAACCAACCAGCAGGATATTACAGAAATATCGCAATTATTTAGAAAATACAAGCCCTCTTGATGGATTCTGTGGGGTCGTTATAGATCTCACCTCCTTACAGAGGAGAATTGTGAGATCCTCAAGGTGTTGGCTGTAATTGATAATTTTAAAAGGTTTATGCCTTAAATTTTGTAAAAGACACCCTCAGCATGTTATGGGAATAGAGGAAACATAGGAAAGCAAACAGTTGGGGTTTGTTAATTCTACACAACATTAATAATCATCTATTAAAAGTAGCACTTGATGAAAGACAGGTAATGAATATTGTTTCACACACACTGTTCTGCAATTACAAAAGCAAATATAGGATTTATATATAACAAGTCTCTTCCCTCTATATGACTGGTTGCACTGAGGTAAATTTTAAAAATTCAGGCATTTTCTTCCCCATTGATTAGAATATTTCTCTTGCTGATGGAGAATGTGGAGATAAACCCGATCAGTTTAATTTTTTTTTCTAAAAAAAACCACATTTAAAAAATCAATTGAAAATTACTTGATTAAATTGCTTCAAGGTCCTATGGGAATGCAATGCTACCAATTTAAAGTTGGTTTGCATTACCATCACCTGTTACTGCAGCTCAGGATGCAGATCAAAACTCAGTGATCTGTAAAGACACACACACACAAGTGAACAATCCTGCAGGCTTTCATCTTAATTACGTGGCTTAGGGGGGAAAAAAGGCCCGTTTTGCCGTTAAAACAGTGTAATTTACAGAGCTAATAATAACCCAGTCTGACAACATTTCGGCTCCTCTCCGCGTAATCGCCCCTTTTCTCCACCTCTCGCAGGGCACCACCCTGATGACCAGCCTGACCTCGATAATGTTCGACAAAAACGTGTGGGAGACTCCCGACACCTTTAATCCTGAACATTTCCTGGAAAACGGCCAGTACAGGAGGCGGGAGGCTTTTCTGCCCTTCTCTGCAGGTAGGGTGATGGATGGCGAGGTGGCTTTTCTTCTTGCAAGGCTTTTATTTCTTCCCCGAGACACTGCTTATAGAGTAGGGGGTACCGCTCTTGTTCAGCTTCCAGCCCATCCCCACAGCGAAAATCCCAGTCACAGTTAATAGAGGCTGCTCGGAGCGGGGAGGAAATCAATTTGTTACTGCAGGATGGAAAAGAAAAAAAAGGAAAAGAAAAAGGCTCTTTTTCTTCCTGCAGAAGTTACATAACTGGGTTGTTCAAACAGTTTCCGCTCCTCGCCTCTCGGAACAGGCGCAGTTTGCTCGGCAGTAAACTGGGGAAGCTTTGAGCAGATTGTGTGGGTGAACATTGCCACCTAACCTTTCCAGGAAGAAAAGGCGCCGCAGCCTGTGCGAGTCGGCGCGGCCCGGAGGAGCCTCGGAGCTGGCTGAGCTCACTCGGCACTTTGTCGGGTTCTTTGTGCTCCTTTTCCAGGTAAGAGGGCTTGTCCCGGGGAGCAGCTCGCCAGAACCGAGCTCTTCATCTTCTTCGTGGCCCTGCTGCAGAAGTTCAGCTTCCAGGCCCCAGCTGAGGCCGCGCTGTCCTTCGCCTTCACGCTCAGCCTCACGCGCTGCCCTAAACCCTTCCAGCTCTGCGCCGTGCCCCGGCACTGAGCCGGCCTGGCTGCCCCACAGCCCCCCTCAGCCTCACAAACTGGGACATCCCCCTCTCCTGACCACCCCAGAGATTCTGGGCTGAAATGATGGGCCCTGGAGGTCCAGCACCCGCCGCTATCAAGATGTCAGGGGAAGGGCACATGGGCCACATCCTGCCCGCTGCAGCAAACAATGGGGCTCTTCCCTTCACCTCATTCCTACTCCCTGCTACCAGTCTGATAAAATGCATAGATTTAAAAGCCTTATTCCCTAATTTCCACTGTCAGCAATTCCCAGAAAGGTGTCTGCCAGCTGCAAAAGCATGGTTTGATGTTGACTTTTCCATGGGGAATATGTCCATCACCCAGAAACCACTTAGCAACACCTAATGCTGCAGCACCCAAATAGCCAAGGGCTCCTGAGGTGTCCCTGCTCAGAGCGAGCTCCTGGCCTTGGACACAAGCCCTGGACTCAAGACTCAGCATCAATTTGGGCTTTAAGGTGGCCACAGCCAACGCTGAGCCTCAGGAGGATTGGGCTCAGGGTGGGCGAAACTCCCTGCAGCACCACATTGCTGCTGTGTGATGGAAATCACAGAATCAAGGAATAGTTTGGCTTGAAAGGGACCTTAAAGATCAGCCCCTCTGCCATGGGCAGGGCCACCTTCCACAAAATCGGGTTGCTCCAAGTCCCGTCCAGCCTGGCCTTGGACACTTCCAGGGATAAAAGATATCTAAAATATAAAATAGATCTTTGCAGCAGCAGCAGCAAGAATTATTTTTTTTTTGATCTCAAAGAGTATATGGGAATTTTAATTACAAGGCTACAGGGGAGTAGAAGCTGCTTCTACCACAGCCCAGCCCCAGCGGGATGGCACAAGGAGCTGTGCTTTCACCAGGTCTGGAAGGGCTATAAAAATATGATACAGTAATTTTATATTAGAAAAGCAAAAGTTTTGTGCTAGTAAAATACAAATCAGAAAAGCTGCAACAAAATAATCCCCTGGGGTTGCTGGGGAGCAGCTCACCTGAAGCGCAGCAGAAAGGGAACAGCAGAGTTGGAAGGGTCATGCCCGTGGCAGCTCAGTGCTGGCCCTCAGGAAGGAAGTGTTGGAACAGTGGTTTTGTGGTGGCAGGTCACGAGTTCAGCACTTCCCCTCTGCTTCTGGCAAAGATTTGTGTCTGTGTGAGCAGCATGGACGTAGTGGGGGCCAAGGAAGCAGCTGGGACAGGGCACCCTGCACCATGGACACAGCTTCTTCCTATGCCAGGCCTTTTTGGATGAGAGTTAATTAAATATGCAACTTGTAGAGAATTTCTCCATTTATGTGACCAAGCATTTGTGCTTAGAAATGCTGTCTCCTGTGTGTGTCAGTTTGGACTACAGTCACTATAGCGAAGGTTCTTCTTCTTCTTGTTTTTCTTGTTATTTGCTTCTTACCTTTCATAAGTGACTTTTCTGTGGGTACCCACATAGGCTATGGAATAGTTAACAGGAAAAGAGGATTACATCGAGTTTCATTTCCGCTGGTTTTCTCCTCTGTCCCCGGCAGTAGCGGCTTTGCTGCGGTACAAAGCAATCCCTGTGCAGTGGCAGATTTATGCCACAGGGGAGAGTGCTCTGCACATCACATCCCTGCCACACGGGGATTCTGTCACTGAGCTGTCCTTCCGACTGATCACTTTAATCCTATTGCATTTTTAATTATTGTGTCACAGTCACGGGCTCCCATGTTGTGTTTTTGTCTTTGTGAAAGAGAAAACATAAAAGATACAAGGACTTTTTTTCACCTATGAAGTCTTCAGCGCCACTCGGGACGAGGCACTGGTTTCTCTCCATTTTTGTGTTTGTTCTGTTGTAGGTCTGACCTCTGGCTTGTGGCTGCAGCTTGTATTATTTGCACTGGCTTAGCAAATAAATATTGATCTCTTTCATTTCCAACTTGTGTTTCTTCATTACCTTGGAGTTTCCTCCCCTACTCCTGGAGAGAATAAATGATTGAAGTGATTTTCTTTTTCTTCTTTTTTTTTTTTTTTTTTCCTTTAATTAAATGCAATGATGCCATACCTTAAAGGCAGGAGGTATGAACTTGTTTAATTTTCAAGTGGATCCACTCATGTCACTGCTGGCGAACACATGCATCTCCAGGGGATCATGCCTAAGTGTGCTTAAAAACCAGAGATTAAAAGAGATATTCTCAAAAACAGGCCTCTCCCCTTAAAATTCCACAATAAAACAGAGATTTGACTTTTCCAGCTTCCCAGAGTAAGGTTATGGAGAACATGTGTATGGCATCACTACAGTGGCTCTGGTGCACCTCTGCGCCTTGTCATCAGCACTGGACAATAATCCAAACAGCCACAACTGATGGCCCCAAAAGAGACAAAAGGCACCTAGAATGTCCCCCAGAGCAAGAGGAGGCAGCTGATGACTGCAAGGAGCTGTGACAGACCCACATGGTGCAGGGGCAAAGTGCTGCTGCTCCCTGCTTCTTTCACAGCAAAGCACAACAAACACATCAAAGTTCCACATGGCCCATGTGCATGAATTCCTCCCTAACCCAGAGCTGCTCCTGGGTGGGAAAATGCAGCACATTCTGCTGCCAGCTCCCAGCAAAGGGCCCCAGCCTGTACAGCTGGGCATCAGCATCAGCTTCTCAGCACCTTCACCAGCTCTGTGGGGCTTTGGGAGCAGCTTCCCCGTGGGCTGTGACTCAAAGGACAAGGCAGGTGGGGAGGGATGGCTGGAGAGCTCAGGGCATGGCCAGAGCCAGCTGCTCTGCCTGCACTGCTCTGGTGGAGATCAGCAAATGTTGGTGCTCAGGAAGTGCCGAGTTCCGGAACAGCTGTTCACTCCCAGCCCACGTCACCCAGACACGGAAACATGAAACGCACTCAGATGGGTTGGGAGAGATTGTGCAACCTTATCTCGGTGTCCCCTGAGACCAGGGGCTTGGCCAGGACTCCTCAAACCAGGAAGGGAGCTCCTGTAAACAAGGAAAGCACGAGGCTCTCGGAGCAGCTGCAGACTCCCTGAGAAGCTGAAACTGGGACGTAGCACGGTGAGGACACCTGGGAAGGAGGGAGCAGGGTCATCCTGGGAGATGGGTTTGTGGGAGCTGCACGCTCAAACTGCCAGGTTTTAATCTAAATACCACAAGGCTCATTTCTGTCCTTTAGACAAGGGCATGGAGCACTGGGGTTTAGTCAAGCACTGAGAGGAGTCTGGAGGGGACGGGGGATGCTGGGGGTGTTCTCATTTCTGGTGCATTTGTTTTAAATCAGATGAGAGGGAATGTTTAATCAAGAAGGGGTTTAATCCTATCTGGAAGCTGGGAAAGCCGGAGTGTGAATGTAGCCCCAAGAGCAGGCTGCAAAAGCCACTCCTTGCTGTCCTGTGTTTGCACCCACAGCTGTGCCAGCACATCACCCATCTCCCCCTGGACCTGGGGGGCTCAGTGGTGCCCTGTGAGCTCAACCTGCCTGACCTGCTGTGGGACACGTCCCTGCAGAGCCCCAGCATCCAGCCATGCTGCACTTCCTCTGGGACAGCGTCTCCCTCCAGACATTCCTCATCTTTCTCTTCATCTTCCTGCTCATCGCAGACTACATGAAGAACAGAAATCCAAAGAATTTCCCTCCCACCCCCCTCCGCCTGCCCTTTTTGGGGCACCTCTACCTCGTAGACTTCAAAGATCCTGTGAGCGCAGTGCAGAGGGTACGTGGGTGGTGAGCAGCAAGGGGAAGGGATGGAGGGATTGCAGCTACACCTCCCCAGCCATGCAGGGAAAGGGATAACCCAAACCCCACAGGTAGTGGAGGCTGGCAGGACGTTTGTCCTCATTGCTGACATTTACCTGAGTCCAAGCAGGGTGACGAGTGTGGAGTGATTCCATGGGCAAAGGTCACAGCACGATCCCACAGGTGCAGTCACAGATGTACAAACCCAACAGGTCCGAGGGGGGGCTGGAATGGGGTGAAACAATAACTGGAAAAACATAGGACTGAAAAATCAAACGTGGTGAGATTTGCTTGATTTATGGCCAATTAACATAATCCCAATCACTGATTTAGGAAAAGAGGAAAAAAAAATAACCTGCCCTCAGGCAGAGTGCACACATTCCTCCCACTTTTCCCTTATTTTTACCCATGTCCCCTGACAGGGGTGTCCTGGTCTCACCAGGAACATCCATTGTAAATGAAAACCCCTTTTGTTCATGTCTCCCCCCAGCAAGCTAAAAGATATGGTGACATCTTCGGCCTGAACATGGGCGGCATGAGGTTGGTGTTGGTTACTGGGATGCGGCTGGTGAAGGAAGTGCTCGTAAACCAAGGGGACAAGTTCCTGGAACGCCCTGACCTTCCCATCGATGAGCAGATCTTCACCAAGATCGGTGAGTTACCCCTCAAGACATGCCTCAGCTGTAAGGTCCAAGCCTCGACCGTGCAGAGGTTTGAGTCAGCTGGAGACAAGGCAGAGCCCTGGAGCTTTTCTCCCTCAGTGGGAGATTGGCTTTGGCTCACAGGGGTGTCCTGCCAGGACTGATCTCCTCCACCGGGCACCTGTGGAAGGCACAGAGGAGGTTCACCCTGACCACGCTCCGGAACTTTGGCCTGGGGAAGAGGAGCGTGGAGGAGCGCATCCAGGAGGAGTGCAGATACCTGGTGGATGTGTTTAGGGATGAACAGGGTGAGTGCATCCAGGAGGAGTGCAGATACCTGGTGGATGTGTTTAGGGATGAACAGGGTGAGTGCATCCAGGGGGAGTGCAGATACCTGGTGGATGTGTTTAGGGATGGACAGGGTGAGTGTTCATCCTGGTAGGGCCTGTTATAATATCACTGCATGCTGAAAAATACCGCACCTTGCAGGCGATGCTACAACACTGCCAGCATCCCTGCTCCTTCCTACAGGTGCTTTGCCTTCCAACTGCCTGGGGAATGCACCAGGCAACACCCACAGCATTATTCACAGCCCACCTTCTGTCTACTCCTCTCTGTGTGTGCATAAATGCTGATGTTTCCAATGAATTCAAATGACATCCTGCAGACCCTGTTTTCAGAAGTAAACAAACATCTCCATAAGCTGATTGAACTGGGACCACTGGGGTTGTCCTGCCAAGCTTGGCCAGCTCATAGGGTCAGCCAGGTACCCCAGGAAAGCACTGACATCGGACATTGCCCATTAGGGGACAATCATTTCATTCATATTTCTTGACTGCTTTACATCTGACATGTGTTTTCTTCTTTTCTGAGAAGAGTGGAAGAGAACTGATCTTTCTCTTCTCCAGGGAATCCTTTCAACCCTCAGTTGAAAATCACTAATGCTGTTGCAAATGTCATCTGCTCCCTCATCTTTGGCAATCGGTTTGACTACCACGATGAGGATTTCCAAAGACTGCTGAAGCTGATGAATGAAATGACTGCCCTCCATGGAGCTGTCTCAAGCCAGGTACAGCCCTCTGGACACCAACTCAGGGCATAGTTTCTTCTCTGGAGTCAAACTTAAGTCACAGGGTTGTCATCACAAGAGCTGTCATTCCCTGTTCCTTTGAACAGGGTAGATTTGCCTGCCATTTCTTTCTGCGTTAAGTTGTACCCAGCTCACACTGCTCTCTCTCATCCAAAATCACTTTTCCTGCCCACTGATTGCCAACCTGCCTGCTGAAATAGTGAGTAACACACAAGTTACCCCATAATGAGAATTCTGCTCTTCTGGAGCTGAGCTGTTTGCACCAGCTCCAGAAGTTCAGCAAGAGCAATCGCAGGCTGAAGTCTTGATGTCAGAAGCGTTTTTAAAGTCCTTTATTCAACTTGTCTTTCTCCTTTTGTATTCCAAGCTGTACAACAATTTCCCATCTATAATGAAGTACTTACCTGGAGCCCACCAAACAATTTTTAAACACTGGAGGGTTTTGCAAAAATTTATGCAAGAGCAGATCAACAAACACAAGGAGGACTGGAACCCCTCAGAGAGCCGGGACTACATTGACAGCTACCTGCTGGAGATCTCCAAGGTCAGCAGTGGGGAGAAAACCCTCCTGGAGTGGGGCTTAGAACCAGAGGGGATGGGAAATGAGCCCCAGTTCTCTGAGCTGCCTGTGTAGCCTGTTATGAGCTCAGGACAGAGGTCAGGTTCAGCCATGCATCAGCAGGATGGGGATGCGAGGGGTCAGCAGCATCTGCCAAAATCCTTGGGGTGGTCTGGACCAAGCCTGGTGCCAGGACAGCCTCACTCTTCCTGTGGCACTAACACTCCTTCTCCTGAAGGACCGCGACAGTAACACCTTCCAGGAGGAGCACCTCATGGCCTGTGCACTTGACCTGATGTTTGCTGGGACTGAGACCACGTCCTCAACGCTCCGCTGGGCGTTGCTGTTTATGGCCGTACATCCAGAAATTCAAGGTACAATCCGCAAAAACATATTTTGCCTTGCTTTTATCCCTCAAAGCTCTGTGAGAGACCAGTTGGGAGCATCCCCACACTCCCATAAGAGGTCTCTTGGTAGACCCTTACAGCAATATCCTCGTATTGTTCCAAGGGTTTTTCCCTGGGCTCATTCCTGCTCTTTCCCAGCTCGGGTGCAAGCCGAGATCGACGCGGTCATCGGCCAGGCACGGCCCCCAGCCCTGGAGGACAGGAACAAGCTGCACTACACCAACGCTGTCATCCACGAAGTGCAGAGGAAAGGCAACGTTATCCCTTTCAACGTGCCCAGAATGGCATCAGAGGACACTTACGTGGATGGATACTACATCCCAAAGGTAAACTCCAGAGTGCTGGGAAGTGCTGGCACTCCAGGGACACTCCCAGCTCCCCAGGCACGGTGCCAGGCCAGGTCCCTCCTGTGCAGACACTGTCCCTGCCCTGTCCAGAGTTCACTCCTGCTCAACATGGATTTTGCCATCCAATGTTCTTCAGCTCCCTGATTAGTGCTCCACCCCATACATGCCTTCGAGGCACAGCTCCCAGCTCTCAGAGGGACTTTAGCCCAAGATTACAACAGATAAAAATGATGCTGACGAGGGAAAATGCCGTTTCATGACTGCACCTCCAAAGAGATAAGAAATTGGAAAATCTGGGCTTGCAGTGGGGTGTTTCATAAATAATTTCAGTAGAATTTGCCTAAGGAGAGGAGACTGGAAGACAAAACTACCCCTCCTGCTGTCAGTGCCAGAGAAGTGTGATTTATTTTCGGTTTTTTGTCTTAGGGCACTATTGTAATGACAAATTTAACCTCTCTGCTGTTTGACAAGAATGAGTGGAAAACCCCTGATACTTTTAACCCCGAGCATTTTCTGAAGGATGGGAAGTTCTGGAAAAACGAGTATTTTCTACCATTTTCTACAGGTAAGATTTGCTGCATTATGGTGCTCGTGGGCTTGGGTTTCCAACTGCAGGGTGGAGACAGAGAGGAAAAACAGCAATGGCAAGGGCCGATGCACCCTGGAGGTGCTGCTCAAAATGCTCCCATTGCCTCCACACAGCACCACAACCACACTTGGAGCCCTTTTCTGTCTTTCATGTGCACCGAAGAGAAATGAGGAGGAATGAAAAACCATGTAAATTCCAGAGATTTTAGGAACATCTTCACTGAGACCATTGCTCTTGTCCCCATGGCTGAGCTCACCAGGGGCCTCACTGTGGCCACCACAGGGTTCCCCAGCCAGCAGCTTCCATAGGGAAGTTGCTTTTAGCACCAGCACAAACATCTCTTGTGGTAGCTCTCTTTGCTGAGCTCTCCCAGCATGGGCACATCCAGGTCATGTGTCTGTTGTTGGTATATTTCCAGAGTCCCAGCTCTCAGACGGCCACAGCTCTCGGCTGTCCTATCTTCTATCACGTCGGGGTCACCACTTATTGTATTCATATTGCTGTTATCCTATTTCTAGAGTCCCATACCTTCTGGGTGGTTTTCTCACAAGCAGCTCTTCACAGCAGTGTTGCTCCTGCTTCTTCGTTAGGGCCCCTCCAAGGCTCTCCCTGGCCAACCCACCCCCTTTTATCCCAGTTATCTTCATTAGCCACAGCTGCCGCCCAATTAAGGGCATCACAGCTGCAGCCCATTTAGAACAACTAGGATTGGGGCAAGGCCCCTTATACAATACATATATTTTACTAGGACTCCTACTATATGTGTGTGTGTAAAAAGTCATGCAATCTGGGGGCAGACCATGCTGTAATGCCAAAGTATTGTTGGGAAGCTTGGTTTGGATTGAAAAACTCACCCAGCAATGGGGTAGCACAGCTGGACCACAGTCCTAAGGGCGGACAGAAGCATTTTCAACAGCAAGAGCACACTCTGAGGATGCTGTGGGTTCTGTCTCCACAGGGAAGCGTTCCTGCCTGGGAGAGCTGCTGGCCCGTTCCGAGCTCTTCCTCTTCTTCACCTCCCTGCTCCAGAAATTCACCTTCCAGGCACCCCCAGACACCACGCTCAGCCTCCAGTCCATTCTGGGCATCACAAATGCCCCACAGCCCTACAAGATTTGTGCTGTGCCTCGCTAGGGGAGCCTTGGCCATCCTCCTCACATGGAGAATCCTTTGTCAGGGCTGCTGAAAACAAGCCCTTGACAGCCCTAGCAGGAGGCTGGGTGGTTTATTTCTTTCAAAGCAATTGTAAAATCATTTTTTTTCGCAATTAGACCTTGCAGTCTGTATCCCATGATGGTGTGATCATGGGATCAGCCTGGGAGTTTCCAGGGCATTATTAGGCTTGTCCTATGGCACTGTAAATTATTAAGGGGCATGGGCATTTCCTAATTTGGTGATGGATGGCCATGGTTCACCTTGGCAAAATGAGGGACACTAGAGACCTCACTGTGGAGCCACTCACTGTGGCTGGGTACAGTGGGAGAGCAATACCAGCTTTTGTTTTATAACATTAACACATTAATTAATTTGACATTTCCTTAAGATGTACTTATGTAAATAAAAAGTAACTCTCTAAAACTTGTCTCATACATAATTAATATGTATCAAAGCATTTTTGTCATGAAGTGTTCTGCCAAGTGAAGACCAACAGAGGCCATGTCCAGCAGGGGCTGTAGGCTTTGGCCATGCCCTGTATCTCTGTCCCTGCACTGCAGGAGGTTGGCACCGTAAAAGCAAAGGCAATTCCTGCAGAAGTGATGGAAAAAATTATCCTGGCAGCACAGCTAGAATTACAATATGCAAAATCCTCTGTTTACCTGCCTAGCATCACAGAGTGGCTGGTGTGTCCAAGGGCAGTGGGGTGAGCTGCAGCAACACACAATGCAGTTAAACTGCACTCAACAGTCTGAGGAGGAAGAGGCTGCCTTGGGAAATAACAGCAACAAGTTACTATTTTGAACCATCATCTACACAATGAAACAGTCCCAAGATTGGCTATTGGAATATGAATCCCAATATTACCAGGTAGATTGTGCCTGGGCCCGTCTGACCCTTGCTGCTGGGCCAAAGGTAGCAACTGAGGTGTATCACCCCAGAGACACCTTTAGCTTGCTGGAGGTTGCAGCTGGGCAGTGAACAAGTCCAGGCTTGTTAGGAATTCCATTTACCTCAGGAGGGAAGGCTTCAGGCTATGATGAGGAGGATGGAGACGGATTCTGCCAGAGCTTTATTCCATGGCCACAGAGGTCTAACAGCTCCAACAGAATCCCAACCGCATGGCCTGAGTGACCTTTTAAGCTCCTGGGGGGGGGGGAGGGAAGGGACAGGTGAGCCACCAACCAGGTGGGAGGGGCAGGGTCTCAGGGGAGGATGACACCCAGACAGGCCAATGACCTCTGGGCATAGGGGCATCTTTTGAAAGTGACCAACCACACTACGCCTTGCTGGAATGTTAAAACTGATTGACAGCCCAGCAGGGGGCGAGGGGGGAAGAGGAAGAGAGGTATTGGCACACCTGGGGAAGGAACCCGGAAGTTTAAAACAGGATATTACAACACACTGCAACAATTGGCAACCAATGGTTAACACCAGTGAATGCACTGAACTGGGCAACAGCTGCACTCCAAGGAGCCTGCTGAGACCTCCAGGAAGAAGCTGCAGCTCCCAGGATGGGAAATCAGGAAATCAGCATAGCACCAGGAACACACAGCTCCAGCTCCAGCTCTCCTGCTGAGGAATGAGCAGAGAGCACTCTTCTTCTTTTCAATTTTCCCTGTAGTACAACTCACCTCTTCCTAGAGGAAACAAATTTCTCCCAGGTGGATACAGCTTCTGGCACAGCTCCTTCAGCATCAATATGGACTTTCTGGTGGCCACAGCCAATCCTGAGCCTCAGGTGGGATTGGGCTAAGGGTAGTAGAAACTCCCTGCAGCACCACATTGCAGCTGTGTGATGGAAATCACAGAATCAAGGAATAGTTTGGCTTGAAAGGGACCTTAAAGATCAGCCCCTCTGCCATGGGCAGGGCCACCTTCCAGAAAATACATTGCTCCAAGCCCCATTCAGCCTGGCCTTGGACACTTCCAGGGATAAAAGATATCTAAAATATAAAATAGATCTTTGCAGCAGCAAGCATTTTATTTGATCTCAAAGAGTATATGGGAATTTTAATTACAAGGCTACAGGGGAGTAGAAGCTGCTTCTACCACAGCCCAGCCCCAGCGGGATGGCAAAAGGAGCTGTGCTCTCACCAGGTCTGGAAGGGCTATAAAAATATGATACAGTAATTTTATATTAGAAAAGCAAAAGGTTTGTGCTAGTAAAATACAAATCAGAAAAGCTGCAACAAAATAATCCCCTGGGGTTGTTGGGTAGCTGCTCACCTGAAGCGCAGCAGAAAGGGAACAGCAGAGTTGGAAGGGTCATGCCCGTGGCGGCTCAGTGCTGGCCCTCAGGAAGGAAGTGTTGGAACAGTGGTTTTGTGGTGGCAGGTCACGAGTTCAGCACTTCCCCTCTGCTTCTGGCAAAGATTTGTGTCTGTGTGAGCAGCATGGACGTAGTGGGGGCCAAGGAAGCAGCTGGGACAGGGCACCCTGCACCATGGACACAGCTTCTTCCTATGCCAGGCCTTTTTGGATGAGAGTTAATTAAATATGCAACTTGTAGAGAATTTCTCCATTTATGTGACCAAGCATTTGTGCTTAGAAATGCTGTCTCCTGTGTGCTTCAGTTTGGACTATAGTCACTTTAGTGAAGGTTGTTCTTCATCTTGTTTTTCTTGTTATTTGCTTCGTACCTTTCATAAGTGACTTTTCTGTGGGTACCCACATAGGCTATGGAATAGTTAACAGGAAAAGAGGATTACATCGAGTTTCATTTCCGCTGGTTTTCTCCTCTGTCCCCGGCAGTAGCGGCTTTGCTGCGGTACAAAGCAGTCCCTGTGCAGTGGCAGATTTATGCCACAGGGGAGAGTGCTCTGCACATCACATCCCTGCCACGCCGGGCACACGGGGATTCTGTCACTGAGCTGTCCTTCCAACTGATCACTTTAATCCTATTGCGTTTTTAATTATTGTGTCACAGTCACGGGCTCCCATGTTGTGTTTTTGTCTTTGTGAAAGAGAAAACATAAAAGATACAAGGACTTTTTTTCACCTATGAAGTCATCAGCGCCACTCGGGACGAGGCACTGGTTTCTCTCCATTTTTGTGTTTGTTCTGTTGTAGGTCTGACCTCTGGCTTGTGGCTGCAGCTTGTATTATTTGCACTGGCTTAGCAAATAAATATTGATCTCTCTTTCATTTCCAACTTGTGTTTCTTCATTACCTTGGAGTTTCTTCCCCTACTCCTGGAGAGAATAAATTATTGACGTGATTTTCTTTTTCTCTTTTTTTTCTTTTCCTTTACTTAAATGCAATGATGCCATACCTTAAAGGCAGGAGGTATGAACTTGTTTAATTTTCAAGTGGATCCTCTCATGTCACTGCCGGTGAACACATGCAACTCCAGGGGCTCATGCCTAAAAACCAGGTGCTTAAAAACCAGAGATTAGAAGAGATACTCTCAAAAACAGGCCTCTCCCCTTAAAATTCTACAGTAAAACAGAGATTTGACTTTTCTAGCTTCCCAGTGTAAGGTTATTAAGGTTATGGAGAACATGTGTATGGCATCACTACAGTGGCTCTGCTGCACCTCTGCGCCTTGTCATCAGCACTGGACAATAATCCAAACAGCCACAACTGATGGCCCCAAAAGAGACAAAAGGCACCTAGAATGTCCCCCAGAGCAAGAGGAGGCAGCTGATGACTGCAAGTGGCTGTGACAGAGCCACATGGTGCAGGGGCAAAGTGCTGCTGCTCCCTGCTTCTTTCACAGCAAAGCACAACAAACACATCAAAGTTCCACATGGCCCATGTGCATGAACTCCTCCCTAACCCAGAGCTGCTCCTGGGTGGGAAAATGCAGCACATTCTGCTGCCAGCTCCCAGCAAAGGGCCCCAGCCTGTACAGCTGGGCATCAGCATCAGCTTCTCAGCACCTTCACCAGCTCTGTGGGGCTTTGGGAGCAGCTTCCCCGTGGGCTGTGACCCAAAGGACAAGGCAGGTGGGGAGGGATGGCTGGAGAGCTCAGGGCATGGCCAGAGCCAGCTGCTCTGCCTGCACTGCTCTGGTGGAGATCAGCAAATGTTGGTGCTCAGGAAGTGCCGAGTTCCGGAACAGCTGTTCACTCCCAGCCCACGTCACCCAGACACGAAACACAAAACGCAGTCCGATTGGTTGGGAGAGATTGTGCAACCTTATCTCGGTGTCCCCTGAGACCAGGGGCTTGGCCAGGACTCCTCAAACCAGGAAGGGAGCTCCTGTAAACAAGGAAAGCACGAGGCTCTCGGAGCAGCTGCAGACGCCCTGAGAAGCTGAAACTGGGACGTAGCACGGTGAGGACACCTGGGAAGGAGGGAGCAGGGTCATCCTGGGAGATGGGTTTGTGGGAGCTGCACGCTCAAACTGCCAGGTTTTAATCTAAATACCACAAGGCTCATTTCTGTCCTTTAGACAAGGGCATGGAGCACTGGGGTTTAGTCAAGCACTGAGAGGAGTCTGGAGGGGACGGGGGATGCTGGGGGTGTTCTCATTTCTGGTGCATTTGTTTTAAATCAGATGAGAGGAAATGTTTAATCAAGAAGGGGTTTAATCCTATCTGGAAGCTGGGAAAGCCGGAGTGTGAATGTAGCCCCAAGAGCAGGCTGCAAAAGCCACTCCTTGCTGTCCTGTGTTTGCACCCACAGCTGTGCCAGCACATCACCCATCTCCCCCTAGACCTGGGGGGCTCAGTGGTGCCCTGTGAGCTCAACCTGCCTGACCTGCTGTGGGACACGTCCCTGCAGAGCCCCAGCATCCAGCCATGCTGCACTTGCTCTGGGACAGCGTCTCCCTCCAGACATTCCTCATCTTTCTCTTCATCTTCCTGCTCATCGCAGACTACATGAAGAACAGAAATCCAAAGAATTTCCCTCCCACCCCCCTCCGCCTGCCCTTTTTGGGGCACCTCTACCTTGTAGACTTCAAAGATCCTGTGGGTGGAGTGCAGAGGGTACGTGGGTGGTGAGCAGCAAGGGGAAGGGATGGAGGGATTGCAGCTACACCTCCCCAGCCATGCAGGGAAAGGGATAACCCAAACCCCACAGGTAGTGGAGGCTGGCAGGACGTTTGTCCTCATTGCTGACATTTACCTGAGTCCAAGCAGGGTGACAAGTGTGGAGTGATTCCATGGGCAAAGGTCACAGCACGATCCCACAGGTGCAGTCACAGATGTACAAACCCAACAGGTCCGAGGGGGGGCTGGAATGGGGTGAAACAATAACTGGAAAAACATAGGACTGAAAAATCAAACGTGGTGAGGTTTGCTTGATTTATGGCAAATTAACATAATCCCAATCACCCATTTAGGAAAATAGGGAAAAAAAACTTGCCCTCAGGCAGAGTGCACACATTCTGTCTCCCCTCCACTCTTAATTTATTTTTACCCATGTCCCCTGACAGGGGTGTCCTGGTCTGACCAGGAACATCCATTGCAAATGAAAACCCCTTTTGTTTATGTCCCCTCCCAGCTAACTAAAAGATATGGTGACATCATCGGCATGCACATGGGTGGCATGAAGACAGTGTTGGTAAGTGGGATGCGGCTGGTGAAGGAAGTGCTTGTAAACCAAGGGGACAAGTTCCTGGAACGCCCTGACCTTCCCTTCGATGAGCAGATGTTCAACAAGATCGGTGAGTTACCCCTCAAGTCATGCCTCAGCTGTAAGTTCCAAGCCTCGACCGTGCAGAGGTCTGAGTCAGCTGGAGACAAGGCAGAGCCCTGGAGCTTTTCTCCCTCCGTGGGAGATTGGCCTTGGCTCACAGGGGTGTCCTGCCAGGACTGGTCTTCTCCACTGGGCACCTGTGGAAGGCACAGCGGAAGTTCACCTTGACCACACTCCGGAATTTCGGCCTGGGGAAGAGGAGCGTGGAGGAGCGCATCCAGGAGGAGTGCAGATACCTGGTGGATGTGTTTAGGGATGAACAGGGTGAGTGCATCCAGGGGGAGTGCAGATACCTGGTGGATGTGTTTAGGGATGAACAGGGTGAGTGCATCCAGGAGGAGTGCAGATACCTGGTGGATGTGTTCAGGGATGGACAGGGTGAGTGTTCATCCTGGTAGGGCCTGTTATAATGTCACTGCATGCTGAAAAATACCGCACCTTGCAGGCGATGCTGCAACACTGCCAGCATCCCTGCTCCTTCCTACAGGTGCTTTGCCTTCCAACTGCCTGTGGAATGCACCAGGCAACACCCACAGCATTATTCACAGCCCACCTTCTGTCTACTCCTCTCTGTGTGTGCATAAATGCTTAGGTTTCCAATGAATTCAAATGACATCCTGCAGACCCTGTTTTCAGAAGTAAACAAACATCTCCATAAGCTGATTGAACTGGGACCACTGGGGTTGTCCTGCCAAGCTTGGCCAGCTCATAGAGTCAGCCAGGTACCCCAGGAAAGCACTGACATCGGACACTGCCCATTAGGGGACAATCATTTCATTCATATTTCTTGACTGCTTTACATCTGACATGTGTTTTCTTCTTTTCTGAGAAGAGTGGAAGAGAACTGATCTTTCTCTTCTCCAGGGAATCCTTTCAACCCTCAGTTGAAAATCACTAATGCTGTTGCAAATGTCATCTGCTCCCTCATCTTTGGCAATCGGTTTGACTACCACGATGAGGATTTCCAAAGACTGCTGAAGCTGATGAATGAAATGACTGCCCTCAATGGAGCTGTCTCAAGCCAGGTACAGCCCTCCTGCCACCAACTCAGGGCATAGTTTCTTCTCTGGAGTCAAACTTAAGTCACAGGGTTGTCATCACAAGAGCTGTCAATCCCTGATCACTTGCACAGGGTAGATTTGCCTGTCATTTCTTTCTGCGTTAAGTTGTACCCAGCTCACACTGCTCTCTCTCATCCAAAATCACTTTTCCTGCCCACTGATTGCCAACCTGCCTGCTGAAATAGTGAGTAACACACAAGTTACCCCATAATGAGAATTCTGCTCTTCTGGAGCTGAGCTGTTTGCACCAGCTCCAGAAATACAGCAAGAGCAATCGCAGGCTGAAGTCTTGATTTCAGAAGCGTTTTTAAAGTCCTTTATTCAACTTGTCTTTCTCCTTTTGTATTCAAAGCTGTACAACAATTTCCCATCTATAATGAAGTACTTACCTGGAGCCCACCAAACAATTTTCAAACACTGGAGGGTTTTGCAAAAATTTATGCAAGAGCAGATCAACAAACACAAGGAGGACTGGAACCCCTCAGAGAGCCGGGACTACATTGACAGCTACCTGCTGGAGATCTCCAAGGTCAGCAGTGGGGAGAAAACCCTCCTGGAGTGGGGCTTAGAACCAGAGGGGATGGGAAATGAGCCCCAGTTCTCTGAGCTGCCTGTGTAGCCTGTTATGAGCTCAGGACAGAGGTCAGGTTCAGCCATGCATCAGCAGGATGGGGATGCGAGGGGTCAGCAGCATCTGCCAAAATCCTTGGGGTGGTCTGGACCAAGCCTGGTGCCAGGACACCCTCATTCTTCCTGTGGCACTAACACTCCTTCTCCTGAAGGACCGTGACAGTAACACCTTCCAGGAGGAGCACCTCATGGCCTGTGCACTTGACCTGATGTTTGCTGGGACTGAGACCACGTCCTCAACGCTCCGCTGGGCTTTGCTCTTTATGGCCGTACATCCAGAAATTCAAGGTACAATTAGCAAAAACATATTTTGCCTTGCTTTTATCCCTCAAAGCTCTGTGAGAGACCAGTTGGGAGCGTCCACACACTCCCATAAGAGGTCTCTTGGTAGACCCTTACAGCAATATCCTCGTATTGTTGCAAGGGTTTTTCCCTGGGCTCATTCCTGCTCTTTCCCAGCCCGGGTGCAAGCCGAGATCGATGAGGTCATCGGCCAGGCACGGCCCCCAGCCCTGGAGGACAGGAACAAGCTGCACTACACCAACGCTGTCATCCACGAAGTGCAGAGGAAAGGCAACGTTATCCCTTTCAACGTGCCCAGAATGGCATCAGAGGACACCTACGTGGATGGATACTACATCCCAAAGGTAAACTCCAGAGTGCTGGGAAGTGCTGGCACTCCAGGGACACTCTCAGCTCCCCAGGCACGGTGCCAGGCCAGGTCCCTCCTGTGCAGACACTGTCCCTGCCCTGTCCAGAGTTCACTCCTGTTCAACATGGATTTTGCCCTCCAATGTTCTTCAGCTCCCTGATTAGTGCCCCACCCCACACATGCCTTCAACATCCCCCACCTCTCAGAGGGACTTTAGCCCAATATTGCAACAGATAAAAATGATGCTGATGAGGGAAAATGCAGTTACATAACTGCACCTCCAAACTGACAAAAAATAGAAAATCTGGGCTTGCAGTGGGATGTTTCATAAATAATTTCAGTAGAATTTGACTAAGGATGTTCTTCATGGAGAGGAGACTGGAAGATAAAACCGCCCCTCCTGCTGTCAGTGCCAGAGAAGTGTGATTTATTTTTCTTTTTCCCTCTTAGGGCACTGTTATAACGACAAATTTAACCTCTCTGCTGTTTGATAAGAATGAGTGGAAAACCCCTGATACTTTTAACCCTGAGAATTTTCTGAAGGATGGAAAGTTCTGGAAAAACGAGTGTTTTCTACCATTTTCAACAGGTAAGATTTGCTGCATTATGGTGCTCATGGGCTTGGGTTTCCAACTGCAGGGTGGAGACAGAGAGGAAAACAGCAATGGAAAGGGCAGATGCACCCTGGAGGTGCTGCTCAAAATGCTCCTATTGCCTCCACAAAACACCACATGCACAGAAGAGAAACGAGGAGGAGTAAAAAACCATGTAAATTCCAGAGATCTTAGGAATATCTTCATTGAGGCCATTGCTCTCTCTCCATGGCTGAGCTCACCAGGGGCCTCACTGTGGCCACCACAGGGTTCCCCAGGCAGCAGCTTCCATAGAGAAGTTGCTTTTAGCCCCTGCCTTTACACCAGCACCAACATCTCTTGTGGTAGCTCTCCTGGGCGAGCTCTCCCAGCATGAACACATCTAGGTCATGTGTGTGTGTAAAAAGTCATGCAATCTGGGGGCAGACCATGCTGTAATGCCAAAGTATTGTTGGGAAGCTTGGTTTGGATTGAAAAACTCACCCAGCAATGGGGTAGCACAGCTGGACCACAGTCCTAAGGGCGGACAGAAGCATTTTCAACAGCAAGAGCACACTCTGAGGATGCTGTGGGTTCTGTCTCCACAGGGAAGCGTTCCTGCCTGGGAGAGCTGCTGGCCCGTTCCGAGCTCTTCCTCTTCTTCACCTCCCTGCTCCAGAAATTCACCTTCCAGGCACCGCCAGACACCACGCTCAGCCTCCAGTCCATTCTGGGCATCACAAATGCCCCACAGCCCTACAAGGTCTGTGCTGTGCCTCGCTAGGGGAGCCTTGGCCATCCTCCTCACATGGAGAATCCTTTGTCAGGGCTGCTGAAAACAAGCCCTTGACAGCCCTAGCAGGAGGCTGGGTGGTTTATTTCTTTCAAAGCAATTGTAAAATCATTTTTTTTTTCACAATTAGACCTTGCAGTCTGTATCCCATGATGGTGTGATCATGGGATCAGCCTGGGAGTTTCCAGGGCATTATTAGGCTTGCTCTATGGCACTGTAAATTAATGAGGGGCTTGGGGATGTCCTAATTTGGTGATGGATGGCCATGGTTCACCTTGGCAAAATGAGGGACACTAGAGACCGCACTGTGGAGCCACCCACTGTGGCTGGGTACAGTGGGAGAGCAATACCAGCTTTTGTTTTATAACATTAATACATTAATTAATTTGACATTTCCTTAAGACGTACTTATATAAACAAAAAGTCACTATCTAACTTGTCTCATGCATAATAAATCTTTACCAAAGCATTTTTGTCATGAAGTGTTCTGCCAAGTGAAGACCAACAGAGGCCATGTCCAGCAGGGGCTGTAGGCTTTGGCCATGCCCTGTGTCTCTGTCCCTGCACTGCAGGAGGTTGGCACCGTAAAAGCAAAGGCAATTCCTGCAGAAGTGATGGAAAAAATGATTCTGGTGGCACAGCTAGAATTACAATATGCAAAATCCTCTGTTTACCTGCCCAACATCATGGAGTGGCTGGTGTGTCCAAGGGCAGTGGGGTGAGCTGCAGCAACACACAATGCAGTTAAACTGCGCTCAACAGTCTGAGGAGGAAGAGGCTGCCTTGGGAAATAACAGCAACAAGTTACTATTTTGAACCATCATCTACACAATGAAACAGTCCCAAGACTGGCAGCCAATGGTTAACACCATTAAATGCACTGAACTTGGAAACAGCTGCACTCCAAGGAGCCTGGTGAGACCTCCAGACAGAAGCTGCAGCTCCCAGGAGCAAGATGGGAAATCAGGAAATCAGCACAGCACCAGGAACACACACCTCCTGCTCTGCTGATGAGGAAATGAGCAGAGAGCAATCTTTTCCTCTTTTCAGTTTTCCCTGGAGAACAACTCACCTCTTCCTAGAGGAAGCAAATTTCTCCCAGGTGAACACAGCTTCTGGCACAGCTCCTTCAGCACTGGCTGGGTGGGTTCTGCCACCTCCTCTGATTTTCTGTGCCAGTGGGAACAAGAGTTTGGGCTGAGATACTGCTCCTGGAACTTGAGGCTGTTTTACAGACCCGGTGAGGTGGAGAAATGAGGATACATGGTGGGACACAAACCAGTGCATTTATTAAATGCAGACTTGTCTCATGCCATTCCTAGGGAGAACCTGGTCAGCCCCAGCCCTACACCTCTCCTCTCCTCATGCCAGCTGCCCTCCAACCTGCTGCTGGCAAGGGCTCCCACATCTGTTTTCAGCAGAAAGAAGACAGTAAATTGACTTTCTAAACCTGAACTCCTTTCTTTTCATTCTCTGAGAGAAGGGGAAGGCTGCAAGTGGGCTGCATGACTGGAATTGACTGGGCAACAGCGGTAAGTTTCTGCTGTGTGAGCATTACTCCCAAAACAATTCCAGTGCACAGGTGTCATGACTGTTTTGTGGTACTTTTTCCCCCCAGTGCTTTGCTCAGATTCCCATTCCTTTCCCAAACTGCTGCTCTATCCAAAATTTTCCTCCATAGGCCTCTGCTCAGTTAGTTAAATTGCAAAGAAGAATGCATTTCACAGGCTTCTTGAATATTCTGCCCCCTCCACCTAAACTATCTCCAACATGTGACTGACCTCAGCTCCTCCTTTCCTTTGCACTCAGGGCTGTAATCCTGTGTTCCTCTTGCAGGGACATTCCTCACCTGAACACACAGAGCTCCTGCTGCACTGCTTGGCTCTTCAGAGCTGCCAGAAGATGCAAACAGGGTCAGGACTGAACACATCCTGCAGCTCAGCTCAGGCTTCCTGCACAGCTGAGCAGCTCTTCCCTTCCCTTCCCTTCTCCCTCACACACCTGCACGCTGTGGTTTCAGTGTCTGAAACTGCTTTTATGTCCAGCCTCAGCAAGCAGGAAAACCAGTTCTTCCATAATGGCTTCACCCCCTCTGGGACAGGCCTTCCACACTGGGCATTCAATGCAGCTCCTCATCCTCAGATCTTCACTCCAGAGGGCTGAAGGCTGCCAGTCTTCTCCAACAGCACTTCTGGGCAGGGATAGTGCACAGGGAATGAGATCTGGCCATGGGAGTAAGGATGCAGCACATAAATCACCTGCAGAGCAGGCTGGACAGAGCATACAGTTTTCTTTTCCCAACGAAAGCAAGAACAGTGATTTAGAGCTGTACCTGTGCTCTGTGTCCTCTCAGGTGGGGCTGAGAACAGGCAGAGACCCTCGCCCTCCTCAGCAGCAATAATTACTGAGTCACTCCACAGCCCATCTGCAGAGGGGTTTTACATTTTCACTTCACAAGGCCCTTTGCCCAGCTCTCCGTCTGTGGGCTGAGCAGAGGGAGCCAGCTTTGGGTGGGATCAATGAGCTGGAAACAGCAGAGGAGAGCAGCACAACTCACCACATCCTGACCCTCATTACAATACCTTGAAACAGGGTATTTGAGGTGGTGTAAATGTACCAACATACAGAACCAGCTTGTGCATTGCCCAGAAACACCAGCTAGGGACCATGAAATACATGGCTTGGAATAAAGACACCAAAGAATTCATTTTAAAAATCTTTATGTGAATATAAAAGGATTTTTTCCAAAGAAAAAAATAAAACCGAAAGTTTAAAAATTAGTGCAATTTTTTGAGTTCTATGCAACACAGTGTTTACATTTGTTTTAAACAGAAGATGTAGACACCGATACACTGAAAACCTTAACTTAGGGGAAGGGGAAACAGAAACAAGTAAGAAAATTATTGTACTAGACACTACCAACTCCTAAACAACAGTTTTCATTTTCTAATTTCTAAACTATTTATGGCTACCTAAATAGAACATCAGTATTGCTTATATTACTTATTTCCAAGTGAGTGTATATCATAGAAAATAGAATACCCATATATATATATATATGTTTTTTTAATGAACAAAAGAATCAGGTGAAAATTTTTTTTCAGTGAACGTTTCTTAAACCACTATATAATAAGGTTGTTGCAAAAGAATCTTCTCAAAACTGCTGCCTGACCCATCTTGAGTAAAAGAACCTACTAGTCCATATTTTGTATTATTGCTATAAAACACTTCTCTCCTCCAGAGTAATTAATCTTATATAAAAAATAATTAACAAATGATATGTCAATCAGAACATATTTTTTTGTTTCTTTGGATCTACAATACCCGTTTTACTGGAAACTGGCTGAATTCCTAATAATGCCATTTAACTTCAGCAGGGTTCAGTGGTTACACCTCATATTTTTTTACCTCGTTTATTTTCACCTCATTTGAACTGTGCTGGTACAAATTCACCTTTCAGGAGAGCCAAGGGGGCTCTCTGCTCCTCCTGCCTCAGCCGTGGTGCATACCAGGGCTCTGCAGCTGCATGCTGGACACAGCTCAGCTGTGACACAGCAGTGTTTTTAGCAGCTTTTTGCTTTGACATGGGTGAAGCAAACATTAAAGTGATGCTGACCTAATGGTCCTTCCTGCACAAGCAGATGAGCTGAAGTCAATACAACACCATGGCTTATACTCCAGTATTTATTTCCACACATCAGTTCCTCGTTCAGAGGACAGAACCCAGGTTTAACTAGTTGTATAAAAGCTGTTTTAAACAGGTTCTCAGTCCCAAAGAAACCCTTGAGTGATATTCACAGGCTTCACTCTTAACAGTTTGGAAAAGCCCCGAATAAGCAACGTTTCATCCAATACCTGAAAACCAGATTCATTTTGGCAACCCCAACATGATTACTGGGGACAGCTGTGCCCTGAAAAAGGCTGATCCCTGCCTGTAGATCAGGACTTAAATTCTTCCACCACTAGTCAGAAGACAAACTTCCAATTAAATGATAGGGAGGTTCTTAGTTATTTTTGGTCCCAGGGTCTGCAGTTTTGAGAAGTGTAAGTCAAAGACATTTGCTCCAAGTTTGTCACTATTCAGCACCTGACAGACTACTGACACAGCTCCACTACTGGGAGAAGTACAACAAATCAAGCCTACCAACTACATGAGTATTTGAAGGACATCCATGAAAGTTTCCATGCTGCAAAGAACGAGGGTTAAGAGACCCACTCAACACCGTCAGCAACAGCTCCACGTTTCACTAGAACACACCAAATACCAAACTTCAGGAATGGAAGCATCTTGCTAAGCCTTAATCTGCTGCTCCACTGCTCACCACCACCTCCCTCCCACCCACAGCACCGGCAAATTAAATATGCAACTGTACCTTAACAACATCAACTCCACTAACACCACTGCAGCAATAAAAGACCTCAAAACCCACGAGGTAGTCCCAAGAAGCACAGAGTCCTGAAAAACACCACCACAGACACTCTCCAACAGCCACGTGTCTGGCTCATGCCACACTGAGCACGAGCCTGGCTTTTAAACAATGCCTTGTGAAGGAGGAAATCTGTTGAATGTCTATTCATACGTACAGCACTGTAAAACAACAGTTTACAGTTGTTTACTTACTTACAACCCTAAGTAAGTTGTATCAAAAATGAATGCTTGCTTGCCTTTTCTCTGGTATGACATGCAATGCCCAATTAAAGATTTAAGATGCTGGGGAAGGAACAAATTAAAGGACAAGCTATAGTGAGGGGCAGGCAAAATGACACACTATCCAAAGGTCCCAATTCAAAACTTTAAAATTCTGTATAGCTGAACCCTGCTCTCAAATCAAAGATGGCCTTAATGGTAAGACAAGTGTGTTTTCATTCTCACAGGCAGCTGAATTTTATATTAGATGTTGGTCTGGTACAGCACCCTCAAATACTTAAATTAAGTGTAATAATTTCATTTTAACGGCTGCTGCAATTTTATTTTATTTAACTATTGGTATAATGAACTTTTTCTAGACCATTTGCAAAGAACAGACATTAACAGGTTTCCTAAAATTACAATTCAAAACAAGAGTTAGACATTTGGGAAATAAAGTCACAAGTTTTGGGGAAGACAGCAACTTCCTGCACACAGATGTCAGGTAACAACCCCCATTTAATCCTCAATCAAACTATTACAGCTTATGCACTTTGCTCCCTGCCAACAACCAACCTCTGCTGCCAGTAACTGCCACAGCCATCTCTCACTCCTCTGCCTAGCACAGTTAGTTCAGAATAGCCGAGTGAAACTACGTTTAAAAAAGAGGAAATACAATTTCCATGCACAGGCTTGTGTAAATAGGTTGAAATAAATAGGGCTACTTCCCACCTAATCCCCTTTCTGCCGATAAATGCAGTATACCAATATGCCAGACATTTAAAATATAGCCCAGACTTTTTGAGTTAGTATAATAGCTTTTTTCTTACCCAGGAAAAGACAAGCTTTTTTGGCTTAAGTGAATTCATCTTAAAGACAGGTTTTCCTCAGTGCATATATGCACCAACTTAAGCTTTGCTTTTTTTTTAAAATAAACTGAGAAATTCTGTTTCTCATAAAACAAATCCTGTCTTCTGTTACATAACAACTGGTACTACACCTTTATTTTCTTCTATAAATGCAAGTACTTTCTTGCTTTTAAAATTGTACTTTCTACTCTAAAAACCTCTTTTTTAAAAAGATGTTACTAATCTTTTAGATCTGTTTTCAGAAGAGTCTAGCAAAAATGTCCAATATTGCCAGTTTCCTGAAGTACACCTTTGCATAACATCTTCCATTATAAAAGTCAACTTTCTAGCCCAAACCCACTTAAATAAAGTTTTAAATATATAGTGCCAAATTTCATATTTACAATATAATCTGAAGGCAAATAGAAATCTCTTAAGTTGTGCTTGTACATGCTGCAGTTATTAAATCTACTTGGAAAAACTACATGCTACCCTCTGGCTGATCACCTTAATCCCTTCCTGACAGGCTCTGATGTTGTCATTTGCAGCTGCCCAGCATTCTAACCTCCTCTCTCATCAAGTAGGTAAAGTGGAAAGGTATAAAACATTTAAGGACACTTTAGCATGTGAGTCTTCTTCATGTCCTGGTGTTTAATCAGATGTTGCACCTGGTACTTTAACAGTGAGGTTCCTCCTGGTGTTGGTGACGTGACGCTGCTGCGCCAGGAAGGAGCGGCCGGGCCCGGCCCCGCAGCTGCCACTGCTGCCCACCAGCCTGGCTTCCATGCCCAGCTTCTGCAGACTCAGGCTCTGCAGGAGGCAAACAGCAACTTCAACAGCAGCAAAAACAGAAGGAAAAAAATTACCCATCCTCCTCGTGCTGTCTTAGTATGCACACAGAATTTTTTCCGCTGTATTTCTTAGGTTAATTAAGACTTAACTGGTACCTGTAGCAAAAGATGTTTCAAAAAGTGGATTTTTGACCCACCTTGTTGTACCATGCAGTTACAATCAGCTTTTCCTCATAGTCACGTAGCTTGGCTATTTTGTATTCATTCTGCAAGGACAAATCTCAGTTAAGCCACAAATTTTATCTGCATAAACTTGCTGCAGTTCACTGAGTGAAATAAACACAGGCAGCAGAAATGCTCCAATACACCAAATAACTACAAAGCCTAGAAGTATAAACAAAGATACTTCCATAAACAACTGAGAGAAAAATATCAGCCTGTTTTAAGAAGAGGTAGAACTACACAAGTTGCAGTTAGAAACACAAACAGAATTTGGAAATGTACTCTGAGGGTTTGTGTGGGGAAATGCACAAGAGATCTGCTGTGTATCAGAAAATCCATAAATAATTTAGTAATTTTTCACCTGAAAAGAATGTACCTCCAGTGACAGGCTAATTGCTATTATATAATATACTTCCCTTGTACTCATATATAAAAGAAATGTGAGGCCACAGCATTTACAGTCAGACCTATCAGCCTCCTGAATCATGCTGAGGAGTTCTTATTTGCTCAGGCAACTATTCCAAATAGTTCTGTCAATATTGCTGTGAAACTCAATGCACTTTTTTCTGATGTTTGGACTACTGTCAACAATCCTTTCAGAATTTCAGCCAGACAGATTTTACTGAATTACTAGGCAACAACATCTTGAATGACTAATATCAGAAACAGATTATATTAGAAGTTATTTTTAATATGTAAGATTTTTACCTCTAGTGCTTCAATTCTTTTGTCTTTTTCCAGTATCTGTTTTCTGAGCAACATAATTTCTGCTGATGCTGGATTTAGCTTGGGGTCTAAGGTTTTTATCACCTGGACAAGGCAAAACAAGAGCATTGCAAGTCAGTTTGATTCTCAACAGCTCTGCATCTCACCTGCTCAAAGGAGGAGCATGAGAACATGCTGGGCACTGGTCAGGCTGTTACCCTGTACAATGGAGACCAAAGGGTACAAAGGAATCCTTACTGCACCTCATGCTCAGCCTAAACACTGTTTATTCTCTCAGATTTAACTGACTGCAGTTGAACATGTGACTAAAAATGCAATTTGCAGCGACTGCTTTTAATTGGGAAGTGGGGACACACACACTCAATCTGTTTAACAATTTATGAGGGAGGAATGCATATGCTCAGAAACATGCCACTCACATTCCTTGCTTTTTCAAGGTACATTTTATATCTTTCTTCCATTGCTTTCATATCCTCATCTTTTTTTCGTAAAGCGGCTTCCAGCTCTCCAATCTTCTGGGCTGTTTACAGAAATTATCAACATAGACATACAAAATAAAAACAGACATGGTACTTTCAGGGCTTCTGTGTTCTTTTGATTTCACCATCCCTCAAACAGAGAGCAATGTAGAAGCTAGAAGTTCAAGTTTAGAAAGTTTAAGTTCTTATTTTTGTTTCAGCTGTCCCACCTGACCCTGAAATCCCATTTTGCAGAGCACTGTTCAACAAACCTCATCCCCCCCTGGATCCTCTCCCTGCCCACCACCACACACAGAACCCCTCCAGACCCCTCAGTTCAGATTTAAAGCTAAGCTGCAGCAGAAAGTCTCATCCAGACAACTATCCCATAATCCAGTGGCTATGGGAATCATTTCAGAAGAAACTTAACACAGTCTTATTAAAAAAATACAAAAAAAAAAAAAAAAATCCCCAAACCACAACACAACTCACGGTTCTGACTGTCATCAGGCTGGAGCTCTGCAAGATCAGCCTCCTTCTTCTGTAACTCATCATGAACCTCATTCAACTTTTCCCTGTGAATGGAAAGCTGGGGTAAGGAATAATTCCAGGTTTAACAGCTGGAAGAATATACTTCTTGACAGAAGTATTTAAATGACTATTTTAAGCTCCAGCAATTTTTCATATATAGAAGGTTTGAATAGAAATATTAATATCATAAAAGTTGTGACTTCTGAGTTGATCTTACTTTAGTTAAAACTAGGAAAATTAACAATTAAGCCCCTTCAGCATCATCTTAGGAAGAACTGCATCTGCTGACAGGACTGGAAATATTTCAGAGGAGTAGAATACACTTTGAGTGATGGTTTTAGCAGTCTGTTGTAGAATCAGAACAGTTAAAATGCTGGTGGTGATGAAGAGACAGTGAAGTGGTACTGGTACTACGAGATGATCATGGGCAGAGTAAACAAAACTATATTTACACCAATATTTAACTCTATGCATAATTCTCAAATCAGTGGCTTAGATAAACAAGACATCCCTACCAAGATTTAAGCAGTTCCTGTGCTCTATTTAGTATAAACAAGCTATTGTGGATGCATGTGCCTTACTTACATGTGTGCTGCCAATTTCTGCTTCAGGTTGCTGGACTGTGAAAGGAGAGAGTTAAAATTCAGTTGTATTTCAGTATTTCATACCATGCAACATTCAAGGGCTCTTACAAACCAGCCAAGAATACTTAGCACAACTAAATAAGCCAAAGCAAATAAATCTATTGAATGATAAAAACAAGGACTTTGAAAGTAAAGCAGAAGGGTTACAGTTCCATAGAAGGAATCACAAGGAGCTTTTCAAGTGAACTGCAGTTGATATGGAGGTATTCCTCAGACACACTGAAAAATAAGATGCTAAACAAAGGACTTGATGCCAAACTGGAGGACTTGAAACAAAAGTGGCAAAATGTTTCACTTACTCCTTCAGTCTTGGATCCCTGCTCCTGTAAAGTCTTTTGCAGATCTTCAATCTGCTGCTGTAATCCTCCGATACGCTCTTCATTGAGCCTTTTAGGAACAAAACTCAATTACTGCCCATCTAAATAAATAGTTTACAGGCAGATTTTTCTGTTTCATTAGTTTTTCACAGGGTCTACCCAGCATGACTTAAGCCACAAATAAACTGATTTCAAATGCTTTTAGTGTGACTGGAACATCTGCAGAAACAAACACATGGAGCTTTACTGAATATTTTATAATGAAATTCCTATTGTCATGTTAAGTTTTGAGAAAACGTAACTGTCAAAAATTTTCCTTTTCTAGTAAAATTTTTTATCATTCATTGATAGAAAATCCACAGTCTAACAGTCTGAAGTTCTAGAAATAGAGTTCACATCCATTCTTGGTCAACCAAGAATAATTCAGATTGAAGGAGAGTGTCCTGTAAGCAGCACTTCCTTCAGGGAATGGTACACACAGATCTACCACATTTAAACCACTTTGCTTCTTCCTTGCTTCACAATCCTTCATTTATTGTGAAAGAAAAGGTTCCTACACTACAGATGTAATGTACAAGTCACCCTAAAAACTCCAGAGATCATTTTTGCTGTATTTTAAGGTGCAGTTTCCCCCACCACCTTTTCTCAGTTTCCAGCTCGTTCACTGTCCGGTGCTTCTGCTCCAGCTCTTCCTGGAGCTCAGCAATCCGTTCATTTTCTGATCCCTCCTGTTTCAGCAGGAGCATCTTATTTTCATGCTGCAGCCGAATAAACATTTCCCTAAAGCAAAAATAACAAAAAAAGTCACTGTTAATTAAGAAGGTGACTAAGAGGAGGAAGAAGTAGTCCTGTTCACTCCCCCAATATTAAAGTGAGCCAAGCAAGTTGTACTTAATGATGCAATTGGGGTAACAATGCAATTTGTTATTAAATGGCAAGTTAAAATGCTTGAAAACTTTAAGATATATGAGCAGACTTCTAAATTGTCACTCCAAACCCAGATTTATACACACCAATCTGATATGATTTAAAGAAAAAAAGCAAACTTTTAGTGTGGGGAAATAATTATTAACACCTATATGGTGGCAAAGCAAGGAGTGGGATAAAGAATCACATTGATGAAAATATTGAACTTTCACAGAGTCATTTTCATGCCCCACCTATGAACATCACAAATAACCTCAGCTTTTGGATCTCACCTATATTCCACTGGCAGAATTTCAGCAGCAAGATTCTCATGGCTTTTTTCACCTGAAATCACATGAGGGGTTTAATGCAGCACACTTACAGAAATCTCTAATCCAAATAAAAGAGAAGATAAAGCAGTACCTGTTTGACTCAGGTGATCCTGCTGCATCTGTGCACACCGCAGCTCCTCATTGGTCTCTCTTAATGCATCACACTGCACTATCAGTCTCTAACAAGACACATTTGAGATAGAATTAGGTCAGGCTGCACCACTTTTAACACCAAATAACATTAATCAGAAGTAATAATGACACATGCAAATTTAGGCTGGTCTTGACGATCTTGAAGATCTTTCCCAACCTTCATAATACGAAGATTCTATATTTTGTTTTATATGTGAATGCACACACACAGGGCACTAAACTTCATTTTTATGGAGGCACTACTTCCAGGAAGGTTCTCCTCATGCAGAGGATCTGAGAGAGATTTAGGTGCTCAAATAAACTCTTAAAGGGACTTACCTCTTTTTCTTTCATTAAAGCTTCATATTTTTCTTCAAGTCGCTTCATTTCAAACGCCAGCTTATCAGCTCTTTTGGATTCTTCAGACAGTTTGTTATGAAGCTCCTGGACCTTTTCATAAAAGCTTTATTTAGCATAGGAATGTTGCAAGATGCTACTTTAAAAAGCTACATTAAGACAATCCTTCCTGCCCAATTCAGCCAAAATAAAACCGTTGGTTTCTCAATCTTAAGGAGGCAGAGATGGGATGGGGGCCTCTGTGTTTTGAGGGGGTTATATTGGATTTTTGGTTGGTTGGTTTTGAGGTTTTTTCTGTGGTCTTTTTTTTTGTTTTTGTTCTGTTTTGTATTTATTTAACTCTTTCTAAATTCCTACGGAAATTAAAAGAAAACTTATAATTTTTATGAAGAATGGTAAGAATATGAGAATATTAGAATGTAGTGACGGGACATGGGGAATGTGACCAAATTGAAAGAGAACAGGTTTAGATCAGATATTAAGAAAAAATTCTTTACTGTGAGGGTGGTGGGACCCTGGCACTGATTTCAAAGGGAAGTTGTGGGTGTCCCATCCCTGGAAGAGTTCAAGCTCAGGTTGGATGGAGCGTGGAGCAATCTGGGACAGTGGAAGGTGTCTCTGCCCATGGCAGTGGAATGAGATCATCTTCAAGGTCCCTTTCCAAGACAAACTATCCTATAATTCCACACAAATTATCTCAGTAACAGCTGAACAACCTCTCCCAGGCACACAAATTACCTCAGTCAGAGTAAAGAAGAAAAGCATGCAGACTATGGACTCTCACATCAGTTGAGAGGGCAACTACAATTAAGCCTGCAAGTTTAACAAACAGGGAAAAGCCCACAAGGGAACCGCAGGGTATCAAGGAGTTTTCACAACTCAGAAATTCCAGAAGGACAATGCAGGGTTGTTAGGGTGTTCCCAGCCACCTGGGGAAACAGGAACCTTTCAAACACAAGTGCAGCACTACCTGTTTCTTGTAGGTTTCCAGCTGGGCCCGGGCTGCGTTGGCTTTCCGGAGCTCGTCCTCCAGGCTGACAGTGTTGTGCATGTACATCATGTTGGTCTCCTGCAGGGACTTGACCTGCCTGCGGAAATCGTTCAGGTCCTGCAGCTTCTTCCGATACACCTCCACTGTCGACTCCAGCTTGCTTGCCTTGTCTGCAGTGGCCCTGGAGGTGTCAATAGCAACCACAAGGAAATGTTACAAAACTCACACCCTGCTGACGCACACTGTTTTCAAAGAGAGATGCGGCATGCTTAGCAGCAGTTACGTTTCACCGCTTTATTTTTAAATGTATAATTGACACAAACTTGCTTGTAAAAACTGAAATCAGCCAGCCTTCAAGTGAGACTGACAGTCACACGCCAGAAATAATACCAAGGGTTAGTGGGTCAAATATCCCTGAGGAATTCTGTGGCACCACAACATCCTGTGCTAGACAGTCACTCAAAATACTGGTACCTGGTATGTTCTCACTGGGGGATTATTCAGAATTAGAACATAACTGCTCTGTGAAAATGATCACTGGCAGATACACTCAAGAACTGTCAGCTGATCATTAAAAAAAATCTACATGGTGAAAACCATTGGGACCATACTTTTAAAATTAATTTTAATATTTGTGTTTATTATCTGCATTCGTATCTCGCCAGAAGCTGGTACAAGAAAATAATGGAAAAAATCTACAGCTAGGATTTGTTTCAGATGTTATTTAAGAACCACTAAGTTAAACACCTGAAACCACTTTTCTTTCCGTCTTTTATTCATATTGTTTTATGAACAGCAGATCTGCTTTCACAATACAATTTATTTTGGATATTTCTTGGGTGGTCTGGTATTTAATACAGTTTAACTTCCATAAGAATTTAATGTTACATTAAATTCTCATGGAAGTTACTGTGTGTTTCACCTTCATTTTGTTAATGATCTCACTAACCTAAATCTGGCCTAGAATGCTGACACCAGAACTTAGTTTAAAATTCTAGCTGTACATATGCTTTTGTACATGGGAACTTCCACTTTCTGTCTCATACAAAGAAGCTTAAGTTCTGTAGTCATTAATTCTGCTTCAAATTCCATGTGTCATCCTTTCCCTGAAACCCTGCACTTCACCTCTGCTTAGCCAAAGAGCTCATCCAGGTAACATCTGAAGAAATAACACCTCAAAAAAATCCTGTTACATACAAATCCTTGGATTTAGCCATTAAATCCTAATGTGTGTGTGTGTGTGGAGCTCTCTCTGCTACCTACCTAAGAATGTCATTTTCATCTTTCAAGGCTCTTGATTCTTCTGCCAGAGAGGTCAGTTCATTGTTTCTATGTTGCAGCTCAATCAATTGCTTTTCTAGATCTTCACAATGGACACGATAATCATCTTTTGCAGCTTCAAGCCTACCAGATCAAAACCAGTACTTTTGTTAGGAACTCATCACTATTGCACAGTTTCTTTAGTACTAGAATTACTAAAAAGAAACAAGATAGAAGGAAAATACTGATTTAAGTAGCTGGGAAAATTTTACAGTAGACATGTAACATTTTGTTGTCTACCTGTTAAATCAAAATGCATTGCACACTACAAATTTATCACATCAGTATCAAGGAATCACATGAAAAGAGATTTTGTTTCCCCATATGGATCACAGAGAGAGACTAAAGAAAGAAATAGTTCAGTAGAGACACATGGTGGTGTTGGGGGGTTTAGCTTTTGATCTGTTGACACACAAATCAGCACTCATTTTTTTGCCTTCCATCACATTCTTCCCTTTTTGGAAGTATTAGAGGGCTATTCCAATTACAAAGCAATACTTTATACAAGAAGTAACAGATTCTTTTTGTTTTCAAATGCAAGGACTGCCTTTAAAACATGCTTAAACAGCACTAGACAGCTTTTAATGCAATTGAGATGGAAAAGTATCAAATAGTACCAGCAATTTTCAGAGTCCATTAGAGATTTTAGAGATTTAGTGAGAGATTTTGGGGGGAAATAATTTCATACCTGAAGTTTTCTTCTTGCAATTGTTCCAGCTGCAACTGTGCACTAAAATACTTTTTTGCAACCATGGTATTTGGATCATCAAGAGAGTCGTCTAATTGCTCTAGTCTGTCATTCATAATCTCATTTTCTGACATCAAGCTGTTTTTCTCATCCTGGAGGGCAGCCACCTAGCACAGATAAAACAGCATGAATAGTATAAGACCTGTCCAAAGAAGTGAAGCAAGACAGCAATACATCACCAAATTAGTTAATGAAAAAGGCTGAGCATTTAGAAATTTTAGAATGTAGTTTACAGAGCACACTGGAGCATACAGATGCTTTAGTGTATGACAGTTATGAAGCACTAAAGGAAAAGTCCTTCTAAATAAAAAGACAAATTTCTGTAACTGAAACCACGGTAAAAAGGCAGACAGTGATATGGAGAGAAACTGCTACTTCCATTAAAAACACCATGGACGCCGTACAAAAAACTCCGAGTGCTGCTGCAACAAGTGTCCATCTTGCCTGTAGTTGACAACCAGAAGCAGCAGGGCGTGGCCAGCAGCCCCGGCTGCCGTGCTGAGCGGGGATGGCTGCGGGAAGCGGGGTGGGCCAAGCGCACACGCACGGACAGCCTGGCCAGCCGGGGGGAGCATGCAACCCTGGCAGCACACATGGCTGCCCCGTGTCACAGCTAAGCACAGGGGCTACAGCACTGCACTGACAGCAGCCAGCCTCACAGCCACAAGGATTAAGAGGATAGAACCTTTCAAGTTTGTCTAGTGAAAGCTGCTGTGTTAATTTTAACGTCCTGTCGAACATAGGAGCACGCAGCATGTGTTAGTCGACTGCATTGAAACAGGGACAATGTGCTTTTTGGGTTATGTTTTCCTGAATTATAAAGTAAACCTACCTTTCTTATACTCTTGGAAAATATCAAGGAAGACTGAGACCTTACAAGTGAATTTATTAAGAATTAGTTTAAATGAGAAGCGTCAAGTCAATATTACGGCTTCAAAGAAATAAAATAAAATAAAACATAACATGATGACATTAAACAGATATAATCTACAGTATGCAATATTAAGAAACAATTTCTTTGTGATCATAATTTAAAAATCTATCAGGCAAACAGATGTAAAAGTCAAACAGTGAATCTGCCACTTCATGAGGTGCTGGCTTTCTAAGTTCACTCCTTTTTATGTCATTTACTATTTACACGCACAAAACACCTGTGAGTAGGGAGCACATCTGAGCCTTGCTCAGCCTCCTGTTCAAGGGTCAGCCACTCCTTAAGCATGCACAACATTCAGACTTTCAGAATAATCCCGAAACATCACTCATCTCAGACTTAAAAAAAAACCCTAAAGATCATACTACGATACACAACTCAGAGCAAGCTTTACATCTTTTCTCAGTTGCCTTCTGGTAGCCTTCTCTTCTTTTTTAATTATTTCAATGTAGCAAAAGTGGTGTCACAGTCAACAAAAATTATGAGAGGGTTTAAAGACACATCACAGTATTACAGAGCTGTGCTGTCATCAACTCATCTGTTTATACTCAGTACCTTTCCCTTGAACACCTTTCACCTGCCCCATGCCATGTTATGAGCAACTGGCTCTGCATCACCTATGATTAATTAATTGAGAATTCTGGATGAAAAGCCAGAGAGAACAGGAGAACACCTGGGATTTCTCCTGCAGATTCCTCTCACAAACATTTTTACATCCCTGCTTTCACTAGGAAGCTTTACTACTGCCTCAAGAAAAAAAGAAAATTAAATATCAACTCAGTTATAGCAGTGGCTTCCTGGGCAGGGCAAGGAGCTCTGAGCTGCTTTAGACACAAGCATTCTGCTTTTACAGTTGTCATTGTCAGCAAGAAATGTAAAAGTAGCCTCTGCTTTTGTGGGTGCTCATTTCCAGAGGCTCTCACAGCCAGTACAGCCCTCTGGCTCCTCCAAGAAGATGCCACCCCAGTGTTCTCTTTGTGCAGAGCCAAATCTGACATGAATTGCCTTCCCAGATAAAACTCTTTCTATTCTCAGATTATAGTGCCATAAGAGAGGGGCTAATAAGTGATTTTTTCTTTAAAGTGTTGATTGAAATGCAAATTTCTCTTTATTGTCATGAAGTCCTCATTCCTTTCTCTCAAGAGTGACTTGATTAACTGCAATATCCATTAAAAACAAAAATAGGCCTATTATTAGCTTTGTTTGAAAATGTCAGCAAGGATCTATTAGTTTTCATTATTTTTATCCTGAAATCTCCTCCAATGTTGCAATTGTGCATGAGAAAAAGTTAGCAAGTTTTAGATAAATTATGAATTTTTGTCCTTCATCAACTTCTATTGAAACAGCATGATTTTCCTATGATTAAATCTAATTACTGTTTATGACATGAAGTGGATTTTTTGGACTCAGTACAAAAGACTAGAGGACTAAGAATGAAAAGGGCAATTTTTAATACCATGATAAGGTTGTTTTAACACTACCTGCTACTAATGGTAAACATTAACCTGAGACAAAGAACCTTTGAGATAAGCTGGCACAGGGTCTCAGCTTACACTTCCATCAGAAAACTCCTTCCAGTAACTGCATTTTGGAGCACAGAATAATTGCTTTTCTCCCACAAGCAGGTACAAATTCTCACCAAAATTTAAATGCAAAATGCACTCTGCCCTTAAAAATTTCTGCATCTTAATAGCATCACCACTACATATTCAAGAAACAAACAACTGACTGTTTCTTACCTGCAAATCCAGCTCTTGACATCTTTGTGCCAACTCCTCTTTTTCTGCTCGTGCTTCCTCAAGGTCTTCCAAGGCTTTTTTAAGCTTTCAAAAATAAGGCAGTCAATCACTATGGCCCATATTCAAAGTACTCAGTCACAGCTTCTAAAATGCCTCAATTGCTTACACCCATTGTTTAAGTTGGTTGTTGGGTGCACACATTGACACACAAACCTATAAATACTCTGCTAGATCAGAATCCCTGCTCATTTCACCTGCCTGATTATCACACTTAGAATGTCAATTATTGAAACACAACAACTTAGGCTAAAGGCACAACACAGGAATGTGCTGTCACCATTTTCATATGCCTTAAAAGAAAAGTTCATTTTATGTGCAACATCCTGTAGTGTTCAGGTTATCAGGAATTTTCACAACCCCTTTAAAATAACCTGAAGTACTCAGCCTGACAATGCTGATGTGCACCCCTACCCCTCCCTGCAATGTAGGTTTGCACTGACCAGTTTCACCCCATGCAGTCATTGTGGGTTTTTTAAAGAAGCTATAGAATAACACTTAATTTTTTAGTTAATTAGCACTGAAAACCAGCATTTCTTCATTTAAGGCATGGCCAGATACCAACTTCCAGTTCAGGCTTGATCTACAATAGCAACACAGATCAGGCAATTACCTGCTGCTCCACTTCACTTGATGCATCACATGGGGAAGCACTTGTTACCTCCTTGCTCATGAGCTACAGAGAGAGGCCACAGGAAAAAAGGTTAAATTAGAGGTTATAGATCTGTGAGTTCACTGTCTACTGAGTACCAACTGTATTTTCCATTGTGTTATTGTATCCCTTCAATGTACCAAAACAGATTAACAGTGCTCCTCCTCATCTCGTGGCTGGTAAAAGATTTAAACAGATCTCCAGTAAGATGATTTTTTTACCTCCCTCCTCTCAAAGTTAATCAAGTTTGCAGTAACATTGTATTGGATGAATGTGTGATGTGTTGAAGGTATTGCCACCCCCTAATCAGTCAAACTGGAGTGAACCAAAAGACAGGATTTCACTCCACTGATTTAACAGTTTTCACATTTCTTTGTGTCCCATGAATTGCCACTAAACAAACAAAGAGAACATTACTTCTCAGATACAAAGATGTACAGTGTGTATTTACCAACAATTAAAGGGTTTTAATCCTCTCAGAAATTACTGAATTATTTCTAGACCTTCTTCTAGAAAGTTTACTTAGTCAGAAGACACCAAACACAAGCTTTATGGATTTATTTCTACCAACAGGACAAGTACAGCTTTAAAGACTATACAGACAATTTAAATCTAAGTTATAAAGCTTATTACCAACTCCACTGTTACCTTGATGAGGGTGCAATTACACACCACCTTCTCTTCACAATCAGTGTTTAGCTTTTGCCTCTCTCCACACTCTGCTTCACACTCCTGAAGCTCTCAAAAGCCAGTGACTGCAGAGCTAAGCTGTGAGCTGGATCACTAAGATGATCCAAGCAAGAACAAATTAAGACAGGAGGAGGAGCACACCGTGACAGAAATAGCAGAGATGCAGCTGCAAGCTTCTAAGTCAGAGGCTGGAAGGGTCTGTCAGAACAATGCAACCTCACAAACACAATCAGCTTAACTCTGGGACCAAGACTACAGCACTGGGACAGAATTTCAGAGTCTAACTCCAGTATAATCAGTGGCTGGCAACTCTATACATTTCTTGTGTGGAACAAAAAAATCTTAAGCATTTGTTGTATGTTTGGGCACCATGAGTCTAAAACCAAAACCTTTTGGCTGGGGTTTAAAGTCTCTTGGCCCCAAACCTCCCAAATAATTTAGGAAAGTTCTTATACTCCTCCCTGACCTTTGCTTGGATGAAAAAATTCTCAGAGGTCAACAAAAAGATATTTGGACTTCTCAACTGACAGCATCAGGCTATGAACTGTTACCTACCTCTTGAATGGCTGTCATGACAACGTGCTGAACAGACTCTTCAAGGGTCATGATATTCTGTATGTGCTCTGTGAAAAAGGATTTGTAGTGACTCATGACAATGGTCATCTCAATGGTTTGAGTAAAATGATAAACTGTTTGCTGAAAGATCCAGAAAAAACTATTATCCATAAAGCTCCCTCAAAACAAGTAGTGGTCTCTGTACAGAGGAGTACCATTAACCACCATCATTATTATCCAGTAATATGGCAGATAAGCACAAAAGATTATAAACTCTTAACTGGACAAATCTATACTCTGCCTAAGGAGAGATGCCATCAGAGCATGGAGGAATAGTTCTGGTAAAGGGAGAGAAAACAACCAATTCAGTCTTGAGCCTCTGCAGGCAGAGAAGCAGTTTCTAATTTAAGGACTTAATTTAATTTTGCTATATTTGCATTTGAATAGGTCTTGGCACATATTTTAACAATATGAATAGACCATACACATTTCAGACTCTATTTTTAAACCTACTCTGAACAAAGTTTTGAGTTTTATTCACAGACATTTCCCAGGGAATTTCTGCTTTTAAGTGAACTCCAGTTTCAGAACAGGCATTCAGTAAATTAACAACCTTGATAAATAAGAAAGAGAAGTTTCTACATCTTTTCCACCTTAACTATCACCTGAGGCAGCCTGCTGTTTGCTGAGCAGGTTAAGGTAGTGCCTACCTTGTTTCTTCTCACAGTTGACTGCACAACCCAAAATAAGCTGCAGGAGCCTGCCCAGTTCAGTGGGATCTGAGTTCTCAGATATCCGGGTCAAGTCTGGAATAAGCTCTTCTGCAATCTGCTGACCCAGGAACTGAAAAAAAAAATAATACTATAAGAAAAAGTAGACTCCCACTTTTGTACAACATGAAAATCTGATATCATGTAGGAAATCTGGGCTCAATGAGCCAGCCAGAGAAAATGCCCTAGAAGTTTGTTATCAGGTTTAGTTAACTGAGCACTTCTACAAGAAAAAGTGACAACAGTTAAAGTTATTTGGACAGTTCCCACATACGAGAGAATTCATTTATTTTACCAACATAATAGAAAAAGGAATTAATAACACTTCCAGATGGAGTTGCTTCCAAACCCTTCAACAAAACTTCTCATAACTTTAAACAAGTTCTGCTTCTGGGCCTGCCAGAGGTCGTCAGAACTGGCAGCACATCAGGGCCTGGCTCTTGGTGTCACAGCCCAGCCCAGCAAGACCAGGAAGCCACAACAAGATCTGGCAAGTTTTTCTAAACCATACCCATTACATAACTGTAATCACATCAATACAAAATTCAGCTATTTTTAAAAATTCAAAATACAGCCTTTTATGGCTACTGTACTCATCCCTGCATGAGACAGAACAGGAGGATTCCTATCTTGGCTCCCAGCTTCCCACTGAATATCATAAAACCTACACTGGGGTTGCTGAGTCTGTTCTGCTGTGTACAACAGGATTAAAACTTCTCTAGACAAGAGCAAACACGAACACACACACAAAAGTCAACAGGATTCTGCAGCTCAGCTCTTTCAGCATTCACCTGGGCAGAGACATGGCTCCCAGTTCATACTCCAATAGCCTCATCTAAAACACACCTGCTCAAATTAATTTCATATTCACTCAGACCTCCCACTTAACAGATAATTATCATGCATCTCCTGCCTAAAAGGTCCTCAGAACAAATTACAGTTTTTTTTCTACTTGGCTGAGTCAAGGGGAGCAGTAATCATTGTGTTTAATGATGAGAACAACAACAGTAAATTTTTTCCATACCTCATGATAGTAGTCCATAATTCCTTGCAGTATCTTCTTCAAATTACTGGACTAGTTGTTGTACATGAAAGACAAGGTTATAATTTTATTTAAAATGTTACTTCTCTTTAAATCAAATAATAATTTCTAATAAAATTGTTTACAAGGCAGCTCTATGAGAGGACATAGGAAGAGAAATATCACAGCAGAAAATCCCCATCCAGCAATGCTGGAAGGCTCCTAAACTATCAACAGACTATTCAAGCTCATTTAAAATATCCTTGAAAAGCTTGAGATTAATTCTCTAGGTTTTGGATTGCCAGATCTCAGGACAGGCACAACATCCAACCCCACAAACTTCATTATTTTCAGTTTTAAATACCTTTATTCTCCAGTTGTCACCAACATCTTCTTTGATGCGACTGAGCCAAGGTGCATCAAACCAGGCAACATCTCTGAAATAAAATGAAATTATTAATCAATGAGCACAGACTTAAATAAGTAAGACAGCAAATTCCCAGCTTAAATCATCTGATTTAACTGCAGTGTCTAACAAGGAATGAATTCCTGGAAATTGCAAGGTAACCTTATATCACAGGAGATTTCCATGCTGCTGGCTGCATTAAGGCACATTCCAGGGCTGGGAGGATTTCTCTGTGTGCCTGAGCCAGCTATGGATGGAGCACAAGGATGTGGAGGCCTTTGTCATGCTGATTTTTATTTACTAATTTTTATACCTGATGAAGTAACCATAATGAGGTAAAGAAACGTCTTTTTTGACTAGTGCTGACATTATGTTTCGTACCTATTCCTGTAGGCTGGACTAACTAATGTTTACTCCAATTTGTCAAAGGCATGTATTAGGAAAACCCTTTAAACTACTGGCATTTTGTATATCTTGTATATCTCTGGTTCCCCTGGGCAGAAGGGGATTCAGTTTGCCAGCATAAACTAAGAATAAATTGCTGAGGGAGGTGTTACACACACTCAGCGTATTTAACAATATTTAACTTTGACAGTGCACTGTTTATTCACTGGTCTCAAAGCACCTAATAAAGAACAATCATTATCCCCACTTGCACAAGAACCAGCTTGGTGACAAGAAGTTTGCTCAAAGCACGTGGCTGCCTAACACCCAAACTACATGGGGAGCAACTCTCAGCAAACCCTAAATCAATTTTTGCCCTGTCCAGAAAAAGGGTGAGCTGTCTTTAAAAAGTACATCTAAAATCTTTACAAACAGACAGGAGAGTTTCTGAGCTCATTTTTTTTGGGGTGGGGGAGGTGGATTGTGATAGTGTTGAAGTAACTTCTTAGGAATTACAAAATGATACTTTGAACCTGAGGTAGTAATGCAGACTTCTCTTCAATTACCTGGACCAAAAATAGCAATAAAATTGCAGTGATGACTTGTAGCATGATACTATTTCTAAACAAGACTTGCGTTTCAACCCTCTATGCAAATTTCAAAACTAGTGCATCACTCAGACTACCAATCTTCAGCACACCAACAGAACAACTGATCAAAAGTAAAATAATTCCTAACTATTAATTGCAATTGAACTTTTACAGTTCTTGTCTTCCACATGAATAGTAAGTTGTCATTTAAAACCCAGAACTTAAAGCTAAATAAACTGAGCAACCTTGGGACGAAAAGAACAAAAAGCCATGCCTTTGGAATCTTTAGTTTCTCATTCCAAAAAGGAACACATTGCCTGAAGCATGGAAAGAGTGCTGATGGGAAAAGTGAAGAAGATAATGTCATCCTTGCCCAATTATCCCCAAGTATGAATTTAATACTGCAGTATTTGTACATCTTCTCACCACCTTTCCCACCACGTCATTAATCAGCTATGATACCATCCCCAAAACAGCAATACAAAGGCATAACCCATCTTCTCTTATCAACTGTCCACTCTCAATTTCTGCCAGCTTTAAAAGCAACTATATCTGTCAAACACAAAAACCTCAGGCAATTGAATCCCTCCTCTTCCAGCTGAAGAATCAACTTACATTTGGTGAAGCACCTGAGCCATGGCAACCCCGTTAGTCAAGTCCTGGACATCCCTGCAGGGTGCAGCTGTATTGAATGTCTGCAGCTAAAACAGGGGAATAAAACAGGTTTAGTTCAGCAGACAATAAATCAGCTGCCATCTTCCTTCTCCCCTTTCAGGAACAACCATTTAGCAAGATGTCCTTCTACTTGAAATCCTTTTTGAACCACACAGACTTTAAGCCAACCCAATTTTCTCAACACTTGTGACTGTTATGACTGGTAGCTTAAAAAGTTGGTAGGAACACCCACGCTCTGATTTTTCATGCTAGGCCTTCTCTTGTGAAGCAGATTATGGAAAGATAACTTGGGAGACTGAAGTCATATTTATCCAGCCTTTGAGTTATGTTACAGTGCTTAGTTCTGGACATAACTACCTAAACAAAAAACCAGCATCACAATAAGGTTATCAGAAAGTTGATAAAGAAAAAAAAATCCAGTCTTTTACTACAAGAACTTAGTAACAGAAATAGGATGGGATTACCTCAATGTTAAAATGTTTCTCTGTTTTAAATATTGTGGGATGTTTTTCAAATTATCCCCAAGCTTATAGACAACATTTTGACAGAATTAGCTGCATATTTAGAATTGTAATATTTTATTCTTCCAAAGACAATCAACTCAGAACTAATTATTCTAGATGAGAGAGCCATTTCCATACACAGGTGAGCTCATCACAGTTACTCAGGAAAATAAGAGCCTTCTTTACCACAAGAAACAAAACAGAAAATTTACTATTAGTACTACTAAAAGATAGAATAAATGGGAGCAAGTATGAATCCTTATAAACCCTGCCCACTGCAGAAATGGACTTCTTAAATTTAGTGTATTTACAATGTCCTAAATTACCTGTCCTCTGCAAGAGGCCTTTCCCAAACATCCTGTGCAACACAAGCTTCTTCAGAACTCCTGGTAAAGAATGACCTTGTGCTTGGGAAATGGAGCTATTGGGAGCAGAGTGATGGAAAAGCAGTTTTCAGCTGAGAGAATCTGAGGCAGTTTTTGTCCACTCTGTGTTTATAAAGAGTGACCATAATTCTGAGTCCTTGTTTGCTTCCTTAAAGAAGAACCCAATCAAGCCAAGAGAAAAATAGGCAGAGCAAGGGGATTTTTTTTAATTTAAAAAGTGGGTTTAAATCCTGCCTTACAGGAAGTGAGAAGTCAGTAATCTCTGTAGGTTACATAAAAGATTAAGTGGAACAGCACAGCCCAAAGCTGCTCTGCTCCAGCAGCCTCAGCACAAGCACGGGCATGCAAGTTTACATTCCAGGCTGGGCTTCCCAAACCCAGAGTTTTATGGCACAATGTTGTGCTGCTGCCATCTGGATATGCCCCTCATAAAGCAAGGAAATTGTGATACACAGGTGCAACCTTTTCACCTGAGCCTGTTAGGGCAGATAAACAAGGCCTTAGAACACCCTGACATGCAACACTGCTTTATGCATGATCTCCCAGAATAGAAACAGCTAATTAAAATTAAGCAAAAAGCAGAACTGACAGTCTAGGTTTCTCTATGTATTTAAAAGTTGCATGAGGACCTGGAAATAATAAGAGAGTAGAAATATTAATTGTGGGTTCTCCAAACCTCATGCCAGCCCAATCATTTCATCAAAATGGATTTTTACTGTTCTTGCAAAACCAATGAAAGTGGCAGGCGTGGGGAGGAGGCTGGAAAAAGAAGCCACAGACTTCAGGACTGTAGCAGTGCTCTTTCTTCCCTCTTTTTGTCATTTTTACTAAATATAGCTCCAAGGATAGGCTGCTACTCATGCTGAAAACCATTTTGTGAATCCCACCCCAAATGCACTCTGCCACCTGCTGCTACAGCAAAAGTTCTCAAAGTTCTCATTACAAAGCTGTAATGCTCCCAATATACAGCTGAAAAGTTAATTTTGTAGCTCTACCACCAAACATCTGCAGATGAAACATGAGTGCAAAGAGTGCCAGCAGAAATCAGCCCATCCACCTGGGAAGGTGTGCCCTCAGCTTCCCTGACAATGAGGGGTTGAGTTACTCCATTTCACACCCAGATTACACACACAAGGGACAGAGGTCTTACAGAGTAATCAAAGAGATTTTAAAATAAAAATAAACATTGCCATGCTGAAACCAAATATATTAATAGAATAAGTCAGCCACTGGACAGAATGAACATTACCAGTGGTGCCAAGGCCAAGCAGTGCATTTATAGTGGAAAATGCTTCCAATTTAAGATGTTGCCATACCTCCAGTCCCTGCTTTGGAGGCCAAGGTAGTTCAGCACTGAAAAACACCCAATTAACTATTCCTCTACACAGAGGAAAAATAACTAACTTAGAAAATTGTTTCTGCTGCAGCTTGTGAGTTCCACCATAGCAGGTATTACCCAGTCAAGTTTTCATGGATACTCATAAACATTACCCCTATAATTCAGTTCAGCTGCTTCATGTTTTTCCTGTAAAATCCTCAGAACTTTAAACTCAATGACACCTGGGCTGCAGAAACAACAGGTAACATTTTTATTTCAATATTCTCTTTCTTCTCTGGACACAGCATGTTTTCTAATATTGCATTTGGTGAAATAAATAGGAAAATGCCAGATCTGGCAGCACAATACAGAGAATCATAAGCATCTGTTTGCTATATTAATGAGTAAATAAACTGGGAAGCCATTAGAAGCAGAGCTAAAGAACCTTTTTCTCTCCAAACACAGAGCACTCCATCCCCCTCTCCTCACATCACTTTTCTCCCTATTATTCACACTCAAGTTCAAACTGTGAAGGGATGTTTCAAACACATCCAAGTGTTAAGAATCAGTTCCTAAGTTGCAAACTAGGCCAGAGAAATAGGCTGCTAAATCTAAAAACATGCAGCTGCTGAGTGCTGTATAGAAAACCTGAACATAGGGTTGGGTCTTCCTTTACACTGACACAATTGTTCAGTTTAAGGCCAGTTAAGGTTCCATTAAGATTCATGATGTGATTACAGCTACTGCCCTGTGAGCACACCAAAAATGACAATTAGGATAGAAATATTTAAAGCAGGAATTGTGAAAAATAAAAGAATTCAGCACTGCTGACAGGAGTTTTGTGGGAAAAAATGCAGTGATTTTTTTTGCCATTGAATCACGATGGAGTTCTTCTCACCTGACTATTGAGGGGGAAATACAAAGTTAAAGAGCCCAAAAAAAGAGAAAGATTAAATAACAAAAGATATCCAACATAAGGCCACCAAAATTCTAGACAGCAAAAAATCCTTGGGAGAATACAGTGATATAGTGTCACTAAAAGGAAAGTGGAAGGAGGAAAAAGAAAAGAAGAAATTGTTTATCAGTGACTTATTACAGACTTTAACTCATGAACACTTCTGTGCTGCCATGCAAAAATCAAGAACACCTACTCAGGCTGTTGCTCCTGTTACTTTTACCAGTTTCATTCCTGGATTTCTACAATGCCTCTAAAACACTCCCTTCTCTCCATGATTTACACTTCAGAGGCAAAACTCCTGCTATTTCCAGAGAAACCCTTCACACAGGTAACTGTGACCTTCCCTGCCAAGATTTCGCACAGAAGTTCTATTTCATAGAGCTCCCTGTCACCGAAATTACTGCACCTGCAAAACCAGAGCTACAGACAAGGTCACAGAAGAAGCCTGGAGAGAAAGATAAAGAGGAAACAAGAAGAATTGATGAATTTAACAAATATGTTTGTACTCGATGACCTTAAAAGTCTTTTCCGACCTAAATAATTCCGCAGCTCCAAACAGGTGCCTGTGGCACAGGTAACATCACACACCCAGGCGTGGCGTGCCTGACTAATAAACGCTTTAACCAGCCGGTATGAAATACTCTGAGGTTTCTACGCCTGTCAATTCAAATTAATTGCATTTATTTATTAATAGTGTTAATTGCCGAGCAGTTTCCACACTGAAGCCACCGCTGGAGAGCCGCACTTGGGCCCACGGGATATTCCGACCGCCACATCCACACTCAAGGGTGCCGCGGGAACATTTGCTGGCTGTGAGCAGCGCGTCCCAGGCAGCCCCGCTGCCGCGGCCGTGCCCGACCGAGCCGCAGCTCCCGCTCCGCGGGCGGGGACCGAGGGAGGGGTGGCCGGAGGGACGGGGGGAAGGATGGAGGGAAAAGCCCCCGCCGCTGGCGCCTCCTCGCTGCCCTCGAGGGTCCCCAGAGGCGGCAGAACCCCCGCGCCACTCACCCAGAGGATGAGGCTGTCGCAGAGCTGCGGGTCCGCCGGTTTCGCCTCCATGGCGGTGGCGGCTGCCGCGTCCCCCCCGCCCTCAGGCCGCCCCCGCTCCGGAGGCTCCGGCCGCGGCTCCGCTCCGCCCGCGCGTCCCCGCGGGGGTGGGGCCGCCGCCAGCGCGACCACTCAGCGCCCGCCCCTGCCCTCAGAGGCCGGGAGTGACAGCGCGCCTAACAAATCAGAGTGGGGAAGGGGTGCGCTCGCGCCAATCACGGTGAGACCCGTTGGAGGCGGGGGTTGCCCTCACGGCCGCGCCGCCTCCGTGAGGGGGCGAGTCGGGACCGTGTCACCCGCCCCGGGCTGCGTCACCCGCCCCGGGCTGACGCGTGGGCCAAACGCGGTCGTGTCACCCGCCCGGAGTGACCTCCTGGGCCGAGAGCGGCCCCCGTTCCCCCCGCACGGCCCGGGAGGCGCCGCTCCGTCCTAACATGGCGGGTGCCGCCGCTTCATAGCCCGCCCCGGCTGTCAGCGCTGCCGCGGGTACGGACGAGCCGGGGAGGTCACGGGTGCTGGCGTGGTGCAGAATTACCTGTGCTTAAAGTGTAGGTAGGTCAGTGTACCTGTACCTGCCACAGACACTGCTTTCAGAGCATGGTAAAGAATTGCTTAAAAAATTGTTAAATTAAAACAAAAAAAGGTTAAATGATGTGAAAATACCAACTCAATTATCTGGGGAGGTGAAGGATTAAGAGCACTCTAAGCACGGGGGTGAGGAACAGCTGCTTTAACCCTTCTAGAGGTGGGAAATGTGCCCCCTTCCAAAAGGATGGATGGAGAAGGGTCGGGGCAGTTTGACCTATTCTTCAGTCATGTTGTCATTTTTTTCTTTTCAGGCGCAGAGTTGTTCCTGCCCAAAGCCCAGCAGCCTCCAGTGCCTGGACCTCCAGCGAGGTGTGAGCTGTTCCTCCAGAGCAGCTCCTTCCTGCCCCGGCTCGCAGCCAAGGCTCTGCTCCAGCCCTCACAGCACATCAAACCCCACCACACGCCTGCTTTTCATCTTGCTTACTTCACTACACCATAGCTAAAACGTACAAGTAGTTTTTTTGTTTGATCTTTGTTTTGTTCCAGAAAACACTGTATTTGTTTGATAGGAAGAGGTTATTTGATCAGAACTTATGGATGGATGCCTGAGCCAGGATCCTCTCTGCTATAGCACTGCCTCAGGCACGCCAGAGAAAAGTCTCAGCACCTTACACTAAGAAGATGTATTTATTCTGTCCCTTTCCTGTTTCACCAGAGGAACTTACTTAAATTTCCCCTCCACCAGCCTTCTTTTACTAATTTGAACCATTATTTTTTTTCTTAGCTGATTCAATTTTATGACCATTTTCATATTGCCTGTTGTTACAGAAGCATACAGGATGGCATTAAACACATCAGTGTTCAGGTCAGCCTAGGAGTCGACTAAACAACTTGAATAATAACTGCTACAGGCAGCATCTGCTGGTTTTTGGCTGTTCTTCAAGATACATACTTTAATTTTCTATTACTGATTCTACTTTGCCTCACAGAGATTAAAATTGTGGTGATGACATGATGGTATTTACATAACTGTTTCCCCTCCTAGTGTTCTCCAGAACTGATAAAGACTCGAGAGTGGACTTGGATTTCTGGAATCCCTATTACTGTTTCCTTCACCAAAGGTTCTTAAAGAGATTTGGTTGCCATGGAAGATTAACATAAATCCTTATTAAAAATAGAATAAGGAATAAAAGGTTTTTACAGTAAAATCCCCCAGAGTTCTGTGCTAGGATTTGTACTGTTTAGCATGCTCATTTTAGTTTTTTTAGTATTTTTGCTCTTTTTAAATTTCTAGTATCTTTTGTTTATTTTCTCTCTCGTTACTTTGTAGTTTTCATAACTTTATGTCCCTTCCTGAGGGTCGATCCTCGCTCAGCATCCAGAAATGGTTATTCCTGAGGGGTGCTCCAGCCTGGGCAGGGCAAGGAGTGAGGCTGAGGTCTGTGACAGACAAGGCAGGCTGTGCAGGTCGGGTAATCTGGGATTATGTCAGCAGGGATCCGCTCACCCCTGTGCTCCCCAGCTGCTGCATCCAGCTCAGACGGGCTCCAGGTGGCTGAGAGCTCACCCAGACACAGCAGTGTCAGCACTGCCAGGGCTTGGCTGTGCCTGCAGAGAAATAAAATCAGCTCCACACAGAAATCTGCACAGGTTTTACACCCTGTGAGTCACAGCTAAGTGGGGGCATGTCGGAAGCTCCCCAGCCCTGGGCAGCTGTGCCTGGAGCTCAGCCATGGGGCAGAAGGGGAACAAAGGGATCTCTGTGCCTTATGTGGGCTAAGGTGGGTTGGGTTTATTGTGTAAGCCTGGGTGGAGATTTCTTCACGAGCTGCAGTTTATATGAATGTCTGTCAGTACATTCTGGGTTTGTGCCAATCAAGGATTATGACCTATATTAACATCCCAGAAACAGGGGAGGCCAGCCAGGCTGCAGCTCAGTCTCCTGATGGCTGATATCCACCCTTACTATGATTTAAAGTCAGGTTAAATTACTTCTCTCCACAGGAACTTATTTAAAATGTGCTCACTCCTCTTGACAGTGCATCCCTTGCCATCTTGACAAAGCACCTGACATTCTCTCAGTGAGAGCTGTCTCAACTTTCTTAACAGAACAGAAGAATGGCATTTGCTACAATAACTTAATTGCTATTCATAAAAATAAAATCCAGTTCCTAGGGTGTTTTTTTTTATTTTCAATGGGACTTACATTGTTATATCCAGGAATATGAACAATACTCAGTTCAGACATAACTTGGTAGCTGGCTGACAAAAGCCCCATATCCAGACACTTGTATTTTGCCATACTTTGTTTGGCACATACGCATCTCACTGGTAGTTTTAAAATACTGTTGGAAAATCCTAATCTAAAAGGGATTTTCCAAGCACGTGGGAACAAAGATGTCAGAATGTAAAAACACTGAACACTGACCCTTGGTGGTTAGTCATGTACTTACACATTTCTTGCCTTCAGAAAAGAAGATAAAAAAATCTACCTCCACTTTCCAATCACATTTAGTAGCTCGGTTGATTTGATTTCTGGAATTCTGCACTTCCAGAGCATCTTGCAAAAGCTTTAGGAGCATCCAGTGACCCCCATGGTGTTCTGTAGTACTGAGGCACATCTGAAGTTTCCGATGCAGAAACCAGAATCAACCCAATTCCCAGTATGTGTGCAATGAATTATTGCACAATACAAACTGCTCTGATACCTGCTGGGCCACACATCCCTTCACACCCTGTCACAATCCCTGGCACCTTCCTGCAAGTTTTGGATCAAGCTGTGTGTTGGAAGTTACTCTGCTTTCATGAAGAAAGCAGTGACTATCTGTTTATTCTCCAAACATGGCCAATTTAGAAGTTATTAGATGGAATATCATTCAGCACAAGTGAACATCTAAAAATCATAAAATAAGAATTAAAAAGCCACTGCTCTGCACTGGAGTTGTTTGTGCCTTTCTTGTCTCTACAGGTTTGGTTTCCCCATTGCTTTTCCCTGCAGATGCTCAGTGGTACTTTCCAGGTCAGTCATGCCCTGAGGGAAAAGGGAGCAATGTCAGGATGATGAATGTAAAATGTTTCACTCTGTTACTGAAGTATCTGTTTTGTGAAATACTCTGAAATATTTTCCCTGGCTGCTATAGGAGATGAAAGTCATTAAAATCTATTTATTATCAAAATAGTAGGAATTCTGGATATTTTATATGTTCTGAAAATCAATACCTTGTCTGAGAGTATCTTCATTAAAGGAGTCTCATATTCAGGCTTTTCTGAAAGGTGGCAATATTTTCACATGGAATAAGCATCTTTCAAGTATTTTCACATTAGATGGAAATACTTTCATCACTTGAGGCCCTTCTTGGAAGTCATTCAACTATGAGAACATTTGCTTTAAATAAAAGAGTGTTTAAGCCAGCGGGATTCCTGAAATTCCTGAGCCATTTATGCTCTTCTTTACACTTTTCTTAGCACATCTTAACTCAGTGAACATTTCCTTATCCCCACAGATTTAATGCTGGTAAGAAACAGGCATCTCATTAAAACTCTCAGGGCTTGGGGTGGCATTTCTAGTCTTTTATAATTAATTTTGTTTTGACTGGAGTAATTTCTGGACTCTTTGGTTGCAGACTCCCAGACAGAGTTATCTTAGCCCATGTGGTACAGTGTGTATATACTGAGCACAAATGCATGCACACCTTTCACACAGAACAATAATATTGTTTACTATAGGAGCTGCAGAAAAAAATAACAACTGCTTTTCCAAATAATTGTTAAGGTTTATCAAATGCCAGTGAGGAAGGTAAACAGAAACAGAAAATATGAAACCAAAATTTGTGATATGTTATTAAATTTCATTAAAACCAAGTCTGAAGTAGCAAACTACTGACCTACATTTATGAAAAAGACTGTGACCAGATCTTGTAATTGCACCTTTAGGCTTCATCCAGCAAGAGAGAAATGCTAACATCCTTAAGGAATTATCTGCCTCAACAATTTCAGGGAAAAATCTCAGAACTGGCAACTTTTAAGAACAGTTACTTGAACAGAATAAAATATTTACACCTCCACAGCCTCATTTCTGCTCAGCAAAACCCCAGTTTGGCACTGCACCCTTCCCTCCCCCGTTCTCACTGCCTCACTTGTTTCCCTAACATTTGTTCATCTCCCATCTATGCTTTTTTATTTCTGCCTTTTCATTTACTTTCTCACTGATATCTGAACTTCTATTTTAGTAGCCTTATCTTTTTTTAGTGAACAAGGTCACAAGTGAGAGTGGGCTTTGGCAATTCCAACATTACCCGGCTGACGTTCATTGACATCATGGAACTGTTGGCAGTGTCAGGGCAGCAGCCCCTCTGCAAATGCACATGTATTAAATGTCTTGGATACAATTTCAGTTTGTGCCCAGGACAAAAAATGGAGCATTGGGATATGAACTATGGCAGAGACCTGCTGGTCATGAACACAGTGACCCTTTGAGGTCCTGTTCCCACAGGTGGGCTGAAAAGGTGACTCCTAAGGCACCAGTTTGGCACGTGGGTTTGTGTCCCAGTTTTGTGCCATACAGATTCTGATCCTGAGACTATCCTCACACTTAATATTGTGCACCAAATACCTCCAGTACTCACCACAGTCAGGGATTAATCCACAGGTAAGATCAGGAACGTGTTTTTTTTCAAGATGAAGGAAATCACAAACTCAATTTCCAAGAAGTAACCCCTTTGATTCTGTGCCAGGGTACTGGTATGTATTGCTAGGGAAATGAATTCTGGTAATATCTCTAATGTCTTTAAAAAAAATTTCAGAACTCTATGTTCCATTTTACCAATTATATACCATTATCTTATTACTCAGAAACATTATTACTAGCACAGAAGATTCACCAAATAAAATGTTAGTAACTTGATCATTATTTTAAAATGGAAAATTAACAGCTAAGTTATTAAAGAATATTCCTTTCTCAACATCTGAAAGTTAGTGTGAAAAGCACTAAAAGGCATACTTTTAAATGGAGTATTGAAAAGGTATTTTTAGTAGAAGAATCGGTGTTCAAAAATAGAAAATGTCACAGCCACCTCTTGCTACTGAGTAACACAACAGTGTCTCAAACCCAACCACAGGTGACAGTAGGAGAACTAGAGGTGTGTGAAGTGTGAGTTGTCCTGATACTGCAACATTTATATATTAAATAAACAAGTTATTTTGTACCTACCTGTCAAAACCAAGTTCAGATTTCCCATAATTTCTATATCAATGTAATTTTTGTTGGTTTTATTTGAAAATAGACTTCAATTTGCCTCAGAATTTTGAACACATTTTCTTTCATGTTTGAAGGTTCTTGCTATGGCATATTCCAAAGAGGGAAAGCCAACTCCCACAGCAGGGGTCGAGCCCCTCTTGGACAGACTGCCAGTGGGGTTGCAATATTTTTGTGTTTAAGATAAAGGCTAATCTTGTCTGCCCCTTCTGTTTGCATTTATAGATTTCTCCCTTGCTTTCATGCTGCTCTCCAACACCTGCTCTGTTTTGCTCAGGCACAGGAACCAGGGGCACACTGGTTCTGAGCTGAGCTCTGTGAAGCCTCCTACATATCCAGCAACCCCCACTCTCACATTCCAGGATGGAATTCAGTCACAGATGGGACTCACTGGAGGTGTGTCATCTCAGTCCAACTCCCCCAGTTTGTGTCAAAGGCCATCACACAGGCCCTGCTCAGAACAGTGCCAGAAGTGTTTCACACCTTCACACCTCTCAGCCCCATCTTTGTACCTCACAGGCTCCCTTTTTGGTTAGGTAGGCTTTTGTGGAGTACATCAAGAGACTGGATGTGTAAAATTGGGAATTAATAATGCAGCAATGCCAGTGGTTGGCATGTCCAGACCTGCTGGCTTTGATGGGACTATTCAACTGTGCAAACTAAAATAGGCATGGCAGTGTTTGCCAGCTCAAACTCCTGAGCCAAAACAAGGAGCTCATTAAGAGCAAACACTGGTCCTGGCACTGCAGTTGTGCTTTACAAACCCAACCAAAGATCAAGCACCAAAAAAGCCCAACCTACAATTTAGACAAAATGGATCCAGGATTCCAAATTTCAGGCATGTAGTAGAACAAAAATGTCAGCAAGCCAACAGGAATGGCTGGCCTGGGGTAATCATGGATTGACTGATTTAATGTACATTCACAGAAGTTTGGATTTTCCTGTGTTCATTATCTTCCTCAAAATATTCTGGAGCTATGTGAAAGGAACCTTGCTGTTATTTAACAGCCTTTCTCTGGTCAAATCCAATGAGTTAGGCCAAATAAAATCTCAGTTTCCCCATTGAAGCCTGTGTACTGATGGAAGTAAGAGAAGATTCCCTGCTATCCAGCTGTACCTGGGGACGGGGGAAGTGCTTTCAACAACACAACTGAGCTGTAACAGGCTTAGAGTGACATAAAAAATGAACCCAAAATCCTGTTTCTTCAAACAATGCAGAATTAAGTCTGCAGATTCCAAGACAAGTGTGTCTGTGGTAAGGCCTGAGTGACTGCAGTAGAGCCACAGCACACAGCCCCTGGCGAGCAGAAGGAAATCTGGGCTCTTTCTACCTTTACAAATAATATCTTTTGCTATTATTTAGTTAGAAGGGGTTTCACCTTTGTTATTACTAACCCAATGCTTGAGTAGCCTAGCTAAAACAGACTGACCTAATGTGTTCAAACCATTTTCTAGAATATCAGCAATCCTGTCTAAAAAACACAGGACTGACATCTCTGCTAGCAGCCTTTATGAATTTAACACCTTAAGCAGAGAACCTGGGAAAAGGCTGGAGACAAAGAGCTGTGCTTGGAGATCTGGGGAGTCCATTGGGGTGAAGCACTGAACATCCTGGAGAGGATGTCACTGCCTGTACCACGTTCTCTGGACAACCAAACTGCTCCAGTTTCTGCATCTGCCAGTCTGGCACCTTTAATAAGTCATTAAATCACACTATGGACGTGAATATGCTCTTGGATAAATAATAAATGACAGCTCTCACACTGGCACGCGAGCACACAGGCATACCCAGGGCAGGAAATCACACACAGCATTTCATTTGTTGCTAATTTATCTGTAACAAAGTGAGGAAGATGCCCTGGGGACTGGTGACTAACAAGGAGCATTGTTTATGCTACAAATCCCATCCGGTTATTAGGCTTTGAAAAGTGCTTTGTTTAGCTTATCAGTGCTTCAGCAGGAATGCCAGGGGCAGTATTTCTATTCTAAGTGTATTTCTATTCCAATATTACTGACATATAAGAGGTTATGTGTTACCTGAGGGCTGAATATTTGGCTTGTGCTTCAGTGCCTTGTTGAATCAGGATCAGGATGGTGAACACTGCACAAAACCAAGCTCTGAACACATTTCCTTATCAATTTTACAGCATTAAATTGAAGAACACCTTTACATAAATCAAACCTTTCTCAAGGATCACACAGCAGGACAAAGAATAAATACCCTATGGCATATAAATTCCCATCATTAAAAATGACCTCAACATGTTAGATCTTCTGCTTAAATTCTGCACTTCACTTAGGATGTGGACAAATTTGTATTATACAACCAAGTCTGCTGTTACGAAATTCCAAAGTATCACAAGTGTCTGGCAAGTTTTAGAGATGTTTCACAACAGCACTGATAAGCTGCTACTCTGTCAGGTGATCAAAATACCTACAGTGTGCCCTTGATTCAAGTTAATGTTTAAAAATAGGAATGCAAGTTTTTTATTGGGCTCAGGTACTTTTTCAATGATGTTAAATGTCTTTTAAAGGAGAAGATTTAGAAAGGGAGGGCATTAATTTCAGATGGAAAAAAACTACAATTCATTTCATAATTTGAAAAACCTGAGAATCCCTTGCCAGCTAAATAAATAATAGGCAAATAAAGGAAACTAAATTGGGAAATTAAATTATTAATTGGCAAATAAGGCATAATTTGCCATGCAGAATGATTCCACACCAACAGTGTCACTGACTCAGCTCCTCTGAAACATTTTTGCTAAGAGGAATGGCAAACTCAACCTCATGGAAGTCTCCTGGACCACTGTAAGAAGTGTTCATTAGACTGATTAGGAATAAATAATTGAAGTATTTATTTAGATGTTTTATCATTAGATTACTTTTGGAAAATCCACATGAATGAATTCTTCCTTCTCAAATGTCCTGGTTTTAATTTGCTTATGGTTAGTTTAGATCTGGATTGCCAAACCATGAGCTGTCCAGTGCAGCCTCCCTTGTCACCTGAACTGGCCTTGTAAGTGAGACTGGGAGCAGCTGCTCCCCTGCCAGAGCAAAGTGCCACTGTCACCCCTCCCTGAGAACTTCCAACCTCAAAGCAGGGGCTGCTTTACTGAACAATGCCATGTGCTCATGCAAAAACCAATAAATGTTTGTGAGCACTCAACCTGCTGAGGGTTTTTAAACTTTAATACCTCTCCTCAAAGATGCTGATGAGAACAGACTCACCACTGATGCTTTAGAGCTAAATTTCCTTGTGGTAAAACTGGAAGATGTTCTGAGCTGAGCTGTGTTACAGAGATAAAGGTTTATACCCAGGAGCTTCTGGCTTCATAGCCAACAAACAGATCAGTCTTCACGCCTTCCTTTTGTGGGCAAGAATTAAAAATGTATCAAATCTGGTGGCTGGGGTTTAGCACAATGGGGTTGGATTTGCAGAGTTCTACTAGAATTGTTTTCTGAAATGCACAGCTTTCATTTTTAGCCAAAAGATGTGTCCAGATCTGAAAAGCTAATTTTTCTCAAAAATCTGACTGTCACAGTTTGAAAGCCTGGCCCCTGGTGAGGTTTCTACATGAAGAATTCCTTTGCAAATCTGACCTGTGGAAATGTGACCTCAGTGAACACCTGTGCTGTGCAGTGAGAAAGGAACAGAAACATAAGGATCTGATTCCTGAAAAACTTTAAGGCTTTCTCTGGGTCTTTGAATTCTAAGTCTGTTTTTGCTTCTGCATTTGGAGTTTAGTTTTGGTTGGGCTTTTTTCCTTTCATTTCCTCAAAATGAATTAAATTGACTTCTACTGGACTAAACATTTAATCATTCAGTTCTGGCTGAGGATTCTCAGCAACATATGGGTTAGAACCACCAAAGACACCCAGATCCAAATATAAGACTGTAAAATAGTCATTCCTAAGGGCACTTGCAAAGTTTCCAGCCTAAAATGTTAGGAGCAATGACAATTTTAATAGTGCTGTTTGAAATAACACACAGAATTACTGCAAGAGAGGAAGCTCCCTAAAAATTTATCATTTTAGGCAAAGTCAAGCTAAATATTTTATTTTGTTAGGACTGTTTAGTGCCATCAAAACCTCAAAGCCTCATGACACAAACACTGACTGCCACAATCAATCTCTAATTCAATCACAGTTCAAATGTTCAAAGGCCAGCTCAGGATTTTGGAAGGGGTAAATTAGTTCTGGCAGCCCTACAGCAATCTCAGATATCATCTGTCTTCTCCTTCTATCAGATCCAGCTGGGCGGGCCCCTCATAACCATTGATGCTGGTTAGAGCCAACTCCAGCATCATTGGGAGTGCTTGGACTCAATAAATCAGAAAATTGATTATGTGCAGATAATCTATTAAAAATAAATGACAGACCTGGCATGTTTTTCCCAGCTGATTGACTCAGGACAAGACTAAACCACTGATGTCTTAGCTGAGGGTGACCCCGAGTTCCTTTTTCCTCCCAAATGCTCTGTTAATGCAATTGGAGGAATGTCCATACCAGGTGAAACCAGGCCCACCCTGCCTTGGGACCTGCTGGACTCAGGAGTTCCATAGCATCCATAACCATGTCCTTGGCTTTACTGTGTATGTAAGGAACTGCCTGGTTTTGCTCCCTCTGGATCTGCCAGCCCTGGTCATCGTGCAAGAGCTGATGGAGTTTCCCACCTTGCTTCACTCAATCAGTGAGAGATCACAAGGAAATTAAAAATGTGGTGTGACAATCCTGGATCTGACTGATGATTGAATGATTTTTATACTTCCTACACACACACACATATTATTCACACAGTGCAGGAGCACTGCCTGGATCTTTGCTGTAATTCCCAGTCCTAACTGAATGCTCTGGGAGCAGAGCTTGAGCATTTGCAGGGTCTCAACAGGCCCTTGCACTCAAGCTGACAAGCTTCCAGCCCCTCTGCCTGGTGCCTGAGCTCAGCAGCCAGAACTGGTATCATCAGCAACAGTAAATATTCCATTTTCCTGTTTTCTGAGCAGCACAAACTCTCTTTCTGCAGACTTGCTCATGAGTCATCTGGAAATAAACCATAATCACTTGTCCCCTAGGAGTCATATATAAGTTAATTAGTGTACAAGACAAGCTAATACAAAATACACAAGAGATTCCAACTTGTTGAGGTTGCAAAGGGCAAGGGAGCCTTTCAGAATTTCCATTGGTTACAGTCTGGGAATGCTGGGCTTCCCTTGACTCCGTATCTATCACATAACCAGAAACACATTTTGTTCTCTTTGTTGTAGGAGACAAAGCTAAAGAAATGTGGGTGTTGTTCCTGTGCACAAATAGAGTAGATACCTAATGAGCCTCTGTGTGTGCAGTGTTGGTAAACACCACTGCTCTGGGCTGCAGCTGACAGAAACCATCACTGCCTGGCCAGCTGAGAGGATGTTCTGGATCTGCAAATGCCCCCCAGCCCTGCACAGGAAGTCAGAATGGAATGGGATGTGCCAGATGAATTTTAGGTGCCACCATGTGAAATAAAATCTGCTTGCCTGGAGTTCAGGGTCCTGGACTTGGATCTGACCATCTCTGTGGTGTCTTATTCCTACCCAGCCATCCTTTGCTGGGCTATTGTGTGGTTGTTATCTCTGCAGGAGAGAATCTTATCAGTGCAGGGAAAGGAAAATCTGAAAACAATGAAAAGGCCTTTGGCATCTGACATTTTTCTGTTGAGGATGGAAACAAATACATTTATAACTTCACAGTAAAGAAAGATTTTTTATTCCAGTAGTTATAGAAACACTATTGTTAGTTATAGAAACACTATTGTTAAGGCTGGAAAAGCCCTTGAAAATCATTGAATCAAAGTCATGGCACATTATTTTAAAACTTCCAGTTGCTCTTATCTACAGATCCTCATTACAGGAGGAAAGAATGGTATGAATGGTGCTGATTTAAAATTACTAATTTGGTGAATTCATAGTTTTAGACCTGGCTCTGGCAAGAGACCTGGTTTCATGAACACTCACCTGGATTCTTTTTGCCATTCAGTTTATGGTACAGAGAGAATCCCATTCTGGCATCCCAGGAAGGCAGAGAACACACCAGACTTTATTTCAGTACATTTAAGTGACAGACACAACTGCAGAGGAGGAGGGAAACAGTGACAATTAGTTCTGTGTGATATCTATGCTGAGTTTCTGTGACTCTCTGCTAATCACAGGAAATTATTATTAATGAACTGAATATGTTGATGAAATTACTAATTTTGTGAAGACTGTGCACTACATCTCTCCCAGGAACCACAGCAACTCCAGCTGCCCCACCTGCCTCCAGCAAGCCCCTCTCCCAGCAGAAACCAGCTGTGGGCATTTATTCTGTGGGAAGTGTTGTGGACTGACAGTGCAGGCAGTGCTTACACAGGCTACTAAACAAGGCATTCTTCTGGCAACAATCTCAAGGCCTGTGTAAGAACCAGGACCAAGCCCTTCTCCCTGGAATTAATGTAGGTTCCCTCACTAGAAGCAGGAGAAATCCCATTTTTATATTCCCTGAAAAATCAGGAACTGTATTTTTATTTGCTCATTGCTTTCTTATCTATAAAGGTGCGGCTTTTGAAATGCCCATGAAGTCTTAAGCAGCCAAAAAGTAACAGATGATCTCAGAGGATACTGTTAAATTACAATACAAACTTGTGGAATGGATAAAATGCACTAGAAAATCCCACTATTTGTATTTGACTATGCAAAAAACCCCCAACCTATTACAAAAACCAACAGCGCAATAATCACATTTGTAAGTGTGAAAGCTTGAGATGTAACAAACATGAAGTCTCATCTTCAAGCATGAACTCACTTCTGAGAAGACAACTTGTCTTTTTAATCAGCAGCATAAAAATCCAGCTGTCCCATAAAATTAATTTCTATGGGTAAAAATCAGGAGTAGGACACAGCAGGCTTGGGTCTCATTCTGTCCCACATTCCTGCTTCCCATGGGAAACATTTGCCAAAAATAAAGCAGTGATCTAGGCATAATTACATTGGTTTGCAGTCCTGTAAAAGCTTTTTACAAAAACAAAAGTAGTGGAAGTTCCATTTTAAACAATTCAGTAAGTTGGTTTCTAGTCATGCATAAAGGGTTTTTTAATCTGTTTACTGTTTTTAAGGAAATCTGTGTGGTCTTGCAGAGGAAAATTGTTCAAAGACATCTCATCCCAATGTAAGCTCACTAACTGTTTATTCCAGCCCAGGATCTGTTTAACAGGAAAGGGACAGAACAGATTTAGAGGGTCCTTCTGTCAAGGCAGCCCCTGGTGTGGGCTCCTGTCCTCCCCCAGAGGAGGTATCCCATCTCCAGTCACTGGATAATCTGTGTAAAACCCTAATTCTGCAGACAAACGTGTCTGTTAAATGCCTTCTTTGAGGCTCTGAGCCATATGGTTGGGATTACAGCATTTAAATAGTTTTTCCAAGTGAATACAAGGATGAAGCACAGAATAGTGGAGGGAACTATGTCCATAATTGCATTTATAAAGGGATTTCAGGATTTTTAAGGCCCATGTTCTGCACCACTGGAGCCAGTGTGAGCTTGGCACCTTGAAGCAAGTGCAAGTTATATTTACAAGCCATTCACACTTTTTTCACCACACTATAAAAAGATATAAGTACAAAGGAGAACAAGGGGCCATGTTGTTAATGCTGATGCAATAAAAGCACATTTTTATCTTTAGGATAAAGATAACAGAGCACAGCCCCACATCACCACTGCCACTATGCCCATCCTCTGAGAGAACAACAAATCAGTGGATCCCCAACAGCCAGGGACACCTCTGGGAGACACCATGTAATACTTCCTGTTGTTCCATGTTTTTCTAACACTGTTTTATAACATACAGGAAAAGGAGACTTTGAACAGAACCCATCCAGGACAAACAGCAACCACATGGCCTCAAAACCTGTTTCAAATAATGCCTCAGTAGTTATAGTTTCAAGTACAAAGATAGACATAACAACAAAGAGCATCAACTTCCCTCTTTCCCTGGCCTGGTTAATTTTCCCTTTTCCATCTGTATGACCTAATGATACAGACTTTATTTGTATTTAATTTTGAGATCTGTAGAGGAGAAGTACCATATACAAGCTGGGTCTATGTTGTTTTTCTTAGCTGTACATACTTGGCCAGGCTTTCCTTCCCTCCACACCATTATTTACACTCTGGAGCGCTGACTCCAGTGTGATGCATTACCCATGTTATGGCTGTTTATAGAGTAGAAGTGGTCTCTGTAACATGTCTGTTTTTCATGTCTTAAACCAATAAAACTTTTACATTGGGCTTATCAAAACCATTCTGTGTAGATCTAAGTCTGTTGTGACTGAAATCAGTAATAAAACTTCTCTTGATGCCCCGTGGAACAGAGCTAAGGCAACACTGAGCTCTCTTAATAAATTCCGCTCCGGTAAAAGTTTCATTTAAAAAATGTGGTTAACCCAAAGCTTTTAAAGAAGATTAATGTGGACTTATAAAAAATGTCTGATTTTATTATTAGTAGTAATTCATACAGTTTGTCCTGAAGTTTTCCTTTTCAGCTTCAGTTTGAACCATATGTTCAGGAAGTTCAACTGAAAAGCGATCCTTCAGCAATATTATTTTTTTCTAATTAACAATAACCACAGAGGTATTTTATAGAAACCTACAGAGTCCCTCAGAAGGTTGTGGAGTGGGATAGATTAAAACAGGATTTTGTCAATTTTATGAAAAATTCACTGAAGCACAAATGGGTCAACTTCAGAGGAGTCCTTCCTTTCCTGTTCTACCAAACAAAGGTTTCTGAGTGCAGCAAATCTTACTTTCCATGGGATTCTTTTGTGAAAGGCCTTGAAGGACTCTGGGATCCATCAGTGCCCTGTTGGCCTCGCTGGGACTGAGCCCAGGCCCAGCACTGCAGCCGTGGGGATCCCCAGACTTTGATCCACCACCCCAGGGAGTCAAAGCCAGTCAGAGGTGAGGGGTGTCAAACACAAAGCTCAAGGAGAAGCTGGAACCTGAGTGCCAGACTGGGTTCATACAGACTGGATAGGGATTTAGGAATAAACACAGCTGTGGGCTCAGCCAAACACTCTGTGTGTGCAAACAAAACACAAGAGGCACAAAGAAAAACCCTGCACTCAAATGAAAATGAGCAAAAAGCACAAGTCAGAGCGAGGTTCATAAAAATACCTTTGGGCCAAATTTCACATTCCCAGTCCTTGTACACATGATGTAACTGATGGCATCAGGAAATTTTTTTTTATAGATTTCAAACATGGTTTGTCTCAAATTCCCTTTCTGAGTGGCACAGATGAGGTGATGCTGGGTGCAGAACCCCTGCACTGAGGGCTCCTGGAGACTTCTTGTTACAGCACAGCTCACAAACTCCTCACTGGCTGTTTTTAAGAACAAAGATCATTGTTCAGCTCAACAGAACAATCCCATCAAAATGGCAGCACAGTGTTGTGCTGCTGTTTTCACTGGGGTCCCTGTCAAGTTGCATCATTGAAATGTTGAGAGGTTTTATTTCCCTGACCTGTCACACTGCTCGCTGTGCCCCGGAGCTGCCACTCAAGCTGTGCTGCTTCTGCTGAGATGCTGTTTGTGCTTTGCTGGGTTTGTTGGTGGTGCCAGCCCTGACATTCAATTTTCCTGTTTTCTGACCAGCACTAACTCACTGCTGTCACTGCATGTGCAGCCTAATCTTACTGTCCTCACAGTCTGCCCCCTTTCGCTCTATGCTGTACATGGAAATCAGCAGCAGTCTGAGTAAGAAAGGATGTGGCAATTGGCTTTTCCAGAGGTACAAGCTGTTCCTGGCTGTGCCTGCTGGTTTATCTGGGATAACTAGCCCTGGAAGTCACTCTGGACAACTCCACCTTGATGCAGCTGCAATGCTTCTGTCCATGGGCACCCATATTCCTGAGGGCTACAGCCATGACCCAGGGAGCTTCCAGAGTAAGATCCACAGGGAAAAAAGCTGTGGAAAGGAAACCCTCCCCTAGCTGATCTGTAAATCTCTGCTGTAAATCTGTAAATAATATAAATGTTAAAAAAAAATATATGTACATAAATCTCTCTGTAAATCTGTAAATACCAGTGTAGAAGAGCAAAGGCTCCATTTTTGCACAGCCACTTTGCATAGGAAAAGCATGTATTAAAATAAAGAATCACATTCATTTTCACAGTCCATTGTAGAAAGAGGGTTTATTAATCCTGTCAATTTCCCTGTAAACATTAAATAACCTCCAATAAGTTCAGCATATCTTCATTTTTTTAATTTGGTAGGTTGCTGCCTGACCCCCTACTGGAGGCACAGTCCCTGGTTAGCAGCACTAACCTGCCCTCCCTGCAGGGAGGTAATATTTACCTCTGTCTGCATTCTGACACATGCCAAACAATGAGCTTGAGCTCTTGGGATCAGATTTATTTATCCTCTAATTTTCCCACAGCATTTCAGAACCCACTTGGGCTTGAATGATCCTGCAGCCATTTGCATTTATCATTTGACACATGTCAGATCAAACAACTCTGTGAAATACCAAACAGGCCTCCAGCATTTTGCTTTTGTGTAGTTTATTGAATCTCTGGGGTAACATTCCACAAAAAGCAGCATGGAAGTTCCTAATCTCACCAGGCCCCAGTCAGAGGTTTCTTGTTGTACTGTGAGGCTGGATATAGGGGAAAAAAAGAAAATGTTCTTCATTGTGGAACTGTGTTGCTTTTCACACCTCTTGTGAGAAGCAACACAATAAGCCAAGGAACCAACCTTGACCCCTAAGTGTTTATAAATCAGCATTTACTGAGTGAGCAGCACATAACAAATGGATTGAAACAGACCTAGCAAGGAAAACCAGTCTGTACCATTGTGTAATTAAATTCTGATGCAGGTACTGGCAATACTGTGGTGGAATGTTACCATCCTGCTGCATCCATAACTTTCTAGTGAAGGCGCTTCTGGAATTCTTACCTGGAGAAATCCTGCAGTTGCCCTAGCAGGGAGGAGAACACAGTGTTCCATGAAAAGCCTGGTTAATTAAAAAACAGACCTAGAGAGGGTCAGGCTGGACCTTTCAAATATTACTCAGATTTGAACTGCAGCATTTTAACTTGCCTCTAAAATTTCAAATCAGATTCCAGTAGAAAGCAGCTGGATTTTTCCCAAGGTATTGCCAAATCCAAACAGTTCACACTGGCTCTGCCTTTTAATGCTGGAATCCCAGTTCCCAGGAGGATTCTGTATCAAGCAGAATCTTTTTCTGCTTGATACAGAATCCAAGGGTAGGGGCAGCAGGGATCCCTTTTAGAAGGATTCCTCTGGATACTGTACCATGACTAAACAGTGTAGGGGCATTTGGACAGCACAGAAAGGTTCTGCATTCAAGAGATTTTAACTTTCAAAGTGCTTAAGAGACATGTGGAACTGAAATGCATCAGAATACAAAATAACCAATCTCATGTGAACATTCAGTTTGCAGGTTACCTGTATGACAGGCTGCCATTCCTGACTCTTGCCTTGTGAGGACTCTTCACCCAGGTAGGTCTCATGGAGTTTCTTCCTAAGAGTTGCTCTTTGCATCTTTAGAACCAGCATTTTGTCTTCTCCATGTCAGCAAAGCCTGGGCCTCTCTGCAGGACTCTTGGAGCAACTGATGACATGGTGGTTGCTTCCCTTCTTTCAATTTGCATGATAAAAATCTGTCAACAAGTTGCACCTGATGGGGTGAGCATGGCAGGGTCTGCAGCTCAGGGGCCTGACCAACCCCACCTGGGGCCCTTGGCCAAACTTCCCCAAGCCATGACTGAGGCTTCTCTTGGACTGGGCCAGTGGGATGGGTTTGTCACTGTGCTGCTGCCACAGCTGAAGGACTCAGCACCGTTTGGCATGGCCAAGGCACTCAGTGTGGAGCCCTCAGAGGGCAGATTCACAAGAATGCCTCAAGCCACAATCAGGGTTTAACATTACAGTGCCCATTGACCTGCAGCTGAAGAGTGTTAGAACTCTTGAGCTTTAACATTTTACTTCTTGGCTCAATTTGAATTAAATTTTAATTTGAGAACTTGGCAAACTGAACAATTTGCTAAGTCTTGTATAACACAAGGATGGTCAGGCAGTCTCACTGCAAAATCCTGCAGCAGTGTTTGTGTTATCACAGCTGATTACTCAGCCACTGGGATACAGAGCTCTCACAGCTCTGGTTTTAAAATGGATCACATGAAACTGGTAGGCACACTGGCTTGGAACAAAAATGCAATGATAAAGTGCAAGTATCACAAGGGGAGGAAGGCATTAAAGGCCATGCAGAAGTGTGAACAGATCTCTGTAACTGGGTCGAGCAAGCCCACACAAGGCACAGAGAGTCCTTGAAGCCTGTGCATTCACATTTTACACCAAGGCAGTGTGACTGTTTGTTCCCTTTCCTGACTCCCTACACCCCTCGTGCTAAGTCTTGCTACCAGTTCAGCCAGAGAAATCAAGGCCAGTTTGAGGATAATGATATAAATAGCAGGAAGTTTATGGAAACTTTGCTGAAGTTGTTTGTGGTGAGCTGCAAAGAGGTAAAAGTGCTGGTGCAGTGCCAGCCAACCCTGCACATCTGTCCCTGTATAACCTGTACCTTTGTTATCCATTTGGAGTCTGTGGACTTCATTTTTACACAATAATTGCATATTAAAATAGAGATATTAAGATTTATGAATGCTTACTGGTTACAACACACTGGTCTCCGATTGCTTTTTCCCATTCTGTCTTTTCAGCTGACAGATTTTATCCTGCCCCTGAGTTGGGAGCTCTGATATCCCATTACGTCAGAGTCATTTTCTTGCTTCTTTTACTCTTTTTGTTAAGAAGTTTCATCATTTTATTCCCATCAACTTTCATTGTCTTTAATTATGTCCCTGAACTTGTAAAGCTGTTTCTCCTGACAATGGATGCTTTGGAAAGGGTAGCAACTGCTTTTTTATGAACTACAAGGCAGGAAGTGCATTGTTTCTTTAAAAAAATTACCAGATGTTTTTCAGGGCTGACTACTAACATTAAAAAAAGCCAGAAACTATTATTTTCCAAATAACCCCAGTGTAATTTTGTTATTGTGTGACTCCTGTTTGCATTTAACTGGGAATTGCAGCCTAGGCCAATACTAAAAAAGGAATTTCTCTCAAGCTAAGTGTGTAAAGTCCATCTATGTGAATATTGACTCCATGGACTCAAGTCCATCTGAATGAATCATGTTACTCCTTGTGCTGTTCCTGCCAGTCCAAATACTGGCACTGGGGTACCTGCAACTGGTTGTCTTGTGTTCTCTGAGTGGAACAAATGAATATTCCTTGTCTCTGTGTGCAGGGATTATTGACAGAAAATACCCAGTGTTTCACAGTAAAGTGACTGCATTTTATTTCTCATTAAAAATTAAAATATATACTTTAAATGATAATAGAATATTTTTAACATGGACGGTACAATAAGAAGAAATTACCCGCATCACACATGCCTGGAAATTTGCCTGCTGTTCCCAGCTCCCAAGCCTCTGGATCACACGCTGTTCATGATGGAGCGATACTCTCTCTGGTGCTCCACAAGCTTCAAAAATACTTCATATTTCTTGTCATAAAATCTGTGTAAGAAAGCTAATGTCAGAAAAGCCTGAGATTTCAAGATTTAAATCCCCTGTAATATGTATGTTTACTTGCTTCTCTTAGCATTAAAGACACTTTGACTCTTTCCCGGGTACAGCTGCTGCCGGGGTCAGAGCCCTCCCTGTGCACTGCTGGGGCAGTTTCCAGCCAAGCTGTGATTCCCAGCTGCAATTCCACCTTTCACTGCCCCACAGCCAGTCTGGATTCTCAGACAGTTGTCCCCAGAGTTCTCTGCTGAGAAAGTGAGGAGACATCAGAGCTTCACAGAATTCATTCAGGTGGCAAAAATCCTCCAAAATCACCGAGTCCAACCATTCCCCAGCACTGCCAAGGCTGCCACTGCCCCGTGTCCCCAAGTGCCACATCCACAAGGCTTTTCAATCCCTCCAGGCATAGGGACTGCCCTGGGCAGCTGTGCCACGGCTGGACAACCCTTTCCATGAAGAAATTTTCCCAAATATCCTATCTAAACTTTCCTTGGCACAGCTTGTTTCCTCTTGTCCTGTCTCTTGTTATTTGGGAGCAGAGCCCGACCCCCGCTAGCTGTCCCCTCCCGTCAGGAGTTGTGCAGAGACACAAGGGTCTCCCCGGAGCCTCCTTTGCTCCAGGCTGAGCCCCTTCGCAGCTCCCTCAGCCCCTCCTGGAGCTCCAGTCCCTTCCCAGCTCCCTCAGCCCCTCCTGGAGCTCCAGTCCCTCCCCAGCTCCCTCAGCCCCTCCTGGAGCTCCAGTCCCTTCCCAGCTCCCTCAGCCCCTCCTGAAGCTCCAGTCCCTTCCCAGCTCCCTCAGCCCCTCCTGAAGCTCCAGTCCCTTGCCCTGGCCACGCTCCAGCCCCTCAGAGCGCGTCCCGTGCTGCGGGGCCCAGAACCGGGCCCAGGCCCCGAGTCCCCCCGCCATGTCCGCCCCGTGTCCCCTCAGCCCGGACCCGCCGCCAGGGGGAGCCCGCGCGCCGCCGCCCGTGCGATCCGGAGCCCTTAAAAATGTAACGCAAATTACCCTTAAAATACAATGTGATAGAAAATAATCCTTAAAAATTAATAGAAATAATGCTTTAAATATAATATTACTGATCCTTAAAATATCATATAAATAATCAAGCTTTAAAAATTAATATAAATAATCCTTAGAAATACAGTATGAACAATTCTTAAAAATATAATATACCGTGATTCTTAAAGTATTTGTATGCTAAGCACTACTGCAGACGAGCAGGGCTGTAAAAAGACACCACCCAACCTCATCTCCAGACCCCAACTTTATCTCCCTTGAACTCTCCCAGTGGAACACACCAGGGCCAGCGTTACCTTTTATGCTCGTGGTTGGGCTGCACAACTTTTCCAATTTTCCCCATTTTTGCCATGGCCTCCTAGGAAAAGACAAACACCAACTGGAAAAGCCTGTTTTGATTTAAAATACTTTTTGACAAGAACAAGATGTTTCAAAACCAATCGGAACATTAGTGATGTATTTTGTTTCGGCTGAACAGGCCAGATGGCAGCAAATATGTTCAATCCCATTATAAAGTAGTAAGAGAACAAAGCTCTGCAGACCCTCAGTAACCAAAGTCTGTTCCACTCTCTCACTGGGAGTCCCAGGCAGAACAGAGTTATCTTTTATTATTTACTCTAACTAAAGGAAATGTTAAACACTGCATCCCTGGAGGGGTGGGTTCTCAAATAAAATGATACTGTACTTGAGATCCTGTTATCGTATTCTGAAAGAATCAGTTCCCTGCAGTGAGAGAGGACTCAGGGGTTCTCCACAAGCTGAAGCTAACCTGCGAAGGTCTGTTCTGCAGCTCACAGCAGCCCTCACATTCCAGCACAAAGGTGTAAGAGGCAAACTCTGATCCTGCTCTGCTTTTGGCCAAAATAAAGTCAGAGCTCACAGAATCCCCTGCAGAAGGAGTCTCTGGGACAGCCATGTGTGGAAGGGAGAGGGATGAGTAATTTGGTTCCTTTTCTGATCTCTGTGAGATGCTGATTTTCCATGGATTCTCCCAAGCAATCCCACTGGAACGAGAATCACCAAAGTTAAGAGGCCTGAGCTCTCAGATACAGTGGAGGCAGCAGACACTCAGTGATTTCACAAGGAGAATCAAAGCAAGAGCTTTTAGATGGGAGAATGTTAAAAACATTAAAGATCAGGACTCAAGAGTCAGTGTGTGACTAAATCAGGGTTCAGAGTTTCTATGCAGGACCTGAACCTGTTTTAATGCAATGTCTAAGAACGAGGATGACCCTGGAGAACAAGCAGCCTGTGCTGCTGCTGGAACATTTTTAAAAGGCTGGAACATTTTTAAAAGGTTTGTATGATTTTACAGGCTGGAATACCAGCCCTAGTGAAATTTGTGCTTTCCATTAATCCAGCACTTTTCAGCAAAGGATCTCACAGAACTTCACAAGGGGATGAGCAATGTCAGTGCAGTGTCACCAGCCCAGGGCAGGCTCTACCAAGGCAGAAGCATTGCCAGGTGTGCAGTCAGGACTCCACTCTGCTAAGGGTGCTGATACAGCAGCAGGGAACACTTCTGTGCTCTCATATGCCCATTTTCCTGCAGAGGTGCAGAGGTTGATTGTACTTGGGTTCCCCAAGAAACACCCTTGAAATAACACTTGCAGAGAGATAGTGTGTTCTTTTGCCTGGGACATGTGAGCCTGCTGGCACTGAGACTCTGCACAGCAGCCAGATTAAAATACTGCCATGGAAAGGCTGATATCCTTCCCAGTAAGAGAAATGGGCATTTTATTCCCTGGCCTTTAACAGGTGACACTGACAATGCTCAAGCATTGTCCCTATTTACAATACCCAGTCCCTTACATGGCCAGCTGGATTTACAGTCTATCCAAAAAATATGAATGAACACTCAGAAAAAAAAAAAAGGCAACTCAAAGTAGAAGCCAATTCCCTCTGGTACGATGGCTACTGCTTTTCCATTGTGCCTTAGGGAAAACAAAGCCCCCTGAAACACTCTCTCACTAAGGAAGAGTCACCTTCCTTTCTGCTCCCTGCTTTACACCTCCTTTTGAACTGCCCTGGAAACACTGTATGAAAATAAACCCATAACATCTGAAGTGTCTAAACAGGCAAATCCATTTCTTATCACAGATACAACAAAAATGAAAGGGATGGCCAGACTTTGCATTCCCCTGTCTGTGCACACTCAGGACCAGGACACAGCACCATTCCCAGGCTATGTTCTGCCTGTGACATGGGTGCTCCACACCCTTGTGTTCTGCTTTACTCTTACAGCTTCCAGAAAATGCTGCTTCTCTTCTGCTGGACCTCCATCATCCACCCTGAGCTAAGGAGGATGACTTCCAAGTTTATCAGTTTTCCAGTTCATCCTCTAAAATACTTTGGCATTTTAAAATCTACTGAAAATACACAGACCTTTGAGAATCCACAGTATTAAAGTCTCACAGCGACTGCCATGGTTCTGTGGAATAGCATGGCAAAAAAATACACAGCCAGCAATTTTCAACAAGTCACCCATTCTGTGTTGCTCAAAATATCCTAAATTAATTCCCTCTCTCAATTCACATTTTAGTTGTGTGTTTTTCTGTGTTGTAAAGTCAGTTTGGTCATTGTTAGCTTGAACAAAAAACTTTACTCCCAGAGGAGAGTCTTTTCAACAATTTTCTGGGGACAAAGAGGAACAGAACATTGAAAATATGAATTTATAATGAAACGGGAAACAAAGGAACATTAGAATTGCATTACTGAATGGGATCAACCTTGTGCACTGCTCTGTCTCCAACAAAGCCTTAAATATAGCAAAGTGATAATACTGCCGTTCAGAAATAGTTTGTTTGAGGGTTGACATCCAAATCCATAATTCCAGTCACCAAGGATTTCACAATCTTAATTTGAATGACGCTCTATCTTCTTTGTTTGCCAGTCTAGACAGTACAATGAATACAGTGATTTAAAACACAATGAATTCTCTCTTAAAACAAAATATTTTGTAAAATTGCTTTTTAATCATTTCTTTTCTCTCTTTCCATAAAGGCTATGCTATAAATAAACCCTGAAAGTTCGCATTTGATCATCGTTTCTAAAGGCTGGGCAAGAGGCAAGTGAAGGGTTTACACAGGAAAAAAGAGAGGCACTGTGGAGCAGAAATAAAGGGATGCATTCATGATTTCTAATCTTTTGTTGGAGTGTCAACGCTGAGACAGATACAAGCCAGTAAACACTCTGCTCTCCATGGAGAGACACAGCCCAGCAGGGTTTTCCCTTCCTGGGAAGGGACAGGGAACCAAACTCCCCAAGGCCCACCAAGATCTCAGGACAAGGTGCCATTTTGCTGCTGGGAAGGTCAGCAGCCACTCAAATCCACTCGGTCCTAGTGGCTGAATTCCACTCTCCAGCATCACCTGGGGCTGGGGATCCAACACTTGCCCAGCTGAGGAGTCCAGGGCAGCTCCAACATGCAGTGAGTCTCCAACACAGGGAAAATCCCATATCCTAGGGAAGCCCAACTTTGACACAGCATCTTAAAGCTGGAAATTTCAACTCTTGTCCCTTCAATAATGGGAAGGAAAAGGTTTTTAACCCTGTGTGGGAGGAGGCAGCAGGAGAAGCTGTCCTTGGGGTCCTCCAAGAGCTGCCTCACAAAACACAGCACATCCCACAAGAGGAGCCCACATCCCTTGAGACTGCACAGGGAGGCCAGTGAAGCCCACTTGTGGATGGAATCACAGAATCACAGAAATTCTAGGTTGGAAGGGACCTTTAAGATCATCGAGTCCAACCCATGTACTAACACCTCAACTAGATCATGGCACCAAGTGCCACATCCAGTCTTTTTTTAAACTCTTCGAGGGATGGTGACTCCACTACCTCCCTGGGTAGATGATTCCAGTATTTGACCACTCTTTCTGTAAAATACTTCCTCCTTAATTCTAGCCTGTATCTCCCTTGGCACAGCTTGAGACTGTGTCCTCTTGTTCTGTCTGTTGTTGCCCGGAGAAAGAGACCGAAGGGAAGGGACCTTGGAGACCATCAAGCTCAACCTAGACTAGTCCCCAAGTCTGATTTTCAGCTGTGACATGAGGATTGATGAGGTTGAGTATTACTGAAAATTAATGGGATGTGAGCCTGAAAGTACACAGAAGATGAGAAATCAGATTTAGGGACACCAGCCTTAGTTTAGAAAGTCAAGCAACAAAATCCCAATTGGGCTTTTTCTTTATTTTGAGGTTTTAACAATTGTATCCAAAGTTAAATGGTAAGGCATCTGAGCACAAATGCAACTTCCCAGCTATGTTCTCACCACTCAGTCATTTTGGTAATCCCAAGAAATGCCTGGACTTTAACCTAAGGTAATTATTAACAATGAAACAACCACAGATCATTTCAGGTTCTCCTGTACCATTTCAGTGGCTGACAGCACGTGGCTGCACATGGAGCAGCAAAGCACCAAACTGGGGAATCTGATGCTCATACTCAGGGCACTCTCACCTCTCCAGTGTTTCTGTTCAGTTTTCCTGTCACAGATCCAGCAGCAGGAGAAAAATAATGTAAAAGTTGCCCCATTCACAACAGACTGAAATGTAGGAACATTCTTCCCACCAGATGTGTCCTGATTTCAGGATTCAGCAGGTGTTAACCTTCAGACTATTAGAGTGACTTTTCTTACACTTCTAGTCCTCACAACAAATAAATAATATTCTATGTAATAATTTCAATTGTTCTGCAGCAGTGAAGAACCTCTTTCTCACTCATCTCTATTCCACACACACAAACTCAGCTAACAGATGTCTCTAGCATCATTTTAAGAAGTTCAGTGGCAGATATATTTGGATTTGAGGGGCATAAATAGATTTCTTGAAATGCTGATGTTGAAGAAATACTTTTAAACTTCTATAAGAATTTTAAGCAAGGCTGCTATTTCCTCCTAAGCTTTTATTTAGAGATTGCTTTGGAGATGCAAAATTCATCTTATCTGTGTTTACAGGAGTTACATGAGTGTATTTCTGCAGAACATTACTTTTTAGTGGAATATGACTGCATGAAGAAAGCATGTGATGGACCATGTACAATATTTTTCTAGTGGTTTTTTTCCCCCCCTTAAATTTGTTTCAGTTATAGGGGCAGATCTTGGCAGCATGCACAAAGCCCAGAATCTGTAACTCAATTCTCTGTGGGTTTTTAGCTGGAATGAGCAAGTTTTAAAACACATTATGGATAAATATTAGAGCTGCACAAAAAATTCACACCTAAGACCAAAGTGTGAAAATTTGGCTTTGATTCATTTAGTGAAAAGGTGAAAATTTTCACACAAGGTTTTGTTTTCCTTTTGCTCTGATCCAACTTCAATTTCTGTGTCTGTATCAAATCTCAGAGAGAGAGAGAGAGAGGGAAAGAGTTTCTGTCTGTCTGTGCACATGAGATACAGAGGAGGAGGGAGAAGAGGATGGAAGGATGGAGGGCTGGCAAGCAGGACACCAGCTCAGAACCTGAGTCTGTCTTCCAGGAAAAGTCACTGGCCTTTGGAATCTCTCTGTCCATATGTGCAGGAACAGCACTGGCCTCTCTTAGAGGAATATTTTATGCATTTGTTTGTTACACTGAGGCAGCTCAAAAGAAGCCCAACATTATTCTACCTTTCAACCATCCAACTTGAGTTGACAGAGGCCAACTGGAGGGATCCTGAGCACTGAGAAAAGGTGCCTTTCTGATTCCAGCGCTGAATCAGATTCCATAAAGTTTCAAGAGATTTCTGGAGTTATCTGGGACACAAAATTTATTATTTTAATTTTCAGTTACCTCTGTCTGCAGTGGGCTGTGCCGTTTCCCCAGTTTGGTTTGGCTGGGGCACAGAGTTTGCACACTCAGGGTGTGTCCCCAGTTCTGCACTGTGGGTGCCACACAGAGCTCCCAGCCCTCCTGCACTTCCACATCCCACTGGATGGATCACCCAACCTGCCCTGCACCACCAGAGAAGATTTCCACTCCTTAGTACCAGATCAAATGGAAAAGAGCTCTCAGAGCAGCAGAGACAAGCACAGGTAAGGCCACAGGATCACTTCTTCCTCCAGAGCACCGACTTTGCCTCTCCTCAGTGTCTGCACAGTGCCAGCCAGGCTGTGGTCACCCAGGTGGGTGTCCCAGAGCCCAGCCAGGCTGGCCAGCCACAGACACAGCCCTAAGAGGGGCAGCAGTGGCAGGGCAGCTGCTGGAAGGGTGCCTTGCCATGCCAGCCATGATATTAATGACTTATTCCACAGCCCAAATTTAGAATGGGACAAGGGTCAGCTCTGATTGCCACATCATCTATCAGCTGGAAACTATGTTTGGGTCTAAGCTCCAGCCACTCTGCTACTAAATATAGGTTGGTTAGTTGTTGATTTGAGTCTGCACTCCCCCAAGTTGCCTCTCACTAGCAAATAATTAAGCAGTTTGCTTTGTGAGGGCTCTGCTGCTGGCACCTCTTCATGCCCAAAGCTGCTTGGACACAAACCTGACAGCTTAGCAGGGGTTTCAGCTTCCCTGGGCAATGGAAAGAGCCCAAGTGCTCAGCTCCTGTTTCAGCTTCACAGACTGCTGGCACTGGGGGCCATGAATCAAGTCTGTGGGCACCACCCAAGCAGTCTGGGTCAGGGTTTAGCTGCTCTTCCCCTGACAGGAGCCTGTGCAGCTTCTCCATGAAGGGACTGTTCCCTTCAGTGGCTGCATGTGAAGGTCCCAGCCCACACCATGGTGCTGATGCCACAGCAGGAATGGGCTCCTGACTCCAGCACCAACTGGTACTGGCAGCACATCTCCCTCACCCCCTTCTGAGGTGGAATAAATTTAACCATGCACAGCATTGCTGTTAAAATAGACTAAGAAGGTCTGTCCATTGAAACCACATGAAAATATATTGATTTAACACAGGTTTTAGGCTTGGAAATATGATGCTGACATAGCTGTGTTTAACAGAACACAAGCTCAACTGGGAGCCAGGAGAGCAAATTCCTCCACCAGCTCCTGCTGCTGGGCACTGCCCAATCCACCCTCTCCCTACTCATCCTTCCTGGGGATGGAGCAAACGAATCCAGGGAACAACTCTGCATAACCTGCAACACATTGCTTTTCTTCTCTGGCCCCCTCCTCACCCTCTGCTTGCAGCATCTGTGCCAGTGCTGCTACCCTCAATTTTAGGAAGTAAAGCCTTTGGGGCAGTCAGGGCAGGTGTGTGATTCCACATAGACACAGACACCAAGAACTGAACACAAATCCCTCCCTGTGAGGGGGGTGAGGCCCTGGCATGGGGTGTCCAGAGAAGCTGTGGCTGCCCCTGGATCCCTGGAAGTGCCCAAGGCCAGCTGGAACAGGGCTTGGAGCAACCTGGGAGAGTGGGAGATGTCCCTGCTCAAACCATTCCAGGATTCTGATTTAGACCAGGGAGGGTAAAACAGAGACACTGAAGACCCAGCCCAGGGAATCCTGACACTCAGCTGGGCACTGCACTCAATATTTAGCTGAACTGCACCACTTCCTCCAAGGTGCAAAATTCAGATTTATTTGGCTGATTTCTTTCAACATCCATAATGAACATTTAGCTTTCCTCACATTAGTCACCAAGTTCAAACTTTTATTTGCCATCTGGTAACAGACTGGGCTTTACTGGGGGGAGGGGATAGGAAAGGGGCTTTTTTTCCTTTTTTTTTTTTTTTTTTTTTTGCATCTGTGTTTGCTTTATGAGCTATGGCTAAAGCATCATTTACACATGGGGAACTGGATCAGGTTCTCACAATTCATTCCATATGTTCACTTATGCTGTCAAAACATTTTTTCAATCTAATTAATCCACACACGTCTCTGTGTTCATTTCCCCACTTTGGGCAGTTTCAGCATTTTTGGGGTACCTAGCTGGGATTGTCATAAAACCAACTTCTGCCTATACTTTGCTTTGGGGTTACTCCATCAAAAAAGCAAAAGTATTTGCAATATTTCACTCTTCTTCATCTATTTATTCTTTCCCTCTTTCCAACACTGGCTGAGGAGACTTGATTTTCCCTTTCCCTTCCCTTTTCCTTCCCCTTTCCTTTCCTTTCCTTTCCTTTCCTTTCCTTTCCTTTCCTTTCCTTTCCTTTCCTTTCCTTTCCTTTCCTTTCCTTTCCTTTCCTTTCCTTTCCTTTCCTTTCCTTTCCTTTCCTTTCCTTTCCTTTCCTTTCCTTTCCTCATCTTTCAAATATATTCTTTGCCATGCTCCAGTGTCTACCTGAGGTTAATGAGGAAAATCCCTGCTGTGAGTTTTGATTTTGGATATTTTTTAACTAGTTCATCTGATGTGTGGTTTACTATTAAAAGAAAAAACCCCGTACCTCAGAAATATGCTTACATTTTACCCAATCTGGATTGCATTTGGGAAATTACCTTGGACAGGGGCTCATAAAAAACAAGAGACCTTTAGAAAAAGTCTTTCACTACTGTAAGCCAGTACAAGGTTGAGATATTAAAACAGAGAGTAAAACTGCGTTAAAATACAGAGCCTTTTAGTAACCTTACAGATATCCCATGTCCAACAAAAAATAAAATATCATTTAAGAGACACAGAGATATTCAATGAGCAGTGAGCAGAGAATAAATCCTAGAAGAAAAAATAGAACTCTTTTGGGAGTTCAGCACAGCACAGAGAAATCAGCTGTCCATGGCACAAGACATTTGCTTTCCTTGCCATGATTGCTACAGACAAGGGGTCAGCCACCTTTTCCAGCACACTGCTCCAGAAAGTATTTTTCTTTCCCAAATTAATGGCTAGCAGTGACTGAACTGAGTGAAGCTGAAGCAAAGCACACTCATCATTGCAGGGGGGTGGACTAGATGACCTTTAAAGGTCTCTTCCAACCCAAACTGTTCTATGATTCTGTGATCAGCTGATGATACTGTCCTGTTTTGTTTAAAACTGAGCATCCTTTCTTCTCCAGATCCGAAAATCAGTCAGGGGTGAGAAGCTACTGCTCTCATTTGTCTTCTGCCACTAGAACTGTCCTCCAAGAGTGCTCTTTCTAAAAAAAAAAACCACTTTAAATGCTGGATACATATTGCTAAACAATTTTATTTGGGGAAGGATGTCTTAAGAACCTGGGAAGCCTGGTCTGAGGATGGGAGAGGCTCAAACTGAACTGTGGAATTCCCATGGACACAGAACTGAGAGAGTTTCACAGGAGGAAACTGCAAAAGTCACACCAGAATAGGTGTTCTGCTCCCCTTGCTCCTAAAAACTTTGGCTTGTATCTCTTTTGGAGACCACTGGGAAATGGTGAATACAGTTCCCTTTAGCACTAAAACTTCTCTCAGCAGGAATCTCTTTATGTGCCCACTGTCTGTGTACTGCAATCACATTTATTGAAAACCTGTAGGCACCAACTTGAACAAATTAATTTGGAATAAACTATTCTTATTGGCAAATGTCAGGTTACCCTCATCACCACTCTGGCTGATGTTTTTCAATACAAAACCAAACCCAAAAACTATTTATTCACACCTGCCCCAGAGCCAGAAAGAGCCTTTCATTACAGTAATATTCAATAACCTCTGTTACTGAGCAAATCCAAACCTGTCACCCAGCACTGCCAGCAGGAGTTTTAAAGGTATCTCAGGCATCTTTCCCCTTAGCAGATGTCCTAATAAAGCATTTGTATTCACTTGGCAAACAGAAAAGAGCACATTTTATAATTGCCCATGCCCAAAACAAAGGCTGGTTCTGTCTGCAAGCACCCCAGTTGGAATTAGAAGTGCATTTGCTGTGGGAGTGAGGCACCAGTGGCACCAGAGCTGGGATGGGCATAGCCTGAGAACCAACACAGCACCATCCTGAAAGCTGAGATCCCACAGAGAAGAGCACCCAGGACAGTCTCCACCTTCCCACCTCCAAGTTTTGGCCATGTGGGAAGCCTGGGGAGCTGGTTTATGAGCTCTCCATTTTATCTCCAAGAAAGGCAAACAACACCAAATCCTACCAGAGGGATGTTCTCTTTCCAACTTTTACTTTGCTATCCCATCCTATTTTCCCAGCTTTTTTAAGAAGCCCCCAGTGAGCTGCACGTTGTGGCTCCTGCTTCCAAGCAAGCCTTGCCCCTTCAGCCCCTTCAGTGAGAAATTCCTCACCCACTGCTCCTCAAGTGCTTATGGGGGAAAGCTCTTCCCAGCACACCTTCCCTGACTGCAGTCACTGGATTCATTGGCTCCTGAATTTTAAGCCACACAGGCCCTGAGATCAGCTCAGCTGGTCAGAACATGGTGCTGATAATGCCAAAGGTGTGAGTTTGATCCCCATTTAGGGGCCCTTCACTTGATCATCCCTGTGGGTCCATCCAACTCAGAATATTCTGTGATCCTGTGAAGCACCTCAGTCCCTCACATATTCCATGGGAATCACTAACACCACAAGATTAATACCAAACACTCAGGAGGAAAATCTGGCCAATGGGGGACACAACTGAAGAAAAACCACTTTGTGCTTCACCATTCAGCTGATCCTAAGAACTGAGCCAATTCCTGCTGTTGAAGATCTGTCCTTTTATTTAAAGACAGCAAGCTGGGAAAAGAGATGAATAGCAGAGGCCCAAATGGTTCATGGAGCTTTTCCCTTGTAGGTCACTGAGCAGAACCTCAGTGAGTGTTGGGAACTGTGGTGGGCTGCCAGCTTTTTATCGTGTCCTCTGCAAAGGGGACTTACTGGTTTCAAATTAATTTCTATTGTATGCAGTTTTCCCAACATGAAATGCTCCATTGTCACAGCTCAGTCACTGATAACCCTTTGCAAAGCCCCACAGGAGAAACTGCTGCCACCACCTGAATGCTTCCTTTTAAAATCACACTTGGAGAAGTGTCCTGACTGTGAACTGAGGCTGGAGGAGCTCAAAGAGCCTTCCCCAGCCATGGGTGGGGGCACAGCCCTGCAAGGAGGGTGGCAGTGCAGCTGCACATCTTGCTCCAGACTGGAGCAGAACTGGGGAGAGGCAGAGCCCAGCCCTGTCCTTGCTGCCCATGGTGGCTGCTCCAGGAGGGAGGTGAGTGTGTGCTGGCAGCACCACAGGCCTGCTCTCTGCAGAAAGTACTTTCTGAAAGGGAAAAAAAAACCAAAACAGAAGAAGCAAAAATGAACAGCTCTATCATTATCTGATGTGCTGAGATCTCGGCAGAGATCAGCTCAAAGATCCATATTGTTTACAGCAGCTGATGAGTCTCACAAGTGCTGAAGCTGTGCTCTCGCTTAAAGTGCTAACATATTTACAGTTTTCAGTCCTGTCCTTAGCACTTATCTGTCATTTCAAGATGAATGCTCCTTTTGTACAGCCTAATCACTTGCACGAACACTCCACCAGCTCAAAACCCCAGATTTGTTTCGCTTTTCCATTAGCAGCAATTCTGTACTTTGGAAATTGCTTCATGCAGTGAAACTGAAAAAAAAAACCAACTAGTTTTTGTTCAAAGGTATTTCTTTGGCTGTGACAAGTCTAGAAGGGAGGGAAAGATTAAATTACTTTTATCTGATGCAAGTCTGAATTTTACTGCACACCTTTCTAAACACACTTGTCCATTGTTCTGCTCTGGCTTGGTTATTGACATTAGAATAATTAGTGAAGATCTATATAACATCAGACAGGATCAGCAACATATCTACCTAAATCCTTGATAAGAAGCCATTTTTTCATGCTAAACAATCTTTTCTTTATTCATAATATTTCAAACATTTGGTAGGATCCCATCTTGCCCCCTCCTCTCCCAACAAACAGTAGGAGCATGTGCAATTAAAAGCTGTCAGTCATTCTGGTTTTACAGCAATAAAGGAATGTGGGTCATTCTACAACTCAGTAACTTAATTTAAAAAAATGCAACCCAGGCATGCAAGAAAAAGGATACAGTTCTAAGGAGGAGGTCTTACCCTGCTGGATGTTTTACATTACTCTCATTGGGTTACTGGCCTGTCACAAATCAGTTTCAGATGCACCTCAGAAAATGCTCAGCAATGCAAGATGCATCTGTTGTTTCTGCTAATCCTGGTCCCACTGCAGTCAAAAAAGGGCAACATCTGATTTTCAGAAGTCTCCAGAAAAGTCTACAACTGCAGTTTAGAAGGGTCCATACCTGAACAAGAAGAGCACCTCAGTTATGTGTTGGGCACCGCATTAGACACCGAAAGCTTCAGGCTGGGAATGAAAATGCTGATCTGGAATTAGCCTTTGCTGTTCCTAAGAAATTGCCAATCCAAACCCTGAGTGAATTTGTGCTTTAAAAGGATGTGGTCTCCCATGCCTTCCCAAATATTCTCTAAAAAACAAGAATTCTGCAAATGAAGTACATTTTTGTGCAGATGCACAACACAATCTTTAAATGTTCTGAATACTGTAAATACTAAAACTTGATACAAGCATCAGAGTTGTAACCATGCAACAGTATATAAACCATCTTCCATATTATATACATAGCAATGAAAATTAACACAATAACAAACTGCAGTTCTAAAGTAAGATTTTGAAGTCAAAAGAGGATCCAATTATCTGTAACTGTGTTGTCAATCTACAGCCTTTCCATTCTGACCTATTTTAACCCACCAGAGCAACACCTTTAGCATCATCATAGATTTTCTTTGCACTTTTTGTTCTACCACTTTAATACAACAACCCAAACTAAATCACTAAATCTGCTTCACAAGTCAGGAGGAAGAAGAACAAAGTTACACAACTTGACCGAAGTCACAGACAAAGTCAGTGGCTAACGTGGGAATCAAGTCTGTGTACTCTGCCTCTCAAGTCAGGTTACATAGATTGTTTTCTCATTGCAAAATTCTGCTTTTATTTATACTCAGAAGAACTTGGTGCTGCAGCAGTTTGTGTCATTTTGAACTAGCACAGAGTGCCTCCCATTACCAGGCTGTTAATAACAACTACTTTGGCAAACGCTGAATTTTTCCTGTGTCCTTAGGAAACACTACACTACATTTTAACAGGATATTTGTTTGATCTGGAAAGCCAGGCAACTTACTCCTTATCTCCAGGACACGAAACAAGCCTGGGATTTGAGGTGTCCAGCAGTTCTGGACATCCATATCTGTTCATACTTAAAGAATTACAATAGGAGCAGGGATGCTGATAAACCAAGAAAAGTCCTTTTTCCTTAACCCTTCCTGGTAAGGCTGCAGAAAAATCCACCATGGCTGGAACAGGAGCAAAAACCTCTCCAGCCCTAAACTGCTGTGTTGCATCTATCCATGGGAGAAGCACAATCCAAAGAATGGCAAATACCATCATTTGGAGGCATTTAGATAGTTACAAAACATATTAAAAAGGGTGCATGGGAGGAACATTGGGCAGGGAAGCAGGAAGGCAGTGGAATGACACTGGTGTGAGAGATGCTGTGTAATTAGCCACTAGAGGGAACAAGAGTCATGCTCTTAATTAAGGTGCAGCCTCTTTTAGCAGGGGGGCCTGAGGGTTATCCTTACCCAGGGAAGCTGAATGGGGAGGGGGTGAAGCCTTTCCCTGTAAACTTTGGAGCAGGACAAAGCTTTCCTGCCCTTTGTCTGTGTTTCATTCTCCCCTTTCAGATCTCTATGGGCCTTGGCATAAGCAGGGAACTTGAAGAACTCATACACCTTTCACATCTCCTACCTGCAGTTAACTATTTTTTGCACCAGGTTTAAACAAAACCTGGGATCAGAGACAAAGCTGTATTTTGCAGACAGGGTACACTTTGGCTCTTGGCTCTTTTGCAGAAGGGAAGAAAAATCACATTCACATCATTGCAAATGGTGTGAAAAATGTGGAGTGATGCTCTGCTGACATCAATACCCCGAGACTGTGGTTGGGAGGGAAGGGAAGGACCTGCACTCCCTCTTGCCTGCTGACCTGACTGGAGCTGCATGAGAAAAATGAATGAGGTAAAAAGCAAAAGTCCCTCTTTTCCTCTGCTGAAGGACACAGACCTATTCAACAGCACAGCAAGGACTGAATCACAGACAAACAATCTTTTTATTACCATAAAAATGACAAATAAGTAACAGTTACAGCCTGTAAACACAAGACTCAAATTAAATAGAGTTCTAAGTGGTACAGTGTAAGTGGAAGCAGGATCCCACTCCTACTAAAGCCAGCTCAGCCTAAAGAGTATCAGATGTTACCCGGGCCTTAGAAGGCCTGGGACATAAACTATGTGTGTAAGAGAAAAAGAAGTCAAATGACTCATGACAGAGTTTGTTTTAATATAAATGACTTCTTCTGGCTCTCTGCTTTTAAAGCCTTGCCATGTTCAGATTCTGAGCAGCCAACCTGGGCAGCTGGCTCCCTCAGCCCTGTCCTTCAGTTTGTGCATAAAATGCTGGCATTTACAAACTCCTATTCCTCTGGCTGAGGAAGGACAGTTTATTTTAGCCCTGTGATCAGTGCCATCATAAATCTCCCCTCTTCCAGTCCAAGAAGACTGGTACAGCCCAGTCTGTGTTCATATGCTGTGCCCATAAAACAGAGGGCATTGCCACAAGGCTTTGCTGAAGTCCTGCAAGCCTTCAGAGGGGTCCTGAGGTGAGGGATCAGCAGTGACTGAGCCACAAACCATCCCTGACTCTTTGCTTTTCATCATGTGAGGACAGGGGTAAGGGAATGAGATGTGGAAAGAGTTGGGAGGAACGAGGAAAGGAGAAGACAGAAGACCAAGAGATGGGAAAAGATAAAGTGGAAGTTACTAAGCAAAAAAGAGGCACAAACCAGAGGCAAAAAGTACAGGATGAAAGAATAAACAACATCAGAGTGGGAGCAGAGAGGAGAGGGTGGCTATTAGGGATTTAGTGCTGAAAGAGAAAAGCCCCATTCCTATCTTTATTCTCTTTCCATGCCTGATTCTCCTCTGGGATGAGTGGAAGGTCCATGTCCAGAAAGCCACACATTTGGCATTTTGTGTCTTATGGCAAATGTGCTGAATATCTACAGGGCCAAAGTTATACAAAGCAAATTTTAAAAATGAATCTTGCTCAGTCTCCGTTTCATGCAATGCAAGAATCATCCCTTAGATGGGACTATTGCAAAATTAAATGACCTTGCAACCACAACCAGTAAATAATGAGTAATGTGCTTGTATGCTCAAAGCTTTTATGCCAGCCAGTCCAGGAACGTGAGGAGAGCTCATCACAAAAAGGCCTCATTTATCAGAAGGGCTTCACACAGCTTAGCATCTTTAGGGCCATTACTCACCTTCCACACCTCAGCTAAGTGCCAGCTCCCAACCTAGAGCCTAACACACATCCCATTTATCTGCTGGAAGACACATGAGCTGCTTCCCTCAGTCAGGTCTAAAGATACAGCATCCAATACCTAAACTATTTAAAGTTAACAGAAATGGGTGATTTCACAACAACATATAGAAAACCACCAGTCTGGAAAAATTAGGAAAAAATTAAGTCTTACCAGACATTTTGAAAGCAAAAGGAGTCTGCAGGCTACAAGGCTCAGCAGTATTTTGCTGAATATATCCCAGGTGTTTGTGCTACAGGGCTGGGCAATGAAGGCACCTTTCAAAGGTGAAGTGTTATCATCATCCACCCCATGGTTTTGGGAAGGAGATGTTGGGATGGACAAGGGTACAGCCCTCCCACATATGCCTGTCATGCAGAGACTCTTCAAAGGAAAAACTATTGATTAGAAGTTGGTTTATTTTCCAGAGAGTTCTCCCTCGAGGAGTCCCCTGTGCTTCCCAAGCTCCCAAAGAAGTGACATGGTCGGATCTAACCATCCCTCATTAGTGAGGAGTCCAATGACACATCACTTTTCTCTGTTCCTTGCCCAAAAACTGTGCTCCCCCCAGAGCTCCCACACTCCTCCCTAAAACCTCTACCTGGCAAAGGACTCTCTGGAAGCTGCGTGGCAAACAGCAGCTGACAGCAGGTGCTCTCACAAACAGACCCTGCGTGGGTCAGGAGGTATTTCTGTACTGAGGGTTAGTGATGCTCAGAGGAATGCAGCTCCCAGGAATGCTACACATTGAGAACATGCCCCATAAATCATTCCTAAGACAACAGCCCAACTCGCTTTTGCTGTGCACTTACAAGGCACAGCAAGAAATGGGCACAGCAGCTCTCCCTGTTTGTGCTCTTTCAATGTTTTTCAAGCCTCATCTGGAGGAATATCTGTGTGCAAAAATCTGCAAGTCAGGTTTTTCCATGCCCACTTGGTGGTCAGCCTTTCTGCCTTTATTTCCCTCAAGAGTGACAATTATGGTCTTGCTTCTCATTACGTGGACACGTGTCCCAGTAAAAACAAAACAGAGCCACAAAGGAATTTTATATGGATTCTCTATATCCCATTGCCCAACTTCAAACTGTGCCACAGAAATTTTAAGCACAGGACATGTAAAAAGTTGTATCAAAACAAGAAGGAAAGGGGTGGGAATGGTTGTTATATGCTTTAATCAAAGAAACCAAGGAAACAAGAACATATCATTGAACAAAGAAAAGAGAATGAGAATTGGATTCCGATTCTGAGGAAAGACAACACCTTAAAAAAGCAGCTGCCTTCTAATAGACGTTATGGGATCTCTCCTTCACCATTTCAGATCCGTGATTATATGAAGGGGAATAAAGAAAAATGTCTTTACTGTTAACCACAATAAAATGTATTGGACACTCTGAGATAGTAAACAGTCTTGTTAAACTATACAGAGAGAGAAAATGTTAAGAAACAAACCCCTCTAGAAACCTTAGGAGCAAGGATAACAGCATACGTAAAACATAAAACTTTTTCAAATATAGGGCAGCAGAAGTATGTCCTAGTGGTCTGAACTAGTGGCACCAAATCCCACAACTAAGTGATCATAATGTCCTTCACAAACTTCAGTGTGAAAGACATTCAAGCATTTCAGACAGTGCTGTGACTCCACATGCTCGTGCTTGGCCACGGAACAGTCTGATCCCTGTGCTGACATAGCAAGAGTGCAAATCCCAGATGGAAAATTAATCTCACAATGTAGCCAGATTGAGTTTCCAATTCTCCAGGGCCTAACTTGAAGGTTGTTCTGCTCAGCTACTGAAGAGGTGAGAGCAGAGAGACTTTAACTTGTCTGACACCCCAAACATCATTTAAGCAAGACATGCTCTGAGAGGGACCTTCTTGGCTACTGACAGTTACAAAAGATCCATGGCACCCTCCTTTGTCCTCATCCTTCCTATAAAATATTGCTATCACACTTTTCCCTGCTTAAATGGCCTGGACAGAAGGGGAGACCAAGGTCCAAATTACTTCAGCTGTATCTCTGAGCACATGGATAAAACCGGTCCCTAAAATAGAAAGGGGAAGGATCACAGTACACTTTAAAGAAAGTATCTATCTACTACAAAGACACATTTATGGTTTCCTCATATTTATGGTTTTCCTCAAGAGAAGACAGGGTCAGCAAGCTGAAAAAACTGTAAAGTTGTGATATTATTAAACTTCTACAAGCTGATCTTAATCTTATTCTCCTTGAAAAAAAAAATCAACTAATTGTACATCTCCTTTCACAAACTCCACTGTGGTCGTTTCATTTTTTGTTACAAAAATATGCAGCAGCAGAAGCTGCACTATTCCAGGCAGCATTTTTTCTCGTGCTTGCCAGGTCCTGGGCTTACTGACAGATGAGAAAAACACCATTGGTTTAAAAAGAGTCTCAACTTGTGCAGATTAACAAAACACTACATCTTATTCTTTGCCAGCATCAGCTGATGTGAGCTTTTAAATAGCTGAAAGACATGACAATGTAAGTGTTAATCCTACAGACAGAGGAGGTTATATTCACATACATGTGGTTGTTTCTAACACAGTAATTCAGGGTGTGAAAGAACCAGAACTTGGGAGAAGTCAGTGGAGCTGTGCCACTGTGCAAAGCCAGCTACACTATCAGCATAAAGACAGATTAAATAGATTTCTTTTGTCATGCTTCTCTCCAAGAGGTCTTCATTACCTTTTCAGTTCATCCTCATAAATGTGAAAAATAGGTAATAAAATCTTTATCACCAGTCTCAGCCAGAATTAATAAACAGGGAACACACATTGATATCCTGACACATAGTGCCCCATCTCCTTCCACCAGTGCCCAAATGAAAGGCCATGGTTTATTTCATTAGTGTGGTATTTCATGCTTGTTTCTGCTTTCAGAGCAGCAACAAGGCCACATCCCTAAGTACTGGACTGCTGAGGTTGCTGCCTCCAGTGTTAGAAGAGCTGTGCCAAACACTCAGCTCCTGTAAATGGGCAGTTCTGTTATGGCAGATATATCACACGGACTCACTGCAGCTGCCTTTCCCTGTCATTAAAGAGTTACTGAGAAATTCCAAATCTGAACATTTGTGTACTGCCTGACATTTCAAACGCAGCATGCTGAGCCTCCACAAAAAGGACAGCACTTAACAGAAGACACAGCCTTTGTGTCCCATTACCTGTAGCATCCACAGCTTGTTCCTGAAGGAGCAATAACACAAACCAACTGCAAGAGCTCTAATCACCTTTATCATCTCGAGATGTGTCATCTCCCAGTGCACTGTGTCAGATTCCTCTTTGGGCTCTGATCCAGTAAAGCACTTCAGCACATGGCCAGTCCTGCCTGTCTCCAGCTGAGCTTCTTGCCTACTTGAAAGTCAGATGATGCCCCCCAGTGCTTGACTGGACTGGGGTACTGGAGTAAACTGGTGTCACTCCTCTGCAATCCCAGAGCAACACTGATTTACATTAACTGGGAATGCTGCATAAGGATTGTGGACTAAGATCATCTGTCACTGCAGCAGCTATGTGACCTGCTATGACAAACTTTGACATTTACTTAGACAAGTTTTTACCTGTAATAATTTCAAGTGATATAAACCAAACACAAATCATCTGCTGTGACAATGAACTAAACACTACTGCACAGCATGTACTGATCTGATAATACATCAAATGTATGACAACATATAGCACTAGACATTGCACTCCCCCAAGAACATTTCACAGCAGCAGAATTATTTCTCTCCACTCCAGTATAAAAGGCAGCCAGCAGGATGATATCAAATGATGGCAGCTCTGCTTCTCATAAAAGGACCTTGGGGACTGCAAGGAGATTTGTGTATCTGCACTTCAGCAGCACAGCAATGTGGAAATGTTAAAGTTAGTAAAGCAAACAGACCTCAAATGAGAAGGGCAACAGATGTCAACCAGTATCACATGTCAGTAAACAGCAACAAGGCAGAGGGTACTTTTCTAAGCACTTTTGTGAAAGCATCGTGCGAGCAGCTACAGCCACATCTCAGCTGTGTGATCTCTACATGGTGGTGTTTGTGTGTGTGATTTAACTCCCACCAAGAGAGGAACTCCAGCCACATGGAAATGCTGTCCACTGGAGTCAGCTGAAAGAAAGTAGAAAGGTTTCTACATACTTGTTGTGGCTTGGAAAGTGAAAAAAGTCACACTCTCAAACTGATTGAAAGCTCATTCTGTGCTTGGCAGAGACAAACCAGCATTTATATTCCTCAGCTTTAATACAGAAGGATCATCCTTAGGGCAAAAGAGTAGTAGTGATTCATCTGCTTTTTACCCTCACTGCAAAGACTTCTGACAGTAAGGCCAAAATATGCTAACTAAAAAGGCACTCTTTGTACCATAAACACCAGGCCACAAGGAACTGGACAGTGGCCATTAAATCACTGCCTTTTCATTTCTCTCTCTCATCTATATTTCTCTCAAGATTTCTGGTAAGGAGGCAGCTGACTCTATACAAAAGCCAGAGGCATTGCCAGTATCTTGGTGGTTTCATGCATGCCATATTGAATCTAACTTCATAACACAAGGGGAAAAAAACCACTCTCAACTAGGGAAAGTCATATTTCAGTGTCAGAACACCAAGGAAAGAGGTAAAGGGATGGAATTCTACTGCCAAGTTGCTGCCCTGAGCCCAGGCTTGGTTAGATGTAAATATTCTCCAAGGCATTGACCATTTTACATAAAATAGTTTGGTTCTCAAAGTCTCTTAGAGAACCAACCAACGCCTACCTAGGAGAGCAGGAGCTTTTTACTTTGTGCCTGAGGATGGTCTCCACTAAACCTTGGGCTCAAACTCTACATGAGCAGATTTGGAGTTCTTGAAGAAAAGGAAGGCAAGGTCACAGTCTCTTAACACACTCATGGCCTAACAAAAACCAGCTCCTTCCTCTGCCTTTCCAAAATCCTCTGATTAAGGGAACGGGAGAAAAAAACCAACATGGCAGGAAGGCCTTTGCTAAAAGGTGCATTAATTAGGTAAGGCAAGCCAAAGAAATGATTAATTTGCTGTTCTCCTTCAATATTATGTTTACACAAGTTGATTATAGCACTTAATTACTAATTCACCCTGCTCAAAAACAAGAGTGCTTTAAATTTTTAATGAGATGAGGGAAGGCAGCATTCCTGAACTCAACAGGGAGAAGTCATTTTATTTCCTCTTTTGATTTCCCAAGTTATTACCATTTCTAAGGAAAAACTTATCCCTTCCCTGATCTTCCACTCAGTCCTTGCTTTTGAAAATATGGAAATCACAGGACGCTTGCATGAATTTCAACCCATGGCCTGACAGGTGATGCTTTGGAAGAGGAATAGAGGATCACATCATCAACTGCAGCACGTCCACTGAAATAAATGGAACAAAATTACACCAGAAACAGCCTGATCCAGAAATGGAAATGGCCTAACCCCCTCCAGTTCTGTCAGCACAAAAGTTGAATATGTCCCAGTACTATTTATGGGAGTTCTTATGAAAATGTCTCTTCCCCATTGCCAGTTGGTCCATTACCAAGGCTGTGGACTAATTGTACTCAGGAACTTCTTTACATTCATGACTGTCTGTAACACTTTAATTGTTACAAGGCAAACACTCTGTGTGTCCTATGTTCTTCCTGGCTGATCTTTATAAAACTTGTGCTATCTGTGGGGTTTGTTATTTGATTTTTCCCTCTGTTCTACCACCCAACGTCATCCTGAGCTAACTGAGAAGAGATGTCCATCAAATGAAGCAGAACTCAGCAGTGCAAACAAAATTCTTCCAGGCTCTGTGGGTACAGGGTTGTGAGTGAATTATTTCCCTGCACCACCTTAACTTCAACTCCCACCATAGAGTCCACAGGCTCTGAGCCAGGAGACCACGAGCCCCAAGGCTCCTGGAGCTGCTTCCTGGACCCAGGGCAATCTTCACCTGCTCAGTTGCTAAATAATTCAGCTAATCCACATGAGATAATTACCTAACACCTCTTCCTATAGAATCCAGCTCATTTTCATGCACCTATGACCTGCTTTAAAGAAATGATAAAAAAGCTTTTCCCTATCTTTTTGCAGGCTATACCAACAACTTGCTTAACAACCAAAATCAACAAAAGAAAGGCTAAACCTCCCTTAAAAGTTAATTTGAGACCTGAAAAATCTTGTAGTCACATAGATTCTAAATGCTAGTTCAGTGTTTCACACCAAAAATATTCACAGAAAGCGGATTACAGAGTTACCAACAAAATGCACTCTAGAAAATCACAGTTTCTTCTCTCCCATGCTGGCCAGTAACAATGCCCCACGTGAATGCAGCATATCCAAAGTAAATCTGGTAATCTGGTTCCATACAGGTAATTTTATTAATTGCTTTAATACGCAATTAAGGAATAGTCAGTGGGCTGCAGGGTTTTATAAGGCAATAATCCTGTTCCCTGGTGTACAGCTCTGTCCCAAAGAACGGGCTATCAAAAAAAAAAAAAAAAAATTAGCTGGATGACTGCCAAATCAAACAGCACCTTCTTCCCATTTTCAATTACGTACGAGTGAGGCAGAGTAACGAGGACATACTGGAAACTTTGACATTTATTTATTGAACATTTTACTGAGAAGGAATTGCTGGCTGGCTAAACCGGAAACTATATTTTTACTATAGAAACAATCCCATAGAAAAGCAGGATCCTGCTGCTCAGCATGAAAGGAATGGCTAGAACCAATAAATTGACCCACCTAAACCAGCAATATTAAGGTTATTTCATTCAATAGAGCATGTATTTCAAAAATCCAAACTCCAAAAGTACATTCTATTTCACAAATCTTTATGCCTTGCTGTTTTACACAGCACTGTCTGCTGGGGCCCAGTCAGGCTGGGTTTGAGCTCCCACAAAACCACCCAGAGAAAAGTGTGCAGCATCTGTAGGGGCAAATGAGAAGATAAACCAAGAAGAAATTCAGAGGATTTTCTCCCCTTTATGGAGTTTCTAGAGACTAAATAACAAAGAGATGAAATGGGGAAGAACTCACCACACTGTGTGTTTTTTTTTATTTTTGGATAGACCAATTGTTTTACCACAGAGAAGAAAAATGCAGGGAGAGTAAATGAAGAGGAAAATAGAGAAGTCAACATTCTTTGAAGCAACAACATATGGTGACCAGGCCTGAGAGATGGAGGTTATAAATCTTCCCTTGATAGAATTACCTAAAGATGAAATTGCAACTTCAAGGGGCTTGAACTTTTCAGTCTACACTAGGAGCTTGCAAATTAACCTGTTTGGTCACAGCTTTTGCATTAACCTTCATTTCCAAGGCTTCTCTGTTAAGGCTCCGTATATTGAGAATTTTGGTGCCAATACAGATGTGGTCAGTAGAAAGCACAAAAATCTTTGCACAAATCACTTGAAATATGAAGAAAAACACATGAAAATGAAGAATTAGAACAAAATGCTGAATTGTTCAAAGAGCTGCAGTATGGGAAAGGAGAATAGACAGGAGGCACGTTGCTGCATGTTCCTTTGTGAGAATGAACTTATTTAGGGATACCAAAGGATAAAGGAAAAGCTCTTTAGTGTTCCAGCCACTATGCCCCACTGCTGAAAACAGGTCAGGGAGAGGCTCCTGCTGTCTCATGTGGGGTGGGTGCATCAATAGCCATGTCTGGTGACTGCCTGCTTGTCCTTGGAAAAACCATCCTCTGAAGCAGCTGCTTCCCCACTGCAAACCCCAGTGATGGGGCAGCACAGAACCAAGCACCAGGGCTGTGCAGGAGGATGAGAGTTCAGCAACCAGCACAGCCACAGGAAATTCCACCCAATTCCAACACATTTCTGACCTGTGCAGGTAAATAAAGCCTAACTCTGACTACTCCATAGGGTCACCACAGAGTTGGCTCTTCCCTAGGTGACCCACACCTTGACCCACCTCTGCTGAAAAGGATGTCCTGGGGGATTTTGAGGACCTTGCCTTTGTGTCCTGATTCTGAGTGAGGCAGCTGCTCTGACCTGGCTGCCCCATGCCCCAAATACCTACAGGATGCACATTCCATCAAATTCAGCATCCCTGGTGGGCAGCAGTCAGAGGTAAAGCTGGACTAAGATTGACAGCAGTGATTTGGAGGGATCCAGATTTGGGTGCTACTTCCAAGCTGTCCTAAAACTGCTTGAGTTTTAGAAAGTGGAGAAGAGCCAACCCATAAAAACCAAGGAGCTTTTAAACGTTTTGATTCTGACATTGAGTGGAAATGTCCAAAAATTGTTCTGAGAAATGTGACCAGTGACTGGGAAAAATACAGTAAAAAATCCCCTTCAAAAAACCATAGACATAAGGAGAGAAGTTATTGTAAAAAACCCACAGCTCTCTCCTTTGCTACTACACTGAGCAAACAAAGAGCTTTGCAAAGCACAGTAATTAAGCACAAACCATTTATTAGAGGAGAGGTAATAACCTGTATTTGCAAAATCTACAAAGATGCTGAATGTTTGCAGCACCTCTAAGATGGAGTTGTTTTGGAAGATGTGTTACAAAACTAAATGTCAGAGAGGTTATTGAACTGCAATGGTAGATACACATTTCCCTGACCCTAAAATAAATGTATTCAATTTCTCCTTTGTGATCCCATGTAGCTAAATGATTTTTAAAATATTTATATCTGTTCTGACATTACTGGATATTCTTCTGAAATATTTTTATATATAAGAGCAGGGTTAAAAACTAAAGGTAAGTGGATACACAAAAATTATATAAAACACAACACAGAAAACTTCACAGCATTAGCTTTTTCCAATGCTGATAAAAACAGACTTAATAAAATCAGTTTTGAGATGCTCAGTTATTGTACAGTAGTGAAAAACATCCTAGATTTGGAATGAAATGTGTTTGAAGGCAGAAGATTAACAGAAGAGTAAGAATTGAAGTCCTGTCACCAAAAATTGCTACTGAAATTACATTTATCAAAATAAGGCCTCCTTACAAGCACTAAAATTATTACACACAGATATATATGTTGCACTGTGTAGTTGCTGCAATGTGATTAATTTTAATGGAAACATTCTTATGAAAGGAAACTGTTCTTTGTGCTAACCTACCCAGCTCTGTAGAATATTCCCATTTGGAGAAGTGCCAAGCACAGCCCAGCTCCTCAGCTTATGCTGAGCTGTTTATTGATTCCAGTGGAACTGCACCAATTTAACCAGGTCAAGGAGCTGACCTCTCTATTCACATAATATCTCCAGATAAGCTTTTGTGCAAAATTTCATCTACCAATATCTGTCCCTGATGTTATAAAGCAAAATGCAACAAATGTATTAGGGACCATTCTGATAAATCATTTTGTCCAACTGCATTTTGCTCTTCAGTGTCCTTGTGCAGCACGAGGAGAGGACATGGCTTATGGGAATGCCAGGTGGGAAAACAGGCATGATTTGGGACAGTCAGACCCTTCTTTGGGTTTCTGATGCCACTGTTGTTTGAATAAATGCAGCTAAGCCATGCTTTGACTGATCCACCAAAAATAAAAGCCTCACTGCTACTTTTTCAGCTGTTAATGGACTGAAATAACATGAATGGACATGCAGTTCCATCCTCATTATTAACTCTGCATTCACTGGGGGCAAGACAAGAGCTAAGATGTGTTATTTTTTTACTGCATAAATAATGCTTTATTCCTTCTTATGTTTAACATTCCTCAATATGAAGGAAGGAAAGTAGGACAAATGTAACTGAGATGAAAGTGTGACCTTCCTGCAGGATCAGAGCCTTGCCAAATTCCCTGTTTTGTCTGTAAAATTACATGGGCTAACTTCATACACAGCAGCTTCTATGCACATCCCCCACACATTTCCAAAGGCAAATGAATCCTCAACACACCTAAATAATATCTGGAGTTAAACAGAGGGTGGAGAGAAAGTGATGCTGGATCTTGTCTGCCTGTGCAGAAGGGACAAACTTTTCCCCCTGGCTTTAGGTGTATGCAAGGTGGCAGAATCAAGGTGTAAGACACATTAAAACTGAAAAAAAATGACATAAAATCAGGTGCTGCATACCTGGATAGATGCAAAATCCCCAGAAGCACAAGCTCCAAGAATAGCAGCACCCACCAAAACAGATTCCACTTCTTTGGGCAGCACAACAGGTTTGCCTGCAGAGGGAAGAGCCAGGCCTCTGTTAGAGAACACAGCAGCACCAGCAGCTCCACAAATAATTAAAACAAAAAAAGGAATCAAAACCCATTATTCAAAACCCCATGCAGAGCTACATCCTGCTGTAGATTAATGCAAATCTCTCTGCTCTGTGGTTCCAGGCTCCAAGGAAAGTGCAGCATTTGAATAAAATCATTTTAGCAAAATATTAATTCAGAACCTAAAGCACACAAAAAACAACCCTCCAGATCTTTGACACTGGCTATTTATCTCATTCAAAGGGCTTGGTATAAACCTGTTACCCACACCCTCCAAACCCACGTGCCTATTAAAAGTTGACCTGGAGGGGAAAACAAGGCGGTCTTCTTTTTGTTTCTTTTGCAAAAAACAAAAAAAGACTGTTTGTGTTTGGTTTTGAACATACAGCCAACAAGCCAGCCTGTTTTTGCTGGAAGACATGAAAATATGAGTAGTAAACTTTCTCAAGCTATGTATAAAACAATAAGAGAAATTTTGTCTTCCAATTTGTGCAAGATACTGGAAAACAAAATTAAAACACTGGAAAAACAAGCAAACAATATATATTCTAAAGTAGAATTAAATATTAGTGTTTCATCACCCATGGGTACTACTAAGAACACGCTTTCCCTTGGTTTATGCAGAATTTTCTGAGACCTGTTTCACTAGTGTAAAGAAAAGCAGGAAAAGGCTAAAAAAAACAAATAAAAATTAGCCTGCTTTCTTAATTCTCCAGAAAAATCTAAACCAAGAGCACAAATCTAGATACTTTTCTAGCTGCACTTCAGATGCTTCTACTCACTAAGCTGAAAAATTTAATATTCCTGCGGTATTTGGCACGTGTCTGCATTTCCAGTACTGAGATAATGTCATTCAGTGAGTGATGATGCAAACACAGGGGTGGGAGCAGGGATTCCTGCTCAGAACAGTCTCCACCATATTATACCCTAAAAAATGCTGCTCCTGAGAGCCAGCTGTAAGATTAGACAGAGTTGAAATGTGGGTGAAATCCTAAAATCAGCCACAAACAACTTCCATAGAGGAAAAAGGCAAAATGCCCACTTTGCAAAATGAGAAATAAAATTATTGATATAAAAAAGCAAATTGACCTCACACCAGGCTTTCAATTAGTTGATGCAAAGCTTGCTCTGTCACCTGAGCATTCCTGCAGCTCAGCTGAAGCACAGCTCAGGACTTGGGTCAGCTTGGAACAGCAAATCTCAAGCTCAGAGCTCTGTGGCTCTTTGCCAGGCGTCAGTGAGCAATTTTCAGCGTGCTCGAAAATTTACTGCCCATTTCCCGCACGGTCAGAATGAATACAGAATTCTTACCAGGCAAACAAAAAGATCAAGATACTTTTTAAGTGGCCTGTGGAATTATCTATTGGATGTCTGCATGGCTGAGTCATGGGCATTTGTGCTAACAATAATATATTCAGATTTTTTTCTTTTCAGGAAAGAATGGGGGATTGATCCTGGAATGTTAGTTATTTTATCTGATAGGCTCTAATGAGTTCAACATAACCAAGAGCATTTCAGTCAGATGAACTCTGACATCCCTTGTCAGTCACTGATTTTACAAATGTGGGAGAACTCCAGACTGCAAAAAGGCCTTTTGTCCTGAATTGTACTTGGCCATTAGTTACAGTCAAAGAACTTGTGATTACATTTTAATCAGAATACCTTTTCACAGATCTTTTCTTTTACACATCACCACCCAGCAGCCCAACTCTACATGTAGCTGAAATTCACCTGAAGTATGTGAGTTTTTGAAGGAAAGGCACGGATTTTTCACAAATCATTTTTCACAAAGCATCACTTTGACTACAATATATTTAGTGAATTTTAAGGTCAAGAGGCATTATGTTTTTTGCTTGTCCATCAGGGTTATAAAGTGTGGTTTGATGTTTGATGTCAGATCTCCAGACCAAATGCCCCAAATTTGGGCCTTAAACTTCATTTATGACAGTTTAACTGATCTTAATTTGAAATAAACCCAAAACACACATCACTCAATGTTTCTCTGAAGTCCTTTACACTAAATTTTGTTATTTTTTCCACATTTTTTGAAGTATATTCAACTGACTCGCAGGTGTGCAGAGATGTCCAACACACACAGGCTGAAGGGAGACCAAAAACACCACGGAGTGAAACACCATGGAGTGAAACACCATGGAGTGTTGTAGTGAAACACACAACCAGGGCCTTCCACCCACCAGGTTGAAGGTGGGTGGAAGGCCCTGGGTGAATTTTGTAGAATTCCACTAGGAATTCTACAAAACCAAGGGCAACACCTTGCAGGAGCAAGGAATCAGATGTTTCCCCCTAAACCACATCAGTGACACAGGCATGGAAGCAATTCAGGAAAGAATTGTTCTATAGGATGGATGCAATGCCAGCAGGAGCAGGAAGTGTCACAAGTCAAATAGGGTGAAGCCAACAGAAGGAACATTTCATTGCACACTTTTTTGGCCAGGCAGGAAAATACAGCTCTATATAAAGTCTTCATTTTTCCAAAGACAAAGTACTTATACACCTAAACAAAAAGTATTTGCACTCCTTTCCATGCCCTTCCCCAGGCTCACCAGTAATGTCAGCATGCATCTGCACAAAGAGAGGGTTCTTGCTCAGCCCACCACACAGGAACAGCGTGGTGATCTCATGTCCTGCAGCCTGCATCGCCTCCAAAATGTGTCTTGTTCCTAACTTCAAAAAGGGGGCAAAAAACAGAACCAGGTGAGCACAGGAGAGCAGCCAGGAACAGAAGCACACCTGCATGGCAAAGGCATCCCCACCAGAACCTTCTCTTTAGTTTGTGCAACAGCATCTGAAAATCCAGCTCAGTAAAGAGGTTACAATTCTGAAGCCAAACAGCAAAGCAGAACAAAAAGAGAACAGCAAATAAAAAACTGTTTTCTGTCTTTTCAGCAAAAAGGAAAACCTGAAAAATTTTGCATTGGCTTAACTATTTCCCTTGGCCTTTGCCCTATGCAAAATAAAGTGTTCCACTTCATGGCTGGATTAATTGAAACATCTCAAATGCAGGCATATTTTAAACTTTTCATTTACAGTCTCCATTCTGAGAAACTCAAATCAGAACGGCAGAAGCAAATGCTTGCCATTTTCAAAAAAAAAAAATATTATTTTTCTTTTTGTTCGCTTTGCTTCCCTCCTCACTGAAGTCAACCTTCTCCCTATTTCCCTCTTGCAAGAATATTTTCCATTTCTTTGACAAACTATTTGACCAAAAATAATTCCCAGCTCTTTATAATGTCTTGGAAGTTAAATTGGAAGCTCGTATTTGACAAAATGTCAAATTCAAGGCAAAATGTTGCCCAGGGTGACTCTTGGTAGGCAGATTCCCCACAATCTGGTCAGAGTTTTCACAAACTGTTACTTAAGTTTTCTTTAGACCATGCTGCAGTTCATTAAGTGGGCAGCAGCTGTAACAAACCCCTCTTCAAACAAAAACTACTGAAAATGGAACTTGCAGGGCTCCACCAGGCTGGAGATGTCCACAGTGAATGCCCAGCACTATTCTGGACAAGCCTTGAAATGTATTTTGATTTTTAGACAAGCAGTTCAGAGGAACCTGAGCAGCCCCAGCTGATTAAATCCATTGCATCCCTATTGACACAGAGGGCTGATCTCCAAATTGCACTGTCACGATTTTAATTATGGAAATATCAACTGCTCCAAAAGGAGCCTGCCTGCTCAGAACGGGCTGGACAGCCACAATTACATCTCTGATCATGTTCTCATCTGGCCAACTGTTGCATTGCATTTTGCAGTGAATAGTTAAAAGGAGATTCTCTTTCACTGCTTCTGAAATTCAAATTTATTAACAACTTCTCTCACAACATACACACGTCAAAGACCCTGAGAAAGAACATGCTGTGAAAATTATTTTGTGTTTACCTGCCTGGAAAATTGTATTCACACAGCAATTTAAATTAAAGCCAGACTTATTTCACTGTGGGTGGGGGGGGGGGAACTAATTTAATCCTGGGTTGGAGAAAATGCAAATTGAGGGGCTTCAAATGCAAATTTTATATAAAAAGGAAAAAGCATCTCCTGCTGAAAAGAAAACTAGAGATTAACATTCTGTGGGCAGGCCTACACTTTGTACAAGATTTTTACATAGGTTTAAAGTTTATCTTGCACTCATTGAAGACAGCTAATGGTACAAGATTACTACAACTGTTTCCTTCAATAAAAGTGAAGCTAAAATTGGGAGTGAAAATTTGATTTCCTAGGAATCCCATTAGCAATTAGTAAATATATAGAGTCAAACCCAATGTTCTCTGTCTACTTTTTAGTTACTGTTTCAATAATGTTTTGGGGGGAAAAATAATTTCCCTTAGCTTATAGTGAAAAGAAAACTACAATATGTCCTTTTTATATTAAATCAGCTCAATCAGCTCTCCAAAAGATATGCAGCTGCTGAGTTTACTGCTCAAGACAGTATTTGTGTTTTACAATCAAGTTTGAGCTGTATCATATAATGAGATAATAGGTGACTTTCCCAGGATTTCCAGCAGAGAAGGTTTCCACTTCGTTAGCACGAGATAATCACAGGGCACCTGTTCCAGACTGGGAAGTTCCTTTCAGGAGCAGGATCAGTCCCTGGCATTGTTGAACCTCTCCTCCACTTTCTTCTTTCAATGGTGGGATTATACTGAAGCATCAGGTATAACCCAGCTACATTCATCTGCAAAAGGCTGCCAACTCCCAACAATGAATCCCAGGCTGGGGTTAAGTTCTCCTTATTTGCTGAAGAGGGAGGGTTAAAACACGAGATGAACAATTCCCAATAAATTTACAGCAGCCGCCCACCCTCTCCATCCCAGATGGCTGACCCAGCCTAGAAAAGTTGTTGTTTAACCAGGAGAGGAGTTTGGAAGTTTTCCAACTGAACAGAGTTTTGTCAGGAAAACTCCCCAGTTCATCAGACTGTTCATGTTTTGCAAAAACACCTCAAGTTCAACAAACTTTAAAAAAATAAAAATAAAAAATGGACAGAAAGGATGTTAAAAGAATGTGGATTTCAGTCACCAGATGGCTGAGGACAGCACGTCCCACTGGAAACACCCTGGGCCAGGGTTTCCAAACCACTTCTGTGAGCCAGGGTTTCACCTCAAAACAGAACTTCTCGTGAACTGGAAATCCTGGGTTCAACAGAAAATCAGGGTAGAACAAAAAGAGTTCCGAGAAATTCCCCATCCCTGGTGCTGGCAAACAGCAGGGACATTTCCCAGCCTCCCTGCCCTGCCCTGCCCAGCCAGGGCCACAGGCTGGGACTGCTCCCCTCGGGGCAGGGACACAGGGGGAGGATGTGCCCTGCTGGGTCTGAGGCACAGCCCTGGCACAGAGCTCTGCCTCACCCAGCAGGCAGGGAGGGCACAGCCAGAGATTTGGGAACGATCTGAAGCTGAGGCTTTTCAGGGAGGGCACAGCCAGAGATTTGGGAACAATCTGAAGCTGAGGCTTTTCAGGGAGGGCACATCCACAGATTTGGGAACCATCTGAAGCTGAGGCTTTTCAGGGCAGCACAGAGCCCTTTGTACAATTGCCAGAGCTTTTCTCCCCTCTCTCAGCCTCCCTCAGGACAGCTGGGATGTGAACACTGCTCCTTGTGCTGTCAGCCTCCTCCCTCACATCTGCACCAGAGGCAAAAGCTCCACGTACAGAATTGCCATAAGGACAGGATTTTTTAGGGGAACACCTTCCCCCAAAGTCTGCTGATTATTCTCCAGTTGGGAGTGGTCACCACTGTGGGTGAACAGTATCTTGCTCCTTTAAAGAGCCCACTAAGTGAATTCATGTATTATTAGAAATCTGGTTAGCAGAAGGGAATGATCAGTCTGCACAGAACAATTCATTTCTTCTTTTATGCACTAAACATGTCTTACAGCAATGGCTTGGATCGTGGCCAGGTAGATAAGGGCAAGTTCATCCAGACCCCGAGACAATGTTAGTCCAACAACCTGTGCAAAGATCAAAAGGAAGATGTAAAAATCCAGCCAAAGTAAAACTCCATTATTCTCTATGGCTTCTTGTTGTAACAAGTTTTAAGTGCTAATTCCAAGCCATGCTCCTGTGAGCTGTACACATAATGTAATGTTAAACATGTTATTCCTGAGCTGGGGAAGAGCCACATAAATTATCCTTGCCCTTGTGAAGAAATAAAGAACAAACAGCATATTGTATGGGATTAGAGATAGATTAACTCTGACAGTTTTATGTTATGACTCAGATATTGCTCGTGAATGTATTTAATGTAATAATATGAAAATGCTATTACATAAAAATAACTTTTTAAAAGCATTTCTCCCCCTCCCTCCCAAGCACCCTAACACTGAAACACAATTAATAATTAAATACTATATCTTAACCTCCTTTACTCTGACATAAATCAATACTGCACTGTAGTTACTCTGGATTAATATCAGGCAAGACCTGCATGCAGACAGAATTGTGACAGAAAAAATGGGTTGCTATTACCAGTATTTGCATACAACCATCATAGCAAGGAAATTCTGATTTTGCTGCAGCATGCAATTCTTTCATAAAATAATGGAGGTATTATTAGGACCCAAAAATATATAGGCCTTTTTTTTTTTAATGTTTCCTTGATTTGTGGCTTAAAACATGCAGCAGTGCTTATGCCTTTCCTATCTCAGTCTTAAATACAACAGATTTTGGGGCTGGTGAGCATCTTGACAGGCTCACTTCAAGGACAATTTGCCATTTTGAAGGAGATTTTTGCATTAATCACCAGGTATTTTGATATCACCAAATTATACTCTTATGACACCCTTCTGTTACAGTTTTGCACAGCCCTGGCTTGTGAGTGAGCTGATCTACCATTGTAAATTCAAGGAAGAGAAACACCCAAACTCTGAAAGTTGGGCTGAAAGGCTGTTTAAATCAACCACCTATGGTGAGAATATTTCATTCCTTTCCCAGACAGGTTTACCCAAAGTTCTCTTGAAATTCATTGCAATGAATTGTAAGATTTGTTATCTCACCTGTGAGATAACAGCAGCAAGAGCTGTGCAATGTGATTCCTAGGAAAGGTACCTGCACACACAGAACATTCCTCAAATTTTTAGAAAATTAATGTGGCTGTAGTGATACCTCAAGTACAATAATCTCTGGTTTTCTACTGAAACATCAGCAACGCAGCAAGAAACCCAAATCCTTTGGGATAGTGTAAATAGCTAAGGAGGAGTACTCTCAAAATTGAAGAAAAGCTCCTTCCAAACTGCTTTTTTTTTCCTTTTTACCCTGTATTGACCTTTTTGCAAAGACAGGCTGTTTCTTACCATGCCCTTTAGTGTCAGATCTGTTAAGGGAGATCTGTTACCATGGAAATCTGGCCAAACATGTAAATCAACAGTGAGGAAACCCACAGGCAAAGATTTCTTAATCAGATCCAGGTGACTGTTCAAGTATGTATATATACTGTGAGCACTGCAAGAAAAACAAGTTGGGAAAAGAGGGGGGAGGTTATTCCTCAAACATAAAACATTTGTACCACCACCAGATGCAGAAACCTCACTAAAGAACAGCAAAACCCCACTGCCTGCCAAGGCCATGGCACTGCAAGGATATCTCTGTGCACGTGGGCTCAACAGGCCATCAGAATTCCTTAATTTCCTGGGATGAAGGGAGATAATATGACCTTGAGCTTGTCCACTGACTCCTAAGAGTCCCCAGAGCTGTTTGAGATTTGGGGGCTGCTGCTGCTCCTCTCCCACAGCTGAGGGAGGAGTAAGGAGGATTCCAGACAGAAATGAAAACCAAATTCCTTTGCAAATGTTTAAAAATTTCTCTGATTAATCAATAGCGCTGGATGTACAGCTTTCCTTTTTTAAACCATAATTATTTCAGTGTGTGTTATGATTAAAATGCAGCACTAAGGGTGGAGGAGAGAAAGTGAGTGGCTGCTATTTTAGGGAGGAGCCCAACATGGGCCTAAATATGATTGTTTCTAAGTTCAGATGCTACACCCAACTCCACAATATCCAACAGACTTTTTCCTGGACTTAAGACTAATGGTGAATTCTTCAGTGCCTTGGCTTGCAATGACTCTAGTGACATTCCATTTAAAAAATGTTGCAATTGCACTCAGAATATTTTTTTCAAACACTCATCCTATCACAAACAAACCCATAGATATTTTCCAACTCCTTGGAAACCTCCAAGTGGGGCATTTAATTCTAGACATGTGGGTCAATAATAGCATCTAACCCTAATTACAATTGATTAGTCATTGTCTCATCCACTGCAGACCCAAACAGTGATATTCATTTAGCCTCTACATGTATATTCAATCATGCACTAATGAGATCCCTAAGGGAATTTGGCATATGCTTTACTAGTTTGACTTCTGACCCACTAGCAGCTGTATATTTATACTTTGCATTCAACCATTCAGCTGCATGTTTTTTCAATTATACCTTACCATGTGTACATTATCAGAGGATATCATTCAAAATGAAGTACACTTGGAAGACATTAAAATGACTAATTTACATCATTATTCACGTCCTTTAAATGTACTTTATGTGTCTTCCTGGACCCGAATTATGATAATTTGGAGGTCACCATCATTTCTTTCCTGTTCTTGTAAAAGTGGCCCTGTTTTCTCCATCCCTAAAGCAGTACATGCTAAGGATAAAGTAGTTTTAATTCCAGTCTCAATCACAGATTGACTGTTGGGAAGGATAAAAAAGGAAAGCTTCACTCAACCACCAGACATCCCAGCTCCTCTCCTCTCCTCTCCTCTCCTCTCCTCTCCTCTCCTCTCCTCTCCTCTCCTCTCCTCTCCTCTCCTCTCCTCTCCTCTCCTCTCCTCTCCTCTCCTCTCCTCTCCTCTCCTCTCCTCTCCTCTCCTCTCCTCTCCTCTCCTCTCCATTGCTCTCACAAGGATTAGCCATTTGTGCAGCTCTGTCAGAACACAAGGACTTGAACAAAAGGAGGCTGAAGTTGAGCCAAATATGCTTAAAATCCACATAACCTTGGAATTACACTTTCCCCCACACCTTTTCACATTTTATTTTTTTCCTAAATATAGATAAGGGTTCAAGGCACTACATTTGGACTGAGTGACCAGCAAAATCCCTCAAACACCTGCCAGAGCCGGTTTTACCACCTTTGTGTTTAACACAGTGTAACACCATCACCTCCTGCTTTTTCTACTCAGTTCTCTGTGAAAGTATCAGTGGCAGCTGCCTCTGACCGGCAGAGCTGAGCATGAGCTGCTGCCATGTAAAAGGAACTGTGCTGAAAGTGGAGAATAAGAAATCAATGCAAGGCTGCCCAGAGCTGTGCTCATACGTGGGACACAACTTCAGAAAGCAACCAGGGGTTGGTATTTAATCTGAAAGATGCCAGCAGGTATCTTTCAGGGGAAAAAAAAATCCTAATTTTTTTAATTTCTAAATTAAAAAAAAAAAGGTTCTAAACCATCTAGAGACACAGAGAACTGCCAAGTATGATTCTTATATTCTGCCAGAAAGATGCCAGAATTGCTGGTGGATGTTGTGTGTGTAACTTCAATGCTTTCTTTTCAGGAGACATCTCTTTAGATGAGGAAATGGCACTGAGATCTATAGGAAAAGGAATTCTGCCCTAAACCAGCACTTCACCAAGTGCCAAGGGACACAAACTTTGCTGCCAGTTAGACACTTTCCTTCTCTATCAGATTAGAAATGGCCATTCTAGAAACCAGAATTATTTAAACTTTAAAGCCAAAAGGATCATATTATTTTCTTTTAATTTCCTACTCTAATATACCTGTACAGGATTTAACAGAGCAGTGATGACTAAATGTCAGACCCACACAATATGTAGCATGAGAAGCAAAAGTGATAACATCACAGCAATTTCTGCAACTCACTGAACTGCCCAAAAACCCCAAGTTTTGGTGCACACAGATTGTGCCCATCAGATAGACCAAATGCTACATTTAAATTGTCCAGAAAATCCTCGTGTAATTCAATCCTCTCCACTTCCAGTAAAAGAAGGGTAAGATAGAGCCCAGGAATAGGACTGGGAGGGTTGCACAAGCCTGGCCTTCAGCAGCAGTGGTCAGAGCTTGTCTGAGCCTCTCACAAATCTCTGCAGTGGTGCTAAAAGAGCTGGAAATCTGCTCTGGTGGGGCAAAGGAGAGTTTGCACAGGGAAACTCCCCAGATCAGCTGCTCAGCAGGGACCTGCCATTCCAAACCCACCTCTCAGCAGCCTCAGGAGAAAGGGAGGACAGGCTTGGGGAGGCAGAAGGAGGTGAGAGCAGCCAAGAGGCATGGATTTGTGACCTCTGATTTTTTTTCTTTAATGATCCAGACATGCATGTGCTTAACTCTTCATTGCACCCAGCATGGGAAGTAAAGGCAATATGGAATTCCACACCAAAGTATGGAATCCTCATTTAGTTTCCCCTCCATGGCTATCTGCAATGGCTGAACTGACTCAAATTCCTACAGCCACACAGAGAATATCCTTCAACATAATAAACCAAATTCTCTGATCTGTTCTGCTGAGAATTCCAGTGAAATAATTTATCATCACCAATAATCCTCCAAAACAAGGTACCATGTTTGAAGGGAGCCTACAAGAAAGATGAAGAGAGACAATCACAAGGGCCAGGAGTGACAGGACACAGGGAATGGTTTCACAGTGGCAGAGGGCAGGGATGGATGGGATATTGGGAAGGAATTTTTCCCTGTGAGGGTGGGCAGGCCCTGGCACAGGGTGCCCAGAGAAGCTGTGGCTGCCCCTGGATCCCTGGAAGTGTCCAAGGCCAGGTTGGACAGAGCTTGGAGCAACCTGGGACAGTGGGAGATGTCCCTGCCATGGCAAGGGGATGGAACTGGGTGGGCCTAAGGTCCCTCCGAACTCACACCCTTCTGTGGTTCTGGGATTATTTTTATTCTGTGTATATGACTTAATGTAGGTAAACACATAATCCAGAGTTTTGGCCAACAGCAGCTGCTACTTGTATCCAGGATAAGGCTGAAGTTTGGGGAATCATGGAAAAATAGAAAGGAGAAAAAAAAAGGAAAAAACAAGTTCAAATTTCAAAGTTCCTGATTTTTGTTCATTCAAATGAAATTCTTTAAATTTAATAAATATTTGAGAAGGACAGAGAGACAGAAGATGAGAGAATTAATATGAGACTTGTTTAGTAAATTTATAGCAATACCGATGTTTCATTAGGAGAGTGATACCTGGAAAGCATTAGAAAAATACCACTGAGCAAATTAACTTAGTAAAATATTATCACTCTTTTAATAAAATATCACAACTCTTACTATCAGTGCTATTCTCCACCATGTTACTAACTGCAGGAGACTCAAATCCGAAGTTATGACACCAGACCCTTGGATAATATGGAGTTCTACTGCCAATATTCTGTGTTTAGTGTCCTGTTCACATCACAATCTCAATTTCTGCACTGTGGCATTGTTTGTGGTCAGTCAGTTCAGTATCAGACCCAGCAGACACAAGTAGGATACTCCATAGGCATTTTTCCAGCACAAAAAAAAATGGTTTATCCTGGCATTACAGACTAAACTGTTTGTCTTATGCTCATACTTCAAATGGGGGCACTGGAAAAATGGCCTGGAAGCCAGAATTTTGAAAAAGACCCAGTTCAATCTTTATTCCAAACATACACAGATGCATTTATTTCCTGATTTCCTTTTCCAAAGAACAACAAAGAGAATTCTAGGAAGCATGAATCTGTTTCATATTGAATGAAGTCCAATGTATTTCTGGGAATCCTGGTCAAGTTCTTAACAAACAAGTAAGGCAGTGGGCCCTGCAAGGCAAGGAAGGGTCATCCAGAGAAACCAGGTAGAGCTTTATCTCCCCAGGGAGGACTGAAAATATCTCTGTATCAGCACGTGTTTAATCCATCCATCAGGACTGGCCCTGCCTCAAAGACCAGAGGGAGAAACTGAAGGGAAAATGCCAAGTTTGCTGGGCTTTTTCTTTAATCTAAGGAGGAAAAAGACATTTAAAAGAATCACATTTTCATCCAACGTGCCCAACTGTTCAGCTAAGACCTCTCTGGGAGTGATGTGAACCATCTCAGAATGAATCCAAGCCAAAAAAGCTTGAGGAAGTCCAGGCCTGACAGAAGTGTCTGAACTGTCTTCATCTACTTCTAAAGCAGAACAAGCTCAAATTCCACATCACAGACAGCCTCTTGTTCAAGGAATCCTAGAGGTACCTCCAAGTCACCCCTCCATTTAAAGCTTTGTCTGAAAATTCATCCTGTGTTTCTCTGTTCTATTTGTGGGGCAAGCTGGAGTTTCTCATACAGTGGCCACATCTTCCTTTAGATGACTGTTTCAAAAATACTGAATAATATATTCCTAATTAGGCTACATCCCATCTTTGGAGCTTAATTATTTCACCTACAAATTAAGACATATTGCTAGCCCAAGGCATGGACGTCTGCTGAACAGGGCTGGTGCTATAGAATCAAGAAATACCTTGGGCTGGATAGAAAAGCAAAAAGTTAACAAGATTACTTAGATATGCCAAAGGTATCTGATATGCCAAAGGTATCTGAGGGGAGTTTAAATCTTACATTTATGAGCAATCATTTGGGAAGTCTTTGTAAATAGTTCCAGCCTGCTATCAGACTGTTAATTCCCCTGAGTGAGAGTGAGGACTCTCACTGCTGGGAATACAGTGTGCTTCAGTCTGTGAGGCAGGTATGTGATAAAGGAATAAAACAGTGACCTGGCTTCAGCCTTGGCCTCCAATTCTGGGAAGGCGACGTGGCCTCGCACCACATGATCAATCTGAAAAAGAGAAAAGCAACATTTTGAGGATGATTACATCTTGAAAATTCAATCCTGGAAAAGGGAAGCTCTAAAAAAAGACAAGAGAGCTTCTAAATTACTCATGAAGTGTTAAATCCTAATCCTAGCAAAGCCAATGGCAAAACTCCCACTGAAATTCAGGATTTGGCATTTAAACAGTAAGAAAAACAACCAACCTTGCACCAAACCCAGGCCAAATGCTAAGCATGCAGCTCCTCAGTCAGGAGATTAAGGTGAAAGAATGACTCTTTTCCTGTCCAACACCCCCTGCATGTCCTCTAGCCTGTCCCATTCTGCATGGATATCCTCATTGGAATTCTACCAGAAGCATCTTCTTGGCCCAAATCCCTGCATCATCTTTCTCTTTCACACTGTTATGATAAAACACAAGGTGTGTTGTCATCCTGATAGATGCCTCATGCATTCATTGCAGGAAACAAAATGTATACCCTGAGAAGCAATTATTGCTATAAAAGAAGATCAATATAAGCTCTGTCTTTGGCTGAATTTATAAATCAGCTTGTCCTTTCCCTCCAGAGTGGTTACCATTACTCACAAAACAAAGTATCAGGTAGAATAATATGGGCTTTTAAGGCAATAATTCAGCACGTTTTGTGGCCTCTTGGTAATATCCCATCAGAGGTGACAGTAAAAGCTAAGGAGGCAAAACTACAGCTACTCAAGAGCACTGAGTATATTTGGCAGTACTTATTGACAGCAAATCACATTGGTATTTAATCTTAACAGCATGAGTCTAGTCTTGAACCACATAATGAAGCATACACATGTGAACACAGCAAAGAAAATAATGCATGTCTGTTCTCCCTGAGATCAGCATCAGAGGCCAAACGTGTGCATGCACCAGAAGCACAGCTCAGGCCTGAATTCTGCAATCCTGCAGAACACAGGGGCAGCTCAGAAATTCAGAAATAAAACCATAAATAAACATCATATGTAGGTGTCTGCTCTGAAAACACTGTTACACAGAACTGCTACAGGAGTTACAAAGTTTGCCCTTAATTCAAGCCATGGCCACATGAGGGATGCATCTAGAAACCCTTTTCTGTTATTTTTATTTCACATTTTGCAATGATGTCATGCCATCCTTTGTTTTGCAATATATTTCTTCTTATAAATTTTGAAAATGTAGTGTAAAACCCCATTGAATATACAAATAAACAAGAATTTGCAGAATAAGGGACTTCTTAATTCTTCATTTGGACTCTATCTAAAACAAGTTTCAAAATCCAAGTGATTTCTTTTGCAGCAGTATCACCCAAAAATTTGAGCTTTTTAAAGGGATCAACTTTACTTTTAAAAAGTTTGATCAGACTGTTCAAATTTTATGAAAATAATTCACCTTGGGCTGTTGATCAAGCAATGGAAAGAATCCCTAAACATGTTCCTTTTTTTTTGGTTTGTTTTCTGAAAACTTTAGGTGTGAGAAAGCAGGAGCTTTGAAACGACAGAGATAATAAATGCAGTGTACCCTACACAGTGCACATGGCTGTGTCTCCTCCCATGGCTCCCTGTGTCTTCTGTTCACACCACCTCAAGGAAACCACAGGGGATATTCCACGAGTGTTTTAATGAGACATTTTCCCTAATATTCCTAACAGTACTTCAAGCTGACTTTTGCTATGGGTCCTAACAAGACTGTTCATTTTTCCCAGTAAGTTTTTTAATGATTCAGGAACACCTTGTTCTCTGGTACAAGAAAGGAAAGGATTTTTAAAATCATCTTTTTCAAATGCCTTAACTCTCATTGTACATTTAAAGTGTGGAACCACTGTGAGCCAGCCAAGAACAACTACTGGCTGCCTGTATCCTGTCTGGAACTTAGATAAGTGTATTTACCTGTTCAGAATTAAGCACACAGAAACTTCCTTCTCAAAAGTGTTCTTGCAAAGCAGCACACAAGATTTGCTATTTTCCTTGAAAAACGGTAGTGTTATGAGCATTCATTTATTATTTTATATGGATATTATTTAATTTTATGTCTGGTTGTAGCAGTTATTTGTAAAATGGGACACTTTTTGGTCCTAGCCCAATCTTTACCTGAAAAATTTAAAGCACACGTATCCCACTGGCTGCAAAAGCAATTATTAAAAATTATTATTAATTATTAATTTAAAAGTTTTTAGCCACAAGGCTAAGGATGGGCTGGAGGTGGGGTGGGAAGCCAGGCTGCAGGAGGAGGAATGACTCTGCCACTGCAGCTGTGACACAGAGGAACGTCAGGAGAGAGCACAGGAGGAATCCCAGTCACAGCTCAGCCTGGGGTGTGTCTGGGCTTCCTGATCCAGGAGGATTTCTGCTTCTCATTCAGTGACTGTTCCATATGGAATGTTTAAATGCAGCAATGCCCCAGTGCATTTCCTGGCCATGTACTCCCACCTCCAGGCTTGTAAAGAGATGGGTGGTGCTGAGTCAGGAGTGGTCACAGCTGCAGTTTGGGACAGAACAAACCCACCTGCACTGGGGCTTTGCAGGGACACCCACAGGCCTGGGGCTCTCTCCTGCAGCCTCTCCAGAGGCCCCTGCAGCTCAGCCCTGAGGGCAGCCAGGGCATCCTAAGGCTGGGCAAGGTGACACTGATGCCTCAGGTTTTGGCTTTTATATTTTTCACATTCTGTGCTGCTTTAGTGTGTAACTCTAGACTTCATATTAGGGAATGGTGAGCTCTCTTCACAGAATAGAGACAAAACAATTCCTGCTCTAGCTGGGGACCAAGGACAAATAATCCAAATCTCAGGCCCAAGAGAATAAAGACTGTGGACTGAAGACAGAAAAAATAAGAAGGATGGAACTTCATAGGCTAAAACTGTAATTGGACAATTAACTCCAATATGCAAATGGACCAAAACTTATAAAAATGTGCCCCATGACTGGCCATCCATTTTATGACCATTTTGGTTCATCTTGGGTGTAGCCCTGGCTGGGCTCTTGTGCTGCCCAAGGTGGATCCATTGAGGCCCTTTAATAAATCCCTGCTTTAGTCTTTAATTCTGTCTAGTCTCTGTTCTAGGGCAGCCTTCACAAGGCATCAGCACAAGGAGATCCAGAAACCCCAGGGTTAAGCAGTCACCAAGGACTTGCTGACACTTTTGGACTCAAGCCTAAATACTGAAGTGTACATGCAGCCTTTCTTTAAATTTGATATGTTTTACTTCTGACTGCCTTCCTGTAAATACAAAGATTCATTTTTTTAGTGAACCCTGCTTAGCTTTAATTTTTATTGGTAAATTAAATTAACCTAGTACTTTCAGATTCTCTGTATTCAGGGAAACAACTGAGGTGATGGAATAATATGTTACCATGTTACTGTTCTGCCCCTATATCTTTCATTTATGTCCATCAATGAACACAACTGATCTATATAATACAATATGTATCATTTTCTTCACCTCACACTCTGTGTCAGCCTCCTGTTAAAGCAAACAATGAAGCCAATTTGCCTGTAAGATAATTACAATAATCATTACCATCACCATAAAAGGAAGACATGCCCTGTACATAATCCCCTATCTCTATGCAAATTAGTATTACATAACAGACATAACACTCATCTAATTGTTAATTGCCTTCAGCAGCCTGGTACATCCCATGATCTTATGGAGGTGTTTCAGGTCTGAATTGCCAGTCTCCAAACACTCACCAGTTTTCCTGTAGCACTCTGGCCTCCCTCATTCAACCACAGTCCAGGTACCATGGCAGAGAAATATGGTCCCCAAACACCAGGCACAAAAATGGGGGTTTCACTCACCTGGAAAAAACAACAGAAAGCTCTAGTGAATCTGAGTACTTGTCAAAGTAGGAACTTCAAAATTAAAGCTTGGCAGCCATCAGAGTCCAATACTGAGACAATTCCTGCTTCTCCACTGGAATTACCAACAGAAGTGGAGATATACAGGTAAATTTACTCCAAAAAAGCATGGAAAAATGTTTTCCCCCATTTACATAATTTTTAGATGACAAGACACAGCCCACAACCCACCCATCCCCACTGACAGAACAGCTGGGCCTGGCCAAACAAAAAGTAAGAAATTTCAGGAATAGGAGATGCATTTTACAGAGAGAGGGAAACTGCCTCATTTCTCCAGAAAAAGGCCTTACTTAGAGTGACTAGTGGGATACAATACTCTGCTTGACTGGATGAGCAAACACAGGCACTGTAATCAGCCACAGGAGCTTCCAGAGCACCCATCCTGTACATTTGGAGAGCTCAGAATGAGGAGGGAATCCTGCTGGCAGAGGACAGTGGTGTCCCTTGAGAGCTGCCATCAGCTCCATGCTGGCAGTGGAAGCCCAAGCTCCACCTGGGCCCTCACAACAGTGCCAGGAGAGCTGGGTTCCTCAGGTGCACACCTGGGCTGGGATCTGCTTGGCTTCAGCAGCAAACATGCCTGGCTAAACACCAGATTCTGCCCCTCACTCAGGCTTAGCTTTACACAAACCACTCCTAGCTGTGAGGGCAGATCAGGCAGGTATCAGAGCAGTGCTCCACCACCCACACACCAATATCCCCAGCACAGTGACAGCCTGGCCCCTGCACTCCCTGCTTTTGTGGTTAGACCACTCAGGATGTGGGAGACACTGGTTCATTTCCTTTCTCTCCTTCAGAAGATGCAAATTACCAGTTTATAAGGGTGGAGGGCATTTTTCTTCCTCTTGCAAAGTGGTTTCACTTTCAATAGACCAGACAGACTTTCTAGACTTCCCTCCTGGTTCAGCAGATCACTGTGCAGTCTAGCAAGCAAGGCCAGCACACACCAGAAATGGGATGGTAGGACTTGGGTCCCAGGACTTGCTCCAAAGACTAATTGCGAATTCCCCCCTGGTTGAACATGGAATTCTTGCAGCAGGGACTGGAGGACACGGGCCATCCATTACCTGCCAGGCTTCTCTTGGAAGCAGGATCCATGTTTTCTCTTCCACACTCAAGTGAGACACAGCTGTGAGTTCACTGGGAAAAGAGAACAGCAGTGCAGTCCTACACCATCCCATGATTTATGCTGCACTTCCCACTGATGATGGCTAAATCTGCAACTGTTGTTTTCTAGAAGGTGGGAACTACTAGCAGAGAAGGATACAAGAGAATTAGTTCCCTAACGAAATCAGTCTGTGTGTTTCCAATGCTGAAGAGCAAAAAGAGAGGTCTTAGTCAATGGGACAATGGGGTGTTTTGCATTTAGACTTTCCTCTTCAATAGCAAAATTCTAGACCCATTGAACGATGCTCAAGGTTTGCTGTTGAATTCAATAAAGCCTGGACTTCACATCAAAACAGTTTTGAGAATAATTAAAAATTCAGGCCTGTTCCTGTCAAACTATGCACATTCTCTCTATATTTAAACAGGCTGAACTTTAAAGGCAGTTTGTACTAGCCAGTAGGGAATATGCTCCAAGATGCAGTTTACTGGCATTTGTGCATCACACATGTTTAGTAAATACAGCAGCAGGGAGGTTTCTGCACAAACAATAGTCTGCTCAAGCCATAAACTTACAGTACAGCTGATTCTTGTCAGGAAGTTAAGTAGGAAAACAAAACAACAAAAATTTGTTTTTCAAAATACATCACCACTGTGTCAAGAAATGCTGATTTCTCTCAGGAAGGCATCTAACAAATCTGGGAATCCTGCTTGGTTCTCCCTTATCAGCTCTGATGCCCTGACTTACTTTCCCTACAGATGTGTGTGTACACATGTGTCTGTGTGTCTGTGTAAGATTCTGGCTGACTAAACACATTAAAGAGCAAGAATAGCTGCACTGAATTTACAAAGGCATTTATGACTCCAAGTGGACGAAGCTACGTCAAAAACATTGCAAAGACATTTGGTTTTGTTTTGTTTTCTCTTAAAACTACAAATTAATACAGCTTTGAGTTTTCAGCACCTCGATGGGGCAAGCCTTCTTTTACGATTTCAATAACAAAACGAAGCACAAGAAAAAGCAAATCCTAAAACAAGCTGATTTTTAGACCAATTCCACTTCACTGACCTTACTGAGAACACAGCATGTGGTCAAAGTTCCCAGTCAGTATCTGCTCTGAGCTGGTGATGGAAGCATGGGGAGAACCCAAACATCCCAACTCATTCCCACCCCACAGCCATGGACACAGCACAGTGTCCCAGGAAGTCACAAGGTACATTTAGGGCAGAAGGGGCCTGGGGTTTTGAAGGCTTATCTCAAAATATTTGTGATACAGAGAACTTTGCAGGATTCTGCAGTCTCCTGAAGGAAAAATCTGGTTATGGCAAAGGGATCAAGCTTAAGATCCAACTGGTGTGTCACCTGAAAAAAACAAGTAGCCAAAGCACATTAAAGGCATCAAGATGCTTTATGAAATCAGGGGAAAGTCTCAACATCCAGAAGGACAATAGAGTTTATAAAATAAAATACAAACCCCACACCTTTTTCCTGTCATTAGTCTACCATTTACCGAATTCTCCTGTGAAAATGTTTAGATTCATTAAAAGACCAAATTCTCCCTGCAGCCAGTACTTCTGGCTTTGTGTTTTGGACACTCACAGGAATTTAGGACAGGATATTTCCATGCTGGCTCTTCTCACATTACACTAAGACCTTCCTATCCTCTTACCACCAAAGTACCATTTGTACACATTCCAGCAAACTTTCAACACATGAACAGAGCAAACGAGGGCGTTGGGAATTGCCACACTGATGAATAAAGCCAGCAGGGCACTTGGTTATCAGTTTTGTTGCTGTGGGAACTTTTAACTGGAATAAAGAACACTGGCTTGTCATGCTGGGCTTTACTGATGATAGGGCATAATCAGATTTCCCATTTCCCCCTTTCACTTTAGGACTTCAATTCACATTTGCAGACTCTAGGCTTTGATGCACACAAAAAGCAAGAAAATTGGGAAAAACAAATTCCCCAAAACAGACACACAATCTTTGAGAAGCAACAGGATGAGCATCCTCCTGTAGCTATATCCATCAGAAACAGCAAATGGTTTCCATTTCCCCTCCTTGAAATATTTGGACGGTGATTAAATCTTTCAAGCCACGCAGCAGCTGGCATTTGTATTTTCATAATAAAAGGTCCTAATTCTGTTTGAGTATACATCCCACCCAATCCCACTAAAACACATGACTAGACAGAGGCATAAGGTTGGAGAAACAGTGCAAAGTTTGCTGCAGAACCCAGAAGAAAAGAAAAGCACAATTTTCCAGATACAGGGCTATGTTGGTTACAATAACACCATGTCTCTTTTACAGCTCTCAATTGCCTTCAGACATTCTTATGGTGATATAGGAGGATCAATGTCATTATTTTTTTTTCCTTTAATGAGCTTAAGAAAATCCTTAATCTTTTTAGTAGAAAAACAACATGTGTTTCAGATTTATGGGCAATTGATTTTTATTTTTAAAGCAAATAAGAGATGTCATCCTTCTCTGGAAGTTAAAATACAAATTCAAAGGGAGCCTAAGATTTTCTGCCTTCCATTGAACTGAAATTCCTCCTGTGACACTCCCACTGTGAGACATAGTAACACTTATTATCTTTTATATAGAGTGAAACTGAAACACAGGATATCCTCTGCTAGAGGTGAGAGTGATCTCTGCACAATTAATGCAGCAGGAATTTGAAGACAGAAGACGAGAGGAATCTGAACCTGTTCAGACTTTGAGTCATAAGCTGCATCTATAAATATTTCAGCTGAACGTGTTCACACAGGGACTGTTGCCCTCATGGGTGACGATGCCAGCTCAGACACGGATTACACCCAGACAGGCAATTCCACCTCACACTTACTCTGTCTGGGGATGGGGACAATCCTTCTGTGCAAGGAAATGTCACCTTTCTCTGCCTCCCCACCACACACATTCCTGCTTGCTCAGCCCCATCGCTTTGGATGAAACGAGCACTAAGCAGTTCCAAGATTCCTGCTCATTTGACAGAAAAAAAAAAAAAAAGAAGCAAAAAAAAGAGTTCCACACCTTCTGAAAGGGAGAAGAAGGGAAATAAAAGTTCTCTCTGGGCGGGTTTAACCTCAGTGTGTGCTTTATAAAAGATCATACTAATATGTAAGATATGTAAACATTATAGAGCAATCAGAAACAAATGAAAGGATGAATTCAGTTTAACAATATTCAGCTGTGGTGCAACTGCCAGAAGGCACTTTTTGTTATGAATAGATCATTTGGATGAGTTACAGGCCAGACTTGAACCCTGGCGTGCGCTGGGAAAATCAGTGTCAAACTACCTAAGATCAGAAGGTATCAGCAGCACATCTGGCAGCCCACAGAAATGAAAAATGTTTTTAAAATATAAAAGGCTATATAGAACTAAGGTAAATTAAGAAAGGACCTACTTAAATGGCATTATTATGAGATCTGTAACGTATTTAATTTAGATTAGTCCTTCCCACTTGCCTCTCCCTTTAAAACAAAGGCAGGCAAAAAAATCCATTTCTGTTATAAAAGTCTACCTGGAAAAAAAAGCAGGAGAGGCTAATTCACAGCTCATGTGAGTGAATCAGAGAAGTCAGTGCCTTTATCCCAAGTTCAGCTCTCAGAACTGTCCCTGGCTTCAAGGACAGGACAGAACAGAGACCTTCACAGCCAAGCCTCACCTGGGCACCCAGCCATGCCATCAAAGGAGCAAGTGGCACTGTGAGATTTGTTTCACTTAGCTCTGTTTTCCTGGACCAGCCATGATGATCAGGCACATGCTTGTGTTTCCTCCTCAGCTTTATGTAAATGTTAGGGCAATCAGAGACAAGATAAAATAAAACACACCATGCTGGAGAGAGCAGTTTTGTGAAGTATAAATTTCAGCAATTTTCTCCCCTAGTTGACACCATCTGTTGCTGTAGGCTTACACAAACTCCTTCAATAAAACTGACAGAGAATTTGACTATTACCTGAAAAGCAAATCTTTATATTAACAAGGTATATTGCTATATCCGTCTTCTGCCATTTTAATTTCTGCTTTTTAATATTGAGCTTCTGATATGTGGCAGCACTCTGCTATCACTATCAGCATCTCTATTTACCTCCAACATGCCATAGAGAGAGGAAATTATTTCTGTGGAACTACTCTTGACTAACACTCACTTCCATGAAAGCAAGTTTAATCCTTTATTCTACTTTCAGAGTGCAGTCACACTAGAGCCAAAACTTTTTAAGGTAATTATTTGCTAAGGAGTAGCTAGGTCAGAAAATTTGTTTGAAAATCACCTCACTTATCAGGTTCTATAGGCAGAAATTCAGAATAACAGCTGCTTTTGTTAGGCTAAGACAGGTAGGAAGAAAAGATCTAAGATATTAATGGAGAGAGCAGAGAAAGAAAAAAGGAAAAGCACCATATCAGTCACCAACTAATAAATGCTCTTTACAGTTCTGGACTTTGATCACTGACAAGTCAAATACTTTCATTAACTTTTTTGCTGACTTTTAACTTTCAAAGTTTCTGACTGGCTGTGGATTGAGAATACTGACAGCCATTCAATTCAGAGGCTTTACATGGATGCATAAAATCCTGCATTAAGAAAACTGTATCATTTTGCTTCTGCTGACAGATGGGTCTTATAGAGCTACTCGACCCCAACTCTCTGACAAAGAATGAAAGAGATTCATAAAAAAAAAGGAAAGAACTCAAAGGGAAACCCAAGAATGTTTCATTTCTAGGTTTCTGGTTCAAACTTAGGTCACAGTAATAGCTACTGAATGTGTGATTTAATAACAGCACTTGCTGGTGGCATATAGATATATATATACACATATATAAACTGGGCAGAGCTGGGGCATGAAATTGTGTTTCAGTGAACTGATCCTACTCTAAAATTGCCATCCTGGCATTATTTCTCAAGCTTTAAATGGGTTTAAAATGAAACTTTCCTATAGCTCTGGAGGCTATTTTCTAAGTTAAATCTATGGTGCACCAAGTCAACTTCTTAAAATATGTCTATTAGTAGTAGTAATTACACACTAAACACAATACAGTATTCTAGTTTCAGCCTGATGCAAGATATATTTAAGAAAATACGGTTTTGGGACACAAGAAACGTACTTCAAATGTACTTCAGGACACAAAGGAAATTAAAATTTATTAATATTCCGATTCCTACAGGTCATACACTGCCAGCAATTTATTTGCTTATATTTTAAGCTCAGGTCCCCTGGCCATCATGGGTTTGCTATGCAGCTGCATAGCTCGTGGTGGGCAAGTCACCAGCTCTGCCCCACGTGACAGGCTGGCATCCCCTGAGCCATCCTCAGTGACAGATTTACTCTGCCATGATATTAAGACCAGACCACAGAAATTCTTGCACAGAGCTCACTTTATCCCACTGGAAGGATGGAAGTCACACAAGTGACAACAACAACAGACAGAGGACGAGGACTTTGGGGCTCTGCCTGAGCTCACCCACCCACGGATGGTTTTGGTAACCTGTTTCCAGGCAGCAGAAGAATTCTGGCTTAGGGGATACAAAACACTTCCATGAATGCCTCACTGAACATGCACCTCATCACTTATTGCCCAAGCTATGCCACAGAGAGCTGGAAAATTCAATCCCTGCATTAATTACCTCCCAGACAAAACTCTCAATACAACCTAAAACTAGGAGACACAAATGAATTCTTGGGGACTACTGCTACCTCTTACTCCAAGAAGTAACCTGTGTGAGAAGGGCAGCAAAATGTGAATGACACACATGCAGAACTATTTCTAATTTTCTAAATTCTCCATAAAACATTAACTGGTCTACAAACTAGAGGCCAAACCAGGTATGTGATTAATGTGCAATAAAGAAACCACACTCCAAGGGTAACTTGATTGCTTCATCTCTGAAAATATTTCAGGTGAGTTATACACTGGGACTATATACTGCACAACCCAGCTCTATATCTAACAAGAATCAATTTGAGTAAAACTTCACAGAGTTTATTAAACATTTGCACAGTTAGATTTTTTAAAGGCTAAACAAGGAATGGTATTTGAAAAAAAAAAAGGATTTTAATAAAAGAATAGATTGACTTATGATCATTTTAGTTACTCAGTTTTTACTGAGCTTATACTTCTTGGTGTAAAGAGGAATTAATCTAGACCAGCAGAAGTAGTTTATATTTACTGGCATAAAGAGAAATTCAGCTAGAGAAGGAAAAGACAAGGAAGGTACTGGCTCTTAAAAGAGAATGCATCCATTAAAATGTTGTTTAAAACTGACAACAACACAAAAATCATATTTACCAAAAAACCACCCCTGTTTTACTACACTGTATTTAAAAATGCAACAGATCAGGCAGGGAATAAAGAGGTCAGAGACTGCACTTGTATGAGCAGCTTTTCTGGATATCTGCCATTGAAACCAGTTTGAAGCTGCATTTCTGAGAAAAGCTTCTGACAGGGGATGCTCTGGGGCCAAACTAACTCACTGCTGTGACCCCCTGCACCTCCTAAGGCCCCATTTTCAGGCAGCAGCCAGGTCCAGCTTTTCATCTGAGCTGGCTGTGGGTATTTTTTCCAATAGGCTGCATCAATTTTCAGCCCAAGGTATGTTTGGTATTGGAATGTCTTAGGGTACAGCCACATGAATAAATTATTATGGGCAAAACTTGGAGGTCAGTTGCCCAGCAAAACCACCTCTACTCATCATCTCTCTGTGGTGTATGGTGTGACAGATCCCAGGGACCTGGCACATTGCACAGGAAACCAGGGCCAGGAGTGCTGCTGGGAGTTGCTGACATGGTACAAATACACACTATAGATTACTCAGTTCATTCCTTCATCTGCCCCTACTCTTATTTCACGATCGCACAAAAGGATTTTTTAAATCTTATTTTCGCTTTTTTTTTTTAAATACCAGTCTTATGAAAGAAGCTGGCAATGATATTAGCTTTAAACATTAACCAGCCAAGCTGGACAACTGATATTTGTTTTAAGTAGAACAATACTTTTCACATTAAAAAATCCTGCCATTTTCCCCAGGGGAAAATAGAGAGGAAGACTGGTACCTACCCCTCCTACTGTAAACTTTTGACTTTCACTTTTTGCACTCAAACCTTTAAATTCAAAAGCAGAATTAAAAAAAAAAAAAAAAAACAGAAAAAAAGAAAAAAATTATACTGGAATTAAAAAATGCTCCTCATTTTGTTAGCCTTACTATTACCTAAGTAAAAATGCAAAGATGTTAATGAAAGAGAAGCTGAGAGGGCCATGTCTGAATGTGTTCCTCAAGTCCTGTTCCAGTTCTTTGCTGAATTTTATCTGCTGTTTGCAGAAGATGGGAGCTGTAATGGGACATGAGCATTTGGAAGTTGGCCACTGAAGCACAAGTTAGAAGAAGAGCATGGCTTAATTACAGCTGTATCAGGAGCAATAATTAAGCATCCCACCAGACCACATGCAATTGTTTTGAGAGAAACAATTAGAGAATGGAAATGTAAAAATCAATGCTGTGGAACAGACACAAAGTTCTCAACCTTCTACAAGATCTTCTGCCAGCAATCTCCTGACCATGACTTTCCCCAGGCATTGTGAGCAGCAGACTCTCAGCTTTCACCCAGGACGCATCAAAAATCTCTGAGCCCTCTGTGAATCAGGGTCAGGAGCCCCACAGGTGATGGAAGGGAGCTGCAGCTTGGGCTTAGGGAGCTCTGCCATCCTGGGAATTTGGATCCTGAGATTCCTGTCAGAAAGAGGCAAGTCCTGGAGCAGTCTGGGATCCAACAAATGATGGTCTAAAAATGTCATAACCTAAAAGGGCTCAGAGGCCTCAGTGTGCATGTTTTCTTTTAGAGTAACGGTGCTGTTTGTTGTGCAGAATGAAGGGTTTCACAGGCACTGTCAGATGGTTGAGAGACTGGATTCAAGAATAGGGAACCACTCCCCAGAGAGGGGCTGGAGCAGGGGAATCAAACAAATTCTGCATCAGCACAGGGAGAGCCCAGGAGGGTCTAGGGAGCAGTGCCAGATTATCAGGTCACTCAGAGTCACTGAGGAGAGGGGTCTCCAGGAGAACAGACAAGTCTAAGCACAGCATCTGCCTCTGGAACTGTCCCTGGGCACAGAAAAAAAACAATCCTGGTGTCCTGCACAGCAAGTCTGCACCCCAGTGAAGTTTGTCCTCCTTGTGTGTGAGGTTAAATTCCTGTTTATTCCAGGAAGCAAACCTGGAATTAAGCCTGGGACGACTTGAAAGTTTCAGCTCTGGAAGAAGTTAAATGGGATTGAATGCAGGGGTAATCATTCCAGACTCAGTCAACATCCACCATTTCCTTCTGCCGAAATCAGAGATGCAAGAACTTCAAAAGTCTTGTCAGGGACCCTGACTGAATGCTCAGCTTTGCAGCAAACCCTTTAAATTAGATGAATTTTGACTGTTCCAAGCTTAAATGTTCACATCCACTTACTTCTGCTTTTTATCAGAATCCATTAACACTAAGCTTATTTATGTTTCGGCTTGGGAAAGTACACGATGGACACACAGTAGCCTATGATCCTTTTCTTTGTATTCCCAAAGGTCAAGGTTTCCTTCAGAAATTGGTAAAAAAAGACCTTTAATCTGCTAAATTGTTTTCAAAATCCAAAACAGAAAAAAAAAAAGCCCCCATTTGTGATGGATTCAGATGCTTTTTGCTAAGCACTTAAGCACTAACAGTTCTGCATTGATTTATTTTATTGTTTTATTTAGTGAAATGTCTGTATACAGATATACACATTAACCTTTTTTTTTTTTTTTTTGCTCATATTTACTGTGTCGCCTTCCTTGAAATGGGAGCTGCAAGTGCTGTGATAAATGGGCTGAAAGGTTGTCTGGTTACCCCATGGCTTCTGCTTGTGTCCTTGCTGAAATGCTGTTCTGGACCCTTCTGCAGCAGTGCTGCTCCATGACTCACTGCAGTTACTTCTGTGCCTCTCAAAACAATAGTTCACTGGGGATCCAGGGCCTCAAATGAGTTACAACCATTTATTCCACCCATTTATTTTTACTTCTCCTCCAGTGATAGATATTCACTGTCACAAAATGCCAGTTTGTGTTAAGATTATAAATCTTCCAGCACAGCCATTTTAACTTTCCACTTGATAACACTACATTTTGCTGCTATGGAAAGTTAAATCCCTTAAAGCTCATCACAGTACGAACTAACTCTTCTTGTGTTTAAAACAATAAAATCAAACCCCAAAAGCCATACAGTACCTTCTAACCTGTTGTTAATGGTGGGCAGTAACAGGTGTCTTAAGGAAGATCATAGAAATACAGAAAATATACAATAATTTACACAAAAATATCCTCTCAGTCTCCAGCAAGAGGAAGTTCAAGCAAATTTGTGTTCTTATCTTCAACCACCACAAGAAACCAAGTCTTCAGAAGTGACTGATACTGCAAACAACCCCCAGTTTTCATGAAAAATCTCTATTAGAAAATAAATAAGAAAATAATTCTTATGTGCATTAGAAAATAAATTTACTACAATGACATGTTACAGACCAGTGCAAGTCTCTTCTAAGAACATTGGAGTTTTTAAATCTCAGAATTATTCCTTTAGCTCACAGCCCTTCAATCTTCAGTTCTGGTTCCTAAACAAACATGTTTCAGGTATTATTTGCAGCAGAATCTTATTTTAGGAGACTACTGGGACCTCATCCCAAGCTGAAAGGTTGGGAATTGTACACATGGAACAGCTATGCCACAAGTAGCAAAACAAACTCTACCCCTACATGGCACTTGAGAAAAGCCCTCCAGGACCCCCAGCCAAGCTCTGAGGATTCCCAGGCAGACCCAGTCCATGTCACTGTGGCTGGATGCCCTTCCCACACATCTTAAGGACTTTCTTATTTGTTTTTTGCATAATATAGTTCATTTTAGTGATTTTTCCTTTTCCTCCCATTATTTAAGTGTTCCTTCTACATCAGTGAAGGCCACAACCAACAACAGAATCATGGCTGCAGTTTAATAAATCCTGTGCAGTACCCATGGAGCTAGAAGCAGATTCACATTATATGGGACATGCATTCACACACTATTTCAAACATATTTTTAAACATCTGAATAACTAAATGGGTAAATCCTGAGGATCTTACCCGGTGTTTATTCAGCCCTTACTTACTGAGACAAACTCCCAAGGACAGAGTAAACAGAGAGAGAGAACCTCAGGCCTTCACCCACAGCTATAAACAATGAACTCAGCATAAACTGTGATTCCCAGCTGACACTGGGAGAAAAGCAGCAGCTAATGCTTCTCCCCACTTTGCTCCCAGAGGGATTACATGACAAGAGATTTACTTTCTCCCTAAAAGAGCTTGCCCCATCCAAGATATTGCCCCATTCACAGCTGGAACAGCAACAAGGAACTTAGATGAAGAACTAGTGATTCATGAGATGATGAACAGAATTGGAAATGGAGGGGAAAAGCCAGAATAAGAGATCTAATGCCCAAAGACTGATGGAATTTGCCTGACTGGGGGAACTGTTGCTGTTAAGAAGAATAAACAGCACTGCATCTATAGCCCCTTGTCCATGGAGCCCTTGATACTCAGCACTCCCATACCACACCTTGCAATGGAGAGATCTTTGTCTGCACAGCTTCACTTTGTGCTCATTGTACAAGTGAGGGAACCAAGGAAAGGCAATCATCTGACAGAATCACAGAGCAAAGAAAATATGGGATTTGACCCCAAATTTTCACAACCCTCACTGCAAATAAGGTTAATTCCAAAATTTTAAAACTAACAGAAAACTCTTAAGTTTTCATACAATTATTGTATTCCCTCAAAAATTCCATTTCATTGTTCCACAGCCCAGAAAAAATTCTAGGAGATGAATAAGATTATCCCTTATCATATCTTATTTAATTTATATTTTAGTTATTCTTTTACAGTTATTGGAAGAAAAAGAGCAGAAAATTGTTCTCCCTGAGATCCAGACACACAGACCAAGCAGGCTGTTCAGTAAGTTCATGCCTGCTCACAAAAACAAGAGAAACAAGGGATCTGGAAAGGTCATTCATTATACATTTGTATGCTTGTGATCTGAGAAAACTCCCCTATGCAGCTCTCCTTGGAGCAGAGCACTCCAGGAAGACACTTGGGGTTGCTTAAGACTTTGGGCTTCAGGCCAATCCATCCTTCTGGGTCTAGAGAGGAGTGATCAGATTTGGTTACCCTGGAGCCTTGATGGGAGTGTTGCACCTGTCACATCTGATTGCATCACTTTGAAGAATACAGAAAAGAAAAACCAAAAATCTTCTGTTACAATGAAAGGCTGCTGGCGGACACAAATTAGAATATTGCTACTTAAACAACAAATCAAAGTAAGTTGCTTTGTCCTGTCCCTCAAAATGAAGTGATGCTCTCATGTGAACATCAGTGAAGAAGACAAACATTTAACTCTCCCAGAATCACATAGTACAGAATACAAACTCCTTCCTAAAACAGAAGCAGCAAAATCCCCCATATCCTATTAAAATATACAGCTGTTACAGTTAAGAAATGAAGGTCCAAGGTGGATTGAGGGCTCGATCTAATAACAGGTAACCAATCCCACACTGCTTTAAGCAGAGGGACCCAAACCAAGCAACCCAATATTTCCAGCACTAGACCAGCTAAATCTTTGTAGGGCCAACATAAGAATGCAAGAAGCTCAGTCTCTCTTGCTCACTCTTCCTAAGGCAAAACATGGGGAAAGGAGTGAAGAAGAGAGAGGAGCCCTATCAGCAGCCAGACCTGGAAAGCCCAACACAGAAACACTGCAGAAAGAATCACAGAATCATAGAATGGTTTGGGTTGGAAAGGACTTTAAAGCCCACCCAGCTCCACCTCCTGCCATGGGCAGGGACACCTTCCACTATCCCAGGCTGCTCCAAGCCCTGTCCAACCTGACCTTGGGCACTTCCAGGGATGGGGTAGCCACAGCTGCCCTGGGCAAGTACTCTGAAGGCTCAGTACCTCAAATCCAACACCTGATCCTCTGTCAAACAGGGCAGCTTGCAGTGAAGCACAGCATGGAAAGCACTGTGTGAGTTGGAATTTTCAAAGATTCCACTGATGCCAGTGAGTTGCCTCTTGAGTATCAGCCTTCATGGTTCTCCAAGCAGAGCATTTTTCAAAGCCTTCTCTCTGTCCACATCTATTATTTGAGTCTTTGAACTCAACTGATCTGTTCACAAAAGGCAAGGAGAGTTGAATGTAGAGTTTTGTGGGAATATTACTGAGCATTATCTACTTTATGTACAATAGAGATTAAATTGCTTTCAGATACGTTCCCCTGCACAGGTTGATTACCAGCAAGGCACTGGGGTGCAAAACTTTGATGTCTCTGGACTGGCATAGGCTAAATAGAAACATCCCATTCTCTCCATCACCAAGGCATACCTGAGCTTTGAATTATGCCAGGCCAGGAACAAAGGAATCTTGCTCATAACAAAAACTTTTAATAACTCGCTGAGAAAGCCTCCCTTTCATCTCTGCCAAGCTTTAGGAAAGGCTGGGAGGCAAGCAGAAATAAACATTGTACAGACTCACCACTGCTGGCTCTAAAGTAAACTCTCCAACTTCCTATTTACATTTCAAGATCTTAAGCTTTGTGGTTTACTAGTTCTGCAAGTAAGTGCTTTGGGTTTTGGAGGCTGCCTGCACATGATCTCCCACCACTACTGAAGTCTTCCTAGCTTTTATTAATATAATAGGGAGGTCAGAAAAGCAACAATCTTTTATATGCCCTGCTAGCAGAAATATTTTACTTCTTGCTTTTTAAAAAGAAAACAAAGCAAGCAAAGCATACAACAGCAAATTAATGCCAGCAAAGGGGATATTACAGTTGTGTTTGGGTTTTTTTGAAACTGAGGATGCTGGAACATGGAACAAGAGAGTTTCATTAAAAAGGGTGTGGAGGAGTTCTTTGAGGGACAAGTAAAAGAAGGTGGCAATTTTATGGATTTATAACCTTTTTAAGACCATTGGCTGAAAAGGCACCTAAAGAGGCTCCGTGACCTTTTCTACATGAGCCTAAATCTGTGTACACCAAGGACGGGCAACCTGCAACGACAGTTGTGAAGTAAACGTGGTTTTCATTTCATGCAGCCTTCCCTAAATGTAAAACATCTTCATTAGCTGGGAAGTCAGCACTGTGACTGCTGCCAAATGCAATATAGAAGAACTGTGCCGAATGAGGACAGAGCGAGGGAGAGGCTCCTGTGACACTCAGCTCTTTCTCCCACCCCAAAGACTCTACAGGCTTTAGAGGGGAGACAAATATTTAAAAAGCAAGACGGCAGGTGCTGATCAATTCCATAAAGCCCACACAGATCATCTCCCAAACTTGCCCAGGCTGCCCCTGCTTTTGGTTTTATTTTTTCCCTCCCGCATTCTCCCGCCCGAGCGTCCCGAAGGCAGCGCCTGTCCCCTGGTCAGGAGGAGGACAGCTCGCTGTCCCTGCTGGGTGGCAGCCAGCTGGCAGGGCTGCGCTGCCCTGGGCTGTGCCCGGTGCCCCGGGGAGCGCACGTTCCGAGCCGGGATGCCGGGGAGAGGGAAAGAGGGAGGGAGCGGGGCTCCGGCGCTGCCCCCAGCTCTGCGGGCACAGCCCCGCGGATGGCACCGAGCTGCCAAAGCAGCGCCAGCCCTGCCAGCCCTGCCCGCTCCGCACCGCTCCGAGCCCCTGCGCGGCGATCACCCCGAAGGCTGCTGCTTTAACAACGTGGCATGTTCTGAAGAGGAGACTCCGGTATCAGAGCCAAAATACACTGAATCCACTTGCTGGTCTGGCTCCCACTGAGATTAGAGATCAGGCTCTGAGAACACTTTGAGCCAGCATGTCTCTGCTGTCTCCTCTCCAGGATGTACTGCAAAGGACACGTACTGTGCATGCTCTGGGGGTGGAAACGTGCTTAACACTCTATTTGTGTGAACAAAGCTGGCAGCTCGGGCGGATATTGTGGAGCAAAGAAGCTCTATTGTGTTTGCCAGTCATCACGAGAATCAAATGAACAAATTTAGAATAAGCAAATCGGGCTGGAGTTCCTTTAGCAGAAAGCACTCAAAGGCTAGTCAGGCTTAGTGAGAGAGAGAATATGGGATGTTCTTCCTGAAATAATCCATAGTAAACATTGGGACAGCAAAATGATCTGCTCATTTTATGTTCACGTAGTTGCTCTGTGTTTTAGATCATGTATTAAATCTGAAAAGGTAGAAGATAAATTACTTGTGCCTCTCCAATTGAAAAAAATGACTAAATTATACAGTTCAAAGCACATGAACGTTATCACCCAGGGAAAAAAAGAATTGTGCACCAAGCCAGGTGAGTCCCAATGCTAAGAGTCACATAAGTAACAAAAATAGATGCAAAAGAAGAGGTTGCATCTAAACTTGAAGAGATTCCTTGACAATTCTCAAAAAGAGGTGTTGAGTACAGAGAACTGATAAAGAAAGAATGACTGAAGAAGAACACAGATCATATCATGAAATGAAGACAGAAAAAAAATATCAGAGACCCTGGAGATAACAGAACACAAAACCTTGTACATTTGGGACTCAAAATACCAGCAAATTAACACTCCCCCCCTTAATAAGCTAAAATTAGGCCAGACCATGCTCCCATTGAAAGCTGCTCTGCCTACTTTCTTCAGCTGGGAATCACAAAAGGCGTTGGAGCAAAAACAACAAATATTTTCATGATGGTACAACTTTGCCCTGAAAAAGCATGCTTGTGTCCAGGACTGGGACATGGGAATACAGAAATCTGTGCCTGAAAACCTCCCAATCACATAAACGTTTCAGAAAAAAAAAAAAAAAAAAAAAAAAAAAGGATTTTTAAAACCTTTAAAATACCCCATAAAACCCTGAGACACTGGCAGGAAGACAGGCTTTTAGGGAAACCAACTACCTTATTCCCAGAAGTTAGGGCATGTCTGTTAGACCCACACAAACTACAAGTTAGGAATAAGAGGCAAGCTCCTGTTCCAATGCCTCAAACCTGCTGTGATTTTGCTGGGAAAAACTACTGACACATTTGGTGTAGTCACCATGGCTACAGAGGAAAAGGCTCCTAAAAGTTCCAAAGCCAAGTGTGGGTGCTGGAGCTCAGAGCCCCTGCCTGCAAAGCACCAGGGCAGTGGCAGCCCCCCCAGGAAAGTCAGGGAATATCCTTGGGCACAGAGACCAAACCTGCAGGGATGGATCCCAGCCCCAAAACAATCCTTCACAAGTGAAAGAGCAGCTTATTTGCCACTCCTAATGCAAATTCTACCCATGTCTTTTGCTAGGGCAAAGGAGGCAGCAGAGAATCATGTAAAATGCATAACTGTCCAAAAATATTCAGAAAACCATCTTTTCTTTTCTTTTTCCTCATGGATAATGGATGAGCCCTGAGGTGGCAGTGACTTTCAGCAACCAACAGCTCAGACCTGGGCTGGGGTCAACAACCTAATTACAACAAGCATTTTGCTGCTTTCATGAGCTATTCAACAGCAACATGAAATTCTTTGTGTGCCTCTGTTTACCCCAAACTGCCAGTGGTTAATTCCAAAAGCATATCCTCACTCAAAAATGGTAGTTCCACCACAAATTAAGCTATTATAGCCATGAGTAAAATTAGGTTCCACATTTGTACTTTCTAAAATATCAAAGGCATGATTAGCAAAGTCTTTTGTTTAAGATCTCTAGAGTCCTGGAGGTAATGAAAACTGGGTCGAGGAGCTGTTTCTCTGAAAGTTTAAAGTAAATGCTGTGCTCAAGTCCCGTGACTCATGGAGTACTTGGTCTAGAGAATGGAACTACTGTACCAGCACACAGATAGCAAGAGCAGTCCCCCTGCCCTGAGCAGAGGAGGAGGAAGGGCTGGAAAAGAAAGGCATTGCAGATGATTTTGAACAGTTTCCTGTTATGGCCCCTTGAAAGAAACCCAGCCGTACTTTCCCCCTGCTTTCTGTTTGCTGAATTTCTCCTGACAGTTGGCTCCTTCGTTTGCCAGAACCACAACAAAGGACGGCCTTGAGTTTCCACAAAGGCCATTTTCTCCCTCTCTCGTCTCTGATCATCTCACAAAGGTATTATTGTTGCTGGCTCACTGGGCTCAGTGCACCTGAGGCACATCAAAGGCACTTTTTAATGCCCGCCTGACCACACAGGTCTCTCTCCCACTGCATTAAATTAAACTCGATGATTAATCTCTGTAGCCCTCAGGGTCCCTTGGTGCACACGGAGAGAGAAAATATATATTTCTATCAAAACACAAGTATAATATACTTTCATTTTATAGCCCTAATTAAAAAAAGGAGCAGCTAATTTTGGCCAAATGCAGCTGCATATAGGTCTCATTAAAACACAAATACCACTGCTCTGTGTGCTCCACGCTCACTTCATGCAGCCTGTTCAGGTAATAGATAAAAGAACAGAAAACTAAAATCCTTTCACAGATTAGATCCAGAGAAGTTTAGAATTTACTTATTGTCTGCTGGCTACAGATTGTTATACCCCTCCCTGTGCAGATGGGCGAAGGCAGGCAGTTGAGGAAATGATTATAAAATGCTGAGTAGGTAGATTTAAGTAAAAATCTACTTAAATCTAGCAAAAGCTGCACAAGCATCTATTCCTGAGTTTGAACTGAAGTGATTAAAGGCCTTAAAAGGTTCTGCCTCATGCAGTCTGTGTTCCAATTTTGGGTTGCTTTGATGACGGAGCATCAACATGGATTTTATCACATCCCTTTTGCTACATTAGCATATTTAATGAAGCCACAACTCTCATGGTTGTGGACAGTGCAGACAAAACATGTTAATATTGATGTGCCATGCTCAAGTTTGGGAAGTCTAACAATCTACTGTTGTGAACTGGGTGTATGCTAGAACTTACCAATGTACAAATATCAACCATTAATAAAAAACCACACACATGTCCTCCTCCAGGGCTGGTTGTGCTAAAGGAATGAGCCAGAGCCAGCTGGCCCATGGCCAGCTACCCAACACTGCCCTTAGACCTTTGGGGGAAGCTGCCTGTGAGCTCCTCAGCTCACTGCAGTCCAGCACTATGTCTCCATTAACTCATTTTAACAATTCAAACTAACTCAGCTAAATGAAACAGGTTAGCAAGAGTTCACCCAAACAGCTTCTGCTGAAGGGGTAGAAACCTCCATCAAAAACCAGGAAATAATGGAAACAGCGGCAGGGCTTGAAGGGTGACTCCCTCTCTCAGTGTGCCCCACCTGCCCTATGACAGACAGACAGGTACTAGTGGAAACTTTTCAAAGACAGAGCAAGCCAAGAATAATGGAGTTTGAAGCTTGAAACTTTTGTTTAGGAAGAAACCAAAATATATTCCAATTGCTCTATGGGATTTAGGCTCAATGCTCTGCTTCACAATAGTGGGATTATTCATGTCTTTAAATTCAATCACGTGCTAAAATGCTTTGCTGAAGACAATCCACGTGATATGATCACCATTTATTCATGCTCAAGATCACCATGGATTCATACTGTTACTACAGAGACAACTTAACTTACTGTTAAGCCTGATGTTTTATTATCAGCCTCCTCCTTATTCTCTCCTGGAGCTTTCTCCATGAAGCATGTCATTCCTCTGCAACACCTCTAACACTCCCAGTGCCATTTGCTCCTTTTTGGAAAAATCCAAGTTCTAATCATTCTAAATTTAAGACCAAAATGAGTTTTAAATAAAAAATGTGGCAGAAAAGGGTACTTATCTAAATGGAATGCTCTCAGACTCATACATTTTAAAACAGTATAAATTTCAAAAGCAGACACTAAATTTTAATTGCAATCTCAGAGAAAGCTTTTGTATTAATTCACTGAGAAAAATTAGCAAAGTGAAAACTGCTTATTGGGGGGTTTTCTTTCTTTTTAGTCATGATATGCCTCATAATTCTATAGACCATGGCAATTTTCAGAGGGAGAAGGATTTATATTGATTAAGGGAGGAGGTGGGGGAGCAGGGCTGTGACTGAAGATGGGCACTCCTTCTCCAAAGACACTCTCCTGTAACACATTAGTGATAGGCCTGTCACAGATAACTCAGGCTCAGGCTTTGGCTCAGATTTCAGGCTGCTCTTTAAGCCACTCTGGCATCGTGGTTTTTACTTTCCATGTCATTTTTCAGTATTGATTTCTACTACTATTAAAGTTCTTGCTTAATAGCAAATGCACGGTAATTTATAATTAATATCCAAAGGTAAAGATAGAGTTACCAGAAAAAAATTCCAGGAAAAAAGAACGGGGTGAGAAGGACAAAGGTCAATTTTCCCTTCAAAAACATAAGTTAGTAAATTCTGCACCAATGAGGATGACACATACAACCTACCCCCATGTGGCACGAAGATGTTCCACAGATCATAGCGACTCGGGATGTAATGGGCTGGTTCTCACATGGAAGGTTGTGTCCTTTCACATCTGCTCCAATTACTCCTATTAAAGTAAAATTAAAATTCTCTGTTAAAGAAGAACAAGCCACCCTGCACCAAACAGACCCTGTCTGCACTCAAATAATTGTTGAGTATCTCACACCACTGCCACAAATTAAGAAAGTCTACTTAGCCAACAAAGCAAATAATTTTATCCATCATATTAAAGTATTTATTTCAGGAATAAGGACCCAAGATGATTTTTTCTAAATGCATGTCTATCATCATGATTTTTAAGTGCTATTTTACCTAGAAAGTGTTATTTTACCTGACATTTATTCTCTTAGGTAGCTCACTGACATGCAGAATAAAAGTGCCCTGCTGTATTGGCAGGCTGCAGATGTGTTTATTTGTTCACAGTTTATCATGAACATCCTGGATGATGTGTTTTGTCAGGGGATGAGCTGGAGAAAGGGGTAACTTGGCAGGAGACTGGAAGGCTGCCAGCTTTGTTGTCTTCACTGCTGCTGCTGTTCTGTCCATGTCAGAACCATCTAAAGGCAGATATTTTCCTCCCCTTTGAGGAACTGAGCTTGGCTCTGAGGAGCACAGAGTCAGCATCACTCAGCCTGCAGCAGAAAATACACCCAGGAGATGCCAGGCAGACCTACAGCTGAGCCTCAAACACATCCCATCCTGCTTGAGTCACTTCAGGGGAGGCTACAGAGGCAATCTGCCCTCTCCTCCTCTTCTCCTAGGCTGCATCCTGGCACCGCCTTGTGCTGCACTCAGCAAAATGCAGCAGCCAACAAGTAACATTTTTACATTACACTTTTCTTTTCTTAAACATTGCTTTTCAGCTGGCAAGCTGGCCACCAGACTGTGCATTTTCATCTGCAAAACTCAATTTGGAGACCAGTATGTCAATACTGATAAAAAAGTCCCCTTCATCTCCCTGTACAAGGATCAGGAAAACATTTGCTGGACATTGTGAAAGATGCTAAGTGCTAGGGCTGGTTCATATCCTACATTTCATTAACACCCTCTTGTTTAGATCACCACTGCAATGCTCTGTTATCAAATCAGTCTGGTGAGGTTTCTCTTACTGGGATCACCATGGCTATCCTGGTATTGCCATGGTTGGAAGTCATCTAAATCATCAGAAAATTAAGGGCTACAATTTTAAAGTCTGAAAAAAATCCATCCTCGTGTCCCTTTAACTAAACTGACTTGTAACTATGAATTTCTAAAGAGAGTTAGGAACAACAAAAAACTAAAAGTAAGGCTTCTACTTCATGTTTTATTTTTTCACTGCTTCAACATAATGAATGCATATTAGGAATTTTGGATAGGGTTGTCTACAAGGCAAATTCCTGTACTAAGCAAGACCGTATTAGAATTTCTTGAGTTAAAAATCCTGTTCACACTTGAGAGGGAAGAAATCTATTAAACTATATAGTCAGCATATGCTGCAAATGTATTTTCATAAACAATACAAAACTGAAAAGATCTTTTTAATTGCTAAGAAAATATGCCTTCTGCAAAACTGGAATTATGGCTCTTTTTGGAACTTTAGTCAGTGGCTTCACCAGTGTTTAGAATTTTGTTAGAATCCTCCTATTTGTGAGTAATTAAAGTCAGCAAATAAGTCTGGAATATTGGCTAAAAGTTATATAATTGCTGTTAGAAGTCACCTTCACCTTTAGCTTAGGTGAAACTTTTCATAGTCCGAGGCAGATTCAGAAGCAGAGGCTGAGAACAAGAAGTCTGTGCACCACACAGAACAGAGGAGAGCTTTTTAGGAAGGCAAGCAGTGCTTAGCAATGTGTACTTCTGGATCTCTTCCACAGTGACATGGTATTTTAGACACTGCACCATAAATCATCTACTTTTGTTCAAACAATGCTGACGCCTTTTGAAAAGGTGCAATGTAAACAGCATTTTTATGAGGCCAGCCCCAAAAGCCTGGCCTGGCATGCTCACAGTTTTATCTGTACATTCTCTGAAATTAGTACAGTAGGTCAAAATGCAAGATATAACTGCTTGGCTCTTAGATCCTCACTTTTCCATAAGAGGTATCAGATGGACTGATCCAGGAGTCCCACATGACCTCCTCAAACATACACACTAAACAATTCCTTACCTTATTGTACTCAAAGCTTTGAAGCCCTCATAAACTTAGCAACCTGCTCAGCCAAACCACACTTCATATCCAGCCAAGAGCAGATCTGAGCTGCATCAAAAGTTATTAACACTGCAAACAAGATGTCCCTCACATCATCCTGGCTTAGCCTGCAGGATATTTTCTTTACAGATATCTGCACTCTTTGACTCTCCTTTTGCTCCTGCTGTCACTTTTGCTATCAAAATATTTTCATTTTTACTATGAAATCTTACACTTTTTGCTGACCTTTCTACTAAGTTTCCACACCACTTCCAATACATTTATTACCCTTCCCAGATTCAAGAATTGTGAGTTCCACTGCAAATGCTCCTCTTATCCCAGACTGCACTGAGCTATGGTGTCTCCCACTATCTCCCCTCTGTAACGCCCCCCTGTCTCCAACAACAACCTGTGTGTTGGTTTTCTCCTCCTGGCAATCGTTCCAGGAGTCTGCTGGTGTTTGTGGTGCCATCTGGGAAAACATATTCAGATTAGCAGACTGTCTTTATCCACTGCAGCCCTTTCCTGAGGGATGCCAGCAGCTGAGTGTTTCTAGTGTCAGAGTTTCTTTTCACGAGTCTGTACCAAGGAACAGACAGTTGCTCTCTATTCTTTTTAAAATTCAATTGATTGAGTTCAGCACATGAAAAAATGGGCAAACTTTTTGTGCTCTGGATCCATAACGATGCCAATTAAATAAGGACCTTCCACTGCCACTTTAACATGCTCCATGACAACCCAGTTTTGCTGCAAGTTCATTCTTTCAGGTCAGATTATTACTCTGTTCTTTTCCAAGAACACAGAATTGCCAAGGCACACAGTTTTAAACACGTTTTTATGCAATTAGGATAGTGACAGATATTTTTAAGCCAGTCACAACACACCTACAAATATGACACTGAAGCTCAGTCTTCCTTTTTGCAGACAGATCTACATCTAATCCTTTCCAGGTAGCAAGAAAAGCAATCTCTCTGACTGCTTTACCTCACCAAAAGCAAAGTAAAGGGATTTAAACACTAAAGAAGTTCCAGGCCACAGTTTCTAGAAGGACAAATGGGATTTTTAAACAGCACAAAACATTTGAAGCAAAACTGGTAGTTTAGCACCTAATCGTATTTCAGTTAGATCTAGTAAAAAATCCTCTGATGAGCAATAGATTTCCATTAAAGAGTACTGTTTCAATAACACTGAAACTTCCTGAGGTAAGACTGTTTTCTAAACTAGCAAACTAAAAAACCCTCAATTTCCTGCTGAGAAAGTTAAAAGTTACACTGAATCTCTTATTGACAGCATTTGGACAAGGCCAAACAGCATAGTAGGAAAATGAACTTGTTTGGCCTCATCAAATGTATTTCAGAAAAGATGAACCAGGGCTGAACATAAGAATATTGTGCTAGAAAATTTTAAAAAGTCAAAGCACCAGACCTTAAAGCTTTGAATCATGAATCACTTCTAAAGGCAATAAGAATCATAACTATGAACAAGCCTCAAACATGAGGCCTCTCCCTCAGAGTGGTTGTTTGAGCTTTATTCTTGCCTATCCCCAAAGTTTTGAGTAACAGAAGCTGCAAACTCTCAGCACACTGGCATTCCAACACCATGGTGCTTCAGTCAGAAGTGGAACTAGCAGAAATTAACAAACAATTTGCAAATCCAGCTGAAAAGACATATAGCAGTGATATATCCTCTTTCTAGAAACAGATTTGCAGTGCTGGTAGTTATTGTGATGATTTGGGGGTGCTTTTAAGAACACCACCAGAGCAAATGGCTGGATAAAAACAGTCTGTGACAGAAATGGCTTTCTGAAATGAATTCAACACTGCCTGTCTCCAAGAGCAGTGAATCCATGAGTGAGTACCTAGTCCTCCAGCATGTGCATCAATGAGAGATGCTGCCACTGCAATCCCTTCGGGGAGCCCGAGCTCTTCCGCAGCGCCCGCTGTCAGACCTTTCCCAACAGCCTCTCCAGGAGACAGGACGTGGTTTCCTGGGCAGACACAAGACAAACCAAACACCTGTCAATTTACTAAACAGAAAAACAAACGTGTGTGTTATTGCTGGAGCTCCCTCCCTCCCCCTCCAGTGAAGCCTCGGATCTACAAAACAAAGAAGTGCATCACAGAGCTCTGTGTGATGGAGCATCTTTCATTATCTGGCTGCAGATTAAAAACAACTGTGCCAGATCAGGCCATCCCATGGCAATTTAGGAGTTCAAAAGCATTCAATATCCTATCTAGCCACAGAGAAAGATTGCACCACAAGCAATTAAATTCTGCTTGGCATGTCTCCAGGAGATGTGAAATGCAGAAATCCCAGGTTCTTGTGGAAGGTGCTGCCTGCAGGCATTCTCTGGGCATGGAAGGAGATTCAGCTCAGTCTGTGCTCACAAATGAACACTGCACCTGTTGCACAAGGAATGCACAAGGAACTGGCCAATTTTTTCTTTCCATTTCCATCCTTTCCAGCAGTTCTGCTAGGAATAAGGTGGCTATAGCAACAGAAACTCTGAAAAAGAAACTGGCTTAAACAGCAAATTCCTCCAGTTGCAGCTGTATTCCCTCACAGACTTAAATAATCCCTTTCTGAGCCTTCTCTGGCCTGTGCAGTTTGAAGAAGACAAGAACACAGCCCTGCCCTCCGTGCCCTGTCACAGGGAGCCCAGGGGCAGGTCCTGCCATAACACACCCCCTATTTTGTCTGAGCTTAGAGGAACAAATCTAGATTCTTTCAAGTACCAGAATTTAGGGACACCCCTGAGAGCCTCCTCTCAGCCCCCCAGAGCTGGAGCAGTGAGACTGAGCTCCTGGGACTGCACACACTTCCATATTTATGCAAAGGTTTGGGGGTGAGAGGCAGAAAGCACAGTGGGAGATCCCTCAGACCTCCCTGCCAATGCCAGAGCTTTCAGTACCTACCTGGAGTGTTTACTAAATTCAACAAATCTAGGCAGAGTTGGCAAAATTCCTCTTTAAAATAAAACAAGACTATCTTCACAGTCAATTTTATTGAGAATGTTACACCTGAAGCATGTTCTGGTATGTAGAAAGGACATAAAACATCCTCCACAACAGACACTAATCAAAAGGAATAGCATTTCATCAAATATCAGGAATACACTAACTCCCACAAACATAAACTTATAGAAATGCAGTTATACAACCTTAATTTTTGATAAAAAAGTCATTATATTAAATTCACAGGTCTTCAATTTTAGATATTAATTAGATCTTTGCTGTACATTATGTTGGTTCTTCATTTTTTAAAGCTACATTCTCCCTCTGCCCACTTCCAGATGGATGCAGTGTATGGAGCATTTTGGGATCAGCACACACAACTTCACAGTTGCTCATTTCTCCAAGAGTTTCTGTTCTATTGACAGCCACACCTCACTGCCCCTGAAATTCCAGGCTGAACCTCACACTGGAAATTTAAAACAAGTCTGCGCAGCCAAGACTGTTGCACTTGACAGTGGGTTCATATTCAATATTGGGGGCAGTAAGCAAACCTCATTATTAAGCTTTATACAGAAGGACATGAGGACATTAGGTCACCTCCTCACAGGAAAAAAAAAAATCTGTGTTTTATTACTTTTGCATTTTACTAGTTACTTACTGTAAAGTCAAAACACTGTCCTGGCCTTTCCAAGAGATGCATCTTTTGCATTTTCCCCCAATATACTGGAGTAAAGGATGTTCCTCTTTAAGAGATTTTTCTAGTAACATTTCAGGCTTTTTAAAGACATTGGAGCAAAATACCAAAGCTGTCTGCTTCTCCTGACATTCAAAGACCCTGCAGGTGGAAGGAAGTTCAAAAGAGTTCATGCAGCTAAACCCACATCTTCTTCTTCAGAATCAATTGCCTGACCTGAAAGCAAAACCATGGTGTATATACAGCATGAGATTAAATTAATCTGAAATAAAACCTCTTTCCAGGCATGCCATCCCATGGTTGGCTAGTTTATATCAGTCATACCAGTCAAACACTTGAGTGTGTAATTATTATGTAGTTATACTCCATTTTAGAGATCAGGGCTATTATCAGACAAAATCTTTTCCTACCAGGTTCTCAATTACTGCATTTCTAGTTAATAAGCACTAAGGGAACAATCTTAGAGATAAAGATAATCCTCTCCTCTACAGCAGCACAAGAAAATGACCTTATAATTCCTTTGGTACTGGTTATTTATCAGAATGACCAGCAGCAATGGGCATAAAATGTGTGTGAGGACAGGCAGGGATGGAGCTCTTGTCATTTGGAGAGGCAGCATAATCATCTTGTATTTTAAATAAAATAATTAACAGTAGTCTGCCCCATATGCTTTAGAAGTCAAAGTCTGCCTGAACAAATATTCAGTGACTGAAAGCACTTCCCCACAGCTGGGAAGGGAGAGCAGTCAGAAGTTACCCATGGCAGGCATTGCAAGGGGAGCTCTGGGTCACCCAGCAGCCAGGGAGTGCAGGACAGACAAACTGAGTGCACAGGGAGAGGGTTCTCACTCTGCCCCTCTCCTTCACCCCCACAGCTCTACAGAGCAAGGAAAGCTCTGCCAGGCCCATAGGAAATGTTCCCAAGGAGTTCTGTGGAAAGAAGGAGCAGGCTCTGCTGGGGCACTCCTTCTGTCATCAGGAATTTGCCTCCCCACCTATACAAGAGTAAGTCAGTGTGGAATGGACACTCTGAGCCTTCACTTGACCACATGGGCACAGGCCTGGGAAGGAAATTATTCTCACAGTTTAATCTTCACCAAAAAGCTAGAAAACTCAGCTAAGCATCAGCATGCTGAGAATCTGTAAGTGTAAAGCTATTAAATGATAAAATAAGGAAACACAAACACCAACCAGTAAGGAGACACAATTAAAAGTGAAGTTTTTGATACAGACTGTATTCCAGTACTAGACTGGGAGGGAGCAGATTCTCACTTGAGCAGAACACAGCAGCTTTAGAAGCCCAGGAGCAGCTACTCTGAGCATAAAGATATTCTACAGCTACACCCCAGCAATTCAGCAGCAGGTGCTGCCACCCTTAAATCCGACCTGCCAGGGGCAAAGAACTTTGGGAGGGGAGGCAGGGAGGGAGGGAGGCAGGGAGAGCTGCCTGCACACAGGCACACAGTGAGAGCAGGACAGGAGCTGCATAAAGGAGGCACTGAAAGGCCTGAGACTCCTCAAGGCTCCTGCCAAAGTAAATGTATCGAGTCTTTTGTTGACAGTAGTCTCCTGTGCAAGTCATTTACCTTTGCTATAATGACTTCCAAAATTAGAGCTAACCAAACAAACCCATAATGGCTGAAGCTGGAGGACTTTCTGTTTCACATTGGTGCAGCTGTTTCACTAATGCAGTGCCTTAATCCACAACCTTTCATTTGGGACGAGACAGGCTATTTCCAGCTATTTTTTCCCCTATAAAGCAGCCAGTTTACAAAAGGAAAAAACTGTCTGAATCTCTTCCTTCTCTTTTATCCTCTTCGAAGACCGATGTTAGAGTTTGCTGTGATCAAACTTTGTTTAAAGAATTTATGTGCTACCAAAGACCCTCAACCTTTTTAGGGGCTTCCCACAGGAACCAGCTATTTACCAGCCACAACACACGAGGCAGATAATGCATCTTCAGTCAACTTGATCCAAATTCACTATATTGGCTCACTAATATTTAACAGAATGGGGTACATCAGGATGTAGCCCCTTTTCAAACAAAAGCTGAGAGCAGCCGGGGTGCAGCTGACTCCAGCACAGCTTTTCATCTATCTTGTAGAAAAGGGCTGCACTTTGTATATTTAACTGCATAAGGGCATAAAAATATGAAAGGAAGAAAAATTCAAAGGAGATGTCTCTTCACTGAGACCCAAACAAACCTGAATTTGGACATAACAATCCCTTGCCGAAATCCCAGCAGCCTCAGAAAGAAACACAACCCAAGGGTACATCCCGTCCCCATTTCACAGCCCCACCCATACTGAACAATTAAACTGCTTTCTGATTTAAAGGACAACACAGAAAACAGATATCCTGTTAAATAAGTGATAGAGAACATGCACTGAAGAAGTTATCTCATTAAACAAAACAGAGCTGAATAGGCATCAAAGGAAACAGGACCTTAGTAAAAAAAAAAAACACTGCCCATCCAAATGTAATAAGAAACATAAGAATTTTCCCCCTTCATGTTCATTACAAAGCATGCATCCACTTTTTGTGTTCCATAATAATTCTCACAATGCCAAAATCTGGGATGCACAAGGAATCTCAATAAATAATATACATTGTCCCAACCCTATCTCACACACTATACATTATCAAATATCCCTCTAAATTACAGACAATACTCACATTTAAATGAGATGTGTATGGCTGATTTTTTTTACAATTTTTACCCCAGCTGAGTAGCCAAAATAGCACTAAGATCAGAAGGAAGCAGAATAATGATGCTGACTGTGAAGTTATACTATTTTTTTCTTAGGACTGAATGCATGGTGGTTAAAAGATATTAAAAACAGTGAGATTTGGGGCTTTTTTAACCTCCAAATAACCTCTATAAAACTTCCTTGTCAGCTGTTAAAGACTTCAGAATTTTCATTGAGGAAAACCAAAACAAATTGTGATATTATACGCCAGCTTATTTAAAAGTGAGGAAAATGGTTAAACAAAATCACTTTGGCTTCCTTTGGTTCAAAATTCATCTCTGTCTACACGAGCTGCCACAGTAGCTCGAGGCAAATCTAATTTGGGGCCTTTCCATCCCACCCTCCCAGAGAGCCTTTGGCTGAACTACATCTCCACTACCTAATGTGTAAATACTTCAGGCAGATGTATTAGGCTGCTAAACTCTGGCAAAATCAAATCAGGCACATCCTGGTTCATTAAGCTGAGCACAAATTGGTCAGTAAAGCAGAGGTGCCTACTTCAACAGAGAGTGCTTGGCTTGTTTGGCTTAAGGAATGAGACCTACTCCATGTATAAATTAGAAGCTTTCCTGGGGGAAGGTCAAAAGGAAAAAGAAATTCTGCATCATTGGATCAACAGGCACGTTATGATGGCTGGAACGGAGTTTTCTTTGCTAGACTGCAGTGAGACAGTGCAGAATGAATGTGTCCTGCCATGTGTGGTTCACTGCTCACTGCTGAACTGCATCTGGCTATAAAACACAAAGATCTGATGTCTTACTAAAGGTATAGAAGGCAGTAACTTGATGTCTTACTAAGTTAGAGGGAATGCATTTATACCCAAACTCAGCTACCTGAGCTTAAGTTTTTGCTTGCAACCAGTAATTCCATTAGGTTGGTAATTGACATTTCTGTCTGTCTTTAAGCACAATATTCTTCAGAGTCTCTACAGATACAAAAATCCATGCAGATGGCAGGACTATTGCTCTACTTTCAGAGTTGCTCTGCTCTGGTACAGTGCATTGCTGTAAAGGCAATTTAGCTTGTATTAATCATGGATTATTACTTAGCTTGTATTAATAATGGATTATTACTTAACAGATTTTTTTTTTTACTGGATGTTTTTAACAACTCACATGATAGCAACTCCTCTTAGAGTAAATAATTATCCCTTTTTCTGAAATAAATGCCAGACCAAAAATAATCTCATCAGTCACTGAAAAGAGACTTTTAAATCTTTCAGCCGAACTTATTCCCCATGACTTTCACACAGTATCCATTTAGTATCCATACTGAAAAGATACTGATGCACTGTAAACTAAAGGAGTTCAGAAATGAGCCAGGAGAACAATTGCAAGGATTGAGAAGTATGACAGTTCACCCAAGAGTTTTGGGGGGAACCTCAGTGTTTTCCTTGATCACAGGAAATTTGAGCCTGCGCAGGTCAAGCGTGGCCCTATGGTCTGCCAGGCAGGAGTAGGAAGTTAAATCAGATGAAAAATCAAGTGCTCTTTAATTAATTCATTAATTTTGAGACATGACAGCAACTAACAATCAACAACCTTTCAGTCTGAAGTGGGCTCTCCATCACAGGAAATTATAAAATCAAGATTGGTTCTAAGATACACTTTAAACTACTTAAACATTAATTTTAAGGAGTCCAACAGCCTCTGACTTGGAGGAAGTTAGCAAATTGTTTGAAATAGCCCTTCTGATTTTGTGAATCCTGACTCATAAAGCAGACAGCACTGTTTTAAAAGTTATCTCAGCAGGAGGCTGAAGCCTAAAAATAAAAAAGAAGATGAATAACAAATCGAGACCAGGGAGAGGAAGAGTCAGGTAAAAAGAAGGAATGACCAGAACTATTCTGAGAAATGTTGCTTTTTTATTTTCTATTTTTTAGAACAGTATGAAAGATAAGGAAGGAGGATAATATCTCAGAAATTTAAATATTGAACAATTACAATAGGCCCAAGTCTACTCAAAGCTTCTATGAAATTTAAAACCAGAAATTCAATGAAAAAGCTCCTAGCTTTCATACTCAAAAGTTCTCAAGTCCTCAGTGTTGCCAGAGTAGAAGCAAGTATGATTCCCCAGGCAGGCAGAGTCTGGGACCAAAACTCTATGAGTGGACAGTGGAATATTTCTTTATTACTATTTTTTAAAAGACCTAAACTTTTACAAACTTTGAGCTATGAGGGATGGAGGGACAGCACACAGCACTCCTCACTTCTTAGAGCAGAGAGGAGAAGTGGAAAGGAGCCACCTGCCAGCAGGACTCAAGCTGATGATACACAGGGTGAATGCTGGGTCCTTTCCTGGTGGAAAAGGAATGGAAAATGTCACCCAGGAAACATCCTGAGCTCAGCTCAGCCTGTTCAAGAACAGTTATTGGAAAGAGGAAGAGTATCCCAGACTAGACAGCAAGGAGAAGGCTTGGAGGTGGAGGGGGAAGATTTTATCCATAAATTTATCAATATCTAATGGGTGGGAGTAGAAATCAGGGAGAAAGACCCTTCTCAGTGCCCCCCAGTGACACTACAAGTGTGACAAGCACAAATTGAAATACAGCAAATTACATTTAAACCAAACAAAAAAAAATTTATTGGGGAGGAGTGGTCAGGACAATGGAACAGGTTGCAGATTTCAGAACCTCCACCTTTGGAAATACTTAAAACTCAACAGACACAGCCCTGAAAAACCTTCTGTAGGTGACCCTGCTCTGATCATTTCAAGATGGCCCTTATAATCCCAATGATTTGTGTGATTCAGTGATCTCAAGATGGAAAAAGTATAAAATAAAACAGAAATCACAGGAGTGTGGAGCTTTTCTAAGGAAAAGCCCAACTTCTTCCTGCTGAATCATCTATTATGAAATAATGCCTCGAGCTCTCAGGAAGGAGACACCCAAAAACCTCTTTGCACTGTGCCAGTTTCAGCTCCTTTGCAGTTGCTACAGCTCTTGGACAGACTGAAATGACAGGAAGCCAGAAAAATGTTAGCATATTTGGAACACTATTCACTTGTAAATTCCATGGATTTTGACAGCATGGAAGTGTAAATATCCTCTGATTCATCCTTTTAATTTTGTTTGAAATTGCAGCGTGTTGTAATTTATTTGGGATAGCAAAAGACCAGGGAAAGAAAGATACAGGCATCCCATACCAGAGAATCCCTTTACTTATTATTCTCTACCATTTGCAAAGCACAGTGTTTAAAGCTTATTGCTTCAATCCAGCTTTATGAAGAACTGGCAGCTACAAGCTGATCTGAAAAAAAAAAAAAAATAAAAATCATCATCCCTTTCTCTCAGCTTTCAAGGAAATCCTTCATGTGCTCCAGAGCATCTGGCATCAAAGGCCTTGGAAGAGACAGGGAAAACTGGCAGAACAAATGGATTGACCATTCCCTCCACAGCTGCTGTGGCAGTGAGTTCAGATTGACCAAATTCTCCCACCCTTCACTGAATCTCCCATTTTCAGCCTAAATGTAAATAAAGAGAACACCCAAGTATTAGAGCTAACTACTGACAAAACAGAGAATCTAAGCACACTCTATTTCAAGTGTAAAAAGTGAGATATTCTATGCCATTATTAGCTTTGTCTATGGAAGAATTCAGTGGCACATGCAGGAATGTAACTATTGATATTAAAAAAAGTTTTCTGTGCTATCAAGTTATTAATAAGCAGTTCAAATGAAAGAGCATTAGAAAATAACATCCAGTCTTCCAATTATACAGATCCATCTTTTCAGAACATTAAAAAATGGCATATGTAAGCACTCAGGCCCATAAAAACATCAAGCCTGCAGTCCCCAAAGTCCTGAAATTAAGGAGAGTTAAAAATGGGGTTGTAAAGTGTTGGGGCTGTACATTAAAGCACAGGCAGAGTGTTGGAATAAGAAGGGTGATAAACTGGTAAACTGATGGAGGGGAGTTAAGGCTGCTAACCAGAAATGCACATTAGAGACAAGTCAAATCCTTCTTAATTGAAAACATAGTGCAAAAATTAAAATAAAAACAACAACAATAAAAAAAACGAAAACCAACAAAACACAAAACAAACAAATCAAAACAAACAAACAAAAAGCAGAAATTCTACTGTAGGAAGAAAGGGACAATTTGTGGAAAATGGAAAACATTCTTCTTGAAGGTGGTGAAGAATGATGAGTGGGAAAAAGACCCAGAATGGGATTTAAGTAAAGAGATGTATAAGGAGCACAGGCTGTTATTCCTTGTGCCACCATCACCCCCAAGATCAAAAATTAAAGATTTTTTCCAGTTGTACACTAAAGCAAATTAAGCAAAACTTCAGCTACTTAATTGGCATCAGTTTGCTGCTCCTGCACAGATGAAAGAAGGTGACAAACAGCCCTTTACAAAAGCAACAAAACCTATAAGATCAGTAGAACCTATCCTGCAGTACCCACAATGCTCTCTCACACAAAGTCACCATCTACAACCCAAAAAAGACCTGGTATGAAATATTACCATTCAATAAAAAAATCATTATTTGGTCCCTTAAGTAGGCCCTGAAGTAGAAGGCTGTGGTGAAAATTTATCAGGCATTTTTCTCCAAATGGAATGTATGCTCCAGTACCCTAGGAGCTCTATAGTACATGAAATTTTAACAGAATTGTTAATGTCTTTCTAGGTTTTAGAATACCACAAAGAGATACTCATCATGTGCTTTTACCACAGCAGATAAATGCTAATGCCTCTAGTACACAACACTTTCACAGTGGTTTGAATACAAGTCATCTTCCACTGTCTTGGTGAGCAAATTAATGGCATCAATAAATTTTTCAGTATCTCCAGATAAAGACTCTTTACCTTCACAAGCCTGATCAGTAAATTCCTGATGTACAGAAGGGATCACAAACAACTTGTTATGTGGATTCCCTGAAAGGTTAGTCTGCTGTGAGAAACAGAAAATGTCAAAGGCCTGGGAGTTTTCAGATGTGAACCCACGCCCTGATATGGGAAAGGTTTGTGAAAGATCCTAAAGGTCAGATGTGAGGGTCACCCTTATCAACAAGGTCATATGTTAAGTTAAACTGAAACCAAGAGGAGTTTACTCCCTGGAACCACAGCACTCTGATTACAGTAAATGTATTTTTAAAGGGCAAGGAGCTTTAAAAGTGATGCTTAAAAGCGTATTTACCAGAATAAAGAAATATGTACCTTAAAGAAGTTGTTCTTGGGTAATTTCCATAAGAATTTCCAGTGGCTTGAAAGTTAAAGATACTTACAAATGGAAAAAAAATCTATTTGTAGCTATTCATCTTTGGTTCCCTCTGATTGGAAATAATAATGATTTCAGTAAAGATTGGAAAATAAAAACCAACAAAACAAACATAGCTTTTCTGCATATTTTAAACTGGTAAACTTTGTATTTACTTTTGTTACAGTCAGAAATTTTTTCTAATTTTATCTTGTGACATTTTGCTTTGCTTAAAAGAAATGACAATTCAGAGCCTTGTTATCTTTTAGAAGAGCTACATGAGAAAAAGGCCATTATCTCTCTTTACAAGGGGAACGTGCAGGCACTAAAATACACCCTTGCCTTTGAGCTAAACAAACCTTGAGCAGACAGACACGGGCTTAGAGCAGCTTGAGAACAGAAGAGGCAATTCCACCAGAATTACTTCAGCCCTGTCAGGTTTTTGGTTTTGTTTTCATTTTAGGAGGAGGTTTTGAGCATGTACAACCTCCCTTCACCCTCCTCCTACCTAGGTTATCTGACAAGTTTGAGCTCCTTTATCTGCAGGGCAGCTCAGTGCCCTGCTTCCCATCCTTCCCTATCAGCTGTGGCAGCTCTGATGCTCCTCCTGGAGGCACACACTGTCCAGAAAGCCTTCCCTTGGGATAATGGGATGCATTTCCAGCAGCTGAGGCTGTCCCCCTGTGAGCAGCACTGCTGCAAAACAGCTTGAGCTGAGTTGGTGCAAGGTGGGATGCTGTGGGGGCAGGGATGGTGCCTCACCACCAGTGCTGACACCGTGGGATGTGTGGGAAGGAATCTCCACTCCCCAGGACCATTCCTGCTGCAGTTTGCTCAGGGGCTGAGTATCACCTTCCTGGTAGGTGCATCTACCTGGATTCATCCATCCTGATAAATCTGAGGGAAGCTGAGTTGATTCAGAGTGCTCCTCTCAAATCCAACACCACTGAACACACTAAAACAAGCAAAGCCCCAGCTCTCATTGGAACACCATTCATATTCCCATTCCCCACACCCAGGGACACTGGTAAGATCTCAGGGTGGCAGAAAGCAAAGCACTTCCCTGGGACACACCACCAGGAGCAGCTCCTGGGCAGGGTGAAGTGCTTTGCTTTGCCTCCTTCTGAAGCTACACCCTTCCAAGAGACTCCAAGGAGGACAGGGCAGGAGAGAAACCCAAAGGAATGGAGTGGCACCTGCCTGGGCTCCACACTGGTGCAGCAAGCTCCTCATTCCCTCTGCACAGACACAGGGATGAAGGACACTCTGCTGCTTTCTGTGATGTTATCACACTGCTAATGATAACAAAAGCAACACCTTCCCTTTTAAAAAAGGCAGGGTTAGACAAATGGTCAGGGAAATAAGCTCATATTCTCCCTAGGGCCAGGTTTCAGTATTATTATGCAAATAGAAATTGTCTTATGCTGTGGATTCACCTGAGGGAATCGGCCCCAGAATCTGAAAACCAAAGGATTTCACAATGTGAGCACAAGCTGCAAGTTCTGCCCTAAGGTTTGGTGCAGTTTTGGAGGTCAGGCTGTGCTTCTCCAACTTGAGTCAAGACCCTCTCAGGGATTCTATGGTTCCTTTCTTTAAAAACTTCCACAGTCTTTCATGGAAATAGACACTTCCACCAGTAACTCACAAGAAACACTTTTGCCTTGCAAGAAGCACATCACCAGAAGATAACTTACTGATTTATTTTGTAAACGTTGTGTTTTAACTAACATGGAAGCCTGATACTGGGAATTGATGGTTTCTCTTTTAATGAATGTTGAGCCATATATAGGCCAGTGTTATGAGGCTCCCATCACAACAAAAGGCCCCTTTTATTAATGGCTACTTTATCATTTAAAACATGCATGTTGTTACTTAAAATGGCAAATTGCTTTGCACCGTCCTTGAAGTGCATTGCATAAATATTGTATTCAAGCCCTTAGCTTGCACTTCATAAATAATTTATTTTTAAAATACCCTTCCATGAGACCACCAGCTGGCAAGATGTTCAATTTTCTGGTAAAAACATGTATTTATTGCAAGTCTTATTTTAACTTGTTGAAGATTTGCTAAAAGCCACAAGTGACAGATGTTGTAAGAACTGTATTCAACCCAAAACCTCAGGAAGTTGAAAGCCTCATTCTCCTGCTAGGTTTTGTACCTCTGCATAAGCAGTTTCCTTTGCAGGAGAAAAGCTGAAATCTATTCAAGGAAGCTTTCAAGTACCATTTTCTGACAACCCAAAAATGACTGATAGCAGATTATGTGATGATCAGAAAGGTTTATAGATTTCATTACACTTCTTTTCACTACAATCCTTCCTCCACCATTTCCATTTCATGTTGCTGCATTTAAGCTGCTGTACAAACTTGTTCAAAGTGCTTGACATTAAAAAAAAAAATCAAAGGAAATTTCAGATAATTAACTTTGATGAATGAGTGTATTTTAATTCATGTCTGGTAATATTCTTGTTAATGACATGTCTGCTTAGGACATCCATTAAAAGTCCATTACGTTAACAGGGAAAGTCTAATAAAGTTATCCTGGAAATTTTCTGGTATATTAACGTTATGGACTTTTAATGAATATCTGCTGTAGGAACTGCTATTAGCAAGGCTACTATTCTAATTAAACTTGGGCTCTGAGAGTGAAAAAAATGTATAAAGATAACAACAAGCAGAAGTAGCACTTCTTTTGAAAATGACTATAAGGGAGATGGGTACAGGTCACAAATCAGACTATCAGTAAGAGCTAAAAAATTACTATATTGTAGCTTTTTTTGTAGCCTGCTATCCAATATACCCATATAGAGTGTGTCCTTCATGTCATCAGTTGCTGGGGCTCCTTTTTACTCCTCTATTGTTGAGACTGAGCAGAACAAAAAGGCCTTCCAGGGCAGGAGATAAAAATTTAAACATAGTTTCTCACAACAATGCCAAATAAAAAAATGCACTTAGGGAAATCTGTTCCCTATGGGCATCTCAGCAACCCATTTGAAGCTGCTGACATTCACCATAATACAGCAAAATACCTTTTTATATGTATATATCTTTTATTCATATAATCTGAGAATGGGCTGGGAGGGACCGTAAAGCTCATCTCATTCCATCCCTTTGCCATGGGCAGGGACACCTTCCACTAGACCAGGCTGCTCAAAGCTCCATCTTGATATATTTACATTTTTTATAAATATATATATACACATAAAGTTTCTATTAATATTAATAAATATGTATATTTGTATTGATAAAATATGAATATTAATATATTTATTAATATGACTCTGCATATATTTACTAATATTAATATGTATAATTATTATTAATATTTTTATGTAAATGTCTTAATATGAATATATATATGTATATTAAAACCCAACCCTGATATACCTATTTTTTCATACTTATCCTTCACCAAATCTTCCAAACCAATCATTTTCCAGAAACTGTCATCCCAACCTCTATCTGATGTGTATGTCCACTTGCACACTACTGTACAGAGAGACCTAAAAAAGAGACAATATAAGCACAAAGTCAGGCAAATGAAGATGTTTGGGTTTAAACTTGTGACTAGAAACAATTTCCTGCAAAAGAATCTCTTCTCCACTGGTCAGAAACCCCAGCAGAATGCTCACAAAAAAAAAAAAAAAAAAAAAAAAAAAACTGGTTACTGTTTGGAGTGCACGTCTTGAGGACCTTAAAAGGACCTTGTGTTTAAGATTCTTCTCTGCTGAAACAACTCCTGGTCTGGCCACTTCACTGCATAAATCAGTCAAATAACAGGCTGTGCATGTGCCTGGGGGAGAGCAGGGCTGGAGCACAGCAGCTCAGAGTGCTGCTCTTCCAGCCTAAATGGCTGCTTTGCACAGTCTGTCCTTAGGAAAACTTTGTGTTACTTCCCTCACAACTGAACTGCAATTCCCAGGAAATCTGGATGATGGGGACAGATGCTCAAGTCTGATTTCTGAGAAGCTGATGTAAACTCTGCTGTGCCAGGACAGCAGCAAGGGGCACAGGCAGGAGCAGAAGGACACAGAGGACAAGAACTCTCACAGCAAAGTCTGTCCTAACACACGGAATGGTTTTTATTAATATCCCCAAATATATTCCTCCCTAAAGTACGAACAATACTCCTGATGGTTTAAAATAACATAGGCTGTTTTCTATCTGAACACTAAGAATCATCTCCAAAGATCAGTACTAAACTGTGCTTGAAAAGTCAGTCAACTAAAAGGTATTAAAAATGCTAAATATCACTGAAAACTGCAGCTCTGCAGTCCTGGGAATACCACAGTACCAGCAAGTGCAACACAGCTCAGATGCATCTCAGGGAAGCACAACATCATAACTGTTCTCAAAGAGAAATCCTGCTCAGAGGTGGATTTTCTTTGATGTTTTACAAGACAGCTTATTTGTGACTCATGTTTAGCCAAGGTGAGCTTACACAGACATATTCTCTTCATTAGGATGGTACAATTTGAACATGTATCTTCAAAGCAAATTCACTTTGACTGAAGCACCTGAGTTTTTCTTGCAGTTTTGCATAAGTAAAAGCCAAATAAAATTTCTCTCTTCAAAATTATTTTTTGGAATAAAAGGAAATCTTCCTTTCATCCAAGAATACTACCCAGGGACTAAAATATGAATCACAGAATGGGTTGGGCTTGGAAGGGACCTTAACACTCATCTTGTTCCAACCCCCTAACATGGGCAGGGACACCTTCCACTAGCCCAGGTTGCTCCAAGACCCATCCAACATGGCCTTGAGCAGAAAAAGAGAAGCTATTTTTATTTCCTATCTGCAAATAAAAGTTAGAGCTTATAGCTACTGATACTGCAGACAGAGAAAAGCCAAAGAACAACAGGAAGAGTCTTTCCACACAGCTGGAAAACTATCTGGGATATCTATTTTATGTTTAAGGGAGTTACAACAAGAAGCAACATCCTCTTATGTGACACTGAGCAGAAGATGGGATGGTTTCATAGACTCTCTAAACTCCCACTTTCTCATCTGGGACTGAAATGTGTTTTTTAAATGCCTTATGTTTCTTTCCATGCTGTTGTACTGGAGTTTTTACAACCAGAGGACAAGTGATGGCCATTCACATCCCATTGGTTGTAAAGGTGTGCTGGTTGCTCTTTGTTGCAAAGAGAATAATTAACATGACATATGACATATTTTGGGGGGGAAAAAAGACATTAGTTAACTATTTATATCCCTATAAATAAATGCAGTCAATAAATGCAGAGATTATTTCAGGACGACTCTTAAAACATCTCTGACACCCCCACCCCCTTTTTTTTCTTCCTAATAGTTTAAGAATAGACCACACAATCTCAACTCAGTGTCTGGTTTGAAAACAAAAAAGCACATGACCTGTAACTACAGCAATGACAATGTTGATATAAGGAATTCCAATTTCCAAGGATTTAAAAGCCAGACACAGAAATCTAATTAGGACCTTTGACAAAAATTGGGTGAATAAATAAATTCTAGGCTGAAGAAAATACTGGGAAAAAATAAACATTTTCCCCAAATTGGTTCAAACCTCTCGTTAAAAGGAAAAATAAAGACAGGGTATTTGAAATAAAAAGCACTTCATCAGTTTAGGAAAAATTTAGACATAAAGAGCGAAAAACAATGCATCAAGTTTTCCCAAATATGGCAAATACCAAATCATAACAAATTATCATCAAAAGTGAATATGTCTTTTTCTAATTAGGTTGAAGCTCTGAACTAATGCCACACCCTGAGAAAGGCTCCAAGGAACATGTTCTAACCAGGGGCCTGCTGTCCCACACAGCTCCCTCTGTGGAACACCACAGCACACACACAGCCCCATGGAATCACTGGGGATGGGGACAGATCCCCTCCTGCCAATCCACAGAATTCCAGCAGATCCCAGCTCTCTGGCAGGATATGGCTGCACTGAACACATCCTGGAGATGCATAAATGCAAAGTGCTCACAGAGCAAGGATAAACAGAGGAGTTCTGGTTGAATTTTTAACATAGTATGGAAAATGAAGTGGGAAAGACAACTCTTCCCAAATAAAGTGGCTGGCAGATCCTTAAGTGGAAGGTTCTGGTATGAAAACCAATCTCAGATCTGAGTTAAACACTAACACATTATGTTGGCAGGTTTTTATTTTCATGGCCACAGCAAGAAACTCAAAATGCTTGTTTTAAACACAGTCTGAGCATTTACACTGCTCTGAGATTCAATCTCTTTCTTCCACTCTTGCTGCCACTCAAAAAGTAGGTGTTTAATGGAACAATATGGCTTCATACAAACCCCTAATATCAAAGAGAAAGTGTCATACTGCAGAAAGACATTCTGCTCTCAGAGATAGCAGTCCAAATGAAAGGGTTTCTTTGTGATGGCCATGATGGATTAACATCACCACATGCTCAAAAGCACCTGGATGGGTTGAACTTAAAGCCCTGCCCCTCACCTGATGAGGTGCTGAGTCTGTATGTCCTAGAGAGCTCTGTACACATGCAGAGAGAACAGCTCATTCATGGCTTGTCACTGCTGAAGCCAATGGTATAGATGCAAATAATACATATTTATTTATATATTTATATACATTAACTTCATAGGAAATCACTCAGAAATTCTCCCCCAGAGAATCACCCTATAAAGGGGGTAGCACAACTCCTAACTTGGGAAAACTCTAACCAGAAAGACACTGGGAAAGAACCACCTGAGGAACCAAATCAGTACACCTACAAAGAAAGCCTCAACCACGAGAAAATTTTATATTTCACAGAACTCCTAAGTTTGATGAGATGAGGGGCAGATATGAAACAGAAACAGTACTGATATCTGCTGTGGTATATTCAATGTTTCCTATTTGGCAGCATTGCCTCAATTATTTGGTCATAAACACCAGACTTGTGCTGGCTGAAGCTGGATGAACCAGATGGGTTGAAGCAAAAGCTCCTCTTACTTTACTCCCAGGATCAGCTGGGTTCAAAGGGGCAGAGAAGAGGCAATCCCAGAGGGAAGAGCCCTCTCCTGACTGCCTGATCCACCACAGGATTTGAGGAGCCATACATGGAACCCCTCAGTAGCACAAGCCATATGTAGCCAGTCTGAAATACCATGAGTTTGGAGACACTTTTCTTCAAGCATATTCCCAGCACAAAGAAATGAAGGATTTCCTTTCTCTGTTCAGAACAAAAAGTTTTGCTTAGAATATTCCTACTGAAAAAAAACCCCAACCGTCGTGCATGGAAAATTTTTATTTTATTCAAACCAGATTTTTCACAGGAAAATTATTATGTTTAGAGTTTCCCATGAGTTTCTTGCTGAGGACTAACTGGATATGCTGAAGTCCTGCATAACCAGAATCTCAGCAGTCTTAAAAACACAGAGAGTCTGTGAACACACTTGAAATTCCCAAAATGCTGTCTGGAAGCAACTAACCTGCAAAAGGGTCTGGGCCAACTGGACTTGTGATCGCTCAAGTGATCAAAATTTGTTTCTGTATGACTCTTCCCACATTATCTGCCCATTCTGAGTGTTTTCTCTCACTCTGTTGTACTTCATGGAGAGAAGGCAATCAGATGCATTCACTGAAAATGGGAATTCCTGCATGCTCTAAGTTATCAGCATAAAAATGTATCCAAAAGATAAAAGTCACAAAAAACTTCTCCACACCTACTTAGGAGTCAGCAGAGCTTCACACTTTGTTGCCACATCTCCCACACTCCAAAAGGGATAAAGCCAGCACAGATATGATTCCCAAATCTGCAGAGAACCTGCCCTGCCCGGGACAGTACCTGCTATGAAAATAATCCTGGGAGCTACTCCTTAACTGCAGGTGTCTTGCAGAAGTCATCCCTATTTTAAGTATAGGTTGATAGGTAAGTCCTATCAACTAAAAGTTACTAAAAAAACCCAGTTTTTTTCCTGAAAAGTGACCCCACATAAGGTATTTCTACATGACCTTCCATTTCAGAGGGCTGGTACAAGATTAGTTAGCCTGGAAAATGAGTCAGCCACCAGTTTGAAAGGCAGAGAACCCCTGGCTGGCTGGGGCATCCTGAGGTGAATGGCAGCTTTGTTCTCAATTCCAAAGCAAAAGGATCTGCTTCATTCATCCCAACTGCTCAGAAATGAACCTAAACTCATGAACTTAATTAATTTTGTAGGCATCATTAGCAGCGCAGCAGTTCAATCACTGGATCACTGAACTAAAGCCAGCTGCACCTGCTGAGGGCTGTGCCAAAGCTAAATCCTCCAGAAGCAAGGATAGGGTACAGCTAGATCCCAAAAGGAATACCATGCACTGGGATAAAGTAGCTCTCTGTGGTCTGTGGGGCAGATTTATTTAAAGCTACAAAGAATCAAAAGCTAAGAAAGCTTTATGACGTTGTGAACGTAAGCAGGAGACCAGAAACAATGGAGTGTGACTGTCACAACATCAAATGATTTTTTTTTTGTTCTACAAAGTTAAAATTTAAAACAGATTCTGAATTCAAATTGTAAACCAGGGCGTAGATTCTGCTCAAATGAACGTCTCCACATATTGACATCTGGGCCAGGCTGCCAATGTCCTCCCAAATTATGCACCCCACAGTCTCAAGGCTTTTCACAAAAGCAAGCAATTTACAGCTCTAACACAGTCACAGATCTGACTGTGGTTTGTGCAAAAATGTTCCAGGCAAAAAAATTTAATACCCAGCACACATACTCCCAGCATCCAAGAACAGAACTGGGCACTGCTGCTGCAAGAGCCTAAAATACAGTGAAGTTATCACAGAGCAATAGGAAACCTGTAATTATTCTCTGCTCTATTATGGTAATGCCATATCCATTAATCCACAGCCTTGGAAACAGAACCAGAATGTTGGATCCACATCTACCACTGGCATTTAGGAAACATGTCTCTGCCTGCTTGCTGTATTTGGCTGCTTGGGGGAAACAGGGACAATTTGTCCTAAAGGAATACTTCTCAAGAAAGAGGAGAAGAAGTGACATCTGATCATTGAGTCTTGAGGTGTATGAAGTGTATGAGATGCTGTCCCTGCTGAGTGTTTGCTAAAAGGAGTCAGGGCAGGGGTCTGAGCTCAGGCTGGTGTGGAGGAGCTGCCCCTGCTGTCCCTCAGTCCATCTCTGGGCCAGGTGGGCTGCAAAGCTCAGGGTGACAGAGTCTGGGGGTGCCCTGACTGCACTGCCCTCCTTTCACCTCTTTAACAGCTCTTTAACTGCAGGTACACACGGCAAAACCTGCCAGGGGCTGCTCCAGCCACCCAGCCATGTAAACCCCAAGTCCTTAACATTTAGAACACGTTACTTTTTATGATTATTGCCTTTGACCCAAAGCCTATGAAATTCCTGCCTGCCCAAACCCATTGTCTTAGCAAGCTGTGCAATTTGACTCTTGCCTGAAAAGGGTTTTCATCTTCCAACAAAACATTAAACAGGCCAAACAAAGAAGACAGGTGGGGAAGCCTGTTTGGGACAAGTAGCAGACACATTCCCAGTTGTACTCAAGGCCTTGACATTCAGTCTTTGCATGTCTGAGGATTTAAACCTATTCAATAAAGGTAACAAGGAAATTACTGTACTCAGAGTTAGCAATTCTACTAGCTTCAGCCTTCCTATGCTCTGGGTAACACTTCTATTTATCATAAATAATTAAAAGTAGTCTGGCTGCCATTTAGACTTTTTGAAGGAAGTTAAATACCACAGCAAAAGCAAAGCTTTCTCCCTGCTTTGAAATCTTCACTAAAGCTGAGGAGAAAAAATATTAATACAAATAAGAATGATCCAATATCATGGTGAAAGGCCAATATTTGTTCACACTAGGGCTGGTGGCAATTTTGTCATATTTCATAGGTGAAATAGGATTAAACTCCAGACTTCAAACCTTAAAAGTTACTGTTCAAAAAATTACTTGGATATTTTCTTTTTCCTCAGGAAAAATTCAGTGTCAGAAAATAGCTCTTCAGTTCCCAACAAAAAGGATTTAGTAGAAAAGATTTCTCTTTCCAGCAAGCATTCAAGTTTAGTGGAAGACAGCAATCCACAAAGCAATCAATCAAAAAGACAGTGAACAGCTCAGGACCTACAAGCTGCATACTTGAAGGTAATGCAGATACTGATAATTGCCTATATAATACCTTTCCAAGCCCTTTTTTTGGGTTTTTTGTTGCTTAAAAAAAATTATGTTGAAGTACTACATAAGATGTGAAGATTTCACAGCTTTTCCTTCAAAGCTGTGGTTAAAACACTGGTTTAATGATATACTATTCCCCCAATTTTTTGCTGAACACTGCTGACTCAGGGAACTAGCAGGGTCCTACCAGACTCCTTCCCAACCAACAAGACTAAATTTGGGGTTAAAAATCTCTGAACTTGCATTCAGCAGCTCTGTTGGCCTCACATCTGGAAAGTCAGAATTCTCACTGGACTGGTGGCACAGCTTTTATTTAAAAATATAAACCAGGTCTCCCTTTCCCTGCCATAAATCTCAGTGCCAAAGCAGAGCCCATGAAAGAGCAACACTCTCTTTTAGGTGAGAGAGAGGCCCTTGGGGACTGGCAGCTACATCAGAGCCCTTGGGGGACTGGGATCCATCAGCACTCTCACCAACAGGCGTAGGCATTACACCAGGACTGCCAAACTCATCCAGACTGGGCTTTCAGGGCTTTTGCTGGGATACAGGGTGGAGGAGTTGTGATTCTCCTGAGCTCACACCACCCTGTGTGTGTGTGGAAGGCACTCAGCTCTCAGCAACGAGCACCGAGCAGGAAACAAAGTCTTTCAATCAGCAAATCAAAAAGTTAAAGCTATTTTTGTAAAGGGGAAGAAGTATTAATTAACTCAAACCTACCTTTAATATTTTGTGTTCATGTTGTAACACTTAAGAGGTTTTTGGCTGGCTTTTTAAATCACAGGATTTTCTAAGCAAGTCTGTTGCTTACTTAAAGGGACAGTTTTTATTGTATGAAAAACACAATTCACATTTGCAATTTTCTACACCCACATCTATAATTAATCTCCTCTGAATACAGCCACTCCCTGACGAGATTCCATGTTATATTTAAACTCTGGGTGCCACTTTGAAAGGAAAAAAAGAAGAACAATAGGATCATTTTCAAAGCCTACATAGCAGCACAAGGTTTCAAAGCAATGAAGTGCTTTAAACTCTGGCATCAACCTTCTGACCACCCAACCAGAGCGAAGACTGACCTCCAGTTACCACCACAATAAGCACAGAAGTCTCTTGAGAAATGCAGAGTGTAGATGTTCCCTGTGTTCCAAAGGAGGCAAGAGACTGATGTTATATTGCACAGATAAATCTCAAATTTACCGAGAGGTTGTTGGGAAAACCCGTTTTGTGACACTCAGACTCTAAGGATTAACCCACATAAAGAAAATTCTGTGTTGGATGAGGTATCTTAAAATTTAAAATTTGCACATCTTGTTACAAATGTGGATTTGATACATAACTACTGTGGGAAACTGGCTTGTTTTATTTTTCCATAAATACACACACACACGTGTTTGTAATGTGTACACATGCAGATATTTACTTTGGATTGGGAGAATGTGCCTGTTTGTGTTTGCTGTAATCTATTTAAACCTGTCCTTTAAAAATACAAATAAATGCATCAAACACTGCAAATGTCAAAAAAGCCATCCAACAGAAGGTGAATCACACTGACCACAATGAGATGATGTTTCTTCTACGATGTGTAACAGAGCCCAATTCTTTCTAGAAGTGTGTTTCTGTTTAGAAACAAGCTATCAAAAGATGGGAAGACGGAATAGTCTTGAATTCAGTTTTCCTAGAAGTTATGTCACCAAACCTGTAAGGAACCACCCATCTGCAGTTCAGCTTATCAAGGCAGATTAATCCCTTGTGTGCATCTAATAATTTCAGATGATACACTTAGCTAAACACATTGGGTTGGATCAGAAAGTACAAAATAAGACCATTTTATCCACCCACATACGCCTCACCATGTCATGAGGCAAGGGCAAGCCAACAGTCAGCAGATTGCTGAGTTGTTTTATTAATTTCATTCTGTATTATGTTACAGACATCCAACCAAGATTCAAGCCCATTGTCTTCGGCATTGTTGGAGAACTCATAATGAGACACAGTCCTAGACAAAAAAATGTATTGTCTAGACAAATCAGACATAGCATGTGGGGCTGGAAATTTTAGTCCATTCCCTTCAAAGATGGCAAACAGAGGCAAAGAAAATTGAGGGATTTGGCCAAGGGTCAAAGAGTAAACTTTAATCAGACCCCTGAACTGAATCCTTAAATCCAGAGGCTCACTCTAGAGACCCAGGCAGAAAGACACAATTCAGACATTGATGTTGAATATGTTAAAAAAAAAAAATCTTTCTATGGACAACTGTGGTTTAAATCTTTAAATATGAGAGAAATAAAAAAAAGTGTGCACATATATAAAATTGAGTCATTGTTTTAAGTAACCACTGGTTTAAATTTTATAAGCTTAATAAGTGGAGGAGAGGTTATAAGGAAAACATCATCCAAAAATGGCAAGGGAAATAAAAAGCAAAACTGGAAGTAGAGACCACGTCTCCAGCCACTGCAGTCCAGCAGCCTTGGGACATTCCTCCTGCCTTCTGCAACATCAGCAATGTTTCAGTTCCATTTAATCACAAAAAAATATTCTTTCAAGCTCAGTATTTCAACCAAATCACTCTGCAATAGGAAGTCAAATATTTATTTCAATTAAGAGCTTGTATTTAAAAAACACATTTTCTCCTGTTACTTTCTGGCAGTTAAAAATATGACACAATTAAAACTGGAAGTATTGGTACACAGAGCCAGTGAACAGCTTCCTCTGGAAGTCTGAGCTGGAGCAAATTTACCACAGCTCAAGACTTCACCAAACACTCAAGGAAGCTGGTAAAGAGATTAAGCAAATGCTACAAGTCACTGAGAAAAAGGAAGTTTGGTCTGAGCTCCCTCCCCACCATGTGGCTTTGGGCAGAGTGAGATTATTCCTGTCAGCAACATCAACTTCTCCCAGTATAAGAGCAGCAGCACATCCAGATGTGCATCACCCAGCACATCTGCCAGCACCAGGCATTGCCCCAGCCATGGACACACGGCCACTGCATTGTTCCAGATGTCCCTGTCCCACAGGGAATAACGTGGGCAGGCTGCAGGAAGACCCCAGTTACTGCTCCATGGCCCTGTGTGGCTCCTCTGGGTGAAAAGGACACACAGGACATGCTCACCCACCAGCCATGCCTAGGGAGCTGAAGGATTTAGGGTGTCCTTGATCTTCCAGCAGTTTGGGAAGTGTGGCAGATGCTGAGGGCGCTGCCTGGCCAGCACCATGCACACCCTGACACGCCAGGCACTGACTAGAAACACAGATCTCCACAGGATCAGGGCTACAGTTCATTATGTGGTTTCTGCTGTCTTCATACAATTGAGCAGAATTAGTGTGGTGTGAAAAAACCCCACCCTTACAGCCTTACCAGTGGTGTTTTGAGAGAGAGAACTGTCAGTCCGGAAATCTCTGCACGCAAAGACACATTTTACCAATTCGTGAGTAAATAATGTATATACTCCTAACATCAAACTGCTGATAGTCTAATTTAGCACAGTACTTGCACACATGTGTGAGTATAAAGTCCTGAGTGCTGTCAGTGGGGTTAATGGGAGTTTTTACCAGCTTAGTCAGACTGTGCTGAACTGGAGCCTCGGCTGTCATGCACTTGTGGCTAGACAAAGCCTAAGTGAAACCAGAACAGAAGCAGGGAAATTGCCAAGAGTACTGCAATAAAAGAAAGTTTTAATAACTGCATTCTGATGGGGGCTGTTACCATTTCACATGCTAAACCTGAATATTGAGGCCTCCTTTATTCAGAGAAACCACCTTCAAGTCTTATTCAGGTCTGGATGACAGGATACAGCTGCCAGGGGCACCTGAACCAAAGATACACATTAGATATTCCTATTCAGGGAGTGAGCTGAGGTGTGTTGTTACCTCCCACCACAAAAATCAGTTCAGTCAGTGTAAACTCTTAAAATCATAAAGCCATTCCTAAATATTAGATATATGTGGTCATAATTTAGTCATTAGTATCAATTTTTGAAAACAGGTTTTGTTAAATTTTAAGATAAGTGATTTAAATCAAAGGAAAAGCAAAATTTTATATACATGTAATGTATGCTTGTATTTTAATATTTTAAATGACAGCAGCACTGCATCTATTTCTAGAGTATCTTTAATTAATAATAATAGTATGCCTGTACAGGCCTTTGCAATTGTATTCATGTAAAAAAGAGGGCACATTTCTGAGCAAATCTCAAAAAGTAAAGACACCAACAGTATTATTTGGACAGCTGTGAGATTTCATAAACCAAACAAAGAAAACCCCCCAAGGAGTTCTGAAACAGGTAATAGAAGTGAGTAAAAGAACACATAAATTTCCATTAAGTAGGAATGAAAAACGTTTCAGCTTATTTACATCAGCAGAGAAATAAATGGAGATCAATGCAGAAAATAAGGAAGGCTACAGAGCAGATAAATCAGGTGTCATTATTTCTCAGAAGGCAGAAATAAAGACATTCAAAGAAAACAAGCAATCATTCTGCAGTTGAAAGAAGATATTGCTGGGACCAAGAGAAAATAAAAGAAAAACATAAAGGAGGCTACATTACATGGATATCTAGACTGCTTCCAGTCACAATAATAGAGAGAAATAACATAAGGGAATACAAATGCTCATTAACTGAGCATGATTTCAAAGCACTGGCCCCAGAAGGATGCTAACGTGTTGTCAGGTCTAGGATTCCTCTGTCCTTTCCTTTCCTCTGAAAGCATCTCTGCTGCCACTGCTAAAGAGAAGGGACTGCACTAAATCAACTCCACTCTGACTTTTTCTAACAACCAACCAGATCAAGCCATGGGCTCTTGGCAGAGTGGCTGAAAGAAAGAAGTTGCTCCTCTTATTTCAGATGCTTTAGCGTGTTACACAAGGAAGGTGGACACGATTGGTTTTTCCATTCATTTAAATCCTAAAAACAACTTCACCTGGGAATGCACATCCCCAGCTCTCTCAGAGCCAGAGCTCAGCCTGCCAGGTACTGCCTGAGCTTGTCTCACACCCAGCACCAAAAGGTGAGGCTGAACCAGCAGGGTGGAGTTCACCACTGCTCTAATGAACCCTTTCATGCAGCTCGAACAACACTAAAATATTTGTCTTTCCCTTTCTTGGAACTTGAATTACACTGCAATACCTGCAGAAAATACACTCACAAATGCTGCAAGCACAGAGAAGAATGAACTAAAAGTCAATTCAAAATCCCTGTGTTAGATGCCTTAGAAAAGGACTGTTTTATTCCCTCTTTAATGGTTTATACATTTCTAATGAAAAAAACCCCAAAAATAATTTCCACATCTGTGTGTTTTACCAAATTAAATGATGGAATTAAAAAGATCACTGTTCACAGAGAGACTGTACACTTTTATTTGAGAGAAATTAAGAATGAAATTTCTAAAGGCAATTTTGTCCACTATTTATTTATGAGCTTGGTCCTAAAGAGACGTGGGTGTGAGTAACTTGACCTGAACAAAAAGTGTCTCTGACGTCAGCTGGGGCATTTCTGTAAGTCACGTGTCTGCAGAAGCAACTGCAGGATTGTGCTTGACTTATCCCATATGGATTTTCCTTGCTACCTCCACAGTTAGGTCAGCAATATCAGGCTGCACATTCTGCCATTTTCATTGCTGCAAAGTGGTTTGCACCCTTAGGAAAAAAGCACAAAGAAAATCAACTCCCTGGTGTCCTAAAACAGCTCTAGAGGTGAAAGGCCAACTTTCACTGCTGCCAGACCCAGAGAGAAATCCCAAGGTCTGAATTTAACAGTTCTCCTGCCCTGACTTGCCATGGATGGTATGGGAATGATGAGGAGGAACAGCACAAGACTTGCTGACCTGCAGGAATCAGAGACTGGCAACTCTGGACTGCAGCACTGAAAACCAGAAATAAATAAATAAGCAAATCTGCATGCAGATCAAAAAATAATAAGTGCCTATAAGACAGCAGCTACTTAAGGAGAATTTTCTGGATATTAAATCCATTGTACTTGAACAGTCTGAAGATGTTTTTGGTATATGACAAATGCTGCGAGCAAGACATCAGATGAAAACTCCTCTGGCTGGACTGACCTTGGTTTTTCCAAATACACTGTTTCTTCACAATCAATGCCAATTAATCAATAACCTGCTACAGGTTTTCAAATACCATTTTCAAGCCATTCTGTGTGTCACACTGAAAGGACAAATGAACCTTCTGGGCCATAGGTGGCCATGAGGTTCAGAGAAGGAAAATGAGCAGTGTTAAGAACAGCTCCCCAAACATTGCTAGAGCCAACAGCCTGTTCATACCAGCAAGCTTGGACAGCAAATAAAGGACCCAGACCAGCAGAGCACTTAAGCACAGGCTTTAACTTTAAGCACGTGCCTAAGTGCTTTGCTGGAAAAGGGCCCAAAGAAAAGAATGAGCACAGTTAACTGAAAAGCCCTTCAGAACTGGCCTGACTGCTTTGTTTGTCCATTCCAGTTGCTAGTAAACACACGTTTGGGCTTAACCCATGCCACAAGAACAGAGACCTGGTACAGCCAATCTCTGCACTCAGGGAGGCTCCAGGAACTGGAAAGGCACTGCAAGACACATTTGGGATTTAGGCTACTTAAAAGGCACAAGTAGACATAGTATCTCCACATCTCTCTTGCAGGAAAATCCACATGAAGGTCCAAACCATTAAATAAGCTTTTACCACACAAGCCTGCCTTGCTCTGACTTTTCCACTAGCTTCACAGAATGTATTTTGGAGACCTCATAAAGAGGGGACAAAACACTGCCACAGGATTGTGGCTCTTTGTCCTGTCTCCAACTTGTGAAGGAAACCCAAACTTGAGCAGATAATTTCTGACTCTGGGCCTCGGCACTGTGGCAGTCTTTTTTACAACCTCCACTTTGGTCCATTAATAACATTTTTATATGTATCAAATTTACCCCCAAAACCAAAATCAAAACAAAGTTCCCTAGAATATCTTAAGCAATGTGCTTAAGTTAAAAAAAGAACTGGAGTCCAAAAATGGAAAGATGATTAGGGAGGTAGGTGAAGTTTGAATGAAACAATAATAAAAAGCCCTAAGAACACATCATATATTCATAGTTCTTGAATCATTAAGGCTCTGCATGACAGCTCTCACAAGCACCAGTATGGCAAATTCACTGACTTTTAAGCAGGAGTGAAAGTGGCTAAGCCCTAGGACAAATAATTTGAAAATCTCAGCACAAGTCTGATCTCAGAGAGTTTAAAGGAATGCAGACTGCCCAAAAACACAGCAGCTGTTTGTTTTTTCTGCCACCTTTCCAAGGTTCATGTCTGGAGTGAGGATAAACAGTTCTGAAAAAAAGTTATGTGGAGTTCAGACTTTAAGAAAATAAAACATCAGACTAGTATTTCTTGCAGAAAGAATAAAAAAAAACCCCAAACCTTAAATTATTTAGCCCTGAAAGTTTTCAGGTAGAGCTTCCAGGAGCAGAGGTAGATGGCTTGAGGCTTCAATATATTAAAATGCATTCTCTAAACAAGTCTGCATTTTCAAAACCTTGGCCTGATGTGGTTTTCTTGAGCAATATTCCTCCAAGCAGAGTTTCACATTTAATGAGGTAAAACTGTAGTCCCTACTTCATGCACACACACAGATAGAGGCCCTTTCAGATAAACCAACAAGCAAAGGAGATAGTGGGTGAAGCCTGCATCAGCCTGAAGTGATTTCCATCAGCACAGCAGGTATCGCAATCACAAGGTTAATTTCTGATAGCTTGGACATAATTCTTTATATTCTATCTCCTCCTTTCTCTGTTTGTGCCAAAGCAAATGAGCACCCACTTTAATGAATTAATACATCTCCTGATAGGTTGGGCAATCAGAAATTTAACATTTTAGTAGGTATGAGTTTCCTTTGATCCACATTTAAAGAGACAGCCTGAAAAAGAAAGAGGTATCAGGAAATGTTCTTGGACAGATTACCAGTGGAGCTAACTGGTGTGAATAAGGATTGTCTGTGCTCCAGGCAGGTCAGAAACAGCAGGAAATAGCAGGCACCATGTTGAGATTCAACATCTGTTTATGAACTGTCCTTATATACAAATGAAGAGCTGCTACAGGACAAAATATACAAACCCAGAAAGTCTTAAACAAACTGGATCCCCTCTGGAGAGCCCCCCTGTAAGATTTACACCTGGTGCTACTGGGACAACAGCATGAGGAGTGGTGAGCACTGAAGAATTTTACTTTCTCTTTGTGATACACATTCAAATTATAGATATATATATTTATATCTATCTCGTGGCCAGCATGGCCCAAGATGGCACATGAAAGATGCCATCTGTGAAGGAGGCTAAATCCAGACTGCACATGTGCCCACGGAGCTACAGAGTGGAATTGAGGGCAAGAATGGCATGGGATGGGATGGACATGAAGAACAGGTGCCAGCAGTGTATCATGCTCTTACACATTCCCTGTTTTCCCTTCTTTGTAGGGAGATGAAAGCTCTCTGGACCTTAACCTCCTGCACAGATGCTGTGCCCAAGGAATTAGGGACAACACCACACCAACTTTTTCCATAAAGACAGGAAGAATACTTAATTTCTTTCCTGAAAGTAAAATTATAGCATGGTATTTCCTTTTCTCCAAAGACTCTGTTCAAGGTATTTTATATACAATGACAAACCAGCATCAGAAACCACCAAATAGTTTCATAGAGGGAAGTTCAGAAGATGAAAACCACAGGAAAATAGTTTTCTTTGTATTTTGTGGCATGTTCTCCCCCTCTTATCAGTTTTAATTAAATATGAAAACACCTTATTGTGCAGATCCAGCTTCATTGCTCTGAAGAATGAGCTCACCTTAGAAAATGAGATTGGAAGGACAGGAGAGTATCTAAATAGTTTCAAAACTGTTTCAAACTACAGTGAGTGAAGATGAAGTTATTTCCATCATCCTAACTCCATGTACTATGTAGGGATAAATGCAAGTGTGCTTTAGGGGTGGGGAGAGTTTTGGATTTAAGAGGCATATCTCTCTGCTCATCTTCATATTTTTCCCAATCACCTATAGCATGAAGGGATTTCCTACTTTCTTTCCCACTTAGACAAAAAAAATCCTTGTGCATGGGTACTAAAGGCAATAGCTGGGTCAGCTTGCATAAATTCTCTTCTACTCCAACACTGGCCCGTGGATGCTGGGAGGGACTCTGGGACAGCCCCAGCCTGCCAGGGAACACAGGGACAGCTCTCTGAGGAACACCTGTGCTCCCCAATCCCCTCTGCAGAGAGTGCCAGGGTACATCCACACTGCAGAACAGCAGCAAGCTCACAACTCAGGCTGACAAGTCTGAGACAGAGCACTTGAAATAAAATAAAGTGGACAAACACAGGTTTTAACTGAGATTTCCAGCTCCAGTTTAAAGCTGAGTGTCAGCAAGCTGAACCAGACATTTAACTCAAATAATATCTGAAGTTACATCATAGTAAAATATAAAACATAGAACTTTCAGAACTTTGCCTTCATTTTAAAATTAAACCAACAGCCATGGTGAAATCTGAAATTCCAACTCTCCTATGCACAGAAGAATTGAGTTTCCTACCCATGCAGTGTCCAACAACCAAGAAGGACAACTCCAGTCATCCCTGCTGGATCACACTGCAAGCATTATTGCTTCATCTGTTTCTCTGAAGTCAGTCAGAATCCTACCATCGACATTTAATTAAAGAAGGTAGTAAGAAAATAAACAACCTTTCTTGGAATGTCTTTGATTCCATAAGTACATATACATTTCATCCACTGAAGGCTGAATTACAACCTTTCATCTAAAGAACAGCTTAATGGAATGGCACTGGAATAAAGAATGGGGGAAGGCAAAAACAAACCCTTGGTGATTTCACATAACACATTATATATTTATATAATATCGGGCTGGCTATCTGGCAGCATCAATTTGCAAGCTGCAGTAAAAGTGTTCATCACCTCAGTGCAAGCAAAAGGCTGAGCCAGGCACTTACACCAAATCAATAACCAGATCCTACTGAGAGTTAAAGCAGCAGATGGTCCATCACAATGAAGAAATGACAGAACACATCCATAGAAGTGCCTGCTTTCTTCAGACACATTCTTGAAAGCACTGTATCATTGATCTAAGATTATTTTTATAGGCAGATGACAGGTCAAGCATAAAAGTGCTCTGTTTTAAAGGTTACGGAGTTGGCAAGCTTGGTATCACTGCCATGGACAAAGACTCATTTTCTTTTGAAGTCTTCCTTGTCAGGTTATTTACATTTCACAGTTAAAAGGCTCCTCTCTGGAGAACATGAATTCTAAAACAAATAAGAGAAAAAGTCCTAGGCAAGCTAATGCTACTTTAAAGAGATAATGTAAATCAACCCTGACACCATCAGTGTCATCCTAAAGCACGCAGAGAATTTCCAGTGAAAGTTACTAACATTAAGCAGATTGAGAGAGCCAGCCAAAAAAAATAAAGCAAACCTGTAGGTAAACTGCCCTCCAGGCCAAGACTGTTGTTACAGCCATGTATTACAGTGAGAGGCAGAGGAGGAACACTCCAGTGGTGAAAGGCATTTGTTTGGGAAGTCTGGAGGAAGAATTGGTCCAGAATAAATAATTTATAGTGTGATCTCTGAAAATGCCTATGGAATACGACACTTAATTCTCACTGCAAGTTAGACAGAAAGCTGGATGCCCAGCTAAACACTTAAAGAATGTTACCCTTCAAATTATACGGCTCTTTTCCCAGCTATAAAATAACAATGCCACTTTCTTGCTTAAGAGCACATTTAAGGGCTGAATTTATTAAGGTTCTTTCATATGCAAGGTATTACAGAGGAGTAAAGGTTTGGGGGGTTTTAAAAAAAAAAGGAAGAAAAGACAAAAGAGGCCCTTATGGGATAATAAATTTCTGTGAGTTTTAATACTTCTAAGCAGTGTGTGTACACATACAGTGCACAGACTTCATGCTACACAGCTTTTCTTCCCTTCTCTGGATGAGAACTCTCCTGGAATGTTATTGTTTTCAGGGGGGTGGTTTTTAAAAATTTACTGTGAATACATGCATTATATATGTGCACACCAAAACACTGCTGGGGCTGTAAATGACCCAGGAGTTCATAAACATGGCTATTTTCTTATCTGGTTCAAATTTATGCAAGGAAGCAATTGTTACACAGCTCTGGCTGAACAGAGACCCAATCTCACAGGGGACAAGGGCGCTTTCCATAGGGTTTCACATAAGGAAGGGTTCAAAGGAGATGACAGATTGTTTATTACATCCCTTGTACCATGAGGGTCTGATCTCTGATGGTGTTCACAGGAGCTAATGCAAGAGAAACACCCTGAACACCCAGCCTGGCTCTGAAGAGAACAGAAACAACTGAAAAAAAAACATTAAAAGAACTGAAAGACAACAAACTCCTCTGTGGTTTATGTCTCATTTTTCCTCAGAATTTAAGGCTGTAACACCACAACCTCCTTCAATACTCCCCCAGGTCCAGAGAAGAACAGTTATCCAGTCCCACCATTAGTGAGGATGTCAGCAAGCGGCATCTCAGACTCCCAGCCAACTCTTTATGAATATTATTAAGGGGAGATTGCCATCTCAGCCTCACAGAAGTTAATAATTACAGTGTTCATTTATCTCCACTGGTTCTGCACAGGACCAACAATGAAATGGCTGTTTAAACAGAGTTTCTTGCTTCGATGGAAAACTGTGTGTGCACCACTCATCATTAATAGGTAAATGTTAATGACTATTATGGAAAAATAAAAGACTTTCTGATATATACAGTACAGTTATTTAAGAGTCTTCTTAAGATGTTGGATGTTGCATTTTGAGACTGAAGAAATAAAACCTTTAACAGCAATGCATATATGAACTCTGATTTGTTTTTATTATTTTGTTTTTTAAGTGCTGGAGAATGTTTTAACCATCACACACAAACTCACATACACACACACTCTCAAACTACCACACTAGGCAAGATCAGAGCTTAACAGCCAACAAAACACACATTCAATCCCTGAGATCATTTTCCTGAAATAGAAAACTACATATGTTTCTCAAATTTCACATCAAGCCACTGCACAGCCCGAGCTGCAGGGGAGAAGGGAGCCAAGCCTGCCTTTGGGCTTGGGGGAGGAAGGACCTGAAACCAAGATGATTCCTTTCATATCACCACATTTCTCGTCCACAATCTCCACTTAACAAACACCCCCATTTCACAGCATTTCTAGCTGGGCTTGCTTATCAAGCAGCCTTTGCTTTGTCAAATTAAGACACATTGCCTTGGATTAGTGAGACTCCCTGAGTTCACGATGACTTCATGGTTGGCTCAGTTCAGTGTCTCTGTGGCAAACTGCCAGGAATACATCCCCTGCCCCCAATCCTTTCTATACTGACCTAGCTGGCTGTTTTTTTTTTTTTTAGCAGCAAATGAACACAATAGAAAATGAAGGGCTAGATACTGTCACAGCTAATTAACAATCCTAACAACTTCAAAAAATTAAGTAGTAAATATTTGAAGATCTGAATGCAAGCCTCTGCAGTGCAACCTCTCGATGTATGTCTGAAGCTGTTGGAAGGGGACAGTGCAGTTTTTCTTCACTGGGCAGATACAGTGAGACACTCTGAAGGGCTCCTGTTCTTGTGGAAAACACATTAAGCTTCTTTTGCTAATATTTTGTAAAGGGCACTTGTACAATAACAATAGCTAAAGCTTCCTGTTTGCCTGTGTGCTTCCTGGCTAACACTAACAAGACCTGCCGACAATTTTTTTCTCCAGCACACAGAATTCTTTCAGATTACTCGGTAGACTCAAGGATGTATCATTTTTAAATTAAAAAAAAATATCTAACAGTAATAGCCCACATTGCACCTGCCCTTCACAGTCCTGAAAACTTTTCCAGCTACACATTTCCTATTTTCTGGATCAGTCTGTGTGTCACCAGTCTCCAAAGAACATGTTTTGAATTTATTAAAAGCCTGATAGCAGTAGAATTCTCTCATTTGGCAAACATACCATCACAGGGACACTTGCTTTTGGCTCCATGACAAGAAATTCATGGTACTTTGTCCAACCCACAAAAACACCATCCCTCCCCTCCCAAGCAGCCTTTCAAGATAATTCTCTCCCCTCCAGAGACTTCTCTAAACAAGTCTGCATGTCTGAACTCTTGGGTTTCATTTCATAAACAGGACACAACACCAGAGTGTAATTCAGGACACTGTCACTGCCCCATGGGCTCAGCACTAATCACAACAGCTTTCTGAAATATTCCCTGGGCCCCTTCTTGCCAGAGACAAGGCCTGACTTTTAGACCGGGCATCTTTTGAAGCAGGCACAAAATATCAACAAGAATCCAAGCACCAGATCCCAGCCAAAGGGCATCCATTAGTCATGGCAGGGCTAGGAAGGAAGGGAAGGGCAGCTGGCCCCAAACCGTGGTGTCTGTGCTGCTGCAGTTACCACATCTCTCTGCAAGGATTGCCCAATCCTTGAAAAGGACACAGACATCCTTCAGATAATGGTTTAACTCGCACTGGTTTGTTTTTTCAACAGCGCCTCTAAACACAAGCTCCTCTTCTAAAAGCACTCTCCCTCCTCAAAGTTTCCAGCCTATTCTGGATAAAATATTTGGTGAGGGCTGCACTGACACCGCCACAGGAGACCTCACAGTGGTAAAAAGTAAGCAACCTCCCAAGAATGCATGGGTGCACCAGTCTAACAGATGAAGAACAAACATCAAATCCTCACATGGATTCAGCTCCCTGAACACCTCCAAAAACACAGATTTTAATTCACGTGTCCAAATCACAGAGCAGAGATCTGAATCCAGATTCCTGGATTCTAGAGCACCCCCCTAGCTTTATTGTTTTATTACAAGCTTCCCTAACTACAATTCAACAAGGGACCAGAGTCTACTCATGTTTATCCCAGCGGACTCTGCATCAACTCTGACAAAGTCCAGGGAATTCTCTGGAAGTCAATCAGTGCCATGGAGCCAGCTCCAGCCTTAATTATCAGCTATGCAAAACAGGTTACAAATAAACTTTAAGGACTCAATCACTGCTTAACATAAAGAGCCAACTACTTAAACATGCACAAGCCAAGGAACTCATAAATGAAAAAAAACAATTTTTCAAGTATCTTCCTGTTGAAAATAGACTGTGAACTAAAGAGAGATCCCCCTCTCTCACAGAGATACAAATATTAGTCATGTGCTTCCCAGAAATGCTTTTTATCAACTACTAGCATGTGCTTTTCACTTTGCAATCCATCACTACCATAAACAGTATGAATTTCTTCCTTATAAAACTGAGAAACTCATGATCCTGATATCTGTTAAAAGGAGATCTTTTAGAAAAGTGAAGTATATGAAACATCTGTTCCACCCTTTCCCATGTCGTGATGGCAAGGAGCTGAAAACTGATTGGACAAGTATTTTCACAAGAAAATTATTTGGGTCAAATTCTTAGATGAGATGAAGTCTCTACTAAATAGCATATTATTTTCCCTACATAGCTAGAGTATAATAACATGACAAAAAATAATCTGCATAAATATTCTACTTGTTCCAACATTTTTTGGTCATTTTGGGAGGTGGCTCCTCCAGCACAATGCTGGACACCCACTATCTCAATAATGTCAGCCTGACATTATTCCCTACATTTCCACATCCTCCTTCACAGGTCTAATCTCTCTTTTGTTAGAATTCATCTTAAACTCATTTTGCAGTGAGTGAGTTGCCTATGATTGGAAATGGCCCTGAAGCAGAACTCTGGGTCTAAACACACATGACCTTTGAGAAATTTGTGTGTGGATTCCACCCAGTTTAACAGCTCAGCCCTATTCTTATCTGCAATGTAATCCCTCACAAGACTCCAGGAACACACTAGGGTTGCAGATGTGCATCTCTGGTAAGAACTCCCCATCCATAACACAGTAGCCTGTAACTAAACCAGAGAGGAGTTGAGATTTTATTAAGATAGCTGTACCCAAAGTACCATATAAAGGAAAGGTTACCAGAGGTCCTGCATGGGGGAGGGAAGGCAGTGAGTCACACTCAGCACGAGCAGGAGTGCTGAGCCTCTGAAAACCACTGCTAAGACTCTGTCACATCTCTTCCTCTCCACCACAGCACTTCCAGAGAAGACAACTGAGTATTCAAGTGGCAAAACCAATTCTCACTGTTGCAGCCTTGGGGGGCAAAGCTGAGAAGTTCTAAGTTTAAATTTTTTAATTAACATATAAATTAAATGTTAATTTAATTGTTTAAATTAACATTTAAAATCTAAAATTTTTAAGCAAAATTTTTTTAAATAACATTTCTTTTAATGCAGAATAGTCAGCTGCCTGGATCATTCAGGACAAGTCAATGGCTGTTCATCAGCCCAAAGCAGAAACAATAAAACATACTACATTAAATATGGAGCATTACAGGCAACAGCTTTCCAAGAACAATAGGAATCAAAAATTTGGAACTCATCCTTTGCAACTGATGAGTGGATGTTGTTCAGTGAGATACAGAGCAATTTTAAAGCCAGAAGGTAAAAAATTCTAGATGTTTGAGCCTCCACCTCAGAGGTAAGAAACACTTATTGTTTATTGTAGGTCTACTGGAAAAAAACTTGGCAACAAGGCAGTTCAAGCCAGCAGAATGAAAGGTGAAGGACATAGGATTTCATACTTAGAAACACACGTCAAGAACTGCTTTTCAAATACATCAAACTCTGATCTCACACACGCTTAACTTTGTGCACAGTGACCTCACTGAAGGCAAAAAGACTTTACATAATTTCTAAATGTCAAATACATAGAAAATGTTTTAGAGAGCCCCTTAAAAATTTAAAGAACCAAGGTCTTTGCTATAAAAGTGCCTTCAGAATTGCATTTATTTTGGTAAAATCCCCATCACCAAAACAAATTTTAAAAAAATAAATCGTTCTTTTATCAGGGCCAAGTTCTGTATGATTCACAGTGACTAACACTGTCTTGCCCTGTGAATAGACTCCTTTGTGCTCAAAGGCAGAAAGGGTGGTAAGAGGTAATAATCTCATACATGATAAATTCACACTTCCCCTGTATTATGAGCATATGCAGGACAAATTACTTGACTTCACCAGCCTACAAGAAAATTCTCAGAAAACAGGTGTACATGGGGTAAAGCGAGAAAGGAAAAGAAAACAAGGTTTGATTCCAGCTAAATGCTTATTGTCCTTATTTTCCTGTCTTTTGCTTCCTTCTTTGTTGCCCTACAAGAAAACCCACTAGAGCCCAAACAATGGGCTTGATTTTGGGGAGCACATTAAAGACAGCAATGAAGGATTTACAAGGAGCTATTTTATTCAAAATTGAAGACACTGAACCAAAGTGTGAGGGAAGACTTTACCCAGAGAGTCTTCTCAACATTCCTTTCTCCCTTACAACATTCATCAATGCAATCAAAAGATTTTGAGTAATCATATTGTCCTTGCTAAGGAAATTAACTTGCCAATCTAAATTCAGGCATCTCAAATTTTGAGTATAATCCTCTGCAACTCTTTTTTTTTTGTTTTTTTTTTTGTTTTTTTTTTTTTTTTTCAAAGAGATTCTCTGCTTCACCTGCCTGAAATTGCAGCCAAGGACACAAAGCCAAAGGCAGGCAGGACCATGGAGCTCTCAGGATCACTGCACCCTCCCTTTTCAGAGCCTCCCCCTCCTCATGCCCTGAGCAAAGGGTGCTAATTCTAAAAGTCTTGAGTACTTTCACAAGAATCAGACCCTGGAATATCATCTGGGAGCCAGGGATTTATCCTCTTGAAGGTAGAGTTGGGTCAGGTGACAGGACTGTTTAGATTGCAAGATCTGTGGGGTGGGAGTTGTTCTTCGTTTACATAATTCAGAGTTAGACTGCAAAATCTGACTTAAAGTCCAAAGGAAGAAGATTTAAGATGCCATTTATCCATTATCACCTTGGCAAGTCCTTACCCAACTCCTCTTTTTGCATTTTCTAAGTCAGTCATAGCACTTCCCTGCTGTATAATGCTCTAACAATAGGTGTCAATCAGGAAAACTAGCTAGGGAGCAATAGAGCACTCAATTAGAAAGAACTGTATTTGATAAGAAAGTATCTTGATTTCCAGAGAGACTAAAACTATCCTGTGGCCAGTTTTCATTTGAGACTACATTTTGCACAGATTCTACTCCACAAACTGCAATGGAAATAATTGCAAGCTGCACTGAACTGGGCATGATTTTAAATAAATAATACTGGTCCTCACTTCTCACAAGGATCTGCAAGTGCCCTCACCTGTGTTGATCACTTTAATCCAGATTTTTAAGGGGTTCTCTCAGAAGGTTTTGTTCAACTACTCAGCCAGAATTCTAGGGTACTTATGTGGAGCAGCACAGATGCCATGTTTTACAGTGAAGTGACCATTACAGAGCCCTCCCACATGGCAAAGAAGTTGTATTTCCAATTCTCGAAAAAGTCAATAAATTTGTCAACAAAATAGATTTCAAAGAATTATTGGACATTTATTTCACAGGAACTCCAGCAATCATATTTATGCTCCAAAATGACATTTTGCAGCAACACACTCTATCTGTGAATTCCACTGCTCCCAGGAACAACTGTGCTCAGGAATGCACAATGGAGGCAGGAGATAGGTTCAAGATGTTTTGGAGCTGGCTGAATTACAGACAGATGTACATAACAGCAGGTCCAGTCAGAATGAATTAAAGCAGAAATGTGCATAAGAAAATAGACAAAACCATATTGTTATAATTAACATACCTTGCAGTGACACCTGTGGCTTTCCAAGATAAGAAATCTGGAAGATCAAAGAAGTAGCCAACCTTCTCCCACGATTCTGGCAAGTTCTAATAAAAATATGTTTAGAAAGACAGATATTAGAGGTTAGGCATGGTCATGCCCTTATTTTAATGCAATTAAAATCCTGATATTTAGGTTAAAATGACAATTTTTTCAAACTCATTGCTCTGATCATCCAGTCAGCTCCTCTCTCTGATTTACTGCAGGGAGAGCTGAGCCTTTCCCCAGCACAGACTGATCATAGATAAACAAAGTTCCCCATGAAGAGTTCATGGAGGCACAAGTTTCAAATCCATAACCTGGGGTGCCTCTGTTCCCCATCAGCTGCTCAGTGTCAGAGCAGTTTCAAAGTCAACAACTTTATCAAAAAACATTTGCCTGAAAAATGTTCTATTTTCTAAAATAAGCCATTTATGATTTAAAAATGCTTAAAATTTAAGATTTAAAATTTAGTATTTGTTAATTATAAGCATAGGAAGAAAACAAAGAGCTCTGAGAATGCACAAACAAAGCTTGTAGATCTGAAAAGCCACATGACATTCCCAAACTTCTAAAAAACTCTTCTGCCAAGATAGATAATTTACAAGGAGTTTCCACTGCTGTTTTCTGAAGAGAGATGATAGCACAGAAAAGGCTGGTGACACCACCTGGGCCAGGCTCTATTCCCTGTTTCCATCTCCAAAGCTCAGTCTGATTTCAGCTGATGTTAACACTGCATAGTCTCAAAACTACTTTTCCACAAACACAATCACACATCACCCACAGGTATCAGACCATGATGAATGGGAAGAAAGTCTTCCCAGAAGTAATGTGTTCCAGTGTGACAGACAGTGAGCATCACTGTCCTGCAATGCAATCCCAATGGTCCCTTCTCACCCCAGTACATTAAAATAAGTAGAGAATAGCAAAATTACATAAAAGTCCACAAGGGTCACAAAGATTGCTTGAAAAACTTCCACCAGCTTCTTAAATAATTGAAAAGTGCAAAGTTTTTTCACTTAAGATCAGCTCCTGCTCTAGAAACAAGTCCTTGCTGGGGTCTTTCTGGAACAGAAATTAATTTCATGCAATGACAAGAATGTACAGGCTGAACTAAAGGAGAAGATGATTCCATTTTAGAGAAATAATACCTGGTTCTTGAAATTCTTCCTTGTGAGGGTGATGCCCTGGCACAGGGTGCCCAGAGAAGCTGTGGCTGCCCCTGGATCCCTGGCAGTGTCCAAGGCTAGGATGGACAGGGCTTGGAGTAACCTGGGACAGTGCAAGGTGTCCCTGCCATTGCAAGGGGTTGGAATGAGATGGGCTTTAAGGTGCCTTCCAATCCAAATCATCCTGTGATTCTGTGATTTTGTAACATAATTTAGACACTCTGTGATATCAAACCACAATCTTACAAGCCCAGAATTTGCTGAAATGGAATCGATGAATTTGAGAAACTAAGGTGCAACTGGGTAAGTACAAAAAAAGCAAAATTTTGTTTTATTTTGGGTCATGCCAAGAATCTGTCTTAAAACTTCTTGAGTTTGAACCTTGAAAAAGTTCTAAAACTTACTGGGTTTCTATGGACTTCAAAAAAAGAAATGCTCTGATTACAACTTTCTAACATAAAACACACAACCTTTGGATGTCTGCTCCTGAGCACTCAGGCTTAGCTCACCTTCCAGACATATGTGCTTGCTACTCACATCAAATTTAACTTCCTACATGAATGCCAAGGTGCTCCATAATTTAGCCCCAAGATCATTCAGCCTGATGATTTTGATAATAAAAGCCATTGTGTGTTGTTAACACACCTGAGAGCCTTCAAGAAGCAAAAGGAGTAGTTTGGTTGTTACTTTAATCAGAAAATAAACTGGATTAAGAATAACTGTCCTCTTCAAATAAATCTGTTTCATCAAATACTCCTTGGATCCTTATCCTATTACTTCAAGAATTCCCAAAAGCCACATGTTAGTGACATTCAAAATACTTTGTTTCATGAACATCCAAATGATTCATTTTTTGCCATCTTGATGCTGTGTCATCACTAATTAGTACAGACAAAAAAAATCATAGCATGCCCTGATGCTTTTTCCAAACAAATTTAAAGTCTCCATGTTTTCAACACTCACTGAAGTTAATTCAAATTTATTTTCACCCAGTCAGGAGTCTGTGACCACATTAAAAGGATTGTGGAAAAGATCCAGGAACGTTCCCAATGCTGTATTCACATCCTGCAACTCACCCTCCAAAGTTCCTTGCAAAGGAATTCACAATCTTTCTGCTCTCCAGAGGTTCTTATGGGGTGCTATGGGGTGTCCTTTCCTTATCTCTCTCTCTCTGGTTTCTTTGGTTGCTTAAACAGCTACACCTCCACAGAATAACATTTTGACATTGTTAATCCCAAATACTTGGGGTCAAAGAGTTTAAGAATTATGTAGTGCAATGTATTTTCATCTTCCTAGGCAAGAAGGGAAAATGAGGGATTTTTTAATTGGACTGAAAATACATACATCTTTATCTAAATTACAGAAAACAAATGCAAATTGTGTGTAAGGAAGAAAGGGAATTATGCACACACTCACAGGGCTCCAAAACCTCATGTCCTATGCCCTACTCCAACTCAAAGCAAGGATTTACAACTTGGATCTCCCACGCTTCACACTGGATGCCAAGCCATGTAATAGAGCTATTCCAGACACCCAAGATAGGCCATGAGCAGAAATTCCATCCTTGCCAGAGCCATGGCTGCAAACTGATCAATTCTGACACAACATGCACTCCAACTAGTAAAAGATTAACTGGCTGAATTATCAGAGTCAGGAACAAGGGCAGGGGGAGAGGAGGGGTTTGGAAAGTAAACTCTTGGAATAAAGCTGCTGCTGAAGGGGGAGAAAACTGCCAGCAGCACCCAGACACTGGTGCAGGCATCCTTAAATCCCTGAGGCATCCTGGGCATGGCACCACAGGCAGGCAAGCACCAGAGCCCAGGCCAGACAGGGCTGCAGAGGGACAGAGCAGGCACGTGGAATCAGAGCTGGAGAAGCTGGAACAAGGCAGGGAGGACAGTGTGTGCCTGCTGGGAGCCTTGTCCCACTGCAGAGGAGAGGGGACAGCCCAAGCAGGAGGTGCTCTGAGGTGCAGGTGCTTCAAAACTCCCATCTGTGAGTGCTGTTTCTAAATGGCACTTCTGCCTGATCAGCAACTGCAGCTAAACACCAGATTCAGTCTGAAGTGTGTCTGCACTGTGTATGGATTGTGATAACACAGAGTGTTGAAACATTTATAAACAATTCTAAACAAGAGTTCAGTTCCAAACTCAACAGCCTGGAGTCATTCTCATTTAACACAGAATTTATTATTCATTTTAATGGAAAAATATTCACATTCAATAAGACAAAAAGCCAGCTGCAAGGGCAGCAAGCAGTGAAGAAGACATGCACCAGCAAAGGAGCTGCTGCCAAGCTAATGCCACTACATGCACTATCCTTCTCCCCCACTGCCAGGGAAAGAGAGGTTTTAATTGTTTCTGCAAATGATCCCACTGCTAGCTGCAAGTCATGGGTGTGCAGAAGGAAGAAGGGTGATGGATCAAACAGCAGCTCTAACTGAGGATGTGAACTGTAACATACAGGAAGATCACTGCCAGCAAAAAAACCTACTCACTGATTATTGATTTTAGCTATTAATGGCAGAGGAATAATATGCTAAACAGTCAATCCCTGTTTTGGGAGTTTTTTTCCCCATAAAGGGAGGCTCTTCTTCCCTCTTAAACATGAAATTAAAAGCAGAGTTGTGAAAACAGAATATAGAAGACTGCACTTCATTTGGAGGCAGTTACCAAGCAAATACCTGTCCCTAGTCCAACATCCCCCACCCACTTAAAATAAACCATGAAGTTCAGCATCTCTGATTTAACAGGACTAGTATTTTTTAGAAATAGCTGGTATATAATGTCATTAGTATGAGGAAAACATAGCATGCATCCTTTCGTTTTGGCACAAGCTACAATAACATTTTCAGCCAGAAATTAGTAAACAACATTTTTTTCTTCTGCTATCTCTACGAAAAAAAAAAATACAAACAAGCTAATTCTGTAGCCCTTCCCTGCAGTTCTTGCATTGCTGTGTTTGAGCTGTGTTCTCACTGCTCTAACACTGGTTTGCCACAGCATCAATATATGTACAGTTGTCTTGTACTGACAAACTCCTGCAGCAAAATAATTCCCAAGTGAAGGAGTTATGTACTCACATTTTCAGCTCACATGCAGGCATCTCTCTCCCAGAACTACCTACACACTCAGTCAGGCAGTGAACATCCAGCTTTTTTAGCCAAAGTCACCAAAATGACAGAACCCACTTAATAAACTGCACAAAAACATACTAGCAACTACAGAAGGTAAAAACTACTACAATACATTTTGTAAGAAAATTGTAAAGAAAAAAAATCTAAGGAATAACAGCAAAAGGAGTGAATTTAATTGGCTATTTAAAAAGAACCAGTAACCAGGAATTACTTTCCTTTTTAGTGAAGGTTATAGTCAAATTTACCTTAGTGGCTTCAGGAAGACTTTGTCAGAGCCATCTTTCAGCTAGTTACTAAATATTTGTCAAAGGATTCTTTGTTCCACCTTCATTTACAGTTGATGTTCTCAATTCATTTGACCACATGTCAAAAGTCAAACGTGGCTGCATCCACAGAAGCCAGCTTTATAAAAAACCATGTATTTGTTTGGTTTTGCATTGAACACTGGACTCTATCACCACACATGACCCACACAGGCAAAAAAATACAATGGTGCTCCTAAGTGAGCCACAGATGTGCACACTTTAACCAGAGTGCCCCACAGGCCTCACAGTAGCTGCATTCAGATGATCATTTATTGCCAACAGCTGTGCCCAACACACAAACCCCACTTGCAGGGAAGGTTTTGCCATAGGAACACCTACCTGCAATCACAAGCATCAAGACCAACCAATTAATTTCATGGATGATAACTAAGAGATGCCAGAGGGTAAAATGATTCAGCCCCAATCAAACTGGACTGAATGTAAGCAAACACAAATCAAAGAGAAGACCTCAAAAAGCCTATTATGGCCTTAAAAATTTAGACTTTTAATTCAAACTCAAAATGGAATGGAGATGAAGAACTGGAAGAAGGGAATATATTCTGAAGCCTCCAGTATCTAGTTACATCTCTATGCTGTGGAGAGGGATGAAATGTTAAAGAAAAAACATTATATGGAAAAAGAAAGTCAAAAAGAAGCAGATGAGAGTAATTTGTGACTTGAAAGAAAACCTGCAGCAACCCTTCACAAAAAAAAAAAACAAGGGGAGAGGAAGAAGAAAGCCACAAGAGATAAGGACCAGTATCTACTTCTTGTACAGTGGTGTCAGCTCATTGCTCTCACTGAGTGAGGTCATCTGCAGCCTCAGTTCCAGGAACAAGGTGATGGGAATGGAAAAGCACAGTTAGGCCATTATTGAATCCCTGAATTTGGGTTGGAAGGGATCTTAAAGCTCATCCAGTTCCAGTCCCTGCCATGGGCAGGGGCACCTTCCACTATCCCAGGCTGCCTCAACCCCTCCTGGCCTTGGACATTTTCAGGGATGGGGCAGCCACAGCTTCTCTGGGCAACCTGTGCCAGGCCCTCCCCACCCTCACAGGGAAGAGTTTCTTCCCATCTAACCCTGCCCTTGGTCAGTATGAAACCATTCCCCCTTGTCCTGTCATTCCAGACCTTTGTCCAAAGTCCCTCTCCAAATGCCTTGTAAGTCACCTTCATCCTTTCTCCTTACTCTTCATTACTTCCAACCAATTCACAGTAAATTTGCAAAGTCATATTCTTCAGAAATACTTTTGATTGCTTAGATGAAAATTCTTCAATCCACATGAACTCCACTTCTTTCTTTTGAGAGACACCTAATCACTGACAGCTTACCAGCACTGGTGATCAGACCCATGTCAGACCCTTCCTCACAGAGACCAGGTTTGCAAACCCTGTTGTTAGGAGAACCCAGGGCAAAACGTGGGACAAGAGTTTCTCCTAAAGTGGCCTTCCAGACCCAGGTCAGCACCATGGAAAGGGAGAGGGATGATTTGGTAACAATGTACACACAATTAACTTCTCAGTGTAACAGACCAACCATCATTTAGTATCAGGATACTTTAAATAACTTACTTCCAAAGGTGTACCCAGTACTCTCCTAAATTGATCTTTTATTTATTTTATCTTTATTATTTAACTTCTATTTTATTATTTCACTTCAGACATGAAGCAGTACTTTTCCCCACTGCTCTTTCTCTGAAAAACCCATATGAATGCAAACAGCTGTGGAATCCAATCCCAGGCAAAGATGTACAGAGGGAAAACAGCAAAAACATTTACTAACAGAAACATTAAATTCCTGGGGAGTTCAAAATAAGGTCCAGAGAATTCAAAGCAAAAGTCAACACTGATTCTTCATCTATTAGGGTGTACAAGCTGACCTGGAGCATGACTGTGCAACGTGTCTGGCTGTGGGTTTTGCTCTGCTTTGTTTTCTTTACAAACATCCCTGTGTTGAATGTGTTGCAGCCATGTCAAGCCTTCTGATCAAGAACTTTCCAGAAACATGATGCCAACCAAAGGCTCAAAGTAGCTTCTGGATTCACCTTGGTTTAGCCAGTTTTGATTATGGTCAGACACAAGAGAATGTGCCCAATCCACTGTTTTTGTCTTACCTTCCTGGGATGCTGTCAGGTATATGACAACATTAGGGAGGAATATTGAGAAAGGAATAAGGAAGGAAAGGGAAGGGAAAAGAAAAACCCATCTCACTGCACTCAATAGTCAAGAAAGCTGGAGAGACCAAAGCCATGATCACAGCCAGGCACAGTGTGGGTAAAACTTTCCCAGGCAGTAATCAGATCAAACCAGGTACAGTGCACTCATTTTCTGAACACCAGTTAGCATAATTAAGTAGAAGTATAATGGGAATTTCAGTTTCAATTTTGCAAAGCCCTCAGATAGCTGAAAAAATTAGAATAAAATGAAAAGTGTCTTTCTACCTGCTTATCTTGCAATTCTCCCATGTGATTTGAAAGTTAAGCTTCCTTTTTACCAGCTTGTGCATTATCACTAGCTTAAGAGATAATCCTGTAGTCAGAATATAAAGTATATTTTCCCTATGGTGTATGAGCTAGACCAAAATCTCACTCTGCCACTGGGAAATCCACTAGACACAGAAAATAAAGACAATATAAGGAGAACACATTAAATACCATTCTGTAAGTATTTTTCCTGACCATACCTGTAATACCTGTGTCACAATTTATTGATATATAAAATATTGATAATGAAGAATCTGAAGACACTTAAATAATTTATATTTGTAGCCCAGTTCCAGACACCCACTGAGAAATATCAGATGTGCAAACTGCTGTTGTAGGTTTCATCTGAACAACCTGGCATTCAAAGTTATTGTAAGGTTTGCCTTTCTTGGCAAAAAGTGAGGACACTTGCATTACATGAGGCTGAGTTTGAGCTGTCAGAGGCCAAAGTGACCCTTTGCTGACAGCCCTGATGTCAGGTAAGCCATGGATGCCTTACTGTGCCTGGCACTGAAAATAAACTCTCCCTCTGCATCTAATTCCTTTCCCCCTCCTACTTTGCAAGGAGTAAAGAAGCTGTAAAAGCACTCAATCCCTCACCCCTTCAGAGCTGAAAGGTTTAGCCAAATCTCAGCAGACTGCAGCCCACTGCAGGGTAACTGTTCCTGCTCCTGAGCAGCTGAGGAGCTGCTGTGGGTGCTGAGGTGCCCGAGCTAAGCAGGACAAGCTTAAGCAGTTTAATAGTGAGTCATGGCCAGAGCACTCAGGAATTGTGAGTGGGCAGCTCAGCAGGCAGACACTGAGGTGAAAAACCCTCTCTTAAGGACAATAATCTCCTTAGCTGGTGTGTCAGGAGCTGAAAAGGGACATGTGAACAAGCCCTGTTCTGTGCCACCCTTCTGGCAGGAAATCCCTGCTGCTGGCTGGCACCTGGGGTCAGGAGAATCCTGTGTCCCACCCAGGAGAATTCTGTGTCCCACCCCCAGCTCATGGAGGGAACAAGGCCTGCAATGCTCTCCCCTTCACACCACAGCAAACATGCACAGGGCTTTGAGGTCACAGCAGGCTCTCACCTCCATGTGACCACATTTGGTCACCCCATAATTCTGGATTTCCTGAGCACTCAGGTACTGATATCCCAGACCTTGCAATATAAAAATGCTTTAAATGCAAAGGATTCATTTAATGTTTTTACAGTTTACATTTTATTATTTATAAAATGGCTGATGTATGATACTCATAGCTCGAGAAGGGAAGAACTAGTAGATGGACATTCATATTTCATTATCAACATTCATTACCCTCTATTATCATTAATCTGTCAGTACCTGCTTCTACCAGTTAATTCCTTTGACTTTCCCCAATCTGCACCTTGTTACAATCTAATGTCTCATGTCTGTAAGGACAGGAGAATTTGGCTGCTTGAAACTGGCAGCAAGTAATTTACATTTGGGCTTTGTTGAAATGACAGTGAGCACCATTGAGGCCAAATGTAAAAATGCAGGCTGGAGGAAGTTATAAAAATTTCAAGTGGCAAGTGTCTCTCCTTTTATCTGACAGTTGTTATTAGGAAGCCATACTTCATTGTAACACACCAAATTTAAACACAGGAGACAGAGGCAGAGGTACACATTACACACAGGGCACCTTCCCTCTACACATGGTTTATTCCTGCTGATGGGACAGAATTGAACTGAAGCTGGAAGTGGAGAGTTCCTCTACCAGCAGCCAAGGCCAGCACACCCTGCACTGCTCAATGCCTCAAAGGCCCTCCTCTGGCACTCCAGGCTCCAGCTAAAGTAGGAAATACATCTCCATAACTAAATCCTAGGATACTTCATTTATTATCTGTACCTCTATTTGTATATATATATCTAATCTTAGATAAGGAAGGCATATGGAATGTTTCTCTCAGGGAACACTCCACTTCAATAAAATCAAACATATTTCTACAAAACTGAGAGGAAGAAAGAACCTTAAAAGGTTTAAATCACAACTTTAGCTGACCTTACTGTGCACACACCCTGGCGTTCAACACTAAGACTGAAGACTTTTGTTTTAGAATCTCATTCTTGGGAATTAACAAGGGCACTAATCACTAGTAAAAATGCACCAGAGTGTTAAATGTACTCACTTCCTTTATCCAGAGCAACTTAGGAGGCTGCATTTCCACAGACATGGCTCCCCCTACGCAGCTGAGAACCCTGTGCTGGGTGGCATTGATGCGCTGGACTTGGCTGGCTGCACGATGGTCCATCCACATGATCACATTCCTCTGGCTCTGTCCTTGGGGGAAACAGGAAAAGAGTTCTTTTAGCTCAGTTTTAACCCCAGCTCAGCACTGTGAGTTACTTGGCTCTAAACTGCTTCACACTTTCACTTCTACACTGAAAACTCAAATTCTACTTGTGTTAATAATTCACAGTGGATATCTAAATATAAAATTTTAGCCCTCTGACCCAACTTTAGCACATGTTGAGCACTGAGAATGCTGACTGAAACCAATCAGCCTTGTGAGCATCCAAGAACTGTGAAACACCATGTTCTCTTGTATTTCATTCAAAGAACCCAAACTTCCTGGCAAAGTTCACATATTTAGTTAAAAATATAAAGGAACATTCTGGTGACCAAAAACTTAAAATGTGACAAAATCTGAACAATTATGTTGTGAATTGAAATTAACTCAATCAGCTACAGGAATTCTCTCTCCTCTTCTATGGTTATGAGAAGAACCACCCTAATTCCTTTCCAAAATACTGTTTCAAAGGGGATAATTTGCTGAAATGCTTTTATTTTGGATGTGCAAGGAAAAAGCATTTGGCAAGTCTGCAGCACACACAAATGAGAACAAGAAGCAAAGAACATTTTATCCAAATTAACCTCCAGAGGACCTGCCAGAGAGAGGGAACAGTAATCCAGGTGACAATGCAGATTCCTCTCTGGCTAAGTACACTGCACACTCCACAGCACAGCCACTCAAGCAGCCTCTTGAAAACAGCACTAAACAAGGCAGAAGTGTGAGGCACATCAATATTTCTAAAATGGATTGAAATACAGCTCAGAACTGTGAAACTGCCTGAAACATCACCACTGCAAGGCTCTTCACAGCATTAGAGTATTGAGTGAATTCTTGTCTTGTTGTTTAGCACCATGACTGTGTAAACTCAAAGTTCTTGGGAATATCAGAGCACAAAAAATGAGAACTGAATTTGACTCATTAGACCCAAAATAGCCTCAGACATCATTAGGCATTGAATAGATTGTAAGAGACTCTCAAACTGAAAAATAAATAATCTGATCTAAATTTAGAAAAGGACATTTTGGGGGCAAAGCTGGGTTTTGAGAGGGATAGAAGGAGATGACAAACACATCTGAGAACAGAAAGGGAACATACACAGAATTATGATTATGTCTCTGTGACTACTGATATAGCACACAATCTTAAATGAGATTCACTGGGTAAAAGAAGTGCAGCACAGACTTTCTGAGAGTCTTCTGAATCATCTACCAAAAAACTAATAAAACCTCCCAGATTTTTAGAAAAAGGTCACAGACTGTTTCTGAAGTTTAGCACTGTCCTAGACAAAGACTGAACACCAGTGTAATAAAATACACAAACTGAACTCCTTGCCTGCAGCTCCATGACAGAGCAAGCAGTTAGACTACACTAACACTAACATTTTTAACATTCCTTTAGCCAGTGTGGATGGGCATTTATACACACATAAAAGCCATGATCAGTACAGTCTGAAGGAGAAGAAAACATGCCAAAAAGAAAAATGAGTGTAGATTTCCCTAAGAAGCAATTTCTCAGAGCCAAGATGAATGAATGTGATCTCAGGATGCCAAATATTTAACCAAACAGCAAGTAACTCTCATCTCAGATTTAATTTTGCAGTAAAATTAAAACAGAAAAACCAAGGGGAAAAATCCTCTTATAAAAAAGAGTTTGTGTCATCTCCATCTCCAAGAGTCAGCCCCACCACTTGGTATTTGGAGGACATGGGAAGTTCTCTCCCAGCAGTGATAAAACTCACACAGTAACATCATGTTTTGTGTGCAGCCCTACCTTCAGAGTTGACTGCCAAAGGCTGGAACTGTTTATCCACCACAACAAGGGAACAGGTAGCATCAAACCCAAGCCCTCGGATCTGGCTGGCGTCCACTCCACGGACAACTTCCTGAAAATACACAAAACACACAGAAACACAAATATATCCATGCATGTGCAAGCACCATGTGAACTAGGGAGTACACAAAATGAGTTACAAGTTAGCACAAACACTGAAATTTCCTAAATTCAGTGTTCTTTAAAACTTCCAATCATAAACACACCAAATTACCAGAAATTCTTTGTGTTTCAAATCCAGATTCAGAGGTCTTTATCCACAGTCCTGGATAAAAGCAGGGAGCACAAAAGTATCAGTAACTAAAGGTAGCAGAAAAGCTGCAATGTTAATTTTCTCTCTTTTCTAAAGCTTGGAGCTGAGCTGGGTGTGAAACATAGACGAGGATTAGAACCAAGTGTTTCCATCAGTTACTTCACTGACTTCCTGCCTGTGGAAGGAACAATCTTCCAGAATTGCTTTGGTAATATTGTGTCTGTCTTGCAATACTGAAGGGTCCCAAAACTAAAGTTGCTTAAAACCTGTAGCCATGATAATACCTCTGTGCAATGCACAGCTTTACTCAGCTACCAAGAGTGTGAATAGCACACTTTTTGGAAGGTTTTCAAAAAAAAAAAAAAATCCAAACCACTGCCCCAAAATGCCTGAACTTCAAGGCTTCCAGCAGCACTGGAAAAAAAAACACAACACCCACAAGGATTAAGTGCCAAATGAGGTTGCAAGACACCTAAAATGTAGTATGGTAATAAATTGCCACTTCTCAGCAACAATAAAAATATCATTATTTTAATTAGTACTATAAGGAAAGACTTTCAGTAGACTTGCACAGTGCCAGTCTCTTATTGGCTCTGTAAAACTGCAGTTTCTGAGACCATTTTATTGCTTAAATATAAGAGATTGCATTTAAAGAGGTCAAGAGCAAGAACAAAGCCACTCAGAGAGAGAAAAATCAAATAAGCAGAGGAAGACTTGCTCTGCTTTAATGTCAAGCTGCTCTTCCCTATCATTCCTGTCACTCCCTTCTTTTCCTTCTATCCACTCACCTCCCCTTCTCCATCTCAGGGCATTTCTGCAGAGCCAAGCTCATTAATGTTTGAAAAGGCTGATCAATAACTAGACAATGGGTGAACAGTCCATCTGCAAATTACCAAGCTTATCATGAATATTTAAAAAGCCAACCTTAGAACATGCAGCAGGCAGGGGCTGTAGTGAGGTGGATGAAATGGCCTCTGTGTGCACTGCAAGCAAGGTCTCCAATTTACCTTTATCTCCAGCATGTACAGGCAGAGCCCTGGATCAGAGGGTACAAATTTTCCCCTGTAGTAAAGTCTATTTCAATCTGGTTTTATGCCCGATACTATCCACTGACATTGATTATTTATTTTGGTCTTATAACAATGGGGATAACAAGTGTTGCTTTAGGGGCCATCCACAAACCAGATTACAATCTCTACAATAAATTCTCCTTTATGACTCCAGAGCAGCCCAATGCACATCTCTAGATATATGCACTGCCAGGTTCTGAGCAACCTTGACTCCTGCAACAACTGTCTCGTGGGTAGAGCACACACCAGCTAAACAAAGCTCACAGATGTGAGACCTGGAGGCAGTGGCTAAATCCTCCCTCTGCAGTAACAGCACAAAGAAAGGTCTTTCATTCTATTTGCAGCTGGAGCATGAGGTTTTTTTCACTCTGGCCTTCAACTCCTCACCAGTAAAACAGATTTGTGAGGCTGCATCAGCCTCAAGGTGCTTTCAATGCAAAGGGTGGACACAAGTTACACAACATGAACAGACCCAAGTGGAAGTGACAGGCACAGGGACCACAGGACCACAAACATTCAAAACTTGCAGAGCCACCTGCAACACAAATCCTTCATTTTGCCCTTGCCCACCTTTGTGACAGAGCAGCAGGCAGCCCAGATGTCTGCAGAGGATTGCTCATAGTGGTCTGGCCGGGGCTCCCAAACCTGGATGGGTCGTTCTGCGTGTGCCACCACCGTCCCAGCGCCGTCCACCAGCGCCGCGCGAACGCTGGCCGAGCCCACGTCAACTCCAACGTAGTATTTCACTGCAGCCTGCTTCTCACTGGGCATTTTTAATAAAACCTGTTGAAGGAAAAGGAAAAGAAGGGGTTAAAAGCAGATCAAATGACTGACAGAAGAAGTGCCAAGAGCTGCTGCCTCCCATCAAGCCAAACATCCCACCTGTGGTGTGATGCAGGTAATTATAAAGTAACTACATGACAATCACTTACATGTTACCCAGAGGAAAAAAAGAATAAAGAAAGTTAAGTTTCCAAGAGCTCTCCACCATCAATTCACACCACTTTTAAGACTCAGAAAATAATTTTCTGAAAATGTGTTGAGCCATGAGAGCATGGTGTGAAAACTCTGCCTACTCTGACATCCTACAAGAACAAAGTGAGGTTAAGTTAATTGATTTAATTATTCACAATGAGTCGCTTATTTCACTATATTAACTTTAACTATTTGACATTTAATACAGTGACAAATTCACTGTTCTTAATTTCTCACGGTCTCTTAATTAATAGTTAACATTTACATTTTAATCAAGCTGTGAGAATGCTAAGTAAGAGCTGATAGAAGTATTTAAAACGTCAGACAAGCACCCTGTTTAGTGCTTGTATGAACATTTTACATCTCTGGAACACATGAAACTCAGCTGACACACAGCTTCTGATATTCAGAAAATGAATGGATAAACTGGCATTTAAAACACATGGTATTTACAGAGCATCAAAATGGCTCTACTTAAAAACAGCCCACTCCTCCTAAAGAAGTGACCTGATAATATCTGGATATGGCAGATGAGGTGGTTAGAGGGAGGAATATAAGCAAAGGGGGAAAGATCTGGAGAGCCCTGATTAATAGAATATGATTATTCACATTCCAAATTAATATTTTTTTCCTTTTTTTTAATAATAACATTGAGTATAGGTCAAGATCTACTGGAATAATGTAGGCGTCTTTCACATCCATGGCTGGCTTGTAACCACTGCTGCTGATAGATATCACAAATCTACAATCATTGAGAGTTAGAGGCAGCAGCTGAAATAGAGAAGAAAACAAGGAGCCCTCAGTCTCAGAAAATTCTGACTCTGGATAATAATTAATTAGGACAAAGCTTCATTTGCACTGAAAATGGCATAACACCTCGGCTGAAGAAATCAACTGAAGCTTCCCTTCCTCCCACCCTTTAAACAGCTCATGGAAATGTGGTCAGTCAGTGCAGATCTGCCATCACGCAATCATTCCTCCCTGCTTCAATCTGGCACTTCATGCCCAGACCCCACTGCTGGGTCCAGGGCCCATGATTTTGTTCTTTGCTTGGCCAGCACGAGGGAATTCTGTCCCTGGTACAGACCAAAGCAGTCACCACACCACATTCTGCTCACACCCTGCAGGGTCACCAGAGTAGCTCCACAGATCACCAGCTTGTAATAATGTCAGAAAGTAGAAAAACCTCCAAGCTATAGAGCATATTGCGGTCCTGCTGGAAATGCTGGCTGCTGCCTCCCAGCATGCTGGCTCTGCCCAGCAGATTAGGTGCAACACACACTAATCTCCTTAAGCAAGGTCATGTGTCCAAGCGATGAGCAATCAGCTAAAAATAATGGTGTGCCATGAGTCTAACACCTAGGAATATTGGCAAGAAGGCCTGCTTTATTTTCTTGGCCCTGGCTCTGTGACCTGGTCAGAGGAACAAAAGCCAATCCCTCTGCCAGAGAAGACAACTCTGCTGCTAGGGGTTATTAATACTGCATCTGTCACCTGGGGGGTGACAGCACTCAACTTCTCCCTCTTAGCCCTCAGCTGGAAAAGCAGTTTTAAGATATTCTTTTCAACATGGTATTTACTTCTTAATTTTGCACTCCAGCTGCCCAAAGCTCCAAAGGCTGGCTGCAGGTGCTGCAAGTTCCTTGTGAGAAATTTTACTACAAAGGCATTGCATAATACTGTTCCTGATACTATCTCACAAATTTCCCTGTTTTTCCCCTATTTCGGCTCTGCCTTTAGCTGCTGACTCATAAAAAGTTGAGAATAAACCACAAGCTGCAAAACAGATTCTTTTTTTTAAGCATAGGCAAATCCTTCTTACTTGCTCTTCATAAATACAAATAGCAAAAGGAGTATTTTATATCCTGCCTCCTGCTCTCACACACAATATTACTCCAAATTTCTCTTCCTTGTATGGCAGCCTTGATTTTAGCTCATTAATGTGTTTTTGCTACTTAGAGAACAAGCTTAGCAGATGTTAGAGAATTAAGCTCACAGTACCTCCTACTCAGCACTTGAAATTATGGCTTTGCATTGGATTCTTCCCACAAACATTTGAAACCTGGAACCCAATCTGCCCATGTAATGTTTACTTTCCTTTTTTTTTCCTTACTAAGCAACCAGGATGTGCCTGTGTGAGTGACTGGGCAGGAAGCAGAGTTTGTTTATGTGCTTGAGCAGTGCCTATCAGCCTTTGAACATCCACCAGTTTATTGCTGTCAATCAGTGGGAACAGGAAAAAGTGACAGCACAAAACCAAGAACCCCAAACTAATGGGTCTCTTTCTGAATAAAGCTCACCTAGATTCACAAAGCAGCAAGATTCACTCAATATCTCATTTAAATAAGGCTAAAAGTAAATATGAATCCTTTTTCAAGAACAGCAAGCACTAAGTAACAGAGGCTTTTCAAAAAATCCTGTCTCTGCAACAGGATCTGATCTGCTTGCAAAAACATAATCTGATGCCAAGGGTTTTTTTGGAATACCAAACATTTGGTATGCCACCTACTTATCAACCCCATCCACAAAAAGCTCTGTCATCTCTAGGTCATAAATGTCAGCAATTATGGACTCTGCCCAAGGGTATTTCTTGAGAACCTAAGAACTCAGCAGAGAAGTTGGTGGAAAATATTTAGTCAAAGTACAGTGATAAGAACTTTAAAAAAGAATGTTGTCATTCTGTTTTGTTTCCAGAAGATTTCTTTGGTACAAAAGGAAGCTCCAAATCAAAGCTGAAGGAACTCTTGAATGGATTTCAGGGGTAGCAGAAGGTCCCTGCACAAGCTTGCTTTGGAATTTAAACACCAACATTCATTGTCATGTGAAAGGAAAATTGTTGTGCAAATAAAATGTTGGTTTGGATTTTTTTATCTGCTGGATTCTTTGCTTCTGCAGGCAATAAAATCATGAGAAAAACTGAACCAGAAAAATGACTGAAATAAAATATCCTTCAAGTCCAGTCAGACAGGTCAGTCAATCAAGCACAATATTCCTAACATGACACCAAAATATTTTATGCATGGATGATGCATGTTCATGGACTCCCAGTGGAGACAGGACCTTCTAAATCCCTGAAGTATCTAAACTCAGGAAGCCTGGCTCCTTGCAGCCAAGAAAAAGGCCTCCTTCAATACAGCCTTCTGTCCACTGCAGAACTCAAGCCTCATATTTTCAACTTATTATTTGAATTTGCAAACAGAAGGAGAGGGGCAGAGGAAAAAAGTAAACTTAAGAGACATGTCCAGCTTGACCGTGTTAATCCATGACTGTAACTGCTAAGTCAGGACAAGAAGCCAAAATTCCCTCCAAGCACTAAACCAGCAATGGCCTCTTTCTCTGCAAATCACAGCAGGGACAGAATGGCTTTTCAAACAAGCATTTATGATCAAAAGGCTACAGCATATTATAAATATTTATATGGCCCATTAAATAATAGTCTGTATAAATATTATTCAAAATGTGCATGCTGGAAACCACAGACTTCCCAGTTTATCCTTGTACAAATGTGTTAGTTTTCCCACATAAGCAATGAAGAAAGAAAAAGGAGGGGTGAAACTCAGTTGCAAAAATATTAAATTAAAAAAAAAAGAAAATCCTTAACATTATTTACTTTAATTTAAAAGGAATGAATAAGTAACCAGATGAGTTTTTCATGAGCACTGTTAGACTTGTCTGTCCCAGTTTACCTCAGTTATTGAGCTGCCAGGATGTTCCTTTCTGTTAAAGCCAGGGTGCAGGAGGGGCTGCACTCACATCAACATAGGCCCAAGCTCAGCACAAGCTTTCAGCAGCAGCAATTTAGACTTTGTGGTGCTGTGTGCTTAAACACAAAGAATTAGGAAGGGCTGTCTCTTTTAAACTTTGATCTTTGGAACGCTGCGGGCTGCCCAGAGCCGGTGATTGCGGATAAACAGAGTGTTTTTAGTAGTGCAGCTGTGCTTTTCTATGGGTTACCAAGAAAAAGATTAACAGGCTCAAATTAGGCTTCATAAGCTTCGTGTGAAAAGATCTAAAAATGCTAAAGAAAAGCTGCTTTTCAATTGTAGAAAGGACATTAACCAAAACAAGCCCTTTTGACATTATACTGGAAATTCAGCACTTTGTTGGCTTGCTAGAGGTAAGGAACCAGTACAAGTGGTGGTGGTAGAGTGGCAGGATCTGCTTGAAGACAGTGAACTCCCTTTGCTCTTCCAGCTTCTGTAATTCCTGTTTGGATGAGGAAAGAGAAAGAAGGCACATGTCTGTGTGGGAGAGCAGGAGCAGATGGGGAATTCTAACACTGTGGTGAAGGGCAGTACTAATATAGCAAATATCCTTAAATGCCCAAGGGGGTGTGCTATAACTATCAACAAGCATTTATTTGTCAGCTACCCCACAGCAAACAAAACAAACACAAGGAACAAAAGCACACCTCACCTCCCCTTTTCCCTTCCCCAAACAGAAATATACATGCAGGATCTGGCTTAGGAATGTGAGAACTGTGCTAACAGTCAAAAAAATGAAATAAATAAAAATGGAGCTGGGGAAAATATGCTTCTTCATTGAAAACCAAACACCTCTAGATTCTTTCATCACTTCTCTGGTACATTCTGTGAAGTTTTCTTACATATTATAAGGAAAACCAGCTTAAAATAATGAAAGATTTCAGTAGTAGGATAAAACCCTGATTCCAGTCCTATAATATTTAGATTGTTCCATCAAAACCTTCCTAACTGTCCCCCTAACATTGTAACGCAATGTCAATAAAACCCAGCATAGGCAGGACTGATTTTCTACTATTCTAATATTCTACTATTTTCTACTATCTCCTTTTCTCTCTATAAATAATTCACCATGTACTAATTTGCTGTAATGTCTCTCCAGATCTTTTTTCTTCCCCTTGCTTTCAGTGTCCAAGACAAAGTCATTACTTCATTGCTGCCCTTTGCTCTCTAATTCTATCTTTTGGATTTTAAATACTTTCAGGCCAAACTACTTCCACCTGCTCTGATTTATAGCAAGACGCATTCGGGTTTATCCTAATGGAACCAGGAAGGGGAGAAATGAAAATTACTAAATTATTCTAAGAAATTAGATCCAAAAATTATTTATTTTCAGCTTCTACTGCCTACATAGTTATCTCACTCAGGAACAGCAGAAGGATGTCAGCATGACCAGTGTCAGTAAATACCAACAGCAGGGCTGGTTTTCTCTGTATTCTGCTTGAGAAGAGTTTGTACAGAAAGAATTGTTTGCTCTCCTTCCAGTTCCTGTCTTCAGCTCACACAGGCAGACACAGCCTGTGGTGGTGATGATCAAATAGGAGCAATGGCATTCTGGCCCCTGATTAAAGAGCAGAGCATGGCTGTGCTGGGTCAGATGAAAGGTCCAATTAGCCCAGGATCCTCCTCAAACAGCAGAAGCCGTAAGAAAGGCATATGCCTGCCCTTTTCATCCAGCAGTCCTTCCCCAGGACACCTTTCCTCCTGCTATCTATAGTAAAGGCACTTCCTGAGCCAGAAATTTTATCTTTAGGATTAGCAGACCTTGAAGGCTTTTTCCTCTCTAAATTTGTTTGTGCTCTTTCTGAATCCAGGGAAACTTTTCTAACTGCAAACGACTGTGGTAACGAGTTACAAAGTTCTGTGTAAACAATGCAGGAAAAAGCCCTTTGGTTTGTTCTGAGCATGCCACCTGCTAGTTTTGTTTGATGTGTCTGAGCTCCTGAGCTAGAGGAGACATTAAGCAATTGCTGTGTATTTACTTTCTCCATGCAGTCATGAATCCATTGCATTCTGAATCACCCCCAAAGGCCTCACTGCAGCTATCCACACATCATGGCTATTGAGCTGAACTCACAATCTCTACATTAAGACAAAAAGCATTTCCCTGCTCTGAGTGCTCATGGATGTGGCAGTAACACAAGCACCATAACACACTGCAGTAGTCAGTACTAATAAAGAGCAAGAAATAATGCCAAGGCCACTGTGGGCAGGTGGAGATACTGCTCAGAGATGCTGCAGCAGGATAAACAACGTGTTGGTGTCAGCTCAGAGGTGCTGCTCAGGAGCACGGAACTGGCCAGGGATTTCCAGCTTCAGGCAGGTCCCAAAACACTGAGCTCACAGCAGAGGGATCCAGGAGCTCTTGGGGAAGACTTGGGGCTGCTGCTCCGCCTGGTTTTCCCCGGCCCTGCTGAGGTTGCTGCACACCCCGACGGGCTCTGCACGGCAGCAGCAGCACGAGGCCCACGCCGAGCACACCCGGCTGTCCCCAGCCTGTAACTGTGGCACACAAAGGAAACGAGTGCAGCTGCCCCTGCTCCAGAGCCCACCTAACCCCGGGAACAGCAGGAAGCACCTGCAGAGAGGAGCTCTCAGGAAAAAGGAAGGCTGAGAAGAGGGCTGTGAGAACACACAACATGAGGTGAGAAGACACAGCCTTTGGGGAAAACCAACAGCTCCAACTCCCTCTGAAGCACTCTGGGCCCTGCTGGGACTGGGCCATCACTTCAAAAGCAGGCTCTGATCCTGCATCCATCAATGGCAACCTCCCAGCCACTATCAGGAGTTCAGAACTAAACCCCTGACACTCATGAACATCACAGGTGCACTCACACCATGGCAGGATTTTGAACACTTGCCATAACCTCCAGTTTGTCCAGCAGAGGAAATGTTGATCAGTAAATGCCAGGCCACAACTCCCAGGCAGGAAAACCTAAGGAATAAGGGGGGTGTCTAGCAGCACCCTTCCTTTTCCCCAGCCTGGCAACAGCAGTGGATCCAAGCCATGCACAGCACGCTGCTGAGATCCATTCCCTGCTCTGACGCTGCAGCTGCACACATCCCCACAGGCTGTGCTAATGACCTGGCAGACAGACGTGTCCCAAATGACTCTGCAGAATGCCTGGAGCCCTGAAAGAAGACACTATCTTGTTTACATTGACTGAGGGGGGAAAAAATGCCATCTAATTATTACATAAATTCTGGCTGTAGCAGCTTCATGACTAGTTGAAAAGAGGTAACAGGCTCCAAAATGACTGATGGACCCAAGTGTTTGGATCCACAGCTTATCAATCTAATGCTAAGGAAGATCTTTCATATCCCTGTGTCTCTATCACTTTAACCTACTCATGATGGACAGAGAGAATAATCTCTGCTCTTTGCCTGTAAAATTGATTCATGTACAGTGACTTTTTTATTTTTTTTCACTCTATGCTATGATGAAAATGGAGAAACAAATAAAAAACCAACAAAGCACATGCCACAAAAAAGCAGTATACTATAAACACAGCCTAGCACAATAATGTGAATTTTCAAAATATCTGTTTAAGTCATAAAACGTAATTTGGAGGAGAATGCAATACAAAAGGCACAATTACAATTCACACAACAGCTTTAAACTGCATTCCTGCAGCAAACCAGCCTTGGCACCAGGAGTTTCTGTGCAGGTTACACGGGTAATACAGCCATTATGGCACTGTGGATACAAATTAGCCAAGCTAGGCTAGTGCTGATACTCTAACTTTAATCCCATTTTAGACTCCGGTGCTACATCACGCTTGAATCTGGCACTAACCCTGTGATTACGTATCAGCAGATCAGTATAAAAATAATTTGTTCTGAGTTCACAGTTTTATGAAATGATAAAACATCAAAATTAGCATTCTGGCTGAAATCCACTGCATTTCCCATCAAGGCTTACACATTTAAGCAACATCTGAACCAACTGCCTATAATTACTCCTGGCAGATACTGGAGCACTTAGGCCAGCAGTAGATGCAACAGTGAAATAAATTTTTAAAGACATGCTGCAAACCACTTCAAGATGCTCAGCCCAGAAGCAAACATGTGTCCATAAGCCAAATCCACGGTTTATTTTACAGGATTTGTTCACTCTTGCATAGTAAAAGCCTGAGAAGAATGACAGCCCCAAGTAATCTGTCAGTTTAAAATTAAACATTTATTTGGGCTGCAATTTCAAAAACACTCTCCCCAAAGTTCCTGTCACAACTACTTAAGGGGAAGTGGGGTTGCATATTAGCTTAGGTTAAAAGAAACACTAATTCTGCACAAAAGCAGTTATTTATTTATTCAAAAGAACCAACATTTTAAAATGATAATTTAACTGAGAAACACAGAATGGAGAAACAAAAGTGGCTAAGAATACACATAAAAACTTCCTAGCATAGAACTAGTTTATTTAGTCTCTATTGACACTATAAATTAATTTCTGCCATGATTCTTATAGCTGGGAACAGCTGTCCCTACAAGCAACCAATTCTCTCTGCACTCATCCTCCTATCCCAGACACTCTTCCCAGGAAAAAGAGGAGTCTCTTTTTTTTTTTTCCATATGCTCATACACATTCCTGAAGGAAAGGGACCATTAACATTACAGAGCCTTTAAAATTTTATCTTTTTGTATTATATCTTAGTATACTTAAAAAAAAATTAACCCCAACTACTTAAGCAAATGGTGTTCCAGGATAAGAAAATAGAATGAAATGCATGAGAATGAAATAGACAAGAATGAAATACATGAGAGTGAAATGCATGAGAATGAAATGCAGGAGAGTGAAATCCATGAGAGTCAAATACAAGGGGATGAAATACACAAGAATTAAATACACGAGAGTGAAATACACGAGAGTGAAATACAAGGGAATTAAATACACGAGAGTGAAATACACGAGAGTGAAATACACGAGAATTAAATACACGAGAGTGAAATACACGAGAGTGAAATACAAGGGAATTAAATACAAGACCACCTTCCCAACAATGTGCCTGCTTATTACTTCTTGAAAACCTCCTAGATGATCGAGCCCTTTCCTCTACTTCCCTGGAATTTGTTTCGTAAGTGCTCTCCAGAGAAGAGCACTGGTGCTAAGTTTATTAAACTTCCTAACAAATCCCAGGCACCTCAGCAGGGAAGGAATCTGCCAAGTTACCAGTTCCTCAGCGGGGCAGAGCCTGGCAGCAGCGAGGAACAGGGCCGTGCTGGCAGCTCTGGAGCCAAGCACGAGTAAATTCCAGCAGGTTCCTGGGGGTGCTCTGTGCCAGCCCAGGAGCTGCCTGGGATCACAGGGCAGGACAAGGAGACCAGGCTGTGGAGGTGCCAGAAAGGGGAGCTGCATGAGGACGAGGACAGCGGTGGCAGCAGGACACAAGGGCCAGAGAGACGAGACTGGAGACTACATTTATGGAAATCTCCTAGGGATATGGAGGATTAGGCAAGTGTGGGAGTGATGTGCATGTCCCACCTGCCCAGGTCAGGTCACCTGAGCACTGCCCTTTCACAGAATCACAGAAAAAGCTGAGCTGGGAAAGGACACTCAAGGATCATTGAGCCCAATTCCTGGACTTGTACAGAACCCCAAGAATCACACCATGGGCCCAAGAGCATTGTCCAAATGTCCCCTTGAGCTCTGGAAGATTTGGTTCTGTGACTCTTCCAGGACAGCCTGTTCCAGAATCTGACCACCCTCCAGGGGGAAATCTTTTACTACTATCCAACCTCAACCTCCCCTGACACAGGTTCAGGCCATTCTTTCACGTCCTGTCACTCGGCATCATGAAGGAATCAGCATGCGCCTCTCCTTTTTCCCTCACCAGGAAGCTGTGCATCCCATTTGAAGCACATGGGAAGGCAGCTGGGATAAAGGAGATCCCACAGCACAGGAGGCACTGGGAGGATCCCTGTGCCCACCCTGGGCAACACCAAACGCCTCCCCTGGCACTGGGCACCCCAGCGGGGGCTGTGAGGGGCAGCCCCGCTCCCTCTGAATTACAGTGGGAGTCACATATGGCCGTGCTGTACAGAAACGTCAGGAGGAGACAACTCGGGACAGCCAGCAGGCCGTAAATCCCCCGGGCTGCACGAAGAGCAAGCTCTGAGCTGATCCGGGGCGATGTGAGCGCTCAGCCCACGCAGGGCCGGGGCGCGCCGCACGGGGCCCGCGGCTGCGGCCAGGGGCTCCCTGGGGAAGGAGGCGGCGCTGGTGATTAAACAACAACACGAACGCCAGAGCTCCCTTCAGAGCAGCAGGATCCGAGCCCTACCGGAGGAGGACGGAACCCTCCGGGCGTCACGGCGGAGAAGGGGCAGGGACGGGGGCGAGGAGAGGGGCGGGAGCCGCGCTGAGGCGGCGCGCGCGGCGCTCCCCTCACGGGCGGCCGCGCTGAGGGCCGGGGCCGCCGCGGCCCGGCCAGCGCCGACACTTACTCTGCAGCCATCACTTACTTGTGCCCCCGGCACTGCCCGGGCCTGCACACCGCGGCGGGGACGTCCCCTGAACCCGCCGCTGCCGGGAAAGCCACCGGGCTGCCCCGGGCCGGGCCGGCCGCGCCTGCGCCGGGAAGGGGCGGGCGGGGGAAGCGGCGGCGCCGCCGGGCGCTGAGGGCAGCGGCGGCTCGGGCCGGGAATCGCCCTGCGCCCGGGTCTGCACCGGGAACAAGGCGGGGGCTTGGCGCGGTTTGTAAACGGGTGATAAATGTGATTTTCCAGCCCCGCTGCCGCGTACATGGCTGGGAAATAACGGGGGTCGTAGAAGCGGTGCAAGAAGCCACGTGGAGACCGCTGAGAAGAACGTATACAGTATAGAAGAATAAATATATAAAAACATACAGGCAAATAACTATGTAGAAACATATAGAAGAATAAATAAAGAGGAGGGAATGTCAGGGCTCAGGACATCTCTCACCCTGAGCCTCCTTAAATGTAATGTAAATGCTTCTTAAATGAGTAAAGCAGCTGCAAGCCATGAGTTTGGTTCTCTGCATGGGGACACTGAGAGTTTTACCTGAAAAGCTGGAGAGTTGCTGATGTGAAGGAGAAAACCCTGGGTTTAGTTAAGCTTTACTTAAAACGGATAGAGGATGCCCTCAAATGCATCCCTGGAAAACAGAGAAATCACAGAATCAATGAGGTTGGAAAAGACCTTGGATCATCGAGTCCAGCCCATGGGCCAGCCGTGGCTGAGCGCTCCATGGTTTGGGACAGATCCCACCACACCCCTGCGTGACCCTCCCCAGCCCACGCAGGGAGGAGCAGATGGCAGCCCTCACATTCCCATCATGTCCAAACACTTCTGGCCCCAGGGAGCCACCAGGGATTTTTCCCGTTACCCCCCAAATATTCTACAACAGGAAATCTTGCAGCAAAAAAAGTTCTCTTGCAACATTTCCAGAGTATTCCCACTTCGGTCGGAGCAGAAATGCTGCAGGAACAACCTTGCTCAGGGAAAGATGAGTGTTTGTCTCGTGGTTAGAGCACAGGGTTCGTGGTCAGGAGCTGTGGGTTCTCATTCCAGCCTTGCCACTGAATCATTTTGAGAGCTTTGCTAGTCACTTTGTACTAGAACCAGTTAGGAATTTTCCGTTGGGATGGTTTTCTGATGGAAAACACTGCTTATACCAAACTGAAATCTGGGTGAAAATTGATTTTTCCATTGGGAATACCTTGTGTCTGGGCTGGCTTAGAAAGGACATTTGACCCAAACTGCAGTGTTTGGGGGTTTCTTCATTAGTCCAAAGTTTTGCTTTGAATAGATGGGTTAAAAAATAAAATACCCCCTCCTGACTGTAATTCCAAGTCATTTTACAGCATGGTGTGAATGTGTGCCCTCATGCTCTGCTTTGCTCCCCAGGAGGTCTGCGGTGTAGTGAGATGTAAATTTCTGTTTTCTGAGATGTGCACATCCCAATCTGAGTCAGACCTGGCCCGTGGGGACAAATCCCAGAGCAGGGCCACCACTCTGGCCAGGGAAGCTCCATGCAGGGAAAGTGTAAAGTTCAGAGACACAAACGAGCTGTTTCGCATTAGCTCAGTGGCCTAAAACAAGGCACCGTGACTGGGGAGATACCCAAATGTTTTGTTCAACTGAAAAGCAATAAAATGAAGCCCAGAGAAATGGATCTGATTCTGTTCCAGAATCCCATTCCTCTGTTCATTAAAAACAAATTTATTTCTGCCCTCTGTATCATCATACACTGACAGTTTCTTTTAGTATAATACTTGTTCTCCTCCCACAATGTATTTGTAGACACCACTGAAGTCCCTTATTTGTTTTGCCAACTTAAATATTAATCATTTATTTTCTCTCATAACAGCAAGTTGTGGATTATCTAATAGTTTTTCCTTCACTTCTGTCAGTCAGAATTCATCTTTTCTGAGCGTGAGTGATCAGAGTCTGACATACTGTGTAATGTTTAAATGATGGCTTGCAAGAGACTTGTACAGTGGCAATAATAATTCCCCCTGCACTCTTTTAGTTACAGACAGGCATCAAATTTGCCTTTTTTTACACTTATATCACATTAGCACCTCAATTTACCTAGGTCTTTTTGCTCCAATAAATAACAAAAATAAGTACAGACAAATTTATTAACTTTTGCTTAATACATTTTTCCATTTCCTCTCACTTCTCTAGTACTCACATGATTTCTTTCCAAGTGAGTGACAAAGGAAGATATTTTCAAGAACAATTATAAGTTTCCAACTTCCAAAATCAAAGTCCTGAAAATGCTTTTGATTAAAGAATCCAAGTTTAGATTATCACATATTCCCAAGCCCACATGAGGCTTAATTCATTGCTCCTTTGAAATATTCTGAAAGCTGAGGGTTAAGAGGTGTTATATTAGTGCAGAATAATGATGATTAATTTGTGCTTTGCATCAAATGCAGGAGGAGCAGATACATGTGCAGTGAATCCTCTATAATTCCAAAATCTTTCCATAAACTTGAAAATATTCTGTGGATGTATGTGTCTTAAATGAACTCAAGACCAATTTTTCCTGTTTAGTGTGTGGCTGCTGTAGTTTTCCATCAAATAACACCCCCCCTTCTTCCAAGATTCTGGACAGATTCACTTAAAATACACCCTTTTGCCTTTTCATTACAGAGTAACTAATGAAAATTCCATTTTAAATGTGCTTTCTGGGAGGCAGGGATGTTCTTTTTTTTTGTGATTAACCAGAGCCCATATTTCAAGCAGCGGGGAAACAGCTCCAGGTAGTGTAAATCAGAATTGCCCGAGATGGCCCTCAGTCCTCTCAACCCCACAGAACAATTTAGTGGGTTCAGATGACAGTTGGCATCTTTGAAATATTCTCTTTTGCAGAACTAGACTCGATGTGACACTTGCTGGAGAAGAAATCTTGCATAAATCTGTCGGAAAAGACTCAATCATATTACTTCACTAGCTGTGGTAACCTTTGGAGGCCAAAGTCCAGACAGGTTGAGAAATGGAGCATGAGTCCATAAAGGTGACAATTCCATTAACTGCAATCAGAGAGAGAGGTGAATGGTGAGATAAAGACAAATGACTCCTTCTGTAAAGAAAAGAAAATATGTGTGTGCAGGGGAAAGAGGCAGAATGAACATTTTCCAGCCTTGTTGAGGAAATAAAGACCCAGCCCTGCTCTGCTGAGATCAACACAAAAACGTCTCTTGAGCTCAGTGGGTGCAAGTTTTGCCCCAACATCCTGACTTCTGGTGAATGTCAAGCAGCAATGGACCTCTGAACACCCCAAAATTACATTTAGATGTTTATTAGCATAGAAATAGAAAGGAAAAAAATATTTGATAAAGTTCTTGCTTGTGTGTGTGCTTTGGCAGTTCATACAAGCACCTGAGGCTGGGTTTTAATCTCATTTGATGAAATATAGCACTTCTTCAAGTGTTATGGGAAGTATAAGCTGGGGAATACTCTGGATGAAGTGCTCACTGGGCCATTGGACCAGGACTATTCATCTAAACAGGGAAATGGGGAAGTAAAAGCCAAATGAATTCTCTGCAGTAAGAAGGGATTTTTGAGTGTACAATAGGAAAAAAAGGAGATTTCCTTTGGGGGATTTTTTCTGGTTTTAACAGAAATATTAGGTTACTCTTGGATACTGGAGTGGCCAAAAAGGGAAATCCCTGTTTTAAGTTCCTCTAAATATAACCAGAAAAAGAATTCCAATTTTATCAACTTGTGGTCCATTTCCTCACATTTTGGGCAGCTCACCTTTTAAATACCAAAGTCAGAAGCTGATACAAACAAGCAGACAATATTTCAGACTCCACCAAAATTCCAGTGTCTTGCCCAGGGCCTGTTCCTGCCTGCCCACTTGGCTGGACACCAATATCCTTTATTCTCAGGGGAGTCAGCCTTCCAAAAAACCACTTGGCACTGGAGTCAGGGCTGCTCTGTTTTCCTAACGTTCGTGGCAGGCAGGATGTTTTCCGACTCTGGTACCCAACAGTTGAGCATTCCAGACAGCACAGGGATTTTTCTTTTGAAACCACACTTCCAATTCCATAAGAATAAGGGAGGTTCTGTGATCCCGTGTGCTCCTGGTGGGAAAATAGGATGACTTTGCTGTCCCACAGCAATGCACAAAGGGAAAATGCACATGGCTCTTGCCACCTTTGTAAACTCTCCTTCTGTGGTGTGAATGCTGAAAAAATCCTGGCTTAAAGTCCTATTTCATCAACTGGTTCCCCTCTGGGAAGATTGCCAGAAGGAGAAGACCCCCTCCCAAAATGTCTGGCCTGAAAAGCAGCCCACTGGTGCAGTGTGGCAGAGAGATTGCTCAGTAGTCTGTGCACACAGTGTTTTCAGCAAGTGAAAATGTTGTTTGCTCCCCAGAACACACAGTACAGACACCCCTACAACTTTTTTTGCCTATCTCTTACACTTCTTGAATTTTAAAAACATGACTTTATGATTAACATTTTTATTCAAGTGATTCCTGAGCTCAGTGATGTCAGGGCCAGCTCCAGCTGTGCAGCCTTTCCCTTGTGGAACAGACAGTGCCCAGGGCAGGGCAGGCAGGGGACAGCTCAGCCAGGACTGGACTCTTCACTGCCCAGGAGCAAACACACTGTCCTGGGAGGCAAACTGCCAGAGACACCCCCCCACAGCCCTGTGCCAAAATCCAGATGTGCAAAATCATGAAATCACAATCTGTCAAGCTGGAAATGAATTTCACAAGCCAAGCTGTGAAAATCTCCTCAAATTTCACAATACCTTATATCTCCAGAAAAACTGCGAACAGAGGTTAATTTTTTTTTTCTGCAACATCTTTCCAAGACTTTTTCCATAGGATATGACCAGCTTGCATGAAGTACTTTGTTACAGTTGTGATATATCACACAGTGGTGCCAAATCCAGTCAGTGTGGGGAGGATTGAAAAGGCTCAGCCACCCTCCAGGCAGTGTGTCCTGATGCCATTCCTGGCACCTTCTACAAAAGGCAGATTCTATTTTGCCCTTTGAATTCCAAAACTGGTGAACACAGTCATGGGAGGCAATCAGTCAGGATCTGTTAATTTATAAAAAAATATAACTGTCTGTTCTCCAAGGGTAAGATTAACTGGGATCTGTACTTCCCAGATTATAAACAACACGCAGCCTTTCTCCTTAACTCATTGCAAAATGTACAAATGTTCCAACGCCAGCTCTGTAATCTTTTAAAATCTTAAACGGAACAGGGGCTCATTCCATTACATAAAAAGAAGTTTGTAGGATCATGTAGCTACCTGCAAATCACACACAGCTAAACCAAGCAGCACAAGAAACAGGGATAAAGTCACCTTTTATGTAGCTGGTTCCTATAGCAGTGAGATTGTCACGCTCTGTATACAACCCAAAACAAATTGTCTGTTTAGAATTAAAATATGATACTATTTCCAAAAGTCTTGCCTCCAGGGAGATCATTTTATACCAGAGGGCAGATTCAGCTCTGGTGTAGGATTTCTGATTTTCATGGAATTGCACCATTAAGGAATTTGGCCCAACATCTTGCCCACACTGATGCAATTCAACTTTTAAGGGACAGCTATGGGGTTTCCTCCTAAGTCAGGCCAAGTTTCTGGAACAAGGGAAGTCTGTAAAAGAAACCGTTGGAGGGATGTTTTAGTCTGGCATTTAGGAACATTCCCATATTAGAAAACGTCACAGGATTTATTTTGTATGTCTTGCATGTTAGAATTTCGTGCTTTTTCTTCTTTCCTTTCAGAGACATTGTCAGTAGGTGGTCACAGTAAAACTGGATAAACCCCAAAGAAATGTAATGAAATGATTATAGACAGAGTGAGTAGAAAGACATTTGTGAATCCAGTTCGCTCTGCCTTATCTTTGTTATATAAACCTATTTTCCGTACTTAATGTATTGCCTCAGCTTGCAATATATGATTAACAGAATGTCTGCACCACTCAGAACTCTGGAGAAAAATGTGAGATGTTAATTCATCAACATTTTAGGCAACTTCAGATATTCCGGGTGTGACTGATCTCGCAGAGTGCTTTGGATTTACACTTTGCATGACAGATGGAAATCTGAATACACACATTGATGCTCTCAGTGATGTTGAAAACTTTTGTGCAGGAACAAAGAGCTGTAACACTTGCCTGCTCCTGCAGCTAACCTGGTATTTCCTAAAATGATGCAGCTCCACAGGTCATGGCCCAGCAAACAGGAGTTTCCCCAGCTCTTCCTGCCAGCACTGCACGTACCGGGCACCGTGACGGGGTGGAAATGTGATGCTGTCAAGGGTCTGGGGGAGATTATTCCCTTCCCTCTGCAGTTCTTTGAGCTGTCCAGACAGCATGAAGCAGGTGCTCAGGTTCTTAAGGCTTCCTGGGAAAAACAACACTGTTTCAAAACCATACCCAAACCAAAACTCTGGAAAGATTAATCGAGTTTGGGTCAAGAGGGAAGAAGGATGCAATAGCTTGTGACAGCTACAGTGAGCTCGTAAATGATGTGCCCAATGCTGAGCTCTCCTATGAATAAGTCAGAATATTCAGTGCATCACATCAAAAACTCCTTTGGACAATTGACATGATATCTGAAAGAACATGGAAAAATTATAGGACAATCAAAGGTACATTTAAATTTTCTTACTTGCATTCTTACATAAAGAGAATCATAAAGCCTTAGTATAAATCAAATGGAGCAAATGGTCTCAGTAAATTAAAATATAGACAGAAATATGTGTAGAATATGCTTTTATGTGTGTACAAGAGTTACAAAATCTTTGGCACAGCTGAAGTTCGCACAAGAAGCAGAACCTGCTTCAGGCATTCTTTAAAATCCCATTCTGCTTTGGTAACCTCTGGATTTTGCACCTTGTCTTCCCAAAGCTATGATAAAGCCAACATGGCTTTAATTAATTTTTTGAGCCATTGGCCAGTCAAAAAAGCTGAAAGTGAAATAAAAAGCAAGACACGACAAAAATCAGAAATACTGGACATATTTGCCATTTCTGTCAGCCACAGCTATGAATGTTGTGATAAAGTGAGATAAGAAATTGAGGAAGGAAATAAGCGGTAACTGCATTCTTATTTTAGAGTATTTTATATCTGATTGTTCCAAAATGAGGAGGAATATGTGACTGGGAACGTGACTCCACCCTCTCCAAGGCTTGCTGGGATCATTGTTTGTGAGTGTATCCAAACACCAGAACAGTTTCCTTACCTCCAGTCTGTTGCAGTCATGGGAATGCCATGGGATGTTCTGGTGGATGCCTCATCCCCGTGGCCACAGCGTACCCTGGGAAGTCGTCATCTTGGGACATATGGGACTGGAAAATAGAATTGCAGATAATTATCCTGTATTTCCTTCCATGCAATCCTGGCCACTGAGAGTCAGCAGCTAAGAAGCAAATCCATGTGCAGGGCACAACTCTGCCATAGTGGGCACAGGACCTGACATGGTTGCTGAGAGATCAACCTTCCTTCGTGACCACCTCTCACAGTCACCTTGAATGCCAAGTGCCCTGCTTCCAGTTAACTCTGTTTTTTTCCTCCTTACTTTATTGCTCTTAAATGAACTGGCAGCTCAAAGTTTCATCTAAAGCTGTTTCATATGCTTTTCTGCTTTAAAAAAGCCCATCTGAGGATTTTCTACTCACCATGAAGCTTTAAGAAATCACATTGATCTTGAATAAAAAAAACCTATCTGTCTGAGTTATTTTGTTTAAATGCTAGCAAAGGAAAGAAATCCCTGACAGAGCCATGGATGTGACTGTTTGCCATCCTTTGAGAAAATAAATATTCTAAGTCAGCTCAGTAGTCCTTGTGCAACTGAGTTTCCAAATGTTGAAAATTGACACCAATACCATGACCTGAATAACTCAAAATTTTGAACAAAGAGTAATGTCCCCCTGTAAAATAAAGACCCTCCCCAAATTAAAACTCCATTTTGAGCTATAAAACAATTTTCCAAGCTGCTGCCTGTATTGGGCTTCAAACCAAAACTGAGTGAATGCAGAGGAGGAAGTCTGATGTACAGCAATCAAAATATATGAAGGATTTGGGGGGTTTTGGTACATCAAACCCTTCAAAGTACAACATATTTGCAGTTTGGTATTGCAGGCATTTCCCTACCCACTGGAAGGTGAGGAATACATGGAGGAATAGGTTGCTCTCAGATGATATCACAGGCTGGTCATATCCTTGCTACATTAACTTTTTCTGGGGCAGAAGAAACTTAGTGTCACCTGTGGTTGGGAGGTGTCCTGGTTACCTTGTTCTCTTTCATTTCACATACTCCTATTGGAGGGAACCAGTTAAGAGGTTGAGAGTGGTATTTTTGGCCTTTTAATCACGGCCTGTTCAAGGTAATCCATATTTTGGCAATGGCCCACAATGTTATCTTCATCTGTTACCTATTGCCAGATTTATTCCATAGAATTTTGCACAGATCCCAGGACCAGGGAGGCTTCTGGCTGAAATTCCCCCCCAGCCCAGCTCCCAGCAGTCCATCCCAGCCTTCTGCAGTGTGTTTAGCCTACAGAACCCCACACTGGGACTCTGGGTGGAGCAGCAATGTTTGGGACACCCACTCGATGTCCTTAATGTTAGGTGACAGGAAAGCAGGGGAGGGAACAAGCCCCTGCTTTAGGTTTGCAAGGTCCTGAAGCCCAGAGCTGTGGTTCTAGGGGATCTCTGCTCTTTGACAACACTTCCCACCATGTGCTCCAGCCAGGAAGATGGATGTACCTCAGTTAAAGTGAGTCATTCACTGAACCTGGGCCAAACTTTGAAGCAAATCTGGGCCAGTTGACTGCCTCAGGAGGAAACCTGGGTTTTGCATGAATTAGATGTGAAAATAAGCAGAGCCTGACTGACATCTCCTCCAAATTCCAACTGTAAGGGTAAAGCCCAGAGGGCATGAGCCTCAGGCATGACAAAAATGAGGAGGGGAAAATGAAGCTTCCTGTCTCCCCTGCAAGAGCCAGAGAGACACACTTTACTCAGGACTTAGGCTAAATTGTTAATGATTTATACACTAATTAAGTAATGTTTATAGAATGGCTTACATATGTAAATGGCTGTAAAGATGCTTACATTTTTCCTGCACTCTCCAATTAAACCAACTTTCATTACAGAGCAAAACAATTCCATCCCAACTTGTTACACCAGTTCTTTAGCCAGGCAGCTTTGCAGCCACTGCTCCCAGCTCAAACTGGGCTATTGTGTTTCTCTGAGGAAACTTCTGTGCTGGTTTGTAGTTGTTTTAATTCCATCACAGATCACATTCTGTTTAATGATAATTTGATTTTGCATTGCAAGACCCAGATGTACATTAGGAGGTCACAACCTTTCCATTTATCTCGTAAAGTAACTATTTTTTCCCCGAGTTCCATCAGGTTAAAACAGTTAGCAATTTTTCTCCTTGAAGTGTCCCTTCAGCTTGGCCAAGATATATAATAGATCAGTGTAGCTACAAATGCATTACAACATTAGTCATCAATTAGTTTTAAACCATCCCTGTAATATATCATTTATCCAGCTTGCTGTAGCACTATTGTGAACATTTAATTTTTTTAAAGGCATCTTGATTTTTTAACCTGACGGCTGCATCCCCCTTTTGTCTCCTGTATAGACATCTCCTTAAGGAACAATAAAAATTAGATTTGTTTGACCTGCACTCAGGGTTCGTTTAAGCGAGATGGATTTTAATTGCTCTGCCCAGTCTACCAGACAGCTTTTATGTAATATTCCAGACATTTACGCACTGTCTTTCCCCTGCTGTAAGCAGGTGTGTGTGCCCACAAATGCCTGTGAAGCAGCTCTTACAATTCATTTCACATCTCTGACAATCCTCTGGGAAATTGCTTTCTCTGAGATACCGGTTGGCATCAAATTAAGGCCTCCGGTCATTGCCACTTCTTCCCTCCTAACACCATTTCCTTTTGTCTTTAAGATTCACCTTCTTGTGTGGCTAATTCTAAAAGGACCTCGCTGAGGATGGTGTTCCCTGGGCTTGTGTTGTCATTATATGGCACAGGTGACTCACCCCAGCATCTCTCATAGTGAGAGTGGCTACAGGGCCTTACCTGTCTCTCCCCAAATCCATGATGTCCTTGCAAGAAAATCTACAACTGGAAGAGGTTTGGAGTATAAGAGAGCTCAGTCTGGGAGCAGCAGGTCTGTGCCACAGTTGCTTGGTATCTTTTAGGATCTCTAACTTCAATTAGGAAGTCATGTGAGGAAGTTATCACTGACTCAGAGCCCAGAACACCCCGGCTGCTCTGCCAGCTCCGAGTGGAGGCACAATGAGCTCACATTTGCCCACGATGAACCTTATTTGCTCCAGCTGCCCCATGAGGGAGAGGAGAACCTCACGTGGAGAGTTCTCTCCCTGACATCTCTTCCCTTCCATGGGTGATACAATCTGAAGATGAGGTCCTCTGTTTTTCCTCTTCTCCCCATTCCTAAAAAGGAAGATTTGGCTATTCCCTGAGTTACCAAATCAGCACAGAAAAATGGGCCTCCTAAGCAGTTCTTTGTGCCTACAGCTGGTTCTGGTCTCCTCTCTGTTGGACACACACATGCACTTAATTCCCAGTTGTGCTGGATGCCTATTAAAAGAACAAATCTGCAAGTGAGGAGGGTCCCTTCTGCCATGTCAATGGGAGTGAGACACGTAAATCTCCGCGCGCTGAGGCGAGCGAGTGCTCAGAGTGCTCGGGAGAACAGCTGGGAAAGGGAATAAGCAGTTTTTATTCTGCTGCAAAGTGTCACTGATCCAACTCACTAAGCTGATCCTCATGTGGCACATTGTGCCTGCTCCATGATTCTGCCTGCTGCTTCCAGGGGGGTAACCCAGAGTGCTCAGCGCTTCAGTCAGCACAGAAAAGGCACAGACCTGCTTCTCCCACAGGGCAGCAGCCAGCATGGTGCAGAGCAGCAAGGCAGCTCTGCAGGGGAAAGGACAACTCCAGAGTGACAGTCAGGGGCCCTGTGAGGGACTGGAGGTGCAGATCATGGTGAGCCACAGAGAAAGCAGTGGAGGAGCTGGGAGATCCACCTGTCTTGCCAGCCTGGGAAGCCAGAAGAGGGTTTGGAATAATCTTCCTCCATGCAGCTGTGCTTCTCTCTTTTTATCTGCCAGTGGTAAATCCCAGTCCCTCAGGAAACATCCTAGAGTGAGACTGGCACTTGATGATGGGGCAATCACAAAACATTTCAAGAAAATTAAGGGTGCTGTAGGAAACTGTGGAAGGAAATAATATTTTCTGTTCTTGAAATGGAGCAGAATTGCACACTTGACAAAACAACTGCACAACTCAAGGAATTTGCCTTCCACCGGCCCTGCCTGGGCCAGCACTCCAGTGCCACCATAAACACATGGATGGCTTCCCTCTGGATGAGAGAGAGGAGCAGCAGAACGTGGTCAGTGTTAATTGTGGCATCAGTGGAAGAAATTCAGATGAGGCATTCACTGAGAAGAGCCTTAGAAGACACCTACTTGATGGAGAATTTGTCAACACAGCAGTGGCATCAGGAAAAGGGATGGGAGGTCCAGCACCCTTACTTTGCATGTGGATACATAATTCTTAATTTCATATTCTGTGTTTTTTTCTCTGGGACTTTTATATCCATCAGTAAGCCGCACCAATATTTTTTACTTCCCTGACAGAAGCACTGAAAATCAGAATCCATTTATTTAGTACCAAACAAATGCAGAAATAAGATCAGGCTGTAGCACTATAATACACATTTGTAACCCTCTGAGGACCAGATGCAGCAGAGCTGGAACATTCAGCAGCTGTAATGTGCACTGAGAAGTCACATTTGTTCAAGAAAAGCCACATTACTTATATTAATTGGATGTGTCCAGCTCATCCTGAGTCCACTTAAGCCTTGGCAAACCTCTAGCTCTGAGCATAACAAAGGTATTAATACTGATATTCCCTTATATTATCCCATTTACATAACGACTCCCACCTTTGCAGCCTAATACTTATTCTTTGGAACAGAAGAACTATTGAATCATATCTGGACTGGGTTGCCAAAACCTCCTAAATTTAGAGATGTTTGGAACAAGAAAAGGAGTTTGGTTCAGGCCCATCCACAACAGCAAATTAAACACAAGTCATCATCTGTGCGAGCGACATTTTCGGCATGTCCAGAGCCTGGCGGGAGCTAACATTCCTTCTCCCAGACAGATTTACAGAATTTGTGCATTGAAAAGCATTGAGGTAAACCCTGGTCTGAGGGCCAAGTGCATAAATTAGACCTGTCCCCTCCCTCCAGTAAATTACAGACGTACAGGCCATAGGTTGGCTCGCCGTGCTCTTGGCAACTCCAGCAACTCTGCGAGCGTGTGCTCACAGAAAGGGGGTTTGTGTCGTACTCACACATTTACATTTCATTTTCTGAGATTTTGGTGCAAGGGATATGTTGTACATCATTTCTTCCCTCCATTCACATCAGACACTGGATTAAACTGACTGAGGAAAAAGAGTAATATTAAAATGTTGGCACGCGCTGCACTTTCTCAGCAGAAACTGTGTCGCCTGCACATCACTTTGGTTTAAATGATGTAGGTCAATGTTAGGTCAGCAAGAAGTGCTGGATTAGCATCTGCAGAGATTGAGGTCCTCTCCTCATTCAGAGAACAAGTCCAGATCAAGAAACTGCACTAAAGCTTCATGCACAAAACTGCCTTAGAAGACAGGACATTTCCTCAGGCCAACCAAGTGCTCACCTGTTCCTCCAGCCCGTGGTTTATACGGAAACCAAACTGGCCAGTTGGCAGAGTGACAAGGGTCTGACACTACCAAACTGCTTCTTCAAACACTGTCAAGGTTTTTATGAGCTGCATATTTGCAGAAGTCCATGTACCTGTGAAATAACTGAATCACTGTCTTCCATGTGTCAAAATGATGCCATTTCTGAGCTGTTCCATCTTCCTCCCACAGACCTACCACGTTTTGGGTGGAATGCATGGCCTGAAAACCCAAATACGTGTGGCAGCTCAGACTGGCTCTAGAGAAGGGACACAGTGAATGGCACTGGGAACTCCACACAACATCCCAAAGGGATGCAGTTCACTCCAGGCTTTCAGCCTCCCAAACTGGATTATCTGTGTGAAGGTTTTCTCAATGACCGGAAGAACCAGTAGAACCTTTCATTGAAGGCTGGAAGCCTCATGTAATCAGGCAACATAAGAATTCAGGTTTCTAAAAAAAACCCCAGTATTTTGAGCATACTGCAGGAACTGCTGCTTCAAAGTTATGCAAATTCCAGATCTTCTGTTTCTGTAAATAAGAATTTTCCAGGGGAGAACATACAGAGGAGACAGTCATGCTCTAGCCTGAACAGGGATTGGGAAATTCAGGCTCTAGTCCAGCTCCACTCAGACACTTCGGCTCACTGGCTTCCATTTTCCATGGTGAGACCAAAACAATGGTAATAAAAATCACAATGAAAGCAATTGAAAAATATTTGCATAATTATTTAGCATGTGTTTGCATGCTTTGCATGTTAAACAAGGGATTGTTCCTCATCCCACGCTCTCAGGACAGATAGGGAAGTAGAAAGTGTGGAGCTGAGTGGGAACAAAACCTGATGTGTGTAGAAGTAAATTCAGTTCTGTAGGAAAACAAGCTGAAATGTGTATTTAAGAGAGACTAAATATTGAAAGATTCACAGCCTGGTGGAAAAAACCAGCGAGTTCACATAGGGAACAAAGGCTATGACACAGAGGGAAGGATGCAAATAATTGTGGAAGAAGCTGATGAATGGTGGTGGGGCAGGCTGGAAATACTGGTAGAGCTGAAATTGTGACGGGTGAACAAAGAATGATGATGATGATGATGATGATGATGATGATGATGATGATGATGATGACGATGATGATGAAGAGTCCCTTTTCAGTTTGCACAGTGATGGAACATGAGTTCTGCTGACTCAGGGTGAAACCCAGACTGGGAGATTCTGCTGCTGCAGGGCAAGGGCCACCTCAGATATCTGGGATCTCAGCCACTTCCAAAGCACCACTGAAGCCAAGCACCTGCCTGGGGAAGATATTGCTCCACAAGCCTTTGATATGGCACATTTAGCAGCAGGTTCAACCAGTAATTAATTGAACAAAGCATTCAAGGCAATGGGACAAACCCATGTGGGAATAAACCACAATGTTTATTTGAGTCACATCGTGCAGGAGTGGCACCCCTAAGCCAGGCCCATCCCAGAGCTGTTCCCTCTTTATCCATTCAGGCTCTCCACAGATTGAGTTCTCCATCTGAAATACCAAGCTCTCCCTCACCTGGGATAAATTTACCTTGATTTTCAGACACCACTTTATGTGGACAGGTCAGATGAGGTTTTCTGAACAGTCACCCAAGGAGGTGGAAATATCAGCAGGAATTAACAGAGAGATGTCACCTTGGCAGATTCAACTTACTGTGTCCCCTCGGTGCTTTCTCAACTTTCAGCTGAGGCTGGTTGTATGATTTGGTAAACTAAAGTGGGGAAAGGCTGATTTGAGAACAAAAAATGGAGCTGGGGGTTCCATACTCAATGAAGTAAAATGATAATCCCCTATCAAAAGAGAAATATGTGATACTCTGGCAGTAAAATTCATAAGAGCATCATGAGCTATAAATTAAAAAAAAAAAAAAAAAAGACAAAGACACAAAGAAAAACAGAGTAATCCAACCATGGGAGAACAGCAAGAAAAGCAGCTGGTTCAGATATTCATATTGACAAAACTCTGGCTGGATATCAAATATATCCTTTCCCACCCCGAAATCCTGTGAGCTTCAAGGGAGCACAAACATCCTTATCATTCTCCATCATTAATTGCCAGTCCTACTCTGTCCAGCTACCAGAGCATTGACCTCTGGATGCAGATACAAGTGTTCCTTATCACACTTTACCCCACAGGAAGCCCTGTGGGTTCATGTGGGGAAAGCATCAGTTGCCATATGGAACATATCAATCAAAGGAAAGTATTTTTATTTTCCATAGAAGGCCATTCACAATCTCCCACTGGTGTTTGCCATAAAACCAAGACAAAGTGAGGTTGTTTCAGCACTGTCTGGTCTCAGGGAACGTGGATGGATGTCCATCCAGTTTTCCTGCAGTCTGGAATAGGATTTCTTCATGCAAGGAGCACATTTAGCTGTCTGCAAATTCCAGAGATGTTTTCAGTAGAAGTGCAAGGTTGTGCTACCAAAGGAGAACATGAGCCAAAGATGTTCTATTATCCATATCCTATTAAAGGTCAGCCAGAGCTCTTACCTCAGTGCTATAATGTGACCAGAAACTTAATTGAAAATATACGAAAAGGTTATTAACGAAGAGATGAAACCATAGTAAATTTAATATAGCCCACAGAAGGACTCTTGCTAGAAAGAGAAGGTTACATACATAGATAGATAGGCCTTTAATTAAGGTGTATTGCTGGGTTAAGTGTAAATTTTCCAAGCAAAAATGAAGATAGAAAACTGGTAATTGCTTCCAATTTATATTATAAAAATCAGTCATATTCATTTTAGTTCCTATGACAGCCTTACTTAATTCCAAGCTTCATTCACTTAATTGGAAGGGAGAATTCTTTAAGTAAAACATAAGGAATTGAGGAAAGAGACAGGCAGATTGCAAGAACTGAATGAACAGCACTTTAAATGAAATAATTAAAACCCCTCATCCATGATCCCAAGTAGATTCATATTTGCTGTCCTCAAGGGATATTTATTATCAAAGCTGAGTAGGAAAAGATTGGGAATTATATCAGAAAAAAAACCCTCTAATGGTTTCTTGAAAATTGAATCTGAAGAACTCTCCCTTTCTATCACTGTCATAATTTTTCCATGTCTCAAAGTTAGTGTAGAGTAGAAACTCAAATATTTCTCTCACTGACACCTCTTGTAACTCTGGTGTCACGTGTAACACAAAGGTTCACAAAGGTGCACAGGAGCTACATTTACCTCAACCAAACTCTCACTTTGTTTACAACAGACCTGCAGGAGGGAGTACATTCAAGGAGGGCTTTGTTGTGAGTGTTCACACAACTCTCCTTGCATAAATCAGTCTCAAGGGGAAAAAAAAGCCTTCCTGAAGCGGTGAGTCTTTGTGGGTTTGGGAGTCAACCGATGGTGATTAGGAAACAATCCGTGGTGGCTGAGGTGGCAGATAAGAGGCAGAGATGTGAAGAGCTGACATTTAAAAGTAATAATCCTGGAGAATGCTGGTGATTCACAAGAGCAGATATCAGGATCTCTTGATGACTACTGTTGAATAATAAGTCTACATCCCTTTACACAAATAAAATAAAATCGTTGCCCTAACGAAGATGGACTTATGAGAGGGGTTTAGTTCTTCAGGGTGAATATTCATAGAGCTTCATGATGTGTAACTGCCCACTCTCCTTCCTCTGACAAAGCCCAACACAGAATGGGATATGGATGTGAATTCTCCACATTCTCTGTTCCTGGAGAGGAGATAGAATTCAGTAATTAGAATCAGCCAAGGTGCATGGAATTTTAGTCCCTCCATGCATAAATGAAAACCAGTGCATCATGAATGCATTTGTGGTGAGGGCAGTGGGTTCTGCCACAGGCAAATGCATCAGCAGCACCATTCCCAAGTCTTTTTGGGATCCATTTAGGCAACCACTTGAAAAGGATCCATAGCAGAAAGTGGGGAAAGCTGAGGCAAAGGTACTAAATCTCTCCCTGTCAAAGTCAAATGATGTTTGAGAAGTTACTCAATGGATGGTTTGGGTCTACATCTCTGCTTTCTGGAGGGAAGTGACAAGGGACACTGCTCCATCAATTGAAATAAGAGAAGGTTAAAATGTCCAGATGCCAATCGTTCAGAAATACAAAATAATCATGCTGCAAAAGTAATTAACACTTTCAGCTTTCAAAGGGCTGAGGAAGCTTTAACTAATTAAACAGTTAGGTTAGTGTAATTGAAACTCAGATGTTAGGTTGCTAAGGGGAACAGAATAATAGACTGAATTCATTATCTTAGAGAATTCAAGAGTAAAACACCAAAACATTCTTCTGTTTACGTGAAAGGAACGAACTCTCAGCATGTCAAGAACATTGAAGGTAGCAACAATAAATTTTTATCTGTCAGTGGGAAGGGAAGATAGAGCTCCAGAACGCCCAGGGAGGATTAGGGAGAACAGTAGACAATTGACAGTGAAACACAGACAAAGCTGGGAACATAACCATAAAGTGCTTGAGGAAATCCCTAAATCCACTGGTATTAAAGCATTTACAGGGACTTTTCAATTTCATGGCAGCCTCACTATCAGAGAGTTCTGTCATTTCTGACAGTGGAAGCAGGCTCAGGTCTTCAAGTTAAAAAAGCTTTAGTGATGTTTGAAGTTATTCCATGAAACAATTTCAGATGATTTCCCAAGATACAGCCAATAGCTACCAGTGAGCCTTAGCTGGGAATACAGAAACAAGTTTAAAAAAGGTAAGGTAGAGGATGAAACAGAAGCTTTTCAGCTGCTGGGTAGGGAGCACACACTCTCAGGGTTCAGTGATACCTTATCACAACAGCAAGGCATTCCCCAACCTTTGCTTAGGCCTCTGAGCTACTTTTGCCAAAATTCATAATTACACGTAGAACTGAATCATTGAAATAAGTAAAAAAAACAAAAAAAAACAAAAAAAAAAAAAAAAAAAAAAACCCCCAGGGGATTGTCTATTTTCCTTCGGCCAGATTATGTCCATGATCTAATTGAAAGCACAGCTCCACACACAGCTGGACTGGCACTAAGAGAAGCCAGGAACCTGCAGCATGAGGGCAGAAATGAACTTCCAAGAGTAGAAGAATTTTGTTATAGTGGTTTCAATGCTTTGCTTTTGTTTCCAGTAGACATAAAATAATCTGCCTTCAGGAAAGGAGAAGTGAGATAACTTCCATTTTCCAAGGGGAAAATGAGCATCCAGGCAGTCATCACAAACTTGCTGAAATGTGGGGAGTTCACAGCCCACCTTCCCCTTCTCACTGAGACACACAGAGCAAGGACATTACTTTGGCACTAAAAATCAGTTCTGATAAACATTTGTTAAGAAACAAGCCCTAAAAAGAACTTTTCTGATAACAGAACAGAGTAAGATGTGAAAACCCAGCAAAAACTGAAGAAATATAATGGAAACTCCCTTTGCTGCCAGTAAGAACAGGGTTTAGATAAGCATAAGAAGAAGGAAAAGAGATTATTTCAGGGAACAAATATCCATGGATCTTACCCAGAGGGGAAGACCCAGTCACTCTTAAGTGGAAGTATCCCCAGTCCCACCCTGTACCAGTTCCTCCAGCAAACTCAGAATTGTTACACCACAGCTCTGTTGTGCAGTGGTTGTGACAGGACACAGCACGTGCAGGGAAATGCAGCTGTTAGGATGAACTCCTCACTGCATTTCCTGCACATGAGACCTCTCTAACTTGATCCTTTTGCCTGTTTGCTCTGACACAACCACGAAGCTCTGGATCCCAAAGCTCAGCCAGGCCCAGGAGTTACTGCTCACCCAGCTGCTCCATTTCTCAGCATCCCTGGCTTGTCCCCTCTCCTGCCACCTCAGCATCTTTGTGCCTTTTCATTTGGACCTTTCTCTTTCATTTTTTAACCTCTACTTCTTCTGAGCCTTTACCAGCACGATGACACCTTCCCTGTCAGTGTTGTAATAGGCTGGAAGGCAGGAGTGATTTACACAATCACCCCTGGGCTAAGAGATAACACCTGCAAGTGGTCTGAGCTCTCATGGACAGTGCACAGAGCAGGAGAGCAGAAACCTGAGTTCATTCTGCCCCCGACACCCAGCTCAGCCTCAGGCCAGTTCCACAGCCTGATCCCAGCCCTGCTGAAGGGCTGCTGGATGTAACAGCACACGATGAGCTCCTGCATCTCTCCTCTGCTGTTGTCTCAAGGTGTCTCTAGGGTGAAAGCTTGTGAAGTGTTTTCAAAGATTTAAAGTACTACAGTTGTCATCCCACAATTCTTATTCATCCCTGATAATTTCTGCCTGTGGGAGTAGGCCCGTTGGCTCCATAGTCGTCATTATTTGTAACATTTCTTGTATTATTCACAACACATCTCCTTCTCTGACATACTTTTATTAATTTTAGAAGTGGAACATTTTTAGCAGCAAGCTTTACATATTCAACAGATGCATGATATAATTAACCAAGAAATGTCGTAAGAAACACAAAGAAAATATTCTTCTCATTATATTCAGTATTTAATTACTCCCAGTTATTCTCAAGTCAAACCTTCTGCTGCTCAGAGAGAGTTGTCACAGATCACTTACATTGTTTCATGGGGGTTGTTTTTAGTGAGCCTAAGAGCTCCTTTTCTTAGTTTGAGACTTTTAATCTATCATAATGAAAAAGGAAAATCACACCCTAGGTAAGGCTGGGGCATTAGTACTTTACGCCCAATTTTGCAAACACCCTGTAGGGATTTTTTTTAACTGCATCAAACAAAGGTTTGCAAGTCTTGTTCCATATTGAATCTACCTGATGGACATTTCAGCAGCCCCATAATGATGACAGGGTTTGCATCCTCAAAAAGTAAAGTAGGTCTAGAACAGATAAGGGTTTGGCCAAGTTTGCCAAAGTTTAATTTTCTGACTGAATGGTCCAATTGTTTTTCCTTCATTATCCTAAAAGTCGGAATTGAACAGAACAAGATGACTGGGGATAAAAGCATCATATAGTCAACCTAGGACATCTGTTCTCTCCTCTGCCATCCATTCTGTGCTGTTGTTACTACAGAATCAAGCAAATATTTTTTCCCCTAGGCAAGAGACTTACAGGACAGAGATTCCCAAGGTGATCTGTAGAGTAAATGTCTCCCCTTTTTCTATTCCAAAATGAGTGGTAATGAGCCAAAAATCTGCCACAAAGGCCACCTATAAAGACACATAAAAGTTGCTAAGACACTCTGAGTATATGGCAGACTGGAAGAAGGTTTAGTGAACCATTGCTGGCACCCATGGAATCATGGAATCCGTGATCCTATGGACCTGTGCTCCTTGGCACATGGCAGTGAATCAGTGCTAGCTTTATCGTACCTAACTTCAGCTGTCTAACATCAGAAAACTGCCCTCTCCAGATTCTCTACATGTTTTGCTGAGTATTAGGAAGTGGTATTAGGAAGCAACTTCAAAGGACAACTCATTTCAGCCCAGCAGAACAAAGCGAGGGGGATGAGTCAGCTCTCGGTGCTCGTCCCCTCTGCCAGCAGCTCAGGACTTGGGTGCCTTGTTGAATGCTTAACTTCACATGGCTGGAGCTGGGTGAAGTGAACCACACTCAGATTTGTATTCAACATCAAATCCTGCTGCTTCCCACAACCTGAATTATTTTAGTCATCAGGTGCCTTACTCACTGCCTTTTGTTTTGTTCAAGGATCATTTACGGAGTAAAAAACCTTTCCTAGAAATGAAAAGGAGAATGCTCCTTGCATTTCTAGCTTTGCTTCTGGTAGTGCTCCCTGCAGGAGGGGGAGCTGTGGGTGTGGTGGGCTCTGTGTGTGTAAGAGACGCCTGTGATGCTGCAGCCAGGGAAGGAGGAGATATTTCCAAGAGCTTCCTGGCAAGCAGTTGGTGATCCAGGCATCAGGAGAGCACAGAAAAGGGATGACTTGGCAGCCAGAGCTCTGCTGGTTGGTGCACCAGAATCAGCACTTTCTACAATGGAAGCACATTTCCCAAGCCTAGGGAATCTCAGCAGCTGCTGGGGGTGTCTGATTCCCTTACAGGCCACTGAAAATCTCCATGTTGGATTTTAAAGATGCAGCTAATGGATATCCTGGTGACTCAACATGAGTCAGTCCAATTAAGAACTGAATCAGGCCCTCCAAATATTCCCATGAAGCTCTTCCTCTGAAGACTTCAAAGTGCATTACAGAGATTCAAAGTGCCAACGAGGATAATCCAATGATGATATCAATGCTGGCATGACACAGTGCCCATGTGACCAGGGACAGGTCCATTTAGAGACACACTTACTGCACAGATTTAGCAGCCACACAGAGATTTGGACTGGAATATAATAAAGATTGCATCTTGATCAGCTTCTCTGTGGAATTCTGTAAACTAGTTGTAAAATTTTATAGAAAAAAATATTCCACTAACTATGGTACTCTGAGGGCTTTCCTACAATAAATACCTGTCCTGCCCCATTCTGGAACATAAAGTGAGCTTCACTGCTCAGCCAGATCTGTTGTGTGAACCTTAAGGCCCCTGTCCACAGCTTTCACAGGGGTTGTCTCCATACTGCAAATCCAGAAGGAGAAGGACACAGTTTGATCCATGATCTCCCAGGCTGTGTTAGAACTGTGTGTCACTGTTAGACCCTTCCTGACATGGCACTGGCCTGTCCCAGCTCTCCCAGATAATGCCTTGGAATACATCAAAGTCCAAGGACTGTTCCCTGTAGATGGGAACATGCCTGTAGATGGATGAGCCCACCTGCTTGGGATGCAGGAATGGGGGGAAAGAGCTGAATCCTGTGGATGTGAGTCACGATACACTACTGTGTGTTTGGGTTATTTTATTTTCTGACCATAGCCAGAGACCAGGGAATAAACAGCCACCCTTCCTGAGGCACTGAACTACTCTTCCTGAACAAGCTGCTCCCTGAAAAAAAGTCCTTTGGAGAGAGTGTGCAAAGAGAAAGCTGCTGGCTTTGGGCAGGCTTTGTCCCTTGCCGTGGCTGGGCTGGGGACGGCCGTCTCCCGGGCTGCCTTCCAGCTGGATTCGGCACTGACTCATTCACTGCAAAAAGCAGAAAAAGAAACAGGAAAAAACGATAGGAGGTTTCCATGGCTACTGGACTGTTTACTTTCTTCTGACTGTTATCACAAATTTTGCCATCCAAACAAGCAACAGATGTCAGAAATAATGTTTGGGTTTGGTGAGGGTTCATTTCGGATACGCCGTGGGGAAGGGTACTGACCTGGAGCCCAAGGAAGTGGCACAAGCTCATCAGTGGGCAAAACATAAAGAAAGTTCAGGCACCCAGATTCTAAACACTGGGCTTGGAGCTCTTCCTCAATGCTGTTTCCTAATTGCATTGAATTTCTAGATTGTACTTTTTTTTTTTTTTTTTTTTTGTGATGGTTGTTGACAGTAAAAGGTCAGAAGTAACCTCACATCAGGTTTTTTGGAGAAACAGCAAAAACTTTGATTTTAATATTGTAGAACAATGAAAAAAGAGCAGAAATCTAAGCCATGTAATCAGTTCTTGTTATCATTGATGCTGTAGTGCAGAACAGGTTAACCTGTATTCATTTATGATGTATTCCAGAGCAACAGGTGGAAGTACAAGTAATACTTCTTCTGTATGCCTGGTCAGCTTATCATTATTATTCAGATAACAAAATATAGCTTAAGTGGGAAAAATCTCAACAATTTTCATTAACCACTAACTGACCTTCCCCTTGCTTTCCTATGATTCTATCATCCTATTTCCCTATTTCAGCTCCCCACCCTGGTCCACTTTTTGGAGCAACACCTGGATCCCACCTTTGCTACTGAGCTTTTTTCCTTCACACCCTTCTTTCAGACGAGTTCATTTCTTTAACATACTGGCAGCATTTACTGAAAGGTTCTATAGAGAATTTCATAGCTCTGCCCAAATTTCCATCACACAGTATAAGGACTTTGCTAAACCACAGTCTCAGTGCTGTTGATTTGGTTTTCTTGTAAATCAGACTTCTTATTCACAGTATAATAGATCAAAACCCCCAGAGAGTTTCCATAGATGTCTTTGCTGGCTAAACAGGCTGCACAAACCATGAGCTACTCAACAGTTAATAATAAGCAGCTTCTTCCCCCAGCACTTTGTTTGAAAGGACTACAAGCTCTGAGTCATTGCACAGTTGATTTGAGCTTAACCCTAATAGCTCTGTTATGTCCTGGCTTATTCCTAAATCTTCTTGGGAGCAGGAGAGCGTCAACAATAAACTTGTAAGGTTTAACACTATTAACACCAGGTAAACTGCTTTATCTCAATTAAAAATACCACTAGTGTCCTTTCCACTGCATCAGGGAGCTGTAAAGTAACTCCGGAGCAAAAGCATGTGCCTGCTGGTATATGCCTGAAGAGGTTCTGGGAATTAATTCTGCTTTGCAGAACTATTCCAGTTATTCATGTGACTCAGCGGCGGAGACCGGGATCTTCCTGCACTCCGGGGTGACGTGCTGATTCAGGCTGGTTCAGCAGCCCGGCAGAGGAGGCACCTTATCAAAAGAAAAGCCCTCTTTGGGGACAGGCTCTCCCAGCAGCTGGGAAGGAAATTTCCGTTGCGCTCCCTGCGCTGCTCCGGTGGAGTGAGATTAGCGAGTTATTATTAGAGCTGGATGATTTTCTCTACTCTGGGTAAAAAGGGAATCGTTCTTTTCAACCAATAAATGATTTCTGGGTAGTGCTGCTGTGATGTGTGTCCAGACGTGATCCAGGACTGAGGGCAGTGTCACAGGAGAGCATCGCTCTGTACGTCTGCTTTCAGTCATACCTGAGGGGATTTCAGCCACACTGGGTATTCAAGTTTTATTTATAAATGTTTTAGAAAGGATTAATACCTGGCTGACTCTTGTTACACACACATTGCAGAGGGAACAGCAAATGGCAAGTCATTTATCAGTACCCCCTAAACTAATTCAGCTTGGTAGGGAATGACTGATCAAGGCATTCTGGATAGATTAACCCTTTATAAACCAATTGCAAATAGTTTCTGGGCCAACAGGCACTCATCAGCCCCATTACCTGGTTGAATGCAGGCATCTGGGATGGGAGCCTGAGCATCTCAGCCATCCAGTCCACACTATTTGTGGGCAATACAGTCAAGGCAGTGAGCTGAGTCCTCCAAAAAAAGTAAACATCCAAAGTAGGTCTGCTAAGAAATAGCCAAAATATTTTAAGTGACCAGCCCAGGATCTCACAAAACAGACTGCAGCACACCAAGACAATTCATATTTCCTAATTTCTGAGTCCACTAGACCACAGTTGCCCTATAATCACATCATGATAGGTCTGCAGTTCTGCAGAGAAGCTGTGAATGCATTTAATCAAGGGTCTTAAATCTGCCAGCTCCAGAAAAACAGACTTCCTTCAATATTGTCCACAATCCAGTATTTTTTAGGAGCAGCCAGTGTAGCCAGGTCAGCAACGTCTCAAACATTACAGTACCCAGAAGTACCTGGAGAGGAGCAGGAGTTACATCCCACACCTGTACTGTGGTTTCACAGTTCATCCTGACACAAATAACAATTACAAAGTGTTTTTGAAACGTGTTGTAGCAATTGGAATACCAAAGTATTGCTTCCTGTACTCACTGTTCCTCCACAGCCTCCCTCCCCTGACCTTACATCAGATTTTCTCTTGCAGGAGACATTATTTTATATCTGCTCTGCTGCTCACTTCTCCCACAACAAATAGTATGTGAAAAATATAGGGGAAGCAGTGGATTTAACCCTTCCGATGGATAAAGGAGTAAGTACAGCAGCATGTCATACATAAATGAATTTTTAAAATTCCATCCTGACACAGGCTCTCGATGTATCAATAGATTGGAGCAGAAGACATAATGTCAATAAAAGTGAAAACAGTGCTGTCCAAAATAGAAAAGAAAGGAGAAAAGAAATCTAAAACTATCTCAGAATGTTTTTCTTTTTCACCTTGAAGACCTGGAAGGTTTCTTCAGGACTAGTCAGACTATAACTGCTAATGTAGGTACAGCCTCTTTTAATTGCCCTCAGTCCATAAAGCTGTAAATTCTTTCCAAAAACAGGACTTCAGCATTTTTATCTACATGAGAAACTTAACCAGCAGGTACTCAGAGGCATAAATCCATGTGGTATTTGAAGGTTAAAAAACAGAGGAAATGTGCAGCCTGGGAAAACTAGGGACTTTCCATTCCCGGTGTAATGAAACGACAGATTTAAAGTGCAGAGTGAGAAAAGTCACTGAAAGGAATTAGGCTTCAAGCTTCCTGAGACATACAGGCTTTGTTTGTCAAGGCTATTGATAAATCTATCAGTCTCCCGATTACTGTCCCCTCGCCCCTTGAAAAACCCTGAAAAAGAAGAATTTGCTGCCTTAATTGGAAGGGAAAGGGTTCAGAGAATATCCACTGTAAGGTCCCTCTGAAGAAGGAAAGTCCCCGGAGGCAGAACAATAATTGGTTTTGACCTTCCGCAGTTTAAGAGGCGTCGGCAAAGCCGAGACTTAAACACGGCCTGACAACTGCGAGTTCCAATCAAACTCAGAAAGAGACGGAAATTGGATAAGCAAATTCCTTTTTTGTTCATGACCCCGGTGCCGCTCTCCTTTCCCCCTGCAGCATGACACATCAGAATCTGTGCCATAAACCAGCGGCGGGCCGGCGGGCCGGTCCGTGGCCCATGGCCGTGCCGTGTGCGGTTCCGTGTGCGGTTCCGTGTGCGGTTCCGTGTGCCGTTCCGTGTGCCGTTCTGTGGGCCCGGGCCCAGCTGGGCTGGCTGGGCCCGGCACAAAGCCCGGCTCGGAGGAAGGAAGCCCGGTGATTTCATTGCTGTTTTCAGCACGGTGTCAATTCCCTCACTCTGGCTTTGGAAGGACTCTCCACAGCAGCGCTAGGAGCCGCTTGCCAATTTAAGGAAATTTGGTTTTGAATGCAGAAGCCCACAATCCTCATTCTGTCAGAAGCTGCAGCTGACAAAATGCTTTCCTTTTTGTACATCTGAGCTCATAGAGGACACTCTTTGTCATTCCCTGCCACCGCTCCGGGAAACGTAATGTTTCCTGTGTCACCTTCCGCATGGCAAGTGCATCTTGTCTGGGTGTCCCTGCGAGCTCCTGGCAGAGCTGCAGGCATCTCTGTGCTTCCCACAGCTTGTCCCTGCCTGTGCCCGTCACCCCTGCTCTGCCTGCCACACTCCTCGAGTTATTTGTTACCTGAAAGCCCCACACAGAGCTTAAAACTCCTCCTTCTGCTTCAAGGACAACTTAAGTTAATAAAGCCTCCAAGGCCCACAGAGAAAAGTTTTCCTTACAATGGACCTGAATGCCAACATACAATTAAATGCCTTTAAAAACTAAAAGAGAAATGGCAAAGGCTCACCAAATAAAACCCCATGAACTAATGGTGAGTTTTTCCACCAGCCACTTTGAGATGGTCACCACTGAAACCTGAGCCATGTGATTTGCAGATATGACTCACAAGAGTTGGAGGTCCAAAAGCAATAAGAGCAAAGATTGGAGAGATATCAACGCCTTGGAGACAAAAATCAGTTATTTTTAGGTTCTGATGAGACAGAGGTGAAAGTGTCAGTGGTGTACAGTAAGATAAGTGTGATGTTCAGGCATTTTCACAAAGTTGAAGTAGTTTCAGTTTCTCCTGGAAAGGAGATGAAAGCTGGGAATGGCTTTGTACAGATAGAGTTACATGAGTTACGAGCAGTAGGACTGTCCCAGAGTGCCAGCTCCACGTGCTTTGACCTTTCCTCAAGTTTTGGGAAAAGTTGCTTCTCAGACATGCCTCCTTCAGCTGAACCTAAGCCCTGTTTCCATGAGCCATGGCTCTCCCAGCCTTTTTGGTGTCATGACAGCTGGCTCCTGCTGAGTATGTGGAAAGGACTCTGTCCCAGGAGGGCTGCCTGGCTCTTTTAGGCCAGGAGTGCCCGAAGATCCCGTGTGACATTCCGCGCCTGACGGCCAAGCGGAATATCCCGACAGCCTCCAAAGCCACAGAGCAGCTGCTCAGCCACGCTGGGACTGTGAGCTGGCACCTCTCAGTGACCAGGGACACTGGGCCCCAGCCGAGTCCCACCACTGGTGTTTGGAAAGGCCAGATTTGGAACATGCTTCAGAATTCCAGATCTCTGCTGTTTGATCCAAGCCTTTGCTACCAGGATGCTTCCTCACCATGAGTCCTTAGTCCCATTTTAAAAGTTTTGGTTAATTCACTTTGATTTGAGGAATTCTAGCCACAGACAGCTCCCCTTCTTGCTCCAAATTTCATTCCACAGACTTGGATTTCTATGGCTCCCTGCTCCCAGTTTTTCCTTCCTGTCCTTAGGAAGCATTACAGACTGTGAGCAGGAGAATGAATCCTTGTCTATAATGTTCAAGCTGTATGTAGACAAGGGGATTACTAAAACTGGAACAGGCTCAGCACCAGCACTTTATGTAGGACAATGTGTACCTCCTGAGCTGGGTGTCCTTGCTGAAGTGACACCTCTGCAGAGGAATGCTGACATTCCCAGGAATGTGTTGTGGTAGTGCAGAGGCTCCTGCAAAGACCCAGCAGGGCAGGTTAGCTGGGAGCACATAAAAAAAAATTATAAATAATATTCTATAAACAAAGTTTCATAAAAAGATCTAAAAATACCAAAAGGCCACTTTTTCTGTTGTTGAGATTTGTAAAGTGATTTTATTTATTTTTGTTCTGAATGGGGATGAAGCATTAGAGCCAGATAAGAAAAGAGAAAAACCTAACATTCAAACTGCAAGATGCTGTGTTCCTTTAATGCCCCAAGAAATCAAACTGTGCTGAGTTCCCATCATAGTGGCACAACCTATCCCAAATCTGTGGTCTAACCCATTATTAACTCTTTACAGTCACCATCTGATACTTGCTCAGAGCTCAGAATGGATGATCCTTGATTCCAAGAAGTCTCAATTTAAGTAGTAAGGAATACTTGCAACTTTTGTTTCTGCATTTTGTTTTTCATTTTCGTGTTTTAACTTCCTCTGCTTAACATATCCTCTTTAACTTCCTCTGCACTTCATAGTGAACCACAGGCTTCAGCCATTCATCTCAAAATGGTTCAAAACCGTTCTCCCTGATTTCAGAAGACAAAGCAGAGTGGTAGCACATTGAAGGAATTTATTTGAGCTCCCTGGGCAGGTCAGGAGCAGAAAGAGCCCAGTCTCTGCAAAGTCACAGTGACTCCTCCATCTGCTCCTATTTTCAATGCTGTGAGTCTCAAGAAGGAAAGCCCACAATGGCAGGGGTGACATTAGGGCAGGGAATGAGCCAAAACAAGTGTCCTGAAGTTACTTCCTAACACAGGAGCAGGGGAGGGTTTTCTGTCAGAATCCTTTGGCTCTCCCCATTGAGGCTACAGAGGTTCTGTTCAGAAGAGGCCAGACGAGGACCCGAGACAGACAATTTTCACATTCTGTTCAGTGCAAGGCTGCAGGAGGGGGCCCAGCAGAGCCTCCTGCATGGCAGCTCCTGTCTGAGCCCTGAGCTCTCCGTGCTCAGCTGTTGTGGGAGACACGGGATCCCCTGGGCTGCGGAGTCACGCGGGAGGCACGGCCCCTCTCCTGCCTTGGGGACACTTTGCCCCACAGATCATTTTGGGTCACCACATTTGTTTCCAAGGTCTGTTGAACCCCTCAAATGTACATTTTAAAGATCACCAAGGCAGAGGCTGCCGTGCTTTTGGTGGCATCTCTGTTGAATCACACTCTCCTTCGAGAGGGGCACCCGGCGCTCCCAGACATCCATGCTATGGGAATGACACACCAGTCACACTGCTCACACCAACTGTGGCAGTCAACTCCAGCTCAACTTTGACATTTAGTTCCTGCACAGTGACTCATGGCTGCCCATGGTGCTCCGTTTAGGGATGCAAGACTCCAAAGCCAATGCAGGAAAAAATCAGCAAGCTACAGAAATCAGAAAGAGGCATTTGCTGAAATGAGGCACCTCATAATTTTTATATATTGCAGGGAAGAAACAATAGATGAATGTAAGTGTCAGTTGCTGTCTCTTTTTGCAGTAAGAACTGGCCATTAATATTTACTTTTCACTGTGTACTTTTACCTGGTGTTCTTTTGATAAAGGGTCTACCAATCAATGGTGTCAAAACTGCTCAGTTTAATAAAACCATCAGCTCTGCCAGTTTCCAGAGTTTTAGAAAAAAATGGGACCAAAAGTTCGGAGTGCATTGAATAAAACTGTAAAGAACACCACATGCATTGCTTATCATGTTGATTCTGTTTATAATCCTTGACTGACTTACAGCTCCTGAGAGCCTGAGGTCTCCCAGGGCAGGTGGAAGGTGACAGCAATGAGCACATTCTGTTTCTGAAGGAACACTGAAGATTGTGGGAGCAGGGCTCCATTGTCATCCCAAGGAACCCACCATGGTCATCAACCACAGCTGATCCAGACACAACCAAGTCTCCTCTGCCTGTCCCTTCTAATTTTACTAGCAATGTTCTGCATCTATTTATGCAGCTGATGCAGAGAGAGCACTAGGAAAAACTGTAATTTTTAAATCCTAAATAACTTTCTATATTTGGGTGTCTAGAATTACTTCACAAATACTAATTATGAAAAACATGGTTGTATGCAAGTTAACAGCTACAGATTGTTTTCTTAGGCTGAGTGAAGGCATTCTGGAGATGAAGTAACACAATTCAGCATTTCCTTAATATCTATACAAACATATCTTAAAGGATGTGCTCTCTTTTTCAGAGGCTGAAAAGATGCTCCTTTAAAATGTTTATTTTCCCAAGGTACAATTTCCTTGTACTTCCAACATCTCTGTGAAACCATGAACCCAACATTAGAGATGGAGCTGAGCTCTGAGGTCTGTGATGACTTCATGAGCTGAAGAACAGCCCAGATTTTCCATACATTTCCACCTATGGGTATAAGATGCATTACCAAACTCCTGCAGCAGAAAATCTGTAAACAGCTAAATGAGGGCATACACACATCTGCTGCCTGGAAAATGTCCAGGGGAACATGCTCAGAAACCCAGCTCCTTTCCCTCACCTGCATCACAGAATTATTTATTTGCCTAACAGCAGTTTGAGGCAAGTAGTACATTCAAAGGTTGGTTTAAGACTTATTGACAGTGCTGGGGGGGAAGAAAATTGCAGTGGACGTCAGTAATCTGAGCATTTTTGGACCTGAGCAGTGCTCAGATTTAGGAACAGTGATGCTATTTCAAGGTTATGTTTGCTAATATTAGTAAGTAGTCAGACATACCAGAGTGTGCTTTTATTTTTGTGTTGCTATTTTTCCTTAAAGTCAAAGTTTTGATTTAAAACAAAATACAGCCATGGCAGCAGGAGTGGCAGAAGTGATAGCACATCATTCAGCCAAGTCATTTGGATTAGTGGGTTTTGGAACAAAGAGGTTTCAGTATATTTCATTTCCTTGTCTTAGATTTCTTGAGCTTGTTTCAAACCACTCAATCCTTAAAATCTCTCAAGAGTCAATGTTTCTAACCCAAGACTCACAGGAGATATTCTGAATGTGCCTAAGTGGCTTAAGATCCCGTTAGGCTAGGGATGAATTTGTACTCCCTGAAAGGTGCAAAATAAAGAAATAACTATTCTGAGTGCTTATCAATGGCTATAGATAATCATACACAGAATCCCAGACTGGTTTAGGTGGGAAGAGACCTCAAAGCTCATCACATTCCATGGGCATGGGCTCTTTCCACTATCCCAGGTTGCTCCAAGTGATGCCTCAGGTTTTAGCTTTTGTATTTTCAGATTCTGCACTGCTTTAGTGTGTAGTTCTGAGCTTCACATTCAGGGATGGTGAGCTCTGTGCACAGAGCAGGGAGACAAAACAATTCCTGCTCCAGCTGGGCACCAAGGACAAATGATCCAAATCTCAGCCCAGGAGCACAAACCCCGTGGGCTGGAGAGAGAAAAACAAGCAGGGTGGGACTGCCTGGGCTAAAGCTGGGATGGGACAATGAACTGCAAGGTGCAAATGGAGCAGAACTGATCCCAGGGACAGAGCCCGTGCCCGGCCGTGCATTTTGGGGCCATTTTGGTTCATCTTGGGTGCAGCCCTGGCTGGGCTCTGCTGCTGCCCAAGGTGCATCCATGGAGGAGATCCTGTGAATAAATCCCTGCTTTATTCTGTAATTCTGTCTAGTCTCTAGGGCAGCCTTCACAAGGCATCACAGGCCTGTCCAACCTCTCCTTGAACACTTCCAGAGATCCAGGGGCAGCCACAGCTTCTCTGGGCAACCTTTGTGTGGTATCTGCAGTCAGGGGTGACCTGCTGGTGACCAGCACACTCAGTTAACACACACTGCTCCTCACACAGATTACATCACACAATCTGCATGTTGCTCATTTGCTACCCAGCACTGGTCATTAAATAAACATTAATGTGACAGGCAGGCATCTTAACCAGGCATGCAAAAATAACACCAGGTGTAGAGAAACAACGTATTATACACATACAAGTAGGTAATACAGTCCAGGAAAGCAGCAGGTAATACTGTCCAGGTGCCCTCTGGCAATCCCTTAAAAATAACCTTTTACATCTTTCACATAAGATCCTTTCCCCACTTAATTCCATCTTATTACATTTTATAGAAAATTCAAACGATGAACCTTCAGTTTCTTCAACAAAGCATTAGTGTGGTACAGATGCTCTGATTTGGGGTCAATTTCAGTTCTTAAAAAACAAATTACTCATAGTATGTGGGAGTGAGAAGTATTACTGTTTACCTACCTAGCTGCTTTGAAACCAGCAGACTCCCCTTACTGCTGTGCTACCATTTTGCCATCATGATTGCAAGAAGATAACTGGCAAGTAATAATCTCTAAGCAACTCTGCCAAGAGGTAAAATTTACAGCTGAATATACCAGGGGCATGTACGTATGTATGTATGTATGTATGTATGTATGTATGGCAAGGCATGGGGATGTATGCAAGGCTAAGCCCTGAATTTGGAATTCTAAACCTGCACTGGTTTGTGTGAAATTCTTACTTCACTGACCTCAAATTCAGTTTTATTCCCTGGAGACTGAGCAGCTCTCACAAATGGAGTCTGTAAGGTGCTCAGCAGATTATTGAGAGGACCCAAGTCATCTCTTTAACACAGGGATATTCACCATCTAAAATCCCCATGGCCATTCTCATCCTCCAGAATTTGCTGTTAATGGCATTAAACTCCCCAAAATGTTTCTATTTTAGATCCCAAAATTAACTCAAATATAAAACTTTCCTTCAACCTAGTGCCATTATTCCAGGTTTCCATGAACAGCTGTGTGGTGAGCATGTCTGGTAGCACCCAGAGGGCTCTGTAGGGCAGGAGGAGATGTCCTGCACCCCCTGCTCCAGCTCTGCCTCCCAGAGCAGGAGCAGCAGCGTTTCCCCCTTGGTGTTTGATGCCATTCCCCTTTCCACACAGGCTGTGGAGGGAGGTGAACACTGATCCCAGGGCAGCATCTCACATTTCACTGCCTTTTAAAGCCCAGACCAACACTGTGCTGTCACTGTTCTGCCTTTAAACAAGCCCTTTCATTTTGGTGCCTTGTGCAGGGCTTTTTGTTTTGCCTTTGGGTTAAAATCCTTTTAACTTGGGAGTCTTTTGTGAGAGTTTTCATCCCCCTCCTGGATGTCCCACCCACTCAGCATCACTTGAAATGAAAAGATTAGATGCCAACTGGTCTCCAAGTACAGAATGAAAGAGAACAACAAATTCTACTAAAGATCTCTCTCAGACTGCAAAAATAAAAGATGAGTTTTTATTGGCAAAGGCCTCTCTTGATCTGTTAATATCAAGGAAGACAAAATTATCTGTGTTCTTTGTGAAGCAGCAGTTGTTTTAGTGGGGAAGGAAGCCAAGACAGCTGTTAGATAGTTCAGTACAAAATACTGACAGCGACACACCAACAACAACACCAGCAGTGAGGGACTGGGCCAAACCGCCAAAACACCAAATATTATTGATGTTTCTGCTTTACAAAGGTTTGACAAGCTGCGATAATTGAAAATTTTCAGACTGAAGGATGACTTTTGAGTTCATCTTGGCCTATTCTGCCTAAAGGATGCTGTGGAAAAAGCAGCAAAATCTCTCAGCTACAAAAGACCCCATTGAGAAGAGGGAGGCAGGTCTTGGTCAGCACTCAAGACTCAGAGGGGAAGGAGCCATCCTTGTTTAGTTTGGATGCAGGACTTTACTCCTTTGAGGAATGAGAGGCCGTGAGATTTCAGCAGCTTCTGAGGAGTCCTCTGGTCAAGCTACTTGAACAAAGGGCTTTGTCCACATGACCTGCAGCGTGCCCAATCCCATGACAAGGGATTATGAAATCATTTCTTCCACTTCCCCGGTGCAGGATGAAATATGGGGTGCACTGAGGCTGGGAGCAGACTGGAGCTTCCTGGCTGGGACCTTGCTCTCACCCTGTCAGCTCGCTCTGGTGGCCTGACCTCTCCTGCACATCATTTCCTCTGTTTCTAACATGCCAGGAAGGGTTTATTTGCAGATCTCCAAGAGTTTCAGATAGATTTAATACCTAAATACCAGGAATTTAATTCTGCTTTCAGTTGTCCCCTCATACACCCCACCAGGTCACACCTGCACAGCTACAGGTACAGGTAAGTTACATATTAAGCTCAGGAGGTAGGGAGCAAAATTTGGCTCATCAGCAGGAGCTCCAGCCACCAGTGCAATACAGGCTGCTAGACTGCAATAAACGTGCCCTCTAGCCTTTTCTGGAAGGTTTCACATCCAATTTCTCCCCTTCCAGGCCCCTGTGTTCTCTGGAGAAGCTTTTTTTTACTCAACTACACCCTTCTACAGGGCACTCTGCTTCCCTCTCCAGCTGCACCTTCTAAGCTTTGCTAACTCAAATTACTGTCTAAATTGCATTTATGGGGAAAAAGAAGTAATTTTCTATAAGTGTAGAATTACACACTGGCTGTTTTCTTATAGATTTGGATCATAGAAGAACTTAGAGAAAAAAACCCCACATAAACTTACAGCCCAGTTTGGCTGGAACAGCCTTTGTCCTCCATCAGTGGATGTAGTAGAGAACAGATTGTGATACATTTTTATAATAAGGAACAAGAAAGACCCCACAGCTCTGATGGAAATCCAAGTACACCCCACCAACAGAAAACTCCCACTGATGAACCTGTTCCAAAATGGAGCTCAGCCCTAGAGCTCCCCAAACATTCATTGTGAAATTATAACGATCACCCTTTTCACAGCATCAGCGACTCCTGCAACCTCTTCCCCCTTCTCCCTTTTTATAAGGGATGCCTCACATCCTAAATTCCACAACAGATGTTCTTTACAAGGCTAGAATAATTTACAATGAGTGTTGTGTGGGTAGGGAACTCAGGCTTTTCAAAATCTCTGGGTTTGCAGTGGCCACATCTCGCCCGCAGCACTCACAGTCAAACTCAGTGAAAATTCCTGAGATCCTCTAACCTACATTTGGGAACTTTCCCAAACAGAAGTGGATTTGACAAACCAGCAAGCAGAGAGAGATAAATCTTACAATTCAAAAGTCAATAGAAATATTTTAATCTCCACAGCAAAATTCACTTTTGTTGTCTGTTATTTCCCATCTCAGTTGTGTGCTGTGGCTTAGCACGATTTTCACTCAGGGAGCAGATCCTTTTGACTCACCAGATTGAAGATAACCTTGCCAAAGCTCCTTCTTTCAAGAAGCTGCCCACTGAATTCACAGGGGGATGAAAGGAAAGTTGCAGTTCTAACAGCAACATCACCTGACAAAGTCTTTGGCATTTTATACCTAAAAAAAAATCTTTCCTGCAACTTCTCCTAGTGTTTTCAACAGCTGGATGTTTTACTGTATTCATAGGCAGGTCCAAATATAAATAGTAGTTTCTCTACTGACCCACATACTTGGCCTATATTCAGAGTCTTGTAAGATGTTTCCATTAGCTGCAGAAGAGTGTCAGGTCCTTCTCCAGTGAAATTTTATTTATGAGGTCTTCTTTCCCAGCACAAAACAAGACTAGATCAGCTGGAGGCAGGCTCCTTGCTCACAGCTGGAAGCCTGTTTTCCTCCTATCCTCCATGGACATGTACCTTTATCCTCAGAATCTTTCATGGCTGCATTTTCAGATGTAATTTCCAGTGCTATGTGAAGAAAGGAGACTGAAAGAGAGAATAAGCCATATCTGGGGGAAAGACTGAGAAAATAAAAGTCAAGGAAGGAAGCTAGTGGAAGCTGAGGTACATGGCCCCACAATTACTATTTTTAAAATATTTTATAACTACATTTACAATACTCTTAACTCATCTGGCCTGTGAAATCTCCACTCCAGAGAATCCACAGTAACTGAATTAACCTAACTACAAAACCCATGGCTCAAATCCTCTGGCCTTTGTCTGGGGAAGTCTTTCATTGGAGCTTTCAGCTGGAAAAAGACTGCAGGAATTAGTGGCTGTGGAGTGTGCAGTTACAATAAATATATAATTCATCATGGAGGGGTATGTTAAAACCGTTAGGAATAAAATAAATGTTCTTCTTTCCCATTGAAAAGAGATGTCAGTTTTTCTCCTACCATTACTAAAAGGGCCAGCCAGGGAGAATAAAGGCTTATTGCAAGGGAAAGCATATAGAGCCCTTTTATGAACTCTGGCTGCAGCCCTCCTCTTTGTGAGACTCTTTGTTTCAGTTTGTTTTTCAGCAGCTGTATCTGATCTGCATCTCGCACACTTTCATCCTGTGACAAAACACAGCTGCAAAGTGACTGCAAGTTTCTCATCTGTCCATCTCTGTGCATTCTCACAGATGGGACAGGTATGAGAAGCACCAAACCCGGCTCTGGGGTGTTCAATCTGATAAATAATGGTGCAGTGAGTCACGAGGGCCGGTTATCTCTTGGCTCATCTTTCTTGGAAGGATCAGTGATAGCACTGTATCACCAAAGATGCTGAAGTTCTCCAGAATGAAGTGCAGGCAATTACTGGCATCACAGAGTGCCTGGAGTTGCCATCCCTTAAAGAGGGTTTTTAAGGACAGAAATATTTTGTTTTCAAATGCAGGATAAGAAAACCAATCACCACACGTTTAAGCCTTCCACTCTGAAAAATCCTCCACTCAAATAGGAGTGGCAAGAGCACAACCAATGCACAACAGCCTCGAGCATCTCCTTGCCTGATTTTTGATGACTTAGTTACAATTATTACAGGGTCCTGTTGTATAAAATGGGCATGTTAGTGTTTTGTTTAGACAAAGCTGCCTTGAGAGAAAATTGTTGATTACACAGGCAAGGTTGCAGTGAATTCAGTGCATCTTGGACACCAAAGAAGAGCCATGGATATCTCATAACTTCTAGATTTGCCATCTCCCCCAAGTATTCCCTCTCCTGAAGTTTCCTTGTTCCTCAAAACACATTCTCTGTAATGAGCTGCTCACCACAGATGGGTTCCTCAATTCCAACCCTGCAAAAAGACCACCAGGAACAGCCACTTCCCAAACATTCCCATGGAGCCCTGTCCTTCCTGCCCCACGTGCTGCTGAAGAATCCCACAGTTGCCAGCTGTGATTTACAGAGAGGGGTAAGACACACTAATGACTGCAACTCCTACCACTAATTACCACTTGCTCAGACACTAATGGACTCTGTTGGCCAATGCAAGTCAATGTAAAAGCCTTTGCCATTTGAAAAGAACGGTTTTAAGTTATTAAACACTGTGGATCTCAGGCACTGGTAATGGTTCACATGCCCACATTTGTCTCCACAGTTAGGAAAAGGAATGTACAGCAGCAGCACTTGCACTGCCTGAGTGGCCACGTTTGACCTGGGTTGCACTTACAGCTTTTACTGCTCTCCTTACTTTCAGTTTGGATGCAATCAGCAAAACAACTAGAGTGGCAAACATGGGGTCAGAAAACCTCCAAAATCATCAGGGGACACATTCCACTTGGAAGTCAGACTTCCTGTCCAACCTGGCCTTGGACACTTCCAGGGATGGGGCAGCCAAAGCTTCTCTGGGCACCCTGTGCCAGGGCCTCCCCACCCTCACAGGATGGATTTTTTCCCCAATATCCCATCCAACCCTGTCAGTGGGAAGCCATTCCCCCTTGTCCTGCCATTACAAAGCTCTAGCAAATACACTGTCTCCATCTTTCTTGTAGGCTTTTCTTGTAACCAGAGAGAAAAGCAAAATAATCAAATATTTTGCAGGATGGAAACTCTGAGTTATTTTTAGTGAAAGGATCAAAATTAGTTCATTAAGAAGTTCTGTCTGATAATGTCAAACCATTCATATCTATAATTAATGTTTAATATCGTAGTAATTTTTAGAAGCTGAAAAGAGTTGAATTCTGAAACACGGAGTCAAAATGAAAGTTGCTTTCTCAATCTCAAGTAGTATCAGTGTTTCCGTTGAAAACTTCATCAAGATCAACTTCCCCCAAAGTTCTGATTTTGGTACCAAAACAGCATTTTCAAGAAGAAATTTATTCTGTTAAAATTAAAAATAAATTTAAAAACCCCAACAAACCAAACCAAACAAAACCCTCAAAACATGAAACCTGGCTGCCTGGAAGCTTCCACCTCTCTAAAAATAACTGAGGCAAGCCAAATCCTCCCACCTTCCCTCTCCATCACAAAGACAACCTCTCACAGTTTGATTACAAACCTCAGGGCACGCTGTGGTTTCGCTGCCAGCCGTCGGTCCCGGAGTCGGGCTGGTTACAGGAACACCCCATGACTTCCTACACGAGACAGGATTTTCTCAGAAAGAATTGGCCCAGGCTGCAATGCCAGTAGATCTGTTTTGGCAAGTGGCTGTGATGGACAATGTAGGGCAGAATAAGGTTGTTCTCCACACGGACAGGTTCAAGGTGGAAGCCCAATGCCATCACACATCTGGCAGCCCAGCTGCTGCTTGGAAAATTGAATTTCCCACTCTCTGGATGGAGGCAGCTGTGCCAATAGGGCTTTGCAGTGAACATCATCACAGCCATTCAAGAGAGCAAAGGCTTCTCTCACTTTCAGGACTGGATTTTAAACTGTAGCTAAGAACATTTTGGGATGAGAGCTCTGAATTTTTCATTTGTGGGGCTGAGAGAAAGCACTAGTTTAATTAAGAACCAAATGAACTCAAAGTAAAAAAGGAGCACCATTTCTGGAAACTGGTTTAAATGCTCTTTTATAAATTGTTAATTATGTATTTAACTTTTTACTTACTGAACACATCTTTCCACTCCTACACACATATCCCATATTCCTCCACATTTGGGCAACCTGGTCTAGTAGAATGTTGCCCAAAAGGCAACTATCCTACTATCCCTACCCATGGCATGGGGTTGGAACTGGATGAGCTTTAAGGCCCCTTCCAACCCAAACTGTTCAGGGATTCCATGATTTAGAGCTGTGCAAAACCTTCAAAATTCTGATTTGGTACCTGTTACTTCCATTTTGCACCCGCTTTCCATGGGTGTGATTGACTTTAGAAAGAGGGAAAGCAGGGAGGAAGGGGAAACCCATGATCCACAGCAGGACAGGAAGACAAGAAGAGCTGACCCACATTTCTCAGCTGCTCTGCATTTACAGGCAGGAGGTCCAGGGAGGGAGAGAAATCAGGTACCCACTCTGGTGAAAACAGAGGTGTTTCCGGGTCACTAAAAATTCCAGAATCATTCCACATTTTCTCCAGTCTTCTTTTCCACTGCAAAGACCAAAACCTGCCCCGTCAGATGCCAACCAAGCTGTTACTTGTTTTGTTTTGCAGGTTGCTAAGGAACAGGGCTGTTTTTGCTTACTTGCCTCCCTTGGGCTATTTCACAACACTTTGTAATATACGCTGCTCTTTTTTGCTGCACATCTGGTTTTGATTTCAGGTTTCAGAACCCCTCTGAAAACTGAGATATTAGTTTTTCATATCTATCATCTAGACAAAGTGCATCAGCCTGTCAAACTGAGTGCACCGGTGAGACACATTTAACCCTCTCAAGTTACCCTTCCAAAGCTGTTTCCATTTGTTGTTGAGTTCAGACAGTGGAAGTAGCTCAAGTATTTTGTCTAATTTGCTGTGTGAAATTAGCTACAACCACCATTAAATTTTAGGTATGAAATAAAAACTACTCATTCCTTCAAAACGTGCCATTGGATAGGAAAGCCTCCTGCCTCACAAATGCTAACAAAGGGAGAGCCATGCCATGGATTCATTGCTCGCCACCCCATTAGATGCTCCACAACTTCTCCCAAAGCTCCTAATCTTTCATTTTCCTTGGAAGCAGCTACTCCCAGAAAGCAGCTAACCAGCACGGAGAGGGCCTCTCCTGTGTCTCTGGAAAATGGCATTATGGCATGGCAGAACAGCCCAGTTTGTCCTTTGGGGCAGCGGCAAACACGTCCCTCAGCCCCAGCACTGGAGCTGGCCACAGGATCACGGAGCCACTGAGGTTGGGAAAGCTCTCTAAGATCACCAAGTCCAACCATTAACCCAGCCCCACTAAACCATGTCCCCAAGTGCCACATCCCCATGTTTTCTGAACATTTCCAGGGATGCTGATTCCACCACGGCCCTGGACAGCCTGTTCCAATGCCTGACCACACTAAAAGCGAAGAAGCTTTTCCTAATATCCAATCTAAACCTCCTCTGATGCAATTTGAGGCCATTTTCTCAACCACATACAAACAAAGTGATGGGAATAACATGTATTCCTGCTCTGTTGCTAGCCCTAAACCAAGTGCTCCTGACCTAAGGCCTCTCCCAAAGCCTTTCTCCACACTCTCCAAGCAAAGCTCTGACAGAGAGGGGGTGGGCAGAGCTAACAGTGTTCCTTTAGTCTTCGCCCATCTGGTCCCAGCGTCATTCAAAGTTGCAATTAAAATTTATATCACTAGGCTAAGGTCACTGGGAAAACCTCTGCCAAGAACTACATACATTTGACACCCTGCAGAGAAAAGAAACTGCCTCTGCTTTATCCTGATAGTTTGCTTTTCCCAAGCACGGGGTCCAGCAGGTCCCACAGCCCCGGAGCAGGGTGATTCACTCTCTGGCCCTGCAGGCTCTGGCCCCTGGTCCTGCCCAGCAGTGCCAGGGAAGTCCTGTAGTCCAGCAGGTTTGAACGACACAAGGTTTTCTAAGAATCACCAAAACTATCTGGGATTATTTATTAGAAAAGGCACCTGCACTTTGTGCTGGATGAGCGCAAAACCGCGGACTGCTGGGGCTAAGAGGGCAGGATTTCCAGGTGGGAAGAGTGAGGCCTTCCACAGGGCATCCACATTCTTCAGTACCAGACCAGCCCTAAATCCACAACCTTCATCTTCAAAACTTTAAGCGAATATAAAATTTGAAGTCTGATTTTCACTCTTCTCCTGAGACACATTCCAGCAGTGTGAAACACTCCTGAAAAAGTAATTGATGCCACAGAGGTTCATACCAGTAAAAAATAAACTTGGAGACTCCCAGATTCTTGTCTCACAGACAGACTGCCCTTTCCTAAACATGAGGACAGTACCAGAGGACCACTCCACCATGGAGGGGATGTAGGTTTATAAGACTGCACAGATGCCAAATGTTGTAAATTTTAGAGACCTGTTGAGCTCTGGACACGATGCCAATGGCTGCACCTGAAGATACTGTCCCAGTGCTGCCCAGCTTCCTTCCTGAAGGGTGCTGAATGCAGCTCAGCAGCCAAAGGGAGATGCCTGAAGGACAGCTGGGCAGTGTGATGCTGGATTTTCCCTTCCCCACCTTCTCCTGGACACAGCAGAACTCAGCCAAGCCTGGAGCTCCATGTGGCAGACCCAGGGCCTGGCAGGCAGTCTCCCTCCTGTTTGGGACTCTCAGGAGTGGGCCAGGGCTGATTGCTACAGGGTCTCTGTGATCCACACAACCACAGACACTGGGATCCTGCAGTGCAGCAGAGGCTGAGAGTGCATGGGACAAAAGGCCCCTAAAGGATAAAGCACACTTGGTGTCGTCATTATCCCGTCACGGCTTCTCAGCTGCTCTGGGGGCACAAATTGAAACAAAGGTATTACATGTGGTAAACCACATCTTTCCATCTCTTTTCATCAAATCTAGACCAACCCAACGCTTGGAGCCCTCATATCCAATTTCTCCCCACACCCCTCATCCCTTTGGTGTGGTCAGGCTTTCCCCTCCCGCCAGGCCAGCCTGGAACACTGAGGCAGCTCCCTCCACCCAGTGAGGGTCCTGCCCAAAAGCCCTTCTGTGGTGTGAGCTCACCGTGACCTTTAGCAGAGCCCAGCCCTGCGTCCCTCCCGTGTTTGGAGAGGCTGCTGGAGCCTCCTCTGCAGCCCGGGTAACACGTAACAATTAATCCTTCCCACCAGGCACAGGCTGGGCTCAGGGCTCGTCCTGGTGGATGGGTGGCAGGGCAGGAGAGGGTTAAGAATATCATGGAGCAGTGGGGGCATAGGAGAGCTTAATCTGGAAGCAGTTTAAGTAACCTAAGGAGAATCTGATACAGACCAAACACACACAAGTACAGATGCATTTAATAGAAGCCTCTCTCTGCTCAAGATCTACAGCTGAGGCTCCTGCAGCAAAATGTGCTCTGTGGAACATCCCGTGCTCCAACCACCATGGTTATGGGAGGGATTGCAGCCAGTATTATGTGCTGGTGCTCTGAAGGACTCAATGTTCACTTCAGACACACGTTTGGGGGATGTGTATTTATGGATAGATTTTGGGATGCAGCACATCCCACTGCGAACTTGGACAGCAGCTCACTCTTCCGTCTAAGAATTCCTCTCTTAAGAAATCCCAGTGTTGTGTAAATAAGGGCACAGCCAGGGCTGTTCCAGCAGCAGCTGAGCCAGGTTAAGACGTTTTCACCTCCAGCCTGCCCACAGCTGTGTATCCACTGCCCCCCATTAGGGGTTACCACCCTTTTCCATGAGCCTCATAACCACATCTGCGGACACTCCCAAATCTGGCTCTGACAGAGGGATCCAGCTAAGCTTAAGTACTTTTTACTTGGTTATTTGTTTGGGGTTTTTTTGCCTTTCTTTTTTTTTTTTTTTTTTTTTTTTTTTTTTTGAGCTAGCTCATCTTGAGATTGATAGTTTCTTGACTCAGTTCAGCTGCAACTGGAACAGCATCTCTGACCACAGTCCAATAAAACTCTTGCAAAATTGCATCTGTCAGTCTCTTCAGTCAAAGCCTGTAAGAGTGTTCTAAAGATAATATACTTAATATTATTTTTTGTGCTGTCTCAGTGTTTCCTACCTAGTACTGGGGATTTAAATGCCTCATGGTGGACTGATCACATTTGTATGCCGCAGTCTTTATTCTCCACCACTTTATTTAAGATAATGAACACTCTGAAGAAACCATCAGCAAAAAGCAGCAAACCCAAAACCTCCAGTGAGTCCCTCTTCCAGAGAATTTATGTTTTCCCTTAGGTGCAAGAATCCAGTAAGTCACTGGGGAACTTGATCAGAGACTGTTGCTGCATTTACACTCTTTGTATTATTACTCTATTTCATTTTCAGCTCTTGGCACATGGGACTGAGGAGGGCTGTGCAGCCAGGGCCTTGCTGGCTGTGCCAGGAGGCAGGAAAGGTAGTTTGGGGAGACACAAATATTTGCTTCGCTGACCTCTGTGTTTGGCTCCCAAGTCGGTTTGATTTGTATTCTGGGCCGTGCTTGTGCTCTCAGGGAACATACATAACTCGGGCCAGTTGTATGAGATGGGAGTACAAAGAGGAGCCCAGCTCAGGCTCTGACATTTAGCAAGCCAAGAGGTTTGAAAATGGAGCCAAATCCATTGCCTGGCTTGGCTGTACGAACCAAAACACAGGCCTCGCCACTGGAATTGATTAGAGACACATGAAAAGAAAATACATAAAATGATACATAAGGTTCTTGTAACCTCCAGCAGCTGATGCCAGAATACTCTCATTGGCTTGGGCCTGCCCTGACTCCACAGCACAGTGAGTGCAGAGCTCAGCCGAGGCCGGGCTCAAGGTTTCATCAGATTAACTCTTCAGCCAGCCTGGGTCACAGCAGCCCCTGTGCTGCTCCCAGATCTGAGCCCTCCTCCAGCCCCAGGAAAGGAGATGAGTGCAGGATTTACAGCCCTTCAGCTGCTGCAAAAGGTGCTATAGCTGCCCACAGGAGGAAAGGAAATTGAATTAAAGGAGATTAGGAATCTATACAACAAAGTAGCCAGAAGGCTGTTTATGCTAAATGCAAAATACTCCATGAGCCAGCCCCACATAAAGTGTATTCTTCTGCTGCTGCAGATCCCAGGTATCCCTCAACACAAACTGGGGGCTTTGGCTGGCATTTCTTAGCTTGATTACAGATCATAATTTAGCTGGGAAGCTTAACCCATACAGACCACTCCACTGATTAAACAACAAAATCCAGCAGACACTGAAGTGTTTTGTTTCTTGGAAGAGTGTGAGTTATTAACAGCATTCTTTCAAATGCAAAGATTTGTGCCTTTCTGCAGAGTCTCACTGTTCTCCAGAAAGACACTTTTTTCTCAGTTTGAAGTATTTGATATGATAGCTTGATATGATTAATGTGACACTTTCAGGAAGGGCTCGAAAGCAGACAGAATTTCACTGCAATACCAGTGAGACTCAACACTTCCCTGGAAATGGGCAGAACCAAGATGATGTTAAACATTTTCCAGTAATCCTTGTGCATGGTGTTGGGACCTTTCTGAATTGACCACTGAAGGGATTGTCTGAAAAATGAATTAAGCCTTTATCCAAAAACCTCAAAAACTGAGTGACCACAACTAATTTTCTTGTAGACAAGCACCTTTCCCTTCTGAAACACCAAACCCAAGGGCTTGAAGCAAATAAAATATTCCTGGAAAAGGGCAATGAGATGATATTTAAGGTCCCTTCCAACCAAATCATTCTGTGATCCTCTGAATACTGGAGTCCAATATTTAGGAATATCATATCTCCTAAGGAATGAGCAATTTACTACTAATACAGTTGCTCCTATAGCAATTTCCCTTCAGATTTCAGAAATTCCTGTGTTCTGCTAACAGAAGGCAGGAGTTCAACAGTGCACTCAAATTCTCCCAATTTAACTTGAGGTTTAGTATTTTCTAATTCAAAGACATTTCATTTGAAAGTGTTTTTGCTTTATAATAAACAGATAATAAACAGATTCTTGGTTTCCTACAATAAAAAGAGAAAAAGACTGTAAACTTCAAACTTCTAAAAGGGCACAAGGGACTATTCTCTCATTTTACTCTTTGGCTGTGGAATCTATACTCATTAAAAGTGAAAGGTTGAGCTCTGATTAGTATTTGTGCTTTAAAACTTGCCTTTCCACCCCAAATGAAAGCAAAATGGGCTGATGTGCTTTCACTTTTTGGTTTTAGACTTTTTTTCCTCCCTTCTTTTTGCAATATGGCACCAAAATGCAAAGTTTGGATTTCCTAGAGTGCAAAGAAACAAACAACTAATGTAACACTCTTTTTAAAAAAAATCTTTCTGAAAGGAAATACTTGTATTTAAAGATGCAAGATATTGAAAACATTTTACAGACTATGAATTTTAGCTACTAAGTGATAGAAAGGGTCATGAAATGGCCCAACTCTTTCCTTGCTATGAATCATCCCAATGTGCTGATGATCCAAATATGCAATTCTTCCCTCTTCTGCTATATTTTTCTAATAGATAAAGACTAAAAATAATATAATTGAGTTGCAGACATAGATGGAGATTGGATTCCTGACAGCTAGCATGAGATAGACAATAATCTAACCTGATGGGAGAGAGCAAGGAACAAGAAAATGTTTCCATCTCCTCATTTTACTATTGGAAATGGAAATATGACATCGCATGAAGGTCATCTTTTGGAAGATGCTGAGCTTCTGTACATTCTGTTGTTGTGCTATAGTAACAAGCATTCTGAGAGCCTGAAAAATAGGATTATATTTGAGGCTGGGGAAGGGGTGGCAGAGGCAGGACCCACATCCTGGGCTGATCCTGCTGGGGATGTGCAGCATCTCCCTGATGCAGCTGCAGCCCTGCCCAGGCTGGGCACACCCTGCTCCCCATGGGCTCTGCCAAATCCTAAATGTCGAGCCCAACCAAGCCTTGTGCAAATCAACAGCACATGGAGGAGTTTTCCCCACGTTCCCCATGGCTTTGGCTGCAGAGTTCAGAACATCTCACACTTTAAAGGGTGTTTGGGAGCTCTGCTTTTTACAGCTTGGAAAAAAAAAAAAACCCTTAATTATTATTTCATTAAAACTGTTATTTCAAAACTTGTTTTCATTCCTAAAGCAGAGCCATAATGATCCGGCCAACACTCTGAATGCAAACATACTTAATATAAAATGGTTTTTAGAACAAACCATTAATTTCAAGGCTTCCTGGTAATATATACTGCTGTTAAAGCAAATATTTTTCCATAGGTTTTGAGTCTGTTATCAGGGTTGCAATAAATTCTGCTATTCCCACATAAAGTCATTAAAAATAGAAAGGAATTATGTGTCAACTAAATTATTTCTGTTGGATCAAATGAATGAATCTTATCCTTATTTTCCAATCTTAATTCTAAACATTTCTGGAAGGAACTGGAAAGTATGCAAATAGGAACAATCACTTGAAATAAAAATATGCAGGGCACGTTCTGAAAATATTGACATGAAGTGATTGACATTATCAGAGGATCTCTTAGCCTCAAGAGCTCTCAATGAAATTAAATTGTTTCTGACAAGTTCCTGAAGAAATGTTTAGTTCAAACGAAACCATATTTTCAAAGAAAAACATTTTGGAGACAAATTGTGTTTCCCCTCTTTAGTGCAGGGTCCCTCACGACTCTGGAACAGAGTGGAGCTGTTTGCCCTGATGGGACTTTCAGTCTGAATTTACCTATTTTTAGTGCCAGTAGCAACCTGGGGATTTTGATTGCTTTTTCTTTGTTTGTTTTTTCTCACTATGAGTAATTTGTGCTGTAGATTGATGTTGCTGCTGTTTGTAAACAGTGGGTAATGAGCTGTTCCTAAAAGCTAGAACGGGTTTTACCAGAAGGGAGCTCGGCCTTTCCTTCAGTTTTTCTTTCTCCTGTTCCCTGTGTGTTCAGCTACACACTCAATTCCACATATTCCTGTACATGCAAGAGCAGAATAAATGTGGGAACCACAACACTTTCAGCTGCCCCACCTCATTCTCACCCCAGAGGTTTCTAAACTGCTCCTCAGCCAACTTCTGCATATATGCACGAGCAGCAAACCACGGCTGCCTCCAGGCCATGTCTTGTCTCCACGCTCATTTGCAGCATTTTTCTTGGGCCAAGTCCCATGGGATGCATTTGGAGGCTGTTATTTATTTTTGCAACATGACTGTGCTGAAATGGAGAAAATTCAAAATAGGACACGAGCAATGGAAACAGAAATGAAAGACAAATGAGTTTCACACACAGACACTTTCGAAGTTGGGGTGTCCAACCCCCTCAGCCTGAGGGTTGGGGGTAATTTTGGGTGCCTGTGTGGGTCCTGTGGATTAAGTTGTCCATGTGAATAAAACATCTGGCTGGATGCAGCTGGATTTCAACTTACAGACTCTTAAAGCTCTACTTTAAATATTTCCCCTCTTCTCCAAGACAAAAGGATGGGAGAGGCTTTGTACTACTTCCAGCAGATCAGCTGTGCTGCGTGTTGAGGCTCTCTCCTGCTGTTTCAGCAGTTCAGGCCAGAAACTGGAAGTGAAAAGGCATCTTTCTGGAAGAAGCCACAATCAAGAAGCGTGGAGCCAGGTTGCAAAACCAGGAAAACAATCAGAGGGAAGTAGGTGACCTAAAAGGAGGAAGAAGCTGTTTCTAAATAATGTCTGTATTTGTCCAGCTGGGCAGCAGAGTTACCAACTGGCCAATGCAATGAAAGGAAATCTGCATTTTAACCCTATTTCTCACAGTAATGTATGGAAGCATCTCCTGCTGGAGTCATTGGTCACTTCTTCTCTCCCCAAAGGTATCCATAAGAATGCTGTGGATTTCAGCTGGTAAATTTTTGGCCTATAAAGGAGAGGGCTGAAGAAATGCAGTATTATTTCATAAGAGTTTCTCAATAACAAGATTTTTGATCTTCCTAACATTATCCAGAAATAAAACACATATTTTCTTCTCAGCTGAACCCAGCTGGCTGTGTGGAAAACATTTCAAAATCTGCCACAAATCTTTGGGTTTTTTTTTCCTCATGTCTGTTAATTTCGTTAAAACAAATCAATTAAATGTCCTAATTACAACTGAAATATATAATTACATTGTGCACTCAGTTCAGTGCATGCTAATGAAGCAATCACCACCTTCTTATTAGTCACTCTGGAAAACTAAACCCAAGTGAGAGCTGAGAAATGTTTTCTTGTATCTTCAAATTAGGCACTTGGTCCATTGTTTGTTTGTTTCTAAACTTGAAACTTGAGTAAAACAGGCAGAAAAGATACAGAATCATTATAATAAATTTGTTTTTTCCTTAGAGCAAGAATTCAAGAGGAATTATCATCCCCTATTGTGGATCAGCTCAGAAATTAGAGACTATTTTTAACATATATCTTGATATCTTGTTAAAAAGTTTTAGCAAATGAGTATAAATTTTTTAAGGCAGTACACAGCTCTTTTAAAATTACTTTTCTATAATGTCTGACTCTGGATAAGCTCCTGAACAGGTAGGGCATGATTTTAAACAGGTAGGCATGATTTTGAAATATTGGGAAAATAATCTGCTGCTGAATATTGACATCTGTTGGAGTTGGGAGAGCTCAAACTGCTGATCCCTGTCCCTGTCAATGCTGTTTCCTATCAAGAACAAGCAGCTCTGACCTCTTTTTACCTTGGATACATCCTCTGTTTCCCTTCATCCCAAATCTAATTCAGATAAGAAGTATTTTAGTGAATGTGCTTTGCCTGCCTAAACAGAAATATTAGAGCAGCTACTTAAATGGTAATTGATAAATGCATAAAATTGCTACCATTCACACTGCAAATCAGTTAGCAAAATTCAATGAGGGTTTAAACATTTCATTGCATTAATGATATAAATGCATAAATTTACAGAGAGCAGCATCCAGCCTCTTGGCAGCCTTCCACTGTATTTACTTAAAGGTGATAATGCATTTAAAAAGCACTTGAAGCAGAATATGTATTAAACACTACTAAACTTGCAGAGATTTATTAGCACAGGCTTTTAGACTGTCTCTGCCCTGAGGCAAACTCATTTTTATTTCTGAAAATTAAAAAAAAATAGAGCAATACATCATTTTAAGAAACATCAGCAGGGTCAGTATGGGAGTTATCTTAAAATCCAGTATTTCTTCATGAGAAATGCAGGTCTGTAGCCTTTAGCTGGTGTGGGACTGACTGATAACACTGCCCCAGAACTGCTGATAACATCCACAGGATGTTCATTTACACATTAGTGAAAGAATGGAAGTTTGGAAAATTCTCTAGGATCTCCAGAGATTTATGATCTGGCATTTTCAGCACCTTAAAGTGTTCTGATTTCTCAGGCAGCACTGAAATTCTGTCCTGTCCAGACAAAAATCAGGCACTGCCAATTCTTTGGAGAACTTCAGCTGATGAACATTATTAATTCTCACAGCAGATGTGAGCAAAGGGAGCAGGAAAATATTTGCAGGTATTTAAATGTATTTGCAAAAGTGCTCTATGAGCATTTTTAGGGTAGAGAGGATGCAAAAGGAAATATCCTAAATATTAAATATGGATCTCAGTATGGACCAGCTGGATATGAGCCTGCACCACTGTCTTCACTGAACAGAAACCCACAGAGCTTGGAAAGCAAGCGGGAAGCAGGGCTTGGGAGTCCTCTTTGAGCTGAAATAAAACAATGTGATTGAAGTGGTTGGTCAAACAAATGTGGGGACTGTGTGCTGTGTGTCCTGGCAGCTTGGGATGGAACCCACAGCTTCATTTCAGCAACTGAAGAGCAAACACTGTTTGTGGCTGGAGAATCAAATCAGAGCAAACTCACCACTGTGGAGAGTTCACCTGCTCCATCCCCACCTGTCAAGGTTCCTAAATGTACCCAGACCTTAAACCCAAAGGGCAGCACCTTCACTTCCATGTGGAGGACATGGAGACATGGATGAAGGGTGGCACTCCTTGTCACTCAGCAATAGCACAAGGCACAGCATTCATGTCCCAAAAACTGTGTCAGGGCTCTCTCTGAAGTCCACCACACCACCCTAATTAGTGCTTTTAGTAAGGAACAATATAAACTAGTGAAAAATTGCAGCATGACCCTTCCCACTTTCCCACCAAGGTCAGAAAGCACAGCTCCTGCAGGCTGCCATGGTGAAATTCTGTCTCATGCCTGGTAGGGTCAGGAACATGGAGTGCATGTGTAAACACAGCCTGGCTGATCTGCTCCACAGAAACACATCCTGCCCTTGGGTTTTTGGGTCTACACTGACAGGGCAGGCACCCTTCTCCTGGCTGCAGCATGTTCTGAATGGCTGAGCTGCAATGAGCAGATGACAGAGATTTGTCTCTATTTTAATGGTTTTCTGGCCAAAATCCTCTCTAGAATTTAACTCAGCAAGACCTTTAAATACAACTGAGAGCAAAATTTGGCTCAGGGAGTGTTTCCCCATTTTATTCCCTACAGCTTTTCATTACCACCTTCTAAATCTGTAACGAAACCAGGAGTGTTTTTATGGTGCTCTGTATGAGAGCGTTGCTAATAAGTAGCTCCATTAAAAATAGTAAACATAAATCATTTATTCATTTTATGCATTTCTAAGTCCACTTGAGAATATTTTTGGCTGAGCCAAGGCACAAGTAAGGGTGTTAATTATTATCTTACTAGAGCAATCAGTTAATAAGGCAGTTAGGAGAGATGTTTGTTAGGAGGTTCTGGGGTGCCCCGAGGCTACTGAAGTCATTGTCTGGGAAAGAACACGACCGCTGGAGCTCGCAGGAGTCTGGTGGCACCCACCCAAAGCCCTCGAGGCCTCTGTCTGCAAATTAGCTGAGAGGAGAAAGCAGACACCAGGTCTGAGCAGGGAGCTGTAAACAAGAGGTGGGAACTCCAGCACAGCTCCCACAGAGCAGAGCAGTGGCTGGGGGCCCCTGCAAGGAGGATGGAGGGGCTCAGTCAGTGGGGTGGAGATGGGGAGGGAATGGGGTTCAATTTCCTTCTCCCCACAGATAACAGCAGTCTTTTCTGGGCTCTGCTGTCTCCTCAGGCCAAGGAACCTCTGCACCACTTACAAAGCTGAGCACCTTGAAGCAGCTCTGCTCTCCCTGGCCCGTTCATCCCTTGTTCATCCCTTTCAGTCTCCTCCAGGAGAGAAGAGCTCCTTTATTCACTGTTCTGGCCGTGAGGATGCAAATGCTTTCAGTCTCCTCCAGGAGAGAAAAGCTCCTTTATTCACTGTTCTGGCCCACCAGAACTGGGTGGACATCCAGACCAGTGTGGTACTACTGACCAAAGCCATCGACTACTGACCATGGCCAGAGGGCCTTTGCTCCCATTGTGCCTCCAGAGAGGCTGATCCCACTAAACCCACTCTGGTAAGTGGTGCTTCAATCCAGAGGCCAAGGACAGAGTGAATTGTCAGATTAAATGCTAAAGGTTCAAGGAGAGAAGCACACTGGGGCATCCTGCTTTTCTTCTGCCTGTTCACTGCTCAGCAGCTCCTGCTCTGCACTCACCACTGCAGCAGCAGTGGGTGCCAGGAGCCAAACATGTCCATTAGTGACTTGCAGGAAGGAGGTTATCCCAGTTTCCTGAAACCCAAGGAAAACCACAGCTGTCTGCCCTCAGCCTAGGGTGTGTCAAGGAACCTGTCCACAAGGGAAGTGTTTCTGGTTATGAATTACATGCTACAACATCCCCGTGACTCTGTTAGGGATGCACTCCGAGGTGCTCCAGGGGAAGCCTGTTCTAGGAGCTGAATTCTCCCTGGGGGATGGAAGAAATATTAGAGGAATTGCTGGGGAAGGGAGGGGAAGAAGCCACTTTCTGATGTACTTCAAAGACAAATAATCTGGCTCCTTCTGTCTGACATCCACAGGGGATGATCTTATGAAACTTCAAAACACTTAAACTGATTTGCAGCACAGAAAAAATTTTAAAATGCTGCTCCTTTTACTTGTCCTCCCTAATCCAGTTAGTCCTCAAAAATATGGCTGTAGGAGAGAGATCCCATTTCACTTGCATGTGGGAAACCCTCTTTACTTGAGACAAAACAACAAGTCCTAGAATATATCCCAGATCTATCCTACAGTTTGGGATAGTACCTACGCAGAGGCCTGTTCCTTGTCAGTGAGGGAAATGCTGTCAGTCCCATTTTGCAGATGGGAAATTGAGAAAGAACATTGAATTGCTAATCCAAGGACACAGGAAAATCCATAATCTGAAGATCTGAAAGTGACCCAACATCTCCTAACTTCATCCAATGGGATCACTGTTGGGCAATTTTTTCTCTCAGAGATTCAGTAAAATTTCCAACAAATCCAGCATGAACAGCCGAGAGCTGACACTGTCCCTGGGAGCTCCCTCTCCAATGAGAGAATGTAGATGGAAAATAAATATTAGATACATTTAATTCATTATTTAATATTCCATCAGGGGTTTTGCTAGAGTGACTGGCTCAGGAGCACAACTTTGGCCAACCATTGCCCTGACAGAGCTCCAGCATCTCTCTGCCAGAGAAACCCCTCCTTCCCACAGACAGGGAGATATTTCAGAGCTATTATTCTGTAGAGTTCAATTGACACTCCAGAAGACAACTTTGCTTTTAAAGAGATTAAGTTGGTTCCTTCCCATAAATTCAGTAGCTACCCCAACTATGCCTCATTGAGAAAACTTACTCTGACAAGAGTCATGAATTATAACCAGGATAAAATGTTTCATTAAAATACAGATAAGGGAATTTAAGAAGCAAGGGTTTTGTATGGGCAAAACCAATTTTGCTGCAAAAGCAAATCCACAGCCATTTTTCAGGTCACTAAGTTGAAGTCTGAGTGTTATAAATCCATCATCAATGTTTTCCTACAGCTATAGTAGCTGACACATCTGAATCCCTGGGAGCTAAAAGCATGCCAGGAGAAATGAGCACCATCAAAACACATCAGGAGGAGATGTACAGCAAGGGCTATAATGTACCTGACTGCTGACAGGACAATATTGGCTTCCCTTCCCCAAGAGTTCATCATCAACCACTGCCCGTCCATGAAGGAATTGATTTAAGGGTATCAATTAAAAATTAGCCCCAGTATTACCAGAGAGATGGGTTTAAGCATAATTAATGCAAAAAGCTTAATAGCATTCTTTTTGAGGTTCAGCTGAGTATCCCTGATGATGGTGCATGTGCAGCATTCCCTCTTTCAGGGGAGTGTAAATTATTCCCTCCTGCACTGATCCATTGGAGTAGTTGTAAAATCTTGATTATATCCATGTCAGATGGGTTCAGTTCAGAATAGAACTGCCCAGAAAATTATCCCTCCCTCCCCCACAAAACATTACCATTGCATTAAAAAATATGTTAATAATTAAGCAAACAATTGTGGATAAAATCATCTCCAAGTTTTTGTTTTTCTGGTGAAAAATGTGTGTGAAAAAAGAGCTTCTTCCTCACAGCGTTCAAAGGTCATGTTTATGTCTAGATTCAAGTAAACAACAAATTTGTCAGTAACATTTTGATCAAGAGCATTATTTGCCCTAGGTGATAATCCAAATTAATTTACAAGTTAAATGGGGTCATAACTTCAGTCTGTGAAGGAAGAAAGTCCCAGGAATCACTGCTGTGCCTTCCTTGAGTGTCAGGCACTTCTGCAAAAATCCACGTCAGGGACAAGAGCTTGAAAAAGCTTCTTGTTAGCTGAAATACCCTTAAATGGAGGTACCAAGGTTTTGAAACTGGGTTTGTCTCCCACCCCCACAGTGCTGGGTGATTTTGTCCCTTTCTGCCCTGTCCCAACATGCTGCCATCCTCAGTGTGTGACTCAGGACAGCTTGGGGTCAGCTGTGGGGCACTACAATGATCCATCAGGACAACTCCCTGCCTAAGCCACAGAAGTTCCCAGGAAAAAGCACAGCAAAGCTGGAGGTGAGGAGAATCACTCTGGAACTGGTATTTCAGGTCTCTCTTACCTCTGTCCTGAAAAGCCCCTTCTCATTTTTTCCAGAATTTTGTGATGGTGGCATGTAAATAATGAAGTCAGAAAAAGTTGTCTCAGTGACATCTGTAAAAAAACCTCAAATTCAGTACTAGTTTTCTTTTCTTTTTTTTAAACTCTAATCTGGACAGTACTGTAGAACCTTGGTTCTTCAAAATCTAAATTTTGCAATATGCTTTTGGAAGCCTTCATATTTTAGAATCCTATGTATAATATATTCTATTATGAGGACATTCCACCACTCTAAATGCATTCATATTTTAGGTATGCAATACTACCACAGTTTCAAAAATAAACATCTGAAGAAAATTCTGGGGTTTTAAAAATAAGACATTTGTAGCTTAATGTTGTTTGAAGAAATCTGGAATGGTATTAATCATTTCAGTTACTCAGTGATTTCAATACGAATGTACTGAGAGATGAATACGCATCTACTGGTCATGTTAACCTGCCTTCTCCAAAAAATATTCCATGTGATACAATGAAATGCTACAAATATGAATCATTACCTTCTAAATCTAAGCTAAGACCTTTAAAAATTGATATGGGTGATTTTTAAAAGTAACTTTTCCATCTTTTTGCAATAATTTTGCCTCTATTTTTAATGCTTGATTTATCTACACATTTAGGAGTCTCTTCCTACAGCCATTCCAAATAATACTGAAATGTCAATGCCTGGTTACTCAGTTCTTCATGACCTGGGAGCACAAAGGCCTGTGCAGTGTCAGGGGCTCTCACAGCAGGGAGTAGGAGGGTGAATTTGCAGGGCTTTTGCACATTGCTCTGGAACTAAACCAGTTTCAGAGGTAAAGGACAAGGCATGGGACTCAGTTCCTCTCTTCCACAGACCTGGATCAGGAGCACCAGGAGGGAAGCAAAGGCATCTCCAGGCTTTCAGTACCCTCCTTGGCTGCTGAAGAGCTGTGTTTTTAGGAGGAATAGGAAGCACCAATCTGCTTTGCAGCCACAGCTCTTAATTCTCGTGTTCCACCCAATGCCATTATTTGGAGATTGGCTTGTGCAATATTCTCTATTTATTGCTGGTTTGGTTTTCCTTTTGTTGCAAGAATGGAGCTGACAGCTGAACACGTGTACCTACATTATGAAATCCTGCTTAACAAGGAAGAGCTAATTAAGCTGTTAGAGTGTTGGCCCATTCCCTGAACACTGCCAGCAACGCCCCACGACTGCGCTGCCCTGGGAGGGACAGGGACGTGACACAGCACTGGGGACTTGGCCATGGAACCGTGCCAGGAGAGACAAGTGCCCTTCCAGCCAGACATTGCAAGAGTCTTCCTGCCATGGCCAGAGCCACCACCACCTCCTCTCTTCCCAAGAGCAGTGTGCACACAATGGGGAGAGCAGAAACTTCTCACACAGCTTTTTTTAACGAAGCGACCCTGAGGGCACAGCGTCAGAACTTCTGTGTGAAACTGCTCCAAGCCAGCTGGTCACAGCTAAACCTTTCCTTGGAATTCTTGGCCTCAAAGTTTATGGTTTGGTACCCCAAGCCAGTGTCCTCCACAGCCTGACTGGGATGACCACAGTCAGCAGCACTTTAGCACATTCCCAGCACTCCCAGGAAGGTGGCTCAGCTGAAGGACTCAGAACCCTCCATGTCATTCCAAGAGGATTACATTATTCCTGATGTAGTAGGAATAAAAAACATTCTGTATTGTAAAATGAACACAGGGTAGCTTTTTTGCACAACAAAAGCCTCCAGCCACAACACCAGCAAGAATTAAAACCACACTTCCAAGATGCCCAGTATATATTTTATCATTATTCTGCAGACATATGTTTTGTGTGACTTGGTTCATTTATTTCCTTTTTGTTTTCAAAAGCTAACACATGGCCCTGAACAAAAATTACACTTAATTTTTTATTTGTTCAACTCAGTTAAAATCACAGCACTTGCTTTGTAGAGTTTTACATAACAATGTGCTGCTTTGTATGACTTTTATGTAATTTAATTTCAGTAAACTAGCCTGAAATAATTTAGACAGTCTACAGAGAGTTTGTGTATTCAGTGTTAGGGACTTGCATTTTACACATTTATTCATGTCAGACTTAAAATTTGATTTGAGTGTGGGAGTTAGCAGTTTCCCTGTCCCTACATAGAGATAAAATCCACAACAGGTGACAGAATAAATTCTTCCATCCTATCCAGAACTGCAAGGGAAGGCTGCTAAACTCTGGTGCTCATCTATTCAAATGGAGGACTACTGGAAAAAAAAAAAAAAGATGGCTCAGGAAAACCATTTTACAAATTTTACAAGTTAAAAGGGCTGGGAAGTGTCTTGTGGAAGGCTGGGTTTGCCTGATAATGATGGTTGCCTGATGGACAGACTGGATGAAGGAGATAGTTGACAAATGAGATGATGACAGTCCCTCACTGAGTTGTCTGGACAAAGAACAACAAAATGTCAGCAGGAATCAGACAGGCTGTATAAATCAGGGGAGAAGGCATGAGCTGGAGCAAACCTGAACATCTCAAAGCTGCTGACCAAGACACACAATACACTGTGCAGCAGTCAGGAAATCGATGCAGGTTTCCTCAGTTATTGTTTTAATAGTTAATAGTGATTAATAGCTTTGGACAGAGCCAAAGGATCCCTTTGGAAGAGCGACCCTCGTGCTGAACAAGGTTGGACTTCTGGGAATGTGGCTGAACAAGGGGAAATGAAGGGATTAACACATTCTGAGGGTGAGATCCTGGTTTTGTGGAAGGCTAGAAGTGTGGCTGGTGCTCCTGAAAGCCAGGGAAAATATCAGTGTGACCACATAGTGAGGGGGGTCTGAGAGGGAGATGACCCTGAGCAAGGGGGTCAAGTTGGGGTTGCACTAAGGGAGCTTTTCCTGACTCTGCCATAGCAGGGGATCAGAAATGAGACAGAATTGACTCACAAAGAATGAAAACATCCAGCACAGGCACCCAAGGTGTCAGCAGGAGAACCCCAGTGTGGGTCTGACTGCAGCAGGACGTGCCCACACGGCACTAAGCAGTCGGTGCCAGATCACTTCTGAAAACTGCAGCTGATTCTTTCTGAAATCGCTTCCCCAGAACTGTTTCTTGCGAGGAAGCCCTGGAAATCAAATGAGCCGTCAGACTTGTGCCACTCGAGTCTGCATTTCTTGTCCTTCGTCTGCTTTTCTTCCTCTTTTTGTGCCTCTTCTGCTTTCGAAGGGAGGGCGTGGGGAGCGGCGGGGCTCTGACATCAGAGCTGGAGGCGGTTGCGACACAGCCAAGGCTGCCGGGCAGAGGAGGAGGAGGAGGAGGAAGGGCAGCAGGGGAGGAAGGAAAGCTGGAGAGGAGGAGGAGGAAGGGCAGCAGAGGAGGAAGGAGGGCAGCAGAGGAGGAGGAAGGAGGGCAGCAGAGGAGGAAGGAGGGCAGCAAGGAGGAAGGAGGGCAGCAGAGGAGGAAGGAGGGCAGCAGAGGAGGAAGGAGGGCAGCACGAAGAGAAAGGAGGGCAGCAGAGGAGGAGGAAGGAGGGCAGCAGAGGAGGAAGGAGGGCAGCAGAGGAGGAAGGAGAGCAGCAGAGGAGGAGGAAGGAGGGCAGCAGAGGAGGAAGGAGAGCAGCAGAGGAGGAGGAAGGAGGGCAGCAGAGGAGGAAGGAGGGCAGCAGAGGAGGAGGAAGGAGGGCAGCAGAGGAGGAAGGAGGGCAGCACGAAGAGGAAGGAGGGCAGCAGAGGAGGAGGAAGGAGGGCAGCAAGGCGTGAGCAGCTGTCCCGTCCCCGGCCCCGCTGTCAGCTGGGGCCGCTCTGCGCTCCCCATCCCCACGCAGCTCCCACCAAGGACTGGGTTCCCTCCTCTCCCTTCAGCGGCAGCGACGCCGCAGTTCCAAAGGCTCCAAAACGCCTGTTTTAAATTACAGATAATTAATTTTGATACGCCTTTTCCTTGGATCCATAGACAAAATCAAAGGCAGGTTTCCCTGGGAGATACACATCAAGCTCTGCCTGCTGCTCCGGAGTGTTGCAACACAGCTCGCAGCAACCAAAGGAGAAATCGGGGCTCCTTTCTACGGCAAGGGCTTGAAAAACAAAATAATTTCATTGTACCATAGGAAAACCAGCTTTAGCAGATTGGTGAAGGCGACTTCCTCTGTATTTTTGAGGCCTGACCAACATCAGGACCACAACTCCAACACAGTCAAGATTAAGCCCATTGTCTACAGAGATCATTATTACACTTAAATTCCTATTAAGGTTTCATGGTCTGAAGAGGAGGGGGTTGGGAGGAAAGTAATGAAGTTACAGGCCTTTATTGTACAAAGGCAACTGGAGACTTTTTTTAGGATGCTATCTATCAGCCTGTCTGGCAAATGTCTGCCTAGTAATAATGTATCCGTCTGCTGAAACAAGCCTAAATAATGCATCATTATATCAATAATTAATAGGCACATGGGTCAACAAGTTCAAGATTGTTACAGGCAGAGGAGATGTGAAGGAAGTGGCTCATTCCAGGCCCTGCCAGGCCTGGCATGGCAGCACAGCTCTGCAGAAAAGCCATGGAGGAGTGTTGGCAGCCAAATGGCAGAGCAGCACGTGCAGGGGACGAGGATCGTGTCTGCTCAGTCCCCAATGCTCACCCAAAACAGGAACACACCAGGATGGAACTGCCCACAGAACAGAGGGAGAGAGGCAGGGAGAGGATCCCAGACTCTTGATTTTGGAACCCAGCTTCTCTAACCACGTTCAACAGCCCAGAGGAAATGTGAGCCAAGTAGATATTGCTGATTTGAGTACCAGCTGAAGATAGCAACAGCTGAGGTCACCTACTGACCAAAAAATCTGTGCCTGAAGTAACCTGAGGTATTTTAAAATGGAAAGAGAAAAGAATCAAAGTTACCATATGAAAATGAAAGTAAGAGCAGAGGGGATGTCAAATTAGAAATACAGAAAATAAATTATAATATAAATTATTATATTAATGATGACATCTTTTTTTCCTAAGAGGAGTGCTGAAAATCAGGGTATTTTGGTAATTGTAATTCCTCACTCTCAAACCAGGAGGGTGGGCTTCCATCTGATTCAGAAGTGTCCTGACATTATTTGGGATCCAGGGGCAGAAATGCAAAACTGTGGTTGCTATTTGTAAAACAAAGAAAGAAAGAAAGGAGGCAATCCACAATTGTGAAAACTTCATCCCCTGCAGGTTAGGTCAAGTATCCACATATCACATGTTCACGCTGATCTATGCACACACTCCCTGCACACAACAGGACCCCTTAACAATGCAAATATTATTAAAAATATCAAATTAGATGTGAATACAGTACCTTGGTGAAGCAATTATAGTGCCTGTGTTAAATTTGTCTTAATAGTAGTAACTTAAATGTTTGGGGAAAAGAATTAAGATTTTGGCTAGGTTGGGTTTTATGGTGCTCACTTGGTTTTTGGGTTTTTTGAGTTTGGTTTCTTGTTGGGTTTTTTGTTTGGTTTTTTTTTTTAACACATGTCTTCTATAAGAAAACACAGCAAACATCACAGTTCCATTTTCAGAAAACCACAGCCTACTTACAACCAAGTCAGTACAGAGGGAAACTGAAAGTAGAAAAGAGAGTAACAAGTTGCAAAGGCAATTCTAGTAACAAGTCATTTTAAAAAGAAGATGACCAAAATAGAAAAATTCCAAATTAATAGTTACAGTAAACTGTGCTTTTAAAGTTGTGTGATAAGTTAGTTACTGAAGATTCTGTCAGAGGGATTTTCTTCAGAGTGAAGTCCTAGAGTTTATGGAGGCTGAATTGTCCTCTGGCCTGTTTCTAACCAGCAAACACTGATCCTGCTCACTCAAGGAATTCCACCAAGCTCAGAGCAGTGACACCAGCAACAAGGGAGGACAATACATAATCCATTTCTGAATTAAGATGAATTAATAATAGAAATATGGGCAGTCCCAGTTTATACAGTCAAGGCTCCCAAGAATGCATTGTGAAGCTTTCTTATTTTCTTCTTACAGAGCCCCTGGCTTTGGGATTCAAGTGTGCAAAAGCACCAGGAAGCTTGTGCATCACCTCATAGTCCAGAGACCCAAGAACTTGGGAGTATTATTCTAAAGAAATGCATTTCTGAATGCTGAAGGTACTTTTTCTCTCCAACTTTTTCCCAGAAAACACTGTGCTGGTCTCTCGGGAGTTCCTGACCCACCGAGGAATGCAGCCATGGAGGTGGCTGTGTGGGGCTGTACTCAGTCAGCACACCCCCACTGGGCTATGAAAATCTGCATTTAACCATACAGCTGTAAACTTTGACAGTAAATTCCAATGCCATTTAATGTCCTTGCCTCAGGTCAGAGGTTCGCATTCCCTAAGGAGGATGGGCCCTGGGAATTGCAAGGGGCTCTGCAATGCTGGGCAGTAACTCAGGAGCAGGAACAGAACACCCTGTTCCTGGGAAGGCCCATGTGTCCTTCCCCTCTTCATCCATGGAAGGAGAAGCAGCTGCTTCTGGGCCCCATCAATACATCTGAAATCCCATGGACATGGCTGAAGAGTGGAATGTACCTCTGAGGGCATCTGCAAATGATTCCAAGATGCAAGACTGAATAGGGAAAGGAAGTATGGCACCAAGACTTAGGTGGAGTGTAAATTTTCCTAATTAAAGACAATACAGTTCTACAGAAAAGATCAGATGAGAGAACTCCTGACAAGAGGTGTAGAACATCATTTTATGAAGAGCCTTAGGGATGTAGATACCCAATTCATTCCTAGTGGCTCATTCCCTTCTCCTTTGAACATCCATGTGGAATGGTGTCAGGTTCCCTACTTCTCTCGTCAGGATAAAACAATTAAGGCCATTTTTTTTCAACATATAGAATTGAATTCTCAAGATTCATTTCTGGAGTAAGAGCAACCATTTCACATTTCAAAAGTAATTTGTCATAAAGATGCATTTCCCTCACCTTAGTTGTCCTGAAATCAGAAGGCACCTTCTATCAATACACATTGTCCTCACCATATTCTGACTCTTGAACTGTTGTTTCTCTGACCTTTCTTTATACCAGCTTCATTTTTATTGCGCAAAGTTTCTCAGTTCTATTATGTAAAACACTTTTCATCCATTTAGAAGAAAGAGCTGGACTTCAAGAGATCCTATGTTCCCATAGCAGAAGTTTGGTAGTCAGCAAATTCACATGGCTCATTTTATATGTCCAGTTACTCGATCCCAACTCCTTTCTCACCCACATGATAGGAAGGATTATTCTTCTCTTCATGCCTCAGTCTTTTAATGGATTTAGGGCACAGCTCTTAAAAATGTATAAGAGAGACAGGCATCGCCTGATTTTGCTATGGATATTTTATGAGCAAGTCTGGGTGCATGCTGTGTGCTTGAAACAAAAGACTGCACAGTGTGCTACCAGGGCAGGAGCTGTGTCATTATGTCTTGCATTCAAGGCTTCTGGGAATCTTGGGCAAGAAAAACAACAAAACAAAGGCATGGGAGAGACACCAGGACCGAGTAAATGGGTCAGGACAGCAGCGATACAATTTGTTGTTCTAAGACCTGTAATTCAGTCATTTGTCAGCGATTTAGGAAGCAGCAGCCTGGCCCCTCCTTTTTTTTATTGGCTGTTATTTGGAGCTTGCATTTGTTAGTTAATTGACTTAAACTATTACCTTGAAAAGACAATACTGGTTCCTACGTGCCTCTTACTTCTGCACCTGCAGCAGCCACTGTGAGATGTTTTGGTACCAAGAACAACTTCAGCCATTATTTATCACTGGAGTGATTAATTGACATCTGGAGCATAAACTTCCACTGCTACTGGCTTGATTAAAGGTGTTGGCTGACATTTTTCAGAGCATTAACCACCAAAGAAGACATCAGTGATGTTCAGGCACTTGAATATTTCAGATGTGTTTCCAAAGAATGCTCTTGCAATGATCTATTCCTTGAAAAAGATGGACACAGGATGGTAATAGGGATACAGCTCACAATCCACTGCACACCAACCTTTCCAAATCTACTTTTCTTACCACCACTGCAAATTCAAAAAAATGCTATTTGTATTTTCTTCATTCTCTTTGTATAATTTTCACTATTAGGTAACTACAGACAGGCACACTCATGTGGTTCTTTACAACTGCAGAGCTGGAGGAAACTGCCCAGCTCAGTACCAGTAACAAATACCCCAATTCTAACTGCAAGCACATGCATATAAGGGCACCTTCAGCTAAAAATGTGGGTGTTTTTCTTGCAATCTTACTCAGAAATGAACTTTTAAAGGATCAGCTTTGCCAGAGATATTAGCTTCAATCTTCAGTTTCACTGCAGCTTTATCACCAGGGAGGGCACGAAGGAATTTTTATGCGTTGCTTTTAGACGTCACTGTTTTTCCTGTTGGGAAATTTGAGTCTCCTAACAATATATTCCATGGATCCACAGCAACTCCATAATAATACTTAGAACATACACTGTCTTTTGTAAATATTACCTCATTATACTAAATGCAACAACTTCAGTTGGCTATTTATGGGAATGCTCTTTCTCAAGATGTTTCATAGTAGTGAAATGTAAATACCATTGAAGTGGTAGTTTCTATAGAGACTTATTTTTCCACTGAATTGTAGAATAAACAGCCCAATTTTCTACAAATCTGGAGCATCTCTCTAAAGTGGCAGATAATGATACTTTACCACTCTGTAGCCATTTATGTCTTTGAAGTTTGCTGTAAATATGAACCACTTATGCCTTTGGGAGTATCCTTAGGTAGTATCATTAGCCTCACTAAGAAAGGGAGGTAGAAGAGCAGGGAAAAGACTTTACACAGACTAGGGTGGCACTGCTCAGCAGCTTGATGTGCATCACACTTTTATTGCTGGCTCTGTGACAATCCATCCTGTCCCAGCCTCAGAAAGCACCAGCTTCACCCCCAGCAAGAACAGGTCTCTCTCAGCAGTAGCTCTGGAGTGAGGGCTAAACACAACACCAAAACAGGCAGTAGGAAATTTTGGAAGCTCAGTCAGTTTTGCCCAGTGGATGTGGGAGGAGTTAGCAAGTTCATCTCAGGTTTGGCAGTGCTGTTCCATGCAACAGCCCTGGTCTGGGGCTGGTTTGTTTACAAAACTTATAAATTGCAAGACAACAAATACAGGGAATCCATTTTTCCTTGTATCAACACAACTTGAAGAAACTTCCATGAGAGTAACCATGAGGAATTTCTGTCCTCCCTCAGCCCCTTGGGGAATGCTGTGCCCATCATGAAAATTGAGGAAAGAAGCTGAAACTCTCCTGGACTGAACAACAATTCCTGATTTTTTTGATGCCCTCTTTTCCAGGGAACAAACACAGTACAGTGTGAGAGCAAAGCCCCACTTGCCCATGTGTGTCTCCTGACCCCTTCCCTCTGCACTGGGGCTGTTCCTGCTCCCTAGGCAAGGTGCCTGGGCACCACCATTCAGCCCCCAAGGTGTTTAGGTGCCAGATCTCGCCGTGGCTGATGGTGCTGCACATCCCCATCCCCGCAGATGCCGCGCGTTAGTGCTGAGCTGGCCGTGGGAGTCGTCCCTCCTCCACACACCAGATGGTTCTGCGTTTGTTTTTAGTGCTCACCTATCTTCTCCTCGACTCCTGAGAGTCATGTGAATCTGGGAAGGGAAAAAAGAAAAGACTTCCCCCAGCAGCTAACAGAAAAATATAATTATCAAGAAGTTTCCTTCTCACGTGTTATCTCAAAACACAGAGAATGAACTCAAGAAGCATTCAGAACTTTCTGAGAAAGGAGGGAAATCAGGAGAGGGGCAGATGTGGAAAGTTGCTCGGTATCCAAACAATGTGGACAGCTCAGGCAGTGCTCCCTCGGCTCCAGGGACAAATGAGAAACCCTTCAGACCAGTCTGGATTGGATTAGACTGTCCAGCAATCAGTGCTGGACTGAGATTGTCACTCTGGCTGCCTTCCAGCTCCACTGCATAATGAAGGGCAGGTATTTTCCATCTCAACCTCGTCCTTCCTAAACCAGCAGCATTAAAAAAATGGTGAATCTTCCTAATTTAGCAATGACAATCTATCTAATTTCATTCTTTCACTTATAGGAATGAATATGTTTTGATTTTATCTAAATAAAATATGTCATACTTCTGCACTACCTGTGCAGTAAATGAACCTGTAAATATAGAAATAAATAGGAACTAGTGCAACTGAGACATTTTTTTGTGTGACATTTCTTTTCTGGACTTTTTCAGTCCAGTCCTACTATCTGTTGTGATTTATTCTGCAAGTTGAATGAGATCCAGTTCCTGGGGGTATATAATTATGTCTAAACATTTTTTCTCCAACTTGATTGTGTGAAGAAGCCTTAAAGTGCAACCAACCCATTGGCATTCTCTTAAAAACAGGAAGGCAAACAGGGAAATCTCCAAATGGATTTGTAGAAAAGCACCTGAGGAACACCTTGTAAAAGCCTGTCTCAGGTCTGTGGGTTCCTGGCACAGACAAGAGTGGCAATGCTGACATGCTAAGATAGAAGTTAGGTCATTTCATCCCTGGAGTCTTGGATCCTGTCAGGATTGGTGTTCTTTCCCTAGGAACCCTCACTTAGCATCATAAGCAGGCCAGGAGCAAATCCAAAACATGATGAGGTCAAAACTGCATCTTTTATAATCACATGTAGTGAAGGGAAGCAATAGGAGGCAGCAGCTCAGCTCACAGTAAAGGGGACAATGGCAAAGTATAAAACCTAAAAATAGGGAGCTCTACAATGAAAACACCCTCAGCCAAGTACACAAGCAGAGCCACTCTTCCCTGAGCCTTCCTTTCCTTCTGCACATCTCTCCCACCTCGTGCTTGGGCTTCTCAGCTTTCCAGGCAGAGCAATCACAGGGCACACAGGGGGGTGACGTGTGCCAGGCACCAGAACTGGCTCCTGCCTCCTGCAGGGAACTGAAAGGGTGCTCAGCAACTCCCAGAGGGGATGGCACTGCTGAAACCACTGCTGGGGCTGCAGGGATTTGGCCAGAAGGGCAGCATCTCTTCCAGCCAGGGAGAACAGTTTTGGATAGACAAGGGTCACCTCAAATCATCAGGCTGGGTGTCCTCATGGAAAAAAACCAAGTTTTAGGGTTTTTCCATCACTGTGTTATCCTTGATTTTCTTCCTATGGTTAGGGCTTGATGAACATCCATTTTCCTTTCTCCTCTGCCAATGTCTGGTGCTCTCACATCTTGTCCCACTTCATCCATATTCTCCCATCCTGCAGAACACACTTCTCCCCAAAAGTGGTTTCATTTCCTCCCCCACTTCTCCCACCACCAGGAGCCCTCTTTCCTCCTGTTCCCAGCGGAGAGTGCTTTGCTCCCCAGCTGATTTGAATTCCTCCCTCCCTCTGTGGGCGAAGAATCATTCAGAGCAGTGGCATTTCAAACTCTGCAGAGAAGGTAGGTAGACTCAATCCAGAGTGGGAGTGCATATCAAGTACAGTGCTAGTGGGTGCATCCAACCCCAAGACCAGAAGTTTCCAAACTTTCCTGCTGTATAAACAGTTCCTAAGGGCTGGATGCTTCCTCCTGGACATTTGTGTTGATGGCAACTACCACAGCCAAAACCAGTGCCAGGCTATATATATATAAATATATCATATTTAATAAGTTATCTTTGTATTCTGTATCACTATTATACCATATAATTACATGCTACCATTACCACAGATCACAGAAGATTCAGAAAGAAGTTAGAAATATTATCTAGAAGAAGAGTCTGTAAAAATGGGGAAAATGTTTCCATTCCATTTTAACTTCTTACCATGAAATGTTTCTCTTTCATCAATAGTGCCCTTTCTATGAAGAACCACTGAATGTAACATTTTTAAACTCATGACTTTTCAACTTTCAGCCTTTTCTGCTGCAAGTGGAGTTTAATTCTTGCCTTATCCCTGCAGAGGTGGCCTGGGCTCCTGCATTACCAACAGAGCCCCTTCTGGTTACAGGGTGATTGGAACCAGCAGCCACAGAGTCTCACCACAACCCATGTCTCAGTGACATTTTCATTCTGAGTCACCATTTGATTCAAGGCAAGAAATAAAATTGCCACTGATGGAAGTTCTGCATAATTTTTTATCACCTGAGCACATGAAACAGAAGAGCTACAGAATGAATTAGTCCAGAACTTGGTGTGCTTAACAAATGTTGTTTAATGACACTGTTCAGAACACCTACATGTTTTGTTCCTGTTACTTGTGCAGCTCTTACATGTGACAAAGACACTAATTTTTTAACAGAGGAGGGAGGAGAGAGAGGAGTTTATGGACTCTTTTTTTTACTGAGTATAATAATAGTAAAATGGGGCTCCATACCATCTATGTCTCAGTGACTTATTTTAAACATATTCAGCCTATAATTGAAGGATAATTTTTCTTATTGCCAACTCCATCAGCTCACACTGACATCAGAAAACCCAACAGTGTTCTGGCTTACGTTTCATCACCAGTAAAGAATTTTGAAAACTGAATTTTCCTCTGTGTGCATGAGGATAATCCTTAAAATTATGGCTTTGGTTGTACCCAGCAAAGAGGCTGCAGCACATACGTGCCCCACCAGTTCCTGTATGCACTGGTGTGTCCTGGACATAAATCACAGAATCTCAGAATGGTTTGGATTGGAAAAGAACTTAAAGTTCATCCAGTTCCACTCCTACCATGGGCAGGGACACCTTCCACTATCCCAAGCTGCTCCAAGCCCTGTCCAGCCTGGCCTTGGACACTTCCAGGGATGGGGCAGCTGCTCTGGGCTGCAAATGAACCTTTGCAAACAGAGGGATGTCGTGTTGCCTTTTCAGGAAAGTCACCTCTTAGATTGAAAAATCTACTTAAAACCAATAAAACTTCTGTTTTCCTTTGGTCATGCTTTTTCTGTGTCTGATCCTGCCACAGTTCAGATTCTCGTGGTGTAATTAAAGAGACCACAAGTGACAGAGAAAACAAAATATGTGCAAGTGTTACATATAAAAGTATTGAGGACAAAGGTTCTTTTAAAAGCTCATTTCTGAGCGAACTGACATTGCAGTTTTTCTCACTTGGATTTCAGACAGAGGCTAGCAAAATTTACAGTAACAAACCCTTTAATTCTCTCTCCATTCAGAGAATGACTCAGCACTGCAAGGAAAAGCACTCTAAATGTTGTGAAGTTTTGACAAACCAGCCGAGGAATGAGCAAGCAGGAGTCCAGCGTGGAAGCAGTCACGAAGTTTGTACCTGAGGAAAACTTTGCTGTTTACATTTTGGAGGTGGTTTGTCTCAGGGCAGCCTCCCTGCAAAGTGAAATCCCATGTGTGCATTAAATCCAGTGCCAAAGAATTCCCTTCTGGGTATAAAACCAGTCAAAGAATTACAGGAAGCCCTTCCTTGCAGAGGAAGCCAATTCCAAGTCCCCAAATGCATACCAAAAAAATAACTTTCCTTCCACATTTCTCAATCTCAGGCACCTCTTTCTGCCTCCAGGGCGCCTCCACCACTATTTTCAGAGCTCTCATCTTTCCCCCATAGCCACAGGACAGTTGGTCCTGAGGAACTCACCAGCCCAGCCTCCACTTGTCTCCAGCCGGGGATGACTTGGACTGCTCCCAGATCCACTTCTTGAGAGCACCCCTTGGATAACCTGCACACTGAGATAACCCCAGGGTCCCTTCCTGCATCTCCTGACAGACCTGTCGATTTGTCCAGCTTCTGGAAGAGACACTGGGAGACCAGGAATGGAGGGGTCAGATGAGGGGTATCAGAGATAAGGAAGATGTCAGGATCTGGGGGAGGGCAGGGGGAAAGGGAAGAGGTCACACAGGACCAGAGGCTGGAGATGATCACTGTGGAAGATGCTCTGGGGTGAACTTGCAGTGCGGGCTGCCAACCTCCGTGACAGCACAGCTGGGAAATCTCAATGCAAATCCCTTCAGTTTCTACACTTCACATCCAAGAAGAGCAAAAATATTTTTCTTCCTCTGGCTAATTCTTATGCAAATAGAAAGAAGTTACAAGTTATAAGAAGCCGCTGCTCCCCTTCCAGTTTCACATCAAGTCTTTGCTTCACAGACACCAAAACATGAACACATCATGTCTGGGAAGAAACGCTTCGTTCCAGATCCAGGCTGGATCACAGACAAAAGCTGGCATAGCCTCAAATCTCCAGGAGAAGCCATCAGGGGACACTAAGACTGATCTCTTCCTGTGCCTGTTGCAACACATCTGCTTGGGCTGGGATTCCGGGCCACCCCTCTCTGACAAACGTCAGCAAGCAGCGTGTGCTCCTGAAGGCTTTTACATCTGCGTCCGGCTCACGCTCCCTCCAGAGGTTCCTGTTTCATATCCTGTTCCATGGCTCTGTGTGCATCATGTACACTCATTTCAAGTACACACAGGGGGCACAAACAACTGCATAGAGATTAGAAAGTCTGAGAATTTGTTAGGGGCCAGCTTGGTGTTAAAAGCACACTCCCACTCCACAAATATGCACATGGACACCACAGCTTGTATTTCAGAGGAAAGTTAGTGCACAAAAATAAGAAATTTGGTTTCCAGCAGCCTTCTAACATGCACCTTCAGAGATTTTCTAATTTTCAGAATCCTTATCAATGTGCCAAACTGGCTGCTAGAGCCAGCAGCTCTTCCCTATCCCAGTAAAGTGCATTGCTGTAAGTCCTTCAGAGGCAGTGATCTCTGTGAGATGGGAACAGTGAGCAGTAACAGAGACAAGCACTGAGCTTGAAGGAAAACAGTTCTCCCAAACAGCTGAAGTGAGTGGTAGAACTTTGAAAATCTTGTGTTTCTTGCCTTGTGTTTGTTAGAAATCAAAAGAAATGTTTTGATTTCTAACAAACAGATCTCTTTGCATCCAGGCAAGAGGCCTGAATGGACACTGTTGTGACAGGGAACACAGCCCCTTTAGCCATCAGAGCTCCTGTGCTGCCTATTCCTGCAATTCCAGACAGCAGAGCTGGGATTCCAGGCTGCTGTGGGGCGTCCTCAGCTCACACCCACAGACTCTCAACACGCAATTCTCTGCCGACGTGATTTTTCCTACATCTACCCCTGTGCTGGGCACTAATCCAGGGAAGTTAAAATCCCTCCCCCATGACACCCACTCAGCACCACAGTATCAGTTTCCCAATCCTTCTGATAAGTGTTCCTGTTATTCTGTTCTAATCTTGTCCCAAACACACCAGCATGCCCTGAAATCAAACAGCAAAGGAGAACTCAAGTAAGGGCTTTACCTGCAAGCAATTTTCCAATAAAAAGCAGACAAATACATCCCAGTCCAAACCCAACAGAGCATCACAGCTCCTGTCTGCTCCTCAATAACAGTGACCATGCCAGGATATTCATTGAGTGCTACACTCAGCAATCTGACATGAAATAATTCCTGCAATAAAACACCAAGGGCAGCTTGTTTGGTTCTGCTTTTCATTCTGCAGGTTACAAATGTTTTGACAAATTTATCTGACTTGCAATCAGTAAATAAACAAGTCCTAAGACACTTGATGAAGGAACTGTATTTCCCTGATAGAAATATTTTCCCATGTCATTTCCAAAGGGAATGTAAGCCTTCAGAAGGTAATACACCAGTCCTACTCCCTACTCAGTCAGACCCAGATTATCTACATCCCCTGAGCAAGAACTGCAACACAGTTGCTGCTGCTCTTCAGTAAAATCTGCGCCCAGTCCAGACTCTCTGAGTTACCTGGTTAATGCTGTCATTCTCTGTGCTACAGATGTGCTCCTGTGAGCAGTGCTTACACCTCCTGTCACTCTAAAGGTGTAAAAGTATATCCATGGAAAAGACTCATCACAGGTTCCTATTTTAAGTTAATCTTCATAGACACAGCATTTTGGGCTTTAGGATTCACATGCATTTCCTGTCCAAGACAATAGGAAGATCTTCTTTCTTCCAACTCCTAATATCAGAAGTGCCCTAAAAAAAAATCTCCTGAATTGTTTCATTACCAAAACAAGGATTTTTCAGATTGAGGAAGAGAAAAAGAGAGTTGTATACCACATGAGAAAAAGGATTCCCCCTGCATTATTGGTTCTCCTTAGAAACTTAGAGGAGCCTGCTTTGTGAACAAAACAGTGAGCTCTGGGAGCATGAAACCCCTCTCAGTTCACTACAGCAGATTCAAACAGATCATGGAGATGATTATTTGTGTATATTCATAGCATCTCACAACTCAGAACAGGTTGAAGACTGAACATGCAAAGAAATGTATCTGAGAAATCAGAGAGTGCAGTTTTCACAGTCACCAAAACTGCTCTGCAATTTCTGATCGTCATTTATATCTGCTTTTCTATCTCCTAAAAGTGCTAATTTAACTATTTCTAATGTAATATAAAGAACTGTGAAAAGTTTACACTACCCTGAATATGACCTGAAGGCTTCAGATTTATTCAGACAGAAATCACATACTTTATTAAGATAAATTATGGGACTACAGAATCAGATATAATTAATATAATGTATCCTCATTCTCCAAGGAGAAAAAAAAAGAGAGTGATTATCACTGTGAAATACCAGCCATGGATTAGACAGAGTAAGAAAGAAAAGGATTAAAATGTGGAATGTGGCTCTTGGTTAGATACTCATCTTTAGTGGAGCAAATTTCACCTAATAAGTCATTTTTCCTCCATTCACCAACCACTAATCTCTTGTAAGTGTGTTCCAGGCTGCAGAGCAGAGTGGAAATCCATGGAAAATGCAGGCAGGGTGCAGATCCTGGATACCTGTATTTGTGATGCTGTTGACACAGCAGTGGCTCGGGGTGCTCCTGCTCCAGCCACGTTTCCTGTTTCTATAAACACGCTCTGTTTGAAAAGGGGCTACTCTGGGCACACATGTGCACTTTATGGCCACTCCTGTGCCAACATAAATCAGCCCCAAATGCCATCCCAGTGACATCATGTAAGGCTTATGCTTAAGGGAGTCCACATCCAGAAGTGAGTGGGTTCCAAAGTAATTAATTTGAGGAGTCCACTTACATTTCAATCTCTCAACCAGACAGGCTGTCCCGTGGTTCCTTTGGCTTTTTTGCCCCAGACTCCCCAAATTTCACTCTTCCATTTCCTTCACTTCCTCACCTTTCAGGGTCAGAGTTTAACACTGCAAAGGGAAATGAAACAGAGAAAAACAAAACAAAACAAGCTGTGAAGCAGATTAAAGCCACATTTGACATCCAGAGGTACATGGTTCCTTTTTCAGCTGCAGGTATGAAGTAGTACTAATTTTGTGCCCACAACTCACAGTGTAAGCTTATGGTTTTTAAAAAAGGAGGATTTCCAAGTGCATCTTTGCTCAAAAAAAAATTTATGGCTTTTAAAATCTATTATATTTAATGGATAAGTCAGCTGAATTCTTAATTGTTCTTTTTTTACTGCTTAGAAATGGCTTGGGAAGGAAAGAGAAACCCTCTTACACTTCCCTCCACTCTTGGTGCTCTAAATGCACCATCTCTGAGGGGAAGGTGCTTGCAGAGCAAGCCACAGAAATGTGTAGTTCTGCTTCTTAGAGAGGATGGGTCTGCAAGGGCCTTCTCCTGAGCAGCACCAGGAGAATTGCCACCAGCCCATGGCTCCTGCAGAGCTCCTGCTCTCACTGCACTGCTCGGCAACATCCATCTGCTCAAAGTCACTCACTGAGGACAGAGCTCAGTTCCTTTCCCAGGAAAATCAGAAAATTAACTCCTACTGCCTTCTGTGGAGGCTGGATCAAATGTAAGTGAGAAGACATGCAATCAGTCATGGGATGGAATGGCCCACAGGATTCAAGAGGAGAGATGCTGTACAGGAGGTAATTAGTTTTTGATTACCCAATTTACACACAGTGCCCTGAGTCAGTGGGCATGAGGCCATTTCATGGGATCAATCCTCAGCCAAGGATTCCATGTTTCCCCAGCACAGAAAGCTGGAACTGTTTCACACAGCCAACACAAAGGTTCTCAGCTTGGTCCCACATTTCCTCCTGTAAGGCACTCACAGCCCATGAGGAGCTCACAGGGATCACAGCCCCTTTCTGCAGATCCCAATCCATTCTGAAACTGCAGCATTCTCACATTTGTTTGTGCAATTCCAGTGCAGAACCTGTTTCTATCAGACAGCCTAATTCTACCCTCATGCTTTTTGAAGAAGAAGGTGGTGATGATGTGGACGTTTCTGAGAGAGATCTCCTCTGGTTCAATTTAAACATTCAACCTCACTTTCAGAGGAGATTTCAGCTTTGTTTCTGGCTTAGTCTGATGAGTGTGTAGCCCATGCCAGGGCAGACTCAATACTTAAATCAGAGATTTTCAGGACCTGCTCTAGAGGTCATCATTCCAGCATGATCAATATAGAATGGAACAAAGAGAAGCCAATAAGAGAGGTCAGACTTCATGGACCTGGTGAAAAAGGCCCAGGAAAAGAGCACAAAACCCTGCAGCAGAGCCTGAGATGGCATGGCAGGGACTAACCTTTCCTGGTGAATAAATATTTAAACTTTTACTAAACTACTAACCAGACAGAACTGGAAGACCCTCACTTCCAATTGGATCATTGCATTTCTTTCTTATCTGGGACACAGAAAATCAAATTTCAAAAGCCATTGCCAAACTTTTCAAAATCTAATATAATTTGCTGAACACCAGTGGCTTTCTCAACAACAGCTTAAATAAACGTGCAACACTTAGCCATGATTTTGGAGATCTGAGGGAGGAACAAGATTTTTCTTTTTTACACTTGTAGTTCTTCCTCTGTACTTGCCTTATGTCTGAAGAGATTTAAACAGAGGGGGAAAATGTGGTTAAGGAGTTATTTAAAAAATTTTAAAAGTGCATGTGTACAGTCACAGTAACAAAAAAGAAAAAAAAAACATGCAGAGACTTGAATTTCTTATAAGAATCTCCTTTATTTCAGAGGAGAAAGACTGTATGATTTTTATTTTAATGTAAAGATAAATGAACAAGTAGAATAATTGAACAAAGCCATTAAACAAGACTAAACTGCCCACGTACACTTTAACTTAACTTATGGTCATACTGGACCCTCTTGCTCATGTTCAGAGATTTAAAAGGTGGTTCTGGAGCTCAGAGGTGACACAAAAGTAGCTTTTCAACACATCATCCCAAATTCAGAACTGAATTCTTTCTCTGCCACAAGGCAAATGGATGATTCTTCCAAGCTGGAGATGGAAGAGCCCTAAAAGAGATCTCACTGCAGGGATGAGCCTTAGCTAACACAGGAATAAGCAAGATGAGAGTGGAGGAGATAAAATGAATGTGCAAGTAGGAAAGAAACACAGCACACACTGGAGGCTTGTCTAGAATTTTTGAGCTTTTAGGAAAAGAAATGTCTTCCATTACATCCTGTCTCTTGCTTTAGTGATCATTTTGCAACTTCCAAATTTTTATCAGCTGAAAAGGGAACAACACTGTGCTTTGCACGTGATGGTACAACATGCTGAACTGATTGGATGATACCCTGGGCCAGATTAGGGATCTCTCTGGTCCTTCTTCTATGTGGTTGCAACCACACACAAAAATGTAACAAAAAAGTAAAAGGAAGTTTGCAATAGGTAGCTATGGGTAAATCTGCCCACAAGAAGTTTCTTCCTTCTCCCTAAAAGTCAAAGTCTCACTTGGACTCTGAAGTAATTCCTGTGCCTTACACAACTCTTAATTATTTTCAATCCTTGCCGTAGTCATTATCCTCATAAACTGGATAAATACACCTTTTGGAGGGTTTGTGGAAATTAATTTAAGATCCAGATAGCTTTCAAGATGCCTTAATCAACAGCATATCCTGTCCTCACCACAAAGCTCCTGAAATTTCTGTGTTAAGTCCAGACTCCAAGAATGCAGACAGGTGCCCACAGGAGAGGGCAAAAATGCCAGAATTTCCCATGGTAAATGTGATAAACACGTGGCCCAGCTCCCTGGCCAGCTCCTGCCACACATTTGGGAAGAGGAGGTTTGAATGCAGCCAGTTACTTTTCCTTACCCTGCACCACCAGACACCCACCTGGGAGATGTGCTGTGGGTGCCCATCCCACCCACTGGGATGTCCTGGATGCCCTGCTGTGGGTGCCCATCTTCCAGCTGCCCCTGGAAGGGATTCTGGCTGCAGGGAAGTCCTTCAGGAAAGACTGAGGGATGCAGGAATGTACAGGGATCTCCCTGCCTCTGCTACTCCCAGAAGTTGTGCTCTTGGGAGAAGGAGTAAGGAGCCTGAACTGGGGTTTTTAACTCAGGGGAAGAGGTGGAACAAGTCTGAGGAGAATGTGGGAGGACCTGGGAAATAAAACCAGAGAATTGCTGCAGAGAACCAGAGATCCTTTGGTCAGCAAGGGATCGTGCAACAAGCCAGGAATGAAATCATGGCTTGAGCAATGACTTTGTGCCACCAATAGAATCCTGTGGGGAGCAGATGTGGAAAGGGGGGCTCAGCCTGGAGTTTTCACACTTAGCAGCACAGGCAGGGAGCCCAGCCTAAAGAGCTGAGGGGGGAATGATTTATGAGGACACGGCTAAATGGTTAAACAACAAGTAAGGGCAGTCATAACAGTCTACAAATACCCACAGGAATAAATGCCAAGGAGTGTGAGGAATTTTTGGAACAGCAAGATAAATTTGCCAAGACTAAGGTGCAGTGGCTTGTGACACACTTGGCCAAGCAGCTGAAGTTTTGTTGGTTGTGACTGGCTTGGGCAAAGGACAAGAAAAGGAAAGGCAAGAGACAAACCTAGGATGAACAACAGGTGAATGGGATTATTCAACTCTTCCATGTTCAGGTGAGCTCCAGGTCTCCATCACCAAAGAAGATACTGGCAATGTTCACCAAGGCACAGGAGTCAGAGACAGGATTTTGGAGCCCTCTTGTAGCTGCTTTCCCCCTTTTTCATGGTAGCAGCAATTACAAGTGTGATTTAATTGAGACAGTTTCAGGCTGATTGTACAGACGAAGAAGTCACACAGCTGCTGTTGCATAACACTCAGAGCTAGAAACACTGCCCACCCCAGCATTGTCACTACAATTAACATCCAATTCGCCCTGGACAAAGGATGAGTGTTAAAATTGTACCTTATCTCATGCCTACTTCACCCCCTGAAACAGCTCTTAACAAGACTTGAGGTTTGCTCTGTGCTGAGCACCTGCATGAGGGGTGAGATCCAGCACAAGGTCATGTTTCAGGGAGGGAAAGATTTCAGCAGGAAGCCTGGGGGATGTGCCTGATGCTCCACATGAGGGAAAAGAGCTGCTAGGGCTACACTGAGCAGGAATGCAAGGGAAAGGGAAGGAATGCAAAGCAAAAATCGACCAAACAAAAAGAACCTTTGAGTTTTGGTTGACAGCGTGGCATTGCAGCTGTGGCAGGGTCAGGAAAAAGAGACAGCAAGGTAGAAAGGGAGAATGGGATTGACTCTGAATCCCACAGATTGCAAAATTACTGCCTTAGTAAAGGAAATAAATAAAGGTAAAGGGGAGATAAGAGCTCATGCACAGTCCTGAATTGTGGTAAGGGGGAGAGGAAAGGGATAAAACAAGCCAAAGGCACAGACACAGGAAACAAATGTAGCCCTAAGATATCTTCTATCTCCCTCTTTTCTGACAGATGTCCCATTCCCAGTCCCTGGGGATTGCTTTGAGCACTCAGGAGGATAAAGCAGTTTCCTTACTTCTTCCTGCCTTGATTGAGACACTGGATCACTAACATGGAGTGTTGCTTCACTCAGGGCAGGAGCCTACTTCTCACTTAGTCCTGGAAAACAATCCCAACACTGGCATTCAGTAAAGAGGAGCCACACAACTCCCATGGTGAGGAGGGGACTGCGAAAAACCCAGGGAAGCTGCAGGGGATTTATTTTGGCTAAGCATCTTTAGGTGGTCAGGGGATGGCTGTGAGGTTTCAATACAAGCACAGAATAAAACATTAAGCTAAGAGAAAGGATGGATTTCAGAACTATCTAACAACAAACTGTGCTTTATCTCCCATTTTAAGGCTTGGAAAGAGCTGACCATCCTAAGGGAAATGCCACTCAATATCAAAATAACATCTCAAAGCATTTTGGAGATTTAGGTGTTGATGAATAAGATGTTCAGGTTTACAAGCCAAAGAAGCTAGGGAATTCTTTTTCCCAAAGCTTTACAAGTGGCAGGCAAAAAATTGCTGAGGAAGAAAGGCCTTGTAATTAAATGCTTAACTTGAGATTCAGGTTCTTCTTCTCACCTTAATGCCTAAAACACAACAAGGGGTGCCTTATATTTTTATAAACACTGGGTTCCTTACAAGGACAGGGTATAGTGTACAATTCCCAGTCCTTGGCAATTGTCAGGCACCTACAGTGGGAAGAGATGCCTGACTATGCAGAAATGTCATTCCTGTGGTAAATATTTCTAAGAAAATTCAGGTAGTGGCATGGTACCCAGAATTGTGCCAGGGACCCATTTTGAGTCTATTGTGTTTGTTTCCTTGCTGAGGAAGAAAAGTGCTTTTCACCTCCCAGACCTCTCTGGGGCTTTTTCTCTTCAAGGTTTTATAGAAAACTCCTGAGCAGGAAGCTAAAACAATTACCTGAACAGAGTCAAACAGTCTGTAAACTTTGACCCTCCCAAAGAAGCATTTTTTGATGTACAGCAGCTTCCAATGTAGGAGACACCTTAGAGTTTTGTGCTGTGTTACAACACATCACACTGAAAACTCAGGTAGAACACAAAAAGAGAAAACAATCCTTACAGTGAATCCTTTTCTGGATGTTTATGGCAACCCATAAAGTCGCTGAAACATGCCTGCTGTATTTTTAATTGTCATTTTAAATGCCAAAACCCAGAAGTCCTGCTCATATTGTAGGTGAACACAGTGTCTGCTTATGTTCAAACCCTCAGGCACTTTAAATAACTCTGCTGTACACAGAGAACGTTGTTCATGTTGTTTTTACAATTTTTGCCCGTGCAGAAGGAGCTCTGAGGTTCTGAGAACATAAATGTACGTTCATGAGCAAGGGGTGAGAGCCCAGCTGGAACCTGCCTGAGCCTTGGATCACGTTTCAGCGGCGCACGGGCCGAAAGCGCCGCTCATTTCTGGGCTCCATTTACAAGAGCTGCACATAGCAGACCCACTGATGTAAGGCACAGGTGAGTGCATGTTACAGGTCCAGCTCTGTGCCTGATCCACAGGGAATATCAGCCTGGTCCAGCCAGACTTCAGAGCCATTACTGCTGTAGCCCTGGAGGAGCCCGGGCTGAACCCTGGTGTGTTAGTAAAGGTGGCAGCTGCCATAACAGACTTCTGTGTGGGTTACAAATTTGGGGCATAAAATGAGGGTCTTTTTATTGATTCCAGTGAATTTCATACCAAGCCTCCATTGTTCTGGCCTAAAGAATAAACCATTAGAGAATTTATAAGCTAATTTGTTGGGTTTTTTTCTTTCAAAGATTAAACAGGAGCAGATCGTAATTTCCTTTAAATGCATCTATTATTCACGAGTATTCAGTAAGTTTTATTATGGGCTTAAAAACAACAGCATATATATCTTTATACTCAATTCCAATCTCCTACATGGGCTGTGAAACTCACATTTTATGTTTAGATGTGATTGGCCATGAAAGTCAGAGGGTAATAAGTGTTCCCTGAGTAAAGACACAGACAGGTATCTGGCCAATGTTCATTTTTCACATTAGTTTTCTGTAAATAATCTTATATGCAATTTTGCCACTTCCTCTCTGCAGGAATCTCTGGGAGTAGGTTAGCAAACTGTGGCTTGCAGAGGGCTGACACACAGTATTTATGAACAGAGAGGAAGTAAATTAATTTCAGCATTTGATTCAACATTGGAGAAAAGCTTTTTGCAGTGTTTAATCCCAGCAACAAGAGGAGGTACAGTCCCTCCTCTAGCCCAGCCTTATTACCAGGAAAGGAAAATTGTGCTGAGTTAGGACTGAAAACAAGGGGTCAAAGAAAGAGACACTTCATTTCTCAGTGTCCATCCCATAATGCCAGTCTGTAACAGCTGCCACTATTTGGAAAATGTGGACAAGAGGGATCGGTGGAGAAATGAAGCCACACACACAAGGTAACATCCTTTTTAAGCAACCACCACTTTTTGCAATGACCTGTACAAGGGTCATTTGGGGTTTTCCTTCCCTTGGACTCTGGGTTTCCTGAGAGGAAGGAGAGTTGAAATACAGGAACCAGTGGCTGCACACCATTTCCAGCAGCACAGGAGACCTTCCTCATTGACAGAGGTTTAGGAACCACATCTGAATCTCCAAACTTCCTGGTGTTCTCCCTTTGAAAGGAGGGAAGACGGGGGAGGAGATGGGTGGGGAAGGTGTCCTTTAAAAGGCCCTGCAAACACAGCAAAACTGCTCCCAAACCCTCAAATCTACAGGGAAAATAGCTTGTGATACAACTAGGAAAGACAAGGAGATGTTTCAGTTAACAAAACATGCTGGACTAGCAGCACACTTCTGCTTAAAAAGCTGTTTATAATGAACAGCAATTACTTACAGTATTATTGCAAGATCGTTACAGGACTCAGACACTGAAGAGCATCTGGTTCATCTGGGTGAGGCCTGCAAAACAGTGTCACATATCAGCAAACACCAGCAGTGATGGATTTTTTGTGAGGGCCGTTGGAAGGGGAGGAAATGTTCAAACTCTGACTGCTGAGCCACTCTGTGATCTAATCCTGGCCAGGGAGAAGAAAATCTGTCCCTCACTAGATCTGATAAGAGAAAAACTTCAATTCCCTGGATAAGAACATCAGTTTGGCTGGGTTGTGCTGCAGATCACTTTTCTCCTTTCAGAGGGTTAATGGGACCCCAGATATAATAAATGGATTAAGAAGCTGTGTAGGTGCTCAGGAGATGAATCTAGGTTGATTTTTCACAAACCTAACCTATGCAGAGTGAGTCATAATTTGCACCTTGCGTCACTCAATAAATGGGTCTTTTAAAAGTCAACCCACTGTGAATGGGCTGTGAGCTCTCCAAAAGCAAGAATTCTGCTCTCCTGCCCACAGGAGGATCCAAAAAGCTTTTCTCCCCAGGTTACAGTGTGATGGCAATAATAGGGACCAAACAAACAGCTCCATGTTTGTGGGTTTGCCACGTCACTCTTTAAAGGTCAAAAGGTTTTTACTGAAACAACAGTTTTTGTTAAATGAAAGATGAATTCTTAATCATAAATGTGCATTGATTTCATTGCTGCTCCTGCTGTGCCCTGCAATGCTGCTTCTTTATTCAATTATGCCTCACATCAACTTTTTAATTAATACCTATGTGAGGAAAACCTTGAAAGTTTTGATAAATAACATCTGCTTTTGTGCATTTCAACTGTGCACTTCTGTGAGAAGGAAATGTTTCTATTTTGTAGTCAGCCAGGGGAAAGAAAAGCAAGTAGAGAGGATGTCTACATGTTCACAGGGATCTCAGCAATGAGCAGACAGAATAATCATCTTTTGTTGAATACGAACCTAACGAAAAACAAATCCAACAATACCCTTTTGTTCTGAGCAAGAAAGGCAGGGCTTTAATAGTCTTTAAACGAGATAGAAAATTTCCATCCAAATGGAACCATGGAGTAGGTAGACACATTACAATGTTTTGGAGTTCAGTGATTAAATTTAATACTGTGCCAGGCAGTGATTAGTTGATGAAGGGCGTTCAAAACTAGAATAGAAACAAGGGAATTGTGGCTCCAGTTTAGCTCTGGGCCTTTTGAGTAGTTTGGTGTTCAGCTTTCTACTTTAATAGCAGTGTCAAACAAAAAAAAAAATTTGGTTTGATTTATTTCAAAAACTCAGTACAACTGTAAACACATAAAGCTTCAGCATTCAGGGCCAGATCCCAGAAAGGATCTGAGGTACCAACCAAAGCACAGAAACACATCCTTTTCTTCAGTACTTTTCCAGCTCCCTACCTCAACGCCTGCACTCAGGGTACCAGTACATGTGAATCCCATTAGTAGGCACTGAATTTTCCCAAATCACTGTGCAAGAGACCCCTAATTAAGGCTTCTGAATCCCAGCCTCAAGCTGGGTGCCCTTATCCCTTTGCCTTAGTGCATTAATCCCCCTGGTGAGCCCAATATGACACATTGTCCTTAACACTGCACAAAGATGACAAATCCCCCTGGAGAACAGGAGAATAAATCCCTTTTAACTTGGCTGTGATGTCTCTAAGCCAGCCCAACCCAGGCCATGAGCACGTGGTGCTCTGAGAAGTCACAGCACAACCTGAGCCCAGTAAGTACAGGTACAGCAAGCTTTGCAGAGCAAGAGCAACTTCATCTCCTGGGTTTCTCAAATGGAGAATTACTCCCTAAATTCTGACCAGAAACCTTTAAAGGAATTGAATTTTTTACTTCAGTTTCTGTTCTGTCTTCATATGGACTGTTCCACCACGTCCCAGCTCTCAGTGCCTGAAATCCTGGGTAAGACTCACATAAGTCTCACAAAATATAAGGAAGATTAAGCTGAGATCTTTGTGCTGCAGAAGACACGCCAGTTCTTTTCTTCTTCCTTTCCTGTCATAACCTGCTCCTACAGTCCAAGCAAAGGCCATCATCATTCTAATTTAAGCAAGTCCTCTTAAATTAATATCTATTTTGGCCCAGACCTGCTCTTTGCTGCATTAGTATAAATCTTTTGTCTTTTAATGGACTTTCTCCAACTATATTCTGGTCTAAGCAAGATTAGAATCTTATTTTGGTGATAATTTGCAGGGTTATGCTAAAGGTCAGCATTGTGCAGGCCACAGATCTTGGTGAAATCTCATTGATTCAAGGGGGAAAGAATTTAAAGTTATGATTTACTATAATAGTAACATGATTTTTTTTAATGATAACTTGTAGATAATGTTTCAAGCTTCTCCTAGAAATTTTAAACTCCATCCATCAATTAACAATAATTAATGACCACACATATTAAGTATTCAAAAAAAGTGTGGATATGGCACTTGAGGATATGTTAGTGATGAACAGGGTGGTGGTTTGATGATCTCAGAGTCTATTCCAACCTTAACAACTCCACGATTCTGTGTTATGTGTGCTAAGTTAGTTGCAGCTTTCACTACGAGAAAGTAAAACAAAAAAGTCTAGGAAAAACTGTGTTGGAGTCTATTTAACACTTCAAATGAATGCTTGTGTAAAGCTCCTCTCAGAATCTCCATCACAGGCAACTTCCCTGACTGCCAGAAGGCCTGGGAGCTTTTCCCATCAATGTGAGAAGCAAGAGATTTGCACCTTAAGAAAAATTTCCAACTTACTCTTCTCGTATTATTTGTGCTCCAGGTGGTGGTAAGACATAAATCCTGGAAGCTCTCTCCACAATGGTCAAATGCCAAGAAATGGAGCAGTTTACTGGAACAGCAGCAGTTTCTGATGTCTTTGCAATGCCAGTTTCAACTAGAAAGGTACAATATTTTATATTCTGAGAAGCTGAGCTAGACCATTTTGGCAAAGAGTCTGTCTGCCTAGCAGGGGTGGGGTAGGTATTTACTATCTCTATAATGACTTCCTACTGCAAGTGGGTCAGGTAATTCAAATAACTCGCCAGGAGTGCCCTTGGTGGAGCCTGGTGAAGTCTCGCCTGTAAGTAAATAGTCCCTGAGCTGCACAGGGCACATCCCCTGTCATGTGATGTCTCAGCCGTTTCCTGGCACTGCCCCTCCAACAAATCCTTCACTTTATCTCCCTCCCATTGTAACAGCTTCACTGCTGAGGCTGCTGCTGCTGCACTCTCTGCTGTCAGTGGCCGGCTGTGAACTGGAAAAATACCTGCTGAAAAGACCAGTCAAGTACTTCAGTGACACCAGAGGCTCCTCCTTTCTCTGCCTCTGTTATGGGCAACCATCCAGTTTGTCAGTTCTGCTTGTCCAGCTCCAAACCAAATGTTTCAGCATCCAGCCTGCACAAATAATCAGGTTTTAAACAAAACCTGCAGCAGAAGATTGGTTTGTTGCCCGCAATCAGTGCAGGGCTTGGCTTTCCCTCATGCTGAGCCTTGATGACTGATATTCAAACACATGGATCATGTTCATTCTGGCATTTGGAGGGGGTAAAAGGCGTGGTGTGTGCATGGGAAATCCCAAACTCAGCAAGATGGCAGAGGTGCTACCTTGCACGGTGGTTAAAATGCTAAAGGAAAGGTTTGAAGTAACTCAGATGGTAAGAAATAACTACCAGCTCCTATATGGCTCCCTGAGGCACTGTGGATGGGAAGGATGCCCTGTCCCCTGGTAGATTAGAGCTAGGAGTTGGACTCTGATCCTTTGTCCATTCTAACTCAGGATATTGTCTGATTTTATGGAATCTCCCTTTGCACTAACAGCCTCACCTGAGGGCTGCTGGGGAAGGACACACCAGTCATTAAAAGAAGCTGCAAGCATTCATTATATTCTTGTTTGCCAAAAACACAGCGGCATGGCTTGGTAGACCATAAACATTTTGGGCAATGCTGTTCATATTGTACCAATAAGTAAAACCAAGCAGCAAAAAAAAAAAAATGTTCAAAGACTCTTGTGAGCTCTGGGCTGGACTGTTGCCTTCTGGGGAACAGCTTCATGGATGTTAGCATTTTAGAGTAGCTTTTTAAAACAAAATTTTTGAAAATTAACAAGTCATTTCACAGATGAACTGTGTTATCATGAAAAGTTTTGCTTGTTTATCTTTCCAAACAAGCATGCTCCTGTAAAGAACAAATTAATGTCAATATTATTCCTAAATGTAGTTGAAAATTAATACTGTGCCCATGTGTCACTTCAAAGTACCCTGTTTTGATTTTCCCAAGGTTATCCTGATGCCTTGAGTTTTAGCTTTTATATTTTTCAGATTCTGTGCTGCTTCAGTGTGTAGTTCTGAGCTTCATATGAGAGGATGGTGAGCTCTGTGCAGAGAGCAGGGAGACAAAACAATTCCTGCTCCAGCTGGGCACCAAGGACAAATGATCCAAATCTCAGCCCAGGAGCACAAACCCCATGGGCTGGAGAGAGAAAAACAAGCAGGGTGGGACTGCCTGGGCTAAAGCTGGAATGGGACAATGAACTGCAAGGGGCAAATGGAGCAGAACTTTTTAAAGTCAGTGACCCTGGGAGCAGTCGTGCATTTTGGTTCATCTTGGCTGGGCTCTTGTGCTGCCCAAGGTGGATCCATTGAAGCCTCCCAATAAGTCCCTACTTTATTCTTTAGCTCTGTCTAGCCTCTGTTCTAGGTCAGCCTTCACAAGGCATCAATGCCAGTGCCACAAACCCAGCAGAGAATGAGTCTGGACACAGAGCTGACTCTAAGAGCAGCAGCTAAGGGTGCAGCAGAACATGGGACTGGCAGAAGGAGAGAACCCTTTGCTGTAAAACTTTTACTTCAAGCTCCTCCACCTTCCACCAAGGCAAAAGGCTCTCTCAGGGCCTGGAACAGCAGACCTGAGAGACCCAGGTCTGCTCTGGGCAGACGTGAGGCACCCGATGCACGCCCTGACGGGAAGGTGGCCCACAGGCCCCGGCACTTCTGAGCAGGGCTTTGAAAAGAGTTTCCAAGAGCCCTACACAAAAAGTCCTTTCAAAAGTGCTCCATAAAACACACCTGAAGAAAGCCCTTTAGCTCTGTGCTCTCTGTTTAGCTCAGGTGTTGTTTTTTCACACACAGAAACACATGTACAGACTTAGTGCACCATACAATGCCCCACTAAAGGCATCAAGTGCTGGTTATAACTCCATCCAAGATCAACAAGGACTTTTTCCACAAGCAACCCTTTGTGTTTGGGAAGCCTTTGCCCTGAATTTTACTGTCTCCAAGTCAACCAACAGGTGCTCTGCAGTCAAACGTGAGCTATTTAAGTGCAACCTGCATAACAACTTCCCAGGCTGGCAGGCAACCTTAAATAGTAGTTAGGAATTGGAATGGGTAAGTTTTATGCAGACAAACAGAAACACTCCCAACAGGAAAAGAAGGGGAGGAGGAGGAAAGGAAAATGATATCTTTCTTGGTTTCCATTTAGTTTTCTCTTTCATATGTTGGCATAATAATCCTCAAAGAAGAGAGCAAGGCTCCCAAAACCAGACGCCGTGATAATCTGACATTATACAGTGGTTGTTCTTAAAATTTTCCAGTTTTGTTTTGGACAACAACATAATGTGCTGATTGTACATGGGATATTCTCTCCACTTGCACAGGGCACAGATAGCCTTTACTGCTAATACTGAAAGTGTGTTATTTCAGACAAGTTGACTTATATTTTTTTTCCCCTGGAGAAAACACTTTGGGGTAGGAAAAAGAAAAAGTGAAAAAGCCCTCTCAGCTAGATGCCAGATGTGTCATTTTGCATTGTAAAGCCACACCACAATTTATAAGCCATGCAACTGCTCATTTGTGTACCTTCCCAGATCAGATGTTTAAGTCTGTTTGTAGGATCAGTGCACTGTAAGGCATAAAATGTGATGTTTATGAAGCAAAAATCATACCCATTTGAGATGCCACACAATTACTAAAGGGTGAAATGCATCCCTGCCTAAGTGTTAAGTTTCCAGGCAGTGAGGGAATTGTATTATTCAGGAGATTGTGATATTCCTGTAAGTGCCATTATTTCTGCTACTGGGATGTTTCAATCTGCATAAAAACAAACTCTTACCTCTTCTCTGTCCTCTTGCTCTCCTGTACAAGTACTGGCACTGTGGTTTATTATATTTAATCATATATATTTAGATCTGTGGGGCATGGGCAGGAGAGACACAGAAGAGACATGTTCCTGGGCACTGCTTGTTCTGAAACAAGAGAGAACAGGGAGCAAATCAAACCCCTAAACAGCATCTATGGTGTTATAATAGCAAAAAATAGATTTACATTTATTGTGTGGTCTTAATATGTGTTATAACACACAGACATAGGAACAGCCACTCCAGTGAGAGCCAAGAGAGCTTCAAAACCCCACAGAGCATCATGGATGCAGCTGGAAGACAGACAGCACCTTTCCATGGGCAATGGGACGTTTACTGGGACATGCAGATCTCTGCATGTGAACTGGTTCTGCTTGCACCAAAAAAAGGCATCTGTAGTGCACAACTGGCAGGAATTCGACAGCACAGGGAGGGCAGATGAGATCACTTCACCTGGCCTGGCCTGCCAGACAGACCCAGCTCAGCTGGGGCAGTTCTGCTCTTTGAAGACTTGCTCAGTATCAGTTGTGCAACAGTTTATCAGCGTGGGCTGCTTCCGTAGATACGGTCGTGACCCCTGAGAGTGGAAAAACTTGTTTTGTTGTAGTGGAGGGATTTTCCTGAACTAGGTTAAATAATATTTATTGAATTAAAGTCTGCAGTTGCTGGAGCTGCTCTGGATAGACAGAAGCATGGCTGAGATCTTTCTGAGATCTTTCATCTTTTCTTTCATCTGCTACAATGCAGAAAATCACTGTCTGTTCATTTTTATATTCCTTCAACCTTCAAACCAGAAACTCAGAACTGGCTTTCACTATCCCTTGATCCTTCAGACAGAGAAATCTGACAATTCCTCAAACCACAGGAAACTTAAAAATAGCACTTGTTCCAGCACATCTACACATTGTTGTTCTTGAAATCTGGGTTAGAAAATACTTGCAGGGTCTGAAAGAGAGAAGCCTGAAGCAGAATGTCTCTATTACCACATTCCTTTATTTAAACAATTAACCCTGTGAACAGAAGAGCTGCTGAAACTGGATTTGTTATTGATTTTATCCCTTAAGACAAATTCCTACATGGATTCCCCAGTAGTAAGTGGTTTTCCTCTACTGCAATAGAAGGGGAGAGGGGGTACCACAAGAAAGAAAGACACAACTTGGGCCTCTGCACTGTATTCAACTTTTTTTTTTCCCACTAAACACCTGGGATTTTATTTTCAAGGCCTCAACCCTTAATTGGAAGAACAGGTTGGAAAGTTACTGGAGGAGAAATCCAGACATTTCTTTATCCTCTCTGCCCTGCAAGTTTTGTCATCCAGGGAAGCAGGTGCTGGTGAGTTGTACAGGAACCCACTGGAGTACTCTACAAAGAACTTGCAAGGATTTCTTTTGGGAAAGCAGGACACAGGCCTCCCCTGGCACTAATCAATAGCCTCTACTGGATGCAGCAATTCTGTATTTATTTACCCTTCACCCTCACACTTCAGGGGGCAAGCACACTGTTTTCCCTGGAGGAGAAGTCTCACAGACTGATCTAAACTCAGTTAACAGCTCCAGATTTGAACTCAGATGGACGTGACTCCTCCCTGCTGAACATGCCCACTGAAGGGTTTATTAGCCCACACAGCAACTGCAGCTGCCTCCTTTGTCCTTACTGGAGCACACCTGGATTTAGGGATCTCCCTGGCCAGCAAAAAAGCCACTCCCTGTTGCTGCAAAACAATGAAATTAGAGCAATAGTTGTGTCACCTTAATCCGGTACAGGAACCTACAATTTCTTATTATGCATTTACCTATTTTAAGCAGTTCCTCAGCATGATACACTTTTCTCTTGCCCCTTTTCACACACTATTTGAATGACTTCCACTGCCTTTCAATTACAATCTACTTGTGAAGAGCCTGTGGTATCTTTTTGATAATCCTTTTTAAGTACAAACTATCAACAAGGTCTGCAAGTGTCCAGACAGAAGCAGAGTGAAGAGGTTATGATTTGCAAAATGATGTTTCTTTTCCACTGTAGGTGGATCAGTATGTGTTTAGGAAAAAGTCTGCTATCTTTTGGGAATGTTTCCAGTTAACTCCATGCTAACCACATTTGATTTGCTTGGTTCTGCCTCAGGAACTGAAAGTAGCTTGGCTCCAGCATTAAATAACCGAGCAGGAAATAGCAGAAGGTTTACCATGTACAGGCTGGCCAGGGGTGGAGCGACAGATTGAACTAAAAATACAGCAAAGATTGGTTTGGGGAGATTCAGATTGGTTCCAATTTAATTAGGAGATATACAAGCTCCCAGTGCTGGTGATTAAGTTATCTTCATTGAAAACACATTGACATATTCAAATGTCACCATGCTTCAAAAAGGGAAGTGTTGAGACATAAAAGCTTAATGCCCTAAAATGAGGATCTGGTCAAAAAATGCTTTCTGCACTTTGTCAGCCTGTCCCCAGGCCCTGCAGCAGGCAGGGTGCTTCCTCTGCCCCATCCCACACACAAGTAAAAGCATTAGAGGAAACTCTTAGCTGCAGCAGAAAATTCACCAGTAGTGCTAATCTTATAAGTTTAATCATGGGTGGGGATGGTGTTGATTTTGCAGAGAAAGATAGGAATAACTTCAACACTTAGATGAAAAAGGGCAAGCAAAATACAGCGCTGCAAATTCAGTATAAATATACAGATATATTACAGTTAGAAATTTTGATGAAGTTTTGGCAAAGTAGTAGTTGCAAAGTTCTTAGCAGCAGAGACTTTAGCACTAAAATATCCTTACAATCAATATTTAAAATCCTTCAAACTACTGTCCAATCTTTGAATTAACTTGTTAGAAAGATGAAATAAAAGAGTTTATGCCCTCTGATGAACACTGAGGCAGCATCAGTGCAATCAGTGAATCAAGGCAAAACCAGCAGAAAGGAAACCCAGTTTCAGAGCTGGGTAGCAAAGTCTAGGTTTGTCCCTATATTATTCTTTCAACAGTAAATATTTTACTGTCTCCCAATTGCATTCCGAACAAATGAACCCCACTCCAGATCTTAACTGGACTGCAAAAATAAAACCTCGACAGCTCATTTATTGATACAGTGAAATATCCAAACAAGTAATTTTATTGCTATGAAGGAAAATATAACAGCTGGAAAAATAAACCTCAAGCTGTCATTGAAAGTTTGGCTATAGAGACAAAAAAAAAAGTGAAATGGTTGAAACAAACAGAAAAAGCCCTTCCTGAGGAATGCTGAGAATGGGGTGAGCCCCAGATGCTCTGATTCCTGGCACATCCATGAGGCTGTTCAGCTTGATGGATGGAGAGATCGGAAATCAGGTGGGAAAGTGCCCCCCTGAAAGTAAATCCACATTGTATCTAATCCACTAGGGAGGGAAACTGTGGGAAAAAAAATATTGTTGGCAGAGTCTGAGGCAGGAAAGCTGCCACGCTATTCTGCTGTACTTGGGAGAAAAACAGGAGCCCAGATGTTAACACAGGGTCTCCCTAGCCTGGAAAAAGGAAAGGCAAAGAATACCTATCCAAGAAAGCTACTCCTACCATTATCAGTCTTCCCAGTTCTATTTAAAGAAAGCAAAAGCGCCAGGAGAAGAAGCTGTTTTGCAGCTCTGCACAAACAGCCGCAGATAAGGGTGGTACCAGGTGTCAGCTTGCCCTGCAAAGTCACTGAAATGTCAAGGATTGTTTTTCCTCTACTCCCTTTCTCTTTCCTCCGACTGGGAACTGCCAATGTTTATTTAAAAGATATCCCTTGTATTTGGCAAGAATGCCAGCGGGGCAGACGTTAATGGATTATTCTTTGGGGCTGGCAGCCTGCCAGGGTGATAAGGATAGCCTGCCTGCCCCAAGGCCCAGGGCCGTGCCATTAACGGGGCGGCAGCGACGCAATCGCCCGGCCAGATGCTCTGCTCTACTGCGGGCAGCAGACTTTAAAAGCTGCTCCAACTCCTACTTGATCTGACCTATAAAAATAATTAAATAAGTAGAGAGGCAGACACGGGCTGTAGAGGGGCACTAATCCATCCTTGAGACCCAGGTCTGAAGCTTCTCTTTGGCAGTGGCGCGGAGAATTTGCTCAAACCACCATGAAGTCCCTGAGTGTTTCTGTTCACTGCTCTGCCCTTGAACTAGATCTCAACCTGGGAGCCCTGAACTCTCCTGCTAAAAGCAGCACAAGTGAGGGACCTCATTGTACTGCTGCAGCTCAGCATGGAATGACAACAAAAGCAGAGCTGGTTTGAGCTCGGCAGGGCAGAGGAGGAGCCTGGCTCTGAGCAGCGATCCCCGCGGTAACACGGTGAATGCCACTACCCCCTGAGACGGCAAGCCTGAAAGAATGGGATATTTTGTGTCGTGAGATATATTTAGATTAACATTGTTTACTATTAATCTTCTCTGCAATGCCCTTTCTTTCCCAACAGACAAAAAAAGCCCAGGATCACTCCACCCCTGTTATCATGTGTTTTTTGGAAGACGACCTTTTCCATGGCCCATCAGACAGCACAGACTGTAATTAAGGTGCTTATAATACAATTTAGTAGAGGCAGGAGCTGGGGCACAGTAGCATTTACTGCTGTGATTGAAAGCCTTAAAAGTTATGAGGAATTGACCAAGTAGTAATTTTTTCTGTTTGGAGCTGGCAAAAAAAGAAACTTTGTGCTCATTTGAGAAGCTGGGCTGCCACTAATGAAGTCAGAGCAAATAGAGCTGCTTTCCTGTTTCTCATGAATGCAAACAACGAAGGATTACCCTAGACAGGTGTTCCCTCCAAAAAGAAAGATGCAGCAAGATTTAGCTACATTTTTTTTTCCTCTGGATTTTTTTCTCACTTTAAACATGACAAAAGAAACCCCCAGTGTCACATACTGTTACCTCAGGAACGTACCACAGTCCAATTTTGATGGTGACCTCACTTGGTTCAGATGTGGCCCACACTAAAATCAGGTTGAGGACATGCTAAAACCCTCATATCAAGCTGTAAGTCATTCCATTCCAAGAGTGATGGCTGATACTTCCAAAGGAAATTCAGTGCTGAAATAAAAATACATTTCTTTTCTTCTGACATTTCATTGTTCCTTTGCACAGCCTCTCCTGAGGTTTTTAAACAGGATTGTTCTTTGAAACAGGATTCCAGCAACAGCACAAAATTCAGACATCTGCAGCTGTAGAGCCGTCCTCAGTCTCAAGGCCATCATCAGAGGAGTCAAGAGAGAATTATACAAGTCCAGACAGAACTAATCCAGCAGCAACCTGAGGTCTGGAAGTTGGTCTGACTTCTCTGTTCTTTCCTTACTCTGATGGTAAGGCAGAAATTTCAGTTCCTGCCCTGAAATGTTACTGGGTTGTCAACAGTGAAAGTTATTGAATTCTTGGATGTAGCTTTGTGTTAGCATCAATTCCTGGGGTGGTTATTTAATGTGGAGGTTCTTTGGTATCAAAGTGCCTTGGACTCTCAGCCATGAATTACTGGAGCTTAAGAAAGGCAAGTCACCCATGGATGTAGTGCAAGGTAAATCAGCCATGGATGCAGTGAAGCTGAAGTCACCCATGGATGGAGTGCACAGAGTTTCCAGGTTGTGATGGCACAGGCAAAGCAGGGTGGAGGATAAAAGGAGCACATCTGCAAAGTGGGATACACAACTGGGGCCTGTAAACACCGTTTATTATTGTTTCTTTATCTCTCACTAGGAGACAAAGCTGGTGTTTCTCAGCAGCAGTTTTACCACGACAAATAGCAATCTGATTCCATGGTATGACAGCTTATTCCTAGCACTAGGAGTGGGTGCACCAAGGCAGGACAGATGGAGGCTGTGCCACAATCAACATTCAGTGGGGTGTCTGTCCTCACCCACTCATCTGCCTGCTCATTCCTCTCCAACTGCTCTGGGACTGCTCTGACCCCACCCCTGAGCTGTTTCTTTCCCGCTGCCTCCTTCGTTGTTTTCCAAGAGCTTTCTTGCTGCCCACATGTGTCCCCTCCTCCTCTAGGACGCTGTATTTTCTACAGAAGCAACAGATTGCTGTGGTGTTGTCCTTTTGATCTAATGAGAGAAACTCCTACAACAATGATGTGCATGTGCTTCTTTTTTCCTCATTATTTAGCAAGAGACTTGGATATACACATCTCCCTCAGGATCCTGCTTTTTCTGTGGGTCCTACCCCTACTGCCCCTGCTCTCTCAGCTTAACAAGCTTTTCTCTCCAGCCTACACCTGCATCATTTCTGCTGCTTCTCCCGGTGCAGCCCTGAGAGCCCCCACACGTCCCCTGCCCTCCCTGCCTCCTGTGGCTGCTGTTCTCCAAGGGAAAAAACCTTTTACACACAGCGAGGGCAGCAACGATCTCAGTGTCACTTCACAGATGCTTACTAAGTTCTTAATCATCCTGTGTTTGTCCAGGGCTGGAGTACAACACAGGGGTTCTGATTTCAGACACAAAAGCCTGGCTTTCAGTCAGGCAGGATGGACTCCAGGGTCACTGCTGAAACACCACTAGCACTGGTCCATGTTCTGTTTTCCCAGCTCTGATGAGCTCTCTGTGGTTGAGCTTTATTTTACAGCGATATCAGGTTTCTTTCTCATTTTTACTCTTTATCATTTTATTTCTGAATCATGGATTCAGGATGGATTTTAAAACTGGCAATGATCATTGTACTGAGACTGTTCTAAGACCTCAAAACCCTATAATCTCACACAGATAAATGCAGCCTTTAAAATCATCTGGGGAAGAGAAGGAATGGTTATACTCATGTTACTGCAGTCACTGAGGCTCTTACAAACCTGTGTGTTGGTAGTAAGAGAACCCAGAGCCAATATGTACTCCCCAAATAGTTTTCTAAATCCCCTGGAGCACCAGCTAACAAATCCATGTTTCTGTGCTCTGGTTAATCTCAGAAGGAAACAGCACAAAGCCAAACTCTCACTGACTAAGGGAAGTATAAATGTGCATTTTCTTAGTGATTAGAGTTGTACCTATCCAAGGGAACTTACTGCAAAGGACAATTCTTTGCCTCTCATTCCCATCCAAACCATAACAAACCTCAGGATTATGAGGTTATTTAATTTTTCCAAGAAAATTTTCCTTTCCATGCTTCACCTTCTTTCTAAGCAATTTATTGGATTGTTTGTGTTTCTCTGTAGATTCCACCTGTCTCCCCAAGTCTCCTGGCTGGCCCTGCCCTGGTGGGCTCCTCCAGCCACTGGTACTGAGTGGCACAAAGTGCTCCAGCTCCCAGGGCTGCAGTTTGAACCCCATAAAACAGCTCCTTCCCTTCTGGAGCCTTGAAGGACTGTGGAGGTCATTTAGAGACCAACCAGCAGCTGCTGCTGATATGGGGGAGGAGGTTGCCCAGGCTGAGGATTGTGGCTTTAAGGGAGCACCACACATGGGATTCTTATCTGAGGATAAAGTGTCTTTCCATCACTGCCAAATCTCTCCGAGGCTGTGGACACGGATTCTGACACAGAATCCTGTGAATTCTGTGACATGCTACACAAGCCTGTGCATGTACACACCTGTATTCTGTCCAAACTCCAAAATTCCTCGTGTTTTTTCTGGTGTTAAAGTGTCTCTTTGGTCAGAGCAAGGCAGGGCTGTGAACACCCCTTCTGAACATCCTCCCTGGGAGCCCAACCATGCCCTGAAACTGCTCCCGTGCTCTCTATTAAAGTGGGAAGAAAAAAGAGCAAAGCTCCTGCAGCTCAGTTAGGTCAAATACGAGGTTTCATTTGCCTGTTTGCCTCATTTTGCTGTCATCCTGAAGGGAAAAATAAGGGGTGGGAAGGCACCAGGAGAGAAAAGCATCATAAATCATTCACTGTATTAGCAGGAGGCTGGGTCGGCAAGCCTTGCTCATTTAGCTACCTTAAATTTCATCCAACCTGCTTATCCCCCAGCTGCAGGAATAACAGACCACTTGAAAGGTAATATTTCTGCTATTAGTGAAGAAAAGAAAAAATGTGATCTTTGCTGTAGCATGGGAATAATTTTTCCAGAGCTACACAGAATGAGCCTGAGTGAATATTGCTATTTTTGGCAATAGCCCTCCTGTTTAGCTCACATCAATAATTTTAATGCTTTATTTGTGGTTTGGGCTATAAGAAATGGTGAAAGCCTGCAGAGAAAAAAAAGAAAAGTGTCAAAATTAGCTAAATAATTTTGAGTTCATGACATTCATAAAAATACATGAATGTTTTCAGAATTCTTAGAGTCTATACATGCTCATAAAGCTGAGCTATGAAAGCATTTTATTTTACATATGCAAACTTCACCAAATTATTCTTTATGAGGTTTTAATTGGACCTCTAAGGTTTCAGTGGTTACAATGACAGACTGTCAAACATTCTTAGATTCCTGTGTCTTGCAACGTCAGGAACACAGAGAATCTCATGTTTTGTCCCAGTAGCATTTTTCACAGTATTTTTCACTTTTTATATCGCAGCAGCACTGACTCAGAGGCTCTGGTGTTTGAGGTGCTGCCTAAACAAAGAACTAAACCAGACTTTCAAGGTCTCAAAGCTCTTTACATTTGATGGGGAGATATTTCGCTCCAACAATTACAGCTGATGTTGCATCATCTCCCTTGCACTCCCACAGCAGTTCTGACCCCTCTGTAGGTGGCCAGAGACCCCTGTGCTCCCTCTGAACATCACTTTTCCTCCTACGTGCCACTGCTTGCTTCTTCTGTTCCAGAATCTGCTCTGGGAGAGAGCAGCACTACTGGACTCTGTGTGGGAAAAGATGGGCCATAGGTGGGAACATGCTCAGCCAAGAAATCTGATGTCTCTCAGGGCTTGTTGCAGATTGGTCACAGGGTTCAAAACACTTTATTTCAGAAGAAAAGGCTTGATTCTTAGCTTGCCCTGAAAAGTGTTCCCTTCCTCCTTTACAGAACTTATCCAAGTCTTGATTATTTGTAAAAAATAGACACAAAAATAATGTAGTTAGTTTCCCCTTACAAAAACCACTTTAAAGCATGAACCTACCCAAATATTCACACTATCTTAAATACAAGAGGAATCACACCCTAGTTAGTCGTATTGCTCAGGCTGCTGTAGTTGGGCATGTGCTTCATTAACTTAAGTGGATTAATCAAGAAAAGGTATTAACTGGGAGAAATTTTGTCTTCAAGCAAATCAAGAAATGAAGATGCTTCTGGAATTCATGAAAAAATAAAGATTTTCTCATGTTTTTACAGGCAAACAGTTACACAGAAACATCCATTCAGGCTCAGCAAATCTAGTTTAGGACTGTTGCTAAGTGAGTAACTTGGGCTAGAGAAGGAATAATCGTTTTTACTACTGCATAGCAACTCTGTTTTTTTCTAAAAATTACATGTTTAAGTTCTGCAAGTTCTACAGCCAACATTAAACTCAAAATGATCACACTAACAGAAGAAAAAGTAAAAATGCAAGAAGGGAAACTATAGTGCCTTTCCCCAGTCAACAAATGCCCTTTAATGATGTCAGGCTGAGACTTACACACAAAGAATTAAGTGACCAGTAAATTTTTTTTTTTTTTTCCATTTGAAGCTAACAGGGTAACAAGGCCATCTGCATGGTGTTTACACCATGCACTGGCTGCAATTAGAAGCTGTGAATTTGGTCATTAGTTGACTGGTTTGAACACAACTGCGTTGGCTGAAATGCCAGCCTCAAGAGCAGCTGTTGTGGAGTGTGTTATTGTAGTTAAGACCATTCCTGAAGATAGAGGTTCAAGGCCCTCTGGAGAAAAGAACTCAGCTTTCCTATGGCCTGGGTAACAATTCCCTTCATTAGACTTGGGTTTTTAAGTTCCATTTATTCTAAATCTAATTATGAGTATTTGATAAAATAGCAATGGATTCACAGCAAAGAAAGTATTATGGTTATCAGGTAAATTAAAGCTAAAACTAACTGGGAACAGTGAAAACTGTATTTTCTAGCAAAATTACAAAAATAAGCTATCATCATAAGATATGAATGCACAGAAGATAGGGGTTTTCACAATGTCCCTGAGATGATGGGTTGTCTTTCACTGTATTCCAACATGCTCAAATTGTGTCGTCCATCCTCAGCCCAAGAACCTCCCCCCTTCTCACACAATTTTTAAAGACCAAAATTAGTGTTTTAAAGCAGCTTTGCTGCATAACCTCCTACCTCAAGCCACTGCCTGAGGCACAGCTGCTGTGAATCATTATGTAGAAAAATATCCCCCTGAATAAGGCAGTGAAAGTGCATTAGAAAGAATATCAGGATCTCCAGAGCTGGCACAGAGAATCCCTGCAGCACAAGTTGATGAGAATGAGCAGATTTCCAACAGCATAAAGCTTGAATAACAGTGGTTGAAAGGAACTAAATAGGAATCAGCCCCACACTGATTAGGGGCTGCAAGGGAACATGTGGCCTCAATCAGGACAGGGCTGGTTTTGAGAACAAAAGCTGCTTCTCCCTTTCCTGGGGACACTTCTTGAATTACATATTCCTTTACACAGGAGACATGCTGGGCCATGATACACAGATAACCACCAGGCCAGGCACAAGGTTTTCCTCTGCTCTACACCACTGTAATTATCTTAAGCAGGGTTTACAAATAAAAGCAGTGCTCCCCAGCCCCTCATTTCATATATATCCACCTGTCACGATATATACAGCAACCACAAACCAAACGTGGCCTCTGACTTCACCTCAAACAACACATGGCCCAGGGTTTCCAAGTTATTATTTGATAATACTGGAAGGCATTGCAGTGTGTGGTCCATCAAAGGCATCTGAGCTGCTCACTCACCCCACACTGAAGGAAGGTTTCCCATGCTCGTGTCTTTTAGCTGGCCTGTAATTTGAAAAGGATGATTTTTAGAGCTGGTTATAATTTAAACCTTCCAATGTTGAGCAGGTTTTGGACTAAAATGGCAACATTCCTTAGGGAGGGAAATATGAGAAAAAATAAATTAAAATTTAGAAAATCTTAGACAATTATTTGTTTTATTTCACATTCAGAGCACCCCAGCATCCTTGTACACATGGTCCTACACAAAGTAAATGCTTCATAAGGAATTCTACTTCATGGAATCCCAGAATGATTTGGGTTGGAAGGGACCTTAAAGCTCATCTTGTTCCACCCCCTGCCATGGGCAGGGACACCTTCCACTAGACCAGGTTGCTCAGAGCTCCATCCAACCTTCTGGTTCAGAAGGGAAGCTCAGTTTTTATAAAGCTGAATTCATTGTGATGTCTCCTCACACATCAGAAAAGTACATTTCAGCCTAATGTGCAAAAACTTAATGAAAATGTCCTTCCCCTCTTCCAGCTTTAATAGCTTTTGACCCAATTAGATTTCAAAGACATTTAACAGTGCAGAAGAGATTTGTAAGATATGAAACTTCTCTGAACTGTGTGAAAATAGGTAAGTGTGTAGGCAAGAAAAAGGTGATTAGTGCTTCCAGCAAGGGAAAGGTTGCAAAATGGGCTTGTCCTTAATGAGACATCATAGACTATTTTCCATGCTGGAAATGAGAAATGTGATGCTTTTCCCAGTGGTGAGATATTTAATTACAGTTTTGACCTTATATTCACTAAAAAACCTCAACATAGAACACCAGAGTCAATGTATTTTGCTTCTCCTTCTTTGGGTTAAACTCCTTGTTTGTAAAACAGGGTAACAAGAGAATTTTCTGGTTAAAATAGTTAAAATGTGATGGTTCATGTGAAGGTGAAAGAAATGGGCAAAAAGAAAACAAGAGCACTATTTTAATTGAAAAAATAAAAAAAGGAGCACCTGCTAACTTTGATCAGATTTCCTCCACTCTCCCTGGCCTGCAAATATAAACAGATGGGGTGCCTCAGGTAAAAGATATCTGGCAGCATGGAAAGATCTCTTCCCACTGGTAATGAGGAGATGAATCATATTATCTCACTAAAGTAAATATTATTTTAAGCCAAAATCTCAGTTATATTTCATGGGGTTTTTTCCCTTCCATTTCTGAACAGATCCCACTGGGTTCAAGGTGAAATCATCTGGCATGTTAATAGGATTGATCCATAGAAAATGATGGAGTAAAAAATCCCCACCCAAACCAACAGCTGTCCCACATCTCATCTGGGTCACTGCTGCAGCCTCACACTCATCGTTTGTGCTGGGTACAGAGCTCCTGGGGCAATTCATTCCTTGTAGAGAGCTGTGAGGACAAGGAAGGTCCAGGAGTGGGGAGTTCACCTTGCGGCCTGTGCGGGAGCCCAGGAGCTGCACAAAGCCGTCATTCAGAGCACAGGAGCGCTGTCACTGACACAAACACTTTCCAAAACATTCTTCACTGCAGTTTTGGTGGAAGGTGTGACACAGCTTCAAATATTTGTTTCTTTGTTTCCACGGGAACAACAGCACAGTGGTTTAATAATAAAGCAACATCGATCCTCGGAGTTTGACAAAGTTCCTTGATTTTTGTTTTGAGTTAAAGATTTACTTTTCTATGGGTTTCCACTTTCCCCAACAACCAATGAGTTAAACTGTTTTATTTTTTATTTATTAAACTGTGGTTTAATGCCCTTTCAGTACTTTGGGGGGAAATCCAAAACATGAAAGACAGGTCTTGAGAAATTTGTATTGTCCTGATGCATAAGCCAAGCTTTCCACTAAACACATTCAAGGAAGTTCCCATTTTGCAGACTTGGAATATTTCATATCAGATCTTTAATATTCACAATCTTCAATTACCCCCTCTGAATTATGGAGTCGAGACAAAACGTCACGGAAGGAAGGAGCAGAGTCCAGAAGTTGGGGCATAAAATGTCGTCAGCACTTGAACTTTAATCCCAGTTGTGAAAAGAAGGGAGGAAGTTCAAAGGCTTTTATTCACACAGCTTCATTTTTAAATTGCATTTTAATATAAAATAGTCCAAATAATTCTTTGTACTGTAAAATTATTTTTATACTATAAAATTTTTTGTATAAAATAGGACTATAATAGTCCTTCTCTCCAGTCCATAGGAAGAGGAAAACTCTTCCAGAAGGTGTGTCAGAGCAACAGTTTACTTGAAAAGTTTCTGCAAAAGTCAGCTCAGAGGCATCTGTTCATTTAGAATGCAGAGAACCCAAGACAGTGCTCCTGTTAGGCACCAACATCCTTGTTTAAAATTGGGCTATGGATACATTCCCCATGGATTGTGTGTAAATTTACTGGACCTGAAAGAGGTTGGTTTGTTTTGTAAAAAACTAGGATTGTGATAAATAAATGGTTTTGAGACTGAAAGAATTTTTTCCTTAAAGTGACAGCAAAGTGTGCTCAGACATTATTCTCAAGCTTGATGAACATATATGATTATGTACAATTCTGACTAAAATATCTGATGCTTTCAAAATACACACAAGAGATGTTCTTGCCCCTCAGAGGGATATGGATGCAAACATCCATACATCAGGTACATTTCCTTCTCCTAAGCATGAGTATCACTACTATTATTCAAAAACCCATGGAAGTGGTGCCCTAGGAAGCTGCTCTGCCCAAAGTGCCTTTGCATGATAAACTCTGGAAGAGTGTGAGGAGAATCTCAGCACCAGTAAATACTAACCATGCCGCTGGAAAATAAATAGAGGCTGACAAATGATTGCTGAGGTAATCCCCGTGAGAGTGTCTAGACGAAGGGAGTCAAACCTCCAGTCCGTAGGCTGGAGCTGGCTCCCTGGAGCCTTTCCACCAGCCTGCAGCTCCTTGTGCAACACCCACTGCAATTCAGCCCACAGGCACCTGCTTGGCGGCGCCCGAGAAGGCCACGGAGAGCAGCCAGGGAATGAATCCTGCTCCCCACCACAGCTGTCTTGTCTTTCACTTCTGCTCCTCCAGCCCCAGCCCAGGAATGCCTCAAACATCTCTTCAGCTCTGCACCAGGCACAGCATCTCCAGGTCTGCAGAGCAATGGATTTGCTCAGCCACACTTTGTGTTTCACAGGTCTGAAAGGGGTTAGTTTTCCACAAGCCGTGCCTCCCTTTTGTCTCCTGCCAAGGGAAAAGAGAGGCAAGATGCAAAGGAAAGATTTTTTTTCAAGTGGAGATGAAGCAAAGGGTACTGGAACAAACCCAAGCAGGAGCCAAAAATTATTAACATGGAGGAAAAAGAATGATCAAGAGTTGGAGGAAAAGCTGGGATAGAGATTCCTTGAGGAAGCAACACCTGAATAATGATAAGTAAAGAGACAGAGAACTGTTTCATAAGGCATTTTCTCCTTTAGGTAAAAAAAATTATTTTTTCAAACTTCAAATGAAATCTGTAACATTCAAAAATAAATAAATCTCTCAGCAGTGTGAGAGGAGTGCAAAATGTGTCTCTTCACTCATCACCCACAGACTTGAACTGAAATAGTCATTTGGCCCTTGCCAAGGTGTGCAGCCGCTTCAGTAGTGCTGTAAATCAAAAGGTCCCCACAGTCTCCACACAAGCAAGTCTGAAGGTCACTAAGCATGATGCAACAATCAGGCATGAAATATCTCTCACTAGACCTGATACTTTATCATCAAGACTAGGGAAAAAAAGAAAAAAAAAATCCATGATGCACCTGTACTCTTTCACATCTGTCAGGATGGGGTGAGAAAAGGCAAGAAGAAAACAACAGATTGGTTTATTGTAGTCAGGTAGACAGTGCAGCACAGCCATCCTGCTCAACATAACAAAAACAGCTTCCCCAAGCAGGATGGGAATGATAACTTCCCTGAAATTTGGCAGATAAAACAGATGTGGGCAGTTTTGACATTTCACTAACATTTAGATCTCTCATCAGGCAGGTGACTTCATTCTCTCTGCCAAATAAACAATCCAAGCGCTTGCTCACCATGAGGAGACTCTCGTACTTATCTCCAAGTCATCACATCACCAACATCAAAGAGTAAGAACAGCCCCTTTCCAGTAAGAAAAACATCCCAGTACCTGTAGGAATTCGAGGCCTGACCCACCTCTGTTTGTGAGAGGTGGCACAAGATGAAAATCACCACAAGATGAAAATCACGTGGCTTCACGGGGCCTCCATGGGCAGCTGTGCACACCCCGCCATGGCATGAAAGGTCCTGCTGTTTTCCAGGCAGTTTGATTAAATTACAGCTACTCTGAGAGACTTAAATGAATTATCAAAATGAGCAGAGCAACCAAAACTATCACACACAAGAAATCATTCCTTCCTTCAGAGGGAAGAGGCTCTGCAGCAACTCTGAGTCTTGGGAGAAAAGTGCTCAATTACTTGAGGAGAGAATCCAAATAAATCCTGTTTCCTTGGGGAAATCCTGCCTTGCTCTCAGCCTGCTTGTTGGATCAGTTTCTATTTAATCTCTTTCACTGGACTTTTGGCTAAAGCCCACCTATGTGTTGTTTTCCCAACAGTGCAAAAGCAGCTGCTTTCCCAAGGCCTGAGAAGACCCATCTGACACGTCATGCTCAGGGCAGAGCAGGCAGGGAACCCTCCTGGCTCTGGGACACTGAGCCCATCCACACAAACAGACCCAATCTGCTGCATCCCTGCCAGCCAGACAGGGCTTCCATCTTTTTAGTTACTTGCACTATCTCTATGTTAACCAAGAAGACCAAACAAAAAGAAAAATAAAGCACAGAGAAAGAAAAACAAAAAAAACCTCCATCTAAAAAACATTCCCTGTGCCAGAAGTATTAGTTAATGAGTCTGATTATTGGAAGGCAGTCTAAAGCCCTGATTAACTAGGGAAAGAAAAAAAAAAAACCACAAAAAGAAAAGAAAACAAAAACTCCTAACAAGAATAACTACTCTCCACACTTTATTGAGGGCAGCAATCTGTGCAGAGGGAACCATCCTCCCAGTTGCTGTCTCCCCACTACATCCACCAAGGGCATCTGCCCTGGCCCTAGCAAGGGCCAACCCTGCTCTGGGGCACAGCCAGAAGATCCATGAGACAAGCCAAAGTAAATGTGCTTTTCCATTTTTTAAAGAGATGTCACTCAAAAAGGAAATTCAGACTTTTTGAGCCATTCTGAGGTTTGTCTCCTGTTTACCTACATCTCAAGTAGCTCCAATTCTCAAATTCTCACAATTCCAAGGAGAGAGGATAAGGCTCCAACCCTTTGCTTTGAGATCTCTAGAGGAAAGGCAATGTTCAAGTGCCAAATACTACAGGTTTCCAGTGGTCTCCAATATCCTGAAAATATGTTATTTTTAGTATGTGGCTGGCAGAGAAAGGAAGTGTTAAATCTTGGACCAGTATCAAATCTGACTGAAAATTAGCAGCTAGGAACATCCTCTTTGATTATTTATTCCACTTTCCATATCCGAATGGCCCCAGAGGGACAGTAACAATGACAATCACTAGGAAAACACCTGCTGATGGCAGGTTAGTACAGAGCATTTGCCTGGCTCTCTCCATGAAAACATCCTGCAGTTTGTTTCCTCATTTTTGACAAGCAGATTCCTGGTGCAAGCAGGATGGTCTGTCAGGAAAGGGCCCTCATGCTTTGCTGTAACTCCTCCATTGCAACACTTGTAAAAGAGCAGGAGACAAGAAGAAAACCACACTCAATCCTCTTCCAAGTGCCTTTATAATTTTCTCAGAGGCCCTTATGGCACTGAGCCAAGTTGCTTGTAACAATCACAGCCCAAGAAGTGCATTACAATTGGTCAGGGCTCGTAGAGGCTCCAAGGCCTTTCCTCTCACTATCTGCTAGAAGCTTTCTAAATTAAGAAACATGTCCTGCTGCAGCTTTAACAGCATTTTGATCTCAATTACATTTGGCATGGTGCTGGGCCAGCCTTCTTTAAATCACTGGGGTTTCTACGGGCACCAGTCAGTGTAAAATTGGAATTCATGGCACTTGCCTGCAGGGTGGACAGCCTCAGAGAGGGCTGATGGAGCAGGACACAGCTCTAGCATCATGTTTCTCATTTATTCAACACTAAATCAAAATTGAGATGCCACCATGGTGCTTGCAGCACTCCAGGTTTGCCCACACTGTCAGAGAGGGGCTGAGCCAATGGCTGGGAGTCCTTGGGCACCATCCTCAACAACCAGAAAATCTCCTGTACCACAGGTCAGTCTCACTCACCCATTTCACACTCACTGTATCCAAATCTCTGGTGCCCACAGTGCCACGTGGATCTGCCTCTGTCACACTCTGCATTTAAAGGCAGTGGGTCTGTGAGACATCCACACAGGGAGCTGCAGATCAGGAGGATTCCATGGTGCACATGCAGCTGGCATAGCACAGGCACTCCCAAGGTGCAGAACACACTTTGAAATCCATTAAAAAAGCTGTTTTCTTAGCAGTATCAGTGCAAAGCTATTGGGAACTTTCTCCCTGAACCAGCCAGGCTTATCACCACTGCAAACCCACTCTGAGCAGCAAAGGCTAGGGTCTTGCCTCCAATTTTGGCTGCCTTGCTGCAGCAGAGATGAAGACTTAGCTCCAACACACATGGAATGACCTCTACTGAAGCACAAAGCAGCTTTCAAACCCTGCTCCTCGTCCTCCAGCTCCCAGCATGACCCCAGAAACACCCAGAAGGCGCCAGGGCAGGGCATTTCAAAGTGCAGGACAGCACAGGCAGCTGTCACACGTGCCCTGCACCAGAGACAGGGCACAAACAGCTCTGAAATGCAAGGGGAAGCCTGCAGTGCTGCCAGCTAATAAAGTCAATACAAACGACATCAGCCCCTTCAGGTCAGAAGGAATGACAAGAGGGACATGCCACAGAAGGATGCATGGACAATTCACAGATGGACAGGCAATCTCAATTAAACTGTCCTCCCCTCCTATTCTCCTCTGAATTACAGCTTTAAAACCCCTTAATTATCTAAACTCAATTAGTCTTAGAATATTTGAAGCTTCCTGTTCAGACTAATTTCTCTCTCTTTCCTCATTTGCAGCGCTTGACTTGCATTAAAGAACACTTAGTGCCTGTGGTAAGGAGAACTTTACAAAGGCGGGTCAGGACTGTGGGGTATTGACAATCTCCCCTCTATTCTTCCTGTGCCTGAGAAGATCATGCACTTAGTCCTCCAGATGAATTTTCAGCAGCTCTGACATGCTTTTTCATGCCTTTTTTTCTTATACCTTAAGCCAAACATTTCCATTGCTAGTAGCAACTGTCATTCATTGCAGCTATTTTCACTCCTAAAGGTTTCCGTCTGTATTTTCCATAGTTATTTGCTAAGCAGTAATTTTTTATTATTGCTATTATTATTCCTGAGAAACAGAAAAACCAGGGTGTTAATTCCAAGAGAAAAAGAACATGAGTGGCAAAGCAGGTAGTAAGAGAAGACAATAGAAGGAACCAGTTAAGATTCCCTTTTGATTCAGCAATGCAGTTTCTTCATATAGCCTAAACCTGCACATTTTCATTCAAAGGGCAGCCATATAATCAGTGAATTTGGAATTTCCTACTGTTTTAGCCTCTGCAGTGTTGGATACCAATGTAAAGATTTAATTTTTTATTAGACTCCTGTAAGAAACCTTGATCTTAAGGTTTTCTGCCCTTCCTGAAGTCTGATTCTCCCACCAAAACCTATATGAATATATATTCATTCCCCATTTCAGGTGAGGAAGCCCATGGGACCCCAAATAACACAGATGTTAGTAAACTCATACCTCCAGAATTGCCTAAATTTTTTTTAACTTTTACTACCTTGATTAAAAGGTAGATGCACCTCCACAAAATATGTATTTTGAATTGAAAATTTGCTACTTCCACTTAGCTTAAATCTACAAAAAAAAAAAAAAAAAAAAAAAAAAAAAAAAAAAAAAAAAAAAGCTTAAATTAACCTTACAATGATCATAGGTTGTACTAAATGAAAATATCTGTACTTAAAGCAAGTCCCTGCTGCCTCATGCAGGCAAGCCCTCATGGATAGGAAGCACAGACATTGAGGGCATTGCTCAAGATGAAGTAAGAAATGTCAGGGCAAGCCAGAACTGAAGCCAGTCTGAGTCCTGATTCAGCACTTTAACCACAGAGCTGTGTCCATGAGGCACTGGCTGTCTGTGCTTGGGATGCTGTGTGGGATCAGATGGAAACTGCTCCTCTGGGGAGCCAGACACCTCTGACTAAGGCGCAGGAGCAGGATCACACCTTTCCTGCTTCACAGGAAACTTCTCCCTCCAGAATCGTTCTGGCCCAGAACTGGCTGGAAAACAAGAATTAAATTTTGCAACTGTTTTTGACATTTTGCATTTAGTTCCATTCTTGCATTGGGCTAATAGAAAAGTAGACCTTTTTTTTTCACATCAAAGCACAGACACAAACCTTTTTCCCTCCTGTCTCTTAGGAGTGCTCTTAGTGAGAATATCATATCACCCATCCCCTCTCAGATCTTCAAATCCTGCAGTCTCTTCCCTCCACGAGTTTTACCTCTGAGCGAAGAAGGTTTCCAACAGACCAGTTCCTTTGAAACTATTACATTTCTACCTGAAGTTCTGATATTAGCAAGTCATTCTTTCCCAGAGATTAGCATTTTCTTAAGACATAAAATTCAGGAGGAAGAAGCCACAGACCATGTTAGTCCTGGGTGCCAAGATGTAGATTATAATGCAAAGAATAATTTTGTGCAGTCTGTAGCTGAAAATGTTCTCCAGGCTTGGTCTTGTGGAATGGCCCAATTGTGTTCTCAAGCCATGCATTGGGTTTGGGTTTTTGTTGGGTTGGGTTTGTTTTTTTGTTTCTCTTTATAGATGTTGATTCACAGGAAAATTATTAAGCTTTGAATTTGTTTTTTGGCTTCAACCTAAACTACACTCTTTATGTGAACCAAGGGGTAATGCCAGTTTCAGGTGAGGAATAAATTGTTGTTGTGCCTCTTTCACCTTTTACAGGGAATCCATGTACAGACTTTGGAAGGACATTCCTACCTTCCAGCCACCCAGCTGAGCTGCAGCAGCTATTACTGAAAATTCCAGGTTGTCATTTCAGCAGAGAAATTTCTGTAGTGTCAAATCCATATCAACTTCAAGTCTGGCCCTACAGGTATGAAAACTACTTCAGATAAAATGCTGTCATTCATGCAAATGATCTAAACTTGGGAATAGTGAATATTTCAGCACCCAGCAGGGATAAGAAACTTTTTGACTTTGACATGGGTAAGAGCCTTCTTCTTTCACCAATAAAATATTGTGGGAAAAACTAAAGTAAAGCTAAAACTACATAAACTAAGTTATTGTAACAGCTTCTAAAGACAGATGAGAGTCATTACATTATTTATACACATGAAGGTATTGGGATAGACAGGATTAGATGATTTACCCAAGATCAAGCAGTGAGTCAGTGACACAGTTTTCTGCTGTCCAGTGAAAACACAGATGTACAGTAAGCTGAAAAGAATTCATTTATTCCCCATATCAAAAGGAAAAAGGATAGAGCTTTCTCTCTAGCCCAGCTCATGGTTCCAATAAGTGTTGATAGAACTGAATTTGGCAAGCAGGAAATTCACTGCACTAGTCACACATGCAAAGCATTTGCTAAAAACAAAAAGCTTAAATTACTCAATTATCAACAGTTTTCACTTGCCCAAGCCACAGACCTATCAAAGTTGTTTCTTGCTGATTTCTTGAGGAATTAGAAGGATACAACCCATCCAGTGTCCAAGGCATGGCATAATCCACCAGGACATTGTGCAATGCCAGAGTCTTGCCTCATGTCTGAGTTCAAATTGCCCAAACTGCATTACAGGGTTTCAGTCAACACCAGCTTGGATGGTGGGATTTTTGACTTGTCCATGGCTCAGATTTTAGCAGCCTGATAGGATCAACCTGGAAGAAGGAACAATTCAGCTGAGGGCTTGTCAGCCCTCAGAATGCCCTAAAGTGGGCTGTATCCTGCCATAAATATTTGCACAAAAATCCTGCTGACCTCAGTGGTGGTTCTGGGTACAAAATGATGGCAGGATGTGGTCACAGTGATCCTTCTAATAATAGGTTTTCCATTGAGATCAATGGACACTGGGCCCCATTTCATTGCCAAAGCTTGGTTGGGAGCTCTAAAGAGAGACATTGTTTTCCTGCAGCAGGGAGCACACACTTGCCAAATTTATGTCTGGCAAAGGCAGACACTTATTTTTAATGCTAAACAACACCAAAACTGTCTGATACTAATTAAGAGAGTGTCTTCCTTCTGAAAATCTCAAGGAAAAACAATCTTCCAATGTGGTTTTTGGAAAGACACACAGAAAACATTAAAACATTAATATATCTGCATGTAAAGTCAGATATAAAGTAAGTGAAAAACATTTTCCTTTACCTGAATGCAATTTTAAGATGAGTTTAGCATACATGGAAGTTTCTGGTGCTCAGCTCTTCAGGAAAGTCACTTTAATATAGGTGCTGAAGACCCAGACCCCCAAATAAGTTTCTCACAGGCACATTCCTGAGTCTGTGGGCAGCACCCCAAACTCCATTTTTCCTGAGCCCATCCCTCCCTTGGTGTTCATCACAGCTTTGATGCTTATATGTAGAAATCCTTATCTTCAGGATCCTAAAGGATGACTAAATGTTTTCCAGTGTTTTATTCATTATCTGAGTTCAACTTTAACTGATTTTAATCTTGTGGTTCTGCTATAAAGATAAGCTGAAGTCTGCCAAGGAAATAAACATTTCACAGGTTAACAGCACAACTCTTCTAAAGAGGAAGCAGGTTTGTTTTCTGCCTTATTTTCTGGAAAATGTTAAAACAATAAAATGAATAAGAAGCAGTGGAGAACAAGTTGTAAAGGAGCTAATTTCCTGCTCACAGCAGCTCTGATAAATTTCAATCCTGGATGACAGGGGCTGTGGAGAGCGAGGGGAGGGCTGGCTCTTCCTGGAAAGCCAGACAGGATAGGATTGATTTGAGACATCTTCATTGCCAGAACAGCTGGTATTGGCTAATCATCAGAAAACAGAGACTTCGACCTACAGAGAGCCAGGAGCGAGGCAGACGTCTGGACCAAAACTTCACGTTCCAAATGTGAAACTGAACAAAACAGCAACAAAAATAATTAAAATAAAGAAATAAAATAAAATGGGACCAAAAAAAAAAAAAAAAAAAAAAGCGCCCCTCCTCACTCACACACAAGCCTTCCTGGAGCCAAATGCCAAAGGAAGTGCCAGTGCCCTGACTAACAAAAGAATCCTGAAACGCTGCAGGCTGCGGTGCCAGCAGCACCCAGTTGCAGTGGGAGGCTGCCTGACACGGCTGCCGGATGCTCCGTGCCTGCCGGATGGAGCAGACAGCTCAGCATGAATCATGGGGCAAAGGATTCCTTCAGTCCGGGAGGAATCGGGACAATACACAGCCTGCCTGCTGTTTGCTGCCTTTTTTTTTTTTTTTTCCTCCTTCTCTTTTTTTTTTTTTTTCTTACTACTCCTGACTTTGAGGGACCAGCCGTTTCCTTCCTGCTGTGGGCGGGCAGGCGGCACATGACAGCTCATCGATGGATCCGTGTGTGTGAGCGAGCACAGGAACCGCAGGGACAGGAGCCAGCCCGGACCCCCGGTCTGAAGTGTCCCATTAACCCCCGGAACCCCCGCTCTGACCTGAGCACATCTCCCTTCATCCTCCTCCCAGGGCACCCCTTCATCCCGGTCATGTGCTTTGGACACACACACACGGGATTAGGAGTCAGCCCTACAGCAGAATTTAGACTGCTGGAAATCCTTCCTGGAAGGAGGAATGTCTCCATCTCCCTGGCCACAAGGCTGGAATCAGCACAGAGGGAACAAAAAACCCACCAGAGTTCCTTAGGGTTACAGGCAAAGCTGGCTTTGGTTTTCTGACTCCTCTTGCCCCAGAACAGGGAGGGGAAATGCTGCTATAGGGCCAGCCAGGTATCTTCACTCCCACCTCTGTGTGTCTGGGAACTATTCGAACCAAGCTCTCCTGAATCTGATGGACCACTTGAAATTATTCTCAATGGCCGTCAGATTTCTGATCTCTCTACAAACCCCAGGTCTGCTCTTAACATTATGGTTACATGGAATCAAGCTGTCTTCTCTGGACCCTTTTGAAGGTCATTCCACCAACATCATTCTTCTCTCAGTTTCCAATCGCACTTAGCAAAGTTTCAAATCAATACCCAATTTTTTCTCTCCACAGCTTGTCAGCCAACTTCAGCATTACTAATTAAGCTCTCCTCCCTTGGCTTAGATGATTCTTTCCCCTAATGATTCCTCTTCTCCTACTCCCACCACGCCTGCACATGTTCTGATGAGGATCATCCACCAGTTTTCTGTTGCCCATGTTTTATGGGCTCCTAAGTTTCCTACTCCATACAGAAAGCACAAGAAGCAAAGAAGAAATCTCATCCACAATCACAAAAAAACTACAGTGTCTCTGTGCAGACACAAATCCTTCTGCACTCCAGATCTTCAACATAAATTCAGGCTCCACCAAACACTTGCAAATGGTACCAGGAGGTTGGAATTTGGTTTTAAAACAATGGGAATAATGATGTTTAAAGAAGAGAGTGTATCAGCAGCTTGAAAGATACTGCCAACATGCCCAGTGGGTATTATTTGCCATGTTCTTAACTGATTACATCTTTATCAGCTGAGAAATTTTCAGAGGTACTGAGTATCTGACGAGGGGCTGCAGAGGCAGCCACTGACCCTCTCTACCCTCACTCTCACCTTTCCCATTAATAGAAGAGCTTCCATCCTACTGCTCTTTGTACTTGTGTTTGTCATCTCAACCAAGCCCTCAATAGCAGCAAGTTCAGATATTTCCTATGGGAAAGGGTGAAAGGAACAAGTTCTGGTTATGGTCTCCCACATGTGGTGAGGCTCCTGCTTGGCTAACAAAGTGTGAATACTGATAAACCTCCTGGCTGTGCCTTTTGGCCATGCCCTGCCATAGCTCCTGAATCAGCAGCGTGGGTGAGCTGTGGGTAGGGGAAGGTTCATGATTAACTGCTCCCTGCTAACAGAAGAATGGTTTGCAAATGAGTTGCTTTAATCCCCAAGGAGCGTCTGCAGTGCCTACAATTTGTATGGTCCCATTGTACTCTTGTAACAGGTGTTTCACTTCCATGAAGCACTTCTGGGCTTGCTGGCAGTGGAATAGGCTGCATCTTTGTGGAGTGACAGTCTATCTTTTCTGCACATATTATTTTTCCTTTTGCCCAAATCATATAAAGATATTGATTGATCAAGAATCCATCAGTCATTTATCAATTAGAAATGCAAAGTTAAATGCAACAGACTAAACAAAATGAAGCAAAAAGTAAATTCTTCACATCTGTATTTCCATCATGTCTGAAAATTCAGATTTTGACCTGCTGTGGGAGATAAGTCTGTATATAACAAAATCATGTAAACCATTCACATCCCCTTTCTGTGGTTTCAAGAGGATAACACTCATATCCTCAGAAGAATCACTCAACTTTATCTCCACATCCTAAAGTGATTCAGTCTCTGAAAAAAAGATTTCTGATCTGAGTTCTTCTTACATATCCAAATTTCATACAAGATGCTGGAATAAAATATTGGCATTTACAACAAAACCACAGCATGGTAATTCTGTAAATGATTCCTTCAGCTTCTAAGACCCAGTTGCCTTCAGTGGACCACCACTTCAAACCTGAACTTTGCTGACTGGCTTAGCAATTTGTTCCTGCTATCATGTGACAAGTTTTTGAAGCTCACATGTGTAATGGGGCATTCGCTGCCAGTATCAAAAGAAGGAAAAAAAATTAAGAAATATAGTAGAACATGAGGTTCCAATTGTCTGATAAGCAGAAACATCTGTTGGAGTCATGAGCAGTTGATTAGTGGAGTTCATTCCCAGGGTAAGGCTCCAGTAGATCAGCTCTTCTATCTAAGTACAGAATTGTAGTCACTGGAAGCATTAAAAAGAGGTACAAAGAACAGGCAAAAGACACAGAAATAATTTCTTAAGGTACCAGGATTCTTGAAAACCAACACAGTTTATAACACAGTGGTCTTGGGCACTGCTTCACGTGATACCAGCATGTAAAATTAACAGCTGTATTTAAACTTCCCCACAACGGCTGAACATCTGCCAGTCTTTCAGCTATAAACCTACACTGGGTTTAAAGCTGATAACTAGAGACTGTAAAAATTCTTCTGGAAGATAAAACACAAGGTACAAGCCATCAGTCTGAGTATATTTCGTATCTGAAAAATAATCAGACCAGTACAGATCAAAATAACGACAAAAACATGAGTTGTTTTTTAAGATGCTGCTTGGATTTCAGCCTAAAGCTTTTCCACCTCATTACACTAAGGCAAGGATTAACACCTGGGAACATTTGCACAGAAAGCAGAGGCTGATCAGAATTGCTAATTCAGCCTGTAAAGCTGCAGTGATACTGGATGGATAGAGATGCATAAACTACTCTCATTAAGGTCACTGTTGCAGATCTGTGCTCACAACACCACAAGCCTTGGCACCCAGGAATACAAGAAACCACCAGGAAGAGGATGTCCTTAAGGCTAAGCCTCTCCTTCATTAACTTGAATATCTAATTGTAGGTTTACTGGGAATCTCAACCCTAGCTCTTGTTCAATTCCTGGTGTCAATGGCCTGACCTGACCTCCCAGTTTCCTGGTGCTCCATCAGCATCCACCTGTCACCCCATGCCTATTCCCCATCCAGGAATGGGGTACTGTTACATTAAAAATAACAACTAAAACTTGCTAGCCAGCAATTTCACTTCCCCTCCTGACTTTACTGGCTATTTTGTCTTTACCAAACCCATAAAATAACCAATACAAAATACCTTGCAAGATTGGTGGGGTTTGTGTTTAGTACACAGTTTGATTCAACTTACTGTACAACCTTATCACAATTTTGGGAGATTTTTATTATTCAGAAATAAAAGGTGTCTCCCTTTTATCACAAAGGACAAACTTCCAAGATGCTACAGTTAGCTAAGTAAATGACATTTTCTGAAGGGTATCAGGGGGTTGATTTCAGGCTGTTTTCAGTCTATCTAAAGCAGAAGTTTCTCTCCACACTTTTAAATAAAAATTGTGTTTGACTGTAAAAATTATTGTCAGATATTCCTAAAAGAACTTGTTTCCATCTAAATAGACGCAATATTTACAAGTGTTTTTCTGTCTTTCAGAAGGTACTGCACTCCCACCCCTGAAACCCCTTCCATGCTTTCCAGTTCCCTGTAAGAACCTTTCTATCATTAAAACTTTGCTACGTGCCTATTTTTTCTTACCCAAGCCTACAGGCAGGAGGGGAATTCACCTGCCAGCACCTTTTTGAGGTGCCAGTGAAACCAGAGATGTTCACTGGCTCTGACAACAGATCCAAGCATCCTTCCCTCGTTGAACATGTCATCAACTTCTGAACCCACATGTTACAGTGTGGGAGTCCAAGCACAACCTCCTTTGGCTTTTCTAAGAACACATGTGGATCCTCTTTCCAGTGCTCCTTCCAGAGAATAAGAGTGAAATTGTTTCATCCAGGGGCCTTTTGTTGACCTTCATGACTGGCCCTTTGGCTAAACCTGACTTCTGTGGAAAAGATACATTCAGTTCTCCCCTCCCACACAGCCTGAGCCTTTCTATGTGTGGCTTCCCCCTTTGTTTCTTCTACAAATCTTTTTTGCCAATCCTCACTGTACACATGGACTATCTTTTACAAATTACCTGAACTCATTGGATGTAAACCAGATGGAACACAAACTTCAGACACCTACACAAGCACAGCTATATGCCTAATGAGCTAATTATTGACTTAATAAATTCAGGCCCTTAGCAAGGGTTATTGTTTCAGGCCACAAGCTACTTTACCATGAACACTTAACTCCTCCAATATAAATAGTTTAGACCTGGCTATCTTGGCATATGAGCAGATAAAGCTGAAGTCCATCCACAAAAGACCAACAGACTTGCCCTGGCTCACTCTTATCAGCCCTAGAGGCTTTCACTCCCTTGTTAGCTTTACTAGATAAATGCCACCTTTTGTCCAAAACTGCAAGCACTTTCATGAATTGCCATCAAGATTTAATGACAGACTTTGTTGCTGCAAAGACATCTCATGACACAAAAAATTCCATTGCATCAGCTTGCTAATATCATAAAATTAACTTCAATTTATATCAAAGACCTAAATTCCCAAAATTAGTGGTTCTGCTGCACTTCTAGCCCTATGATGAGGATAAGTTCTTTGTAAGAAACAAGGGCTGAGATCAAAGATCTCTGGTGAGCCACAATGTTTCTAGAAGAGTTGGGGACTCAGATGCTGCTTTCTCTCCACCATGATTTACAAACAATACACACCTTTAAATGATCTGCTGATTGTGAGTGAGCTGGGGGCAGCTCTGTGCACCTCAGCACCAGAGGAGGTGCACTTAATTGGAGCAGAAAGATAAGGAAGAGGAAGACACAGCTCTGTCCCTTCACACTGTGCTCCCTCATGGCTTGTGTCATTAATTGTACTGCTCCAGGAAACACACACAGCCTTGGGGATTTATCCCATTATTTGGCTTAGGAAGGATAAACACCACCAACACTCAACGGCCAGGATCTGTCTCATTTCTGCCATCTCCTCCTGAGAACGGATGAAACAGCTCCTGAGCAGAAGCTTTGGAGGAAGGGGCGGTGGGAAAGGCAGTGGGAGGCAGAGGAGGGGCTGCCTGGTTTCGGTGCCTGTCTCCACTGTGAGTAAGAAGCCTCCAGAGGCGGGGTGTGGCAGCCTTGGCACGGGCAGAGGGCGCAGGAGCCGCCAGGGGTTTCCTCAGGGACGGGCTGAGTGCGAGCCAGGGCAGGAGGTTCCTGTGCCACGGGGAGCCGGGCTCCAGCCTCTGCCAGGCCCGGTGACTCACGGCGGGGGGAAGGCAACACTTGGCAACCTGGGCTGTCTCACACAGCAGCAGGTTTTGTTCTCCAAGGGATAACCCAGGGAACGTGTGGCACAAGGCCAAACTCCTGAGTAAAGGACTGCAACCTTGTCCTTCTCTGGCCATTCCTAACAGCAAAGGACCGCATCAATTCATGCAGCTTACAGGGCTTGACATATCCTCATCCTCCCTGCTCCACAAATGATGGAGGGAGGCTGCACGGGAGTGATGTTGATGGGACCAGGACTGTCCTGCTCCTTCCCCCTGCAGCAGTCAGACCTGGCAGGCCCCAGGAGCTGGGAATATCCTCCTGGGACAGGACGCCACTCCCACGCAGCACAGCGAAACCAGGGCTGTGATTCACAGGGGGAACCACTTCCCTTGGGACAGAGGTAATGGCACCCATTTCCTGCTCTTTACCTACCCAATTTTTAAGGTTCCCATCCTCACCACAAGCATCACACAGATTGCACAACACAACAGCAGCTGGGCTGCTGTAGCTTATAGCCCAGCACCTCAAGGTGTTTCTGGTTGGTACCTTTAAAGCTGGGATGCACCCACATGTGAGGAGAGCCCTGGGAAATGCCACCTTCCTTTTGGTAAACTGCTTTGGGATCACCATACATTGCTCTTGGGGCTCATGAAAAAAACCTAGGCCCTGTGAGTTTTATTAAGCCCCCATTTTACACGTGGACAATACACCCATGGTCTGGCTCCTGTGATGTACTGAACACTGGGACCTGTGGCTGGCACTGTGCTCTCTGCAAAGGGCTTGAGCAACCATGTTCAAAGGATAACATGACATTTACTGCAGTGGGGCTGACTGTGAGGTTAGAGTCAGGCAGGTGAAAGGGCTCAGGGCTGAAGTCTTTTCTGGAAAGCAACCATCTCAGAAAAGGTTTGAAGTATGATACTCCAAAAGGAGATACAATTAGAAAATACATTCACCATTTCTACAAAGCCCCAGATCATAAGATAACTCATGTTTAAAGGAGCCCCAGAAAGACACATAGTTCAACCTCCTGCTCAAAGCAGAGCCAGCTATGAGGGCATATCAGGTCACTCTGGGCTCTGACTGGTCCATTTGCTTTTAGGACGCCTGTTGCAAGCACTGATGAGTTTGGGTTTTGCATTAAAACAGAAGAATTTGCAATTTGTGAACGAGAAATTACCACAGCCTTTGAAATATCAATTAATATGGTCCACAGGAGCAAATTAACAGCAAAAGACTCCCCAGTACTATATCCTCTGATTTTCAATCTGCTCTGCTAAAGCAGTGAATAAACTGAGCTCTAGTGGTTGACTCTCTAAATTCTGTAAATTTGCTCTCCACAAGTGGCAATGGCATTGCCAGCCTTGAGCACATGGGTTTGTACAGTTTACACAGAAACACCCTTACCAGCAAAGTGTATTTGCTTCCTGGCCAAACACACTAACAGTAAAATGTTGGCTCTTTATAGACTGCCTCCAGAGTCCATCCCTGGAAGCAATAAGCTATTGGTTAAAGATTCCTTAGATTCTTAGTGACGTTTCTGATAATGGTCCCAATCATAAACACAGATTACAGTTCCTACGAAGGGGTTTAACAGCACTGGCTTGTTCTAAAGTGTGCTTTACCCTGGGTTATCAGAACAATAGCTAAATTCCTCCTATGCAAAAGGGCAAATTCAGATACCTTTAGTCACCTTTTTCCACCACAGTCTCAGTGAATTAACTGAAGACTGATGATCAGACAATGAACAAAGGGTTGAGCCTGCACATAGGGCTAACACGAGGGTAACCATTATACCATGGGACTTCACCTCTGTGGTGGAAAGGGCCACAACTTTTCTAAATTTCACCTTCAAATCACAACTTTTCAATGTTTTATCAGTGTGGTTAAAGCAGTGAAACCTTCTGAGGCAGGTGCATATATATTTTCTGAATTCTACAGTTTAACTTAATTCATGTACTGGAAGGAGACTGTCCTTGATTTCACTGTAACTGCATTCAGACAAAGGATTGCAGATGGAATAATCTATAAAAAATACCAACACCACTAAAGGTGCTCTGCTTAATGACAGAGTATGGAAGACAGGCAACATTTTTACTTTAAAAGTTACATGAAGGCTCTTTCTGAATTCAGAATAGATGGTGTTCTTCTGGCAGTCCTCCCACTGTCATTTCATGTGCTTGTCTTCCCAAAACCACACATCTTCCAAAGTTCTGGGGGGCAAAACATGACACAAGGTGTATGCTGGGACAACCAACAGCCAAACAGAAGTGCCAAGGGGAAGAACTTCTTTATTGAGTGGTATTTCCTACATTCCAGCACAACCTTTTCTGGCTAGCCACTGCCTTGTTTGGTAGAGGCAGGAGCATCCCTTTGCCACAGTTTCCTTAAACTTTTCTTTGCAATGTTTAGTGTCCTAAGCCTACAGCTGTAAATGGTCCTCCTAAATTATCAAATTCCATAGGTGTGTGTCACCTCCTGCCTCGTGGTACCACTGTCTATCACCCTCTTCCTTATTGCCCGATCAACGATCCCCTCTAATCACCCTCTTCCTTATTGTCTAAATATTTCCTTTACTACCATTCACACATGGGAATAACTTGTTTTAATGTTTGACATGACAGATATTTCAGAAACCAGCAGTATAAAACAACACCAGAAACCCAGACCAAATCTCAGCTAACAACGTGCATTAAATGAGCTTTTGGCAATCTCCTTTTTCTTTTCTTTTTTAATCTATACCATCAGTACTCTTAACTCCACCTACTAAATCCACAGCACACACCTAGCAGTGATACAAAAGGAGCTGGAAAACTTGTTATAAACTCAGAAAAACAGATGGGGATGGTGTTCCAGATTCATAAAGAGGAGCATTTCATCCCTGCAACTGCAGAATCCAGTTTTATAATAATTGTTTGTGCTGCTGACTTCCTTCAACACCTGTGACCCTGCTTGTCATGGCCTCATTGCCTGCTGGAAACTTGGCAAAAGACAAGAGAAGAGATATTAGGGAACCAATGCTACATCCTGAGAGAGGCCATAAAGTCCAAAGGTTGAGCAGGATTGCCAGGAGCAGCCTGATAAAGGAAGGAAGCATGTGGCTCTGAGCAGACAAACTGCTGCACCCGAGTACAACATGTTCAGTGCTGGAGCTGCATCCCAAAGTCTCCCACACTCCACAGAGCACACACTATCCAGGGACTCTTCCCAAACAACCCCCTTGAAAATAAATTATTTTAAACCCCTCTCTGAAGCATATAACTGTTCAGTGCCAGAATTTCACAGATCTGAAATTTCAAAAAAGCACTCCTCTTTGTTATTTCAAATTAAGGTAGGATGATTTGTTGATTTAATAAAAGAAAAAAATCTCGTACAATACCCCTTCTGAATTAGCATATTCAAGCCTTTCCAAAATCCAGCTCCAGTAAAGAACTTGTCTTTAAAAACCTATCAGACTGTAACTAAGCTTGTCACTTGGCATGTGAAATAAATAAGCCAATAATCAGATCCTTCAGAAAATTTCAATTAAACCTCTAAAGCTGTCTCATAAAATACCCAGCATCTGAAGAGTTTTTACTCAGAAGGAGAGCACAGCACCTAAAGGTTTCACATTAGGAAGAGCATGGGGCATTAATAAATTTTCCCCCTTCTTTCCTACTCACCACTTGCTCAGTTACACGAGCACAGTGTTTTGTGATGCCACTCTGTGAATCTGAGCAGAAAACCCTTTCCTGGCTTTCAGCACGAATGAAACCAAGAGCCCAGCATGGCCCCACAAAGGACTGAGCAAGCACAAGCAAAGAGCAGGACTGGCAGCCAGGGGAGGGAGGAAAAAGGACACGGATTGCTTTGAGCTCATATTGCTGCTGAGCACTTTCTATTATAGAACCATAACCTAATATGCTTTCAAGATTCTGACTCTGAGCTGCTTCCCACCGTGCATAGATCCTACAGGGATCTACCCCGCTCCCGGAACGCGCCGGCACGTCCCACACCGCTCTCTGCTAGATTTTCATTAATCAAACAAGAGGAAGGAGAAGCCCAGCAGTGCCCCTAAACACAACATCTGCCTTGAGAAGCAACAGCACAGTCCATGAGGACGCTCTGGCTGTGAGAGCAATGCCTGGCTCGGCAGTGCTGTCCTCCCTGGGGAGCTCAGCTGTGGGAAGCAGGAGCAAGGAACTGCCTTTTTAGGACTGTGGCTGAGCGGGCTGGGAAGAGCTGGGGCAGGATCAGGGCTCCTGCAGCAGTTCCCTGGCCTTATAAGGACAAAGCCAGGTATCTTCCCAGGCAGCACATCCAGGTAAGGCCCAGCAGGGCTTCCCGGGATCTCCTGCTGCCTGGGGAGACCCTTGGCCACTGCCACACCTGCACGGTGCAGACCTAAAGCCCCGCTGTCCCCAGCTCAGAGCATTTCAAATAGGCCTTATTAGGAAACAGGGAAGCTTAATTAACTAATTGAAAGCTCGTTGTGAGATCTGCAAAGCCAGATGGTTTGTGGGTGAACCGTTCTTGATATTAATGTGACATTTTAAGGCATTCACAGCAACATTTTGGAGCGCAAGTCTCTAATGTCAGGCATCTTTTTAGCTACCTACGTAAGAGGGAAGGTTTCCAGAGGTGAGGAGCAACTGGATTCTCCAAGGGCTTTGACACCCAAAGCCTCAGACACTCAGCAATTGGTTTAAGCAATCTTTGGGAACACACACAATTAAGACTCCTCCCCAGTTGCCTAAAAATTAAGGCTGCTTGACAGAAAAGCCAAAAGGTTTTTGTTTCATTCCGTTTAAATGAGATTTCTTGTTGTTACCTGTTTTGTTTTTCCAGGGAGTGAAACAAACCAAAGCACTTCAGGACAAATCCATCTGTATAGGAGATACATGCAAACAACCCTGACCGTGAACTTTCCCATATTGTTGCTCTTTTTACTTTCCTGACTCCAATTTTTATAAGTAAAAAGAAGAGGCTGTGATTGAAATAGAAAAAAGTATCCCCTTTCCCTCAGCAATACGCGTTTTAAAATTGGATTTTTGAATCTTTATCAGAAGAATGGCCACAAAAATGGAGTATCCTTGAGTATTTTTCTTTGAGGACATTTTAAAAAAATTCCCTTTAGATATGGTTAAAAAATAATTTGCAGTGCAAAGTTATAATGAGACACTACCCACCCAGGATTAATCCAGCTTCTCAGTTGTGATTAAGAAATGGCACATTGAAATTCAAAGAATTACCAACATATTTTGCCATCTTAAGTTTTTTGAGGTTAAACTTTGATAACTGCCTGCCTGAAGATGCTGAAAAGTGCAGGCTTAGCTGAAAGCAGCTACTTTAAACTTAAAGAGATGAGAATGGCTTGACAGACAATGATTTAAATCCACAGAGAAGTGTCTGCTCTGCATCCCAAACTACTTACTGCACCATTTGTACCTTCAGGTAACAACCACAGCAGGAAGACCAGAACTTGGGTTCCTGTTGCCACATCCCACTTGCAACATGCTGTCAAGAAAACACGGGGGAAGTACTAATTCCCCTGGGTAATCACAGGGCATCCATTTCTAGGATTCCTTCTGAGAGGCCCATCAGCAGAAACCAGGTCATGGACAACAGGAAAAATGACATGAATTAAATACATTAAATATGTGACAAACTTAGTCTGAGCTCAGATTTGGGTAGGACTTTCTCCAGTTGTTGACTGGGCTGGGATTACATTTCCATAGCTCCAAAGGAGCACCAGGGCAAGGCTACTTTCATAAAAGGAATAAAAGTTTTGACACCAGGTTTCATATTGTAAATTTCTCCTTTAAAATAACCTGCTTGCCAAAGCAGTTAATCTGCCAGAAAGGGAGAGAGGCTAGGAAACTTTATTCCCTTTTAAAAGCAATGAGTGGGCTGTGCTGCTCAGGTACACCAGGCATTGCTCCAGAACCAGGGAGTCTTGGCTCATTAGGAGCAATTAAAAAAAGAATTCTGAGGGGACTTTAAAAACAACAACTTCCCAAAACAAAACATGCATATGTACCACATGCATTTGTTTATGCAGCTGTAATGAGTGATGAAATCCATTTATGAGCTGAAGTCACAAGATTCTAAGCAGGTCTTTGTTTAATCTCAGTAAGTCATGACATTTCCCTACTACTTATAATAATGTGGTTTGGATCAACATTTTCAAACTTATGCACCTGTGTTTTAACACTGCTCACCAACTGCACTTCTCTGCAGACAGAACAGGCTGTCCTGGAGGCCCCACTTTGATCAAGCACCTTAAAAACAGAGAAACCCAGGTTTAGTTGAATACACGCCTGCAGTTCTTGAATTCAGCACATCTTCTGCAGCTCTTACTCAGACTGAGACTCTGGGCAACCTACAAAGAGTGTAAATAAAAATCAATGAGACCATTAGTGGGATGAACACTTACAGCATCAGCCCTTCTATAACCACAAAGTCTGCCCAGATGGATGCCCTTAAAAGACTTTCAGAAGGTTTGCTCCAGACAATGGCTCTCATTCCAGCACGTTGCTGTGACTTGGGAGAATAAAATGAAGATAAATGCAGCTGTTTCTGCTTACATTAATGCAGCATTAGTGCCCTCAGTAACAAAGGTAGGACAGAGTATGCAGGAAAATAAAAGATTCAGCACAAATAACTATTAAGTTACAGGTTTGGTGTATTTATAAACAGTGCTAGGCTTTAGATGTATTATTATATAGCTTTAACATCAGTAATCCTGCATATAAATCAAGACCACTATTTTAGCTTTGATATTAAGGAGAAGAAAAAGGGCAAGACCAAAGACATTTGGCACTGCTGTTTTTGTCATTATGCTGCTATTAGCTTTGCAAACAGCTCTGATGTTGTGAGGATCAGATCAAAACTAAATGAATACAGGTCCACTGGTAATACAAACAGAGTGATTTTGTATTACTTCTTTCAAGAGGGGAAAAAGGTTAGACTCCCAGGCTGAACAAAATGTCAGTGTAGCCAATGGACCAGGACAGGGCATCACAGAGCGAGAAAAGTTCTCTGGGCCTGTGAGGTGTGAAGGAAAGTGTTGCTCCAACACCTTTCTCTGTTCTGTCTCTCCTTTGACCCAATCACATCCTGCTCTCCAGAGTCCCAAAGGAGCCAGGAGAACAGGTGGATTTTCCAGTGTGTCAGCAAACCAAGATGGCAGGAAGACATAAGGACAATGCTAGGATCTTTCACCTGGAATGTTTTGTTCCAAGCAGCCTCTTTTTATGTGCAAAAGCATAAAGTACAAGACAATTTGTCCAGCAGCATGAACACAAATTTAGGAAGGCTCTAAGAAGGCCACCAAACTCAAATATGCATAACCAGCAGAGTCTGTGCATCACCCAGCTGGCACCAACACAGTGTGTTCCTATTCCTTGCATTTTTTACCATTATTTTTGTTGATATAGGAAAAGAATATGCACTATTGCCTCAGAAATTTATATATGCTAGCTATATTAATGAGAAAATAAACTCAAATGCTATCTTCCTGCCTAATTCTAAGTTTATAAGACCTATATTTTATATTTCCCCTTTTCCAAAGCCCTTTTCGGTTATTTTCCTTTTACTTTTGGGATCAACTGTATCAGAATGTCCAAAAGAAAATGGCTGTAACTACTGAAGTCAGTGTTACAACTGAAAAACACATATCAGTAAAACCCATTCTTTAATATGTGAGCCCACCTTAACTAAACCCAGCTGAAAAGTTCTGAGAAGTTAAATTAAAATAAATAACTATGAGAGTTAAGTAAACAGTTCCCTTACTGGATTTGCTATAACTGACTAAAACTTTTCTTCCTCTTTCCACATTAAAGCAGAGCCCTAAAACCACATTTTGCATATTTTATTACTTCAAACCTTTTCTAACCTGGTTCCCAGGTCAGACCAAGTCTAAAAAAACTTTAAAAAGTGAATCTAACATTGTTCTAAAATAACAGAATTCAGTGGAGTGTGAACAACAGGGCTATCAATAAATGTCTACTCTTATTCCCAGACCCAGAGTGGAATTCAAACAATTTTTAGCCCCTAAGATTCACAATTTATTGAACTGAACTGGCAGACCAGCTTTAGCAATCAATGTCACCCATCTGATGCCTCTGAGTGCTTTCACCAGAGAGAGGAACAGCACATTTGGAGAAAGAAAACATTTCTGTGATTGTTTTAAAAATCACAGTTGAAAGTTTCTTGAAAGGTCAGCAAGCAAGTTCTCCTGGCAGACACAGATTAGCAGCAGAGGGTAGGCAAGGTGCTCAGGGTGTATGGGAAGGGTAATCCATCAGGTTGATAGCACCACTATGTATATGGTACAATTATATCTTATCTCCCCAGCCCTGCAACCAAAATAAACCCCATGGAAGCCTTGGAGTCTGCTTCTGTTGTCTTTAAGTCCACACCCCTTAGGGTGGCGACCCAGGACACACCACAGCCTTTTACCTCATGTAAGACAAAAGCAAAACAAATATAATCAGTATTTTTCCTCTTAGGACTCTCACTGAGCCTCTTTGATGTGTTTTCCCTAATCGTTTTCTCTTTTTAATCATCACACTCAGGGGTTTCTCTGAGCTTATTATGGTTTGGGTTTTATGTAACCTCTTCCAGGCGGGCGCCTTCCCAAGCTCCCAACACAGCAACTGCTGTAACAGTACACAGCAACTCTACACCAAGGAATACCTTGGCCAAATGAAACCAAAAGGGAAATTTAGATGAGTACATTCTGCTTAGGTTGGAATTTTGGCTCAGACACAAGAGTTCACACTCCTGGTCTTGCAAAAAGAAGCTCTAATGGAGATACTGAAAATGAAAGTATCTCTTCGACTTCAAAGCTGAAAATCTGGCCGCTTCTACAAAGTGTTTTTCTGCTCTGGGAAATTTTACTCCTCTACACCCATTCATGAAGGGGAAATCCTTGGTCCTGCAAGTTACCTGTGGGTTTGCCATTCACTTGACTAGACTGAGACTCTGCCAGTATGATTTACTGGCATAAAACTAGTTAAATTTAAATTTCCAATTTCCACGTGGCTGCTTGCCAAAATTTCTTTGTCTCAGGAGCAATTATTTACATTTACATTTTATCTTGATTCTTTTTAGCAACATTCCTATTTACATAGAGAATCCTTCAATGGATTACTACATTCTGTTCAGTTTTACCTAAGAAGTGCATTGATGTCCTATAATACAAAAATTTTCCTGATCCACTATTAACAAAATGGCTCAATTTATAAGAGTAAAACTCACATAAATGGAATATCTATAAAATGTCCAGTAAAAAGCTGCCCCTGTCTAAACTGCCAGTAGATACATGAGGTTTTATAGTTAATTTCCATTTATCAGTTAAGAATTTCTGATATCAGTGATACTCATTTCGTTGTTCCACGTCAGGACGCTGCCCATGGAGGAAGGAGGAGCTGGGACAAGAACTGGAAATATTTCCTTCACGTGGGAAGGCGCCCTGCTAAGAAACTGCTTATTGAACCTGCCAGCAGGCGTATAAGCAACATCAGAGGGAGTGCTCACACGTGTACTCCCAATAAAGGGGAGGACAAGGCGGTGAAAGTCAGAGCTATTACAAGACAAATACAAATTGTTTTTTAATCTCCAGGATACTAAAATATTTTTGAGAGCTCCCAGTGTTTGGGAGAGGAGGGAGGAGGGAAAGAAAGGGGTAGGGGAGCAGTAAGCTCTGCTGAGACTTTTCTTATGGTTTGTGACACCTTTTGTGGGAAAATCATTCTAGAGAAAAGCAAGAGAGGATTTTGAAACTAACAGAAAAGGACTTGCTAAAAGGTACTTTGCTCTGTAAAACTTCCCATGGGGCCCGAAAAAGCACCCTGAGCACGTCCTTTATCACACAGCTTTGCATATGAAATGCTGTTTGTTTCAGAGGCAGCTGTATATTTTTACCTGGGGGGTTATTCCTGTCAATTGTCCCCTGATTACTGATCTGTGAGAAGTAAGTGAAGGAGTCAGAGCTACCACAAAGACAGAAATACAGCTATTGAATGAAGTTCACGGGATTTTCAACGTTCCCCCTCCTTACCCCAAAACTTTACCCTTTGTGTGAACACTGCCATATATATTTTTTGTTTGGCTCCCTGGTGGGCCACCTGAAAATCATCAGCACAGTGAGAAGAAAGCTGCTATGGTTTATTCAGAATTTCCTTAATCCCAATTGCTGCCGTGCATTACCATTTCCCAGAAAGGTGCATTGTTCTATCAGCACCCCTATCAAATTCAAGAGCAGAGCCGCGCTGTCGGGACGTGCAGCAGCTCAGATAGGCCGGGCTGTTGCAATCCTGTTGCAATCCTGCGCAGAAAACAGAACGTTAACACTGGCATGCTGCTCCCACGCCCTCCCCTCTCCGGGCTTCCCATTAGCTCCGTGACACCCTGCAAGGCACAGGATTTATTTACACAACACCACTCTAGAGACGGGCTGCGATATTGACAAGGCTTAGGAAGAGTAAAGGTGTATTAAGCATCAACTGAGGATGAAAGAAATGCTTTGAGACAGCTTGATCGAGTTTGCAGCTGCAGCACAATTCCCTTTTAGCCAGGAGCTGCTGGGACAAACTGGGCAAGCTCGTGGCTTTCACAGAGAGCAGCGGCTGGCGCTCACACGCTGGTTCCACGAGGACTTTAATCCGGGATGTGTGGCGACACCCTGAAAAGAAGCGAATTCCTCTCTGGCCAGCCATTCAGGTTTTGGGCGGGCTGCATGGAGCGGGATGGAGCGTTTCCCAAGCCGCTCCCCCAGGGCAGTGGCAGTGGCAGCGGCAGGGAGGGACAGCGTGGGAGCCGGAAGGAGCACGACGGGCTCTGTGTCAGCCCGGCCGAGCCCACGGCGCGCCCCACGTCACTCCCGCCCCGGCTGATTGCATCTGCTCCTCGCTTCTCCTTAAAAAGCATTGCTGTGTGGAGAGCAGTTTACTACGTGGCACAGGTGTAACAACGGGCGGGGAAGCTCAGGGGCGGATTTAGCGGGTGGGAGTGACCAAAAGTGCCCTAAGCTTCACCTCCGCACTCCTGCGTCTGTAGCACCCATCCATCCATCCATCCATCCCGTTCCCTGAGGGGGGGTTTGAGCAGAATTCCCGTGTTTCACGTGGTCGTCTTGCCAAAGGACTGAGAAACAGGGCTGGTTCTTTAGGAAAAGACCAGTGGGAAGGTGGAGAGGTGCTGGTGGCTCTGCCTCAGCATCCCCCTTCTGAGAAGCTCCCATGCTCTCATTCCTCCTACATGACCAACTCCAAATCACTGTCAGAGCCCCTCAAAGCAGACTCTGAATGTAAAGAAAACAAAACAATCCCCACAAAAAGCAAGCCCTTAGCAACTGGAAGATATTTGGTCAAAAAGGTCGAAGAGTGACCAGAGAGTTAAACTGGCATAAATCTAAGTGCCAGTATATGCTCCACACAGTCCTGGGTCAGATTCAAAATGCATTACAAGGCTCATGAACCAATAAAAATGCCATTGATTGATATCCTAAAAGCAAATGGGGGCAGTAACAAATATTTTATACCAAGTTAATACTAGATCTTCCAGATGAAAATCCATTGCTTCCCCGTACCTATTCCTAATTTATAAAAATAGTTCAGCATTTATTCCCCTCAGATCTGCCTGCTTTACTAGAACTTCAGTCTCATTATGCCCATTTTACAAGGAGGGAGATCAAGCTAGAAAGATGCTGAAGGTGATTAGGGTCACTCAGTAGGGAGGCAAAAGCAGGGAAGAGTACAATTCCCATTTGACTTGATTCTCTTCTGCTTTTCCTCATTGGGTATACAGAAAATAAGATTACTTTTCATTAAACTCACAAGGTTATATTAAAGAGGTGAATAAATTTTTTTGCCAAACTTTTAAAGTTTTCTTAGCTGTCTTGAAGGGAAATATATTGTACACCAGTACTGCTTAAGGGTTAGGTGAAAACTCTGCTGACCAATAACATAAATGTGAAATATACCCCTGTTCTTATTAATATTTATGTAATAATCCAGGGCTGAAATTGGCTATCATCGAAGTGACCTCAGATCTCTGACATAAATGCCTATTTGAAGCACCTGGCAATGGGCTGGGATCATCCACACCCAGAAGTGCCTTGTCTGGGCTTGCAGCTCTGCCAGCCACACACCTTTTCCTACACTGCTGCAGGAACTGGGAAACATCAGCACAAAACGTGCTTATGTAGAGCAAGGCTACGTTGTACCATTAACTCTTACAACACATGTGCTTCACCTCCCTCACATGACTTACCTGAGCCCACAGCCCTCTCCTCACTCAGCTGAAACCTCTGGAAATCTGTGCTGCAGCTGGTACCCAGCTCTCCAAACACCACACAGCACTTCTAGAATGGCTTGCTAGTTGCTTCCTATTAAAAAAAAAAAAAAAAAGTAAAATTTAAACCAATCTGAGTTTTAGTTCACAGCCATCACAGCCTTTAGGCCTTTGCTTTACCATTGTCCTTTTACTCTGAAAATTCTCAGAGTAAAATTGATCTTATGAACTTGTTTTTAACATATTCCAATGTTATGGCTTTTTATATGTTTCATATGTTCTCAGTCCTGTGAGCTGAGCAACCCATCTGCCAAAGGCACAGCCAGCTGCTCATGGGCTTGTTCTAGCACACATGGGAACAGTGCTCCTGAGCCCATTGTAAAAACATGAAATCTTAGGTATGACCCTTATGATTCTGGGCTAAATTTCCCATCTCCTCTTCCCTCTGAAACAAGGGAACATAGAGATGCTGTAGTGCTGGCAGCTGCATACAATTTTGAGCACAGAACAGCAATTTTGAGAGGTTGAGCATCCTGGTTTGTGTCCTGAGGAAGTCCTGAGGATCTGCTGTGGGTGAGGCTGGGCCATTCCCAGCAGTGAGGGGACAGGGCTGCCCAGACAGGGAGGAGCAGCTGTGTCACTGTGTGATAGCTCAGCTGGAATCAGAGATCAGGTTGTTGTTTATTAATCAGGTGGGACAGAGGAAGAGAAGCAGTTCAGCAGCACCTTCTCCAAACCAGAAACCTTGAACTCTGCTTGTGCTTCCAGGCACTCTCCTTCCCAGGCCATGCCCTTTCCTGCCTACCTTGCCTTCCTTGGCTCTTTGGCAACCCCAACTGCTCCCACACCATGACTCCAACACAAATGACTGTCATCCACGGTGAATGTTTCCATTTGAATTACGTGAGCAGGCCCTCTGTAAACTTCCCCACAGGCTCCACCACACTAATCCCTGGGAAGGAGCAACCTGCAGGACCTACTTTCACTGTTGAATGCTTTCTCTGTTTGTTGCTCCTCCTGCCAGAGCCATTAGCCGAATTCAGACAGGTGTCCTTACATCTGTCACCCAGCAGCCACCGCTGACATTCAGGACAGGAACTCTCTGTCTGTGTCCAAGCCTGAGGCCACGGCACAGAGCAGGAAAGCTCTGGCTGCTCCCTGGAAATCCCTGAGCTCTGGGCTGCTTTTCACTGGGCAGTTCTGGCCTCATGCAGACTCGCTTCCTCCCCTTCTCCTGTTGCAAGTACTGCTTTATCCCAGGTTGCCAGGAGCCTACTGTGCCAACAGCTGCTAAGACAGAGCAAGGTGTCAACTTTGGCAGGATGCCAGATTGTTAATTAATTAAAAATTTAAGCAGTCTGTATTTGTCCTGAGACCCTAATCAAAACTGAGCTATTTTACCCAGGGCTCTGAGTAGTTAAATCCAGTTATTCTGAGGCTTTCAGTCACAACTGGCAACTGCAAATAAATCCATTTTGTTGACACTACTGTCTGTTTATTGAAATACCCAAAGACCACAAAGCTAACTTCAGTTCTCCATAGCGAAACCCCACCTCAGTCATAGGGGAACATATGTACACTTCCAGCAGGATCTTTCCCCCTGAACACAGTAAATATCTTTTCAAAGGCATTCACCTGCCTCCCCAGCACTCAGCATCAATATGCTTCTATTTGTATGGTACATTTTTCCTGCTGCCAGCTCCCAATGCCAAGCAGAGCCTTCTGCTTCCCATATGCCACCCGTCCTCCAGTGCCTCCTCTCCTGCTTACCTTCCCCCTCTGGCTCCCACTGGGGATCAACTGCTACTCTGCCAGCCTTCTTGGTGTGTAGAGGATTTTTCCAACTGCAAGCTCCACAGGATGGGAACTCTGCCCAACTCTCTATTTCCCGGAGCACCAGCTAAGCTGTGGTATAGAAATAATGAGCACAGAGACATTATTGGTGTGACATTTAGATTTGTAACATCCCAAACATCCTTTTAGAGGAAGGTGTCCCTGCCCAGGGCAAGGGGGTTGGGACAAGATGATCTTTAAGTTCCCTTCCAACCCCAGCCATTGCAGGATTCTAAAAAGCACGGGAAGCAAGGCCCCAGGGCTCCTTTCAGACTCATCTCTAGACAATGTGGTTAACTTCTACTTGCTCAGGATTTTGATCAAAAATTAAAAAATACATACAAGTGTTTGAATAAAAAAATATAAAGTTCATTACTTATTTGAAAATATGTTTCTGAGCACGGAAATCCTCTATAGCACAATAGTGAGAAATTTATTATAACTACTGAGTGAAGAGGTCATCCCATCTATTTGGAGACAACCATATCACTTCTTTCATTCAGATGTTGCTGCACATCAGCACCCAGGGTTTGAATTGCTCAGGCAGCATTCCTAGGAAAATGGAAGAGGTTTTTAGTGGTTCCTCCCTCACTTCTGCAGCCTTTCTGTGTGTTTACAGCACTGCTGTCCTGCCCCAGAGGTAACCCAACAGGTCTTGCAAAGCCTCCTAACTTTGCCCCACCTCCATCATTCACAATCTTGTCTCTGTAACCTACTCATTTTCCCCCATTCCACAAACTATTAGTTTCAAAGAAATCCAGAGATTAATTAAAATGATTGGTGGGATGAGTAGGTGAGGGGGACAGGCTAAAGGGCTTGACAAGAAGAAAGATGAAAAGGACTGAGTGCGTATGGCTTGGTTATGCGATGACTAATGGAGGGTGGAGGAGATGGACACGATATTCATTTACAAGTGCCTGTGGTTCTGAAGAGTATTTTTCATGTGCAAAATGAAGACTCACTCAAGGCTGGCTGGGTTTTTTTAGAGTTTTGGTTCCAGGGTCCTCCACATCAAGTCATGAGCTCCACTCTTCCCCCAGCTTATGCATTCCCACCTTTCCCCTGTGTCCCCACATGTATTGATTTGTTTTTGTTTCAGCCTCAATTCCTGGATCTCCACCTGGCCACGGGAGTCGTGCAGGGAGCAAAGAGCAGGAGGAGAGGCCACGGAAGGCGGGGGTGGATGAGGTGGCAGCCCTGCCACGCCCGTGCTGCGCTGCAGACTTGGACCCACTTGAACCGAGGACGCAGAGACGCCCTGAGGAACCGGCAAGGGACGGGAGCAGCAGAACCTGGAATGATTTCACTTCCACCTGGCCTAAGGAAACTGCTCCTTGTACCCTCTCACCTCCATCTTATTTACTGTGCCTTGATGGAGTAAATAAGAGAAAAATACTTTGCTTTCTGACTCTTCAAACTCTTGTCTCCCCCAGTTGGAGAAAACTGGTCTATAGTAATTCCTTAAGCAAGTGGAAAGCAGTGTGTGGAAATCCAGGAATTCCCAGTTTTATTCACTTTAAGATGTGAAGAAGGATATCACATTTGGAAAGAGTGAAGTCCTTTTTAAAAAAAAAGACAAAAAAGTCCATATAATAATTTTCAATACAATAAAGATGTTTCAATACAATAAAGAAGCTATGGAAACTTCTCTAAGGAGAAGAAAAAGCAAAATAGTCTAACATCTAGTCTAAAGAAAAATATTTATTGAAATATTTAATATACATGTAATAAAACTATATGGAAAAAAGCAGTTTTTCTTTGAGCACTGTTTCCAATGTAAAAAAAAAAAATCAGAAGCTGACATTTATCCTTTTTTCTTTTTTTTTTTTCCCCCAAATGATTTTGAAATAAGTCAAAAGCATTTGAGATGCAGGAATGAAACAAAACAACAAACCCATTTATTCCTGGACACCAAATATAATTTAGACGGATGTGGTGCGTGTAACAAATTTTAATTTGTCCCTGAAAAGCCATTTAATTATTCAGATTATCTGATTGCCTCACTCAGGCTTCTATTGATTGATTAGAGAAGTTTATAAATCAAAATGTGCATTACTGCTGCTCAAAGCATTGGCCTCTCAGAAACACAGGGCAGGGATTGGCAATTCCTAGCCACAAGTTTGTTTATTGAGCCATGTAAAAGGCTCTGGTTTGTACCTTGGTCAGGAAGTGTTCCTTCATCCCACTAAAGGAATATTTTCTTAAGGACGTCAGGAAAGGGGGAACAAAAGCCCAGAATTAATAGGTGTTTAATAAATCAGGGCATAGCCACCAGCTCCTTGGCTAATGGCCATGAAGGATCACTACCCATGGCTTCCACCTCTGGATCTGCTCCACTCTGAAGGTCTCAGTGCTGAACTTGGGACTGAAATCTCAGCCAAGCCCTCCCTAAGGTCCCCAGTGAGGCAGGAAACCCCCTGGGAGCAGCCAAGAGCTCCTGGCTTTGGTTTCAGCGCTCTCCTGCTCCCCACAACCTTCACAAGCACCTTGACTCTGTATTGCAGCCTGGACCAAATTCCCTGCAGAGAGCGGCAATTACCACAATGAGTGTCCCCCAGAGCCTCAGCTCCTACACGGACCCAGCGAACTGGAATGTCTGCTCCTGAAACCCCGCCTCTGCAAGGGGAAGGAAGTACACAGCTGAAAGGGGTGGAGGGGAAAAAAATTAAATTAAATTAAATTAATCCCTCCAGCCCGATCCAACCTTCACTGAAGTTAATCAAAACCTTGCATTGATATCAGTGGGCTCCAAAGGCAGTTTTTCAGGTTATACAAATCTGTGATAAATAGTGGTTTAAGCTATGCTGAGCATGTTCCTCATAGTCTGAACTTTGCTTTCTAGGACAAAAGAAACATGCAGAAGAAAACCCCAAAAGATAAAATAAAACAACACAACCAATTAAATACACAAAGCTAATCAGAATAAACTTTATTAGTAGTATTTGTCGATACAGCAAATTAATTGCATGGCTGCCTATGTACCAGATACCACAAATAACCTCCCCATTTTTAGCTTCATTTGGAAATATTTAAAATATTTTATTTCAAAATAAAAAACTCCACACAATAAACGACTTCGAATTCAAGTCTTACATTTCTTCAGATTTTCTTCCTTGCCCTTTATAAACATGAAAACTGCGGGGTGACACAGAGGAGGTCATTTCTGGGCTATCTCCGGGGGGTGTAACACATCAAGGACGGCCACATCAGGTCCGACGAGATCCCCATCTCTGACAGAGGCCAGGAGTGGGTCCCTAGGGAGGCACACGAAGCCAGGGGTGCCCCCAGGCACAAGTCATTTGCAGCTCTGGGATTTCCAGAGCCAGTGTAGATGCTCTGTGAATCACAGAGCTTAAGTGATTTCTCTTCTGTGAATTCATCCAATCACGTTAAAACCCCTCAGTCCAGCCCTGCCAGGGAGTTCCAGGGCTGAACCGCAGCTCTTTGGTTTATTCCGAACCTGCCAGTTTCATTTGATGCCCTTGGCTCTGGGGCCAGAAGAGTCAGCCACTGCTCTCTATTTATCTTGTATGTAAACATTAAAAGGAATTAAACAACTGCTTTGAGTGCTCACTGCATTAATGAATTCCAGAGATTTTCTTATGCATGTGCAGTAACTTAGTGCTGCTTGGCTTAACAGCTGAAGTTTGAGTTACCTGCAGCCCAGAGAGATGCTGCACACAGTGAGCCCCCACATCCAGTCCAAACTTTATATTTTGTGCCACAAACCGTTAACACACTGCATGTATTATTTCCATAATTCCAGTTAACACCAGTGCCCACCATGTGGCCAAAGTCAGGTGGGAACACCAGGGAAAAACGCAGAAGGAAAAAACCCCAACGACTTCCAAGAAGGGAGCTGGACCTTCACTTTTCTTTCATAGCTGCTGATGTTTCTGTTTGCTTCACTGCTCCTTCCTATACCGTAACTGGTAATTATGTCATTATAGCCAGGAAAAAAATAGAACTGGAGAATTTGAAAGCGTGTTTTCAAAACTGGACCTAAGTTTGTTAGGTTCACACACCGTGAGAAGGGATTGGAGCTGACAGACCCAGTTCTGCACTGACGAAAAGCGGAACAGCAGGCAATATCTTCGCGTTGGAAGCATAAGGAGCACTTGTTGCACTGCTGGCAGTCAAACACGCCAGAACAGCCCTGCAGTCCCTGTGCCACCCCGTATTGTCACCGTCTGTCCTCAAATACCTGGTGCACTTTATTGCAGGGTAGGTGCCTGGCAGCGATCCCACATCCCCACTATCCCGAGAGAAGGGTGTGTGCGGGGCCAGGTAAGGAGAGCGAGTCCCTGTTATCAGCGCCCTGCCCCGGAACGCCGCTCGCACGGAGCAGACAGCTCCCATCTGTTGCTCCGAGGGGAACATGCCAGCAGAGACTTTTCTGCTCCGCCGCGATCCTTCGGCTCCAGCGCTTATTTTCCCTCCCGACTAACCTGCAATTCCACAGCAATACTGGGACACTGTCTAAAATTAGGCCGTCGCTGTCCCCTCCCCTTGGAGGACAAGTTCAGAGAAACCAATGCGCAACCCGACTTTTTCCTGTCGGGTTTTATTCCCCTCCGTGTTCTCCCGGTTATTCCCGAGGCCGGGAATTGAGGTCCCGGCTCTCGGTAGGGGCAGAGCCGTGCCGGGGGGCGGAGGTGCGGGGGCGAGCGCGAACACCCGCGGCCGAAACCCGCGGGGCCGGGCGGGCGAGCGGGGACTCCAGCGGCCCCGCGGGGGCTCAGCCCGGGGCGGGGAGCGCGGGGTGCCCCCGGTGCCGCCCCCGGCGCTGCCTGGAAGCGGCGGGGGCGGCGGGACGGGGAAAGCACGTGGGGCTCCCCGGGAGCGCCACCTGAAGGGCCGAACCAGCGCCGGGGGAGGGAGGAGCGGCGAAGGCGGGGGGGGGGAAGCACAGCACAGCCCGAGACCCGGCGGAGGCAGCGGCCGCCACGCAAACAAACAAACAAACAAACAAGCAAGCGTGCGCGCGCACAGGCAGACGGAGGCAGAGGCGCACCGGGAGCGGCGGCCGGGGCTGAGCGCGGCCCCGGGGCCGGTGCTTGGTGCTTGGTGCGGTGCCCGCGGAGGAGGGGGCCGGCGGCGCAGCCCGCGCGCGCGGGACGCGGTAACCAGATATTTCAAAAACAAAGACGTCAGCCCACACTGCCCCGCGCGCGCCCCCCCGGCATTACGTCATCCCACAAGGCCCCGCGCGCTCAAGAAGCTTCTGAAGGGGGGGGTGGCCATGGCGACCCGGGCCGGCTCCGCGCGCCGGGCCCTGGCCCCGCCCCCCCCGGGGACGGGGCGGCGGCAGCCAATGGGGAGCGCGCGGGGTGACATCATGCGCTATTTTTAGCGGGCTCGCGGCCGCTGATAAGTGAAGGGCTGCACGGCGGGAGCGGGCGCAGAGCGCGGGGCGGGCGGGAGCGAACGAGCGCGACTGAGTGCGGCCGCCGGGACGGTGGAGCGGGAATAGCGCGGAGCCGGGCAGGGAAAGTACTTGTGGCGGCGGAGCGGCGTCCCGGCACCACCGGCACGCGGAGGAGGAGGGCGGCGAGGCGCCCCGCCAGGCCGGGCGGGCTCTCAGCGCGGCGGCGGCAGCGGCGATCCAGTAAGGCTCCGCGTTTCTCCTTCCTCGGCTCCGCGTTCCCCTTCCCCGGGAGGGTCGGGGTGCCCGCGGGGAGCTGAGCGGCGGCCGGGCAGCTTCCCCTCCCCGGACTGTGTTCTATGAGTGCAAAGATGGAGCCTACTTTCTACGAGGATGCGCTGAGCGCCGGCTTCGCGCCGCCGGAGAGCGGCGGGTACGGATACAATAACGCCAAGGTGCTGAAGCAGAACATGACGCTGAACCTGTCCGACCCCTCCAGCAACCTGAAGCCGCACCTGAGGAACAAGAACGCCGACATCCTCACCTCGCCCGACGTGGGGCTCCTCAAACTGGCCTCGCCCGAGCTGGAGCGGCTCATCATCCAGTCCAGCAACGGGCTGATCACCACCACGCCGACCCCGACGCAGTTCCTGTGCCCCAAGAATGTCACCGACGAGCAGGAGGGGTTCGCCGAGGGCTTCGTGAGGGCTTTGGCGGAGCTGCACAACCAGAACACGCTGCCCAGCGTCACCTCGGCCGCCCAACCTGTCACCAGCGGGATGGCACCTGTGTCCTCCATGGCCGGCAGCACCAGCTTCAACACCAGTTTGCACAGCGAGCCCCCGGTGTACGCCAACCTCAGCAACTTCAACCCCAACGCGCTCAGCTCCGCGCCCAGCTACAACGCCAACAGCATGGGATACGCGCCCCAGCATCACATAAACCCCCAGATGCCCGTGCAGCATCCCCGGCTCCAGGCTCTGAAAGAGGAGCCGCAGACTGTACCTGAAATGCCGGGGGAAACTCCTCCCCTGTCCCCCATTGACATGGAATCACAGGAGAGAATCAAAGCCGAGAGAAAGCGCATGAGGAACAGAATCGCGGCGTCCAAATGCCGGAAAAGGAAGTTGGAAAGGATTGCCCGGTTGGAAGAAAAAGTGAAAACTTTGAAAGCCCAGAACTCAGAGCTGGCATCCACTGCCAACATGCTCAGAGAACAGGTTGCACAGCTTAAGCAGAAGGTCATGAACCACGTCAACAGCGGGTGCCAGCTCATGCTCACACAGCAGTTGCAGACGTTTTGAAGAGACTCTTCAGCGAGAACTGTGTGTTGTGGTACAAGTAAAAGAGGAAAAATCCAAAGCGGCAGAGGCATAAAGCTAATGGCAAAGCTGCGAGGCTGAGTCCTGCCTGTGCTCCGCAAAGCGCATGTGTGGAAAGACTGGCAAAGCCTTCAGCTGGAGCCGGGAGTGCAGCGGCCAGCGCTGCTCCGGGAAGGGCTGTCCCTGCTCGGATGAGATGTCAGATCTTCGTTTAACATTGACCAAGACCTGCATGGACCTAACATTCGATGATCATTCAGTATTAAAGGTTAAACTGCAATAGAAACTGTAGATTGCTTTATGTAGTATTCCTTAAGAAAAAAAAAAAAAGTGGGAGGGAGGTTTGTGGGAGGCTGATAAACAAAAAAAAAAAGAACTGTTCTGCCTGCCTTCAAGTAAATTGTGTATGTACATATCTTTTTTTATTTTATTTTATGAAAGTTGATTAATGTCAATAAACTACTTCATGACTTTGTAAGTTATTTTTATGTTGTTTATTTGGGCACTGCCCAGTATTGTTTGTAAATAAGAGGCTTTTTTTTAGCACTCTGAGTTTACCATTTGTAATAAAGTATAATTTTTTAATGTTTCTGTTTCTGGAAAAAAATTCTAGAAGGTTCTATTATATTTAAGAAAAATAAAATAATTAAAAATGTATTTTTCCCCTCACACTTTTTTTTTTTTTTTTTTTGGCTAGTACCTTAGTTGGGAAAATGCCCTTTGGGCTGGGCTCTGAAGGGTAGGGATTATGCTGAACTTACTGTGTAACTCCAGACAGGTCCTGGAGAAGGTGTGAGCAGGGGAGGGAGCAGCCAGATCGTCCTCACTGAACTCCTACAACTTTTGGGGCTCTGCTGAGGTTGGGTTCCCCAGCTGCAGCCTGCCTGCCTTGCTCTTGGGGCCCAGTTCAGACATCTGACTTCAGGCAGGGCTGTGGAGGGCTGGGAAGGCAGGGAACGAAATTGTTCCATAACTGGAGCAACTGGCTACTTGATCTGACATGTTTTTTATTAAATTAATGCCCTCAAGAAGATAAGGCAGGTGGTTGTATTAAGAAAATTATGCTGTAGGCTTAAAAAATAAAAATATTCACCTTTATCCCTGTGTTTTCTCAGGTAGGAGGTGATTCTTGTCTGTTAATATTTATGGCAATGCTGCTGTCAACAGTAAATAAGTTTATAACCCTTCTCCTGTCTCTAAATTCTTTCCCTTTTGGATATTACTCTGGGTTCTAACCTTCTTGGCAATAGAAAAGCTGGGAAAACTGAACCTAGTGGGAAATGAAAATAGCAACTTGTTGAAAAACAGCAACTCCTGTTGCTTGTTCCTAGCAATTTGCTGAAAACAGCAACTTCTCAGGCACTTCCCAGGTATTTTTTACAAAACAATCCTGATTTTTAGTACAATGACAATACACAGGTATATTTCAGAAATATGCTACTTTGCTGAAGGGGGGTAGGAAACAGCTTTATTACCAGGATTTTAAACACTGCTCCCAATTAATTTTGTTTAATAAACCTATTTGAAGAAGACCAGATGTTTTCCTGTTTGCTGTTTGGAGCCAAACAGCCAAGAAAAAATAGATGATATCAAAAGACTGCCAGAGAATATTAGAAAATCATTATTCTCAAGCAGGCAGGTTTTTTTTAAAAAGTATTTTTTTCCTTAAATTGGAATATGCCTAATTAAAGTGATGGAGTTGGTTAAGGTCACTTCAGAAAATTACTAGGTAGTTATATATATTTATATATACACATTTTTACTGTTATCAAAATGATACTCTTAAACTTGCAGCTACTGTGGGTCAGCTCCGTACAGGAAGCAGAGAAGGATCCTCCTCTAACTTTGCCCCCTTCTATCACACATTTTATCACACAAGGGGTTGTGTTCATGTTTTAAAGATGCTCATTTGGCAGTGTCCTTCCACGTGTCAAGGTAGGCACCGTTTGGAGGGAGTTTGCTGCTGCCAGAGGAATCCAACTGTAACACCAACCAAACAAAGGGTTACTAGGAGGATTCCCAAGTTTGCCAAGAGTACATTTTGCTGATGTCAGCAACCCGGAAGGTAAGTTGATTTTGACCATATGTAGGAATAGACAGCAGAGGGATAATACACAGCACTGCTGGGTGTGGTTTTACAGGGATTTAGCAAGTGCCAACTAGCAAAATAAGCAGGGCAAGGAGATTAATTACCTGCAAAGGTGCATGTTTAACTCTCAGCAGCGCTGGGTTATGGAGGAGACGTTAGTAGCAAGCATTTTGCTTAATCACCTAATTACGTAAAAAATAAATACATTACATAAAATAGTATGTTAATTAAAGCCAGCTGAGTGACAGTCTGCTCCACCCTGGCCCCATGTGCACACGCAGACATTCAGAAGTGCAGTTGTGTGTTCTGTCTCAGGGTGACATTGTGTGCAATGGTGAGAGCTCCTGAGCCGTGGCACTGCTGGCTCAGTGGGCACCATGGGCTGGGCTGTTCCTGCCAATATTCCAGTGGTGCCCACTCACAGAATGTGCCAGGCAGGGTGGGTGTAGTGCCAGTGAGCTTCACCAGGAGATGAGGAGCACTTCAAGAGGAACCTTTTCATTGGTCCCTCATCACATTTGAGGATCAGGCCTAAAAGAGGGCAAAGTAAGTTTATATTCTTTGCTCCTCCATCTGTTTTGTAAACAGTGTGGTGGGCCGGGAGCCTGTTGCTATCGGGTCCACCTCAGCCTGGATTGAAATTCAGCACTCTCAGTTTATTTCTTAGTAGATCACTGTGTGATCAATACACACAAGGGTAATGAAAGACCTGTGTGCACTTACATTTCGTGAAATGCAAAGTTTTAACACTTACTTAACTGCCAAGACTAAAATTGCCTAATGCACTATGGGCCTTAGTGCTACAAGGAATAGTCAAGTCCTCTCTGAGATTCAGAGAGAAACTCTTTTTGTTGCCCCAGCTGTATTCACAAGGGAATATTCTGCAAATAACAGCATTGTGAACATGTATTTTGTTTGGCTGTGAGTGTTGTCAACAGATTCAGGAAGTGAAGTCAGAAAAAGGCAGGGTTTCAAACAGGGCAGGCTGCACAGAAATGCCTGGGCAAAGAGCCTCTAATCAGAACAACATGTTTGGGACACAGGAATATTAATTAGAAGTTGGGTCTCTATTGAAACCAATAGAAGCCTCACACTTCTATTCCATCAACAGAAATGAGCTACAAAGAGGGGTTTGACCATCATTACTCACTGAATAATTTTAAATCCAAACTACTTTTCATGATAGGAAGATCAGTAACAATTTAACTTTTTCTCCAGTGGGACAGAGTTGGAGTTACCAGCCACTCTCAGCCTCAGAACACAGGGGAAGTTTGTACAGAGCCCTGTGTATCTGTAGGTCTAAAAAATACCAACCTCAAAACTTTAAATACCAGCCTAAGGCAGCACACACCCATTTAACAATGAAGTCTGAGGACCAGAGATTCCTCAGCTATCTCTATTTTATAGGGAGCTGTCTGGAAATCCAGACAATATCCTTCCAATCTATGTGAAAAATGGCTGACAGCTCTGTCCCATGCAGAAGTCTAAGAAATCCATTGCAATAATTACTTTCTGAAAAGCAGCTCAGGCTGGAACAAGCTCAGGCACTGCTGGAGAGCACCATGGCGTGGGCTGTGCCATGTCCAGGAGAAGCACAAGGCAGAACTGAAAAAAATCCACTTATCTTTAAAATCAAGCCTTGCACTTTCTCTGTTCTCCAGCTCTTCTTCCCTCCCCTTATTCCCAAGACTCCTGTGTAACAACATGGAGTTACCCACATCAAGAACTAAAACCAGTTCAGGCAAAGTTGGCTGTGTAGAAAATAAAAGTTGCAAACACCACGAGTGAACACAAAATATTGCTAACAGGCAGATGGACAGCAAGGAAATATTTGAAATTACCATATACACAAACCCATTATGAAACAGAAGATACCTTAGGAACATCTGGCACCAGCTGAGGGACAGGGGAAGGAAGGTGGTGTTAGCTTTACAAGGCAAGAAAAGGAAACTTCAAAATGCTGATGGTTTGCTTTTTGGGAAGGTAATTCTTCCAGAGAAATGCTTGTTCCTTGGAATTACATGCACTGCCAACACCAGAGCATGCACCCAAGGGCTGGTGGCCACCCTAATTCTCCACAGATCCATTACTGCTGACATGAACAGGATAAAGTATCCTCTGAACAGAGAATGTGCTCCTTACAAAGGGAACTTGTAAAAAGCCATCATATAATGCACCGTGAAAGCCTCTGACTACTGAAACACTTTTAGAGGGGTTTTGCACAGCAGGGCCCTCTTTTCCAATTCTGCACATCATTCTTTGCAGTACTTTTTTGTTAAGAAACAATGCAGCTACAAAAATCAAATTAGATTTTCATCATGGTCCCTTCTGTCCTTAAATATCCGAAACATGAGAAGCACAGTGACAATGGGGAAGAAAGGCTTTTTAAAAAGTTAATTAAATATTGAAAACACTGCTAATTTTCTTAGTTATAGAGGAACAACAGACATCAGGGGAAAACCAAACAAAAACCTAATTCAGAAAAATGAACAAGTAATCTGTTTTTGAAATCTCAAACAAATTTGATAGGTCATGGCTGACCTGATTAATCCAAATTTCTATAAAATACCTAGAAACTGTCAACAAAAGCAGAAGAAAACTTAGTATCTGTTTTGCTCTGTCTCACAATTATTTTCTGGTTTTGAGTCTTATACTCTCCAAGCAATCTCTAAGGTGCAAAAGGACAAACAACTTGCTGAACATTCCTCTGAACTGGGAATTTCATTCCTTATTCTCTTTTTAATTAAAACCAATTCCTGTATGACCTGGCAGCATAATAACACCAAAGATGTGGGAAACAGGACAGAATTCCAGCAGATGGAGCTCAAAAGCAAATAGTCCTGGAACCAACTGCACACATGCCTGGAATAGGAGCCTCTGCTTAGGTGGTGTAGTAGCCAAAAAAGATTTCAGATGAAATCTATTATCATACAAGTGTCCTAAAAACAGAATAATTTCAACAGCTTTCCTGAATTCTTAAAATAATCACTGCAATGAGGAGGGAGATCCTGCATGATTTTAGTCACAGAATAACCACAGTTACATCAGAGGACAGTAAGAGTTCAGAGTGAGTGTCCGTGGCTGTTTTTGTGAATTCTCCTCCCCGGTGATGAGGAAAAGAGTAAAAGAGAAAAAACTGCATGGCTTTTAGATGGCTGCAGTTAGCACACCTTTCTGCCTCAGATAACAAGCCATGAAAGCACACAGGACACAGGGAGCAACCAACAACCTTGCTATCCAAACTCACAAAGCCCCTCTCTCACATGGCACTGTACTGAAAAGGAAAACTGAACAAGGTTTGAGTCTCCACTGAATGGATCATTGCTAAATTTAAAAGCATGGCCAAGCACTACCAAAATTGGGGCCTACTTATTTCAAAGGATGTGATTCTCAAAGTTGATGGCTTTTTGTGATGGCAAATCAAACCACCTTGGCAACTATGAAAAGTTCATTTGTGTCCAAAAGCAGTTTTAGAACTCTCAACAGCAGCAAAAATTGTGAGCTGCTGCACACACCTTGCAAGCTCAGGAGGTTTTTTATTTTCACCTTGAGAAATCAGACACAAAACCCCCAAAACCCATAACACTTTGGAGATACAGCTCAGGATTTCTTCAGTTTAACTCCTGACACCTAACAAAGCTGGGGTAGGAGGCACCACAGGCTCTCCTTATAGCTGAGAGAAAAGCACCAGCCCCTTCAGAGGGTGATCTGGATAAATTAAATTGCTGCTTGAAGTGCCTGTGCCTCAGCAACAAGGTTTTTTTAACTTAGGAGCCTCCAGTCAGATAGGATGAAACCAGGGAGCAACAATTACCTGATTAGAATCAGGAGACATTCACTCCACAGAACATTTTGCAAACATCCACCACGTGTTAGTGATGAACAAATTTCCATATGCAAAGCTTTGCTCTGCTGCAGCCCATACATAATGTACCCCTTTTCTTTTCCCTATCCAAATATTATCCCCAAATATTAACTGTGCAAAACTCCTTGCAAGAAGTAATTAAAAACAAGATCTACAATGAACCCTCTAGTGGTGTCTCAGGGCCTCAGTCAAGATATGATCTTTATCTTGTTAATAATCACCAAGTGTCTGACCCAAATACCTGAAGGGGAAAAAAAGAACCTGAATTCTTCAGGCAAAATCCATCCCCAATTTTCTTGTTTGGCTCTGCTCTCAGTCACACAGATTGTCTGTTCTCCCTGCTTCCTGACTGAACAAGATAAAGTATTTATAAGTACATATATTTTAATTAGTTATGCAAGTGCTTTAATATGCAGAATTACATAAAAACGACGTACAAATATACAGTAAGTGCAGCTGGCTCCAGAACAGGAGTTTGCAGTTAGTCCCCAAAAATGTTACTGACCAAAACAACCCCTGGAAAGTTAACATCAAATTTCCTTCTTTAAATGATTAATTGCAAGTAGAATTTAATGTTCTTTACCCAAGCTGCTCCTCTTTGAAGCAGAGATTTCTAACCAGTATCTTTCTGGTACAGCACAATTTCCAGTTTTCAGGAGTGTGACCTATGGAAAAGCAGGCAGCTTTTCTCTAGGCACTTGTATCTGTGCTTTTAATACATCACCATGGTTAAAGACTTCTGGATTTTATTTCCCACTTTTGCACTCCAAAAACCACCTCAGCTCAGTATATTTAGGGAAGTGCCTCTCACTACACTTCAAACTGTTTAGGCTCTGTGTAATTTTGGAGAAGTAACAATAAAGTTGACCAATTTGGCTGTTTCTCAAAATACTGACAGTTACCAACAAAGGAGCACAAGTCCTGAAGATGCTGAATATCCCTGTTTTGGAAATCAGGACAGTGACAAATATGGGAAGGGAAGGGAAGGGAAGGGAAGGGAAGGGAAGGGAAGGGAAGGGAAGGGAAGGGAAGGGAAGGGAAGGGAAGGGAAGGGAAGGGAAGGGAAGGGAAGGGAAGGGAAGGGAAGGGAAGGGAAGGGAAGGGAAGGGAAGGGAAGGGAAGGGAAGGGAAGGGAAGGGAAGGGAAGGGAAGGGAAGGGAAGGGAAGGGAAGGGAAGGGAAGGGAAGGGAAGGGAAGGGAAGGGAAGGGAAGGAAAGGGAAGGAAAGGAAAGGAAAGGAAAGGAAAGGAAAGGAAAGGAAAGGAAAGGAAAGGAAAGGAAAGGAAAGGAAAGGAAAGGAAAGGAAAGGAAAGGAAAGGAAAGGAAAGGAAAGGAAAGGAAAGGAAAGGAACTTACAGTACAAAAATGCCCAGACAGATTTTGCACCAGTTTTGCTAACTTAATTTAAGTTCACACTTTTGGTTAAACAAGCTCAGCTCCCCATATGGACAAACCTATAAAACATGGTTTGACTTTCCCAGGGAACATTTTTCATGCAGCCATTAACTTGAACGAGAACTGTGAGACATTACTGTACCTGCTTATGAAACTGTTTTTGTTAGATGACTAACTTTATGCATATATGTTTAAAATTATTTAAGAGGGCCGTGAGGTTATTATTCCAAGTCTTATAAATGGAATTTCTTGCACATGTTCCTGATATTGGCTTCCATGCCTGTTTTGAATTTACTTACAAAGTACACTGCCACACCCACAATTAATTTCAAGCTATTTCCTTGGCCCCCTCCGTTTGCTGCATTATCATCCTCACGTGCTGAAACTGCTCCTGTGTTTTCCACTGCACAGGAAATGCCAGGCTGGCAGCATGGGAAAGGCTCGGATTGGAGCTAAATGTTAATGGTTGTTGCTGTGGCTTCAATGCGGCAACAACGAAAAGCTCTCACGTTTAGGATCTGCAATTCCTATTTGCTACTGGCCACGCCAGTCAGGGTTCCAATCAAGCTCTAAAGGTAACAATGACAACGTAGGGACAAAAGCAACAAAGTCATGAGCTCGGGGGAGGAAAGATCCTCTGAAGTTACTCTTTTTTTTTTGTTACAAACAGCCCAATTCTCAAACCTGTTGCAAATGAGGAACAGCAGCAAGCTCCACGCCACCTGACTTTCTGTAGCCCTTTTAAAGGCGCTTCCTCCTGGAATTAAGTTCGATGTACTTTGACACTTGCACAGCCCAAAGTAAGAAGAAAAGCTCCCATTATCCCCATTTTAACACACTGCCCATCAATCCAGGAAAGCACTGCCAACAATCTCACCCCTTCCTGCCTCTCCAGCACAGTCTCACTCCTCTGCTGGCAGTCCTGATCTACAGCAATGAAGAAGAAATAAAACTCCTTGTCTTTACAGCTCTGCAGAAACACGAACAAGCAAGACCTCACTATAACACACAATAATAAACCCGGATTCCTCCGTGTTTCTGGGGTTCAGCTGGTACCACACCAGCCAAGAGCACAATCAGTAATGAATTTGAGTTCTAATTCCTGCTACAGCTGTACATGAGGAGCTCCTTTATAGCTGCACACACAGTTCTCCATAAGTGCTGATTGAGATCTGCAGTGTAGAAATACTGAGCTTAATTCTCCTTTTCCCAGGCAGGCCAGGTCTTGGCTTAAAAAACAAAGCTGAAAAGTCCCAAACCAAACAACTTGGTCCTGGTCTAAATCCTCCCTCTGCTTGGATCTTCAAAATGATACCGACTTCACAGAGATCTACTCTCTGATTTAAATGACTCCATGAGTCTGTGAGTTCAAAAAGAAAAGTTTTATAAGTACAGGTTCAAAACAAACAGACTCTCCATGTAGTAAAAATTACCACTTTGCCTTACAACTAATGATCATTAAAAGATGATGCTCCAAAAATCTATGAAAGGCTCTTCAAATTCATGAGAAGAGTCAGAATAAAAGCAGAGCTTCCAATTACTGAGAATTTTTAATGGCTTGCTATTTCTTTTGTGCACATCCATTAGTATTTCATAGTCCAAAGCCTGTCCCATATAAGCAACAATATATTAAAATGTATTTTGATTTATTTATCAAATTAGATTAAACTATGTTTAAACATTGCTGGTTCTAGTTCTAAAACTAGAGTATTAAGATTCACCACATTACAAAATCCCTAAGATTCTTCAAGTCCATTTGCCTAATATATACTTGCCATGCCTGACATGACAATCTCATTCTAATCTGGAATTTAGCTATTATTTGATACTTTATGTTCTAAGATTCCTTCCTTAAGTCCAAAGCTTTAATTTAAGCCAGCTGTTCCACAAGAACTCAGCATGTGTGGGATTTTCCCACTAGATGAAAATGATAAACAGGATTTTTTTTTTAATTTTTAAAGACATATTATGAGCCCATTGAGAGATGGCTCCTTTTAAATAAAGGCAAAGAAATTGTCACAATTGGTTCAGCCATGTAATGTGAAAATGATCCCGTGCAACACAGCTGGGTTTGTTGCTGGTATTGCATTGGCCATGTCATGGGTTAATGTACAAAGTTATTTTGGCTTTTTTAGCTTTCCAGTTTTACTGACCTGTGCACTTTGTTTCATGTTGATAATTAATACATGAATATTAACAATATAATATTCTAAATAGGCATTTTAATTCAAATTGCAGCATACACTGAAGACATTTTGTGCTCATAAGGGAGAGTGTCAAAGTGCACATCTGCACTACAGAATGCTACTGGTGTATTATTAAAATATAGACAGTTTGAGCATTGAAATATATGTTTTTTTAACATCATTTTGATCACAAGAAAATGGCAAATGGCCTTAGGAAAAAAAAAGCACTGTCATACCAGAGTGAATGGCAGGTAAAGGGTTAAAATCAACACAGGATTTGACAGCAACAGAACGTTTTCCTGCAAACTCCTTCTATGGTGTGATCCAGGGGAAGGTCCAACTCAAGTGCTGGATGTTCATACAGGATTTCCTCTGACTAATGCTGTCAGCATTCAAGACTTTTGATTTAAAATGTGGGTGTTATACACAGATAGGAAATTTACCATTTACAATTTCATATTCAAAAATGAATGGAAATTACTGTGATTTTCAGACTCATTTTCTGTACGTGGAATGATGGCATGAAATGAGGAAGTCACTGTGCTGGGAGTGCCTGCCAAGCTTTTACACAAGTCTTTTCTGTTTGGATGGGATTCACAGGTAGCTTGTACAGCAAGGCTTTTCCTTCCTTATTTTCCAAAAGCTTTGCTGGATGGAAATTATGCCAGTGAGTAAAAGAGGGGAAGGGGGAACAAACCACCACCTTGGATTTGGTGTCAATTCAAGCAAAACTGAAAGTCACATCTAGATGACATTGATGCATCCTGTTGTAAAATAAACTAACAAAACCAAGCCTAGGGAGCACAAAAGATGTTTTGGATTTGAAAGATTCAGAAACAAAGTAACACAGAAACCAAGCAAACTGGAAAATGCAAACTTGAGATGTAATCTGTTACAATTAAGTTCAATTTGCCAATATTTCTAGCAAATCTGCCATGGCCAAAACTCTCCAGCAGGTTTGTTCTGAATTCTGTTGCAAGCTCTGGGTGCTTCAGATAATGTTTAAATAGAGATATTTTATTGAATTGAACATGAAGTCAGTAAATGCACTTGAGCTGTCATTACAACATCCCTTCTATGCACTTAATGTCACATTTATCCCAATTTCATGATGCAATATGAACTTTTAATTGAAACTGAGATTTCCCTGTGTCTTGTGACACAAGGGAAAAAGAAGGTTGATTCCAGCTATTAAAAATCATTATTCTTTCCTTAATCTGGGTCTTCTAAAATCCATAGTGGGGATATTACTGTTCTATTGAGCCAAGGATTTTGCTTCACTGGGATCTATATGATATATAAATACATTTACAGGTAAATTAGAATGGGTCTAGATGCCTGTTCAGCATCTACCACATCACCTGACAGGAGTCCCACAAGTCTCAGAGACCTCAATTAAACCCAGAACTGCTATTTAGGCAAGGAGAGGGAAAAAAAAAATTAAAAAGCACAAACCAAAAGAACTTTTAAAACTTTCTCAAACAGGGAATGCTTCAACTGCTCAGCAAACTGAATTTACAAATGAATGTGTTGAGGTTAGAGGGACAGAGTGGAAGAGACTCAGAAAGGCATAAGGTACCAATATTCAAGGGGTGAAAAGGAAAGTAGTGCAGGGACTGTGGAAGACATCAAAGCTTTAGGAAGGATGCCTGAAGAGATGCAGCTCCTGTAAAGACTGCTGGTGGAGGTGTGCAGTTCTCTCCAGCTGGACATCAGAACCAAACATTCAAGTTATGGAAGCTATTATTTATTAAATAAAAAGGGTGCTGACATAATGAGTCAAACCTGTGCTTTGTCCACAGAGCAGCTGTGGCACAGGTACCAACCCTGTGTGCTGGGAGAAGAGGCATTCCTAGGGAGTAGAAAATCCATGCTCTGTGTTTGCATTCCTCCTGTGACCAAATCTAGGTTTTTTTTTCCAAAAGCCTCTTTATGCAGCAAATAATTCTCTGCTGCCAGTGCAGACTAGAGGAGTTAGGAATAAAGACTTAGTTCCAGGCATGAGAATTCTTCTTCAGGCATCCTTCCTAAAGCTTTGATGTCTTCCACAGTCCCTGCATTACTTTCCTTTTCACCCCTTCAATATTGGTACCTTATGCCTCTCTGAGTCTCTTCCACTCTGTCCCTCTAACCTCAACACACTCATGTGTAAATTCAGTTTGCTGAGCAGTTGAAGCATTCCCTGTTTGAGAAAGTTTTAAAAGTTCTTTTGGTTTGTGCTTTTTAAATTTTTCCCCTCTCCTTGCCTAAATAGCAGTTCTGGGTTTAATTGAGGTCTCTGAGACTTGTGGGACTCCTGTCAGGTGATGTGGTAGATGCTGAAGAGTCATTGTAATTTACCTGCAAATGTATTTATATATCATATAGATCCCAGTGAAGCAAAATCCTTGGCTCAATAGAACAGTAATATCCCCACTATGGATTTTAGAAGACCCAGATTAAGGAAAGAATAATGATTTTTAATAGCTGGAATCAACCTTCTTTTTCCCTTGTGTCACAAGACACAGGGAAATCAGTGTGAAATGAAAGCTCCAGTTCAGATGGGCCTGCACATGGAAACTGAGGGGGCAGCCAGGTCATGGCTTTCCCCTGCTGCATGAATCACCCTTTGAATGGAAATTTGAGTAGGAGACATCATGGCTTGGGAACAAAGGGAGCTGCTGGAATGTCACAGGTGCAGCCCAGCACAGAAGGCTGTTTGGGACATGCCAAGGAAAGCAAACACCACGAATCTGGAGGAGTTATCAGGACTTTGTGATTTAGGGAGCTCTCCAAATCAACAAGGGTGTTTCTCACAGAGCCAAACTGACCAGAGGACAGCTGAGGTCCTGAGCCAGTGCTCCAGTGAAGCAGGTCCTCAGTGCTGGAGCTTTATTCAGAACTCACAAAGAGACAGGAGCTGCTGATGTCCTACTGATGCTCTGGGAACCACACTGGCACTCCTGTGAGGCACCCCTGTGCAGCTGGGTGTGTAACCATCCCCTCTGCTGCACTGGGCTGGGCTGAGGTGCAGAATCCAGAGCCTGACACACAAGAACTTTGAGGGGGAGCCAAAATAGTCAGTGAAAGGCAGAGGATTCAAACAGAGGGCAGGGGAAGCTGCCAGAAATGGGAAGGGGAGATAACATGAAAGAATCAACTCTATATCCCTCTGAATGAGAAATACTGTGGGCAAAAGATACCAAATTATAGAACTGAGATCAGACTAAAACACCAGTAAGAAAGAAACAATTGTGATTGTGATTCTTCACAATTGCCCGTGATTTTCTGCTACAGCAGGAAAGTTAAACTGCATTTTGATGTATAACAAATATAAACCAAATGCAACTCAAAATCCAAGATGATTTTAACCAGTTGATCAGGTTGGAGTACAACTAAATAATAATAAAGGCAAATGGAATAAATAAAAGCAACTGCCTCCATATATTTTTTTCCAGAAGAAGGAAGGAGAATAATACCAATTTTTTTTTATAAATGTGGTTACAAGCTAGTCCCTTGAGTAATTTCAATTGTCTAAAGACCAGGAAAGTGCTATAGATAGATTTAACTAGAACAGTGAAGATGTACTGGTGATAGATTTTTATGTCACTAAGAGCAAAATGCTGCTTGGTACTGGTGTAATTCCAGAATAGTTTTCACTGAGTGCTCTACCTCTGCAAAGCAAATTTGGCTAAAGGCTCTCTGGGAGATGCAGTGACAGCACCAAACCCTGCTGGGAGCAATGCTGTGAGGAAGATCCTCACTCTCTTCACCAGTTACAGAACTTCTATAAAGTATTTTCTTCTTCTGTAAGTTTTCTGTGACAAAGTGCATGCTACTGACTCAAAATCACAAGGGCTTGTTTGGTTTACAATGCAAAAAATTCTGCCCTCTCTCCTTTTGGTTTTGCTGATCCTAAAGCTGCCTCAGCATTTAGTAACTCAATACTTTTACATCACTTATATTTTATCCTAATGATAGGATAATCATCAGTTAGACATAAAAATTTTAATTTTTTTAAACTTTGCACTATGAAATTTGCAGTAGCTATATATATCATTCATCAAATCAGAACATTTTTTCTTTCTAACCAACTTTTACTTTATTTATTATGGTCTGAAACAAGAATGTTTCTTTACCTCTGTGAAGCTAAACTAGCAACTTCTTTTCCCTTCAACCTCCACTATGTAGCTTTTTAGAAAACAACCTGGCAAGTAATGCCATGAAGAACTTTGGAAAAATACTTTCATTACTCAAAACCTGAATGGGACAAAAAATGGTTCCTAAGTAGTTTGGTTTCTCTTCTTAAATTCACTTCTAAATGCATGATAAACTGGAAAACAGTCCTAATCCTCACTTAGGCTGAGTTAGGTATTTGTTAAGGCTCATTGCTGGAGCCAGCCTGCTCTGCTGGCATTTACAGCCATCAGTGGCACTTTGCAGATGTGCCCTGTCCACTCAGCCTGGCTTGGGAACTGCATGGAAGTGCTCATTAATCTTTGGGAAAAAGAACAGTTTGCATTGCATGGCTGCAGTGCCTAATGTGACCTTCATTTGTTTATGCCTGAGGAAAAGCCCTACAGTGCTGAGATAAGGCTGTGCCTTGTTCTGGAGAGAGAATAAAATACCTGGGCTGTTGTACCAGCTGCTGCCTTATTGGTGTTAGAAAGCATCCATGAGAGTGGACAAGTGTGGGAAGCTGTGGCTTCTGCAGGGCTCTTCCAAGCAAGGGTGGCTCTGTGCTACCAAGGGGTGTGAGGGGTGGGGTGGGATGGGGTGGGATGGGATGAGATGAGATGGATGGGATGGGATGGGATGAGATGGATGGGATGGGATGGGATGGGATGGGATGGGATGGGATGGGATGGGATGGGATGGGATGGGATGGGATGGGGTGGGATGGGATGGGGTGGGATGGGATGGGTGGGATGGGATGGATGGGATGGGGTGGGATGGGATGGGATGGGATGGGTGGGATGGGATGGATGGGATGGGATGGGATGGATGGGATGGGATGGGATGGGATGGGATGGGATGGGATGGGATGGGATGGGATGGGATGGGATGGGTGGGATGGGTGGGATGGGATGGGATGGGATGGGTGGGATGGGATGGGATGGGATGGGCGGGATGGGTGGGATGGGGTGGGATGGGATGGGATGGGGTGGGATGGGGTGGGATGGGGTGGGATGGGGTGGGATGGGATGGATGGGATGGATGGGATGGGATGGGATGGGGTGGGATGGGACGGGACAGGATGGGATGGGAGGGATGGGATGGGATGGGATGGGGTGGGTGGGATGGGATGGGGTGGGGTGGGATGGGATGGGATGGGATGGATGGGATGGATGGGATGGGATGGGATGGGATGGGATGGGTGGGATGGATGCTGTCAGGCACAGAACACTGTCAGACTGCCCAAATGAGCTTTCCCCACCCTCAGTGGGCCCTGATCCCTGTTCTGTGTGTGCCCCTCCCTAGGGAGCAGCTCCCATCTCAACACCAGCCAGGAAGGCCCCGAGCCTGCTCTCCACAGAAACATGACTGACACAAACTCATCACTCAGCACCAAAGCTCCCCTTTGGATTCCCCTCATTTACTGCAGCTCATCTTTAGGCAAAACCAAGCTCTGCACTTTGCCTCCTGCAGACATCCTGTCTGCTCAGCTCTCCCAACGTTCTAACAAGTGAAGCTCACTGTAATCATCACCATGAACTCTTCCAGCTCTGCTGTTTCTCAATCCAGCTCTGCCTAAATACAGTTCCACCTCAACCAGCTTGGCCACACTCAGATTGCTGGTTATCCAAAGCAGGGCTCTCTCCATGAGCCCTGTTTATTAAGGAAAATGTCTTGATCACCTAGAGATATTTCTGCACCCCTCACGATGTTTAGATAACGATGCTGGCTGCGTTATCTCTTGCAGGCTGGTGATTGCACAGCCAGATCCGCTCCCAAGAGCCTCGGTGGAGGAATGGTGACCTCTGCAGGTGCCTCGGTCCCGCAGCCTCATCCCCTCACGGGCTCCTTCCACCACAAAGGTGTGCTTTGGGTCGCTTTCATCTTTGAGAAATTAAACTAGAGAAAATTAAATGTATATTTGAGGATGACACGGCAACATCGAGAACACGGGCACGCGTTAATTTAAGGAATAAATGTTCATCGCTGAGAAGCCAGAAAACAACACTTCAAAGGACAAAAACTTCAAAGCACTCCATAACTTCAAAGCACTGCACCAACAGTAATAAACACTTAGGACGTGTCTGTGAGGTAGAAAAAAAAATTTCCTTTTTTAATGCTTGTGTAAACAGGGAACGGGGATTAAGGGATTTGCCCAAGGACACAAGTTAGGAGCAAAACTGAGATTGCATGGCAGAAATAACTGACTCAAGTGTCCCAGCTAGAGCCAGACTGAAACAGCTCCCTGCACAGACACCTATTCAGCAGAGGCCAAAATTGATATCTTTCCTATCAAGGGCATCACCTGCCCTTCAAACATACAAATTTAGTAAAGCTCACAATTTTCTTTTCAAAATAACTTAATAAATAGCCTTTCCAAATAACCTAATAATCCAGTCCTTGGATACAGGGAGCTGAAGAAGCCAGCAGAAATAAAAGTGGTCTGTGAAGTTCCTTATGCCCCTCTGACAACAAATAAATATAAAAGATAACAAAGCAGCCCACAGATTTGCCTCTTCCTTCTCTCCAACTTAGTGTTTTCTTAGATCTCCAGTAATACTAAATAGTGCCAATTTTATTTTTAATGTGGAGTTTACTGCTGATCTGACATATTTGTGGTCTTATGCACTTAATTAAATGAGGTGTTGAGCCTTAATGCCTTAATATTTTTCTCTTCTCAAATAAAGTGAGTTAGTAAGTGAAAAAGATATAAACAAAAAAGCATCCTTCAAATAGCCAATTCTGAATCTCTTTGTGAAGTCATTGTTGGAACAAAGGCTTAACTCTAAAAGTGGCTAAAATAAAAATTAAAAAATAAGGGCTTTTACAGCATAATTTCTTAAAATAAATCTATACAACAAGCTTCCAAAGGTTTCTTGCCAAATATGATTCTTGTTGTAAGACAGAATTTCCTCATAAGTCACATATTTATAAGGAGAAACTTTAAAAAAAAAGCATAATTATATTTTGAGGACTGTGATTTGCATCTCATAACACATCATTTGCTGCTTGTTACTTTCCAAAATAAAGTGAAGTGGCTGTGAAAGAGGTGCTGCCTGCAAATATTGTTCAAATGTTCCTCCTCAAGGCCAGGGAGGAGAACTGCACCCTTCCATCTTTACTAGGACCTGCTTACCAAGGAAATTCTGTATTCACAACACTGGGAAATTACTGCCATACTAATGGAATCTTATAGAATGTCACCATTTCTTTTTTTATTTTTTTCAGGAGTTCCAAAAATGCCATCCAGAATGATTCTGCTCAGCACCCTCATAACATTTCCCAGTCCCAGAGCTCACAACTTTCCTGCAAAGGTGATCAAGGATTGTTACCTCTGTTTAGCACGGGAAGAATAATAATGACAACATGAAGATCCCATTTCCCCAAACTGAGTGAGGACTGATTTACTCAAGACACACAGAGATCTTTAGGACTTGGGTCAGTCACATCTGAAGATGAATAATTTGCAGCTTCTAGACTGAGTCAGTGGCAGATTTGGGAACACCATTCAGTCCACATTAAACATGCTAGGAGTTAACAATCATTAAGTAAATGACAAAAGTTTTGCTATTCTTGGTGCATTGCCCTTCTTTGCATTTCAGAGGAATTACTGGGCTCTTAAATTGGCTGTCAAATTCGCTGACTGGGTAACTGGCTGGCTTTCAAAATATATATTAAAAGCCTTGCCTTTTGCAGCTATTTCTTCAATAAAAATTTTTTTAATAAAATAAATTTTGTGATCTTACTTATAAAGTTAAAATCAACAGCAAAAAATTAAAAGTCTTATCAGCCACCTTGTACATGCTATTAAAGAAAATACATGCAAAGGGAGCAGGACCCAGCAGAAAGGGCACTGAACTAAGAAACTGAAGGCACAATTTCCCATTTGCTTAAATAAGGTCAAGCTTTCGCCTTTTCAGCTCATTTTACCTCCAGCTTTCCCCAAACTTTGTAATCTCAATTTCTCTCTCAATTGGTTTCAAAATGTGTGGATAATTACTATTTTATTTCCTTCTCTTCCACAGGGAATTGAAACACCAATAAGTTAAATTAATTACAGCTAGATCCCAAGGTCCTACATCCATATGGAAGACTACACAGATTTGAAGCTCTAATTATACTTTAAATATTGCACACTGAATCACATGCCTTGATCCACCTCATGTAAAAGAATTAACTTCCAGACAGACTCTGGGTTAGAGCAGGAATGACAAGCTAAATGGCCTTAAATATACCCCTGACTGGAGCTGTAGCTCATATTAGAAAGGCTGGATCACTTTTTATAACCAGCTGCTTATACAGTTTATTTTTATCTGGGGCTTTATGCTTTTATTTCTTTACATTATAGGGTTTTCACCTGCATAGCTGGCAGAGTGCACTCTTTCATTTCAGATCATACAAGGTGTGTGATCATGGCAACAGTAACTATGCTGTGAATTTTCTTTTGTCATGTTTAATTGACTGGTCATTTAGGAACCAGCTTGGCCAGAGGAACAGAGAAACTCGACTAACAGCTATCTTCTATTCAAACATCAGATTCACAAAAGCATTTTTTTAAATCTCTAATTATGAATTAAAATCTGAAAGAAGCTTTCCAAGTGAACTATCTTAACATATCACAGACTTTTGTTTTGTTATTAAGCTGTACTCGTTGCTAAGGAAGAACAGAGAAGATCAAAGGACTTCTAACAACCAGAAACTCAAAGGTGAGGGAGTTTTGATTTCTTTAAAGATTTAGCACTGACCTACAATGGTTGTTAGTTCATAGTTCTATGAAAAGACTAAAATTATGTGAGCCTGCTTTGCTATTTCCTATTTATTTCCATCAAACAATACCTCAATTCACTTTTTGATTAGCAACATGATCAGGCATTCAAGCAGCCTGTTTACAAACCCATATGCAATTCAGGTCCTAAGGACTAAAAAAGAAGAACTTGTACAAGGCATAAATGACCCAGAGCAGCTCCTGCACTGGCTGGTAGAAAATGGTATTTTTACCCCAGAAAAAAAGCTGGTCCTGAGTTTCTACAGGACACGAACAGCAAAGAACTCTCGGGTGTTAGACATACTCATTTCTCAAGGTGAACGAGCCTGCAGGCTCTTTTTTTATCCATGTTTAAAGCAAGTGGAGCCAAAACTTTACAGCAAGATAAGAAAATACGTCAGTGAAGTAAATGAAAGCATTGGAGATGCCAGAAGACAGTTGGTTGGGTATTTACTTGAAAAAGATAAAGTGTGGTTTGAAAACAGCAGCGAGCAGCACCAGGGGAATAAAGACAGACCTGGGGGAAAAAAGCACAAAGGGGCTCTTAAGAAGAAAGGAAAAGAAACTCCACTTTCAAGGGCAACAAAGCCTAGAAAAGATCCTGCTGCTGTTGACATCTTTGCTGCAGTAGCTAAAGGTTCCCTTCCTGAGTTAGAGAAAACAATGAAGGACAATGACCTCAATGTGCTAAACCCCTCCAGTGAAACACTTCTGCACGTTGCAGCTGCTCGTGGCCATCTCTCCATCGTGGCACATTTGCTGAGCAAAGGTGCAAGGACAGGTGTGAAGGACAGGAGAGGGAGAACAGCCCTGCACAGGGCTGCTCAGAAAGGCCACGGAGGGGCAGTCAGGCTGCTGCTCCGAGCTGGGGCTTCCATGCACGCTCTGGATGTGGAAGGCAAGACAGCACTGCACTGGGCTGCAGAGAATCACCACAGCCACATAGTGAGCATGCTCCTGAAAGAAGAGGCAAGGAGCTGCAGGAATCAGCACACCTTTTTACACATGGCAGCTCTTAGAGATGAGAGCAGCCTGGCCAAAATGCTTCTAGAGGCTGGTGCCTCCACTGAAGGAAAGGATGAGAGAGGACAGACTGCTCTGAGTTATGCTGTTTCTCAGGGATATGAAAACACTGCAAAAGTCCTTCTAGAAGCTGGAGCCACTGTTGATTCCAACACGGTTGAAAGAGCCTTCAACAGCAACCACCCATCCATCTTCAAAGTACTCCTGGAATATTCTAAAGATTTGTCTGCTGACATAAAGGAGTTAGCTCTTTTTAGAGCTGTACAGAAGAATCTGCACAGTGTTGTAGCAGCTTTAATTGACAGAGGCACAGATGTCAATGCCCACAACAAAAAGCACTACACTCCTTTGCTGCTGGCCTGTGAAATGGGCAAAGCAGAGTCAGCAGAAGTTCTAGTGGAGAAAGGAGCAAAGCTGGGAATAAGGACTCCTGCTGCAGACACAGCTCTGCACTTGGCAGCGCAGGCTGGGGCTGCTGCCATCGCAGCTGTGCTGCTGAGCAGGGGCATGGACACCAACGCCAGGAACCAGGCTGAGCAAACCCCGCTGCACGTCGCTGCCCTCCGCAACCGCGGGGCCCTGGTGGGGCTCCTGCTCAGCGCCGGGGCCAGAGTTAACGCTGCCACCAAGGACTCTGCCACGCCCCTGCACATCGCCAGCCACAGAGGCCACGCTGACGCTGCCCGACAGCTGCTGCTCCACAAAGCTCCTGTCAATGCTCAGGACAAGCAGGCAAAGTCCCCTTTGCATCTGGCTGCTGAGCAGGGACACAGAACGCTGGCAGAGATGCTCCTGAAGGCCAGAGCTGACCCCAACGCACAGGACAAGGAGAAGAAAACTCCCCTGCACGCTGCAGCTCTGAGAGGACACCTCAGCATCGTGGAACTGCTGTTGGCTAAGAAGGGCAGAGCTGGAGCTAAGGACATGGATGGATGCACCCCGCTGCACTATGCCACCGTGAAAGGAAACGCAGACATCCTAAAACTTCTGCTGGCCGCGGGGAAAAACAAAAATATCAACGACAGAAACGTTTGGAGGAAGACAGCCCTGCACATTGCAGCAGAGTACGGACATGGAGAGCTGATAAATGTCCTCCTGAGCCACGGGGCTGCCATCAATGCCTTGGACAGCAGCAGGGACACTGCCCTGCACTGCGCCTGCAGGGCCGGGCACCTCAGCGCTGTCAGTGCCCTCCTCAGCTGGGCACAGGGGGAAAAGGCAAATGTACTCGCTGAAAACAGCCTCAGAAAAACCCCACTGCAAGTAGCAGAATGTAGCAAAACAGAAAACCAGGCTCAAATTTTAACACTGTTGAGAAAGAAAATGTTAATAGCAAAATGAAGATGTCAAGGAAAAAACTTTGCATTTAAGTGCAGAATTCTCTTTAATGTAATTTGGATAGTCCTAATGTGGAATATGATTGAGAATTATGCTTGAACTGGCAGAATTAAATTAGCAAAGGGGATCTTGGGGAAAAAAGGATCTTAACGACACTGTTAAACTCTTAAGTACTGAGTAGTCTTCTGCTTCTCTCATGAATCACTTATTTTGGATCTATATAAAATGTTCTTGCCTTATAAACATTGTGTATGAACTCTTCTAGTATAAATCAAGACAAAGACAGAAAATATCTTTTCATAAATCCGTGAATATTAGCCTGTATGGATAGCTTAGTTAGGCACTGTTTGGCAAAATCACAAGTTAAAAAAACATCTATTATGAACATGAAGATGTCTGTATTTCCTCAAGGTATTCCTGAGACTATTAACAATTATTTTTCTTTCTATGTTTTGTCATACTATTGTCTAGATTTTGTATTTGTAGATAGAGAGAACAAAACCCATCACATTTGCCATTTATTAATTTCACTTTCATTCCAGCACAAAGACAAAATACGTAGAATAAAAAGGTTGCAACAGAGTTTCTTGGTTCAAAATATTTGTATTGAGATGACAACACAAATATAAACAGAAATACTTTCTGTATCAACAGAAAGTTCTCTGGGGTTATTTCCCTAATAATGATAATCAATGATTATTCTTCCCTTAAGATTACAAACCATGTTACGACAAACACCCAAACACCTTTTGAGAAACAAAACATGGATTTAAGAACGCATGAGATAAAGCTGAGTTTTGTTATCGATAAAACAACACCTTAACCTGACCCTTGCAATGCCCAGTGACATGACCACGAACTTGAAGGACACAGGGGCACACACCCCATGTGAGCTCAGAGGATCACAGAACAATTTAGGATGGAAAAGGACTCCAAGACCATAGAGTCAAACCTGAGAGCAATCATCACTTGTCAACCATGTCCAGTCTTTTCTTAAACACCTCCAGGGATGAGGACCGAATCACCAACCTGGGCAGAGTGTTCTAATGTTTAATCACCCCTTCTGTGAAGAATTTTTTCCTAATATCCAATCTAAACCTCCCCTGGTGCAACCTGAGGCTGTTTCTTCTTGTTCTGTCCCTTGTTCCCTGGGAGCTGAGCCTGATCCCCGGCTAACTCTCCTGAGGGTGCCCCTCACCAGTGTGTGCTGCAGCACCCACATCTCTGAGGGTGCCCCTCACCAGTGAGTGCTGCAGCACCCACATCTCTGAGGGTGCCCCTCACCAGTGAGTGCTGCAGCACCCACATCTCTGAGGGTGCCCCTCACCAGTGAGTGCTGCAGCACCCACATCTCTGAGGGTGCCCCTCACCAGTGAGTGCTGCAGCACCCACATCTCTGAGGGTGCCCCTCACCAGTGCTGCAGCACCCACATCTCTGAGGGTGCCCCTCACCAGTGAGTGCTCCAGCACCCACATCTCTGAGGGTGACCCTCACCAGTGCTGCAGCACCCACATCTCTGAGGGTGCCCCTCACCAGTGCTGCAGCACCCACATCTCTGAGGGTGCCCCTCACCAGTGAGGGCTGCAGTCTCCCACCGCCGCCTCCCGCACCCCCCTCAGGCCCCGCCTGACTGTCACCCTTTTCCCCTTGGCTCTCAGCCCAGCCATGTCCCCTCAGCGGTGGCCATGTCCCATCAGTCCGTCCGTGTCCCCTCAGTTCCCGGCCATGACCCCTCAGTCCGGCCGTGACGCCTCAGCTCCCGGCCATGTCCCCTCATCAGTCCGGCCGTGTCCCCTCAGTTCCCGGCCATGTCCCCTCAGTCCGGCCGTGACGCCTCAGCTCCCGGCCATGTCCCCTCGGTCCGGCCATGCTCCCCCTGTTCCCGGCCACGTCCCCTCGGTCCGGCCGTGACGCCTCAGCTCTCGGCCATGTCCCCTCAGTCCAGCCGTGACCCCCCATTTCCCGGCCATGTCCCCTCACTGCCCGGCCCTGTCCCGCAGCTCGCCGCCCGCCCCAGCCGCCCTGCGCTCCGCCTACCCCAGCGCCATCTCCGCCTCCGCTCTTCGGGGCTCTTCTCCCGCCCATCTCGGCGCCGCCGGGTCCGCCCCTTCCCGCGATAGCGCCGGGCCCGCTGTCATGGCGGCGGCGGAGGAGCCCGAGGTGGACATCGAGGGGGACGCTGCGGCCGCGCCGGGGTGAGTGAGGGCCGCGAGGGGCTCGCTGCGGCTCGGCCCGCGCGCCCCGTGCCCCGCGGCGGGCGGGCGGGCAGCGTGAGGGGAGAGCCGCTCCTGAGGGGCGGCCCGGGCCGGGCGCTTCCCGCCGCTCCGGGAGGGACCTTGGAGTGTCACGGGGTGCCCGTGGAGAGGGGGCAGCGCCCGTGCGGGGCATCGTCGGGAAGGGTGCAGAGAACGGGGCTGTGATAGCGCTGGTGTGAGGAGAACCGCCGTGATGGGATCCCGCAGAGCCCGGAACGGCGCTGCGAGGCTGCTGGGAGAATCCTTAAAATACCCATGGAGAAGGTGCTGGGTTGTGTAACTGTGTTAGCGAGGGAGGCTCAGGAAGCTGAACGCACGGAGGGAGGTGCAGAAAACGGGTTCTTGGAATGTTAGGGACTAGAAAGGACATTGAAGATCTTCTAATCCCAACCCCCCTGCCATGAATAGGGATATTTGCCACTAGACCAGGTTGCTCAAGGTTTTATTCAGTCTGGCTTTGAACGCTGCCACGGCTTGAGCATCCACAATCTCCCTGGATAACCTGTGCCAGGGCATCGCCATCCCCAAGTAAAGAATTTCTTCCTAGTATCTAACCAAAATTTCCCCTCTTTCAGTTCGTACTCATTAGTCCTTGTCCTATCGCTACAGTTCCTGCAAAGAGCCCCGCTCCAGCTTCCCTGTAGCCCTTCCAGACAGTGCAAGTTTGCTATCAGGTCTCCACACAAGCTTCTCTCCTCCAGGCTGAGCAGCCCCAGCTCTCCCAGCCTGTCTTTGTACTGTGCTCCAGTGCTCTTATCAACATCGTGGGCTTGCTCCAGCACTTCCATGGCCTCCTTATGTTGGGGACCCAGAGCTGGATGCAGCACCTCACTCCAGGTGAGGTCTCAGCAGAGCAAAGCCCTGCTGGCCGTGCTGTTTTGATGCAGCCCAACATTCCAATAGCTTTCTAGGTTCAGCAAATTCACAGACAAGGGATGCTGAAGTGAGTAGGCAGTGACTGCAATGCCTCTAATCCAGCACTTGCAGCTGCTGGAGAGAATGAGAGGTTTGTAGCAGAGACACACTGCCCTCAAATAGCCCCTGCCACTGCTGCAGACAGGCTGCTGGCAAAGGGGGCTCTTGATCCCACCCTCTCCAGGGTATGCTCTAAAAGAAGGAGTTGTATTGATCCTTGGACATGGAGATTCATCCTGATCCTTTATCCTATGAAGAGATGTTTGAAGTGCTGCACAAAGCAGTTGAGAGCAGTAGGTTAGTTTAATTTAGTAGCACTGCAGGGAATGTAGGGCTAATTAGTCTTCAGACAAGACAATGTTCTGGAAGTAAATATTTTTGAAAACAAGTACTTACACAAATTCATAAGGAGATCTTATGCTGCATGAAAATAAAAAGAAGTTGATCAGTGATGTTAATCAGTGACAGATCTCTCATTAGTAGTTATTTACAGAAATGTAAACTGGATGAAGTCTCCATGAGCATGAGGTTAAATATTGGAAAGACCTGGCCAGGGCTTGGAGCAACCTGGTCTGGTGGGAGATGTCCCTGTCCATGACAGAGGGTTGGATTGAGATGATCTTCCAACCAAATCATTCCCAGATTTTACTCTATGGCTCTAACAACCCTGTATGACAGGATTCTATTAAACCTTGTGCAAGCAGGAGCTCTCCTCAGCAGAAAAAGCAGTTTGCCTTTAAGAAGTCCTAAGAAAATGCTTTTACCTTATTGGGGGTAAGATGTAGAAATGTTAAGTGGAGATAATACAACTCAATGACATTGAATATTAAAAATACAATGGTTCTGAGCACTGGAATCTCTTTCAGAGATCATGAAAACACAGCATCAAGCCTGCTGCAGGATCACTATCTTGATTCATCTTGGAGAACTGGCAACAGTCTTGTAAGTATTTTTTTAATCAATGCTGCTTGTGGCAAGGTTATCAGAGCTTCTGTGTTCCCTCTTCTCTCCATGCACATGATGTTTTAGGTTTTTAACCACTGCTTCTTCCTTAATTTCACAAACTGCTTCTTGCCAGCACTCAAGTACAGTGTGACAGAATTGAGATATTAAAATGTGTTTTTGTTGTTTGCAGCCCTGGACGTTGGACAGCAGCATCAGTGAAGAAAACAGGGCTGTCATTGAGAAGATGTTGCTGGAGGAAGAGTATCCTTTTGCTGATTTGGGTTTATGTTTTCCTGTAGAATGCCAAAAAACTTCTTATTTCCAAAAGAACTGGACAAATCCTTGCCTGTTAAGGTGACTGAAGCCCTGTCAACTTCTAGGTAGATGGCAGAAATCCTGCAGTATTTGTTTCTACAGCTGGGTAATTCTGAAGCAGTGTAATTTACCTGATTACTAAAATTCTCACATGTACAAATACCTCTGATGCCTTGAAAACTTACTTAATGACTATTTCAGGTATTATTTATCTAATAAATCACTTTCTGAAAAAATATGGCTCAACCAAAAGGAGGTGGAGAAAAGATCTATGAAAAGGTAAGGTCTGGGAAAATTCTTAGTTAGCTGAATAGAAATGAAAAGTCTTTCTAAAATCCTTCTTATTTGCTGGATGTGCACCAGCAGCACAAGTACTAATTTTTATTTTCACTCTTGCATTTGCAGCCCACATAAGAAAACTGGAAAAGTCACGTATGTACATTTAAACAATTGAATTGTATTTTTAAGTGTGATGTCTGATTTTGTTTAAAATTTAATTTTTTATTTTAGAAAAATTAAAGTTTCTTTTGTTTGACTGTATAAAAATTATTCAAGAGACCTTTCAACAGGAAGAAATATTATGTGTAACAAGAGGCTAGAGTAAACCAGGTTTTGGGGAGTTTTTTGGTAGCACAGTGATCTTTATGATAAAAATTTGTTAATTCTAGTTGCCTTTTCACCTGAACTTTTCTGTTGCCTGCTGTGATGTATTTCTGTGCCATTGGTCACTGATGAATATTGAGTTGCTTTGAATCTCCCATCGTGACGGAGAAGCTGATGTGATTCTCAGTATTTTATTTATGAGTCACATTCATGTTTAGAACAATACTTTGAGTTTTGCCAAAGATGGAGAATAGTCCTTCCATCAGAGGGTGCCTTGAGTGACTGGGATTGGAGAATGTCTGGATTTGGGAAATCACTGATTTCTGCTTCCTGCATTCCCAGGGTGCGCTCACCCACAAAATCACCTGGCTGTTCCTTGAAGTGGACAGCAGAGGAAAAAGAGCTGTTTGAACAAGGACTGGTGAGTTTGTTTATAAATATATAATATTTTAAATTGAATTAATGAGTTTATCTTGAACAGTAAAGTACTTGACCTGAATAAGCATGTTGTATAATCACAATGCTGCATTAACTATGAGAAGTATATTAGAGTGTGTTCTGAAGGCAAATCAGGTAATAAAGTAAAATCCTTACTCTGCAAACCTTACAACCTTTACTGTTGTAAGGTCTGCAGAGATTATATGGTTGTACCAATTGTAAAAGGGTTTGCTTTGCCAAGCACAAGGATTCCTTGGGGTAACAGGCAGCAGAGTGCCTGAAATGGGTGAAGAAGATTCTTCAGTTAAGAATAAGAATAATTCTTACTACTGGATGCAGTTCTTTTCTTGGTAGAACATAAACAGTGAGGTTCTTTACCATGGGTTTGCTGTAGTGTTTGTGCATTTTAATGAATAATGAGGTTTTGAGCTCATTTGACACATGCAGTGCCATGTCTGGGATATCACAGTTGGGGTCACTTCCACGAGCTTTGAATTTCAGGTGAAATTTGGCCGCAGGTGGACGAAAATTGCCAAACTGATCGGCACTCGAACGGTTCTGCAAGTCAAGAGCTACGCTCGGCAGTACTTCAGGAACAAGGTAAATGGGGCATCCCTGGGGCTGGCAAAAAGGTGTTTGCCCATGGGTAGCTTGGTTTTAATGTCTTTTCAGGGCACTGCTGTCAAAGCATGTACTCTATTCATTCCCAAATTCAGAGAAGTGGAATATCATTATTTGCAGATTTAAATGTGAAGTCAGACCTGGTTTCAAATTCCTAGAGTGACACTGGTTTTATTGCTGGTATAACTAAACAATAAATGCAGTATAATTGTGGTCCCTTACACTGTTGGTTGTTAGTCTGAAAATACTGGTTTTCTATTACACAGCTCTTTCTGCTGTGTGTTGTAGATTTAGCTTCAGCCTTATTTGAGATTTCATGGGCTTTAAGAAGGAATAACTACTTTCTAGGGCTTTTTGACTGGAAATACATGCAAATTTATACTTGGCCTAGAGTATATTTATAATGCTGTCTAAAAGTCAGTTGCAATGGATTAAACTAAGTTAAAATGATAAATTGAAGAAGAAACACTTCAGAATACCTGCTATTCAAATAAAACAGTCCTGATTATTTGGGAAGTAGATGATTTTTTGGCTTGTTTTCCCCTCCTAAAAGTGATTTATATTTTCCTAAGGCAAAAAATGGTGATCCAGAAAAAGAAGAGCAAAGTCAGTGTGGGAGCAGCCTTCCCATGGAAGATGGGGCAGGAATGGAAGCTGGAAGCTTGAGAGGCCGTGCAGACCCCAACCTGAACGCGGTGAAAATCGAGAAGCTCTCAGATGATGAGGAAGTGGACATAACTGATGACATGGATGAGCTGCTCACTCCTGCCTTCCAGCAAGAAACAGGAAAATCTGAATTATCTGTTATCCCAAAAAGTCCACTTGAAGAAACAAAAGCAGTGGAACAAGGAGGTTTTTCATCTGCTGGCCACAGTTCTGCAACTGCTTTGCCTAAAGAAGATCCTCAGCACACCAGGCCAGAGACAGTGGATGCTTTGGTATTTCCTGCTGTGGCAGCAACGTGTTCCCAGCACCTGAATGGGGATAAATCTGTGAATTTGGATTACCAGCAGTACAACAATCTTGTTGAGAAAGCTGAGCAAAGTGGACCAGTCACATGTCCTGCACAAGGAACCGATCGGGAGCTCAGTGAGGAGCAAAGAGACCTGGCTGATAATGGATTGCTTTTTCCTTCTCCCTGCCAAGGGGATGAAGACCATCAAGAGGAAGCAGAGGAGCTGAAGCCACCTGATCAAGAAGTGGAGGTTGACAGAAGCATCATTCTGGAAGAAGAGAAGCAAGCAATTCCTGAATTCTTTGAAGGGCGCCAGGCCAAAACACCAGAGCGTTATTTGAAAATCAGGAATTATATTTTGGATCAGTGGTAAGATGCATTAATTTCTTTTACTGAAATAAGTGATTAAGATGTCCTGGTCTGATGTAGTTAAAATGCTACTTAGCACTAATAGCTTACTTCTGAATAGAGTGAAATTAATTGTATGGTAGCTTGCCAGTGAAGAACATTCATTATTAATACTTCTTTTGCATCTTCCTGATTTTTTTCTCTGGCATTCTGGAAGCTGAGCAATGAAAATACTTTGAAGCATTAAGAAAATGAATGTTCTGTACCAGAACAGGCTGCATTTATTTTGGCTGTGCTATTTCCTTGCCATTTTTGCCATCCTATGCATAAGAATGGTTTTAACAAATGGTTCCTTAAAATAACCAATGGCATTAATTCCATAGCCCTGCCTTTACAGAAAGGCAGCAAGAAGCAATAGTCTGTGCTAGAGCAAATAGTGTTGACCAAAGGAATGCCTCAAATTAAGAATCAATTTGGACTGGTGCTTGTGCACTTAAATATTTTATATTCCATCTGCACAGGAGTGGTGTAAGGAAACATAGTGACTTATGGTAGGAGGCTCAAGATAATTTGGCTGCCAGTTTTGGTTTGTGCTTGCTTTGAAGCAGAAAGAATTACTGAGTTTCGCTCTGTCCTCATTCAGTTGTCTTGTGCTCTGACAGCTTCTAGTTGCAAAGAGAGACTAAAATTCCATTCGACACCAGAGAAGTGTTGAACTGAGAAGGAAAATAAATGCACAGAGAGTGAAAACAGGACCTCAGTTAAAGTCCCCCAATTCCTTCATCCCCCGTGGTTTGTTCTGCTGTTTGACCAGGTGCTGTGCTTTGTTTTAGGGAGAGATGCAAACCCAAATACCTGAACAAGACCTCAGTGCGGCCCGGCCTGAAGAACTGCGGGGACGTGAACTGCATCGGGCGCATCCACACCTACCTGGAGCTGATAGGAGCCATCAACTTCGGCTGTGGTAAAGATATTGCTGTTAGAACAGTCAATGCAGAGCCTCTTCTGGGGCAGGGACTGCCCAGCTCCAGGGTGTGCTGCTCATTCATCCTTGCTAGGAAGGACCTTCTGGCAGATCTTCCCTCATAACTTTGGAAAATCTAGAAGAGCTTGTAACTTATGAACACAATTAGAAATTTTAGGCTTACACCAAACCTTCTATTTTTTCTTTTTATTTCCCGTTCCCCATGTTTAATCACACACCAGTTGGTGGGATGTGTTTTGTTTCATGCTTTTCTGTGTGTCCTGATACCAGCTGTGTCTGAAATTCTGCCCTTCTTATTAGGTAGAATTCAAGTAATTGTTTCTTTTCCCACAATAAATTGTAACAATTTTCTAAATAAATACCAATGCCTTCAGGGCTACATTTTAAACAAAATCCTCAGGACTACTTCATCCTGAGGGCTACTTTTTAAACAATGCAAGTGTTAAAATTAGGTGAACTGTTAAAAGTGAATGTGCGTCTGTACCTTGATGTTGGTTTAGAGGCTCTCAATGAGTTTTGGTCTGAATGACAGTCACCTAGGAGAGGAGCAATGTCCTGCAATTACATTTTGTCCAAAGTAAAGTTTTTAAAATTTATCTAGAAGGAAGAAGGAGGAGAAGAGGAGGTTTTGTTGTTTTAAAAGTATGGTGGGAGAGGGCTACATCACCACTCAGAATTATGACTACCAAGAGATGTCTTTGCTGTGAGGGTTCTGTTTGCTTTCTCCCTGTGCCATTTGCTGTTGTCACTTACCCGTGTCACCCCTGTGTGTGTGTGGCAGTGCTGAGCAGCCCTGAGCTCTGCTGACACGGGAACTGTCCCCTGTGTGTCCTGCAGAGCAGGCCGTGTACAACCGGCCCCAGCCCGCCGACAGGAGCCGCTGCAGGGAGGGCAAGGACACGGTGGAAGCCTATCAGCTGGCCCAGCGCCTGCAGTCCATGGTACAGCCTGGGGGCAGCGGGGACAAGGGGGAAACCCTCCCAGCCTGCATTTATTTACAAGCCAGGGCACCTCAGGGAATGTCTCCTCTCACTCAGGTTGCAGTTTCCTTAGGGTGCCCTGTGATTCGGGGGTCAGTCTTGCTTCAGGTACTTCACTCAGCTGTCTTGCTGGCCTTCCCCTGCAGCCTGAACCCCCTCTTCCCCATCATTTATTAGCCACAAAATAGTAAAGTGCATTGCAGTGTGTGATTAAGCTGCTTGCATTTCAATACAGTAGGTATATGTTATGGCTTACTGAGAGCCCTGTGCACACAATTAAATGCAGCAGTAACTAATTTATAACTGCATGAATTACCAAGGCTTGCCAGAGTTAATTTTTATATTCACACTTAATGTAGCATTTTTAAGTACTTCACAGCAAAGTAAATCAGTTGATGAGAGGAGAACTAAATCAATCCCACTTTAAAAATAATAAATTGAAATGTAAAGAACTGTAGCATACACTAAATGTAAACACACTGAGTTTATAGCTTTGTGTGCTGTCTGAGCATTAATTCAGAGCTGGATATCAGTACCCTGGTGCTGTCAGGGGTGCTGATATTCCATGGAACACTAACAGGCTTTACAGCCTCAAACTCCATAAACTTTACTGATGATAATTCCTGGAGGATCATGAACTACTTAATTCTACAGAAATCTGGGGTGTTCTTTATTTTCTGGGAACATGTTGGAGTGTCAGTAGCATTGCTGGGGCAGTGGCCTTTTGGACAATGTCCTTTGGCTGCCTGGATGAAGGAATTAAGTTTTTCCAGGGTAATTTGACTCACGGTGGTTTCTTTCCTCAGCGCACGAGAAGACGGCGAGTGCGGGACCCGTGGGGAAACTGGTGTGATGCAAAGGATTTGGAAGGACAGACATTTGAGGTAACCCTCCTGTGTTTTAACCTCACCTTAAATCCTCACCTTAAAATCACCTTAAATTACCAGGAATCAGTTCCTGCTAATTGCTGGCTGGTGCTGTTGCATCAAACAGACAAGGGAACAGTTGTGTCATAGGGATTCAACCTCTCTTGTGGAAGTGTAATTTGAAAGTACTGCAGCAGCTGCCACATCTTCATGCTGATTAATGCAGCTGCATTTGGGGTTTGCACAAGGGTTTTGTGCCCATAAAACTCGTTGCCTTGTCTTGTAGGAGATTTCATGACCCATTGCTTTCAGTTAATTGCCTTTAGGGTAACGGTAGGGGATGGGAGAATAACATTTAAATGTTATTTTTTCAGTCCTGTATGGTTTCCTTGTGCTCATTATGCAGGTGATAATGAGTTCCTAATATTAATTCTGCTACTAGCAATATCCCCAGTAATACTGTGGTTTATTAAGTGCTTAAAAAATTCATGCAAGGTTAAATATTTTATGGGAGAATTGGAAAGAAAATGCATGTCTGTTCCTACAATTACAAATTACATCAAAAGTGAAGAACTATAAACATCCAATTTTCCTGTATACAAAGCCTTCTTAATTTTCAACCTTTCAGTAATTGCCTGTAACAATTACTACCATAATGGTATCATGGCATACCTGTTTTTGAGTGACTGTGGGTTAATAATTCCAACACTTCCTGTAAAATACATATTTGAATGGAAACAAAGGTTGAAAACACCCCTAAGGAGGGGGCATGATAAATTCTGGCTGTGGTTTGTAATGGCAGATGGTCACACCTGGATTTAAACCTGGTTTGTGATGTGGGCTGTGATTTTACTGAATTTGAATGATTTGGAGAGTGAGAGAATTCTCTTACCAGGCACCTTTTGGACCTGATCTCAGATTGTCATTCCTTCCACACTGCTTGGTTCTGCCATGGCTGTTGCCTCTATCCTGAGTAGTCTTGTAATACACAAATTATATTAAGAGGGCAGGGATATCAAGAATTTGTTCTGGGCTGGTTTTGCAATCAGGGCTGAAAAAGCACTTCAGCCATTGAAACATTCAAGTTTTTAAAAAATCTTTTCAGCATCTCTCAGCTGAAGAATTAGCAAGAAGGAGAGAGGAAGAAAAACTGAAACCTGCAAAATCTTCTAAAGGTTCAAGACAAATCAAAAGGTATTTGATCACATCATGTTCAAACATAGATCTGCCAGAAATGGAACAAATGTCCTGTGAAGTGTCAGGCTGGAACCCTGCACAGCATTAATATGTATCCTGGTCTGAAATAGCAGGGATGCTTTTCAGATGTTCTGTGCTGGAATTCAGGAGTGTGGGAAGTGATATTTTGGTATTTGGCATCCTAGTATGGGATGAGAAAATCCAGTGAAGACAACAAGAATATTCCTCCTCTGTCAAGGAGACAGTGGGAAACTTGAAAAGTTTCCTGACTGTCCTACATCTTTAGAGAAATTTTGTTTCATTTTATAGTTCCTTTGATCCCTTTCAGCTGATACCATGCTGTTTGTTCACGGAAGAAAAGCAGGTACGTACCTCTGAGTGAATTACTGAGAGGGCTCCATTGCTTGGGTTACTTTTCTTATCATTGTGTTTATCATTTCAGGAGCCCTTTCAGGTGAAAGTGTCTTCTGAAGCACTTTTAATAATGGATTTGGTGAGCATTAAGTTTTATCTTTCAAAAAGCTGTGATGTGTGTGCTGTGGGTTTGGTTCTTGTTTTTAATGAGCAACATAAGACAAAGAAATTAAAACAGAGAAGCTGTGGCTGCCCCATCCCTGGAAGTGTTCAAGGCCAGGTTGGGTGGAGCTCTGAACAACCTGTTCTGATGGGGGGTGTCCCTGTCCATGACAGGGGGGATAATGAGAAAATCATTAAGGTTCATTTCAACCCAAACCATTCTGTGATTTTTTTCCAGTCAGACCTAGAAGTGAGAATCTAGTATTAAATAAAGCCCCTAAAATGAATGGGTTTTGTATTGTGCTTAATATACAACTATTGACCTTCTAGAAAAACTAATAAGAGTTTTGCTACTTTACTGAGAGCTTTGCTACTTACTACTCTCTGTCATACTTTAACTCTAATTTGCTTAAAGCTACTTTCTGAAACAGACTGCCCTTCTGAAATCTATGGCTTCATTTTCTTCCAGTCTGGGAATTGATTTTGTGTTTGCAAAGCAATGTGTGGGTTTTTTCCAAGAATAACAGGCTGTACCAAAATGTGTGCAGTTGTTCAGCACTGCCCAGGCTGCAGTTTTTGAACTTCCATTGCCAAGTGTTGCACCCTTGCACTACATCTGTGGTGTGTATATAATAAGCAAATTTAATCTTTTCTGTTTGCTTTAAATGGAAGTACTGGGTGTTTGAGAGTCTTGAGTTTTCTTTCTACATATCCTTGAGAAGTCACTGCCTTGTGAGAAATCCCACAACTTGGACTTTACTACTTGTTTGATTTTATTCCAGCACTCTCACGTGTCTCTGGCAGAAGTGATTGGGCTGCTCGGTGGAAAGTACTCTGAAGCTGATAAAATTGTGGAAGTAAGTGCTTGTCTTTTCACATTTTCTCTATTATATTAAAACTGAAATGATCATAGTTACACTTTGAATAGATGTAACTTATTTCTAAAAGGCAATTAATATATATTAAAGTTGAAATTCATTACTGTAGTCTTGAAATATGAAAGTTAAGCTTACGCTCAAGTATCAACTGCATCATGAGCAAGATCTGGTAAATGCCTTTTAAAACTCTGTAAGTTTTCTGTAACTGATTCACAGAATTCACAGAATCACAAGGTTGGAAAGAGACCTTCAAGATCATTGAGTCCAACCCAGCCCCAACACCTCAACTAAACCCTGGCACCCAGTGCCACATCCAGGCTTTGTTAAACACACCCAGGGATGGTGACTGCACCACCTCCCTGGGCAGCCATTCCAGAACTTTATCACTTTTTCAGTGAAAAACTTTTTCCTAATATCCAATCTGTATTTCCCTTGGTGCAGCTTGAGGCTGTGTGCTCTGGTTGTGTCAGAGCTGCCTGGAGAGAGCCCAACCCCACCTGAGCACAGGCACCTTTCAAGGGGTTGTGGAGACTGATAAGGTCACCTCTGAGTCTGTTTTTCTCCAGGCTGAACACCCCCAGCCCCCTCAGTGGTTCCTCATAGGGTTTGTGTTCCCAGCTCCTCTCCAGCCTGTTTGCCTCCTTTGGATGTGCTCAAGTGTCTCAATGTCCTTCCCAAGCTGAGGGGTCAGAGCTGGACACAGCACTCAAGGTGTGGCCTCACCAGTGCTGAGTACAGGGGCAGAATGACCTCCCTATTCCTGATCCAGGCCAGAATACCATTGGCCTTCTTGGCCACCACTGCTGGCTCACGTTCAGCTTTCCTGTCCAGCCACACCGTCCCCAGGCTGTAGCACTGCAGGGGTTACTGTGGGCACAGTGCAGGACTGGGCCACAGTAACCCCTGCAGCCTGAGGATATTGCAGCGACCTGATGAGGTCGTCAGGGTGAGAGAAGGACGAGAATCTTGTTTGATGATCAGAAGGCTGGATTTATTGATATATGCTATATAATGCATTATTACTATACTAATAGGAATAAAGAGAGAAGTTGCCGAGCTGCTAAGCTAAGAATAGAATAGAAAAGAATGAATAACAAAGTTCTGTATCCAGGGAATCTGTCCCCGAGCTTGGTCCTGTGATTGGCCCCCAATTGTAAACACGGAACATGATCCAATCACAGGAGCACCCGCTACACTTCACAGCAGCCGATAACAATTGTTTACATTCTTCTTCTGGAGCCTCTGCTTCCCAGAAGATGCACAAATCCCAAAGGAAGGATTTCTATGAAAAAATGTCTGCGACACGAGGAGGCTCCTCGCACTGGTGCAGCCGGATGTTCTCTCCCCAGGTGTGCACAGCAGAGCCGTGCAACAGCCTGAGCACAGGCCTGCAGTGCGAGATGGACCCGGTGTCGCAGACTCAGGCCTCGGAGTCGCTGGCGGCGCGCGGCTTCCGCGTGATCGGCTGGTACCACTCGCACCCCGCCTTCGAGCCCAGCCCCTCCCTGCGCGACATCGACACGCAGGCCGAGTACCAGGTACGGCACGGACACACCGACCCCTGCAGCCCCAGGCTCCCTGGCTTTGCACTGCTGCACCAGCGTGTTTGCACAGCTCAGCGGGAATTGACGTAAAAGCTGTTCTGTAGGTTTCAGCTTTGCTGCTCTCAATAAGACTGGATTTTTGTATGTGGTGTTTTTGGTGTTTTTTAGAGCTATTTCTCCAGGGGTGGTGCCATGTTCATCGGGATGATCATAAGCCCTTACAACAGGAATAATCCTCTTCCCTATTCCCAGATCACCTGTCTGGTCATTAGTGATGAGATCAGTTCTGATGGTTCCTATCGTAAGTACCCCTATTTAATCCAGTGTCTTAATTCTTTGGGTGTTAAGGGGAAGATGTCTGGTTTTGATCCTGAGAAATCAGTATTTTGTATTTATATTGGTAATATAATGGCATTATATAAATGGTGTCATTTTATAATGGCAACATGTGCTGGATAAACACAGGAATTTCACTGCAAGAATAAACCTGTGGGTTGTCTGTGCTGTCAGAATAGGAATATACAACTATATATATATACAGCTCTAATATATATACAGCTATATATATACAACTAGAATATACAACTATATACAACTATACAACTATATACAACTATATACAACTATACAACTATATACAACAATATACAACTATATACAACTACATATATATACAGCTATAATATATATACAGCTATATATATACAACTAGAATATACAACTATATACAACTATACAACTATATATACAACTATATATATATATACAGCTATAAATACATACATGATTGATCTTCTGTGTTAGTAGTTCTCACAATTCCTCAAAGAAATGAAAGGATTGGGACACAGGTCCCTGTTATTTACATACAGAATCAATGTGAACAGCTTAGAAACTGTTTCCCATGTCTTACTTGGCCTGCATTACAACATTCTGAACAGATTCTCTGCTCAAGGAGACAGAAGTAAATAGCAAAGAACTGGATGCTACAGTGGTCAAAAACTCTTAATTTTTGAGTGACGTGGCATTCAGCAGGTCAGAGGATCAAAGAAATGTGCCAGCTGTCCAGGGGAACACAAGGCATGAAGGCTGAAATGGTGCTGGCATGAAGCCCCACCTAAGAGAACAAATTCCTGATTAAAAATACCATTGGCATTTCATGAAATCAGGGTCTTTTCCTTTCTTGAACAGTTAAGGACATACCACATAAAAATGGCTGTATTGCAAGTGATGATCAGATCTTCTGCTCTTTTCCTGACATGGATTTGAGGAAAATTCCCCTGATAACAGTAGATGGTTCTGGTACCTGCCTATTCTCTCTCCTCCTCCCTCTATTTATAAAGTCCTGGTTTTTGCATCCACACTCCAAGGTTTCCAGTTCTCTTGGCACACCAGTAGCCAAGGCCTTGTGAGCCCACAGTTTTTTCTGTTTTTTCCAGTGGAAGCAGACAAGGGAGCCTCACTGCAGTCCTGGGGCAGGGGCAGCAGTGGTCACATCTGTGCCCCATTCCTGTTTGCCACCCTGAGACTCCTGCATTTCATCCTCCTCTCCCACACATCCCACCTTTGTGGGGGAGAGTTAAAATACTGATAAACTCTGTTACCCTGAGAATTAGACATTTTTGTAGTCCTGTGCATTTTCTGTCAGAGGATTTCAGATTTCTGTTTAGCTCCTGAAATCAAGGTTTTACAAAATGCCATCTCCTCTGGCTCTTTGGAAATTATTTACTGAAATGTACAGTCTCTTTCTTGCTCCCTGATTTTTGGTAAACTAATTGTGTTAGGCAAATAAGTTTTTGATGATTCTTTTAAAATATTTTCTAGAATTCTCTTCCTCCACCTGCAGTAAACTAGAAGAATTTCTTCAATTCTGAGCAAATTTCCATTGAAATTGAGAACAATAGTCAGCACTTCACCATCAGCCCATTCATACTGAAAAACCAAACCTTTTTTATTAATTTAATAACCACATAACTCTTACACTACAACAGTGCAACTAAGTTAGAAACACTCAATTCATTTTTTTCATTTCTGAGTTTGCTGTAGATTTCTGTCCTTCCTTATGGAATGGGAATTGGCAAGGGCAGGGAGCAGAAAACATTTGTTCCTGCTCCCACCAGAATTAAATTTGGAATCCAAAACACATCATCCTTTAACCTCCTTAATGTTGTCAAGTAACAGAGCTACAGGCTTCTGCAGGCAGTAATAAATGAGGAACAGTTATGGGGAGGGAAGGGATTGCACCTAAACTGAACAGGAAAAGAAACAGTGGAGTGTAGCAGAAACACTGAATAATGATCTTCAATTGCTTACAGGCCTGCCCTACAAATTTGAAATGGAACAGATGTTGGAGGAGCCTCAGTGGGAATTAGTATTTGAAAAAACAAGGTGGATAATTGAGAAATACAGATTTTGCCACAGGTTTGTGTCCACTTCTGTTACAAACAGCCAGGTTGGAATTTTTATACATTTATTGTTACGTTTCAGTCAAGACCCATGGCTGCTTTCTCCAGCACTCCTGTTTGTTTTTCTTCCCACAGCAGTGTCCCCATGGATAAAATTTTTCATAGAGATTCTGACCTGACTTGTTTGCAGAAAGTAAGTTTTCTTCTCTTAACTTTTTTATGGTAGATGTGTTTTTAAATCCTAATCTGTTTCATGTCAGAAGTCACCTGGAGTTACACTTTTACAAATCAGAGATGTAAATTAATGATAATAAATTATTTTTGTGGTACAGCTTATTTACTTAAAACACAGTGAAAATAAAGATTTTTCACTGTGTTTTTTCAGAGAGGTGGGGATGGTTATGTGCAGACACCAAGTTTGACCCTCAGTTTGGAGAGGAGTTAATGGCAATTAATTACTCAGGTCTGTCCTCAGCATTTTGTGGGCTTTCAGTGTCAAGACCTGCACATGTCTCAGGAGCAGATTTGGCCTTCCTGGTCCTTTGTTCCATCAGTAAAATAATGCTGTGCCATGTTTGTCATGGATAATAGGAACTTTAATTTTCCAGTGTAGTCACTGCTCTGGAGCTCTGCCTGGTGGCAGCTGTACCATTATGGCACAAAGAAGACACAAACTCTGCCCAAAGCAAAAGACATAAACAGAAAACTTGCACACAGTAATTGTACACATTGATTTTTTTTGTTTCCTCTGAATGCATCTTTGCTTATAAAGTGTAAATTTAAACTTGAGTTGGTAGAATGCTCTGAAATGTAGTTGTTGGGTAATTGGTTTTAAAGACTTGGGTTTAGATCACCTTGTTCCTTTTAAATTTATAATGTACAAACACTTTTTGTAGTGCTCATCCTAAATAAATAAATAAAAATCTCTTAACAATACTTACCACATAAAGAGGGGGGAAATGACAATTTAAAACAGATTTCCTTTTCTTTTGCCTAGCTTTTGGAGTGCATGAGGAAGACTTTGGGCAAGGTAACAAACTGCCTCATCGCTGAAGAGTTCTTGACTCAGATAGAAAACTTATTCCTTTCCACATACAAGAGTGAAAAAAATGCTGAAGGAAGTGAGAATGAACATTCACAAGAATTACCAGTGTGATGGTTTTGGAATTTTGATTTCATTTTTGAATTTCTTCCCCTCCTCTCCATTATGTCAGCTCTTTCAGAATTGTTATCCCTTTTAGTAGTGACTGTTAAGAATCCAGTGTCATCTCATGGTTGTGGTTGAAAAACACTTTGAAAGCTCCTGATGTGTGACCTGTGTGCCTGAGGAATGTTAATGCTGATGAGTGCCATGGAGGTAATGATTGACCAGCCTGGTGTTGGGGAAGGAGGACACCCTGTCAGGAATGCTGTGCATCAGTCTGCAAGGAGAGCTTGTCCTCTCTCAAGTCTTTCAGTTTGGGAATTTTCTCTAATGTTTTTATCTACAAGTGCACCTCTAACTCAGAATGGATTTGTTCCTTTGCTTTAGGGAGTGTAAGTTTGAATGAGTTCACAAAAGGAAAACTTAACTGAAATGAGAGTTTTGTAGCTCAGAGTTTCCTGGTGTCCAGTAAGAAGTTTCATCCAGTTGCAGCAAAATACATCACCCAATTCCTTTTTTTACTATTATTTTTCTTACTACTTTTCCCCATTGATTTTGCTGGTCAAGTAGCTTTTTGGCATATTCTTTGCCATCCTGCTTATATATTGGGGAGAAAAAGCTGATGAGTTTCATGACTTCTCAGTAGTGGCTGTGCTTGTTTCCAGTGGAAATGATAACTCCTGTCTTACTGCAGGTTACCTCTTTGTGACCTTCCATTCTACAGGGAGGTTTTATGTTGTTCTCCAGATCATTGTGGTTTGTCCACTTCTAATTGCCACTGTTTCCTGTGGAAACCAGAGCTCCTGACTGATGGCAAACTGAGTGCAACAAGCAGAAAAGGATTTGTGTTTTTGAAGAAAAATAATCCCCACTTTTATATTCAGAGTCTTCTCTGTAATGTACAGTTCAATAGAAAAACATTTGTTTATATCAGTTCCTCAGTTATGATTTCATACAGGTATATATTTAGATAAATCACTCACAGATTGATCTTGATTGCGAAGTTTCCTGATTGCAACTTGGAAATGTTTCATGAGCTGTATCACTGTGAATATTTTTAGAAAAAAATGTGCTTTAAATGTTGCTCTCTAAATACTAAGGAAACTTGACTTGTCTACAGGTATTACTATTTCCACATGTTTATCTTAGGCAGAGTTTCTCAGAGAGGCCTAAAATATATTTGAAAGTTTCAAGCAAGACTTGGAGTTTATATCTAGAGGGGAGACAATGGACCCAATTTTTATTTTAAGGAAATATATGTGTGTGTATATATATATATATATATAGTTCTACATAACATAAATTGAATTTTGAGATTTGATATGTTTCAACTTTTTGTTTGTATAAAGAGTTTGAAAAGCTTTAAAATCATAGAGTTGCATCCCAAGGAGGGAACTCCTTTATGGGAAGTTAATGTTATCTTTTTATCAGGCCTCATGAGTCTCTCTGTCACTTAAGGGGAGGGAGCAGAACCTGAGCAGATGAAAATGTGAGTCCTTGAAATTCAGAGATTTTCCCACTTTGAAGAGCTGTGGGCTCAAAAGTGCTGGTGGGTGTTGTGTGCTCTCTCTATGTTCAGATGTGCTGTAGGCCCCACTACTGTGTGTATTTATCACTTGGTGTATCCACCTCTCTCTGGCTGTTGGCTCAGTCTGCATTTGCTCTAAACTCTCATCTCTGGGGCTTCCTGACCACCACTGTTGCAAGGATTCCTGGATTCCTGGCTGGGCTGCACTCCAGGTGGGACAGCATTCCTCCTCCTCCTCAGTCATGGGGAGTTGTGTTGTTTGCAGTTTTGCAGTTTTCTGGAAAATCTCCCGAAGTCACTGTCCTGACAGTTCCAGTTAGAGCTGCTGGGAGGAGAATTTTGAACACAGTTTGTCACAGCATCATGAAGCAGATACTGCTCATTGTTCACACACAGTTCCCAGCCCTTTAGGGATGGGTCAGGATTACCCAGGTACTGCTGACAATGTCCTGGCTGCTTCCCTCTTTTGTGATCACTGAGGTAAAGTCACACAGTTGTATTATTGTATTTAACAGTGGTGTTATGTAAGGAAATTTTTGAGGAACCCAGACTTTTGAAGTGATTTTTCTGAGGACGGGCAGGATTGAGCCTTTGTTATGCACATAAAAGCTCCAGAATTCCAAGTGTTTGTTGCAGGGTGGTGTGGAGAAAATACAATGCTTGTTCCATCAGGATCCAGTCTAGCACACAGAATTCTATAGGAATTGGAAAGAGCACAGTTGGGATGCTGAGTAATGATTTTGTTGACAGGAGGCAGTGTAAGAAAATAAACTAACCTACTTTTCATCATTTAGTTTCACTGAGTGATTAATGAGATGAATTTGGAAGTTGCATGCTTCCCAGGAAATAAAAACCTGTTTAACTAATATACCAGTTTTACCAAACACATTTTAGGCATGAAAATTTTGTATTTAAAAGCTTTTTTGTTAACATCCATGCTTTGTTTCAGTGGACCTGTGCAGACTAATCTGCTGTTTCTTCCAGAGGACCAGCGTTACACCTTACCAAGTTGTTGCTCAGGACATGAGAAATCATTGAGTAGGGGGTAGAATGATACACTTAAAACTGGAATTCAACAGGTTAGGAAGTGAAAAAAGGAATTAACAAAAGCCAACAAAATAAACCCAAACAACCCCTCCCAAGATGTCATTTCTGGCAAATTTCCCTCTGGGCATTTGTTGGCTGAATCATGTTTTGCTTTCCCAGTTACCAGCAGTGCTGCCTCACAGGGACGCAGATCTTGTGTGCAAGGGGAGGGAATATCCCTACTTTTATTTTTTTTAAACTAACCAACCTGCCAAAAACAATTCAGTTGAAAAATCCAAAATCCATAACCAAGTAAAAAGTTAACACTGTTGCCATTGATATTCATTCAGGACTTTTTTCCTTTGCTTGCTTCTCTGCTGTTCCTGCCTGATGACAGCCAAGAGTCTACTAATAAAGGCTGCAGATGCAATACCCAGAACGACGTGTGTGTTTGTAACATCTTGTCTCTGGAATGTCTTTGTGCCGTGTCGGTGGCACTGACCGAGTGCCAGAGTGAAGCTGTGTTCCAGCAGAGGGAGCTTTGTCACAGCAGCTGCGGGAGAGGCTCGGAGCTCGGAGCGAAACTCTTGTTAGCAGTGTGTTTGGTGAATTTGCGCCAGGGAGCGCATCCGGGCAGGAGCTGTTTCCCTCCTTGTTTTACAGCGCTGTGCTTTAGGCTCCATCAGCAGGTGATCCAGTGGTGCTGGGGCTGGGATGCTGGGATGCTGGGATGGTACCCCAGCGTTCGGCACACACGGCACAGTCCTGACTCAATGTGAGGGGTTGGCAGGGGCACATCCTGGAGGAAAGATCCCTTTCCATCAGCCACATCCCTCCCCCGATCCGATCCAGGTGTGCTGGGCAGGGCTGAGCCATGAGGGCGGGGAGGCTGTAGGGCCAAGAGAGGCTGTGCAGGAGGACAGTGCACCCCAAAAGGAGGGTGTGGCACAGCTGAGCACCCCGAGTGTCTGCGCAGGAGGCAGAGGTGCTGTGCTGGTGCTGTGCCCCCCAAGGAAGTGAGGGATAAGGATTTCATCCATCCCCACGGGAAGCAGCCGGTGGTTTAACATCCCAGTGAGCACTGTAATCACATGTGATGCTGGACAAAGCATTTAATGGCCTAGATAAAAGTATTCGGGTTGTTTAATTGCTGCTTTACATAGACCTACTGCCCTACTTTTACAAGGTTTAGAATTGTGCTGAGAAATTGTTTCCATGGAAGCAGAGATCACTAAAGAAATAATGCACTCCACATTTCCTACAGGATTATTCCTTTCTGTTCTAAATAATTAACTCTTGTAGTACTGTTGCAGCTTAGCATGGATTAAAAGAAATAGTACTTTTTTTGGTGTCAAAGAGGCATTATATTTTTTAATATGTATAATATATATAAGTAGTTGGATATATATATATATATATGTAGTTGGAGATATATATAGTTGGAAAAACTTGTCTTTAAAATAAGTCTGTTCCTTTCTTATTTACAGAGGGGAAAATCCACCAATAAAAGAAAAGTCAATGAAGAAGTGCACTTTTATTTTGAACTATATTTTGAACTATATTTCACATTTGGCATTTAAATAATGTGAAATAAAATAGAGACAAGATATGAGGAGGTAGGTGATAGTTAAATGGATTTTGACTTTGAAGGAGGGATGTGAAAATTTAAAGAAAAAAGGACATTATTGTAGTGTGGGTAAATGAATGACTCAGAAATGGGAAAAGAGTTGCTAAACTATTATAGAATCATCAACATGACAAATTGACTTACCTGGCAGTTTTAATAATAGTTTTAGCTGTAGATCTCAATTATTTTCCAAGAAAGCTAACTGCAGTTATTATTACCTGAAGGAATATCCAGATTGTGTCCTGCTTTGGCAGAGGGTATTTACATCCCATTTCCATGTGGAGCTCTGATTTTACACCCATTCCCTGGCAGGCAGGGTCCTTCCCAGTGTGCACAGAGCCACGAGTGCAGGAGCTGGCAGCTGGAAGTGGGGCAGTGCTCAGGTGAGCAGCTCCCAGGTAGGAGCTGACTGCAGGGCACGTGGCTGGGAGTGCAGAGCACACACTGCTCTGTGGTCATCACTGCTCTCAAAATAATGATTTATGAACAGTCTGACAAATCAGGGTTTGACAAATCAGATGAATGGGATCGACTTAATGCAAACTGGAAAATCTTCGTCAGCTGCTGCCAAAGCACATGGAAATGGTAAGACAGGTTTGTAGATCACTGGGAGAGTTGGGAGCCACTGGAGTGTTCTGTGAAAGGCATTATTAAAGTTCAGATTGAAAAATTTCTTAAGAAATAACAAACAACTTTGTAAGGGCAACATAAGCATGAAAATCAGTATTCCTAGTGCTGCCTTGGAATGAGCATGTGCCAAAGGGAAGGTGGAAGAGAAGCTTTCCATGCTGGAAAATGAGGCTGATTTCTGCAGGAGAGCAGCCATCAGCCTGGTCAGCTGTGGCTCCTCTTGGAACAGCAGTTGCCCCACGCAGCAACCATCAAACTCCCAAAGGCTTTATTTAATAAAGCTATGAAAGTAGAAAGTCCATAACTGATAAGAATCTAGATAGTGGAATGATAAGAGATGCTGTGCAGTGAAAGACACAGGAACAACCATGATGGAGGTGGAGGAGTATAGGATTTCCTGCAGAAGTGGAAGAAACTCCTTAAACAGCTATTTGCATACAGTCCATACAAAGTCTAAATAAGAAAAAGGGCCAGCTGCTTGTCTTTAATCCATAACGGGAGCCCATGGCAGGAGCTTGGCTGCTCTTTTCTTCCCTGTTGTTTCTTCATCAAGCAGGAGCGAGGGAGGCAGCTGGAGGCAGGTGCCACTCCCTGAGAGCTAACAGGGAGCTGGGAAGCTGTTGACTGGGATTTGGGAAGGAGATGGCAGTTGTTTTGGAAGAAGAACCTGTTTGGTGGGTCTGATTTGAATCAATAAAGGGAGCAGCACGCCAGTGTGTAGGATTGAGCAGCCTCCATCAGTGGATTAAAGCTTTGGATGCTGCCTGCTGTCGCTCAGGACTTTATCTGTGCTTTTCTCCTGCACTATGGAGCCTCTCTTTGGGGTTGTGCTGGGCTTGATGCTGGCAGTCGCTTCACCAGCCCACGACAGCTGTACCTGTGCGACCAACAAGTGGGCAGTGTGTGCCCAGGACGGCCCAGGGAACTGCACCTGCAGGCTGGCAGGTTCACATCACCCTGTAGACTGCTCGACCCTGACTTCTAAATGCTTCCTGATGAAGGCAGAAATGATCCCCCTGAGGGAGAAGCGCCTCTGGAGACCTCCCCAGGCGGTGTCCGACAGCGACGGCATGTACGACCCCGACTGCGAGGACAGCGGCGTGTTCAAGGCCCGGCAGTGCAACCAGCCCGGCAGCTGCTGGTGCGTGAACACGGCGGGCGTGCGCAGGAGCGACAGGGGGGGCAGCAGCCTGCGCTGCGGCGAGCTGGTGCGCACCAGGTGGATCTACATCGAGCTGACGCACAAGAGGAGCTCCGGCGCCTTCGCCGTCCCCGCCGTGGCCGAGGCCCTGACGCGGCTGTTGGAGAGCAGGTACAAGCTGCACCCCAAGTACATCGCTGCCATCAAGTACGAGCCCCCCCTCATCCAAATCCGCCTGGAGCAGAGCAAGAAGCCCAGCTGGGATGTAGATATAGCTGACGTGGCCTATTACTTTGAAAAAGACGTGAACAATGACTCCGTGTTCCCATCCAACAGTAAATTAAGTGTCTCGGTCAATGGAGATGCCCTGGCCATTGAGAAGCTCGGGATTTACTACGTGGATGAAAAGCCCCCAGAGTTCTCCATGAGGCAGCTGGCAGCTGGCATTGGTGCCGTGGTCACCGTGGTGCTCCTCACTGCTGGCATCGGCGTCGCCGTGCTGCTCGTCCTCAGGTGGCTGCGCACAAGGACATATAAAAAATTTGAGTGTAAAGAAATGAGGGAAATTAAAGCCCCAAGCTTAGAGCTGCCCTGAGCTGAAAGAAGAATGGCAATTACAGGAAGAAAAGGAAAAAAAAAGGCACAAAATACAAAGAACTGACTCGGTGTATGTGATGGATTTGGAGTTTTTTCCTTCCTGCGGGAATTTGTACAGTGAATGTTCTAAATTATTCTTGTTTAGTAAGAATAAATTTTTGGGGTATAAATGAATTTGGGAGTCAGTTACCTAAATATTTTAAATGACTCCTGCTTTGGAGGGTAAGAAAACTGTTACAGCTGTCTATTTAACATAACACAGAAGGCTTTCACTCCTGCTGCAGGCCTGGCTCAGATTGCTTAAATACTTAAATACTCTGTGGGGTTCTTGGTGTATCTATTTACTGAAATTAAAACACTTGCCTCAGCATATTTGGGCTATATTGCTGCTTTTCTCATGGTAGACTTTTTTAAAATGCAGTTTGTTTTTAGTTCATGAGGGCTTTGAAAAACAAAAGTTTCTGGAACTTTTTTTATCAGCAAATAATTTCATGAATATTACTAAATAACCATATAAGATAATGCTAAGATACTCTGCAACATCAGAGGCTTTTACAGAATGATTTGTTAGGAAACAACCCAGGTGTTGGGTCGCTTCCAGGGGTGGAGATCCCAAGTTCCTGGGTTTGTATTCAGGCAGCACAGTGAGCTATTCCCACTTGTGCTCTTTAATAAGGGTCTGACACTCCTCGTCAGCAAAGATCTCTTGATCCCCATGCAAGTGTAAGTAAACCTTACTCTGGTAATAACTTTCTGTCTACCTAAATTCCCTGGGCAGTTTTAATGGGAGGAGATATTTTTCAGTGTTGTACAGCTTCACAGAAACACTGCACAATGCTCCAGGACAGGCAGAAAAAGAGAGGCAGAAACTGAGCTGTGGGGGGAATTTAAGAGCACAGTGTAATTACTGAACTTGGAATTTGGCCAACACAACTGGACTGCTTTGCTACCTACTCATCTGCTGCATTCCTGGTTTGGAGAGTCATATCCATGGTGAAGGGCATTTTAAAGAAAATAGTGCTGCTTGTTGAATGTTGGGATATTGTCAGTTCCATTCTCTGTGCTGCATGTGGATGTCCAAGTCCATCACTCTCTCTGATTCCTGCAGCAGCACCTGCTCCACCTGGGCACTGCCACAGGCCCAGCAGCTTTTTTCTTCTCTGAATTAGTTTCAGTGTTGCTCATTTGTAATTCTAACAACAGTCAGGAATGTGCAGCTTCCGTGGCAAAGCACCAAAATGCAGCTCTAGTTCTACTGAATGGAAAGGATATCAGGGATAACAGGGAAGAGGCTTTGATTCTGATTCTCTCTTTGTTTATAGACACTGTTGGGTAATAACATTTGGTTCAACAGACACCATTTCCATTTGACCTCACACTTGTTCACTTACCTGCTGGAAAATCCTGGGTACATACTTTGGGGCAGATGCATCACGTTTTCCCAAAATAAGATTTGTATGCAATTGCAGCAGCAGCAGCATTAATACATTCCCAGTTTTGGAGCAGGGTCTATGATTCATTGTGTGCCTTACAGCAACATGTTGAAGCTGGTTGTCAGTCAGTCAGGAATACACACTTGTCTGAGAGAAGATGAAGTGAGAATTTGAGATCTAGGCTGGATCTTTCCATGTCACAGGAAAACTCAGGACTTAGCCTAACTCCACACAATTTCACAAGTAGCCATTTATAATTAAAAATCTAGAGCTGAGCAGCCCTCAGCTGAAGAAATGTAGGATGAGAATAAAAATTTTCCAAGTACACTGCTTGACCAATTTGTTAACTTATGCAGAGCAGATCAAAGCCATGTGTTTGAGAGGCTGGTGCTGTCCTTCTTGCAGGGAACATGAGATGTACAGTCTTTTTTGGACATCTACGGTGGCTTTCACCAGTCTTTTAAAATCCCTGTGTTTTTCTCTTTTCCATCATAGGAAAAATATTATTTTCAAGGTGAATAATGAGATTTTATATTATTATATAAACATTTAGACAAAACATTCAGTAGGAGAGGCTAAAGTGACTAATTGTTGAAAAAAATCTTAACAGGTAACAGTGTCAGCATCTTTCCTTGGCTCCTGCTTTTATTTTTAGTAGCTGAGACTGAGCAGAGAGGCTGTGGTGGTGCCATTCAAATTTTTACTATTCATTAAAGAACTGCCCCATGAAAGCCTTGAGTTGTGGTTGGTTATTTCTTTGCTAAGTCCTTCAGCACAGTGGACTGCACACTGGTCATGCATAGGGTTGGTTAATAGGAGGGATGAGGTATCTGCAGTTAATCAATAAAATGAGATTAATTGAAGTGCAGAGAATCTCTCCTTGGACTAGATCATTCTACTTGAGTAAAACTGTGTAGAGCAACTATAGGATGTGGACTTGAATAAACCAAACAGACCCATGGCTCCTGCTGAGTGTTCATTTCTCTCCTGCCACCTCTCACACCAAAGGTTTTTTGCACATGGCAGATCTCATATTTTACTCTAACAGCCCATCACATCCTGCCTGTTTGACTTCTTACCACTCCTGATATTCTCACTGCAAAAATGACAATGAGCCCTTTGCCCTTTTCAGTGGCAAAGAGACAATGAGCCCCTTTTCAGCTTTAAACTTTGTAAAATGAAAATGCTTTTTACTATTCAGATGTTGAGGCTGTTAACTCTAAAATTTCTAGCTATCTTTTCCTGATTACATCATCCTGTTTTAATGGAATGTTTGCTCGTTTTATTTAAGTAATTATTCCCTGTGCTCTCTGCAGTGGGTTCTGTGGGTGATAGCAGAGAGTGCCTTTGTGGTGCTGCCTATTTGGGTTATAAAGGGGGGTGTGCTTGCTTTAACAATGCCAATGCTGTTGCCTAAATTATGTTCTGCAGTTCCAACTGGCTGCTTTGGAAAGCTCAAATTAAACACATGCAGAGAAAAGAAATCCCCTCTCTGCACTCCAACTCTGAAGAGGCCAGTGCTGCCCTGTGCACACAGTGCCACTACCCTGGGCAACTGCTCCAAGTGAGCTTTGGCCTTCACTTTCAACTAAAACTTTTGTACCACTCACCATCTGAGCACAGTGCCAGAAGCAATGGCAGCACTACAGCAAGGAAATGAAAGATAAGGATTAAAACCTTTTTAAACTCTGTTCTCTCTACTCCCCCTGGTGAAATCCATGTCTGCTGATATCTCTGAGTATGTGCCCTGGAATCCTCTGACACGAAATGCCCGTGTTGGTTGGTGGGTGTTGCTGTGTGCACACACCTGGGTGCTCCACACCTGCATTAAAAACACACACACATCACTGTTTGTCACAGAGGGAAGCCCTGGGGAAAACTGCTAGCAGCAGATCCTCCTCTGCACTGGCAAACAGTCCAAGCTGCTGCTGCTGTTGTGGAACAGCAAAGAATCCCCTTTTTGTCCCATCTTCCCTCACTTAAACATTATCTTTTAGGGATATTTAGACTGGGATTATGCCAGATGAGAATCTTACCAACTGCCATGTCCCTCTTGAAACACCTCTGGGATGTTAAGGACAACTGGAGACAAGATCCCTTCAATGCTTCTTAGAATGTTTAAACCTTGGGGAATCATCCTGGAAAGAGCCAAACCAATATTTACTGCTCAAATATCAAAACTACTTTTTCAGTGAACAGTTAAAGAAGTAACAGATTGGTCCTTCCTCCACTTCTCCTTAATTGGGCCAGTTAATGCTATTAAACAGATCTTCCTTATACAGGTATAATTATCCTTTCCAAAGCATTTCCTCTGATTTGCCTCAGGGTTTTAAATACTGCAATTACTTTTTTTTTTTTTTTTTTTTGTCAATGCTAAAATTAATCTTTAGTCATTACCATTGCTATCAAAGCAGGAAAAACGAGTTTCCAGAACTTTTACTAATATTTTTCAGCAGTTCTAAACAAATCTCCTGTACCAGGCTTCACCTGGTTAAAATTTCATCCATGGCAGGCAGCCTGACAAGATCCAGATCTCATTTGCATGATGATCCCTGGTCCCTGGGGGATGACACTCCTACAGCCCTCCTCCAGCTCCAATCAAGCACCACAGAAACAATTAGGGAGACTTTGCATTATCTAAATGAAAGATTGGATTATGAAAATGTGCACTGCTAATATTCCACCGAGGATTTTGCATGTGGGCCCAGCAGTACTGGTGGCATATGCACCCGGCCTTTTTCAGGTGGTTCTTTTGAGACAAATTTATCTTTTGAGACAAATTTATCTTTTGAGATAAATTCTTGACCTTGTAAGGCTTGAAGTGAGAAATCTCAGCACTTTTGCTGCCCTGGTTGCACTCAGAAAAGCTGTTGGAACAATTAGAAGGCAATGAAAATAACACTCCTCATTTCCAACCTCTTCCCTCATGTTTTGGAGTTAAATTTGGCATTGAATTTTATGACAACTTTTAGAGGAACAGTTTTACAGTAAATTTCTGCTTGGTTCAGTAACTTCATTTTCTGGATTTTAAATCTACTTTTTTAAAAACATAACAACAGATAATATGCAACAACAGTTAATACCTATTAAATTCTTAAAGAGTATCCTCTAACTGGTATCTCAGTGGGGAAGGGGAGGGTAAAGAACAATTAGTGCATAACACAACACTCAGTGGATCAAGGCAGGATATTCTAGTGCACAACATTTGGAGAAAAATCTTGACAATAATGAAAAGCATTGTCTGATCTTTTAAATGACTGTGAACTCCTGATATTTCAACTAGCCAAACAGACTAAATGGAACTAAATCCAATTTCTGACTTGCAGAAGGTGATGGAGTGCATTTTTTCAGCCAGGATTTTAGCCCAGCATTGATGAACAGAAATGAATTACACTGAAAGTTGAATTACAATCCTATCAATTAATGATTAGTTTTTCCTTGGATTTATATAAACCCCAAATATTTTAATATTTTATAGTGAGTTTTTCATTTGAAGCTGAAGACTGTATATTTTAACTAACAAGTTTTTAATTGTCATGATCAAAATTGGTACCAGAGAGACTTTAGTACCAAACACTGAAGTATTTGTATACCAAGCACAGAAAATACTTTTTATATTCAATGTTAAACTACTTTTCATTACTTTTATTAGATTTGGCATTTGTTTTTGTGAGTAATTTCATACATATACAAAACCTCATTTAATTCAGAACAACTACTTATATAAAAAGATACACAAATACTAATGGACACACCCACACAGGAAAATTGTACCTGTTAAGGTGTTAATTGTTTAATTGGATTTAGGAAATCACTTACGACTTCTAAATAGGTCTTCTGCAGTCCTAAAAATTTCAAACTTGCTTTCTGGTCTTCTCCTGAAATGAGAATTATAGTATTTTTTTTGTAGATAAGATGAGGCTTGTAAGCAAAAACTCAGCTACAAAACTGTCTTAATCTACCTCTCTTTACCATAGAATATTCTATTTTATTTTCTCAAGGAAAAAAAAAAAAGTTATATGCTTTTACATGTCTTCATTAAAATTCAAGGGAAGCAATAATATAAATTACAAGTTAGAATGTTTTTTTCCACTACACATCTATTTAAAGGAAAAAAAGCCCAAACACTCTACAACTTTCCAATTGCTCAACTGTTTACCAGATTTTCATCTAGAGATATATTTAGTGCTGGTATTTGATAGATCCTATAATTACCTGAGCTGTCTTTGCTGCTTGTCTGCTTTGGAGTTTTAATTGCAAGCAATGATGCATGGGGAAACTTTAGAAGTGCAGAATGTAGAGCACAACTTTGAGCCCCATCCTTCCACACTCAAAACATCCATTGATTTTAAGAAGAATTTAGCCAAGGATATAGGAATAGGTCCTATATCCTCTATGCAGAGTTAAATAATGCATTGGAGAAACAAATAATTGCAAAAACAAACATGCAAAGAAAAATGCCCAAACCGGTGTGTTTTCAGCAGACTCAATAAAAAGTGGAGACACTGAGGTGGAAAAATGATAGAAAAATGGTAGAAGGCCTGAATGGCTTAGGAATGGAGAATTCTAGATAGAGAAAACAATAAAAGGAAGAAAATACCAAGTGTAGTAAGGCCATTAATGAAAGCTTTCATCTCAGTTCTTCATTTCCTGACAGCTGGGACACACCAGCCTTGGGTTAGACAAAGTGCTTTTCTGCTGCCACAGCTCAGCTGCTTTTGTGACTGGAGCAGACAGTCACAAAAATTAATGCTGTGTTACTGACTGACAGATTTTACTCTCCATGCTTCTTATGATAATGGAGCCTGGGCAGGTCTTAAAGGAATTGTGTCAGAGGAAATCATAAGATTATCACTAAATAAAGTTCCTTCTTGGCCTGGACTGCAACAACAGGTATTTCCCTTGGCAATGACCATCAATGCTTAAGAACTGTCACAGGAGGGCTCTGGAAATACAAAAAAGGTGGAATAAGGAATACCTCAACAAACACTGAAGTCAGCTGTGCTCATACACAGAGGATGTGGCTCTGGAAAGCAAAGATTTGTGTTTCTTTACCATCCATAACAACAGGGCCTCTGTTTACATTCAAGGCATCAGGGCTTATGTGCAGCCTGGGCTGCCCTGTCATTACCACACATCCCAGCCTCACCCTCCCTCAGCAAATAACTTGTTTTTTGCATCACATGGCTCAAGATGTATTTGTCAGCCAGAGGAGCAGGACAAGAGCCACACATTAAGTTAGCAGCTTGCTATTTTCTAGGGAAAAACATCACCTCTGCTCCTGCCATGGCAGCAGATCTGCCTGCTCCCTGCCTGGGAGTGTCAGCAGCCCTTTGGCAGCAGGAGCCACTTCTCATTTCAGGTCCCCAAAACCAGAATTGCAGTGTCAATCAGGCTGGAAAAGATCTCTGAAATCGAATTCAACCTGTGACAGATCCTCGCCTTGGGGATCAACCAGTCCAGAGCACTGAGTCCCACATCCAGTAATTCCTTGAACCCGTCCTTGGGCAGCCCATTCCAATGTTTAGTCACCTTTTCTGTGCAGAAACTGATCTTTGTGTCCAACCTGAACTTCTGGCACAACTTGAGGCCATTTTGTCTTGCCCTGACACTTTTTACTTAGGAGAATGACTGACCTCCACCTGGCTCCAAAGTGAGAAAATCCTGACTCAGGGCTGCTCTCAGCCATGAGGTTGTTGCCCAAAAAATGGGATTTTTACCTGGTGTTCAACAAGGCAATAATTACACACTTGAGGCAGTTTTTATTTCAGAGCTGCACCCCCGTTCTTGGTGTCCACAAATCAAGCAGGAGCACCACACTTTTCCAGCCATTATTTATAGGCAGGAATTCAGAGTTAGTAACTTTCCAAGCACAGCCCTTCTATTATGATTGATTACTAATTTACATACACGTTACTCTGACGAGTTAGCAATGTATACACAGATATACATCAACATCTTGATTTGCTACATCCTTAAACCTTCTCAGTTCCCGGATTGACTACGGGAAGCTAACTTAGGCTTGAAAGCATAAAAAGATCTTACATCAAAGAAAACGCTGATTTAAAATAATCCTGACATATTCCACATTTTGCAGCTAAGTGACACGGAAACACCGCGGGCAAAGCCAGCGTTACGGCGCGCAGGAGAACGGGCTCTGCGCCTGAAGAGGGGCGCCCCTGCTCCCCGCGCTGCCACAAAATGGCGGGCGCCGCCTGAGGGAAGGGACGCGGAGCCCCGGTGGCCGCTGCAGCAGCGCGGCACCCGTCCCACCTCCCGCTCTCCACCCCGGCTCTGTATCGACACCGGCTCCGCGGTCCGGCCCCTCCGCCGCCGCCTCCCGCGGTGGTGAGTAGGGGAGCCCGGTGGAGGAGGTCGGTCCCTGGGACGCGCGGCTGTGAGGCGGCCGGAGCTGTCCCCCGCCTCCCCGCCCGCCATTACCCGGGCGGGCGCCTCAGAGTGACTCGTCTCCCTCATTCCCCACTCCTGGCTTCTCGCATCAGCCCATGTCACGATAATCGCGGTTACCCCCCAGGGTGGCGGGGCTGGGGGAGAAGCAGAGGCCGCGATCGGAGCCAGAGGGTGAAAGTGAGGGCGGCGGGGCCCCTCAGGCGGGAGGGCCTGGGTCAGTTCCGTGCCAAGGCATTTCCGTGTCCGTGAGCTAGGGGCTCCCGGCTGGCCGAGCCTTGGTTTGGCCGTGTTTTGTTTCTAGGCCAGGAGTAAAGTACGAGCAATATGCTCACAGATCCTGTGACACAAAGATCCTGATTTTCCTCATGTATAGGAATGGCACCGGGGGGGGCAGGAGCCCCGCACGGAGAGGTGATGACCCACAAGGGACACCTGCAGTCACTCTGACCTGGTGGTAATAAAAGTGAAAGGAAAAAAATAAATCGCACCTTGTTTTATTCTCTGTGATGGAAGATACTGATATCTTTCACAGTCGGAAGCAGCTGGATGTTTTACAACTGTAACCGGATGCAGTTGTGACTGTGACCTCCTTTTGTGCAATGCAGATGTTGACAAACTAATACATAGTATCCATTCAGGTGAAAATGAAATAACCTTGCAGAGTTTCTTGTTTGGGTGGGCTTCTTAATACCAGTCTGCTCTTTTTTTTTTTTTCTTTTTTTCAGGGTAACCAACCAAAGAAGTTATGAATATCATCTGTGGTCTAAAGCTGTCGGGCAGAAACTGTATTTTGTCTCATTTGGCTTCATTGTGCAAGCAGGGGAAGTGCCATAATCTCTCTAGGTCTTACACAGGATGGTGCTGGAGTCAGGGTGACAGAAATAGATGCCAAAGCTTGGATTTGAGTGGAAATACTAGAAACTGCTTTTTGACTGGAAACCCTGACTCCCATAGAAACTTGATTGGTAAAGGACTGAGATGTCTTCTGCATGTCCCACATACAAGTGGACAGGAAGTGTACAGGAATGCAAACCATGGTTCAAGAAGGTTTTTCTCCCAGTCTTCTCAGGCACTGGGGGAGAAGATCCCATCCCTCCTGATCAGTTCTGTAGGACAACCCCCATGTCACTTTGCTGCTTGGAACATTCAGATCAACAGGTCTTTTCACACATCACCATCACTTCAGGCTGCACCAGTTCCTCTTTTCTGGATTCTTGTGAAGCCAGCTCAGAAATTATTTGCCATCATTCTTGGCAGGTAAAATACTGTCTTACTTTCTTTCAGTGCAGGACCCATCATGCAAAGTGTGAGTGTGGGGAGGGATGGCAGATGTGTTTGTAGTCTTGTTTGACTGACAGTTTGCTCAACAAGAGGTCTTTTTTTCCATTATCAGAGGTGTTAGATGTATTTTTTCCTCTTTTCCTTCTCATTTACATGTGGTGGAGGGAAATGAACCAAGACACTAAGGGGCATTCCTTCTTTTCCTATGGGAGGGAAGAAATGCAGTGGAGTGGAAGCCAATTAAAGTATAACCCCCCCATAAGCTCCTACATGAGATGAGGCTGTAACACAGAATACAGTAACAAACTCCTTTTCAAAAATGCCCTAAGTTAACACTGTTTGTATCTCACAGGAGCATAAGAAATTGGTGGAAGTCACTTCCTCCTAATAAACGGGAACTCTTCAAAGAGAGTGCAAGAAAAAACAAATGGAAGATCCTGCTGGGTGTCAGCAGCTTGGGAGTTGTGTTTATCATGTTTTATTTTACCCACTTGGAGGAGACACCCATCACCGGGCGTGCTCGACTCTTGGTGTTTGGCAAAGAGCATTTTAGGGAGCTGTCACAGATGGAATATGATATGGTAAGATTTTAGACAAGAAATTGAAAGTACTCAAAAATTGTTGCTTTTTTAGTGATGAGATAGTCCTGTTAATGAAGTGGGCAATCAAACCATGTTGTGTCCTTTATGAGTTTTGAACTTCATGCTCAGAACCCTGAGAGGTCCCTTCATCTGTTACCTCCTCATCTTGTCCCCATCCTTTTTTAGAATTCCCTTTCCAGGAGGAGCACATAACGGTTACAAAGCATATAACATGCATGTAGCAAACATTCTTAACTATTTTCTTGTCCATGGTAATTTTTGTAAGTTCTTGTCCTGTAATTTTGAGTTCTGTGATTTCCTGTTGTAAAGTGAAACTTGATAAGCCATATCCAAATGTATCCATATTCCCATCTGTCAGAGACATGAGGTAAGAACAGCACAAATACAGGATATTTTCAAATTACATGTGTTGTATACATTTGTCCACCTTAAAAATTAGGACCAATGCATTTTTTTTTTTTTTCAGTGGATGGAGCAGTTCAAAAATCAGATGTTACCTGAGACAGATGCACGCTACCAGGTTGTGGAGAGAGTTGTTGGGCATTTGTCTGAAAGCAACAAGGACATCCCCCAGGTCTCAGCTCTCAAGTGGGTTATCCATGTGGTGGATGAACCAGGTGTAAATGCTTTTGTGCTTCCAGTAAGTTGTACACCACACAAAAAATAATAATATTGAAACAGCACTTGATATGTCTCCCACTTAATTTTTCTTCTCTTTGTTTACAGAATGGTCAAGTGTTTGTTTTCACTGGGTTACTGGAAGCAGTTTCTGATATTCATCAGCTGTCATTTATTTTAGGACATGAAATAGCTCATGCTGTGCTGGAACATGCAGTAAGTCTTTAAAGAAAGATGTCTAATATTCTTAAATTATTCATTCTAATTACTCTAGTTATGCTTTTCCCTATCATTACCAACCAACTTTTCAGTGTGACTCTATCTAATTAATGCAAAATTGAGTTTGAAATGAGTAGCCTGCTACAGTAGATCTTTATTATTTGTGTAGCACTTAATAACTGTCAGAAGACCTGTGGTGGTCCCTGTTAACACAGAGGCTGCCAGGCTTTTATTCACAGCTGTACAGGTAAATCATGACTCAATTTCAAGAGTCATTTAGAGCTTGGTCTGCAGATCCCTCTCTTACAGCACAGACATAAAGAACTGGAGGTACTCAGTAACTCTGTTACTTTTATAGCTGTTAACACCTGCAGAAATGTATGCACCTTTAAAAAGTATCTTAAAATACCTGATACTGTTATTATTGGAGCACACAGTTTTATAATGTCAAATTCTGGAATACCCAGAGCTTGGTTCTTGCATGACTTTGGGTGAGCAACAGTTCACATCATGGTTTCTTGGGCTGGATTCAGCCAACCAACCCTTTAAACTTCTAAAAAATATTTCTGATAATGAAAAAGAACTTATCTTATTTGTATGGCATCTGGTGTCACCCAGCTGGCACAGAGAGAAGTGTTGCATGATCCTGCTCTGATCAATTTGTTGCAATGTCAGATAGAGCTCTGGAAAACAGAATAATCTCATGGATTCTGAATTTAAAGGAAAGCAGCAGAAAAAAGAGAAATACATTATGTATACTGTCCCCTACCCCATTAGTGATCCTGTCTCAGTGATGTCTTATCTCTTCTCAAATTAATGTAAATAACAGTCTTGGAGGCATTTTTAAAGATTTTTCATTCACACTGAGATGTTTCCTGGCCTTTTTACTGAAGAACTGTTTCTGCTTGTTGCCTCCATCCTACCTCAAGCTGTGAGTCTCTCAGAGGCTCTGATAGGCAGAATGTATTTGTTCCAGCCTGAAAGTACCTTGTATCCAACTGGATTTTTGTTTGTGTGTTTGATTGGTACAAGCAGGGAATGTTGTGCTTGCCCTCTTCCTGTGGCTCCACAGGAAAAAAAAAAATCAGTGACTTTTAAAGTGTTTCCAAATTCTCTTAAAGTTCTAAAGAAATATCAGACAGTAAGGAATGAAAATGGGACAATTTCTGTTTGCAGGCAGAGAAAGCCAGCCTGGTTCACTTCTTGGATTTCCTCTCACTCATCTTTCTCACTATGATTTGGGCCATCTGTCCTCGTGATAGTTTGGCAGTTGTTGGCCAGTGGATTCAGAGCAAGTTGCAGGAGGTAAGGCTGGCATTTTCTATTGTCCTTCCTGATTTCCTTGGATTTCCTTGTTTAATACATCTGATTCTGCTTTAGTTGATGCTGATTTTCATTTGTCATGTTGAAGAACTTTAGGTTTCCCTAAATGACTGGATTTAGTTGCACAGGCTGCAGGAACCTGCTGCCAATTAAGACAAATGATTGTCTTTTAGAAAGGTAACTTGTCCTTTGAAGTTGTATAGGTAAAATGCAATATTTTTATTTTAAGTAGTTGTTAAATTCTTCCTGAACCAAATAAAATATATGGAATTCATTAAATATATTGTTAATGATAAGAATGGTTTCCAAGATTAATAAATTGAGAATCTAAACACCCATGCCATAGTACAAGTTACTAAAATAATCTTTTCAGCCAGCAGATATTTCAGCAAAGTAAAATTTAGAGGCTTTCTGGTACCAGTTTTCTTCAGCAGTGTAATTTACTCTCTGGACAGTTACTGATCCATTTATTTTTAAATAGAAATTGCTTAGATCATAAAACTGGAATCTGAATTAAAGTGAAAGATCTCTTTGGTTTCTTTAACTTGGTGTTTTTCCTGAGATTTCCCCCAGTTCCTCAAAAACAAGAAATTAAACATAACCAATCTGTTTTGGTAGTTCTTATGCTAATGGGTAGATGTGTGGATTCTGAACATAAATTATCTCCTAAGAGCTTGGATATTTGCACATGTAGCTAAGAAACCAATACATTGATGAATGCTAGCCAGCATTCTGAAGAGCTGAATTTGGCAAAAACAAAGTGTGAATGAATCCTGAGACTGCTCATAATTTAGACAGCAAGATTCAACTCCCTGTCAGCATCTCCTCCTCCCCACAGAGAATGGTGTTTTGGCATCATGGGCTGGAGCTGTGCTTCAGGTTGAAAGGGAATCAGGGTTTAAGCTCTGAGTCCTGTGCAAAGGGAACATCATCTGTGGGATTCTGTCCTGGTTTAAAGGCTGAGCAAACTTCAGTAATGTTGAAGGGATAAGTACTTGCAAAGCTTTCATCCATAGACAAAAGAAGCTGAATAGGAAACTGAGGTTTTTTAGACACCCAGGAGTGCAGTGTCTGTTTCTCTCATTCAGTATTTGCCTGTTGTGTTTGCATGGAAGTGAATTATTCTGCACATTTTCTCAGGATGTTTCTCTTCCTCTTCTTCCATAACTGTGTTTTGCTTCTTAAAGCTTTAGCATCCCATTCTGTGAAAGGGTTATTTGAGCCATGCTGTGGTACTTGCTTCTGTTTCAATATTTGTTTTTCTCTTATGTCCTTAGAGGCTTGACTTTTTGACCTGGTGACTATTGTGTATTTTTTATTATTGACTCTAAGTGTTTCCCAGTGATTCTGTGTAGGCCTTTGGGCATGTGAGCTCCAGTTCTGCCTTTCCCCCAAAGATAATGGAGTTTCTTTCCTTAATAAATTGTTAACTTTTCTTATTACATTTATTTGGGGTTGTTCCTTAAGCTTGTATTTCTGGACTGAAGCATATTGGTTTTGTTATAGAGCAGCAGGTATTTTATATGGGAACTAAAGCCTAGGAATTATTCTTGGAATAACCCCAAGCATGGCTCTGAGTTTTACTTCTGCCCCTCACACCAGTATGTGCAGATGCAGTACTTCATCCTCCTTTCTTGTCCACCTCACACCATAAGATTTTTATTTCATGTGAAAATTGGTGAGTTTGGGCAGTCAACATCCCTGGATCTTCCTTTTCTTCAACATACACAGACAGCTCTGATAATTAAATTGAAAAAATCATATTCATCTTTTTTTCTATCAAATTTCTGACAAGGATTTTAGATCAGAGTTTGAAGTTCCAATTTTTCACTCTAGCACATTCACAAAAGATTGTTTAAACAGTTCCATTTTTCAGTAGCTGATGAATACCACTGTATGTTAGATACCTCAGGACTCTTTTATAGATTACAACTTTCATTTCTCTGTCTAAAAAGTGCTTAATAATTAATCAAATGGTTTATCTGGCTAACTAGGAAATGGTGCTTCAGGAATGTATGACAGACTAGCCAGGGGTTTCTTTGGTGTTTAGTGAATATATGTGCACCAACACCAACTTGTCAAGGCAATAAAAACATGTATTGCACTTCAAGGAATTACTTTATCATCAAAGGATTTAAAAAAATATATTTATAATTGCAATGTTTAAGGTCTGTATGGAAACTAGGAATTTCAAAAGTGACCTCATCTCTGCTTACTTGTAAACCAGCGTGTTTGGCTTTTGAAACCAGATTTGGTTGGCTTCTGTTTTTCACTTAGGAAAGAAAAAGTATCAGTACTACTTTGGAAAGCAGCAAAAAGTTACATTACCTTTATGTACTCAAGGGACTGGACCACTTCTCTGCTGCTCTTCATTTCAAATTGGTTTGTGGTTTCTAGTTTTGGTTTTGGGTTTTTTTCCCCTGAAACTTCTAAGGAGGACAAATTTCTCTAGCCAGATAAAGAGCTGATAGAACCTTTTTGAGCTGATAGGCCTTTCTCTCTTCTCTAACCTTGCACAGTTCACATTTCCTAATGGATGACTAAACCAGGATGTTGTGACAGGTTCCTTATCTCTGCAGGAGCAGGCTGTTTAAACAAGTCCTGATTTGCATTTACTATAACATGACAGACTAGGCTAAGGCTGCCCAAATCTACATGAGTTACATTTGAGAAAGCCACCACTGCCTCTTAGGGTGTGTTAATGCTCTAGAAAAATGGGACAGGAGTTTGGTCAGCTTTGTCTTCTAGTTTGATTTCTCAAGAGCAGTGTGAAGCTTGTGTTAGGGATAGTCATGACAAAGGAGTGATTTCTGCATGCAAATATTTATGGCTGCATTCCTTATAGTGGGCAGTTTGCCAGAAGAAATAGGTGATACCATGCCTAAAGTTTAGGGAACCACTGGAATTTTTTACATAGAGTTTCTGCAAGAAAAGTCTTGATGTCAAGAAAAGAGTGAAGTGTGAAAAAATTCTGGTGAAAAGTATTTAACTTTCAGTTGCTGCAAAATGAGAATGGCTGCTGATAGTGCCCATGAAAATATAACTAATTTGAATTAATTTCAACTGAATACAGGATCAATGAGTTACACATAATGGAATTAGAGATTAAATTAAGAAAATTAATACTGATCACATGCAATGTGAGCATTAGATAGTTAAACCCCACTCCTTATGAGAAGGTTAAAACGCAGCTATGAGGTTCTATCTTTGTACACATTCCAGACCCAGGAACAAAACTTTGATGTGTTTCTTTGCAGTTCATGTTTGATAGACCCTACAGCAGAACCCTGGAGGCTGAAGCTGATAAAGTGGGACTTCAGTTTGCTGCAAAGGTAACTACAACAGATTGGTTTTATTAGCAATAAAAATAGTGAAAAAATAAGTACCAGACATTTTTCAGTTTCTGTTACAGTCAGAGGGAGTTTCATTCTTCATATAGAGGTAAACTGTAAGTTTTTGAAGATCTGTAGTTTTATGAAGTGGTGAGAAATAAAAGAATATTTAGGGAAAGACAAAGTCATTGTGGCTAATTGGATGTAATAACACTGAAGTGTGTAAAGGTGTGCACTACCTGCACAGTCTCCTTTTCTTGTAGTTTGTTGCTATTAAAAGAAAACCTCATGTGTTTGTAAAGAGGAGAACTCTAAATAGGGATCTTGCATAAGTAGGATTTAATTATATGTAAAGGTTTAAAGATTTAAGTGAAATATAGCCATAACAACAATACAGCTTTGGTGAAGCAAGACAATAATTTGGTCAGAAGCTACTCAGCATTTTTTCATAGTTTATTTTTTCAATTACTTTTTTTCCCCCTTCTATATTAAAGGAGCGGAACCAACTCTTTGATTTCTGGCTAAGTGCAATGGACTTACATGTGAGATACCAGTGAGAGCAGCACCATCTAGTGTTAATATTTCATTAGCAAAATTTCCTTTTAATAGTTATTAATATTGCTTTAAGGAAGGGTTCTAAAAATTAACTTTGATTCTGCGATTAAAACTGCATTTGTAATTTGAAGTTGTCTAAGGGAATAATACAATCAATTAAAAAATGTAATTGCTGTGTTTGTGCTCATTGCTTTCTAATACTGCAAAAGTAGGGCCATACCAGAAGGAAATTAGTCAAGTGACATATGAACATTTCTCTGGTTGTGCAGATAAGCTTTTTATAATAGTAATTTAAATAAATAAATTCAAAGGATAAAACACCATATCTGTTCCTGGGAGAGGGAATGGGAAGAAATAATTTTCATATCTTCTGCCCACTAGTCCCTTTTTTTTCCTTAGCTAATAAAGGTCAGTGTAAGAAATTTTGTTTATTTTTCTTTTATACTTAAACCTAAAAATAGAGAAGTCTGTGGTGATACACAAAAGCAATTCTAAAAGTTACTGTTCCCTGACTTTCTATGGTTAAATATATACTTCTTGAAGAGAGTGAGGAATTCTACAGAAGTACTGTTTTATTGTCATGGATTCCACAGATCACCCATGGAAGGCTGTGTAATCAATTACAGAAAAGCATTTCCAGTTACTTTTTAGGTATATTTAGGTATGATTTATTATCACCTTATATTTTGACTCTCAACTTCCTCCTGTAACTTTGCCTAGATCTGTGGAGATGATTAATTTGTTCTAGTAAATATAGCTTTGAATTTGCACTGAGCTTTTTTTAAAGAGTCAGTATAGGGCAGAAATGGTAAACCTTTCCTTCCTGTTGAATTTTCATAACTCAGATGTAAGTTTTTTAAAGTACAGGTGTTAAAAGGAGTAGATCCAGTGTCTGCATGAGTTTTTTATTGCTTTTAGATATTTTGGAACAGCTTATTCCTGTCAGGTGTATGGACCATCTAGATGTTCTTTAGAAACTTAAAATTTAAGATGTCTTTTGTAACTCAGCATCAATTAGACTGTGTATTTATTACCTTAAGCATCCAGTGGTGTTTCTGTTTCCCATCTCTTGGCAGGCCTGTGTGGATGTCAGAGCCAGCAGCGTGTTCTGGCAGCAGATGGAGCTGGCAGAGGCCATGCAGGGGCAGCCCAAGCTGCCAGAGTGGCTCTCCACACACCCTTCCCATGAGAACAGGGCTGAGCACCTGGAGCGCCTCATCCCAGAGGTGAGCAGGGCTCAGGGACGTGGCTTCTCCTCTGAGGACACTTGCCAGATGTAGTTTGGTATTAATTGATTAATTACCTGCTTTGGTGTTGATTCCCAATTTACTCTGATAGCACCACGCTTACCTTTCTCTTTATCCTTACAGAAATTCTTCATTGCAAAGCTTTCAGCCTCAAAGGTTTTATTAAAGTAAGATAGCACAGATAAAATGTCATTTTATTCCATGAGGTTTGGGGTTTTTTTCTGATTTCTGATCAAAGTATAAAATTTTTTCTTTTGAATGGCCTTTTGATATAGATGTAACAGTGCCACAGGTCTCATCCACCCTTTCTATTTTTTTTGCCATTTTGGAAATGCAGTTTTTGAGTTGGATCCCTAAATTGTCTTGACTTCTCTTGCTTTTGTAGCAAATAAAAAAATAAAATAGAGTGTTAAAGCACTCCACTAGAACGCTGTTTTTCAGCAAGCTAAACTGTGTTTGGAAATACTCTTTTTTATAACCAACTATTCTTCTCCTTTTTTTTTTTAAACTCTGTCACTTTAAGTCTTTCTCAGTTCCAAACTGTAAAGACACTTGAAGATTTATTGGCAGAGGGAGCACTAAAATGTTGAGGTGTTTGCTGACTTCAAAGGAGAAAAAAAAGACTTTCATGAATCCTTTGATGAGAATGAATACAGTAAATATTCTAAATGATGGCATAAATCAAAGTCAGCATTAGGGATAGGAGGCTGGAGAGTGGCTAGACTGGATATTTCAAATTAATATACACAAAGTTGGTACTTTGCAAAAGCAAGCTGGGAGAATGCTTTTGATGGATTTTCTAACACATTTGAGCAGCTGAATAGGGAATTATTTTTGTTGTGGAGCCTCAGTTTTAGCTAGATTGAACATAAAGGGTTCAGGATCGTTTATTTTCATGTAGTTGTTGACTGGCTTATAAAGAAGTAATGAAATAAATTACTTCTTATGTTCTACCCCAGGCATGAGCAAATAAGTTAAAGAGCTGAGCAACTGTGTAGAACTGTTATTTCTGTCTCATCTCTCATAGTTTAGCAGGTGGAGCAGCTCCCATCTTTTTACAGCTACTCTCACTTCCAAGAGCAGGGAAGGCTGGGAAGATCTTCCAAAAGATAATTGAGAGGAGATGTTTTTGTTTGCCCTTTACCTTAGACATTCTTTGGAGTAGGATGAGAAAACAGAGGCTGAATGCTTCCTGTTTTTAGCAGTTCACAAGATAAGTGAGGTTGGCACTACAAAACTGGAATAAAGATGAAAGAAAATGTGTAGAGGAGGCTTCTTGTCTGCAGCATTGACTCCTCTTCTTCTGGGAGCTGCTGCCTTCAGGCTGGATTTCAGGCATGGAAAGGGAACTCCAGGCTTTTATTGTTGCTCAATATCAGCTTTTTGTTTCATTGTTCACGTGCTTTGAGCTCTTTAGAACAGAATGTTTGCCATATATTAATTGCCAGTAGATTTTCAGAGCCCAGGAGAGAAGCCAGATAATCAAAAAAGGCCTTTTTGTCTCCAGTGTCTCTCTGTGAAGAAACTGGTGCTTCTTAAGAGTCAGTGCCAGATCCATCATGAGATTATTTGCTTTCATGTGCTGCTCTTTTTGGAGCTGAAATGGTTTCAGGACAATACATCTCTTATTAGACCAGCTACTATAGTTGGGACAAATAGGGCCAAGATTTTGGACTTCTCTAATCTTTCTCTACAGACTTTTAAGCAGGTTCACAATAAGATGCAATCATATAAAGTGAGAATTTTTCTTCAGGTAATGAAATGTCACATCTGAATGAGGTGACTGAACAGTCTCAGGAAGTGTAAATTAAAGGGGAACTATCACAGGGATCCCTTTCAAGTCATTAAAAGCCTGAGAGCAAATCAAATGAGTGTTAAAGATGTTACATCTGGTTTTCTGAGCAAGCTGGAAGCTACAGCCACACTGAGGAATCAGTACACAAGAGAGCCACAAGCAGTTAAAAAGTGATGCTGTCCTGGAAATGAAATAAAACAAATAAAAAAGATTTGCTGTGTTTTGAAAGTGTTTTCCCCTCAGACAGGGAGATGTTAGGATAGTAAACCAGGAAAACAGAGTATACTCTTAAATAGGAAACTGAAATCTCTCAGAATTCCTGCATGGAAGCTGGAGAGATGTGTTTTATTTTCAGGAAAAGAAATCATAAAATAATTTTGTATAAGGGTGAGAAGATGATCATTGTTCTGGAGACAGAGAGACTGTGGGAGTGTAGTGCCAGAGAGAAGCTGCAGAATCTTTTAGTTGATCTCAATGTTTTATTTTCATGTTCTCTGACTTGGGGCAGTGTCTGTTTCCAAGTGTGCTGTTCAAATGCAGCACTGAATAAAGCAGAAGGTTATCTACTGAGCCTTGCTTGTGATACAAAAATTCATCTTGATGTGACATTTGCTTTTTTAGCATCATGTTGTTGGCTCAGACTCCATTTTTGATTCACTGTGAGTCCTGTTTCCACTTTCTTGTGGAAATGCCATGGTGAGGTCATTTAGAGCCTAATAATAAGTTGGGATATATCAATTGCACTGCTTGTATTGTTTGCTAGGTCATTTAACTTGTCAAAAAAAGTGAATTCATTTACTTTGGCAACACCTGGTTTTGTCAAATCCACATTGGCTCTTATTATTTTTATTAATTTTTGTGTAGTTAATACTTTTTCCTCTGCTGCCTTTTGATATGGGAGATACATTTATTTTCCTTCCTTTTCAAAAGCAGGTTGGTATATTTGCCCTTTGCTTATGATGTGAACATTACTTCATAAATTAACATTATTAGTTAATTCTAGTACTAGAATACATTAATTAAGCCCAATCAAAATAGAAACAAAAATAAAAATCACTGACCTGCATTTCTATCCTCCCTAAAAGTTATTAAATATTTTGTCACAATTTCTCTTTCCTATGCCAACATCAGTGGAAGGTTGGAAGTATTAGCATTGTATATAAGCTGCTTTTCTTCTCTAGCCAGTAAAGTCTGTCAATTCCCTTAATCATCTTTTTACTGCTACTTCATTAAGACTGTAAGGGCTTGAGACCAGCAGGTAGTCTGGTGTCTGTGACAGTGTGAAGGATTAATATTGGGAGCTAAAAATTACTTCTTTTTCTATTTGCCTCTGCTGGTAGCTTTACATTTACATGGAGGTGATAGGATGAGGGAGACCTGCCTAATTCTGCCTTCCCTGCTCCCAAACATTGCAGGAGGTGACTGTGGTTGTATTAATAAGAAAAACAGCTTCACCTTTGTAACTTACAAACAAGAGTTTGGATGTTTTATTTGGGATCTCCTGAACCAAGAAGCAGGCAAGTGGCTGCCCTCACAGGAATGTGTAGTTACAGCTGTCCTGAGCAGGGACAAGTTAACTTGGCTTTTCTTTCCCTATCTGGAGTTTGTCAGTGCCATGTGAGGTGATGATGTTGAATAGCTGCCTTTTACCCCCTTGCACAGCTTTATATTTAGCAAGAACTCAGACAGAGTTCACCTGAAGTGCTGGTTTTTATCCTTGCTGTTGGGACTTCAGGTGAGTGAAACCACAGAAATAGGCCAGGCACTGTTTAGCCAGGAAAACACAGAGATACAAAATGGCTAAATTAGTTTTAAAGAGCATTATGTTGCCTTTTCCAAGATACAGCCTAAATCTTTGTATTCCCATTTGCCTTGAATAACACTGCTTGACATTAATGCAATCTTGCAGCAGCTTATGTTCTAGAAGAGAACAAGAGAAAACTCTTGGTTTATCACAAATGTCAGTTTAGGAATGGATTGGTCACTGAAGCAGAAGAGTGTTCAGCAGTACAGTTACATTTGGTGGCTGCATGGACAATCATAGAAACAGCTGTAGAAAAACAAGCTGTGAAAGCTTTAGTCATATTTTTAAAAACTTAGACAGGAACAATATTTGCATGCCTAATCCAGACTTGTGTCTCCAGTAATTTGAATTTTACATTTCAGCAAGAAACAACTGGAGAAACTCTTGCTACATTTTTGGAATGTGTCTTTTTCCAAAACCATTTGTTAATTTTAAATTCTGTTTGTTTCTAGCCATTTACAGCAAACTCTATCAGTTCACTGTAGTAAAGTTAGAGGAGAAATATGTTTTGGAACCTCCTTACAGATAAAAATGAGTTAAGAAGCTCTGCTCTTCTATTTTAAAATCTGCTGTAGTAAGATGTTTCCAGTGCCTTCCATGGAAGAATATCAAAGTGTTTCAAAGTGATGGGCAAATACTTGTGCAGAGCTGTACTGGAATATTTGATTTGATATTTCAGACAAAGCTAGTGGATATAAAGCAGATTCAAAAATTTTGCTCTGTCTACAATGCAATGCTAGGACTGCTATGAAAACTGTGTTTTGTCTTCCTCCTCATGAATCCATGTAGAACAAATTAATCAGGATGTGTTTTCTGCTGACAGTCCCAAATACTGGCCAGGAGTCACCTGGCTGCAGCTCTGGCCATTGCTTTTCAGGAATCCATGATTATGAAGTGGAATAAAATGCACATTTGAACTGGTTTCTCTATGAAAGGATTAAAAACAGAGCTGGATGTAAATCTGCCCATGGTTTATGCTGTTAATTGAGGCCAGGACAATATTGAACAAATGTGACCATTGATTAATGGTAACCATCAGACTTGTTGTGGTCTTGGTGTTTCATTTTGCATATCTTGAAAAAGTAGTTCTCAGTGATGATGTAGAACCCTTTAGAGTTCTAGAGTTCTACATGTAATATTTTGCTCTATGATACATAGGATCTACTTTTCTTAATTAGTTTAAATGAGTTCTAGGAGGATCCATGGATCCCAGTAGTTCTGTGTACAGCTGCTTAACAAAGCACCTCATCACTTGTTGTGTGCCAAACACAGGAGCTGCCAGTTTGTGTGGTCTAATTAAGGTATGTTCAGTTTGTGACAATGAACACAATTTAAGCATCCTTTAGAAGACCTGACTTTGAACAGTTTGGTATCAGTTTCTCCACAGAGCCTTTGAGATGTGAGATTCATCCACTGCCATTCCTTTCTCAGATTGCCAGGCAGACAGATCTGGGAGGAATGTGCTTGTGCTAATGAATTTTGGTTCTCTGGGAGATTCTCTGGCTCCTTTGTGCCTCTACTTTCTTACTTCTAAAATGCAAGCACTGGCACTTACTCAGTGAGCAGGGCTAAGTTAAAGTTTGGTCTTTTTATTCAGAGAAATTGTTACATTCTAGAGACATTATTTTCTTGTGACCTGATTTTCTCATAATACTTGGAGACTTGGAATACTCCAAATGCTTCTTGGAGATGAGATCACTTGTGTAACAGGAGTTTAGCTATACTGATGAACCATCTGGATCTCTGTGCCAAACAGTTAAAAGTCCATTATGTTATTGGAGATTTTCCCTCCTTTTTGGAGTCAGACATCTATGTATAGTTACTTCAATAATAGAACATATCTGAGGAAGTAAATTATTCAGAGCCTTTTTTTCCTTGATGCAGTAATTTTCATTTGCATTTGAATGTAAATATAAATATAAAAATATGAAGCTGAGTGCAGTATGTGGGCTGGGGCTGTGGGCTATGGGCTGGATATACCCCCACTTAATTAAGTGGATTTCCTGCTGGGATTTTTCTTCTCTCTGAGGCATTTTAGAGTATGGATTGATTCAACTTTTTTCTTCAAAGTAGCCTGAAAGGGCTACAAAAAGTTAGGTTTATATGTGAATATAAATTAAAAGGTACTGATGTGGACAAGAATCACAGCATTGGAGAACTTTCTGTTTAATTATGTTGTACCTTTCAGAGTATCCATCCTTGGAGATCACGGTGTGAGAAAATAATTTCACTCTTCATTTTTCCCATTGTTTTACCATATTGCTCCATTTTGTCACAGGAATTCCTGGTTTCTGTTGAGAAGTTGCTCAGTAACAATTCAGGCTCACTATTACACTAACCAATGTGCAAATGCAAACCTGTCTGGAAAGCCAAAGTCACTGACTGAAACCTTTCTTGTTTTTCCTATTTGATTTGTTTTCCCATGTGTTCACAGGCTCTTAAAATAAGAGAGAGCTGCAATTGCCCATCTCTTTCTGGACCAGATCCTCGCCTTATTTTCAGACTTAACATGCAACATCTCCTGGAATCATCCAAAGGTCGAGCACCCCCAAATTCTACAAAGCAAGATCCCTCAAAACCAAAACTGGACTTGCCTCACACTCAAAAAGTGGAAGATATGCCAGTGACTTTTGCAGTTAAACCCACGAGCTGATGACATCAATTTTCACTTTTTATGGAATTGGTGGTCCCTGAAGGTCTATCTTATAACACAAAATTGTCTTTGAACCATGAAGAAGATGTAGCCACTCAGATTCTCCATTTCTTTTGTGTGATCTCTCACTCAAAGCAATAAGGAACTGTGCCCACACAAGAAGAGCAGTGTGTTGGAGCAGAAAGTTTCTTATTCATTAAGAGTTACTAAAATAAATCACTTCTCAGGGGAAAGATAATCTCATACAATCCAGTCACACAGTGTAATTTTCAGCTTTATCAGGCTCACCTTGATCAGAGGACAGATGAGCCAGAAGTGTCCCTAAAGCAGAGGGAAAAGTATAATTTTCATCACTTAAGTTGTCTGGTTTATCTTGCCATAATTTGGGTTAGATCTACTCAGCTTCATTTGAGAAATAATGAGAAGAGCTTACTGCCTGCTCCACATACAGGCTGTTTAAAAATATTAAGCTGAGAAGTGATAATAGCTATGGGCTAGATACACCCTCACTTAATTAGGTGGATTTACTGCTGGGATTTTGCTTCTTTCTGAGGCATTTTAGAATGTGGATTGATTCAACATTTTTCTTCAAAGTAACCTGAAAGGGTTGCACCAAGTTCAGTTTAAAAAAAGGAGCGAGATAATTTTCAGGGAAGTCTTCCTTCTGGAGGAAGCACTGAAGGAATCATGTAGCACCAAATGCTTTACAAAGATGCCTCTTGTCTTTTTTAAATGATCAGGGTGCCTCATCAGAGGGCAGTTTTGCTGCCACAACATTAGATTTGGATATGTCCATTTGGATAGAAATGATTGCTATGTGGAGTATATTACATAGGAGACAAATACAAAGCTTCTTGACTGCACAGCTTTTGCAGATGACTTATCATGAAAATGACTTCTTGTCAGGAAACTGGCATCTAAAGCTGAGCATCCCTCCCTCCCTCCTTCCCTCCCTCCCTCTCTCTCTTTCTCCCCTTGCAGCCACACTTTTTACACCCTGGAGAAAAATATGGACAATGTAGGTAAAGCTCTGCCTTTCAGGATTGGTGACCCAATGTACCCAGCATGTTAATCTCTGTTTGCACATGTTTGAGTTGTCCTTGCTTTGCAGTTGATGGAAATACTGAAATGTTGATCTTGCAGGAAGATGTAGAAAGAGGTGGCAGTGAATTAAAATAAAAAAGGGAAATCCTGTTCCTTCATCTGTAAAGATGTATTTGCTGTTATGCTTTTTGTTATTCATTTGATCAAAACAAAAATCTCTTTCATAAATGTTGTGTCTTACTTGAAGAAAACATCCAAAATATTTTACAGGTTATCCTATTTGGAGACATTCTTTTTTTTTATATGGAGAAAGGTATACTTAATAATATTTCTTCAATTAAATTAGAATACAAGCTTTCAAGAAGGAAAAAATAACCTATTCAGTGCTGAAAAACAGATTGTGAAACAAGTAATGCTTTCAATGACTTCAGTCAATGAATCTGGGTCCTTTGAGAAACACCAGCAAGTCCCTTGTCTCTGTTCAGAGGTAAGTTGATGTCTGTGTAATGCTGATGATTCTGGGTCTGATTATATAGGTCTATATTGGCTGCATATTGCTTACAAGCTGTTTTTAAATCTCTGCTCAATCCTGCTGGCAGGAGGCAGAAGGTCCAGCCTGACCATTATTCATCCATCCATTTTTATTCTTGGTGACAGGAGTTTTTGTAACAGAGGCTCAGTGATGTGTTGCAGCATTTGGACATTGTCACCTGAAGGTAAACAGAAAAATACACCATTTAGATTTCCCTGTGGACCTCAGAGTTTATCCTGCAGCACCAAAACCCCAACGCTGCTGCCTCTCTCTTGCTCAGTGTCAGAGCTTGTTTTGTTATCCAGGGCTGCTGCTTGACATGCAACTGGATGCTTGTGTCTGGTAGGACTGAGGAGAGCAAACGAGTTTTTATAGCATTCAGGATGAAGTATGAAACACACAAATTTCATATTTCTGCTGTCTCTTTTAAGTGACTGAAGTACTGCAGTTGAAGGCAGGAGATGCAATTTTCAAGTTCACCAAGGGAGCTTTTTTAAGATTTGTAAGTAAATAGTCTTGAAACCATGATCATGGTGATGTGAGAGAAAAGGTTTCAAGGGAGGGATAATTCCTTCCATTAGACTGACAAGGGGATTATGTATTTTTTCCAACTGTACTCATCTAATAAAACACACCCCTCTTTTTACAAACATATACACACAAATATAAAGTGCACACACAACACACACAGGCCTCTACACTAGAACACTATATATTTAAATACTGCTTAAATTGTTTCAAATGTATAGTTTTACATATAAGGTGGGATGCTGAAAATTTCAGGTTTTAATTTACATTTTAATTCATCCCTAATACTTTTCTCAAGTGCTTTGGAAAGGGTTTCTACTTTCTATTTTGCTTGTGTCTAACATAGAAAATGCCTTATATTCATCTGCCTCTTGGAAGGCACTTTTTTCTTAAATTCTTACTGAATACTCTTGTGCTTCTGCCTGTATTGCTAAAGCATTTTCTTTTTTCTTTCTTGAACAGAAAAAAACTGTTGCCTTCCATAGTAAACATTTCCCTTTTAAAGTCAAAGAACATATAATAATTTTGTGTGGGCATATATAATAGTATACATAGTATCTTAATATATAAACTATAATAATATATTATTAATCATTAAAATATAATTTCAAACTATATCCCTTAGGAAAATACTGGTGTTACAAGCTTCTGATTTTCTGTAGAAACTTTCTATTGCAATTGCAATGCACTGTGGCACAGGAAGAGCAGATCTAGAAGTGCTGTTGAAAGAATTCAGTGCTATTCAGGGAGAATAGTGGTAAAGTGAAAAAAGCTAAGGTAGACCAGTAAAAATTCATCTGGATTTCCCACCTCCTGTACTTTGTGCTGCACTTCACAGCCTCCTGCTGTAAGAGTAAAAACATGGTACAAATTTCACTCTTAATGCATTTACTGTAGTGGAAATGTTGAGAGATTTTGAGGTGCATTCAAGGCAGTTCTGCAGTAAAAATGGCTCCTTTTACCTTTTGGTTTATCAAGTTTACCCTTTTGTATTGGTTAGGTTTGTTTTTTTCATTTTTTTTCCTTTAAACTTGAAATACAGAAATGCCAGGAAAGCAAAGCAAACAGCTGTTACAATCCTCTTTGTTCTTCAATTCTGTTTGTAGTCTCTAAAAGAGAACAATCCTGCAAGCTTGATGCTTTTTTCCATATATTATGTAGGCTGCCAGAGCTTTTTTTTTTCTGGTGTGATGTTTGTATCTCAATACCCTTGGTTGAAAAACATGTTTCTCTGTAATAGTCTGTGTAAGCTATTTTACAACCATCCAGATATTCTCTGGTGAAGATCTTTATTTCTCCAGATCTTGGGAGCATTTGAAAGGGGAGCAGGATGATCACAAAGTGTGGTGATGGTAGAGGTGACAGGATGACTTTCCTGTCAGCAGTACAAGGTGTTTTCATGAGGTTTCCTGTCCATATTGTAGAGTGTGGGTTAAGCACTCACAGGAAGGACTGATATTAACAACTTGCACCTCATAAATACAGTTTTTCTGTAATACCTGCACAGGTGATGGTTCTAGCAGTTCTGTTGGAGATATTGGAGCTCACTAATTGGGAGATTTTAGCCAAGCTCCACAGAAACTCAGTAAAAAATCTGGAGCAGGAACTTTGGCATTCTGGGCCATTCCTTAGCTTAAAATGTTTGTGTGTGACCAAACCAGAGTCCTCACAGCAAATTGAAGTGCTGGGCTTTGGGTGATCTCTGCATTTATAATTTTGTCTCATTTCAAGGTCTGTCTGCAGCGTTTGGAGGTGCCTCTTTGTTCATGCTCCACTAGGTTACAGTTATTTGTCCTTAGTGTGGTTATTTCTTAGCTACTTTCTCTTATGCATAAACTGGTGGTTGTTTGCTTACTGCCCATCATCACTAAGGAGCTGATGCCTGCATCTCTTGACATGCTGATTATTTCATCTCAAAGAAGTTTGGTCTCAAATTTGTGTTTCCACAACAAAGGCAGGGATTGTTTTGTATATTTAATGTAAATAAAGATAAGACAAAGCCTTGTAAAAGTTGGTTACAATTCCACATTTTCCATGCCCCAGAGCTGCAGGTGTCTGCTGGAAACAGCAAGGGCTGCTGAGAGAGAAATGAGGAGAAGCAGAAGAGGCTTCTCACTGAGCTGAGGAGGAGATGGGGCTGGATGTTCTGTGATAACTTTATTGCTGGGGCTGGCAATTGTTGGCAGGTCTGTAAGGAGAACTGACTGAGTGTCTCTGGTGTCGCTCACTGCTGCCTGCACACATTGCAGCCATGCAGGAAATGTGCTCTTTGATCTCCTGAAGCCCCAGGCTGTGTGCCAAAGCCAGGCCTAGCAGAATATTCCTGGCTGCCTTGTTGTGCTTCAAGCCTGCTGCTCTTGGTTTGAGCTGGGGGCTCTTACCCTGATTTATGGACATATGCAGAGAATTGTTATCTCCAGCACATAAATTCATTATAACTATTAAACTAAGCTGAAATTGAACCTGTTGACCTGGAAGTGAAGGGCTCCATAACATTTCATTAATCCTTTGAGATGTTTAATTCCTGCTAATTTGATATTTCAGATACAATCTTCTCTACAGATATAATGGCTTAATTAGTATACATTACATGATGTCTCTTCACAGTACAGCGTGTACAGTATTTATCCACTAGAAAAGTAATTCAGTAGAGCTCAATTATAATACATTGACTAGAGCATAAAAGTTGAAAAGAATATGTGCAGCAGTCATTATATTTTAAGCATAAACATTTTTCAAGCAGTCTTCTGTTTGTTGATATCTATTGCCCTCTAAAAATGATGGTCCTAAACATTTTGTTACAGCTTATTAAAATATTGACTGAGAGCACTTTTTGGTCATACCACCATAATCTATGTTATAGAAATCTATTTTCTAGCATTCAGCTTGCAAATCTTTTTACTGAAGTCACCTGGTTCAGAGCAAGTCTGTGTGACAGTTCAGGACAGTGGTGCCAGCTGGGACTGCAGGGGACAAGCAAAGGGAAAGGTAATGGATCTTTGGAATGTGGTCATTTTTCTGCTTCCTTCCTGTAGAAAGTCACTGGAGGCACAGATGTGAGGAAGCTCTTGAGTAGTACCTGAATTTAGATCCAACACAGCCACTCCCCCTCCGACCACTCTCTGCAATCTAAGACTTGAGTTAATTAAATTTATCTCTTTTTTCCTTCTAACATTGATCTATATTGTATATTTGAACTCTAGAGAATCGGAGCTCCTTGCTCCTACCTGGGATGCATTGTCAGATGTATGCCATGCGTATCTGGAATGAGTAATGAAGGAGTGAGTGCAGAGGGAATAACGCAGTGTGAGTTTTCAGTCACCAGGTGGCGGCTGGGCTGCCCGAGCCGGGCTCAGGCAATGGATGCGACACCTGCGGCTTCAGTCCGGCTTCGGTAAATTATCCTGGCCATTTTCCCTCAGTGGTAGCGGCAGTGATCCTCCCTAGAGTGAACTCGAAACATCAGGAGGAGAAAATGAGCGTATTAGACTAGAGTGTTCTTATTTTCTTCTCTAAATTTCTCTTTTTAGAGGATGAAGGATAAGGAGAGAATAAGAGGTCAGCCAGACCCACTTGTTCAGGAAGGATGAAATGCGAGGACTCCGATTTTGTTCTCTGGTTTCAAAGCTCGGTGTTCTCCCTCTCCTCCCTCCCCCCTCCCCATTCCATCTGAGATGTTTCTTGAACTAAGAGCCTGAAGGGCAGTAACTGATTTTGGCATTTCAAGGAGTTAAACATGTATCTCTTAGATTTCAGAGGCTGCCAGATATGTGGAGAGCATCTTTAAATTCTGAGCCTGGGGAAGGTTTCTATGTTTTGTTTAAGCACTTGAACAAAATGGCAGATAATCCTCAAAGTGCTCGAGGCCTCAGCTAGCACCCTGTCTGGTGGGGTTTTACCCTCTCCTTTGCTGTATCCTCAGCTTTGTCACCTTCCCTTTCCTTTGATCATGCAGAGGAGGCTACACTGCTCTGTTTCATCATCTTTTCATCCAAAAAGCTAGAAGGAAACAAAACCCTTGAGAAGCAACAGGGTCTAATTTCCACTGTCTCAATGAGGTCTCTATTCTGTTCCCATTGAAATTGCTGGCAAAAGTCCCAGTAGTTAGATCTGGATTTCTCCCTCCTTAAAACAATATTCTTCCTTTTGTGTTTTATCCTCTACTTGTCAGAATCAGCTGTTTATGAGCTCCTGCACAGATGACATTTTATCTGCAGTCAGCAGGAAGGAGGCATGAATTAGGGCTTAGAAGAAAATCTTCAATAATTAGCCACTGAGGAAGGAAAACATCAGAAAAAAAAAAAAAAGAAGTACACAGATGGAATTGACTTATTTCATTTGACTGGGCTGGAAAGTTCAGCTGTAATGATAGTGGTTAAATTAATTATGTTGATTTGGTGACAAGGAAACTAGCATGTCCCCAAATGATGTATATTATTTTTGGACCCAGATGAAGGAGCTGCACACTGTTGGTGATGTGTGTCAGAGTCACAGATATCAGGTATTCCTCATGTGGACTTTTCACCCCATGCTCCTTCAGGATGTGATTCATGATGGCACAATTTGATCACATACAACCCTTAAGGCAGAGTTTGGATAAGTGCAAGGCTTTAGTGGTTTCTCTGAAATCTTTATTATTGTGAATAACTGTGATGGACACAGTTTTGGATGCTGTAGTGGGTTGTGATCTCTGTCATGAAAAGACACATTTTGCTGCAGCTGAAGTGTGTCCTGGGGCTGTGCTGAGAGTGCTGCCCATCTTCAGCAGTGAATGGCAGGAGTGTTTCTGCATCATCACTCCCACCCCTGTTACAGCTCTGTTCTGCCTCAGCTGCAGCTTTGGTGACCAGAGGTGCTTGTAGGGATAGCAAACATCACACACATCACACACATCCCTGTATGGAATTAGAGAACTTCTCATGGTTGTCTTGGGGTGTGAAACTTAAATGTGCTTCAGCTTCAAACAGCTCCTCGTGGCTGTTTGGTCTCTCTTGTTGCTCTGGCAAACTGCTTTGTTAGTAACTTCTGACATGCTGACCTCTCATTCTTTGTTGTCAGCATTGTGTGAGTGAGGATCCCCTGAAATAACTTTTCCATGTGGCTGTGGAAGCCATTGACACTTGCAGACCTCTTGATTTTCTCTGTGAGCAGGTCCCAGTATTTCAGGCTATCCCTGAAGAAATCTCCATCTTAACTTTGTACTTGCAGTTTTGTCACTTTAATGTTTCATGGTGCCTGTGGGACATATATGTCAAGAGGCATCACATCTTGGAGGATGTTTCTGAATGGCCTTCATGACCTGATCCATCTAGGACTTTAGAAAGAGGATCTTGAATTTGATAGGGACAAAAAAAGACAGCCAGGAAAATGAGCACAGCATTAGCAGAGAGAGATATTCAAAAGGTTCTCATGCATTGATAACTGATAACACTTATCATTGTCCAGAACAATAACAGCTTTGGGTGTCTTTAAACTTTCCCTTTTATTCCTGCTGAGGTGGAGTCAGGCTGTAACTGGTTACCAGTCAGACATGGGTGTGAAGGGAAGTGGGTGCTGATAAGCAGAAGGGTCACACCAAGATGCCATAATAATAGGATAGTTATTTCTAGAGGGGAAAAAAAAAAACTCAACACATTATTTGTAGCAGTTTTGCTTATTTTGGTCCACTAATGACACACTTTTGTCATGTATAACTTTGTCTGTGTAGAAACACTCTGCTCTAATGGTTTACAAATTTTCATATGTCAAAAAAAATTTCCTTACAGTCATTTGGACTTGGTGTAATTTTTATAGTGTGTGTACACAATTCTGTCTCCTGGAATAAAACACATGTTTAATCCTCTGCTGCAGGAGCTGCAGGCACAGCTCTTCCTCTCTACCACTAGGCAGAGCTGCTTTGTGATCTCTGCCTTCCTCTGAGGCTTCCTCCTCCTAACCTTTTTTCTTATACCCTGCTTTTGTGCTTAAAACTTGGCTTCTTGTGAAAACTGTAAAGATAAATCCAGATTATTAGTCCATCTGACTCTGTTCTGCCTCTGTTTCCAAATAACAAGAAAAGCTTTGACAGCTGAGAGCCCAGGTGAGCTGAGGTGACCTCACCCATGGCATGTGGCAGTGGCTGCAAGTAATGTGTGCCATCTTGAACTCTGCCTGCAGAGACTTTCACCCCAGGTGCTGAGGCACCAGTGGCTCTGAATGTGCAATCTATTAGCATCTTTCACTGTAGCTGTCTAATGAGTTGCAGGAATCCAGCCTGGAGGTCAGGGATGAAAGGTTTGTGTTGGAGCTGCTTAGTGAACCTGATTTCCCCATCTTCAAGTCAGAAAACTCCTCCACCAAGAGAATGACCTTTGCCAGGTCACAGGGACTGATGGGCACCTTCGTCTGTGCAAATCCCAGTTCTGAAGCCAGTCTTGGAAGCAGAGAGGAGTGATTTCATGTTTTCATTGATATTCTGTGTCTTTGTTAGTTTCCTAACCTAGGAAATCCTGCTTCTCTTAAAATTGTATTGAATACTATGGAATAGGACATTCTCAGGTTAGGGCTGATAGGTTTGGATTGCAGTACTTCCTGGAATTCATGTTTTTAATCTGCTCCAGTCCATCAGGGTGACCTAGTGAAAAGGGAATAGGAAAAATGCAACAAAGAAACTGTCAATACTGAGACAATTTAATTACAGTATTTTACTTCTACAAGAATTGCCTACATTGAGAATACAGAAATAAAAAATCAACCCCCAAATCCTTGGCAAAATACAACTTCCACAGGCTTCCTGATGTTTTAGACATTCTGGTGCAAAGGTATATCATGAAGCTGTGTGTGATTTATAGAAAGGAAAGAGAAAAATATAAAAAAGAGAAAAAGAGTCTATATCTGTAACTGTCATCCTCACAGGTGGGCTTCAAAAGCCCAAAACTTGTCACCTAGGAAACTTAAAATCTTCCAGAATTCTCTCCTTTAGTATAAACATTTAAAAAAACACCTCAGGATTGTGATTATTTCAGTAAAATGTGTGGATTTGTACACTGTGCATGGAACACAAAGGTGAAGGGTTTGAGGTCTCTCCAAGCAGGAGGTTTGAGCTTTTTGCTTTTTCAAAGCCAATTAGATTTTGGCCAAAGCTTTGTGGTAGAAGCAGAACCAAGTTCTCCACCCCTCTTCTTCTCATTTTATAGGTGCCATGTGGCTGGGGCTTTGTTCCCTCTACTTCCTTTGATTTACACTGTCATGTAGACAAATCAAAGCCTATCCTTTATTTATTGCAGCTAGCAAGAGTGTGCTATAGACTTAATTCAGGATATGGACTCAAATCCTTCCCTGGAGCAGAGTGGAGCACTTTGTCATTTGCAAACACTTGGAAGCACAGAGCTTCAGAGTTCCTGTAAACAAGAATAAATTCAAGGAAAATTTTGAATTACATGTGTACTTTGAATGAATACATTGGAATGAGAGTAGCACACAGCAAGACGAATCTATCCATCATGGGCATTTAGTGCAGAGCCTGGATTTGCTTTTCTTTGCTATTCACATAGATTCGATCAACATCGCACTTCTGTCATTCGCTAAATACATGGGCTCAGCTCGCCGGGACAGCAGCTCATCAGTTACCCAGTGAGCAGCCTGTCACAGGGCCTGCACAGGCCATTTGTTACTGTCACATCCCCCCAGATCAGAATCTTCCCAGAGCCTGATCCACCAGGCCTTGGGAACTGGCTAGCTGCACCTGAGAGCAGCCTTGCTGCTGTGAGAGGGATGCTGGGCCTGCTGGAATATATTGGAATCATCAAATACTGGAATCAAATACTGGAATCATCTACCCAGGGAGGTGGTGGAGTCACCACCCCTCGATGTGTTTAAAAAAAGACTGGATGTGGCACTTGGTGCCATGATCTAGTTGAGGTGGTAGAACATGGGTTGGACTCGATGATCTTAAAGGTCTCTTCCAACTAGAAATTCTGTGATTCTGTGATTCTGTGCTGCAAGAGGTGCAGTTGGAAAGTCAGGCTCTCTCGAAGTTGGAGGGTAGGCACCAGCCTAGGGCTCTAGTTTTTCCCTTATTTTTCCATCAATATCCAAGAATAGTGGCACTCACTTCAGCTAGCTGATTTTGGAATCCTCTCTCCTCAAAGTAGTTGTCTGCTGTGTTTTTTAGGATGATGCCTCAGGTTTGAGCTTTTATATTTTTCAGATTCTGTGCTGCTTTAGTGTGTAAGTCTGGGCTTCATATTAGGGGATAGTCAGTTCTCTTCACAGAGAAGGGAGACAAAACAATTCCTTCTCTAGCTGGAGACCAAGAACAGCTGATCCAGATCTCAGACCCAAGAGCATAAACAACAAAGACAGAAAAACAAGAAGGATGGGATTGCATGGGCTAAAGCTGTAATTGGACAATTAACTCCAATAGGAAAATGGACCAGAACTTATAAAAGTGAGAGACCCTGTGACCTGTCGTCCATTTTTTGGTCATTTTAGGTTGTGCTGCCCAAGCTGGATCTATTTGACCTTTTAATAAATCCCTGCTTTATTCTTTAGCTCTGTCTAGTCTCTGTTCTAGGACAGCCTTCACAAGGCATCAAGGAGAGCTGCAGGAAAGGCATAGAAATCATGTTACAAATTTGGGCTGAGTGTAGGCAAACCCAGGCACAAGTGCTAGGAAAGCTGCACTACCTGGAGTGAATCCCTGCCCCAATGCCAGAGCTTTTGTCAAACCCTTTCAGATCCAAACCAGTTATGGTTGCAAATTATCATTCTGACTGTATTTAAGGAACTTACTAAGGTCTAGAAAAAAATGCAGCTGAAGGCATAAAACAGTCTCAGGAAAGGATGTAAAGTCTTAGCTCTCCAGAAGGCAGAAATAAGGTGAGCAACAAGAAGCTGCACCTTGTAACTCATGCAGTTGTTTGGCATCTGAAAGGGTTTGACAGAGCTGTTCTTTTTTTTCTCCCCCAGTTCAGTGCTGTCAGCTCCAGCTGTGTTTCCTTGTGCTTTTCTTCTCAGTTCTTTGCAGAGAAGTCGAGGAGTTTCATAATGATGATGCTGGACAGCAAGGCAAAGTGTTAACATTATTTTAGTTTCCTGTATTCTAAAAACTGCTGTAACATAGATCATGTCTTTGATCCCTAATCTAGACTGAGTTCTCTTTCATGTCTTTTTAAGATTATGGTTTATATTAAATGAGTAGCTAATACATTTAACTTCAACAGAGCAGGAATTGTGTCGTGGCTGCATGTAGTTCTAAGCCAAATTTTCCCAGGGATTTTGTAGTAAGGCCAGTTGCTATAGACTAAATGCTCTTTAGGACCTGCTAAAATAAGCCTGGTTATTTGGATTACAGATTTCCTGAAGATTATTGACATTATAGGCTTGGTAGAATATAATACTTCTTTGGGAGCATTTGTATTCTGTCACTGCAGTAATGAGTGTCAATAAACGAATTAGGGTGACCTAGGACATTTCAGTCATGTATGTCTCCATTCCTCCATTTTGTCACTATAGCAAACAGAGGGGAAATTTTAGTGAAATTTTAGTCCTGGAAGGCTGCTGATAAATCTCAGGTTCTTCAAAAAATTATAATAAAACATTTTTGTGTCTTGTACACATGTTGCTGATTATTTAATTTAAGGTTTGTGATCATCTGGGGAATTGATGTCTACTTGCATTTTTGTTGCTATCACATATAGAAAAATAGTGAGCAATGGGTGCACTGCAGTGGGAGGGTGTCCATGGCTCTGCATCTACCTGCCTATGTCCTTTTTCCAGCTGGAGATTTTGCCTGGGCAGGCATTAACACCTCCAGATGTCTGGAGGAATGTCCAGAGCATCTCCTGAAATGTGGCTGCCAAAAAGCCAAGTTTTTCTTGTATTTCTTAGCCCTTGCTTAGGGCAGCTGCAGGATGTGCTTCACGAGTGCATCAGCACTGTTAGTCCCAGCAGCACAGGAACAGGCAGGGCTCTGTGAGGAATCCTTGCAGACATCCAGATGAAATCTGCTGCTTCCAAGGGAGAGCCTGTCACAGCCCAGCAGATCCCACAAGTGCAGGACTGTTCTGGTAATCAGACTGATAGTTCTTATCCTCAATTTTGTGCCATTATCCCTCAATAGCTCCCCTAAGGACTAAAACTTGCTTTTTGCTGTTGCACACCCTTCAGATACTTGATGATGATGCTGCATTTTCCCTTCCCCCTGCCTGCCCTGAATCCAGCCTTGATTCACACTGAATCCCAACACACCCATATCATTTATGCTTTCACATTTTAGTTTCCAGTGAGTTTGTAAACATCTTTCTTTGACAGTGCCAGGATACTCATAATTGTGTAGATTCTGTATCATTGAGTTGTTTCAGTGACATTTCCCACTTAGGAGGGAAATGCCAGACTTCCATGGTGTCTTTGCTTTTCACAGTTTAGGTCAAACCCTGCCTGCACACTAACATACTTGGCTGCATGTTAATTTTAGTTAATAGCTATTCAGTAAAACAATGCATCCAGCTCAAGATATATGGCACAAATTAAGCTGAATGCCCAAACAAATTTAGCAACAGCCCCTGGCCTCAGTGGGCTCTTTAAGTCCAGTGTAACATCCATTTACATTGTTTTATTTCTCTCTCAAACTGTAACTTGCTCCCTGTGGGGTTACATTGACTCAGTTTCATTTTCACATTGTACTGGCACCACGATAGTCTTGCATTTAAATAGTCTCATTTCATTTTGATATCATGATGTCACCTCCACAGAGATGTTTGGAGGCTGCCTGGAGGATTCAGAGCTAATGCCCAGGCAGGGCCATCAGCTGACACGTGGCTGTGCTGCACAGCAAGCTCAGCTTCCATTTCCCAGCCCAGCCTTTTCTCTGGACTGATCTCAAAATGGATTTTTATATCCTTTGAGCCCAGTTCCCCCTGCCACTGGCAGAAAGTGTGTGTGTTTGGGAAATGTGGCCTCAGGGAAAGGTGATGGTTTTGGTCATGTGCAGCTCAGCAGTAGCTGGGACAGGACACAGGCAGGGCAGGTTCCCCTGCCTCTCTTAGGGGAATAAATCACACAGGACTCCATTTTCTTCATGGTGGGAAAAGGCCATTCTTTATTTACATTACTCCTTTTTATACAGTTTTACAGACCTCGTGTGGGACTCCAATTGGTCAGTAGCTATCTTACCAATTACTTTATTGGTTTATAACAAGTTGTTATTCTGTATAGATTGGTCACTCAAACTCTCACTATGTATGTACAGTTGTTTTTGAGAGATAGTTTTCATTTTTCTATCTAATCTAACCTGTTCCTAACAGGTTACATAGATAGAGACAGGTTACATTTCTATCTAATGTAACCAGTTCCTCTTGTAACCTGTTTCTAACCTGTTTATAGGGGTGCAAGCTGGTTTTTTTACACAGGATTGTTATGTTAATGAGCTGCTCACAACAGGATTGATTTCACATGGGAGCTTGCAACATGCTAGCTTGACTTAGAAGAAATGGCAGGCCAGCCAGAGCAGGGCTGATTTTATAAGGCTTTTCTTTATCGTTTTTCTACCTTACTGCAACAACTCTTGCTCCATGGCTGGAGCCAGTGGAGAATCTACTGCTTTGTCTTGTCATGGTCAAAACTACCTGCAAAAATCCCATTTTGCAGGGAAGTGTGAGTCCATCCCGTAGATGCTGTGGAATGTGGGTGTCTCTGTCCTCTCACCTGGCTGTTGTGGAGCCAAGAACGAGCAGACATGAGTGAGCAGATGCCCTGAGGGCTCTGAGAAGCACACACAGAGTTCCTGCAGTGCCCTGTGTGCCCTGAATAGCTGGGTAACACAAAGCACTGCCAGCTGCAAATGTCAACATCCCAGTGGCAATCCCTGTATGTCTGTCTGCACTCAGCATTTCACAAACAACTCACAAATGCTGTCCTGCCACGTGGAAAATTGTGCTGCAGCACCCTCTCCCAGCTCAGCCTGAGCCACTGGGGAAGGAGGGATCAAGGTCCCACTGTCCATAGCCTGTCTCCAAGGGCAGGACACAGCTCTGTGACTTTATCCCACACCCTCAGCTCCAAAAAGCCTCTTCGAGGCAGCAGCACAGCCTGTGCTTCAGGTCAAGGGTTTTTTATTTATAGAGCTGCTATTAAATCAGTCTAACACAGTCATGCAGTATTTATGGTAAGATTAGATACATGACTGCATCCAAGGCAAAGAGAGATTTTCACTTCTTGATGGAACATTCACTCTGAAAGGAAACCCTGGCTTTAATGTGTTTCTTTCCCTACTGCTATAAGATTTCCAGGGAAAAGTCAATCAAGCTCTTTGACTCCAAAGGTGAAGTCTTTGTGGTTAGTGTTTTTCTTTTAATTATTTTGTTTAAAAATAAATGAGTTCTGCAGCTTTTGAGCTGGAGGGTTGGTGGCTTGATTTTAATTCTCTCCAACAGCAGTGAGACTGCTTGGCGTGAACCTACAAAAGCAATTCTGAGAAGCTGCTGGGTTTAGGCATTTCTAGAATGATGCAAGAATAAGACCATTTGTTAGAGCTACCTCTGGGATCCAGTGCCTATGTGCATTTGTCAAAGGACATAATATTGAATGCTTCATTTTCCAAACACTGGGCTAAGATAAATTATATCTGGATGTTGAGCCTTCCTGATATAAATCAGTGGCATATCAATAATAGGATTCAGCTTTTAAAGTAAATGTGCTAAGATCCTAGTGGGAAATAGGCTGCATTTCATGGACTTGTGCAAGGAGTATTTTCAGTGGAGCCTGCTTTTTATTCTGGCCCATGGACTAATGGGAAAGTAAGTGCAGAGAGACACAAACTAAAAGGGCTTGGGATGGTGCTTTGGGACAAGCCTGGCTGACTGATGAAGTACTGAGGGCATTCAGAAGCCCATGCAAGGGCTTTAAGATTAGAGATGAAGAAATGGCGCTTTTGAAAGGTCACACAAGACTTGGAAGTTAAAGCAAATGGGGAAGGAAGACAAACAATATAAGGGACTGATTATTTGCTGCTCTAATCTTTAGCTTGAGAGGCCCAGGGTTAAATATTCTTCCAAGTCTTAAATTACAATTAGTTTGGTGGTTTGATTCCAGAATTCACTTTTCATGTCAGGCCCAAGTGCAGTTCTGAACTCTGTTTGTTATGACTGACATTTTATATTGATTTTAAAGTACTTTTCCTCACTTACAGGGTCCTCAGTAACACTTTCATGGACTGTCTTTCAAGGCTGACTTTTCCCTCATGCTTTCCAAAGAGTACCTGCTAATTCTCTATGACATTCTTATTCATCATAACCTGGAAATAGTAAAAGCTTGAGCTTCTTGCCCTGTGGCTTTAAAAACATCATTCTCCTTAATGAGAAAATACTGATCTGCTTTTTCCTCATTGAATTAGAAAGTAAATTCTCCCAGGACTCTAAAACACAATATACAAGTTATTTAGGTATGGGAGCCAGGAATTGCTCAATTCCTAATTTATCCCTGACTCAGTTATCCAGGACACAGAGAAGAGTGGGATTATTTCACTTTCCATGTACACCACACAGCTCCTCCACTGGCTTGATGTGATAAACATGCTAAAAGGGAGAACAGCAAATAAAGGGAAGAAAAAAGGCTGCACCCCAGATGGCACAGGGAGTAAGGATAAAAAAAATGAGAAATGAACAAATGGAAACTAAAGAAAGGTGAATTTCAGCCAAGACTGAAAACATGTGACAGATGAACACATGTGCTGCAGTGGGCAAACCCTCCAGTAACACAAATGACCAAAAACCAAAACCTCATAAACTCATGTGCTGGGTTCCATTTTGCTTCTCTGGAGACTACCAAAGAAATAGATTTGCTTTCCCACCCTTTCACCCCAGAGAGTGGAAGCAGCTCCAGGATTATACCCAAGAGTTCTGGATTAATTTCATTGCTTTGTCACAGGTTTCCTACTGACAAATCCAGGTTATTAAGTTCCTGTAGATGTGCTCCAGTCCAGCACAGCAAGTCATTGCTCCCTCACCTCTAAAGGAGAGGAGAACACATGTATTAGAGCTGATTGCTGTGGACAAGGACCACAGGGTGCTTGGTGCTATCATGGTAGTAGTCCCTCTTTATCTGCAACTTTATGTTCTTGTCAATCAAAACAAAAGAATGTAAAAATATTTTGGGAGGAATATGCTGGGACATTTCATCTTGAAATACTGTCATTGTTACAGGAACCTCCTCTCTTAACTCATACTTGAAAAGGCTTTTTCTCCCCCCATCTGCTCCATGCAGATATTCAGACTGGACTCATTGATTCCTAAACCCTGTGTTTCATTGTAAATTAATATTTTACCGTGCCGTGTAATGTGAATTAATGCTGGCCCTCCATGACTCTACTTTTATTTATGCTCTCCAGGGCTTAGTGGCTTATGGGATTATAGAGTTAAACTCTACTAAGTTAAAAAAAGGAGAGTGAGAAATCATACTCTTACTACTACTGGGAAGTGTTTATACAGCTGCATGTTTCTAGTTCTTTCACAGTAAACATTGTTTTATTCATGCTTATTATAATGTCTTCCTAGGTGATAATTCATACAATGCAAGGCATCTCCCTTCCCTTTTGTATTTAATGATATTTATATTATTTGTTTACTGATGGCACATGCTTCCATAGATGAAAGCAGATAAAAGGAATAGATGAATCAATAGATGAATAGAAGAATCAATCACAGAAGGAAAAACATGTATTAGCAACAATCTGCTGGCTTTTAAAAACTGGGGCAAACAAGAATGTGATACTTTCTGGGTACTCTGACTGCTGTCACTGTACAGGAATTGAGGACAGCAAACAGACCTCATCTTTGCCTCCAAAACTTTCTGTACAGGACAGACTGTTAGGTTGGCTGCCATGAGGTTAAACTGAGAGACCAAAGGCTGCTTAGTCCTCTGCAAAGGTAAAAAATGCAACCTGCAATGCTTGGGTGGCCAAATATCCTTGGCTTAAGTCTTCTCTAAAGCCAACAGACTTCCCAACAAATATTGTGAGTACAGTGTTCACACCATCAGAAAGTTGAACTTTTTATGAATTCTTAGAATCTTTGCCATCCAGCTTCTCTTTAATACTTTGACCCATTAAATCTAATGGTGGAGAGAAGAAGTTCCTTTGATTACTGTTATTGATTGGTCCTTACTGGTGAATAATAACTTTCTTAAATAGAAACATTTAAAACATTCAGGGCAAATTCTTCTTTCACTGACACCAATATAAAACCAGAGACATATGGATGGATTACAGATTTATGCTGGTGTAGCTGAAAGTGGAATTTTGCCCTAGGTCTTTAACAACCCATTAGGAATAAATAGCTTTTTAGCTAATGAAAATGTAGCATTTTTGTTAACAGCTTCATGATGATATACACAAGTGCTACATTACCTTGATAATTGGAAAATTTACTTGTCTTTATTCCTTTGGTAAAACATGGACCTATTGTACTTGTTCCATAGGAAAATAACTGAGCCATAAAATCCAGACACCCAAAACATGCTCCTAGCATTTCAGAATAAGCAAAATGCAACTACAAGCAACTAAGCTCTATTTGAAACTAGCTGAAAACAGAACTATGAAAAATGTGATGGTGTTGAGTTCCCAGGGCCAAATGGGGACATGACAGTGAAGAAGAGGAGTTTCAGAGTGATCTAAGTGCAGCCTTCCAGTGCCTGAAGGAGCCTACAAGACAGCCTGGCAGATCCATGATATGGGCACTGCAGGTTCTGGTAAATTCCCTCAGGAAAAGCTAAAGCTGTCCCTCATGGTGGGCTGTGCTTCAATCAATCTGTAAGGGTTTGAAACTATCAGATGTGATTCAGAAGCTGCACTTTGATTCCCCAAGTTGTCAGCACCAGCACACAGAGCTGGTGTGTGGGTCTGTTCCTGGCTGGAGCACACCACGCTGCCTTTCTGTTGCTTTGATTTCCCCACTGTTACTGTCTTTTTTTGCTTTGAAGTTCTTTGCTTTGGGGATTAATTCCTGCTCTGGATTTGGAACACTCATTCAAAACTGTACCTGAAAATGCTTCTGTACTATGAATCACAATTGGATAGTGTTTTGGAGAAAACACATCTAATATGTTTCTGCAGGGGAAAAGAGCTTCTGCTTGCTTTCATTTGTTAGTAATTTCAATTAACTTCTTTATGTTTGTGTTGGTTTGAGAAACTGAGCTCCAAAATCCACAGTGGAGTAAAATTTTGTGTCTGGCCTTTAGCCCAAGTGCAATCATAGACCAGGACAGTGTGGAACATTTCCTACAAGTACTTAAGGAATGTGGTGTTTAAAGGAAATGCATACCCTTGTCTGTATATCCACAGACTAGGTGAGTGTGTTATATTAACTACTTTAAAAACAGTTTTAACCAACTATTTAATGCTCACCTCTGGCAGCAGACCTGATGTTCAAACACTGGAGATGCCTTGCACGTGTTTCCATGGGGTTTCAGACTTTGTGACTTTTGCTTTCCCTTTTTTGCTGCTTTATTAAGAATGGAGACAGATAACTCAAAAAGCAATGTTGTCCATTTCTCAAAATCTGCTTATTAGGTTTAAGTCAAACATTTCTGCATTCTATTGTATTTACAAAAGCAATATTAATAAATATTGACAGAGCTAAATAGTCTCTGGGAAGAAGAAGCCTTAAATTGCTCTGCAAACATGCTTTAAAAATTACCTACAGACAATACTGCTGTATTAAAATAATAATCTGAATGAGAGCACTTGTTTGAATACTGCTTGTTTTGCTTCCCTTTACATCCAGGAATAATGACTGATCTTGTGCTGGTTTTGAATGACAACATCAATTGGGGAGTGGATTTACATAATAAAATTAATAGAGCATAGAAAGCTTTCAGCATCACTTTCTGATTTTCCTCTGTGTGCCACAGAAGTTATATTTAAAAAGACAGATGACTGCAAGTTTGTTTAGGAAAACAAATCCTCTGGGCTGCATGTATGAGATCATATGACAGCTGACCCAGCTCACAGAGCACTCAGGTTCCTTTTCTGTTCCTATAAAGAAAATCTGTAATTGTGCAGAGTGCCACATGTGGGGCAAAATGTCATCACTTATACATTTTTTCATGTTTATTTGCCTGCTGCTCTCTATGTAGAGATGCCCTTCTTAGTTATTCTCTCAGAAATGCACTCACCACAGAGGAGATGGAATCAGACATCTGTTATGCAGTCCAATCCCAGATTTTATTTCTTTGCACTTACAAAGGGAAGGTTTTGCAGGAAAATACTTTTCCACCTTTACACCCTGAATAACCAGTGGTTAAACAGTTTATGGGTGTCTGTGTCTGAGCTTTCTGTGCCAGGAGAGTAACAGGAGAGAAACTCCAAGGGGAGAGGGGAAGAGTGGTTTCAAAATCTGAGTTCATCACCCCCAGACCTCTTTATTTATTCACTCCTGAATCTCAGTCCTCCTTCTGGAGTGATATCTGGTCCTGTAGCCAAAATCTGTCTCATGGCCTCACCTGTGATGCTCCAGGTTTGGGTTGGTGCTGAGCTGCTGTCCCTGACCTGCTCCAGGCTCTCAAGGTGGGAACCTTGCTGCACCTCCTGGAAACTGAGCCTCTCACACTGTTTAAGGCTTCTAAAAATACTCTTTGAGCTAAGACCAAAGAGGAATTTACTAATTTTGAGGTAGGGACAAGTTTGCAATTAGCTACTAATGGAAACTTCATGGTGCCCTAAGGGTGATGGAAAAATGAAGGTTCAGGGTAAAAAAGAAATGTTTCAGGGTCTGTATAAGAGTGCAAAGTGGTTTCTCTGATCTCACTCTCCTTTGTGATAAATCACAGGCTATTTTTGGTTGGCTTCATTGTTTTCAGTTGTGTCAACAAGGACCTACCTAATACTTGAATCTGTTTTGTTATTTTTACATATAAATTCCACTTCATAACAGTAATAATACTTTCCAGGCAGCTCATTTGAGGATGATTGCTCTACTTCAGAGGATGTAAAACTCACTGTGTCTCATTATACAACTCAAGGTGTGTGAAGCAGACAATTGCCTATAAACATGCTGCCTGATGGGTGTTAATGCTGCATTATATTTACTGTTTTCTTTTCATGGCTTCAGGTAACATGATAAACCTTTTCCCCAGGAATAAAATTTGGAAAATATTTCCCTCTTTCTTGCCAGAGCGTTCTTCATAACCTGGCAGTAATTGTGCCTCAGATATTCTCTAAAAATTGAAAAGAATATTCTCATCTTCACACTTTGGCAAGAGGTTTTGCAGCATTAAAAAATGCCTGATTTGTTGTTTATATGAGCAAGAGTGTCTTTGCAGACATATACAATTTATGCCAAAGTGTTTTAACTTGTGTGTTTAAATTAGGCACCAAACTCTGGTTAATTTCCCAAATAATGTCCCAATTTACATCAGCAGTTAAGCATGTGCTGAAGTGGTTTTCTCAAAAGACAAGTGATTTAGCTGTTTTTCAGAAATGGGATGATCACTGGGATTCTTTTGATCAGCCCCAGAGAAACCAGAAATGTTGAGCTAAAAAAAGAGTTCCCTGCCCATATGGCTGGATTTGGAATTAGATGTCTGCATGAAGGCATTAATGGCTGAACATTTTGGCCATCATGTGCTTACCACTGACAGTCTTAATTATTGTAATTATCACTACAAAACCCCCAAATACTTCCCTGCTTCTTCCCATCCTGCAGTTGTCATCAAGTGGTTCAGTGTGTCTATGCCTATTTGGAAATGGAAAGGTTCTTTAGTAGATAAAAATCAGAAACCTCATGCATTTTATTCCTGTTTACAGGGACAATCTGATTCTGTCTGGCTATTGTAAACATGTAATTAGTGAGAAGAATACAAATATTGCTGGGCAGGTGTTTTGATCTTTTACAACACAGAACATTTATTAGTAGTAGTATTTCTAGTATTTTTAGAATTAGTAGTATTTCTTTATTTCCTTGTTATTATTATTATTAGAAGGATTTAAGGAAACTGAGGAAGATTGTTACATGAGAGGTTCATGTAATGACAGATTTTCAGTGGCTCTGACATTTTGTGCTTGGGGTCTTCCAGCCAGAGTGCAGGTGCTGTCACACAGAACATTGTGTAACCCTGAGATATCCCATTTTTATTAGCAGGAATCTCAGGCCTTTACATCACTTTTACATCTCACATTACTTTTACATCTCACACTTTGCTAACAGCAATATGATGATTGGTTTTAATGGAGTGCTTAGGAAAATGGGGCTAGGGAAGATTTCCTGAGTTCCTGAGCCCTACCTGTTGCTACCTTTGGCAATCATGAGCTATAATCCCATTCACAAATAGTTAGGTTGTCTTGCCTCCACTGGAGTTATTCCAGAATCTTGGTCTTCTCATGAAGAACAGAACCAAATGTCCTCATTTTGCTGGTGGCTGATTTATACCAATAATTTTGGGGCTAATAATGCCCTTTCATTGCATTCTTGCTGCTAATGCCCTTTTGCTTCATGCTTCTTCTTTAAGGTATTTTGTCTTACTGAGGTATTTAGGAAAAGCATTTCTATCCCTTGGGCTATTTAATAAAGCATTTTTGGATCCATCCCCTTGGTGAATCTCTCCAACTTTTCTCCCTCTTCTCCTCAGCCATGATCTATAGGTACTTGAGCTACCTCTTGCCCTTTTTTTATGTGTTCCTTTCCAGCAGAACTGTTCTGTGAGACAAATCATAGAATCTAAACCTCATCTGGTCACTTTCTACCGAAACTCAAATAATTGAAATGTCAATAACATACTATTTAAAATCTATTCTACTTAATCTCCCAGAGTGGTGTGTTGGCAGATTGTGAATGTCACACTACTGATGAGCAAAGGACTTGGATAACTATGAGCTTCTAATCAAGAAATTAATCTAAAATTGTGTATCTGCGTAAGAAATGCTGGCACAGGAGGCTGAAGTGCTCACTAAAAGCAGTTGGGTCTAAAGTGATTACTAAAGCAATTCAGGGTTTTAGGGACTCTACAGAGTGGAGATCTCTGCAGTGATTCAGCCCTTGTGCATCTGTTTGATCCCTCCCTGCTGCAGTGCTCCCTAACAGAGGCAGGGTTGCAGCATCCTCCTCTGCTTTGGGCTCACTGAGCCTCAGGGACACCCAGGAATTGCCCCACTGGCTGAAAATTGTCCCTTTGGACAATTCCCCCAGTGCTCCTGATGAACCTGCCAAGGAACAAGTCTTGAAGCTGGGGATGCCCACATCTCTCAGCACTGCTGTCTCAGGGTATCTGCAGGTTCACATGGACACCACAGCAGCTGCCTTTAGAACAGATTATCAGGACTTCAAGTTGTAAACCACATTAGATTCCAGGCAGCCACTCAGTAGTGCTATTCCAGGGTTTTACAGTTTATCCTAGTGATTTGAATAATAAGCAGAGTAACAGTTTATTCTAACCATTTGAACTGCACATCAGCGAGGTAACTGGGAATTTATTAATAAATCTAAGAGCTTACACATTGCATTTCAAAGAGATTCCCAGACAGGAGATAATTAATAACCTGGTGCCCCTGATCTGTCTGTAAACTTCAGTTGCTGTCACACACCTTAGTTCCTGTGAAGTGCAGTTATGATGGCTGAGATTAAAACACAACTTTGCAGATCTCAGGTGTTTCTGTGTGTAAATAGAGAATTTTGACTTTGATCTTACAAGGGATGAAGCAGAGCACTCAAACTGGAAGTGATTATCCTCTCTCTGGCCAGCAAGCAAAGGGAATGTCCCTTAGTGGTTTAGAGTTTGAGTGATGCCTGCCAAAAGCAATTTATTGCTCACTGACTGGAGAGGGACAGGCTTTTACCACAGACCTACAAAACCCACCATGGCATGCTGAAGTTCCTCATTGGCACTGAGTGTTCAAAGGCCCAAACACAAATGATGAATCTTCCTTCTAGGCAAGTACTTTTCAGCACCTTCCACCATCCCAGGGAGCTCTAATCCCCATCCAGCCTGGCCTTGGACACTTCCAGGGATCCAGGGGCAGCCTCAGCTTCTCTGGGCACCTGTGCCAGGGCCTGCCCACACTCACAGCCAGGAATTCCTTCCCAATATCCATCCTAACCCTGCCCTCTGCCAGTTTAAATATTTGCATGAGAGATCTCTCCTGACACTGCCATCAATAGTTTGTAGTCAAAGAGTCAGAGATTCAGGCCTACTATTTTAATGGTTTATTATTTTCCCAATTTAACCATATCAGAGGTTAAATCCTATCAGTGGAACTCAGAGGCTTCCTGATGACCATCTGAATGTAGGTTGTCCTTTCTGTGATTAAAGGTTCTGAATTCTCTGTACAGTTACTTGGTGTAAATATTCATGTCTAAAGATAAGGGAAGTAATCTACCAAAGATCACACAAGACAACTGTGGAACAAGTGAGAAATGGTAACCTGCAGTCTTTGCTTGGCAGCAATGTTCAGCTTTACCTGTTCCATAAAATAATATAAATAAGTAATCAAAGTTAAAGAAAAAACATTCTAAACCACAGTTTAAATATGTAGTTTGAGGATATCTTTGACCGTCATAGATGGAATCAAAACCATCTTTTAAAAATATTAGGAAAGAGCTTTGCACACTTGATTTCTTAAGTGCAGAAGGAAATGTCATTTTTGCAGCCTCTGCTTTTTCATCTGATTATTACTAATGCAAATTACCAGTAGGAAATGCATAAATCTGCACTGCAGTGCCTGAAGTTTGTGCAAACAGCAATTTTTTTGCAAATATATCTATCAATTTCAGCTCTGTAATGCAGAATGCTGCTTTCTTACTGAAAGACTTCCCAAATCTTGTTGTCACAGATGGAATATCAAAATTTTATTTCTTAAAAAACTGTGCAACCATTTTGGATTTTGTTAGGTTCTTTCTGAATGTGTAGAACAACAGAATTTAATCTCAGTAGGTGGTTTGAGAAGATGGAAGTTGTACTTGGAGGGAAAGCTTCACTTCTGATCAGAAAAGGTAAAGATAAAACACTCAGCAAAACATTTAATAATGGATCATTTTCCTCCTCTCTTGTAACAGGAGACAATTAGAAAAGAAAAAAATGTTGGAAGAGGAAAAAGGAAACAAAGCTATAGAATTACTGAGCAAATCCTCTCTTGCATTTCAGAGGCAGGATTGGAGAGATGTTGACATTTTAATATTTTGTAAATTACTCTGCAACGTGTTTTTTGATGAATCTAATCTGGTGCCTCTTCCAAACTGATCTTTCATCCAAGAATGTTTGAGCAGATATATTATTAAGTCAGTAATTTAGTTTTAGCAAGTTCCATGTTTCAGTACACTTAAAAATAAGGCAGCTTAATTTCCAGAGTTAAAGGAATTGGGCTCACTATTCCCCATGAACAGAGGTAAATTATTTAACTAGCAAAGCTCTGGATTGATTTTCATCCTGTATCTCAGTATTGAATGTTGTTTACACTGAAGGATGCAAGAGGGAGAGTGCGTGCTCATGAGGCAGGAGAAGAAAACAAGGTTTTGATTGTTGGACTAACAATTCAACACTCCTGATATCTGCAGTAGTGAGTCTTGGTTGTTTTCTGGGGCATTTTGGGAAAATTCCTGATTGAATAAAAGTGAATTGCCTAAATCCTTCTCATCTCTACACTTCAGATGACCTTAGTGAAGGGGAGAATCCTCTCCTCAAGAGTAACCATCAGGTGACCTTCAACCCACCCATCTGTTTGCCTCTTGGCCAGTAGCATTTACAGTAATTCTGACAGTGGCAGCACATTTTATAATCCTGAGAAGCCTGTTCAAGCCTGTGAGCTGCACAGCTGCTGGGAAGGGTAAGAAAGTGGGGGAATTCTGTTCATCCTGGTCATTTCAAAGTGTTGATGAGCATCAATTCAAGCCGTAATGACTGCTGGAGTCTGTTGCTTTTGATTGAAATCTAAAATTAGCTGTGTCTGTCAGAATATCTAGTGCCTTACTTTTGTATAAATCAAGGTTTAATATTCATTTATAAACACCCATCTACATATGCTGAGAAAATTTACTTATAAACAATAGAGAAAATTCATCATCATTACAACCTCACCAGCTTTATCTGAAATTAAGTTCTGAATCTCAGCTTAAACTCAAGCAGACCATTTCTCTGCAGAAACAATTTTTTGCTACCTAGAGTTAGAAACACTGCCTTTCAAGTGTTGGTGTTGATGCAGGAAATAGAAATATTGCTTTTCTTGTTCTTTGGTTATCAAATTACTTGGCATTTGACAAACTGCTGTGACTTGGCTCCTTGGGACAGCTGCTGAAATGGTTGGGGTGAGGAGGGAAGTGGGAATTGTATTTTGGGTATGCAGGGGATTGTTTCATTGGCTGGCAGCTGAATGCAGGACTGTAGCAGTGACAGACCCCATATTATCTGATTTAGGATTATCAACATGCTGGCTGTGTAGAGACTTTTAGGGCTCATCAAGGGGAATTTGAAACCCATCAGCTGACAATTGGGAAAATGTATTAAAAATTGCTGAAAGACTTAAAATCAATCTCTTTTGCTCTGACTTAACTTGTGACTAGAAAAGCTGTCCTCTAATTACAGAGCAAGCTCAATTACTCTAGGGCCTGGCCATATAGTGCTTACTTGATTTCACCACTTTTGATAGCAAAAGGTTAGGAATTAGGCACTGACAAACAGAGTGGGCTGAAGGATTTTCTCCTGAAGGATTGGACTGTTGTATTCATATTGTTGTCTAATTATATTCCCTGAGTCCCATACCTTCTCTCGATGGTCTTCTCACGGCAGATCTTCACAGCAGTGGTGTTGTTGCTTCTCGGTCAGGGCTCCTCTCCCAGGCTCTCCCTGACCACCCCACCCCCTTTTATCTCAGCTACCTCCGTGGGCTACAGCTGCTGCCCAATCAAGGACATCACAGCTGCAGCCCATTTACAATAACTAGAATCAGGGCAGGGTCACTAATACAATAGAGAGATCTTTCACTGCCATACATATATTTACAATACATAAGTTAACTCAGGCCCCCACATTTCCCCCTTTACTTTTACCAATTTTACAATTACCATAGACATTTTTGTCCCAGCTCTCAGGCTGCCACAGCTTGCAGCTGTCTAGTCCCAGCTCTCTGGCTGCCACAGCTCATACATAGAATATATACATATCCTCCTTTTTTTTTCTTTTTTTTTTTCTCTTTTTTCTTTTTTTTTCTTTTTTTTTTCTTTTTTTTCTTTTTTTTTTTTTCTTTTTTCCTTTTACTTCTAGCAACCCTACAACTACAATACACATATCTGTCCCAACTCTCAGGCTGCCATACACATATCTGTCCCAGCTCTCAGGCTGCCACACACATATCTGTCCCAGCTCTCAGGCTGCCACACACATATCTGTCCCAGCTCTCAGGCTGCCACAGCTCGCAGCTGTCCGGGGGATTCCACACCTTCTTTCCTTGGCTGCATGTTCTTAATCACGTTGGGGTCACCAGATGTTGTATTCATATTGTTGTCTAATTATATTCCCTGAGTCCCATACCTTCTCTCAATGGTCTTCTCACGGCAGATCTTCACAGCAGTGGTGTTGTTGCTTCTCGGTCAGGGCTCCTCTCCCAGGCTCTCCCTGACCACCCTGCCCCCTTTTATCTCAGCTACCTCCATGGGCTACAGCTGCAGCCCAATCAAGGACATCACAGCTGCAGCCCATTTACAATAACTAGAATCAGGGCAGGGTCACTAATACAATAGAGAGATCTTTAACTGCCATACATATATTTACAATACATAAGTTAACTCAGGCCCCCACATTGGACTGAGCTCAGGACATGACATCAGGTTTTGTGTACCCAGTCAAACACAGTCACTATTACAAAGCAATCAGTCATTTAATTACTGATCAAAGCAAGCAGAAAGCTCTTGAACACATCCAGGGCACATTAGTCTTTTCTTCTGTCTGTTCCCTCTGTTGTCTCTGAGCCAGACACCCTGGATGTCTTCTCTGCCTTCTCATACCCTTTATTTATATTGCAGTCCTAACACTGTTAATGTGCTCAATAATTTATAAGACAGCTGACCTCAACATTAGGTGAGCTATTGAACAAACATCAGGGAGTGTTACATTCAGTTTGGGCACTGCAGGTTGAAAAACCCTCTGAATTCACACACTCCAGAAAGTCCTCAAAATGATGCATCAAAAAGAGGCATCCCTGGGCTTCTGCACAGCCCTGGGTTCTGTCCTTAAACATTGGAATCACACACTCAGGTGGGTGGACCAATTGTTGTCCTATTGTATCCCCTTTCACTTCTGTGGCTAAAGATATAATCTTGGCACACAAACCCTGTTTAAGTACTCTGTTACTAAGGAAACAAACTTGTCAAGTATGGACCATGTGGGAATAATGGTGATTTATTTAGAAAAGGAAAGGTTTGTCATTTTAAGCTCACTACTACAAAATTGCTTTTTGATTACCTTCAAGCTTATTGCATTGTCTTGTCACAATAAACTATGGGAACAAGTGGAAAGGTTAATAATTGTGGGCTTTGTTCTTGTCAGTTATTCTGAAAAGATCTTACAGGACCTGCACCTTTAGCTCAAACAGAACAAATTTCAGCAGGACTGGAGCAGCATCCTGGAGTCCCTTTTTTCTCTTGGTGTTTTTATTATCCCTTTATTTCCTGTCTGCTTCCAAAGGCTGCCCAGCTGAGATGCGCAGGTTTGTGGGCTGTGACAGGGGTGGGCTCTGTGACACTGCTGAGGGGAGGCTTTTACACAATATTTCCAGAGGAGAGGGATCTGAGCAGGAGAGGGGAAAGAGCAGGAGATTTGAGAGTGCTTTGTAAGGTCTCAACTTCAATACATCTTCTGAGCCCAGTCACTGAAGGTTCCTTGTTTGTTAGCAAACATCAGGGGTTTATTTTATTTAACTTTATCTTCAGGAAATCCATTTAGGCCCTGATAATCAGATAAAAACCAATCTAAACAGCTTCAGTGCTCTTTGAGCAATGTCTAATGTGCTTTTTGTCAGGAAAAAATTGTATTAAATCAAGAATTTTCTCCTGGAGAAGCAGATCACTTTCGTGCCCAGGGCTGTGTTCACCACTAAGTTCTGTTCCACTGTGAGCTGCCTAAAATTGTTTAGATTATTAGGGTGAAATTATTTGAGGAAGAATAGAGCAAGATGTTCAAATTGCTGAGTTTAGGGGTTCTTAAAGGAATGATTTGCATCAACAAATCACACTAAATATTTTCACAACAATTGACAACAATTTAATATGATGGAAAGTTTTTGTTTATTAGAGCATAGTTGGGTTTAGGGTAAAGTTTGGAGGAGAAACACAAAACTGTTATGACTTTTGAAAATGAATAGTTTTAGGGTTTTTTAGTGTGAAATGATGATTCCTTTTGGACTTTTTATTGAAGCAAGAATATTTGAAATCTAAATGAAGTGTTTCCCAGGGCTGAGGGAATTTATTCTCTTATATAATTCACATCTTAACTTTCTGTTGTTATCTGGATTAGCAAAACTAAAAAACTTTGAAGCATTTCCCAACTTTTTTTGGGATGTTGCCACTTTCAGCAACAGCAGTCTTTCCTGCTTTCCAGAAAACCCTGAAGGCTGACTGGAAAATTTAAAAATCCCAGCTAATATCTGTCTACTGTCTTTTCCCATGTGCAATTACTCACCTCCCATTTTGCTAGAAAATTAATAATACAGTAGTAAATGATGCAGCATAAAGTATTTATGGCAAATTAAAACTCATCTCCAGGACAGTTTAGGTAATGGGGACATGGGCTACACCTGTTCTCACTGGAATGAACTGGAGAGGAGTTATTTATCAGTGGAAATTATCTTTATTAGCTACAAGTATGAATGCAGAATAAATTAATCACACCATAACAGGAATTTTATGTGTTAATTATGACTAATTTGGTATTATTTGTTACATTACATTGAGGTTGGGTAGTGCTTGTACTTCATGAGTGGGTTCATGCCCCTGTGCTGTGGAATCTGCAGGGAGGCATCAAGCTGAAGGTGTGGGGTTGGGTGCACTGAGATTTGGGCAGTTTTCATGCAATGGCAGTGTCAGACACAGATATATCTTTATTTGTAATTTAGGAAGGAGTGGAAATATTCAAGGATGTTCTGTAGTCAATCAGCTGCCCTGTTCTGCAGCCCTTTTTAACCTACTCTTCAGGATTTAGATTTCTAAAAATGTTTAAAAATATGACCATTTGACTCAATCTTTTGAAATTTTGTGTCTCTCTTCTGACACCTGACTCCAGGTCTGGGTGTTTGAGTGTGTGGCCACTCAATTCCAAATAAAGATGTGTTTGCCCCCTGTTCTATCTAGAGGTGGCTGCACCTTCCAGAGAGGAGTCTCTTCAGCCCATTTCCCACAGCCTGGGAAGAGCAGCTCAGCTTCAGAGCTTCCTCTGAAGGAGAATTTCCAAGTAAAGGCCCTGTAGGTTTGTTAGAACAATCAATTGAACAATTGTTTGAACAATTAACTATTTGTGTGTTTATTCTAAACGCTTTAGAATGTGTTTTTAATTTTAGTGTTTGGATGTTAAACACACTTTGGTGATCAAATGCTAAATCTTGTAACTTTGCTTTAAAATGAACTGACAGAAGTGATGATGAAGGATAAAGAAGATTTCAGTGTCATGCTTGTGAGCCACACTATAAAAGCACTTGCTGCTATCAGCCTGCCTGCCCTGCAGCCTGCTCAATCAATACCTGTATAATGTGCACTGCTGAAAGGGCCAGGTGGCCAAAGCTGAGAATCCTGGAGTTTCCTGCACTGCATTTTCATTTCTGCATCGAGTTCATCCTGCAGGAAAGAGCTCAAGGAAAAGGCAACATTTTGTACTGAAATTTCCTGCTCCCAAGAGCTGAACACAAGGCAGTGTCCTGCTCACTGCTGCAGGCAGTGCCAGTGAGCCATGGCAGCAGGACAAGGACAGTGGCCTTCAGAGAAAGCCACCAAGGCACAGAGTCTTGAACCATTTATAGATTTTCACCAAAGAAATGGCCCTTTGCCCCATGTCCCTCCTTACAAGCACAGCAGAAAGCCAGAGCACATTTCAATAAAAAAGCACACTGAAAAGGATTAATGTTACACACTTTGATGAAGAATCCCCTATTTGTAATCTTCATTTAGTGCCACAGCGATTGATTTCCTGCCTGTGCACGTGGGGCTGGCAGTGCTGTGGAATGCTCTGTGTTCCCTGCAGCTCCCACTGCTCTGATCTCCTCAGGATCCCCTGCAGCTTGATTAGGTCCTGCTGGGTGTGTGTGAGACCTGCTCAGCAGAGCTGCACCTGGACATTTGATCACAGCTGTACGAAACACCCAACAAAGGCACCCCACGCAGGGAACAGGCTTGTTTGGCTTCCTGTTGCTGTAGTTACCATGTCTAAAGGAAAAAAAAAGCCATGGGAAAGCCTGGCTGGAGTTTAGCAGGATGTGGCATTGCTTAAAAGAGACTTCATTGTAAGGATGAAAGTAGATCTGTGAGCCCCCAGTGACTGCACCAGTCTGACAGGCACTGCTGAAAGGGCCAGGTGTCCAAAGCTGAGAATCCTGGGGTTTCCTGCACTGCATTTTCATTTCTGCATTGGGTTCATTCTGCAGGAAAGAGCACAAGGAAAATGCAAAGTTTTCTACTGAAATTTCCTGCCTTATAATGGAATCACAGTGTGGTTTGGGTTGGCAGGAAATTAAAGATAACCTATTCCACCCCCCTGCCATGAGCAGGGACACATTCCACTAAACCAGGTTGCTCCAAGCCCCATCCAACCTGGCCAAGCTTCTCTTTAGCATGGGACCAAGGATGTGCTGCCTTCAGACTTGTTCTTAAGGTCTTCTTGCATCTCTTTGGGTTCCCTTGGGAGTTAGTGGATGGAAACAAGAGCAATTACACAGAGCAATTCACCCCACTCCTTTTAGCACTGAGGAGTTTTGGGGAGGCCTCTGTTCTCTCTTCTCTAAACAGCCTTGGCAGCTCATTTAGATTAAATATGAGGTGAGACACATCCCCCTGAGGTGCCCCTGCCAGCTGGGCAGCCCACACTTCATCAGCAGGGGCCAATCCTGCCCAGGCTGTTGGTTCAGGCCTTGCTCAGAGGGGCACTGTGGCTCCAGAGGCTGCTTTTCAGTTTCTCTGAAGCAGTAATGTTGTTTGCACTCTTCCCATGTGGCTAAAATAGCCAAGGATTAATTCTTCTTCTCTAATTTGACATTTAAGTTCCTTGCTCATGCTGTAAAGTTTTGTGCCTGAACCTTGTGCCTTTTTAGGAGCTGACACAGCACTACATTTTGTATAAAATCACAGGAAACAGAGTGGGGAGCAATGTTTTTCCTGCACCAACACCAACTATACCTAGAATTATAGAGATGCTATCAGGGTTAGAATATGATCACTGCTCAGAGTCCTGAATAACACAGCCCAACAAAGGCTTTGGCACTGAATCCCCATGGGAGGCTAGGGGAGCTGGGATGTGTAGGATTATAGCTTACCTGCTTTAAAAATATATGTTCTTTTCAAATTTCTCTGGTTTTCAGAGTCATAAATTACTTTCAGGCCTTTGTAACGTTAAAATTGTTACCTGAAGACCAGGAATGATTTACTGAAGAATAAAAAGAAGTCCATCTCCATGACATGAGCCTCTGTAAATATCTTAGATGTAATTCCATAAAAGTAGATGGCATCATTTCAATTTTTCTCTGCTCAAATAGCAATGGCTCAGCAGAGTGAGCAAAAGGCAGAAGGCAGGATGTCTTAGAAATAAATCCAATTAAATTTCTGTATGTGGATTGATTGTATTTTATTTACCCAGACATAAACCAGATTCCAGATAATCAAAGCTTTGGCTTGTTGGAATATATTTGATTATTCCCAAGAAGTTGTTTTGTGGGAGGCACAGTGTACACAAGCTGGGTTTATAACCCATTTTCCTTTCCTCCCAGGCCAGGCTGGAGTAAATAGGGAAGGTTTGGAGCTGATGAAAGGTGTTTTGGTAAGATTATCTGTCCTGCAGCACTCTGTGCCTGCTGCTCAGGGTACCACAAACAGTAAGGGTTATGTTAGGAAGCCTTTATTATTTCAATAATCAGTACCTTTGATATCTAATATTTTAAAAAATATTTAGCAAATGTTCTCAGGGGAAACACCAAGATGAAGTTTTGGGCTTTGCTGTTGCTTTTTCTCTCTTTCTGGTTTAATACTTTGCAGTAATAGACTTGCTTTAGGTAAGAGAGTCACACTGGGGCTGAAATCAGAACATTTTTGTGGTGGGAGGAGGGTGGAGGGCAGGGATGAGGAGATTGGCAAAGCTGGAAATGCAGTTCAGGTCTTCAGTTCTAAATCATGTGTGATGGTCAGAATGGACAGATCATAAAGATCTTAATTTCCAGATGGGTTCCTAGGATGGCTTTGGTGATGACAGCTGATTAGCAGGATCACACAGATTGACACCAATCTAACTGCTGTTTCATGAATAAATTTCCTGAGGTTTTTAACCCCATTTCTGCTGAAGGTCACTCTTGGCTTTAATGTAACTTTGCAAGAAATCTTGGAATAGCTGTTACTTCCCAAGCCTCTCTTCTTTTTTTCCTTATCTCCTCTGTCTCTTTTTGCCAAAAATACTCACCTTTTCTAAGTGGTCCCATTTTTCTTGGAAAATACACAGGGCATTCTCATTTTGGAAATCACCCCTTTTAATGTTACTTTAATGTCTTCCCTATATTTCTCCTCTTCAAGCACAGAGCAAAAGTCTTTCACTTAGTTTTGTGACAAAGCAGTGAGCTTTCCCTGGGTGCTGAGTGGAGTCAGCACATAAATAAACACAACAGGCTCATTAGTGGGGGCTGTCAGCTGTCAGTAATGGCTGAGAGTTGCAGCTTTGTATTTAATAACCTCCTGTATTAAGCAAGGGTGAGTTAGGATGCAAGGGCTATTCCCTGGGCTGCTTAAAAAGTGCCAGAACATCTTCAGCTTCCAGCTGGAAGAACCACCAGAGAGCAGCAGGAGGAATCTCAGTTTAAACACCTCATTTGAAGGTCAGAACCTCTAACAGTGTAGCAGGAGAACATTGCAGTGTCAGCATTGGTTATGAGCCCAGGGCCTAATGTAGGGCTGAAAACCATGACCTTCTACACCAGAGGCAAGAATGTTACCAACTGAGCCCATCTGACATTAATTAAACCCTCATTAAAAAGGAGGGCTCTTTTCCTGGGCTCAAATGTGATTTCCTCTGCAAGGTTTTGTCATGCATATTTTATTAGGAATTTTAGCATGTGGACTAAAGACCCTGTTCTGATCTTTTGGAATCACTGCACATGGCATATGTTTCGTGCAGATGGGAAACAAAAAAGGGAGAGCAATATCCATATTCATTTGTTCTGGTGTGTAGGATAGGTGGCTGTGCAATGACATTCAGGAGCAGTGAAAGGGAGAAGTTTAGGATCTATTACCACATGGGAAATATTCCACAGGGCATGAACACACAAACTCTGCAAGATTTAAGTTACATGTGAGACCTCAGGATTATCCAGAGGTTGAAAATCACCTGGCAAGAGAGTCTGGGAAATGTCCCAAGCCCATTGTGTTTATTCTCATGAGCTCCTTGGGGACGCACAGTTACTCACAGGGCTGTTTCACCTGCAGTGCAACACTTCCTCCTTTTAGCCAGCCAAGGCTTACAGCAAGAACAGGAAAGCAGCAAGGGAGAGTGCAATGTTAGCAGTGTCTTCATTTGTAACATCATCTGAATGATTTATCAGAATTATTGGGTCTCTTTCCAATCTGGTGCTGTTTGGGTCCTTTATAGGAGCTGGATGCCTGGGCTAGTCTTAGTTTTACCATTAATTCTGTATTTATTCCAATTTCTCCATCAGTAAGAAAGGGGGAAGGTCTTGAAACCAATCCATGTAGCTCTTTAGAGTTCCTGCTCAACATTCCAGACTTGCAATGCAGCCCAGAGGAGCGAGCACCCTTCCCTTCTGCTTTGGCAGCAGCTTCAGGATTCCAAACACTGACTCGGGGACTCGGACCCAGCTGAGCCACGGGAATTCCTTCCAGCAGAGGCCAGCACTTCTCCCAGCTCTGCTCAGCGTTTACTGCTTAGCTGGGAGCAGGCTGAGAGTAAAGCTCTCATGCCTGGGATATTTTGGTGTCTGAAGCACCTGTCTGAAGTACAGCAGCCCTGAATAAATACAAAATCAAATTTCGCTGTCTCAGATAATAATCCCTTTGACAGCACTGACCTCATCAATCTGTCTTTTGCTCAATTTTTTCTTTACACGTTGCCCCTCCTAATCACAGCTTTTGAGTTTCAGATATTTCTATATTTTCCTCCCTTTTAATGACACACTTTCAATTTTTTCTTTCTAGTAGGCAATGTACAGCCAAACCTCTGCTCCTGTCTCTTTTTCTGAGACGACAAGATTCATCACTCAGGATTTCTTGACCCTCTGAGGAAAGAAGCTGATCTTTCTTCCTTGCTCAGTGGGAATCCCTAATGCCAAGACACACTTCAGTGGGAAATCAATATAAATAAAAATCAGTGAAATGTCTTTGTTGTGAAGCAACCCCTTTGCATTGCTGGTGCACAGGGCACATCCCAATCTCCAGCCTAACTGAGCAAGTAGCAACACCATTGATCCAGAGTCCATCTTCCTTGCCATCCTCTCCTGCACATCGATTCAGCCCAGTTCCCCTCTCAGCTTGTCCCCTTTGGTCCATTGATTAATCATCAATATTACTCACCAAAGACAGCTACAATTAAACAGACATTAGATGACTTCTCCTCGCATTTAATAACGCTGAGCTCAATCACAAACCCAACACTCTGTCTGCCTCAAAATATTTTAACCAATGTCCAGAACAGAAAATGCTGTAAATTCAGCACCTGCTGCAAACCCCTGAGAAGCTGAGTGGTTGGACACTTTGTTAAGCACTGACTTTCCTCATCTTGCACCTCTGTGCTATTGACATTTCATCCATGAGCTGCTGTGACTGAGATGTGCCTGTACCTCAGAGCAGCCCACAGGAATTGTCTTAAAATGTAAAGGAGCTGGTTCATATAGAGACAGAAATGTGTTTTATTGATCAGAGCAAGGAGAATATCCATGGGAAAATGTAAAATCTGTGAGAGAACTGGCTGTAAACTGATAACATCAGCCCCTTAGTTGCTGTATCTTGAATAGGGCAGCATTAGCTGGCTAAGACTCCTCAAATCACTTTGTTTTTCATTTGGTGGGCTTCCCCTGGTCCTGTCTTATGGTACTTCTCAAGTCTGGGCAAGATTTGCTTTCTTTTCTTTCCCCAAGCCCTGTGAGTTTCCTCAGTGGGCTGCTGAGCAGCTCAGCCCCAGGGTGATGTAGTGCTCTGTGAAGGGAGGTCCCACATTGCATTTCCATAGAAATAAGTACAATATCTCAAGCTTTGAATTTGCACTAATTCTTATGTAAATTGTAAAATGCCACTTTTTTCCCCTCTGCCCAGTGTCAAGTTGAGGTATTTTACCCTTACCTGAATGCAAACACCTATGGCAGGTGAGGGCAGTGGAGGAGGAGACGTTCTGTTCTTGGAGTGTATCTGGTGTTCCAGAGACTCACAGGTGATTCAGGGTAAAACAGTAAAACCAGCACTCCTTTGTGTGCTAAAACTGAGCCTGAATTACTGAAGAGAAAAGAGGATTTATCTGTTAAACCATGTCATCAATTGATACTAAAATACTTGAATAAACTCAGAGAAATAGAAAGAAAAAAATTTTAGATGGGAAGCAATAAAGAGAGTTGTCATTATCATAGTCTGGTGAAAGTTTCCTTTCTTGTATGCATTCATCATCCAAAGACTCACTGTTTTTATAAATTTCCTGGCTGGCAAGTTTTCCATCCCCAGATTTCTAAGAGGGTTGAAGCCCTAGAACATATATTTAGTGCCTGCCGACAGGTCCCTAATTATGGTTTGATTAATCACAGCAGTGCCTGCACCTGTCTGTGCAAAACATCTTCATTTCTGCTTTGTGACCCGTGCAGGGTCTGGGGCTGTGCCTGGGGAACACCCAGCTTGCTTTGCTTCCTGCCCTGGCCACGAGGAATTCTTTCTCTTTTGTGGGAACAGCAGCTTCTTGCTTTGCTGGTGCTTGTGGAGAGGCTGGAAGCTTTGCTCCAGAGTCAAAAAGGGCTATTTGGTTTTGGTTTTATTTGGTATTAACAGCTGATTTTTACACACCCTGCCCTCCACAGCAATGGATTCCCCTCAGTCCCAGTGCCATCAATGGAAATGTTCACAGGATTTCCCCTGGGTATGGGGAAATTTTCTTTTGAAAGCCATTAAAAACACCAGGAAACCTCCTAGGTCAGGAATTCCTGCAGCCTTAGAGGGTTGTGCAGAACTGTGGCTGTGATGGGTTTTCATTTCTGAGCAAATGCAAGAGATGTTTTCCCTCTTGCTTTATTTTGGGAAATTCTCCAGGAACCATGAGGACCAATCCAGGCTCTTTTCTAGGATGCAGATCAGGGCAGTTTGCACAGGACTCAACTCAATGCCCTGAATAAGGAGAAGGAATTCATAGGGCACTTGAGGAGAACATGAAATCCCAAACCATCTCCTGCTGGGAAATACAAAGAGCACAGGGAATCCAGTGAACTGACTCTGTTGGGAAGGGACTCAAAGGAGAGGTTATAGTTTTCTGCAGAGCATCCTTTTTTCATTTTTCAGAGAAAGACTGACAAATGAGACACACTTGGAAGTGATCCAGATAGAACTGAGAAAAAAAAAGTCTTTTTTATGCCACTGAGATGAAAAGGCCCAACTGAAACTGCTGTAACTAGGGATGGGAGCAAGACACATCAGCTTTCACCTAATGGTTGAGGATTTGCTGTTCAATTTCCCAACCAAAATCTGGAGGAAACAAATTTGGTGTAGATCAAACCATTGTAGATCTTGAGTTTTTCGCCCTGAAATGAAAACCAGGAAATCACTTAATCCAAACAAAACATTCTCTCTGACCTTGGAATGGAATGTTTTCTGTCCAAGGTCCTGTAAAAGTAGCCTGGGAATAGAAGGTTTGATTGATCAAACAGGAGGAGCTGTGCCGCCTGCCTTTTTGTCCTACATTTTTGAGACCCAGTCTTTTCCTGCTCCAGGGAACAAATCTCATACCTGCTCTTAGAGGGACTGCCTAGCATGGTCCTTGTTGAGGCTGACATTTCTAGGAATGATTCTGGAGCCCTTCTTTTGACTCAGGTGCACCCTAAATATTTCCTTTCCCTCTTCCATTCAAGAATGCCATGAACAAAAAATTCTTTTTAAACACAAATTCAAATATGCATGGAATTACACTCACCAGCTCTGCAGCTGGAAGAATCTCAGTGCATCATCACCTTCATTTTGCAGGAATGAAGACCAATCTTCCAGGAAAACTCACCTCCCAGCATTGCATTTTCTTCCAAACAACATGAGCTCTCATACCTCAGGAAAGTGTTTCTGGAGATAGCAAATAGCTCCATCCAACCTCCCACTTCAAAAAGAAAACAAAACTTCTTTTGTTGTGGGTTTCCTATTTTGGACAGACAAAGGCACATTGTTCTTTGGAATCTAAAGGACAGAGGATGTGCTCTGTCTAACATGAGGCAGGGGTGCCAGGACTGCCCCAGCTGTGTTGGTTGGACTGAAATAAAGGGTCAAATATTGTGGAGAAGAGAGTTCACTAAATCGTTTTAGCTTCTGTGTGAGAAGGAAGTGGCAGAAGAATAAAAGATAGTGCTGACAGTGCTGGCCTGGGAGAAAGGGAGGGAGCAGGGTGGGAGGGGAAATTAAGAAAATAATGGAGAAAAGCAGGAAGGGGGAGGGTGGAGGATGTAGGAAATAAAGTGCTCAGTTTTGTCCAAGTTGCCCTTGAGCTGGCAGGGGGTTAGGCTGCATGATGTGCAGAGAGATTTATGTGTGTGGGGCGAGCTTGGGAAGGCAGATTTGTGAGTCAGCACAGAGGGGATGTGGAACGAGAGCCATGAGACAAAGGAGAGGGAGAGGAGCCCAGCCCAGGCCCTGGGACATGTCCAGGGAGGAGGAGGAGGAGGAGGAAGGACTGATGTCACCAGAAGAGCCAGCAGGGAGCAGAGGCTCACCAGGAGTCTGGCAGCAGGAGGAGTTGGTGCATGGAGGGAGCAGGGGAGTGAATCTGGGGGAAATGCAGTGTTGTGGTTATTACTGATTGATTTTATAGCATGTGGATTTGGGTTGGGGTTGGAATTCATGGATGGGTGCCTAGGCTGGAGCATCCCTGAGGAAACCTTGAGCCACACAGAGCACAAGGGAGGCAGTGAATAAAACTCAGGAGACAGATTAAGGCACCTCCACTCCTGGGGAGGCTCCAGCTCTGAGGGGCAGTGCCAGGGCCACCCCCTCTGATCCTCCTGCTCCTAAGGGAGCAGCACAGGCAAAAATCCTGGAAACTGGGATAGGAATGGAGGAGACTGGGCTACCCAACCACAGCCTGCTCCCAGGCACAGGAGTACCCTGATTTATTTGTCTTTTGCTGAGTTTCAGACAAGCTCTAGGAGGATTTGAGAGCTCAGTCTATGAGGAAGTCATCCTGCTCATGGAATCCTGTGTAAACTCGACCATCATCCCACAGCACAGTTATAAAATGTTCAGATCTGCACCCTGAGGATCATTTGCAGATGACAATTGTGATTTGTGAATGCCAGATAATGTCACTCCCTGATTCACTCTCTGCACCTGCTACAAACAAACGTGTAGAAATAGATTTTTTACTACACCTATCTTTGGAAGAGAAAGATTTGAAGTGCCCCACTTGCCTGACTGAGAGAAGATGGTTTTCAAGAGAACTCAGGGAGTTAAAAGGCAAACTTTCAGTCAGGAGCATCTTATCCTTCACAGGTTCCACCAGGGAAGGTATATATATTTTTTTTTTATTTTTAAATTTTTTTTGGTGGAAAGCTGGGGAAGGCAGCTTTTTGGGAATCTCATTGACAAGTCCTGATTTGAAGAGGTGCTGAGTGATGCAGCTGCTCCCCATGGTGTCAGAACAGTGCATGGAAATGGTGGAAGTGGGGACTGGATGTCTGGGAGGAGAAACAAATCCGTGGGATAACTCTTCATACCTTTAGGTACCTAAATACCTTTAACCATCTGGCTTGTGTTAATATGGTGCAATGAAATATTAGGCAAATGAAGTAGGTAGGTAATTTGATTTTGGTCAGTGTCAGAAATCACAGAAAATCTGATTTCAGATCATGTCTTTTTTAGCTATTTTCAGCACAGCTTTTTTATTTGACTTTTATTTTGAAGCTCCTGATTTTAGGCTGTTATTTTAAACTTCTCTCAGCTGGTGACTCTGATTGCTTTTCAAACCTTCTATTTTCCAACCTTTGTACTCTTATGCATGAATCCAGGCCAAGTTCCCTCCTTCTGTTCACTTCCCAGTCAGTGTCTTTGAGCATTAAAGTAAGCAAAATGCAGTCTGGGGCTGCAGGGGCTGGGAACCTTGGAAGACACCAAGATGAGGTTCTTTTGTTTCTTTTTTTAATTGGCTTTTCTACATTGGATGAGGCACCATCCATGTGGATCGTTCCCTACACCTCTACCTTGTTTAGCAGAGCACAATTAAAATGCAATGTGCACAGGATTTGTGCCTGCAAAGCAAAGGTGGATGCTGTCACACAAGAAGGAATTAAGAAGGGAGCAAATTTTACTGCTCTCCTGTGATCATTGTTCAAAGGAGAATTCTCATGATATGAGGATGAAAATCTAATTGATGGCCTGATTCTCCATGGCTGTGCAGCCACCCTTCCCTTCTCTGCTTCTAATAAATGCTCTCTGCCTTCACCCCCACACAGGCAGGAAAAATCCATGTGACCAGATAGGGAGACCTTTAAGAAAAGACCAATATTTGCATATCTATTATGGCTATACTCAGTGTTATACTTGTTTCATTAAAATTTCTATTTGGATAATATGTAAGGTCAATACTGTCACTGTTCTGGAAAATTCATTTATTTTAAAATTAAAGCTAAGCACAGCAAGTACAATTCTCCTCATGCCTCCCCTGAATAAATCCCCTGAGCCTGACAGGGTCAGTGAGTGGAAGCAGAATTGGGCCCAATGTGTTTAGAGATGGAGGTTTGTGGGGAAAAAAAACATGCTAATTACATGGATCCCAATTTTCTAGGTAAATCACTTGTTAGAGGTGCTCTGGGCTCCTGCTTTGTGATATTCAAGGGATGGTTATTATTTCAGCTGGGTGCCTACTGAGGTCCATTAGCTTTTATACACCAGTTAAGGCTGTCAATTAATGGGATTGAATCCACACAAAGAAATACCTGGGATTACTTAAAAATATGGTGCTTCCCTAAGGTTTCCTGGTTTTAAAGCTCAAGCAGTCATTTTTACATGAATTTGTCTGTTGAGAAGGCTGGAGATGGGATTCTTATCCCAGAAGAGGAAGGGGATCACTGCTTTTGGAGTCAGGTGTCAGTGGGATTCCTGGCATGGTTTTGGGTCATTAACAGTTTTTAGGGCCTTCACCTTGTCTGGTTTTAGTATTTCCAGAGTTTGGGCTCTTTTGTGTGGTCATTTTGTGTTTACAGTTATTGTTTAACAATCCTTAAAATGGCATCCTGTTCAGTTCTGAGAAATCAGGGAAGTAGAAGAAATGATCTAGGACAGCTACTCTGGAAGTCACCTTCAAAGCCTTACAATAATATATTAAAAGCAAAACCTATTTTCAACACCCACAAGGGAAATCGTGTATTAAGGTGGATCTGTTTCAATTTTAACATTTCTGGTGTAAAATCATGGCTTTTTAAAGGCTTCATTTTGTATACAGGAAACTTGTCTGTATCTGTTGAGTGCTACAGAAATCCCAGATCTGCCTTTTAAATGATCATATTTATTAAATAACCAGAAGCTCTTTACGTTCCCTTTCACCCTTAAGGCTTGAAAGCATCAGATGGTGTCTGTTACCCTTTTCCAAGGTGTTAGTGGTCTCTTCTATGTCAGATGAGCTCAGTGGCTTTAATCCCTGTCCCAGATGTGCCCAGCACAAAGAGCAGCATCTCAAGCAATAATCTCCATGTCAGTCTCCACAGACAGGTACAAGACTTCCCTCACCCAGGGGAGAAAGGGCCTTTCTTGTCAGCAAAGGTTTTTCCTCTGGCAGAAAAGGAGTATTTGCATTAATGCTTACAGCGCATGGTCCATTCTCCAGGTCTGTTTCTGAAAATTAATTTCATTTGTAGATTAGAGCCTGCAACCAAGAAATGTCTAAACTCACCTTTTTCATTCAGCTCCAGATCCTGCGCAGGGTGCTGGTAGGAGATAAAATTACTGTTTTACAGGAGACTGGGTCCCAAAGGTGGGATTCATCCACTGATTTTAAGCAGCTAGAAATGAGCTGCAGGTACCCTCCAGAGTAATGAGAAATAACTGGTTTCTCCAGAGGGTGAATCAGTGGCAGAGAATTTTTTTTTCAGTCTGTGGCAACTTTAACTTTTAGACACCCAGAGTTAGGCCATGGGAACCCACATTGCCTGATATAAACCTTGATTGGAGGGGAAACGGGAACTGAAGAATCTCAAATCCACAGCTGGATTTCTGGACTGTTTTCCTTATTAAATCCCTGATTTATTAATGAAACATTAATATGTTGCAAGTAGCTTCATGCATTATGTTATTCTGGGGATCCTGGGCATGCAGAAGGTTTAGAATGAGTAACCCATGGTGGCTTTGGCTGCTACACTCAGAAAAGCCACCAGGACAGTGCTCAGCATATGTTCTGCAGGGAAGACCAAAGCAGCAGCAACTTGCACCCTGCCAAATTTTCTGTGCTGTAGAAATCAGGGACAGCTCTTCTTTATATGAGGTTGTGCTGGAGATGAGCCTTAGGTCATCACTGTGAAGGCAGAGAGAGGACTTGTGAAAATTCAGATCTCTGCTCAGATCTTGTAATCAGAACTCAATAGTTACGAAACTCAAGGCCAGAAATGACTGCTTCAATTGTGTTTCAAATGTCATAATTTTAATGCTAAATGCTGGTTGAATGTAGCCAGCAAAAATGCAGAAAATCAAACATTTGCTACTGATCCAGAATCAGGCAAAGTTTCTGTTAGGGATGTGGAATTATTCCTATCAGAAAAAGATTAAATTGGACAGCATTTCAGCAATCACCAGTGTATATAGGTATTTATCATCTCATTAGGAATGATTAAAGTGGGATTTTTTTAGCTTAGTAAATGCCAAGATCTAAGAGAAGTCTGAATGATGGTAAAATGAAATCATCACTTTAACATCAGTGAGCAGGAGTTGTTAAAATTGTCATTTCTTTCCAGTGCTTCACCCATGAGTTGAGAAATCCAATATTATCATTGTAGCAAGCAGTGTTATCACAGGGGAATAGAAAGGAACACCTGGACACAGAAAATCCATGGCATTGACTGTGATACTGGCCAGGACTGGGAGAGAGGGGGTGAACAAGGCTGAAGGGCCAGATGTGAATCCTGATGGGATAAATCAACCTCAGAGGGAGACTGGGAGAGTCCTGAGGATTCCTAACCCTGGCAGCAAAGGAATGCTGTAAGCTGCAGCTTGATCAGTTTTTTAACATTTCTGGTGTAAAATTGTAGCTTTTTTCATAGCTTGATCGTTCTTCTGGGCTGGGAGATGAAGAATTTGCTGACTGGGATATAGGGACAACAGCACCACAAAAATTTCCAGGGGATGTTAACACTAAGCCTTGCTGCAGGGAAAAAAAAAAAAAAGTGGCAACATTCATTGGGAAAGGAGAGGTGAAAGAAGTGAGGTGTCAGTCCATGAGCAGTGTGGTGAGGAAGTGCAGGGATGAGGGTGTGAGCAATTGAGCAGCCCACACTGGAAAGGGGGAGCTCCTGCTGGTTTGGAAGAAGAGTAAAAGTCAAATAAAAAATAAATGCAACTTTCTGCCTGACACTATGAAGCAGATTAATAAGGCTACTGCAGCCCATTGGCCATGCAAATTCCCTTAGCCTAAATATTGCTAATGAATGTTTTCAGAAAGTGCTGTTTACACTCAGACATTTTTCACCTTTAGGGAAAAATACATGAGGGAACTGCAGTGTTTGTCCTCCTGCATGGGGTGCACCATCCCTCTGTGAAATAAATGTTGTTCCCACTTCACTGATGGGAAAAGTGAACCAGAAGAGCAAAAACCAACATTTGCAAAAGCCACCTCTAAGGTTCAGGCCTTGATTTCATAATCTCAGAGATTATTAAAAATAGCCAAAAATTTAAACTAGAATGAGGCCATGAAAAGGGGCAGGAGTAGCACAGGGTTAGAGTGCAGTGTCCTGGTGTCAGCTCTTTGTGCCCCTCTGGGTGCTGCTACAGAGGTTCTTTGCTACTGCTTGTTAGAGCCAGCTCTGCTGCAGGCTGGGACTGCCCAGCAGCTGGTGACAGTCCCCACAGTGGCAGGGGCCTTCCCCCTAAACATCCACCTGCAAATAAATCACCCCTAACCTTACACAGAGGGTTCAGTGGCAGGACTGCAGTGTGGCAGTCACACACCTGTGTAACTCTGTGGGCTGGATGGGTTTGACCTCCTGACACACTGGCTGCTCTTCTTGCCCAGTGCTGCTGGTGTCCTAAGGGGAGGGCAGCCACGTTTGAGTTCAAAATTACAGCTTGGCTGTTCAGGTTCAGGCAGTCAGGTGCCTACACAGGGCAGTACAAAGGGGAAAGAGAATTATCCCTTCTTAACCCAGAGCTGAGAGATTTGTTCCTTCCACTCTCAGCTGTGCTGGACCCTTTCCAAGGGGCTGCCTTGGTTATTCATGGAGGGAAATTTCCTCCATGCTTCATTCCTTGCTGCTCTCTGTGCTCTTGGTGCAGGACAGCTGAAAGTAAAAGAAAATTAAAGTAACAGGCAAGAGAGAAGAGAAGAGAAGAGAAGAGAAGAGAAGAGAAGAGAAGAGAAGAGAAGAGAAGAGAAGAGAAGAGAAGAGAAGAGAAGAGAAGAGAAGAGAAGAGAAGAGAAGAGAAGAGAAGAGAAGAGAAGAGAAGAGAAGAGAAGAGAAGAGAAGAGAGAAGAGAGAAGAGAACTAGAGCAGATGCTGTGTGTGGGTTTCCCGTCTACTTTCACATTGATAGAGGACAAAAGAGAGATGGGAAAGGGGAATACTCCAGCTGTAACAGCTGCTGGACAAAGATCACTTGCTCTTCCCTGATGCTCAGGAATGTCACTTCTCTTTCATGTCAAACTAATGTTCCCCTTGAGCAGGGTGACAAGGACAGCAGCACCCACATCATGGGAGGAATGCCCAGGAAGCAAAAGCTCTTGGGTGGGAGGTGATGCTGTGGTGGCTTTGCTGATGTGTGTGTGTGGCCCCTCAGCTAATCCAGGATTGTGAATCCCATGGACAGGCTGAGAAATAAAACATTTTATCATGAAATTATATATAACAGAGATGAACCCATCCCCCAGTGGACAGGAATGAACATCTCCCCTCAGCTGTTCATTATTGCAAAGGTTTCTCCCCTTGTCTGTCTCACACCTGAGGCTGGACATTGGTAGTTCCAGTTGCTGGCAGTGTTTCCACAGCAGATTTAATTCTTCACATAGTTCCCATTTAGGGCAGTTCTTGGACTTTTGGTACTTTTGGTTTCCTGTGGTGAATGGTGAATTCATCTTTCTAAGAAGCTTTTCTTTTCAAGATGAACAGTAAAGCAAAATAGAAAACCTTTTACATCACTGATACAGAGTGGATAGAGCATTCCTGCCAATTTATATATATAAATATAAATAGAAGAGTTTTCTTTTATCAATTTCCTCTGTATCTTAAAAAAAATTGTATCAATTTGTCTCTTTCAGGCAGGGTTGCCTGAACAGTAGTTTTATTTATATTTAGCGTTTCACTGTTGGCAAGAAGTGGTTTCACATTAGGCATTTGACCATTTGACCAGCAGATTTTGCTGCCATCATTTAAAAAGAAGTGATCATCATTAAAAAAACCCTCCCAGATTTGAAATGGACAATAAATATAGGTAAGAATTTGCACAGAGGAATCTACCCAGTGCACAGGTACTCAGCTGGGTGCCCTGGTCACAGGTACTGGGTTTGTAGCTGGTTCCCCAGTGTGCTGTGGAATTTGAATTTTTCCCTTCACACAGCATGGACAAACTCTCACACTCGTTTTACTTCAGGCTCTTTTGCAAAGGCAAATGGCTCTGCTGGAAACTAATCAACATAATTTTTTACTCTTCACAGAGGTCTATTAGCAATCATTGCTGTAGTCTCAGGCTATAAATGGGGACATGAATACTCCTAAATTCAAACCCAGCAATGTTTTGTATTTTTCCATAAAATATTCTTGCCTGGGCTTGTCTCTGGCCAGCCTCTTTTGGGGCTTTTTGTCATTTCTCTTTTTCCCTAGATGCTGTAGCTGGCTGTCAGATGGGGAGATGCTGCTGAGAATATTGAAAAACTCAAATGAGAATGAATAGGAAAACACAAACTCTAATGTCACTGCTCTTACAGAAACCCTGCACTGCCTCTTCCTACAGATGTGCACGGCAAATATTAGTTTTATTAAATGAGACATGGACATTTTTTATGTTGCCTGTCAATGGAGAAGACAATAATAATTTTCATCATACAAAGACAGGCACAGATTTTATGGTGTAAAATCCTGCTGGATACAAAGTGCTGCAGGTTTATCGTGACTAAGCTAAGCAAAGATGTTCTTAGTGCAGACTGTATCTAGTTCTAGCTCTACAGAAATTTGGTTGTCCCAAAGGTTACAACTAAAGGACTGATTTGTGTTAAACAAGCAACTTATTTATAGTGGGAGAGTGCAACCTGAAAGTTCCCAGGAGGGTATTCTGTGGGATAAGGGTGTGTGGTGTTACATTCCCAGGTGACTGCACTAACCACTGCTCAAATTTCTATTTTCTGTTGAGTATTTGTGTGAAGAGCAGTTTACTTAATTGATAAACACAAATGTGGCCAAAATGTCTCTGTGTCTCAAAGGGAAGTAATTTGGTTTCCATCCCTTGGCTTCTCTGAGAGTTGGGGGATGGAGGCTGTGGTGTCTCCCATGCCTGCAGTCAAACTCCATCACTGCCCATTTGGGTAGGATTTAAACCTAAAGCAAGTGTGAAAAAATTTAAATTCTCATGTATTACAAGAGCCTGCCCATTTATCTGAATAAAAATGATGAGGACCATTAATTTGTGGGTATGCAAATGAGGATGTGGAGAGGCTCTGCTGATCACCAGCAGTAGCATGGGATGTGCTCCATGGCAGCCATGCCAGGGATGAAATGTGCTGATTGCCTCCAGGGTTAACCCTGCAGCTTTCATGCCGTGCAGGAGCAGCTTGTTCTGCTCCCCATGTGGCTCTGGAGCACAGGCAGGAAAGGTCACAGGAGCAATCAAGATCAGCAGATCCCTCCTCATGTAGGGACCCCTGTGGCTGCAGGATTAGCTGCTGAGTCTGGCCTGACTTGGAGCACACATTTGCTTTTCAATGTCCTGACTGTGGTAGAGGTGTTTTTTTGATTCATTAATCTGTGCCTGTATTTCCATGAACATGGACAGTGCTTGCTGCTTCTTGCTGTTTGTCTGGGTTTTGTCCTTGCTGGGCTTTTTGAGAAATGAAAACAGGAGGAATTAAAAGGTTAGATTGTTTTGGTAACGTGTCTCCCTACATGAGTGAGGCATAAGCTGACAGGCTGCCTTGAGAGCTTTGCTGGTGGCATGACTTTAGGAAGAATTCTCTAAGAAAACTAACAGTGAGCATCTGCAATTATCTGATTTTTAAAAATATACCTGAAGCTTTCTAAAATACTCGCTGTTTTTAAGGCATGCAGTTTAAAGGAGCTGAACATCTGACCCCCTTCCATCACATCTGGAATTTTATACACGAGTTTATACAGACCAGACTGATTTTTTTTTTTCTCTTTTTTTTCTTTTTTTTTGTTGTCTTTACTATTCCCACAACAAAGCACATTTGTTTCAGGAGCCCTCTGCAGCCCTCAGCACCTGCCCTGGGACAGGGGGCAGGAGAGCATCCCCTCAGTGCTGTCCCCTGGGCAGGGATTTGCCAGGAGCAGTCATGACCTCCCTGTTTCCTCAGCCCTGCAGAGCCCTGCCCTCTCACTGCTGCACCTCCCCAGGGACTGGGATGCTGCTGCCTGCCCTGCAGGAAGGAGAGCATTTAATCTCATCATCTGTGCCAGCTGCCATCCCTGCTGGGCTGCACAGAGCTCTGGGAGCCGTCCCCAGACAGCAGAGCACAACACGTCCATTCCAGAGCAGCCTCTAAATGAATCCCCAACATTTTCATTAGAGACACTCCTGCTGGACAGTTATGGGCTGTGACTCTTCCACCTTTTCCCACTGGCAGCGAGCTTGTGTAAAATCTGACTGACATTTCAAAATGCCAACAATCTTATTAATTCTTCAGTTCAAGAAGTGTTTCTCGGGGCTTTTTGTCTTCCAGCTGGAGGGCAGGAGGGTGATGCAGCCCAGTGGCAGAACCAAGCTATTAACACAAATACTGGACTCATTTAAAATTGTGTTTATCATGGAACTTGTGACTAACTGGGGAACACACCTGTGAAGGCTGAGGCAGCTGGTGTGGGCTACAGCTGTGCCATGCCTGACCTCTTTCTGCCCCTTGGGCAGGAATTTAGAGTTGTGGGTGCCTGCCAGCACAGAGATGTGCTGCTGCCCTTCTCAGAATCAGAGCTCTCTAATGCAAGCTGCTCTCCACCAGAAATGAAATGGAGTGCTGATGTGTGCCCTTGTTGCAGGATCACACTAAATTCAGCCCAGAGGACCGTGTGTGCCAGGGCTTTTCCCTGCTGCAGGATTCCCTGCTCGTTATCACTCTGTGGGAGGAGAGCTTGGTGGTGACTCACACCTCTGCTTTCCCACACCAGCTCTATGGGATCAGGTATGTTTGCTCTGTGCCACATCCACGTGTATTTTTTTGTCAAATTTCCTGTTCTGGGTTGGAAATCCTTCTCTGTGCTTGGTACAAATATTGTTTTGTTGGATGTACATCCATCCATGTGCTGCACTTGCTGAATCAGAGCCAAGGTTGCTTCACTTCTAAATCTCCAGTGACCATCCAGTAAATAACAGCTCTTGAAATCCTGAGTCTATTAGCAGAAAATACAACTGTAGATCTCTCCAGAAGGAATGACTCACTGCAGTGAGGTTAGCAGGGAAGAGAGGGGATGAGGGTTCTGCAGTCAGTTGATTGGCTTTATTAATGCAACAGCTACTACTGCCTTGGCAATTCTATTTAGTGTGTAGTGACTGAAAAAATCAGACACCTCCCAGTTCCTGCCATTGGCACGGAGCTGCTTTTTGTTGAAAATGGGAGGGATATATAAAATTATCCCAGGGCAGAAGGTCATGCACACATTAAGGTGACAGCCATGGGTGCTGGCCACTAATTGTGAAGCCACTGTAGTTTAGAGCAAGGTCTTCATTCCTGCTGTTGAGAGCTTTTATTCTTTGACCTGACTCACTGCAGGGGAATGGGTTTCAATCTGGAATAAATTTTGACCCAAATAATTGGAAGTTAATCTCACTTCATTTTACATAATGCTTTATGATAATGCAATTGTAGCACGTTTAGTGCAGGGCAGAGAGGGCAGCAGTTTACAGAAGCTGACATTTTGCATAAAGAAACAAAAAGAGGTCCTGAATTTATCTAATCAAACTGATAGCAGCAGTTGAGAAGGTTAACCTTTCTAATAATGACTTCCCCTCTTTTATGGTGTATTTTGTGGGGGTGGTCACTTACAGGTATTAATTTGTAACACCCAACAATTACATTCTGTGCAGTGTAGTAAATGTGAGCTGAACAGTTTACTGGGTCAAGCAAAAGCAGAAGAGATCAAACCAAGCAGGGTGAAAAACAGGACTATAACAGAATAAGTGAATTGCAGGTCAAGTGCTTCTTGAAAGAAGCAATGCTCAGTGAAAGTTGCTGGATACAAAATACTTTCCTTCTTGGGGAGTTATCAGAAAATAAGCACCCAGTGAACCAGAAAACTGTGAAATTATTTAATAAAATTAATCCTCTGCTGTGAATAGGAAAAATGTCAGATTTATTTTGCATCTAGATTTCCATCCCAGCAAATATAAATTTATCCCTGTATTCTTTTGTCCCAACATTAACATTTGCTCTGTTGTATTGAATATAGTCCTATTCCCAGTCCATGTTTTCACAGTAAGTGTCGAGTTAGCAAAAAAAATAAGGAAACAGTGTGTTTTCATTAGAATTAAAAACCACAGTACTGATGTTTAGCTTACTCCAGGTGCAAACCCAATAATTTCACTACATATCATTACCCATCTGATACTTCTTTTATTTGTCAGCACAATCTCATGTTCCTTTATCTGGAAGATAAAGACATGAATTTCCCACATCCTTACCAAGGTTTTGTAATGGAGTATTGTCTCTAATTTATATTGGAAAGTGGAGTTTTCACACCAGTTGATGCTATTTTGCCCAACTCTGTCAGTCTGTCTCCATCTTCTGCTTCCCTTTCAGCCATGGCATTTTTTACTCCTGACATATCCTTCCCAGAATGAAGGATTCAGTGGTTTTATCTCCACATCTTGTTTTCTTGACCTCCCCTGGTGACCACCTGTGAGCAAGCAGCTCCCTGCTCCCTTTGGCAGCATGTCCAAAGTGGTGCCTTGTGCAGGCTGACCTAGAACAGAGGCTGGACAGAGTTCCAGAATAAAGCAGGGATTTATTCCAAGGATCTCCTCTATGGATGCACCTTGGGCAGCACCAGAGCCCAGCCAGGGCTGCACCCAAGATGAACCAAAATGGCCCCAAAATGCACGGCCGGGCACGGGCTCTGTCCCTGGGATCAGTTCTGCTCCATTTGCACCTTGCAGTTCATTGTCCCATCCCAGCTTTAGCCCAGGCAGTCCCACCCTGCTTGTTTTTCTCTCTCCAGCCCACGGGGTTTGTGCTCCGGGGCTGAGATTTGGATCATTTGTCCTTGGTGCCCAGCTGGAGCAGGAATTGTTTTGTCTCCCTGCTCTGTGCACAGAGCTCACCAACACTTAACATGAAACTGAAAACTGCACACTAAAACAGCGCAGAATCTGAAAATATAAAAGCTAAAACCTGAGGCATCAGAAGGATGAGGGGTTTACATTCAACTGCACTCATTCTTGCACAGTATTTTCCTTGCCAGCAGCCAGAGCAGTTGCACAGGGAGCACATGGACAGACTTTGCCTCCCCAGTGACAGAAAGTGTCACTTGTGGTGCCTTGGCCCCTCCTGGCTCAGCTGTGCTGCCCTTGCCAGGCAGTGTCACCTCCTCAATGAGCCACGCACGTGGTGTTGCCCCAAAGGGACACCCTTGCCTTGGGGACAGACAGGGATCAAGGGCTGGCAGCTTCCAGCACCTTTAACTCCTCTCAGAGCCCCACCTGAGCTGAGCTGTGTGCCTGGCTGGAACCTGAATCCAGAGGAGCTGCCGTGGTCAGCATCGATGCAGTGCTGGAGCAGCCTCTTTGAATGGCCAGGTTCTCTGTCTCAGCTCAAACAGCTCCTGTTAAAAATCCTCCTTGAATCCTCTGCTTCGTTTTCTCTGGGTTCCTGTCAATGTCAAACCACCCCTGGAATGAACAGAATTAGGGCAGAATGGGGAAGGCATGATTTCTCTGCCTGCATAGGAATAGTTTGGGACTGAAATCGTCAGTGCTCTTTGAAAGATGAGTTATTTCCATGAGGGTGCCTTAGGAGTGCAAAATGTTATTAGAATATGCATTATTATTTTGAATTTCTCCTGTCAGTACTGACATCAGTGACAGGAAAGGGCACTACACTGGAAATGTGATCTGTTCACCTTTCCCCAACATGATGCAGCACAAAGACAGTAACAGTGATTGTTACACTCTCCTTTCACTTGGTAGTTCAGTCCCAAAGGATATTGTATGGCTGGGTGACATTGTGCTGCAGTGTCTGAGCCTGATTTTATTTTGAGTAAGTCATATCTCTTTATACATAGATAATGAGCCCACCGTGCACCTGGCACAGGCTGAGCAGTGTTATTTAAAACAGGAGAGTCTGAGCATGCCTGAAAGTGAAGTTCTCTCATAAGTATAAGCTGCAAACCCTTATTCAACATTAAATCAAATCAATGTTAATTTGTGAACTAATTAGCATTTCAGGCTTGGGGTTTTTTTCAGCAGTGTGGTGATTTTGTATATAATGCTGTGTGATTGTACCAAAGTACATAATTATGGAGCTGAATACATTGTCTCCTGCTGACATGTTGCAAAAGGAATTTCTTTCAGCAAAGGATTGCTTGCTACATCTGAATTAAAATACAGACCCACAGCCAAGTCCCATGCACAGACCCATAGCTGAGGCAATATCAGAATTTAGGGGTCCTATTGAAAAAACTGAGTTTGAAAATATATTAACTGAGTTTATTCATCCCCATTTCTACTGTATTTTAATGAGGGAATGGCAGGATGTCCTTTGGTGTGAGACAGATGATGAGACAGGTATTCTGAGTGGGGAATATGCATCAAAGAAAACAGAGTGGCTTAAGGAGATTTTTTTTTTTTAACTGAAGTCTGACTGCTGGAGCACAGGAACTGTCAGTACTTGCTCATCTCAGTGCTCATTTTCACCAGAATCCTCTCCCTGGCAGCAGCCAGCACCAGGCAGCCAGAGATGGTGTCAGGAATTTTGTAATGGCTGTCTCTCTTCAGGAAAAACTGATGGAAGTCTTATCTGCATTTACCTTTATTTACCCAGCAACAAGCACTTTAATTTAGATACTATAACTCACACTCTAGTTTGCTTTAAAAATGGTTTTAATGATATTTATGTCCTTTTTGATCTTTGGTGACATTGATTTTGTTTAAGTAACATGGTTAAGATAAAAGCCTCTTTCTTACCACAGTGCAGAAAACACAATCTGCCCTGACAGGGAGAACACTGCACCCATCTAATGTAAATTTATGATCTAGTACACAGCATCACTTATGGCTACAGTTTGTAACCCTGTTTGAAAAAAACAACCCAACATACAAACTGTAGAAGGTTTTGCAGGACTGAAGTCAAGCATGGTTCCCAATAGGATCTCTGAGTCAACCAGCAAAATTTCACATCCCCAGAAAGGAAACTTTTGTGCAGGTGAGAACATCTGCTCAGCTGCTCCCAGGAGTCAAACCATGAGTGATTGTTGAGCTGGGGCTCCCTGGTCTCCTCCTGCTGCTGGGGTCAGTGTGGGGCTGGCAGAGCCTGGTTTTGGGTTTCCCTTTTGGACAGACAGGTTATTCCTGCACCAGACCGACTCAGACTGAGCTGCACAGATTCACACCCTTCTTTATCAATGAAGAATTAAAGCTCAGCTGTGCAGGAATGTAAATGGTCACGTTCAGCTGTCTGGGTTTGCCTCTGGGTGAGGTGACAGTGAGCTGTCATCCCCAAGCTGTCCTGGCTCTCTTTGGATGCTGCTTTTTCTGGGGTCTGCTTCCAGCCTGGAGCTGGGGCTGGCCGCAATTGGAAAGGATGGAGACTTAAATTTCCAGTCTGATGTTCCAGGAAAGGGAGGCATTTTAGATCTCTGTGTATCCTTAACCTCTTGGTCATTCTTCTCAAGGCCTCAGCTAATTTCAGCCAAATCTGACAGGCCATTAAGTTCCCTCAGATCTCACACAGGTAACAGGCTAAATTGATTCTCAGCCCTGAGGAATAGTTATAGACTGAGATCCCAAAGGTCCTGCCTGGCTCATCTGAGAGGTGCTGCAAGTCCTGTGTCTGGATATTGGCTTTCTTTGAGTCTTGTCTGTGAGATTGAGTTGCCTAAAGGATCAAAGTAGTTGTGACAGTTCAGCTGACTCATTCTCTTCTGCTCTTCAGTACAGAAAATCTTGTACCTTCACAGGATTCACCCACCAAATCTACTAATTTGTCTTATGATAAGATAAACACTCAAAGATATTTATTTATTTATTAAACTTCCCCTAAATCACTCAATGAATTATCTCTATTAAAATTTAATGTAATTTTGTGAATCTCAGCCCACCTTTAGCAAGCAGTCATGTTACATCTGAAAATCTGCATTATTAGACGAAAACTGCATGAGAGAATTTGCAGTTTTTTACCATTACTTTCTTACATTTATAAATTTCAGGCCTTTAAAGGGTTTAATATTTTTCCCAGTTGCATTTTATGATTGAGTGTACACCGTGCTACCTTTGTCAATCCCCAAACATGCCCATATTTTTAATGCAAACAGCAGAAAGTTGGACTATTTAGAAAAACACAATTGAGCCCAAGAACCACAATAATTACGTCCCTGGTTATTTTGAGACAGAGAAACATTTCAATCTACACTCTGTGTTTACATGCTAAAAATGTTTCTTCTTGTCTGCAGTAGCAAATTTACCTCAGGGAGTTTTATTTTTGGTTGCTCACTTAATGCAGAACATTATTTGCATCACAGAAAGATCACATCTTCCCTTTGCCTGTTTCAGCTTTTCCACAACAAACCTCAGGATTTCCTATTATTTGTAAAATTGCTTTTGTTTTCAGTTGGGATCAGATGCAGAAATGGGAAGATCAGGGCACATTAGAATTTGTAGCTGGGGGAGAGTTCTGCTCCAAGTGCAGAGTGTTAAACTGTGGAAGGGAGGAGGGGATGCACAAGACAAAGGAGAGGGTTTAGAGCAGGATTTTTGGAAACCTGGTTAATATTACCCTGCAAAAGAGCAAGAGATGAGGACAGGAAGAATGAGGTATTAAAGCAAGGAAAAGCAAGTATATTCATAATCATGCTGCTCATGATTTTAGACTTCTCAAATTTTGAGGTAAGTGATCTTGCCTTTTTGGGAAGAAAGGTGGCACAGGTTTATCAACCAATTAGGAATCCTCAGGGCATATTCCAGGGAGAAGGTGCTGAGAAAATGTTCATTTTTAGACATTTGTGGAGAAATTACAAAAATGTTTCAGCTTGTGTGGCCAACACCAATCTGCCTAGGCACTTCTCTGGCATCTCCCTGTTTGCAGTGAATTTATAAATGAATTACTAATTGGATTCTACTGTTATTAGGAGTATCTTTAAAAAAATAGGCAAATATTACAAGATCACGGCAACTCTAGAGATAAGGTCTGTTCTAATTTCTAGCAGCAGCTGCAATATCAAAGGGGTTAATTTAGATCATCAAGGTTTCATCTCCTTGCCCTCTAAGGTCTGATTCATAAAGCTGAAGAGATGAAGTCAGAAATTTCCAGAGACAAATGGGCGAGAAAATCAAGATATATGAAAAAGGACGGTGGAAAATTAAGTTTTGTCTCAGTGTATGTGGTTACCAAGCAGGGCTTGAAATTCACTTATATTCTTGTGCAGATAAGGTGGTGAGATGTTTCCCTCATGTGCTGGGCCAATTCTCAATATTGAAACAGATCAATGATCCATTTCGTTTCCATCACTGACTAATGCTGGGGAGAAACGAAGAAATCCTTGATGATGCATTTAACAGCTTAAAACTGGAGATGAGATTGTTTCCAGCCAGTCTTTGTCTTCTGCTCCTGAAATGCAAACACCAATCAGTCACTATTGTTCTGCTGGCTCAGCTCATGTATTTGTGCTTGGAGTCAACACTAAACTTCTTGCTGCTCTTTTCTGAGAGCCCTGCCCTGCTCTCAGCATCCCACAGGCTCCAATTCAGCAGGTTAATTGAGCTACCACTGTCTTTAGCTGAACACCATCTTTCTATTAACCTTAATTTAGTTTGGCTCCAAACAAGCATTTGAATCTTTATGGGAAAAGAAAACCAAACAAAACCAAGCCCATAGAAACAAAAAATCCTCAAAAACATGCACACACACACACACGATAAACCCACAAAAACCAAAACCCAACCAACAACAACAACAACAAAAAGAGACCCTCCCAAAAAAAAACCCCCAGCCCAAGATTGGTGTAATTCTAAACCATCCAGCTCAGAGAGTAGAAGGTGTGATAGACTAAAATTCTCTTCTAAACAGATGTGTCTTGTAGGGATCACTGGATACAGCCATGCTCCCTAAAGCTCTGGAGACCCTTGGAGTCCAGGATGAGGTTTTTGAAAGACTAATTTTGAGGAGGGCCATGAGAAGTCATTGCTGAAGAGAGAAAGAAAATCATCTGTTCCCCATGTCCTTGGTGGGAAGGATGCAGTGAAAGGTGCTGGGATTAAATATCCATTGCATGGATGTAAATTCCATATAAACCAAGAAGATAGTCAAGAAACCAATGCTTAGCAGGGATTTCTGTATTTAGGGGCAGAAGTAGAGGTGGTCAGAGAAGGAGAGGATTGCACTGATGTTCTTTGATGAGTTTTTACCTGAAATGTGAAGGTGGGATGAGAAAAAGAGTGTGATGTTGATTTGAGTCAGTTATGAGAAAAGACCAAGCCTTTGCACAACACCTTCATGTCTCAAAAATGTTATATAGGCTCTGAGAAAGGACAAATTTGTAGAGCAAACAGTGGATATGCTTTAAATGCAAAACAGGCTCCTAATTGAGCAACCAGAGTCTGCCTATATTGTGTCTGGATTAAATTTACAGTGGCACCAGCAGACAGATAACCCTCTTTCCTTTGCAAACAGCAGACAGCTCAAAACCCAGTGAGAGCCCTGCCTTTTTAATTTTCTTCTGTAAATGCTGATTTCAGTCCTGTCTGCTTTATATAACGGTTGCAAGTTTAGACACAAACCCAGAAAATACCAGTGCTCTTTTTTTTATTTCTTGATTATGCATGGAAAAAGTCCAGGCTGTTCTTTCCTTCTTGCCTTTTCCAACACAAAGGACAGCAACGAGCTAAATCTCTGCCTAGAGAATTCTCAGCACAGGTGTGCAGGCAGAGGGATAAATCCCCTGAGCAGTGGAGAGGGGAGCAGTCATCCCCCAGTTTGAAATGCAGGGGTTTGTTAATTCTCACATTTCTGACGCGCCTTCAGTCATCAGCTCTGTTGGGTTTATTAGCAGAGACAAATTCTCTCCGTTGTTTTAAATAAACTGTACATTCCCTCAAATGACCAGCACAGCTGTGGAGATGGGTGCACATCTATCTCCCTGAAGGGTTGATGAACAGGAATGACAAACTGCAGCAGTGGGTGAGGGAAGCTCTTCCCCTCAGCTGTGCCTTGGGAAGCACCTTCAGGAGTGCCTGGCTCTGTCCAGTGGCACAACTGAGCTCTGGACTCCAGCTGTTGTCTGTGGAAATGATGATCCATAATTTTGTTTCTTTTCCACCTTCCTAGCATAGGGATGCTCCTTATTCTGTGGAAATGATGATCCATAATTATGTTTCTTTCTCGCCTTCCTAGCATAGGGATGCTCCTTATTCTGTGAGGCACCTCTGCAGGAACCCCCATGTGCAGGGATCTAAATTACCTTCTTGCCATTCTATTTCTTAGATCTTGAAGAAATTAAACAGTGAGAGTGGTCTGTAATGGACTGAGGGAGGAATGCAGACACAGAGAAACTAGGATTAAGTTCTGATAGCATCAAAGTCTGTTATCTTTTTGCATTTGCTTTTTTACAGTGTATCTGTGAATCCACACGGTTTTGTAAATTTTCCCTTCCTGATGCATATCTCTTTGTTCCTTGAGAAAAAACCAGCTAAGGATGCCTGTATTGTTGAATTGACCTCATCAAATTCAGCCCACAGCCTTTAGGAACTTAAAACAGAAAGTCGTGGAGCACCTGCACAGATTCTTGTTTACTTCAGAAAATCTTATACGTTTAATAACAGATGTTGTAGTGGTTTATTTCTGAGCTTTCTCAATCCATCCTTGCAGAGGCAAGACTGTTCAATGTGCTACATTTCGAATTAACAAGTTAATCTATAGCTTCTTGCTGAAAGTGAGGGGAGGCAATTACTGGTGTGTATTAGATCACTTTAATTTCAGGTATACATTCAGATACATCTTCACTGGCCTGAAGGAGGACTGGGGTTTGGACAGAGAGAGGCAACAGTGATTAGCCAAAGCAGCCCGTGTTCCTTTTCCTCATGAAGTGTAATCAGTGCCTCTCTTACATGACATGTTTCAGAAGCCCTTCATTACTCTGAAAAGATGCCTGGTTCTGTGGCAGTGCTGTGTTCTCCATGGCTGCTGCTCTGCAGGCAGGACCATGGACATGTCGGTCCAAAAAGGTGCCATTAACAGAAGTCCCAGATTTGGTAGTTTTGATGCCAATATGAAAATGATTGATGATACAAATGATTTAAAAAGAGTTTTCCAATCATTCTCTGACAGGTGACCTGCCAGAACCAACCACAGAGCCCTCTCACACAGAGCAGCATTGCCATTTGCTTTTCCCCCCATTTTCTTCCTGGCAGAAATGTTTCTTGCCCAGAGTTATAAATTGGGTACTCTGGATTGCTGGGATTTGCCTGACTTTGGGGTGAAATTTGTCAAGGTAGAGCAAAGACTCCCTCCTACCCCTGGCAAAGCAGAACAGGCTGCTGTAGCTGCATGTCCCTCCTGCCTCTCCTCTGTGGTGTCTGCAGAATTTCTCAGTGCTGCAGGGCATTTTCAGCTTCGTGTCTAAATGCTGCTGGAGTTGCCACCTCATTTGCCAGACTGGTGACCAGACCTGCATCCCATTATTCTTCCTGGTCCCTTCCCTCACAGCATCCTCAGAGCTCTGCACTTTCTAATGACTCCTACTTCTGCCCTCCTTTTTGGTCCCATGGTAAAGTGAGGACAAAGAGAAATTAATGCAGATGAAAATCACTGAAAAAAAAATTAGAAACTGCTAATGTATGTGGTGGAATAATGCAGTGTGAATTTTCAGGCATTACAAACAGGGAGGGTAATTTGTTTTATCTCATTCTACTGTTTTTGCAGAGCCATGGGCTACACTGGTTGCAGGGTGTTCCCTGTGGTAACCTGGCGCTCTCTTAGCACATCCTCGCCCTCAGACCTCATCATCAGCTGTAATTTATCTCACTGTGCCACCCCATTCCTGTAACCCACATACCTGAGGCTGAATTTAGCCATTAATCTATAAATTTCTGGATTTTTCTGGCTGAGTGACGAGTCTGTCATAAGAAAATATGAATTATTTAGAAATAGCATTTCGAGATGGAGCAAGTAGAAAGCACTCAGGACTGGGAGAAAACAGGAGCTTTCTCCAGCTCTGTAAGGATTGACCATTCCATAGTGGCTCAGATTCCTCCAGCACATGTGAATCATTGGCTGCATTGTGGCACAAGCTGAGGGGTGTGTGGAGGTGCCTTAGGAGGGGAGCAGGGTGTTGCATGTTATGGTTATACCCATCTGCAGTAAATCTTAGCGGTTCCTTGGCCATGGAGCCTCCTTTTCCTGCACACCCAGCAGTTACTGGTGCAGAAATGCAGCAAAAGCCACAAAACTGGGAAAGAGTGGAGCTGCTTTGTAGGCAGGGACTGGAAATCCCTGGAGGGCACCAGAGCAGGTATAGAAGAAACAGCCTGCTTGGAAGCACTCTGGCTGCTAATGAAAGGGAAAACAGTGAAGAGGGAGTGTGAAGGGGGATTATTACTGAGGCTTTCACACCTTTTGCAGAGCTCCTGCTTCTCTATTCAGATATTTGATGATATGCTGACTCATGGAATTTGTGGAGTTACTCTTTTCCATGGCATGAAATGAGCAGGCGTGTGTGTGTGTGTGGGGGGGGTCTTCCTTTTCTTTTTAAACCAACCATATCCAAAGTTCAGTATTCTCTGCTTGTAGTAAACACCCTAGCTTAAAATTCAGTAGTGTGAGGCAACCATCTCCATCTTTTCCCCCTGCCTGCTCTGAACAGGGAGCTTTTGGATGCTGGAAAAGATATCTCACAGATTGCAGCTCACAGTTGGGAATGAGGAGGAGTGATGGGCACCGTGCTATTCTCACATCCCAGTGTGCTTTCTGTAATGTGAGAGGATTATTACTGATGCTCTGCTGGCTCTATGCATTGTTGTGAATGAATTATGCTTTTAAGCTGGGCATTAGCCTGAAAATACCTCCAGTAACTTAAGTGGGGATTATTATTACTGCTTGTGTTTAGGGCTGTTCTTCAGAGCCCCACAAGAGGGGAGCCCATTGTGCCAAGCTCTGGGTGTGAGATGCTCCCTGCCCCAGCCAGTGTCTCTCTAAAACCACATTTTTTGGGTGGGGTTGAGGATAAAGCATTCAAATGGGAATTACACACAGCAGAGACTTTTCTGCCAAAGAATGCAAGGAAGACTGTCACCTTTTTCCTCCTGATGCTCTGGTTTGTCTGAGGAAAGGACATCATCTATCCCCTGCCCTGGTCTGGAACTGTGTTTTGTGGGGAAGAGTCCACCCAAGCAAAGATTTTAATGCCTGTCTTTATGTGCTCCTGCTTTGTTTGCTCCCCTGGATGTGACAGGACTGCGGGCTGAGGGCTGCAAAGGCAGGAGTGCCAGTGCTGTGCAACTCCAGCTCTGTGTTCTCCTCTTCAGTTCTGTCACGGACCTTTAACGCTGAATTATTGAGCATGGAAATGCATTTCACCATAAAGAGCATTCTAAAGAAGAAAGGAAGAAGTCAGCTCACTCAAGGCATTGCCGTTGGATGGTTTTTGGGGAAAGATGTTGAGAGGAAACAGCACAGACGAGGCCGTGTGCTCTCTCATTTGCAAAGATTCAGTTGCTGTCTTGTTTCTCCCATCATAAAATTGTCTCTCCGAGTTTTCCAGGTGGATGCATCACAGGGGCTGGAATGTAGGCTGACAGGTAGAAATCAAAAGCAGCATGTCTCAGTGATGCTTCGTCAGCTGTGAATAACGAGAAACATTGGGGGTTTGTTCTGGAAATCCAGATGCCATCCAGTGTCAGCTCTCAGCTGCTGCTGCTCTGGGCAAACCTCCTCATATGTCACAGGCAGAATATTTGCTGTGCCCTGGATTTTGCTCCCACAGACATTTGCCTAATCTGTCTGTGTGGCAGCTCTAAATCAGGTGTCAGCTCTGTCTGAACTGGAATCTCTATTGCCCCTGCAGCCCAGAGTCCAGAGGACAGCCCTGAACATGTTCTGGGCATGATTTGTGCTCAGTCCTTAACAACTGAGGTGACTAATTGCATGAAGTCAGAAAGCAAACACAAACTCTCCAGAGCATTGTGTATTTGCATAGTGATGCTGATAAATAACCCAAGAGTGGAGAGGATGAGACCTGCAGCAGCCAGTCAGAGCTTGGGAATGACCTCCCACCCCATATATAAGGGTTAATACACCCATTTCCAGTGCAGTCTCTGACCAGGGGTCCAAACTCATGTCACTCTATTTGTGTGTGTAGGTTTGTACATAATCTGAAGTTACTCAGCCTGAATATTTTGGATATAGTGATATATGTGAGAATATAGAGATCTAATAATTGGAAGAAGAGTATTTAGAGGTTTATATAAGTGTGCTGCATGCTGCAAACCACACTTGTATCTCTGGGTACTAAACTGGATATTTTGTTTGACAGTGCACTCCATAATGTATTATAGGAGTAATATTTTATCAAGAGCTCAAGTACCAAAAGGAGAGCATTCCCCACAGGACTCTCTTCCCTTAATGTGCTTAAGGTTGTATTCAATATTCAGGAAGCTCCTTGTATTCTAAATCCAAAAGATACCTCTTCAGAGATGTAAGAAAACAAGATTTTGTTCCTCATAAATTGCATATCAACAAGCCAGTGGTAAAAAGTTAATTAGAGCACCCTTTCAAACTCCAGGCTTCAGCTGGTAAAAATGGGAGAAAAAAACCAATGAAATGTACAATAGTGCTGTGCAATTTCTTCAAATAAAGATCATTAAAGTTTCTGACAAGGCTTTGATGCTGAAGCTCTGCCTTGCTCGTAGCAAACACCCACTAAAGCAAATCCTGGACCTGTGTGACAGCCCCTGAATGTTTCCATTAGCATGGCATCATTCTAATGCATTTAGTGTGTGTGTTTAATGCTAAATGCATTAGCACTTAATGTCAGCAGCTCCAGACCCGCTCAAGTCAAGGGGTTAACACAAATTAAGAATTGCAAGAGAGATTTGTCACTCTTTATAGCTCTGTGTTAGGAGTCCTAATTTCATTACTGAAGCTACTCTGCAAAGAAAGAGTATTATTTTTGTGTAAGGCTCTTTTTTTCTTTGGGAATTAGAGGGCAATTGCCCTGCTAGCACTTGGTTTCCCAGGAACACCTCCCAAGGAGCCTCACTGCAGCATCATGTAAATATATGCAGGAACAGAGTAAAACCTACAGAATACATTACCTAAAAAATTTAACTACCCAGTTCAACTATCAGGTTAACATTACAAAATCAAGTTGGGAATGGACATCTATGGCTAAAGGTGGGCTTTTTTTTTATTATTTTCTTATTCTGTCTAAACCCAGACCATTTTGGACTTTCATAGGCCAACCTATGAAACACAGCAACCCAGGCTACAGCTCCAGGGAGCTTTCCCTCAGCACCAGGTGAGGGTTAAACAGCTTACCCTTTCCATTTGACCTTGCCCTTCTGGGTGTTTGCACAGACAGAGGCACAGCCATGCACTGGTTCTCACTGGGGAGCGGCCCAGGTGAAAAACAAAATGGGAGAGGAGCTGGGTTGGAGGCTGGAATGAGCACAGAGGGATGGGCATCAGTTTTGCCATATTGCTGCTGGCTGCTTAACTGCACAGAGGTGGTTTTATTATTCAGTGTGCAGTGAGGAAGATGCACCTGGTCTCTTTTCCAGCACTGCAGAGTGACAGGGATTTGTTGCCTTGACAGGAATTCCTCCTAGCAGCAGTGTTAAAGTCAATGGGACTGCAAACAGAGAGCAGAGAATATGCCAGACTCGGGAGGGTCAGGATCAAGAGCTGTTATGTTGATTGACCTCAGGAAAAGATTATTTTGAAGGGGTTTGTAAATGATTTTAATTAAAGCGTGTATTTAGATGAGTGGAGTTTATGCTAATTACACTTGTATGTCACCATCCTTCTTGAAAAAGTTTTAGACTTCTTAAAAACTTGAGTTTCTCCCAGTGCTTGAGTGAGATGGTGCTGAGCTCATCCCCACAGAAAGGCAGTGGGGGAAATGTGTGCTCAGCCACCATCAGCGTGTCAGGGCCCAGGGGCTCCAGCAGGTCCTGGCTGCCCTGACCAGGGGCTCCCTGCAGGCACCTGGAGCCCAGGGCTCCCTTCCAGCCCCTCCCTCCCTGCTCCTTGCTGAGGATGTCACTGCTTGTGTTTAGGGCTGCTCTTCAGAGCCCATTGTGCCAAGCTCTGGGGGTGAGATGCTCCCTGCCCCAGCCAGTGTCTCTCTAAAACCAGATATTTTGGGTGGGGTTGAGGATAAAGCATTCAAATGTGTCACAGGGTAACGTGGCAGGAATTAAGGCGCTGTCTCCCACTTGGTTCCCATTCAGAGACCTTTGCTCTGTTTTCCTTGAGGACAAGTTCTTCTGGTTGGTTCTTTGCTACACCTGGAGTGTCTTGCTCCTGATAGAGGTGCAATTATACTTTGTGTAGCAGATTTGGCCTGATGGCTTGTGGGCCAGGTCCAGCCTGAGCAATATTTCTGTGTGATTGGCTAACTTTTCTCCATGGAAAGTGCAAGTGCTGTAAGAGCAGACTTCTCTTGCACCCTCCATCTCTCTTCAGCAGTTCCAGCAGAGATCCAGATCTCAGAGGGTCTGATCCTGCTCTTGTCACTCTGTAAAGGGTTGCCTCAAGATCCCATTAATTTGTTTTCTCCTATCACTGCCTCACTCCCCTGCCTCAGATCCTCCTGGCTGCAGCCTTGCTTCACACAAGGACCAGGGACAATGCTGGGCCTTCAGAGGGATCCAAACATTCACCTCTCCATCTCAAAGCCTAACACATGTATTTCCCTTCCCTTTCCATCCATCCTTAACCTTTCAAAGTATTCTTAACATCCTCCCCTTCCCATAAGCTTGCCTTGTTGCTAACACGCCAGCACATCCCTGGGATTATGGCCACAAGAATGATTTGCTCCAGGGAGAGCTGGAGCAGAGCTGTACCCCAAGGGAGGAGCTGGCTGTGGAGCAGCTCATTCCTGTCCTGCTGCACTGCTCAGCCTGCAGCAGTTTGCTCACAAAGCCATAGCCCAGCACCAGCCTCATTAACCCTGCCATGGCCCCAGAGCATGCTGCTATCAGATGAGACAGTGCAACGTTTTCTGTGTGTGCAAGAGCTTGAAGTGGTTTTCTTAATCTGAAAACCAGCCAGCTGATCAGCTGTTAGTTATGTGCTTGACAGCAGTGATAAAACACCTGTAAAATAAGGTGTATCAATAATGGAGTCTAAATGGATTAGGGGAGGTATGTGAGCATTGAGCATCCCTCTGCTTATCCTTAATTGATTGCAAGGTATCATTTTAAGTTGAGGGGAAAATCCAGCTAAAAATGTATTCATGGGAGGGAATCAGCACCAAGTGTCTGCTTGGTGTGCCTTGATTTTAATGTTTCTGGCTTTCATTTCATGAAGGGTTAGATGAGTGGATAAGCAACAGGAGTTATATGATAAGGTTGTCTGTGTTCTGCATTCACATTTGGGTGGCAATTCCAGATGAGAGAGCCCTGTGATTTGTCACACACATTGTCTGGCTTTCACAGACTGTTCTGAGACTGATTTAGCTGATTTTGGAAGAGGTGGAAATTAATGAACAGGTGCCAACAAACATGACTCCCCATGGAAATCTGAGTGGGGAAGGAGGATGGATCTCTGGCTCTGCCCCAAAGGATCAAGAGAATGGACAGGAGCAGGGATAGCTGGTGATGAGAAGTGAGACAGAAACCTGGAGCTCGTGGGAGTTTGCCCCCATTCTCTAACAAGCCCTGTGGGATGAGGCAGCAATGGGGCATCTCCAGGACAGGCTCCTGCAGCAGGAGGGGTGTGAATGTCTGGGCCAGGCAGGTGTGGGCAGGAGTCTGAGCTTGGCTCTCCCTCCATTCCATCGGATCCAGCCCTGCCTATCCCTATCCCTATCCCTATGCCTATCCCTATCCCTATCCCTATCCCCATCCCTATCCCCATCCCTATCCCTATCCCTATCCCTATCCCTATCCCTATCCCTATCCCTATCCCCATCCCTATCCCCATCCCCATCCCCATCCCTATCCCTATCCCTATCCCCATCCCTATCCCTATCCCTATCCCTATCCCTATCCCTATCCCTATCCCTATCCCTATCCCTATCCCTATCCCTATCCCTATCCCTATCCCTATCCCTATCCCAGCTGTCTGTGCTCTATAAAATGAGACCTTTCCTGCCTCATACATCCCTGCTTCAGCACACCTTGAAACTGGAGAGAGTGATAAATTGAGCTCAGGCTGTTCCTTGGGAAGAATTACAGCTGTCTGAACAGCCATGCATGCAGGCTGGGTATTTTCCTCTCTACTTTGCCATTTTGAAGTGACATTTGCTTTATCCAAGCAGTCATATTAAAATCACACATCTCAGTAGCCCTTGTTTATTAGTCTATGCAGTGATTTTCAGACATTTTATTGTGGTTTTGACAGAGTCTTCTTTATATTGTTGAAACTTTAGGAAAAAAAAAATATTAAAACAACAAAACAACCCCAATATCCAACCCACCAAAACCTGTTAAAATTCCTGATTACTTATATGCTGTACCAAGTATATAAACAGTCCTCTGTATTTCAGGGGTTTTTAATCTGTGACCTCCCCAGTATAAATCTCAATAGACAAATTTAGATCTCAACACAAAACCAAATTGCTTGCTGTTTATGAAATGCATATATTTGTGTTGTAAATGCAATCCAATAACACCACTATTGTCAGGATTGCTTTCTTTTTGCTTATTGAAATTACATGCACATTTAAAATAGATTTATAACTGCCTATTTCCATACCCAAGCAAAACCTGGCATTTCACTAGCTCTGCCTTTGATAGTCAAGACTTCTGTAGATGTTTTCATGATTTCTTTCTGGTTAGTGGAAACAGGAGCTGTTTATTTTGATGAGTTTTATTTTTTTGCATCTCCAGCGAAAATTGCATCTACTCAGTTATGTCAGTGCCATAGTTTTGATTTATTAAAAACACATGTAGTTTGAATGGAACCTTGTACAGATAGATTAATGGAAACTTTTATTTATTTTTAACATTCTTATAGCAAGTAGAATCTAACTCCAGGTTTAATTTTGCTTCCAAAACTGAATTTATTGCATTGAATCCCTGTGACTTTGCTGGCCCTTGTGCTGTCACTCCTCAGTGGGAGTGGGGAGTGTGTCTGGTGTGACAGCTCTTGCAGGGTGCCCCTCTCAGGGTCCTGCTGCTCACCCCTGGCTCTTCTGGGTGCTGCTGTTTGTCACAGTGGGGACCAAACTTGCTTAAATTCTGCAGAAATTCAGCTCAGCCCGAGACTGACTTGACAAGCCTTTATTCATCTGTGACAGAGAGCAAACATAACCCCAGGGACTTGGGATCAAGCAGATGGAAAGGAGTTTAACCCCAAAACACTTCCAGCTAGAGTTCTTCTTTAAACAGCATAATCCTCTTATGCCTCCACCCCTTTCTTATCTCGGTGGTTGAATATTTTGTTTGCAAATCTTGCACGAGGGCTTCATTTATGTTGCACGCTCTGTGTTCAGTGCATGCTGTGTGTCTGTCCATGCTGGGGTTGTGTCCTTCCCAGGCTGCATTCCTCATCCCTGCAACATCACAGAGCCTTGGGCAGACCTTGGTTTGTCCTTGCACAGCTCCCTCTGCTTTTTCTTGCTCAGCAGGCCCAGGGAGAGTTTGGACAACACTCTCAGGCACGTGGTGATGTTCTTGGGGCTGTCCTGGCCAGGGCCAGGAGTTGGACTTGATGATCCTGTGGTCCCTTCCAGCTCAGGGATGATTTTATGATTAGAGTTTATTCTTAAGACTTTCATAGAAATGTTCTCACCTGTGCCAGAATTCACCCAAAGAAGTGATTGGGGCTTTTTTCTTCCTTGTTTCCAATAACCTGTTTGCAGCATGTTCTTCCTTGTGTGCACAAGTCTTTTTGGGGTTGAGGGCTCACAGGTTCATCCAGCATCAGCTGGAATAAATAAATAACTGCTTTGTGCAATCCAACCAAATGGAAGGGGTAGGATGTTCTGGCAGAACTGAGCCTGTATCTGTAAATTACCTTGCAAACCACATCTGAAGGGTGCTAAAGAAGCACCCCTACAGGGATTACTAATGCATAGAAATAAAATGAAATTTTGGATGCTAAATAACTAAACAAAACCCAAAGACAGATATTAAAGCCATTGTGGAAGGGCTATAAATCAGTTGCAGGCAATAGGTTGGAACAGAGTGTGGAAGTGCTGGAAACACATCTGTCATCAGGGAAGCTGCACAGTCTTGTTTCCTGGCTGCACAGGGAGAAGCTTTGATCACAGCTCCCACTGAAGCACTAATTTCTTAAAAGCTGACTTAAAAGCCAGCATAAAGTTTAAAAAAAGAATGGGAGTTTATTACTTTGAAATCTTGTTTTAAATGTTGGCTTTCTTTCTTTCTTAGTAATATGCATTTTAATAAAAGTAACTTATGGCCCCTATGATTTTGATTCTGTAAGTTGATTTCATCCTTTTCTTCTTGCTTACCTGTCAACCTCATTTAATCAACTCTTTAATGTAATATTTCTTTCATTAGTGAGTAGTGACTAACACTGGGGAACTGGAACTGCTGGGGTTGGATTACATAGTGCTGTAAATCAGGTCAAAACAGTACTTGGACACATAAAAGAAATTCTGCTTGTCAGGTGGGTATTTACCCTGATGCTTTAATTCAGGTCAGTGGTAAGCTTTTAAGGTAATCTCTCATTCACTGCACTGGGGTTCTTGGAGTGCACAAAGTGGATTTCTACAGCATGAAATGAAGTCAGAAGAGACACTCCAGGAATTCACCTAATCTGTCTGCTAATGGACACTTAGCCCACTTAAACCCAGCCTGGGCTAGTCTGAAATAGCTGTCCCCAAAATTCAGGGCCCACAGCTGTTGGTTCAGTTGCTGCTCTTGGCTTGGTGGTGAACATCAGGCTGGGAAAGAGCAACCTGGTGGGTTAGCTGAGCTAGAAACACATGAAACAAAGTGAAAAACCACTTGCATTCATTAGGGTCTGTTCACCCAGAGTTTGAATGTTGGTTGGCTCTGATAGTGTGTTGGGATAAGGAAATGAATGTTTGAAATAGTGACCTCCTCCTCAGTAGAAAAATGGAATAACCAGAGATGCTCTGTGGAAAAGGGTAGTGATGTACAATGGTGTTAAACAAAACTGCTTGAATTGGTCCTTGGAGGACAGGAAGGGTTTAAGGGAAAAACCAACCCTGTGTGGGCTGGGTTTGTGTCCAGCACATTTAGATTTGGCTGTGGGGTCTGTGTTTTGCTTTTTGTTTTACCATCTTCAAATGACAAATGATGACAGGTATTAGGATCTATTGTTCTGAACTGAGATTTCTAAATCTGCAGGAGGATTTATCCCCTGGATGTTGTCTCAGGCTCAGGACAGTACAACATTCTGGCTGATGTATTAAATGTTTCATCTCTTATCAGGATGTCACATCTACTGCAGCAAGCACATATCTTCTGGGTTTGAGTCCTTGTGAATCCCTGATAATGCTACAAGGGAATAAGTGCAGGAGAACCTGTGTTAAGTGACATCTCATTTCTGCCTTTCACTTAGTTAAAGCCAATAATAAGGCTGAAAAAGGAACAGATGTAAGCTCAGATATGCTGTGTAAGTACTTGCAGTGCTTATTCAGTGGTGCCAGGTGTGTGAATATGGGAAAGCTCTGGGAGATGTGAATAATACCCATGCAGGTCAGCTGCTATCATATCCTGATATCAGATCTCCAGAACAGCACTGGGAGAACAAGGATAGAGCTTTTCTATCCTTGAAGACTTCAGAATTTCAGTCTTCCAGTGCTGCTGCACCATTGGCATTAAAGGGTTTAGAATTTCTTTGTTGTATGTGAAAAGCAGAAAAAACTCATCCAAACTCCCAGAGACTCAGACCCTCCTCCCATTTCAGTCTCAACTGACTGTTGGGATAACAGAATTTATCTAGACACAATTACTAATGTGAAAAGATTGTACCACTCAAAATACAGATCCATGCCTCAGAACCAGAATTGCTTCCCACATCTTCCATTAAAAGTTTCAGTGCTTTAAATACAGGCCTGAAGATACAGGCTGGGGGGAGAAATGTACAAAATTTTATTTGGGAAGTTTTTCTTTTTCTTTTTTTTTTTTTTTTACTTGAACAAAAGGGTCTGAGACACTGAGAAAGGGGAACTGCTTTTCCTCTGAAGATTAGAGAAACCAGCATTTTTTAAAGCAATCCATCTTGCCAGGCTGTAAAACCCCAGTGCCTTTCAATGGAAAGGACTGGAACTGACAGGGTTGTATTTTAGGATGTGCCATTCCAATAGTCTGCCTGCTGTTACAGAAGTACAGACATGACCAGTGCTGAATCTTGCCCTTCCTTTTTAAAGACAGCTGAGGAGTGAATTTTCTGGGGCATATCTGAAGAATCTAAAATAGAGAGACTGCCACTCTATTACTCTCTGAAACATCAAATGCTCCTGGCCAGGAATTGCTCCTACAGAACCTTGGAATACAGAACCTTTGAAGGTTCCTTCCAACATGACCTATCCTAAATCCCGATTTAAAAAACCCAAAATCACTTGGTGACCCTGTCTGGGAGCCCCTTCCCCCTCCCTGACAATTTTCCTTCTGCAGGTGTGGACATTAAAAACTACTGACTGTGTAGGAGCAAAATTTCTGTGCTAACCTGCTTGTGATATTCAGGATTTCCTCATTTATCGCAATTCTAGACGAGATGTGCAGAACATCTGAACTCTGTGTTAGCAGATCTCTTGGATTGCTGAAAAGATGCTGAAACTCAGAATATATTGAGTTGGCTTTGCCCTGCTCCCCTGAGAACAGACACAAAGGCTGCATTTCATGTGAAGAAGGCCCCTGCTCTGAGTTTGTCTTTAGGGTTTGCATTCCAGTTGGATTGCTGCTAAATGGTCCTTCCTTTTTTTGGGAGGGAGGCTTGTTGGTAAGTTTAGCAGTAGCTGTGTAAGCTTTATTTTTACTTAGCTGTGTTATTTTGTCCTTATGACTGTTGCAATCTCCTGCCATCTGGGGGCTTCTGGACCTGCTTCAATAAATCCTATTGGCTTTTCCTGTTGCTCTGAGGATTTTTGCAGAGGGAAGGGGAAGTGGATGGTTTATGCAGTGGATTCCAGGCTGCTGAAGGAGCCTTAGACATATTTCACTTGTTTGTTCTTAGGTAAAATTGTCGTGGTAAGCTGCCACAGATACAGCCAAGGAAGAAATTGGTGGCTTTTCTTAATTGACAAGCTGACACAATGTGAAGGAGAGCTGCTATTCCCCTTCCTGCTTTTCCACAGCAGAGCACTGCTGCTGACTTCTAGAAGGTGTGTGTGCTCTTGGGTGGATCAAACTGCCAGGAACCATCCTTGAAAACACCAAGTGGTGCCTGCTGAGAATGTCACCTTCCAGGGGTACCACCACCAGACACTGCAGTGCAGGGAGGTTTCCAGGAGAACCTCTTGTGTGCTGTGGTCATGAGCTTCTGGAAAATTCTTGCAGCAGAGGCCTTTCTTGGAAAAGTCACCTCTTTCCACTTACACATTGCATGTGTGGCTTTTTAAAGTGCTTGCGCTGTTCTTAGGAGTGCTTATTTATAAGTTTCTGTGCGAAGCCCCAGTGTTTTACACAGCAATTTTCTCTCCCAAGAGACTGTGAAATGACTCAGCCCAGCTGCCCTCTGTGACTCCAGCATCTGTATTAGGAGCTAGAGGATGTGTGTGATTCAGCATTTCATTTTACTTTTTGTTTTATAGACTTATTTTCACCTGTCACATTACTCATCCCTCCCCCTCTGTAAACACAGCACTGGGGTAGATTTCCTCAGACCAGTTTTTACTCTTTTTGCTCTTTTGCCCTGCTCATGGTGCTGCTCAAGTATTCTGTGGCCTTATGGTCACCTTTGGTCTGGCTGGCACATGGTCACTGTATCAGCAATTCTCAGTTTCCAAATTGCCATGTTTAATAATAGTGGATTTGAGATTCAACATTGTCAACTTTGACTGTTGCCTTGACCTCCTCATTTTCCTGGGAGGTTACTGGGAATAGCTGTATAATGTATTACTGCGCCCTGCACGGGTCGCTGCTGGTGAGAGAGAGATGGTGAATCTTGTTTCTTGATCAGAAGGCTGGATTGATTGATATATGATATATAATACATTATAATAATATAATACATTATAATAACTATATAAATAGAATAAAGAGAGAGAAGTTGCAGAGCTGCTAGCTAAGAATAGAAAAAAAGAATCTATAACAAAGTTGTGTCCAGGGACTCGGTCCCCAGCTTGCACTTTGTGATTGGCCCTTAATTATGAACAAGAGGCATGAGCCAATCAAGGTGCATCCCATTACATTCCCCAGCAGCTGATAACAATTGTTTACGTTTCCTTCTGAGGCCTCTGCCTTCCAGAAGACGCAGAAATCTGAAAGAAAGGATTTCTGTGAAAAAATGTCTGCGACAATAATGGGAGAATATATTAAAAGAAATGCAAGTGGCACTTATGACTCCTCTGACGAAGCTTCATTTGTAAATGCTGGTTAATGGGGATGTAGCTGCTGTCCAATGTGCTCTCAGTTAGCTGCTGCACTGCATGCCAAACAGACCTGTGCCTTTCCTGCTGCACTGCAAAATAACTCACATTTTCTCTCAGGAGTGAGAAACAAGCTGTCCTTACCCCTTTAGAGCAATAATCCATTCAGTATGCAGGTGGATTAGTTTGAGTGGCTGGGTTAAAGAAACCTTTTTGTAAGAAGAAATAACCCTACCAGGTACATAATTAGCTTCTGCTTTTGTTTTTTAATGACTTTAACCCCAGGGTTTAGTCTTTTGGGCCTTTTTTTTTTTAAACATAGGTATTCCAGGCATTCTCTAAGTGCTCTTGCAACCCCCTGATGTGGTGCTGATGCCCTCTTAGACAGCCACAAGTGACACAGCTTCAGCTTCAGCAGGTCCACAAGAATGATAAACAGCAGCCTGGTGTACTGATTCCTAATGGGAAATATTAACTGCATGGCAGTGATGTTCCACAGCTGATGGCAAGGCCAGATCCCAGATCTGGAGCTCTCTGCTCAGCTTTATCCTTCTCTTTGGAGCACTTAATCATCTAATTGAGCTCTTGTTTATTGTTTGAAAAAGCTACATTTTGCACAATTTTAAGACGATTTCAGAAATCTTATAAGGAGCATCAGATTTGTGCCACCTTATATTTGGACCTCAAATATTACTTGAACATGTCCCCTTTTTTTTTCAGCGGCAGAAAAGCAGGTGATTGCAGAATTGAGCACCCCATGAAGATCTGTCTTCCATCAGTCTGTAAGTTAAGATCATCCTCTCTTGCTTACCCTGCACCTGCACATGACAAGCAAAGGGACCCCAATCCCTTTGTCCTTTGCGTGTTCATGATCATCTGAGATCATCTGCAAACAGGTTTCACTGCACGTGTAGGGCCAGAGAATCAATAATTAATCACAACTCAGGAGACACCTGCCAATGATCTATTTATAAATTTAGTGAAATTCTTGGGGATAAAAGAGCTTTATACATGCAAATATTCACTTTTCTTCTAAGTTTTTTCCACCTCAAAGGATGAAAATCTGGGAGTGTTGGTGGAATTGAGCCCATCTTTTAATGATCCTCTCAGCAGAGCTGCCAGGCTGACATTTGATTATCTCTGAGCAGCATTGTGCCACGTTACCCCCTCTCCCAAATGGATTGCTTACCCATGCCTTTAGCAACACCCTGGCTGAATTAATTCAATGTCCCTGGAGTGCTTCCAGCAGAGACAATTCAAAAACTTCCCTTCCAGGGTTTTAGCTCAGAATTTTAGCTGGCGTGTTGTGTTGTGCTCTTCCTGGGGTATGTTGTAGTGGTAGTTGTGTCCTGGGCTGCACCCAAAGGGTGTGGAAAGGTCCAGGGAGGGAGCTCTGCCCCTCCACTCTGCTCTGGTGAGAGCCTGCTTGGAGTGTTCCATCCACCTCTGGGTGCACACAATTCACACAATGACTGGGTTGGAAGAGACCTCCAAGATCATTGAGTCCAACCCAGCCCCAGCACCCCAACTAAACCCTGGCACCCAGTGCCACATCCAGGCTTTGTTAAACACACCCAGGGATGGGGACTGCACCACCTCCCTGGGCAGCCATTCCAGAGCTTTATCACCTTTCTGTGAAAAACTTTTTCCTAATATCCAACCTAAATTTCCCTTGACATAGGTTGTGATTGTGCGCTCTGGTTCTGCAGCTTGGTTTCTGGGCTGATTTTATAAAGGTGGAGCAGCATTTCCATCTTCAAAATGTTGATCCCACCCCATCCCTGGCTCTGGAAGCCATGGCTGGCTGTTACTGGTGCTGCACAAATACTGGGTATGGCTGTGGCTGGCCTAAACTCTTGCTTGCATCCAGGTAACTTCAGTGATCTCTTTGTTATTACTCTCCTAAGCTCTGTCTCTGCCTATAATTAATATGACCTGAAGGCAGTGCACCTGTTGGGAAAACCTTCATTGTTTCACAAGGAGAGAGCCAGAAAAAGAGCTTCTCCTCAGAACACATTTCCCCTCAAGAAGGCTGGGATTAGATCCAGCTTTCAAACTTTATGGATAATGCTCCTGTCTGATTTGTCATTTGTATCTCTGCCATTTCTATTGGCAGAGCATCAGGTCTGAAAGAGCCTCTGACCCAATAAATGCATGAATTATTTAAGATGTGAGCTAATTTTCTTCAGGCATTGTAATAGATCAAAACATGATAGCAGCACAGAGGACTGTTTTCTGGAATTCCATTCAAGTATCCTTTAAACATTTTAAATATATTTGCATTATGGTCGATTAAAAGGAGCTGAAACAATGCTAATAGTGGATTTTTTATTACTAATGCTTTTAAAGTTCCTAGATTTGTGCTTTATGCTTGAGGGTAAAGCCCCACCTCTAACTAATGAGAGCTAAGAAGAAGCTTCCCTGTGGGCAGATTACTCCATAAGTGCTGCAGGGCTGCTGGCTTGTCTCCCCAGCTCAGGAAGGGCCAACATCCTGCCAAAGTCTCCTGCAAGCCCTTCCCTCAGGGCATTGTTTATTAATTCAGACAGAAACCTCTGAGAATGAGGCAGAGCAAAGCTGCTCCTTGAACACCACAGCCTTTGTGGCATGCCCTCTGCTTTATCTCCTCTGCAGCTGTAGGGGAAAGCTCTTGTGCATGTTCATCTCAGCCTCTCCAGGTTTTATTTCAGCACCAACCATTCCCTTTCCATCTGGATCTCCAAACTGCAGGGCTGGTCTTGGCTGAAGTGGGCAGGATTCTGGACAGACAGCCCCTCCATCTGGGCTAAATCACCAATTTCAGTCCTTCTTTTTTAATTATCAGCCATAATAATGAAATGAAGACAACAATGTGGGCATGGAATTGCTTCAGAGATGCTCCAGCAAAAGGAGGGATGTCCTGTGTACCCAAAGCCTTGCTCAGAGCCATTGTCACCCGTGGCTGTGACAAATGCACTTGGTGGCCCAGCACTCCATGCCATGGGAGCAGCGTGGCTGCCCTTCCAACCCACAAATGCAATGCCTAGAAACCTGTTTTCATACCATTTTTTGAATGCATTGTTTGACACACAGCTTGTCTCCAGCTAGGCTTCACATTTATAACAGCTGCTCATTTCTAAAACTATAAAGGAAAAGAGTGCATTCTAATTTAATTAAATAAATAATTTAAATTTTTATAAGGGCTGCTTCAAATCTCTAACTAAAAAATCTTTACAGACTGCATGTTATTTATTTTCAACACAAAGGGGACATTAAATATTTTTTTTCTATTTTTTTTTTATTTTGGAAAACTTAAAAAACTCAGTAATTGGCTCTTTAATAGAGCTGAAACTATTGATTTTTAACTGGATTTCAAAGCATGTTTGAATACAGAGAGCAATTCAAAAATTGTTGTGAGCAGCAGTTTTAGTAGCTGCCATAGCAACAAGTAGAGTACCCAAGCCCTTGCTCCCCTTTGGGGGCTGGAAATTCCTGGAAAGGACAAGATCTGCAGACATTTCGAGTGACTTTTGCAAACACAACTTGCACTGGGACAATCCCTGCGAGAGCAATCCCAATTTTAACCTGGAAATCAGGGAGACATCAGGCATCCAGAGATGGCAGCACTTACTGAGAATAGCAGGGAAACTTGGAAAAATTAAATGTTACATGGGTTTTAATGCAATTTGTGTCATTTTCATGGAACTATCTGCATGATTTCTTGTATTTTCTAGTTTAGTTTTAATCTCTTTTTTCTGTATGTTCTTGTCTCTTCTGTCTGTGCATTTTGGAAGCCTTCATCTCCATTCTGCCACCTGTGCCAAGAATTCAGGAGTTTTATCTTATTACTGCTGTCACTGCTGCGTTGCTCTGCCCTGACAATAATGCAGGAAGGACCGAGGGCAGAGCTCTGAACAAGCTGCACATTTGGAAAAGAGGAGAGTTTGGGATGTTCTGCTGCTTCTGGGACCTCTGAACTTCTTTGGGCTCCTGGAAGCCAAACAGAGCTGAAGTCAGAGCTGTCCTTATCTTAACAATAAGCCAAATCAGAACTCGAGATCTTAATTAACATTTCTACATTTCTAGTTACTTTTGTGAGCACGATAGAGCTGATTATTACTGAAAGCCTCCTCAAAGAAGTTAAATTAATCTGATAAATCAATGTGGCCAATGCAGATAAGTCTGGTGGAGCATTTTCAAGCTACACCAGGATCTGTCAAAAAGAGTAATGAATGTACCAGATTTTCAAAAGTACACATTTTGGAGGCAGGGAGGAGTAAGATAAATGACAAACACCAACTTCATTAACTTGCATGCTGGGTAACATGAGGCTGCAAATATGAAATTAAACTGGGTCTGCAGAAGCAACTTGAAGACAATAATGGAGAATGCAGAAACTGCTGTGAGTGACAACTCCAGAAGCAGATGGCAGAGAAGGGGAAGGGATGTATGGGAGCAATGGAGTTACATTGGTGCTCCTTCAGATGTATCCAGCATAATAATAATAATAATAATAATAATAATAATAATAATAATAATAATAATAATAATAATAATAATAATAATAATAATAATAACAACAACAACAACAACAACAACAACAACAACAACAACAACAACAATAACCTTGCTGTGAATGAAATTCCCTCCCCTGTCTCATCCAAGCATGTTGAAGATCACTTGGTAGTAAATTCATCATAAACTGAGGAATTGCAAAGGCCTCAGCCTGTGGCTAATGCAGGAGGTGACAAAGTGAGCCAGCAGCTCTGCTTCATGCTTGTAGCAAGCACTGCAGTTTCCAGGGAAGGTTTTACCCCTTTAGGGGAAAACTTGGCATCTTATTCTTGTTGAGGATCATCTTTTCACCGTGCCAGGACTCTGCTGATAGGCGGTTTTGGATGCCAGTGATACAGGAGTGGAAATGTGAGATAGAGTAGCTGTGTTTATCAGAGAGTGGAAGTGATGAGTTCTCACTGATAAAAAAGACATTATTTCTCTTTCTTATGTATGAAGCCACAGAAGCAAAGAGAGGAGGGTTATGTACGCAGAAGTGCCAAAAAAATCCCCAAAAGAGCCTAGCCTGAAATTAAGAGGGAGAAAAAGGGTATACCTAGAGCCAAGGAAAAAAAAGGGAAATTGCGAGGTATTAGAGGAAAGCTGGAGTTGCCCTCCCAACAAGCTCTGACTTGGGGGTTGCATCCCTGACCTCCACTAGCATCAAATGTCAGGCCAGAGTGGCCTTTTCAATATTCTCATAAGCCTTTCTGACATTAAAGGATGGCAGATAGGCTGGAAGGGACCTAAACTAACACAGGAGGTGCCATTTGCTCACAGAGTGCTGGCCCTGTGCATCATTTGGGGCACCATTCCAGATTCCCCCTGCTGCACCACACATCTCTCAGCTCCTGCCCACAGCTGCCTCCTCCTCCATGGCCTGCAGGAGTGGTTGTTGATTTATAACAGATAAATGTAGTATATTTGAACATTTGTTCAGTTTTTATTCATGGTTGATTTTGTGACCCCACAGACTCCCAGCTTCCAGCTGAACTTGGAGAAGGGAGCATCAGAAATCTCACAAGGGTCTCAAGACAACCAAAGCATTTGTGTTTGGACCAGATTAACATCCACATAAACCTTTGGGAAGACAGCTCTCACTGTTCCCTTAGGACCCAACCAACTATGCCTGCTATCTTTGTGGAATATTCTGGTAATTTAGGATAATAAAAAATATTTCAGAGGAACCTCAGGACCTTTGGCACAGAGCAATCCTCAGACTTGGATCTGAATGAGAAGAAACTGCATCCTCTGCAAGGTGTACTCATATTTCTCTCTCTGGAGTTAGGGGACAGGGAATGAGAACAGGTAACTTGTTTACAAGGTTTTCTTCTCTTTCAACTCTCTGAGCAATTTATGTCACCTTCTTTCATGGGAGATGCTGAGGCAGACTTGCCAGCTCGAGTTAAAAGATAAAATAAAACAGATGAAGGGGGTGGAGGGAGGAAAGCGTTCCAGGGTTTTTTTTTTTTTTTTTCAGTTCTGTACAATGATACAAAAAGTGGGTTATGAACTAAAATATTGAATCACAATTCTTCAGGCAGTTTTATACTTAAATCATAGTCTTGTCAAGTCTGTGTTTGATATGGTTTAATTAATGCTTCCCTTATGTTGTGTTTGATTTTGATGTGTGTGTGATGGATTCCCACAACCTCAGGTGATCAAACCCAGGCATTTGTCAGTGTCAGAGCCCGCGCTGAAGCCTCGGTCGGCTCCGTGCACAGCCTGGATGGGGAAGGTGGCACTGGGTTATTAGAGGGACATGAAGCAGCTATTAAGAAATCACCTGCAGTAAATGAAGCCAATCCTGTTTTCATTAGGCAGCACAGAAACCGGGATCAAATGAGTTTGGCAAGGGAAGTCAAACTGAGTATGACGTGCCCCGCAACGGCAGAGGGCTCTTCACAGCCCGTAGCTTTGCATTTGTTAGCAAGGTTTGCTCACTCTTCCAGTGCAAAACCCTCATTTTCAGCAATCACCAGCTGAAGGTCCTCGTTTTTAGTGAGACAATGTTCGCAAACACCTTTATTATTTGAGACAATCCAAAAGGAGGGAAAGGAGACGGAGCATGTAATTGTTCTCTTAGGGCTGGTGGTGGGATGCTGTGTGCTGCACAGGTAGTTAGGAAGGAAGCTCAGAAGTCTTGTGGTTGGGATTTGCTCACAGATGGAACTGGCAGTGACAGCAGAGCCTGGGATCAGCTTGAGCCAGCAATGGCTCTTTTTCTGTTTCCCTGGGTAACCTCCTCAATCACTCAGCATGCACCATGGTATGTCACCTTCCGCTCCTGGCTCGCTCCTTGTGATGTTTCAAGCACCCTCAATGCTCTTAATTTCCTTAAGTGTTAAGGAAAGTAATACCTGGTATCTGTAAGGTAGTGCTTGAAGGGATAAAGTGCTTTGATAAGCTCTTAATTATAAGGATTCTTATAATTTGTTGACTTCCCTTCCCAGCAATAGTGGGATGTTTCTACCATGAGGCCTTCTCAGCACTGTCATTTGACATAATTCTGCTGATTTCATTAACTTTCACTGATTTTTTTTTTTTTTTTGCAAGTCGATCACAATGATTGATTGACTGGGAAAATAGGTTTTATCATCCTTAGTCTCCAAATTGAATAGTTGTAGCAGTTGGATTAGGTTAATCCTGGCAGTATCCTCCTTTGGCTGATTTCCACTGCTGAACGGAGCCGCCCCTTCTGTCCCCCTCTGCTCCCCTGTGAATTAGGGGATTAAGAGAAGAGGTGCTTTAGCTTAGCCCTTGATTGACACGTGGTTATGCAAATTATGAAGGAAACCCTGAGATTCCTGCAATCTAGCTGGAATATTGGAGACGTCTTCAAGGTGAGAGTGTAACAAAACCAGCAGCACTCAGTGAAAGCAAGGCCCACTTACAGGAAATTCATGATCTTGAGCTCATTTTCAATTCCTGAAATCTTTGTAACCTTGAGATCCGTGTGCCCCCTGAGCAGCTGGGGGAAAAGGAGTGTGTTTTGAACAGGCAGGAGGCAGTAACTTGTGTGATGTGTCTGAATGTTGGATAAACTCTCTCATTTCCACACAGACATGGGAGGTGAAATACAGAACAAAATGGCTCTGTCGTCTACCACGGGCTGCAAGGGAGGCTCACTGTGTGATTAAATAATGAATAAAATAGCATTGCAAATGATAATGTTATATTGTAAATAATTCCATTTGTTTACCCTACTGTGGCATTGAAGTTCATCTCCCTTGGAGACTTCTCTGACTTTTGATGCTGTTTTGCTTTGCATATGCTTGATTCTTTTTATTCTTTTTTTTTTTTTTTTTTTCCTTGCTTTCCACAAAACCTTCATAAAGGTTCTGGAACTGACAGGACTAAGTGAATAATTCACAGCAAACAATTTTTTTTATGAATTTAGCATCTTTATTTCTGTAAAAAATAGCCCTACACACATTCTGTATGTTTTGCACTAATTTATTGTTAAATCAGTTTTAAGTATGAATTCCCCTCAAACCACCATCAATCCTTCTATTTTTATGAATAGAATATAAACTCTACTCTGGAAATAGCTGGGTTTAGAAATGAGTTTATTTGTGACTGGAGAAATGTGTATTGCTTTTGTTTCCTGCATGGATGGCTACAGTACTGCTACTGGTACAAATATGTCCCAACATAATATTTGGCAATGTGAATCTCAATTTTTAAGTTCATTTTTAAAACTCATATTTAAACTACTCAAGTTTGATCTCTCAAATGCTTTAGAAAGCATACACAAGGCAATCAAAACACATCTATGTTTTTCTCTAGAGAAATCATATGAAGGAATATATTTTAAGGAAGAAATAGTGCAATTACTATTAATATTATTAGCTTGACTTCTACCTTGGAGAGCAGTATTTTTTTTTGAGGTGACTGCTGCATAAAAATACAAAATTATTCTTTCAGTGGATGAAGGATGTGGGCATGTATATTGTGGTTTTAGATTCAGACTAACATTTACCCCTGAATATTAATTCAAAGATTGGAATTAAGTGCATGTAGTGGATGTTCAGTGATGCAATGCATTTTAGTGGAAGTATCTCAGAAATCCCTTTTAACTTACTGTAGGTACCTCTCCCTTCACCTGTCTGACAAAACTGGGGAAATGACACCTAAATGAAGTTCCATGAGATCCATGGATGGGAAGTGCTGAAGGGAAAACTTTGCAGTATAAAATTCTGACATTTATCTCTGCATAGACACTCGTGGTATTCCTGGGCATGTATTTGATTAAGTACTGCTTAGTCACTAAAACAGAGACCTGAGGTTTCTATTTTGTTTTTTTTTGGGGGTTTTTTTTAGGTGCCACCAGAAGATCATATCCTACCTGAGAAAGCCAGGAGTTCCCTAAAGTCATAAAAAAAAGAAGGGAAAAAAAATCCCCAAGGAGAGATGAAGGAAGATGACAAGACAAATCAAACCTCTCTTTCAGGCAGATGACAAAGGATGTGAGATGCTTGCATTGGTCCTCACTTGGAAGTTCTGTGTTTGGAAGTTTTGAAATTTTGGGGGAAGTTTTGAAGGTTTGGAAGTTACACCAGTGAAGGTGGGTTTGGTTTCCTCACAGGAATTTTGGGTTGAGTAGATGCTACAGAGCTGAGCTGCTCTCAGACACATCTGATGGGGCTTTGAGCAACCCAGCCTATGGAGAGACATCCCTGCCCATAGCCTGGGGTGGAATGAGGACATCTCCAAGGTCCCTTCCAACCCAAACCATTCTGGAGCTCTGTGATTCTGTGAAGCTGTGTACTTCCTTCAGCTCAGATGCCTTTGGAATTCCTGGCTCGGGAGCCCTTGGCAATGGCATGGCAGGCGGTGTTTTGTTTCCAAGCCCAGAAGGATGAGACTTGTGTAAAGAGCTGCTAATTTGCTCTGCTTTTAGTACACAAGCTGAAGCCTCCACATGCACAGAGACCTCAGTATCAACGTCGAGATGTGAAGGTACAAGTCGTTTCTCCTTCGTGCTCCATTCCTGTATGAAACTTTCTGAGTAACAGTTAAAGGAGGGCTCTGAGATGAGCTGAATAATGGTGAAACAAAGGCACCTGCAGCGTGCTGCCTGCTCCCCTGTTGTCTTAGAGCAGCGTCTGCTGTAGCTGCTGGGAACTGTGGCAGGGAAATCTCCTCCTCATTTCCATTTCAAACCCTGCCTGCTCTGAGATGAGGATAATCAGTCCCTCACTGCAGTTGTGCACTGCAGCATCTTCGCCTCCTGCTCCCTCTCCCGGGGCTCGCTCCTGTGCTGGCCCAGCTGTTTGTGGCTCTCTGCTCCCCAGCTGACTCCGAGGCTCTGGGGCTCCGTGGGAGCTCTCCAGCGTGCTCACATTCACGGCCACTCATGTGGCTTTTCTGCTCACACATCTGCGCTTAAGGAATGGAAATTAATGTCACTTGCATAGAGATTTCTTTCAGTGATCTTTTGCAAACATTCCCCGTACTGTATCTCTTTGTTTGGATGGGATTGCAGAGGAGGATTTGTACATCCATGCTCTTGTGCATCATCAGTGCCCTTTCTAGGAGAGCTGAGAGCGTTCCCAAAGCTCAGGGAGTCAACTGTACCAACAGCAAGCTCTTCAACCAACTGGCTGTCCTGTCTAAACTTTGCTAAAAGCAGGGAGGAATCTGTACTGGAGTTGGAAGCAAACCCCCATCTCTCACATCCCACTTGGCATTGGGATCACAAGCCCAGAATTGCAACTTTATTCACTATTATGTGAACCTGGCAGATCTACCAAACTCTGCTCTCCAAATTAGGAAGGAAACTATTAGGGTCTAGACATCAGAGACACCATAACTTAACATCAGAAAGATGCAGGGCCTGAGATTTGACATGTATTTTTGCCAAGAGTTGTATCCCTCACGGGGATGTGATGGGTGGGAACAGACTGTCTTAGAGGTCTGGGTCCTCTTGCCATCCTCACCCAAACCCCAGGGAAGAACGTGAATGGAAGAAACTCAGTGTTAGAAGGGCAGGCAGGGTACATCTCAATCACATAATCAATAGGATATTTGACAGCTTTATTCATCTTTTATCACCCACAAGTTAAGGGTAGCAAAATGTCCGAGGCAGCCATTACCAAGCAGCTCAGGGTTTGCATGGAAGGAGCCCATTAAGCAGGAAGAGCTGTTACTCCTGCAATAAATACGTGACACAGGAGAGCAGGTAAGAGATTGGGGCCAGAAAAAGTGGTTTAGTCAAATGTGTCCGGTCACAGTGACAAAAGGTTAATAGCCTGTCACATGGCACATGCCCACAGCCACCGAGTTTTGCAACTATTAACACCTCCCTCTGTCACGAGGTACAATAACCAGAGATGCCTTAATGATCTTACATATGAAGGAATATGTAAAGCAGCTTAAGTCTCATTCTCCAGCTATTACAAGCTTGATCTCCTAGAATTAGACAGAAACTTTAATCGCTGTCTCACTGCTGTGCTTTGCGAGCTCACGCGTGAATTTCTTCCTTGCCAGGGATTAACATTGCTGTTTGGTGACATCCCATTGAAAGAGTGGACAAGGAAGAGCAAGAAATAGATCTGTGTATACATTACGCAGACTGTAATTCTCCTTCCTGAGCACTGCCCAGCAGGCCGGGCACCTATTGACAGAGCTGGCTTAGGTCAGAGCTTGCCAGAGAAACACTTAACATCCATCTGAGAACAGCAAGGCAAGCTGCATCTACCGTGGCTATAAGCTGTCACTCAAAAGTATTTCTGCCTTCAAAGTCCATTTTCAAGCATCAGGAGCAGACACCTTCCTGCACAGGGGAGACGGCAGCCAGGAAGGAGCCTCTGTGGGATAGCCAGGCAGGATCCCAAGGAGGAGCAGGCAGCATGGGCTGGGCCCAGAACGCCTCTTGGTGCCTTCAGTGATGTGAGGCACCAACCTGCGCTGCCCAGCGCACCTCATGGCCCAGGTGCCGCCCGGTGTCTCATCACGGCCGGGCGGGGATGCCGCGGGCCCAGGTGTGCCGGTTCCCAGGGGCAGCCGGTGCCCGCAGCCCCCCGGCCGTGAGGCGATGGCCCCGCTGCGGCCGCCCCGGCGCTGGAAGGGCTCCCTCAGCTCCGGCCGCAGCAGGGACGGGCACCGGGCCGAGCCGGACCGGGCCATGGTGAGAGGTGCTGCCGGGGCCGGTGGGCTTCCAGCGGGAGGGCAGCGGGTTGGGAGCCGCGTACCCTCAGAGGGGGAAGGAGAAGGAGTCCGGGGCTGGAGCTGCGGAGGGGGCCCGGAGCTGCGGAGGGGGGTCCCCGCCGGGCGCCGCCCCCTGCCCGCGGCCCGGGCGGGGCGGGGGCTCCCTCTCGCCGCTATTGGGGGGATGCGGTAGCGCGGGGGCTGCGGGGGAACCGGCGCTGCCGCCGCGGGCCCGGAGCCGCCTCCGCCCGCGCAGGCTCCGCAGCCAGCGAGGCACCGGGGCGCGCATCCCCGAGGAGGAGGAGGAGGATGGTGATGAGGATGAGCACGAGCGGGGCGCTGCGGGGAGCGGCGCCGGCTGCAGGTAGGAGGAGGCGCGGGGAACCGCGGGGCTGCGCGGGGGGAGCCGCCCGCGGCCGCCCCATTGCCGGTGCCGCCGTGCGCGGAGCGGGTCCCGGCGCCCCCGGAGCCCGGCGGAGTTGAGCGCAAAGTTTTTCCGCCGGGAGGGAGGCGCTGGCGCGGCGGAGCCCGCGAGGAGGCGGGGAGGGATGCTCGGGCAGCGCGGTGCCGCCTCGCCTGCTGCCGGGCAGCGCTGCGCGGCCGGGACGTGCGGGCGGGGATGCGAGCGGCGGCTCGGCCGCAGGAGCCGCGCTGCCTCGGGGCCGGGCGCGGGGATTTAACACTTCCACAGCCGGGCACCCGCAACTTAGAGCCCTAGTGAGCATCGCCGAGCCGAGCCGGGAACGAACGTGAGACACCGCTTCCTTTCTATCTCTGTGTGTGTGTCTGTGTGTGTGAGACTCTCGAGCAGGGTTTTCTCGCCATCCACCTCTGCGTGCCAGCCGGGAAGGGGCAACTTGAACCAGCTGTCCCCTCTTGGTTTTATATTTACAGCCGGAATAAATATTTTGCTGCCCTTCTACCTTTTCCTCGACGCCTTCTTGTAATGTAGATGATTAATCTGGGAGGTTAGTGGCCAATTAGGCATAACCGTGTAGAAAAATAATTATGTGAGGATATATGGGGTTTGACTAGTGATGTGATACAGAATACACCCAGATCTTGGTAGCTGCTTCCCAATGTGTGCAAATTCAGTGTGTTCTTGATTTTGAATGGAAACAAAAGTGTAATGACAAATATGTTACTTCTAGGGGAAGACTGTTATTTTCCTTGCCAGTGAAACGTGTAGCAGCTTGAAAGTAAAATGTGCATGTCTGGGGATATAGAGAGGGGTTGTCTTTTTCTGGTCAGTCACTAAATGTTTTTCTCCCTTTAAATATGGTCTTTCTAGTGGTACTGGTTGCTTTGAATGTTTGGTTTGCAGAATGAATTTCATTTCAGTGCCCTCGGAGTCTCGAGAGAAGAAGTGCACTGCTGTGTCTTCTGAGGCTGGTTGTTTTAACTGATCTTGTTAAATAATGCTATTATTAAACGATAGCAAATTGAAGCAAATGTGTTTTTCATTGCCCACAAGTTGTGTTTCTGAGCTAAATTCCTTTTTATGGCTGGAGAGGCTCTTGCACTGCAGTATTACAATACAGCCATATTAAAAAGGTCCTTGGAGCAAATAACCCTCTAATGCTGCAGCTATGTTTTCAGTAGACTTCAGTAGTTCTGTGGGAAGTGATTATGTTGCATTTAAAGAATCTGGGCTCAATTGACTGTGCTTTTTTAAATTGTGGTGTCAAACTGCTTGTAGACGTTCATGTGAGCGGTAAATCTAAACCCAAAATGTAAAGATGCAAAGCTCCAAACCCAAGGCTTTATTTGTGATGAATTTATTTTAGCAACAGGTTTTTCTGGTTTTTTGGTGATTTATTTTCCCCTTTCCTTCTCCCTTCAATTGGCAGAGAGGTGTCCAGCTTCAATGCCTTTCCTTACCCAAGCAGGGTGCAGTGGTAGATGATTCCATCATTCTCCTCTGTGTACGGTTTACTCTGTCTCTGGTGCTGCAAGGGATGAAGGCAAGTCAGAGTAGAGATAAAAGGGAAAGAAATTCCTGAGGTTGATGGTGTTGGCAAATTGATGGATCAAGGTTTGCTTTGAGGAACCCCACTAGGTTTTGGATGGTTTCTTTGGGATATCATGCTGAAAGCACCTATCCTTCAGTGAGTTCACACCAAATTCTCTGTGTGTGCTTGGCAGGTGTGAAAGGCACACATGGAGCTAAGCTTCTAATGTCAATATCTGTTGCTAAAAGATTAATTTTGAGCAGAAGACAAGCAGTTTGGTTACTTCTCTTTAACTACAGCTCTTCATTACTGGCTTTTGTTTGCTCTAGTAAACAAACATATAGCTCTTGAAATTGAATTAAGTGTATAAACTGCTTGAACCAGAGAGGGGAGACAGACTAATAAATAAAGAATAAAGCTATTGTGCCACTGACTGGCTGATTACAGCTTTGGCCTGATCACTTGAGCAGTGCTCCAAGCAAGCTCTCCATGCCCAGCATTCCCCCTTTTTTCTGGGTTGGAGGATGGGAATGCTGGGGGTGACTGTGGGGTGATGTCTGCTTGACTGACAGACACTTATAGCAGAGTGGCACTCATTGCTCTGTAATTTTGCCTCTGTAATGATTTTCTCCAGAGAGCTGACAGAGAATTAAAATGTTTATGATCAGGTTTTCAGAAGGGTTCCTCAAGATGCAGAGAGGAGGGTAGGGATGTCCATCCGTTTTTAGATCTCACTAATCCCAAGCTTCTGTAGTTCCTGTGGTCATGCTAATTTTTATTGATTGTCATGGCAGTGGCTGTTTCAGACCACAAGAGTGGAAACATTTCCACTCCACATAGGGTAATCCTAAAAAGAAATCAAAGTGGGAAGGAAGGAGTGGCTGAAAGAGACATCTCACTCCAGTCTTTTCTTCAGATTGTTTGTGAAACCAAGGCAATAGATAAACAGTTGTACACTTTTGAAATTCAGTTTCAGTGGGAGGACTACACTTTCCATCTTGTGTTTGCTGTAAATGCTGTATAATCTTGGCACTACTTACCATAAGGATGCAAACCTCAAAGTTCTCCAGCTCATGCCCAGTTCTCCACTGGAGCAAAACCATGGGAGCAGAGGAGCCTATGGTGGAGGAAAGGTGTCTCTTCCCATGTGGATGCCAGCTGTGTGCCAAAGGAGCTGAGCTGGAGTCAAGGCTGGTACCCAGAATGGCAGCAGGTGAAAGAAATGTGTCAGTGATTTCTGGTGATCAGCTCTGCCCTTATCAAAGTCCTGTGTGTGCTGCACATCAGGAACACACCCTGTGCTTCTTTAACCATCTGATGCTGACCTAAAGATCCCTTTGCAGAGCCATCAGGTGAGCCTCAGCCATGCTGGTGCCTGGTACTCACCCTCTGGATTTCCTCACTCAATCCCATACCCTTCACTAGGCATGAAGCAGGATGCTCTTGGAGGTTTCCCATCCCCCTGTTCCATCCACACTTTGTCAAGGGAATTCAGCATGATGCTGCAGCCAGCCCAGTGTGGAGCTGACAAATAGTGACACCTCCTGCAAGGGAAGGAGGAGGAGGGTTGGGATATTCAGGAGAAAATTCCAGGAGGGTTGTATTCCCTGTGCTCCCCATTTTTCTGACTGCAGCCTGTCTGCAATTCCTTCTGCTTTCAGAGCTCTAAAGAAGGAATAAGTGGTGTGTTGGTGGGTTTGTGCTTAACCAGAGGTGCAGGAGCAGGCTGGAAGTGAAAACAAGCCAATCTCAACACTGCTAAGAGCTCTTGGAATTGGGAATGAGAAGTATTCTTTTGAGTAACCTGGATAGCAGGTGGAAATGACCCTATACACAGTGTCTATAAAACAGAGTGTTGGATAAAATGGTCCTATTACAGGAGGTGCAGAGGGCAAAAAACCTAAGCAGTCTTGACAATCATTTTGGGATTGTTCTGCAAGAAAATCAAAGGCTTGTCAGTTTTTGCTTTTATGCACATAAATCACCTTTGCTCCTCCTGTTTCATAAAATGCAGCGGGTCAGGACTTTTCCTGCCTCTACACTATTGTGAGTATTTACAGTAGAATACACATAGCACGCAACAGGAGATTCATATTTCACAGCACTTTCATTTTTCATCAGTATGCCAACTTAAAGAACCTCCAGCTTCCCTTTAAAATAGCATGAAGATTTGCAAGCCAGTTACAAGGAATGAGAATACATTCTGATATTCCTCTTTTATAACCACAGATTGATGCACTCAACAGCCAACTCCTTTGATTCTTCCAACATTTAAACATGAGTGACTTAGTGAAAAAAACACTGTATGAATATTTACTCCTGTTTTAATGTAGCAGAGCCCTGCTGAAGTCAAAGCAAGTGCAGCTGGTTCCTCAAGCTGAGGATATGGCCCAGAAAAGGACTTTCCTAATTGGTAGGAGGCTGCTTTGGTGCCATTCCTTGCAGGGCAATATTTTAGGAAAAAAAATAGAAAAAAAAAATCCTACTAACATCAGAGGGATTTCTCATTTGTAAAGTTAAATGCTCCTCAGTGAGAGGTGAGGGGATTACTCCAGCTCAGAGAGTGTTTTCCCTGACTAATATATCCAAAATGTATGTTGGGATTGCCCAGCACTGATAATTCACACACCTCTGGAGTGGAATCCAGCAGCCATTCCGGGCTGGAAACATTGTGCAGGAGGGGTTTAGGGAAGAGAAATGAAGAAAAACTAATCCAATTGAAACTGCAAGGGGAATTTAGGAAGCAGAATGCAATTATCCGAGTTGGATATTGGCCAGGACATGTTAGTTAACATTTTCACTCTTGTGGGGATTTCTGTGGGATCTTTAATGACGATGAATGGTCAGGGCTCTATTTTACATCTCACTTGAAAGCTTGAGCTCTCACTTCTTCATGAGGATGAAGTGAATGCTTTGCCTTCCTTCACGATGAGTTGCTTCAGTCAATCTGCTTTCCTCCCACAGGGTCAGGGCTCTCTGGGCACACCAGCCTGGCAATTCCACCTGGCCTTGGGTTTTCCTCACCCTGAGCTGCTGAGTCAGAAGGAAATCCCAATTCTCAGCATTGCACATCAAAGCCCAATTCCAATTTAAGAGATCTTCATGTGGAAAAGATTCCCTACAGTTCAACTGGCCATGGCATGGAATCACAGAATGGTTTGGATTGGGAGGGACCCTAAAGATCAACTCATTCCAACCTCCTGCCATGGGCACAATTCCCTCCTTCCCTAAGCACAGGCTGCCACGTTTCTTCCCTGTTTTGTGAGGACTAGTGGATGGAGGAATCATCTGTCAATAGTAAATGTGATAAATCTTATTGAACCTGGCATTCCAGGAGAAAGGAGCGGATGCACAAAATATTTTCTTCTCTACAATCACGATTTTCCATTTAGTTATCTGAACTTGAATCCTTTCTGAAGTAAACAAGCAAACAGGCAGTTCTTCTCTGTAAAAATTCAGTGTCTGCTTACAAATGTGTTTTTATATTGGTGCTTTTTGGTATTCAGGCAAGGAAAAGAGTAGGATGGCAGTTTGCTTCTCTGCAAGGGGGGAGAAGGGCCTTCCTCTTCCTTTGGAGGTTCAGGGATGGTGTGTTCGGTATGATTCAGTCAAATATTGTTCTGGGAACTCAGAGGACTGCTCTGTACCATTGAATTACCTTTTAATCTGTTTATCAACATGCTTGCAGACTATCTTAGAGGTCATGAGGCAGTGGCAGATGCTGGGAGATAAAATTAGATATGCATCCAGACTTTACTGTATAATTTTGTTAACAAAAAGAGCAATGTTGTAGTAGATATTCCCCCCCCCCACCCGCCCCTTTCTTTTTCTACTGGAAAACCTGTCCTAAGATTTGGTTTTCCTGCAAGATCCAATATAGGTAGGCTGTGCTTCTAACCCACACATGCCACTGATACTCATGTGCAACACAAATAATTGAAAGATTATTATTACTAACAGGGTTAATACTTTCCTTGTAGCAAAGATTTTTGCTGTTTATATAGGAATTTCCCCAAAACTCTCATGGTAACATCAATGTCAATATTCTAAAATGCTCAAAATATGTATCAAATAATACATTTTGTATCCAAGGATTTTTCTTTCCATGTTTTTGTGGTTTTGGGGACAGTTTAGGTTGTTTTGTTGTCTGTAGAATGATGGGTAAAGCCAATATCTACATGCACTCGTCCTGGATTTCTGGTTAAAATTAAAGAGCTGACCACTCTGACCTGCTGTGGTGCATTTCCTACAGAATTTGTGGGATTTCACAGGGGTGAGTGCTGGGGAGAGTCTCAGCACTCTGTTACTGTCAGACTTGCTTTAACTTACTGGTGTATCTTAGTTATGGTCATCTCCTCTCAGGATGTGAGCCAAAAGCCCAACTGAGCTTTTCAAGAATGTTCAGAACATGTGGAATATAACGTTAAGGGTCAAAAAGAATCATGATAATTGTCCAAAAGCCTCAGAGGAAACCACTTTTTCTCTTCTTTTAAAATAATAATGTCTTATAGCTGCGCAAGGCTGGGTTTTGTCCCTCATAACCAAAGTGAATGTGCTTAGGGACCCCCCCATGGAAATGAAGTGCCCATTCCATCTGCCTCTTGTAGCCTGACCCACAAAATGAGCACAAATGTTTCCACTGCATGCAAGGATTGGATGAGCGTGTTGTGTTGGCCAGGTGTGAAGCTGTGATCTGTGACATTTCATGGCTCGTGTGGGCATTGTGCTGTCATGTGGCACAGTGGGCTGCATTAAAAGAGTCTTTGGGGATAAAGAGAGACAATATGGGCAGAAGCTGTTGTTAGGCAAAATAAATTATAGAGTAGCTCATGCAGTGTGGGAAGGATTGGGAGTGATGTAGTTTCAAACATCGTTGTTTCAGTAATTGTGCTGTTTGAATTGTGACCTACTTTAATAACATTCTATCGTTTTTAATATTTCTTTATTCATTACATTTTATACACACTCAGGTGGTTTACTGCAAGCTGTGTGGGAATTACAATGAAGGTCAAGTGCTCTCTGTGAGGATAACTTATTACTGGAAATATTAACTGTTGTCATTACTGTTTTCCAACATGAAATTTCATTTGTCTGGTGAATGAAGAGATGATGCTGGGCTTGTGTTAAAGTGTGTGATTACTGTCAGTAGACCAAAGTCCTTCCAGTCACAGTTTTGAGATGTGCATGATCACTGAACAAGTGTCACTTTAAATTGATTTATTTTTCTCTACATTCTTAAGCTGGTACAGGCTCTTATCAGAAACATCTTTGAGATTAGGACTGGTTTATATAGATTTAACTTTTAGAAGCCTTTAGTGGGCTGAGGCTAAACTGAGATTTGCAGCTTTACTGTTGAAATAACCATGCCTTCACTTGGCTTTGCAGCCCTTCAAATGAGCTTAAATTCATGCTTTAAATTATATTAGTTCAGTATTTTTTATGTGGAAAAGGCTTTGGCCCACTGGAGGTCTGTGTAAAGGTGGAGTAAAGCCTTAGTTAGGGCTGAGAGCAGGCTCTCCATGGCCAATGCTGGGGTCAGTTAAATCCATGGTGGTTTTCCATAAAAAAAGACCTTCCAACAGCTGCCCTGTGGTCAGTGGAGGTGTAATTGTGAATTTTTACTGAGAGTTTGGTTGATGGGGTCAGGACATCACTTTCTCAAATCATAATCCCACTTTGGTAGAGCAAATATATTGCTTTTCTCAGAGCCATTGAAACCCATGGGAGAAAAGGGAAGCCTTGGAGCATCCCTGCTGTCCTTACACAACCTAACATATCTGGGATACCAGTGCATAATTTATTACATATTATTGAAATAGAATCATTTCTGTAAAGGTCAGCTGTCCACAGTGTCTGAAGTGTTTCAGTTTTGATTAAGCAGATTTGAGGTTCCTTTAGGAATCAAGTCTGAAATGGGCAGAATGAAGACAGAAGAGTTGCAGTGAATATTCCCCCTTCTGGCTGTGGCAGCAGATCAGGGATTGAAGCTTTACCAGCTCTCTGATTGCATTATCAAAATTCTTGCCTGCTGGTTTGATGTGATGGACTTAGAGGTTTCCCTGGTCCAGGGCCAGGGACATCTCAATTTACAAGTCATGTGTATCTAATTTTTCTTCTGAGCTATGTCATTTGAATTCTCTACAGTTGTGTCTTCTCAGTATAATCTGGAAGAAAAATAGAGTAGGTGGGTAAATTCTCTGGACTGGTAAAGCTTCTGTACTGCTGTGCTGGATTTGGGTTGGACAGGTAAGTTAGGAAGGCAAGAACTGTTTTATGGAAACAAAAATGAGACATTTTTAGCTGAATGTCTATTTTCTGGGTGAAAATAGACTAGATAAAGCTTTCATGTCAGCCCAGCATAAGAAAGGAACAGGAGAAGGTTAGTCCAGGAAAGAGAGGACTTCTGATAAAGACTTCTGATGAAACCTTATTAAACCCCTCTGGGGAGCTGAATAAGGAATTGTCTTTTCCATTTAATGAAGTGAAGGGTGTCACACAGTGTGAGAGGAAGGACACCTCACACAGGTGATGTTCTGCAGCAGAGCTCAGTGCCTCGGGATGTTGAGGGTGCTAAAACCAAACACAGACCAAACAATCTCCTGAAGAGTTTGTGGTGCAACTGAGGGCCCACACTGGGGCTGACACTGCTTCTGCCAGGCTCACAGATGTGTTCTGGTGAGTTATCTCAAGCTGTGGGTGCTCTTGGTGCCTGCCAGGGAGCCAAGGCTGGTGTACACAGGGCCAGCCTCACTCTGCTCCCAGCCAGAAGGGATTTCTTACACAGAGGTGAGGAACTCAGCCAAAATCCAGTGTGGAGCAGTTCATCTCTCCCTGCTGTTCTCTTGAGTCAAGGCTGAGTGTGGGACACAGAAGAAGTTGCTTTTAAGAGGCACACAGCAGTGTTGGAGGAGAGGTGTTATCTTCTAGCAAGGCACCTGGTGTTGCAAAGGTGTAGAAAATTGGTTGTGCCTAGTTTATTTTGCTGTAGTTTTAAGCAGTGACTTTGGTTTAAGGTCTGTTATTTCCCTTACTCAGTGTTAGGTGCTCTACCCTTGGTGTTTGACAGTGTAATAATCTCTCTGCTGGAGCTGCTTGTTCTTATCCAGCAGTTGTGTTGGATATGTCTGTATCCATCTGCACCCAGCTCTAAAGTTTGTGAAAGGACCCAGCAAAATTTTAAATGTATATATTAAAAAAAATAAAGAAGTTTAGAAGCCATTAGATTCCATTTAGGTCATATTTGAAGCTTTGTTCCAGTCTCACAGCATGGAAGCTCCATTTTTATTGGAAGTGGAGAACCTTGGGTAATTGCTTGACATGAGGAATTAGGGCTTAAAGAAGAACACTAAATATCATGAGGCTTGTGATAAAATCTTAAGCACTGTATAAGCCACTGAGGGCTGTCAGGTTGTAATTAGGTTTGATCATTATCGGCTTGAGCCAGATTTGCACAGGTTGCTGAGACATGGAAGGCCATTACCAATTCCATGAGCAACTCAGAACCCTTCCCTGATGATGGTGAGCTGGGCTGACTGGGCATTTTCTTTATTTCCTTTGCATTTTTGCCTTTTGCTTTCACAGGTTGCTCAGGTTATCTCATGCCCAACCACAGGCCACCAGGAATTCCTCCCCTGTGGAGTAGTGATCTGGGCTGAATATCACTGTTGTTCCTGTTTGCTCAATTCTTTCTCATTCTGGAGATTGAGGAAGCTGTTTTAATTCTAAATGGTTGTCCTTGAAATAGGTTGCTTTTCTGTGGAAATGCTTGTCTGTTTTGGTAACTTTTTGTAAGCAAATTTTGAAGAAATAGAATATTAATCTTAATAGTGAAGTAAGAATGTCACCTAATGCAGGGCCCTAGGGAATGTTTCTTAGTGGTAGGACATAGAATAGAGTTCATTAATAATTCCACTTATTGCAGACTCTGTTGCCTTCAGATTACCATTTCAAGTGCAAATACACAGTGGAGATTACACATGGCAACATTTAAAAAGCAAAGTTCAGATGCTGTAATTGTGCAATGGAGTCACTTGGAATTATTTAATAAAAGAGGCATACAAAAAGGTTCCTTGCTCTAATTTCATTAATAATGTATTTTGCATTTGGCTGGCGACATTGGCTGGCAGATTTTCTTTCAGGGTGCTGTGGAATAAAGCAGTAACCCACAAGGTTTCCTCATTGGGGCTGCTAAGAGTGGCAAGGAGATCACAGAGCCCTGATTTAAAAAATACAAACTAGGGAACGGAGTAGCATATTTTAGCTGTCAACAAATAGAAACAGAGATGGGAGAAATTGTGATCTATGGAGGGAAATGGCATGTCCACTGAAGCTGGTTAATTTGGTATGTGTCCTGATTTATTTTCCCTGTTTACTGAAGAAGCAGAATGGACACACACACTCACTGCTGTGCCAAAGACTTTCACAGGAGCTCTCCCTCTTGTGCCAGGAGGATTTCTCTTCTAGCTGCAAACACAATATTTTACCTTGCAGATGTCAATGCTGGCTCTCTGTTTGTGCTCACCTTTGCTTCCCCTGCAGCTCCCACACCTCATTGTTCTCCTAGCCCTGCAGTTGTCTGGCTAACTCACTTTCTGCCTCATTTACTTCCCAATGACTGCTGCACACCATTCCCAAATTCAGGACCTGCCCACCTTTGTGCCTGGCTGCTCAGCTTGCTGCAGTGTTCAGTGACTTGGGAAACGTTACAGCCACACATCTTTGGGATTGTGGAGCTGGGCTTTGTTACCTTCACCAGAAGAAAAGAATGAACATTGGGGAAAGAATATCCCACTGAGGGCACTGTGAGGAATTCCAGCTGAGGGATTCAGCAGGGTGGAGCTGGTGCCAGGGGTTGTGTGTGTTGGTACCTCACTGTGTGCTTTCCTAAGAAAGGCAGAAATTCCTGCTTACCTGATCCATCCTGAACATCTCTGACAAACACCAGGCCAAGCCTCTTGTTTTTGTGTTGTTGGTACTTTGCCCTTGAAGAAGTGAATGCCAAGGTTTTGGAGAAATTGAAATATTTTTTCACTGAGAAAAGACCTTCTTTTGAGTAAACCTAAGGCAACTTGACATCACTGTCTTGGAGTTGTGAGCTCTTGTCAGCTTGGTGCTCGCAGTGATAGAAACACACGTTGGGGTGTGAGCTGTGGGTGCTGCTCCCCATCAGTTGCTTTTCTCTGTACAAAATGATATATTCAGTGCTTGGTGGCTCCCAAGGGAGAGTCTTGGAGTGATTCCCTACTCTCAGCTGCATCTGCACCCTTGTGGGCCCTCACTGCTCTGCTTGCTGACTCTGCTGTGGGAAGGTGAACGAGTGTGAATCTGGGGATTTTTAGTTTCTTTTGTTAAGATTCTGCTCAGTCTGAGCTGAGTCTTTTTAAATGGACAGTTGTATGGACTGATTATGGCTTTTTTTCCCATGTGGTTATTTCTAAGATCTTTCTTCCATCATATTTAAGGTTCTTTTTAAAACCTTGGGTGGGTATATCCAGATTCCATTGCAGTTCAGGGACAGCACTGTGACTGCCCACCTTGTGCACTGCCTTAACCAAAAACCCCCTTTCATGTTGTATATCTCCTATTGTTTTTTATCAATTTTCCCACCTATTTTCAAGTTCTACGTCTGATTTCACAATCCCAGTTTATTAAATGCTGGAAAGTATTTTTGTTTTGAAGGTATCTGTGTACTGTACTAACAGCACAGAACAAAATCCTATATATACTCAAGTAGGTTTTGCTTAATTCCTTAGCTAATTGGGGCAACAAATAGAGTAAAATTTGGGCTGAGATGTGGCATTCATGTGCTTTGCTATATTCTGTGGGCATCTGATTTGTAATTGCCACGTTGGTTATTTTGTAGGTGGGATATTATTTTAGAGCTCAGAATTGGAGCAGGAGAGCTGCTTGTGATTCTGTTGGAGGATGGGAGAGACAACAGAACAAGGCAGAAATTTTATTTTTCTGGTGCTTTTCTCTTGGAGGAGGCTGAATCTGAGAGCCTTGGCACTGCTCCATAGCAGAGGAGCTTGCAGTGATGCTGCAGTTTTGTTGGTGCCACTGCAGACACAAAGGCTAAAACAAATCAAACTGAGCTGAGAGGAGCAGATGGGGCAAGTGAGAAGTTGGGAAATCATTCAAAGTGTTAGACACTGAGCAATTTCAATTTTCCTGAGACAAGTGGGTGCTGTGGCACAACATGGCTCTTTTTGACACTCAACACACGTGAGACAATTTTGGAATAAAAGCTGCATCAGGTGTTCTGATTCCAAATTTCCCTGCCTGAGGGGGAGAGTTTGCATTTGGCAAGGATAGCTGCAAGGGGGGGGTGGGGTGGTGAAAACAAGATTATCATGAATCCTTTCAGGTGTTTTGTTGACTACTCTGAGCAGAGTGTGTGTAACAAATGAGCAAAGTTCCTCTGTTGGAGGCGAAAATGGAATTTATAAGGGTATCACAGGCAGTGGGGGTCAAAGAAATTGGACAGATACTTCCTTTTTTCTAGAAATGTCTTGATTTGAATGTTCTCCTTAAAGGATACAATTTTCCCCCATAGCATGGGAATAAGCAAAAGAATAACCCCCTGAAAGTATAAATATAAGTATAAATATAAGTATAAATATAAATATGTTGGAAATTTTGGCATCATCAGTAACGAATCCACAGAAATTCCTTGGAACATGTGGCCTGTATCCCTCTCTAATAACACTCTTCTTCTGTTAATATTCCCCTTTAAGGGGTTTGGTTTCCTTTAAAAGTGTGGAAATTAGATACAAAGAATTCTGGTCTCACCTGATAATTGTTGCCTAAACACGATTTTGCAGTATTTACTGTTTATAATAAATAGACTGTAGATAATTCCTGCTTTAAAAGCTGTAGGGCACAGAAAAGTTGGGTGTAGGAAAAATGTGTATGATAAGGCATAGTTCCAGCAGAAAGAAAAGGAACTTAAATAGCACTTGGATTCTTTCCATCCACCCTACAAAGAAGAAAATTGGTTTGCAGGAAATATAGGTCATGGCAGAGTTCTGGCATCTTGATGTTGCTGTTTTGTAAGTACACTGGATTGCTGGCAGCACAATTTGGGACTCCCATTAGAGCTGCTCTTTGCTGTCAGCCTTAAAGGCCATTTAATATCCCTTATCTGATCTAATGCACTCCTCACACAGACAAAGAAAATTTAAAAGATGCTGTGAGTTTGGGGGATTTTTGTTTGGGTGTAGGTTTTGAATTTTTTTTTCATTTATTTTTTTAAAGGAGTTACTGCAAGCCAATTTGGAGATTCTGCCTGTTGGTGCATCTAAGAGTCAGTTGCTTCAGTAAGACCCAAAGTTCAAGGATGTTTCATGAATGAGGAGTTGAAGGGAGATAGCTTTAAATATCTATTTATTTTAAATTTTTATATAAAGATTAAAAAATGAGCAAACAGAAAGGCCTATCAGTTGTGTGTATCTGATTGAAATGCATTGATTCTTATACAAAAATCATTATTGCATGCAGTTGCATGAACAAATGGAAAAGCTGGGTTTAGGACCCCTTGAAAATAATCTATTTCTGTTAGACATGCATATCATTTAGATATATTCTTGTCTACACAGTGTATAATTTTTCAGTGGCTCTTTCAGAGGTAATTGTGCTATGTGCTAAGGCAAAATGTGCTATGTGAATATGGTACTTCAAATTGTTGAATGCTTCCATGAGAAAATATATGATTAGTCTGCAAATAATCTCTTCAAAGGCCCTATTTCAATTCTGAACTCTCAGATGGCTTGGGTAGTCTTTGCTCTTGCTTTGGAGGGATTGAGAATGTTAAAACCATTTACATGCATTGTCACAAAATAATTTTATGGGGTTGATCCTGCCTGACACGATGCTTCACACCATGATGGAAAAATTCATGAATGTTTTCTCCCATTTGATGCTCAAGATGCACTTAAAAACACTCATTTCTCTAAGAGTTATTTTCTCTCTTTATATCCAATTCATAGATTATGGTCAAGTGTTCATTTTTATGGTATTTACAAGAAATCAGTTGAGCCAGCTTGCTCATAACACTCCCCCTCCACCCCCTGCCCGGATTCATCCTCGCAGCATCCTGGAACAAAGAGAGCTGAGATTCTGAGCCTTGCTCTGATCTGATTCAAAAATGCATTTCCCTGTAGCAAATTTTTAAGAGTCTGAGTTGTTTGTAGTCAAAGAGTCTAGGGTTATTCCTTTATAATAAAGGAGTGGTGGTTAATAAGTTTTTGAGCTAAAAAGTTTGATTTAGGATTAAGTTGTCAGTGTTGCTTCCCATCCATGAGGTGTGGGGAGACCAGAGAGGTGTGTAGGATTCAGTCTGATCCTGCAGCTGCTTTAGGTGTTGGTTCTGCTGCCTTGGGTAACAGATTTGTTTAATTTGTGTTGTTTTGAGGCCTCTGCTCTCCACGAGGAGCTTGGGGAGCACAGGGCAAACACCAGGGCTGGTTCATCCCCAGCGCTCCGTGCTGAGGGAAGGTCGTGGGAAAGGTTGTGGTGAGAGAGCTCTGAGGAGCAGAGCATGTCACACATCATCACCCTGCAGAGGTGTGGGGATGGCACCTTGATTCTGCTGCTCAGCCCCCTCTGGGTGTCTGTGACCAGGTGATGACACTGATTTATCACAGAGCTTCAGCTGCCTTTCACAAGTTCACAGTAATTTATCAGCCTGTGCACCTAAGAGTGAGCAGTGCTTTCTGAACCTTGTGTTGTTGTGTTCAGTGGAATTAATGATTTAGAAGTTGTGCCCACAATACATTAAACAGCAAAGCTGGTTTGCAAATTCAGATTTTATTCAAACTATTTGGTTGCCATACCAAACATAGCTGTGCTGAACAGGTCAGTAATGCCCTGGTTTGAAAAGAGAGGTGTCTGCTAAGGAAGGCAGGAGCCAGCTTTGAAATGGAAAATGTAAACCAACTGCATCTTTCAACCTAAGACAAATAAATATTGGAATTTAATTTGTTGAGATGTACAAGAAAAGGAGCTCATAATCTGTGTTACTCTGCAATAGCATTGATGTAGCACAGCAACCTTTACCAAAACTTTCATGGTGTCTCCTGTTTTCATGAATTGGTTAAAAATACCTTACTCTGTTTGTCACCAGGCCTTTGTCCCCTGTGACAAACAGAATAGGGTATTTCTATGCTATTTTATTTCAATGCTGGGATGTGGCTCTAGCAAGGAGAGGCTGCTGCTGGCAGTGGCCACTCCAGCTTGGCTCCCGAGCCTCCCAGCTGTGTCTGTGTGCTCTGAGCCCCACCTGGGCTGTGCTCACCTTTCCAGGAGCCCTGGGCTGCCCTGGGGATCCTCCTTGCCACCCCTCATCACCTGGGATCTTTGGCAAGGTTGTATTTCAGTGCTTTTTGGAATTTTCCCCGGCTCAGGCTTGCTTTTCTGGGATGAGGAGGAGCTGCTGTGGTTGTATGGAGTGTTGGGTTTGGTAATTTCTAACCCACAGAAAGGCACCTGCAGCTCAGGATATGCACACTTTAAAATGTATATTTATGAATTTTAAATGTGTATTTATGAATTTAAAATGACAAACATTTTTTTGCTTGTTTGTTTTATTTTTGAAATTTTTTTTTCCCAAATAAGCTCTGTAATGAGTTGATCCTTTGACTTACCCACAGATAAGGCAGTTCCAGTGAGAGAAGCTGTTTTATGGGATTCATTTTGGAAGCTATTCAGGGAAATTACTGTAGGCTTTTGGAGAAAATTAGTGAGAGTGTGGAAGGACCACAGAAAGGTTTTATCCCTTAGGATTTTAAGTAGGATCTTATGAAGGGAAGGAAAAAACCCAATCCCAAATTCTAATGAAAGAATTTTTTTAAATAATGTAACAAAATTATGCAAGCTCTAGGTTTGGATGTGGGTAAGTTCTTAGGTGTTCCTCCTAGTGGAAGTTTTATTTTAAATTAGTTAAATTAGTTTATTTTAAATTAGCTTTTAGAAGGGAAAGGAAATTACTTAATCACTGCTCCAAAAGTGTTTGTATATGTGGGGGTGTGTGTGTATCCCCTTTGCAAGATGTTAAAGAGTTTGGATTCAGGATGTTAATAAATGAATGTACAACTTGTAGGAGTGGAATAATCAAGGCAACTACTCTGTAGGGCTGTGGGAACCCTGGGGGCTCAGCTCATGACGAATATAATCAGCTGGATTCACCTGAATTTTTTATCCTGGGGGAAAAAAAGAAGTGAATCAAACCTCTGGGTCTTTCACAGGGAGTTTTAAATTATTTGAGTTGGAGAGGGGCATTTCTTGGTGCTTGAATTAAGTTAATGTTTTGTGGGTGTACATATACATGATCCAGGGCATTGAGAACTGGGGAAACTACACGTGGATTTCTGCTGAACAAAATGATGTCTTTGACTCTTTGAGACATAGCTTATTAAAGGAAGAAGTCAGATGGTTGGAATAACTTAATCTAATTCTTGTAAATGTGAGCCACACGTGGAGTGTGTGATGCTGAACTGCAGCGAGGGGAATAGAGGAGCAGGTGCTGCTGTGGAGCATCCCAGCAGCATCCCATGGAACTTTACACTAAATACCAAATAACTTGGAAATGTGCCTCCTCTATGCATGGGGCTAATTGATTTCTGAGCCACTGGCTCTGGAGGCTTGTTTGTATTTAAGGTACTCTTTGGAATCCCTCTCTGTGCACTATTCCTTTGTGCAGAACAGACATCAGAGACCTTCAGGTCAGACAGCCATGCTGAAGCCATTCCAGGAATTTTTTGGCACACCTTCACATCAAAGGGCAGAATTGTGCCTGTGCTTCTTGCAAAATCTGGGGTGTATTAACCCCAAGACCATCTTCTTGTAAATACTTGTGTAAATATTTTTTTTTTTTATTGTTCTTATGGGGTGTAAGCAGAGTTTCAGGGGTGTGGACAGGTCTGTGGTTTCACCATCTCCATCAGTGCACATGTGTTGGGTGGGGTGTCAGTGCTGCTGTTTCCTCATTAGATTCTCATAAGGGAGTTCAAGGATGCTCTGTGAGAAACTCCCTTTACTCTGCATCCTTCTCCTTCAGTGTGATGCCTTCAGCATCCCAAACTCTGCTATAACCCCTTCCTTGTGTCCCTTTCTGGGTGACACAAATATCTGTGTGGCATGTGGGCTTTCTCCTCCCCTCCTCCAGCCTCTTTTCCCCAGTATTATTTTCAGGGTGGGAATAGCACCAAATATTTAAAAATAACAGCAACAACAACAAAAAAATAAACCCAAACAAAGAAATCCCCACCTTGAATGACTGAATTTGTCACAATAATTAAGCATGGTAGCTACAGCTCTGGATGAGTTTCACCTGCTAAGAGCTACTGCAGTCAGCACCATATGGTGGCCTTTTTTTCCCCCCTTTTTAATAGACTTAGAACAGCAATTTGTTTCACCCGTGAGCCAGCACCACAGCATGCATTGCTTAACAGAAACAACCTAAGACTGGTGAGCTTTTCATTTTAAGTTTCAAGGAGCATTTAGCTTAGCTTCAGAGCCTGCTTTCTGGCACTGCCTGTTTGCATTGTAACTCTTTGATGTATAAAATTAAAGGGCTGAAGGACAGAAGGGCTTGATTTTTCTGACCAGAGAATCCTCAGTCTTAATGTTTGCAAATAATCTCCTAATATTTACCTGCCTCTTCAATTTATTTCCAAGCTCTCACCAAAGTCTGTGTGTCACCCTGAGACTGTGGAAAGAAAATTATTGGAGATATGGAAAATATTATTTTATTTGATGGGTGGACTGAAAGTGTTGAGTTGTGGGTGTGTCTGTGCTGTGAAACAGGGCCGGGTGCAGGATCCCTGATCCTCTTCCAAAACACAGAACAGTGTTACAGCACTGAGGGCCTTATCCCTAATAGTGCCATGGGCATGTGGCAGTGCTGTTTTATCCTGGTTTTTCCCCAAATGACCAGGAGTACCTGGATTTTTATCCAATTGTGGCACTGTGCCCATAAGCTAACAAATGCAAACCCACAAGTTCAGGATCCTCTTATCTTAAAGCTTTGGTTCGGTGATTGACAGACACAATGAATACAAAAATAAGACTTTTTGCATATTTTTAGGCTTCCTTAAAACTTGGGCAAGTCATGCAGTACCTCATTAGCCTGGAGTGACATTTGCAGAATGGAACAAAGACCTGGTAGCGCAGCAAGCTGACCTGCCATGCCCAGGACTTGTGTTTAATTCCCCTTCCACACCATTCCGGGGGAATTGTTATGGTTAGGGAGGCAGCAGGATTCCCTGGGTGGGAATATCCCTGGGTGTCACCTCCTGAGCGTGGGAGGCTGTGAATAACCCATGCCAGCCCCTGCCACCTCCCCAGACCACAAGGGCCATGCTGAGCCCTCATTCAGATGCAAAGCTGTGGTTCTGGTGTCTTCCATCCCTCCTCCCTGTCCCCTAATTGCTCCTGGGTTCTTGCAGCTTGTGATGGCCTTCTAATTCTGGATCAATACTCAGGTTGCTTTTGTTATTTGCTGGTGTTGATAACCTGACTCTGCAAGTCACTCACCTGGTGATAACCAAGCCCTCTGCTTAATTAGGAATATCTGCTTAAAAATAAGATAGGTATCTGGGGGAAATGCAGGTTACAAATGGTTCCAATTAAAACTCATGTAGCAGATTTCCCACATCTGTCCTTTTGTGTTTCTTTCTTCCTTTCTTGGAAGGCTAAGGATGCAACATTTCTGGAGGGTACAGGTGTTCTGTTCAGAGTTCAAGATCATCTGCAGTGAGATGAGTTTGAAATGTCACACCCCAAACTCGTTCCTGTCTTGCATCCTTGTGTACTTTGTGATAAAATGTACTTTTAATTTCACAAAGCTTTAAAAACAGCAGGGAATGCTGTGTGGGGTTTTTTGTAAATTACCCAGCTTATCTGGAAACAAGATGTGATTTTTATTTTTTGTGTGTGTGGACAATGCCCCATTTATCCCTCTAGACCCTCCAAAATCTATGGCTTTCCAATCCCAAAAGCAAACTTCCCTTTAATTTTGCACCAAGAGTACTTGCTCTGCACAGGAGAGATTTTAATCTGAATTTTGACTGCATTTGGATAGAAAGAGTTATTCCTTGGAGTTCTCTAATGAGATGGGAGAAAGGGGAGCTTAGGGAGGGTGCTGCAGTGCCCAGGAGCTTTTTGTTCTTCACAGTCTTTTAACTTCATGTGCCTTTGCCACTTTCTCGTGCTCAAGTAATGTTCAAATGGGTTTAGTTTGCAAATTTAAATGAGCTTGCTAATGTTCTCATTTTAGCAATACCATCTAGAAATACTGATTAAAAATGTCACCTAGTGATTTTAATCTGTGAGGAATGGGCAGTTCTGAGAAAAGTAGATCAGTTTTTTTCTCAGTACACCTCCATCACAGCAGAAATGGTGCTGGTAATGTTCCCTGCCTGAAAAGTGTGTGTTTGGCTGCTTTTGGGAGAAACAGGAATTTGCATTCTATTTCTGAAGCACCAGTAAATTCCAGTCTTTTCAACCAGCACTGGATTTGAAGTTGGAATTTCTGGTTTGAGGGAATCTGGCCCACCTTGCAGTTATGGGATGATTCCCTGATCCAGCCTGCACTGCAGAGCTCCCCAGGGCCCAGCACCTGCAGGTTTGGAGGTGTTGGAGGGTCACCAAATTTGGGGCCATTTGTCCAAACCCTCTTTTTAGCAGAAATTTTCTGCTCAGGTGTTTGAGCCAAGATCTGCTGATACTTGCAACACAAAAGGTGTTTTGTGTTCCTTCTGTTAGCAGGTCTCAGAGTCAGTATTTTTTTGGCAAATGCTGACATTCTAATTTGTTTTGCAATGCAAAGTCCTTCAGTAATCCAAAAATCACTCTCCAGACTACAAGTAAAGCACAGAACTTCATCTTGTGGGAGAACAGCATTGCCCAGGGTCCTGTTATTTAGCAGTCAGGAGGATTGCCCTGCAGTAGGAGATATTTCAGAGAGCAAGGTGGGGACAGATTTACTAGATTAATTTAGAATCATTAAGGTTGGGAAAGGCATTTTAAAATCATCCAGGCCAATTTCTGAAAGTCAGAAGAGATTCCTGTTAGTTCAGAGCACCAGGGACTCGTGGTGCAGGTGGATTCTCCTCCTCTGCAGCAATCAGATGCTGCTATCAATTAGCACAGACCTGAGGGCACCTTGTGCACTTAAATAAAGCAAAGACAAGATCAAAGCATCACCTTGTGATTTACAAAATAGGCGAGTTGTGTAGTGACCTTAGAGCAGAATCACTGAATATTTTGTTATTCCTAAAAGTCTTTGAGGGAAAAGAAGCTGAAGGAAATAAGCACACAGAGCATGGAGGTCTTAGACAGGAAAGCAAAGTTAAATAAGAGGGGTAAAAATGAATAAATTTCATTTAATTTTTCACTGAATTTAGTGTCTTCCATTTAGAAAAGAGATGAGGGGGGTAAGAATCAGTTAATATATGCCAACACTAGTATTGAATATGTTCTTTCATACATGAAATTATCCCATAAGTGAGACAAATTGCTTGAATCATTAAAAAAAATCCCAAAAATGCTGATGTGGGAAAGACCTTGGGAGATAACTTAGCATGTTGCCAGGCTCTTAGGTGAGATCAAGTGTACCTGTCTCACCTCCAGAAGCTGACAGTCAGTCTAACCTCTTTTTAAACCTTGGATATTGATTTCTCATCTTCCCTAGACAGCCTGTTCTGGGTCTTCACCACTCTTACTGTTAACAAGACTTTCATTTTTCTAAAACCTAATTCTTCTCCCACTTGTCCTTCTGTCAGTTGCATGAGAAGAGCTGATGGATGCCCTCTTCTGCTACTGCCTTGTTGGACACTTGTGGATGATGCTTAGCACCTCCTTGAATTAATCTCAACTTTGCTTTACAGGAAGAAGAAGAAGAAAAAAAGAAATGTTGGTTCTTTTTTTGCTGACAGTGCTTCTGAAGTCACAGAGTTGTTTGTGGTGGGGGTTTGTTGGTTTTTCCCCTCCAATTGACCTTTTCCATATTTTGAGGAGTGGCACTAAAAATGGAATATCTATTGAGACAGCAAATGTCTTTATAGTGCATAGGAAAAGAAGAATAAGCTTCTTGGTCTTAGCATCTCATGCTTCTGTCACATTTCTTTGATATTTCTGGTTTTCCAATAATACTGTATTTTTCACTTGTATTCATTGCAAGTGGCTGAAGTGCAGATACTTGGCCTTTTATCACCTTTCACTTTCGCCACATGAATTTTAAAATGAAGAATAAAATAGAAAATCAAGTAGGAAGTGCTGCACTCCATCAGGTTTCAGCTCTCAGATATTGTATCCCAGCCTCCAACTTGTTGATTTATTCCTTCTCTGCTGATTCTGCTCACATTCCTCAGCTCTGTCACCTACAGATGTTCTGTGGTTGTTGCTGTTTAGTCCTGTAAAGAGCAATGGCATCTGATATTGCTGCTGATGGTGGCTATTTCAGAGATCATTTATCAGGAAAGAGTTGGTGACTTCAGGCCTTGTGCCAGGGACTCTGGTCCTGCTCTTGGCACAGCTTTACATGAGCCACTGGATTCCAGCCTTTGGGTACTAAACATTGGAAACAATTTCTGGATTTAGGGCTGGTCATCACTGCCTGTGCAAAATTTGGAAAGGGGAAAAAATGGGTTTATGTATTATTTTTTTAGTATTGTAGTAGAATGATATCTATGTATTGATGCTGGCATCATATGATCAGTGTTTGTATCTAGTGATACTCCATAATCCTCCATTGAAGAGGAAGGAAAACAATTGTAAAAAGATCCATTCCTCCTCCTTGGCAAAAGCTACCAGAGTTGTCAGGCAGCTCAGGTGATTTTCAGGAGGAGCCTGAGAACAGATCACATCCCATAAAGATGAATGTGTTTGCAATATGTGGTTAGAGTGTGGTTATAGAGCACTGTGTGACTCCTGAGCCTGATGGATTGTTACTCAATGATTTCAATCACAAGGTGATGCCAATGCATTTGTTTGAGCTCTTGGTATTTCAGAGTTAATTTTACACCTGAAATAAGAAAATAAGGAGAGGACTTTAAGAAATGTTTGGAGACGTTGCTATAATTTAAAATTACTTGTGGAACAAATAACACCCATCCCATATTCTGAAATATGAGTAAAATGAGCCTCATTTTATTGGAAAGGGAACTGATGAGGAAAATTTTGAGGAAGTGCATTTATGATGCACCCTTGCACGAGTGCTTACAGTGGGATTTTCCTTGATGCACTCTGTGATAATTATTCACATATCACTTTAAAAATATTTACTGGGTGCCATATAATGCAACTACTCTTGGTTAATGCTATGTTTGAGAGAATATTTCCTCCCCAGGAGCAAAATTTATTCCCCTTTGTGCTTCAGTTTCTTCTTTTCCTTGTGCTGGGTTATTCTCTGTCAATATCCCTTTACTGCTCACTCCCTCCTGTGCAGAACACCCTTGTCCTGTCTCCTGCACCCTGTGTCATCCCATCCCCAGCCAGATTTCCTCAGGTTTGCTGCTGCACTACTTCCCAGTGCTCTCCCTCCTTCCCCCATGTTTTTCCTAAGGCTGCTGTGCTCGCCTGCTCTGTCTGATTAGCTGGCTCCAGGCTGCGAGTTAAATGTCAGTATAATTTTTTCTTTCTTCCAGTCTTAAAGAAGTGCCATGAAATGGAATTTGAACAAAAAAAAAAAAAAAATTCACTTATTCTGGGAGAGGCTTAACCTGCAGTAGTGCCTCCAAGTAGGCACTAAATCCCCACAAGGTTTGCTTCCATTTGTTGGTAGAATCCATCCTCATCAACAGTTGCATAGTGTAAAAGACTGGGAATAAAAATGGAGTGGTCAGTGAACTAATGCCACTGAGTGTATTCTCTTTTGTTCTCCCAGCCTGGGTTGATTTGCTGCTTTCAGCGTGCTCAGACACTTGCTAGAGGATGCAGTTTCTCTCCTCTCAGGATATGACACTGGCCATGGTAACAACAATGATGAGGTAGTGGTTGTGGGTGCACTTCACTCCTTCCCCAAGCAGCTACTGCTTAGTTCTTATTTATTTAATGCAGTATTTTTCTATAAGAAGAGAAAAAAAGATCACAATCAGGTTTTTATTGGTGATTATTAAAAAAAAATAAACACTTTCTGGCAGTGGCCAGCAGCCAGGAGTGGTGTGTGACCAACTGTGACCAAGAAAATAGGGCGAGCAAGACAGTGAAACAAGCTCTGCTCTACAAATCAATCCAGAGATGACAGGCAGGACTGAGGCCAGGGTGCAGGTTTTGTTCTGAGCACTGGGAAAAAGGTCAGGAAAGATTAACAGCTTGGCAGCAAGGGAGGTTAGGGTTTTGTTTTTGCCCCTTGCTGACCATTCAGCAAGCTAGGGTGGAGTGGAGGCAGGGATGCCTGGTCAGCCAGGCTTGGCACCAGGATGGGCAGGAGAGCCTGCAGATCCCTGCCCTGAGCAAGGGAATATCCATGGGCTTCTACCAGGGGTGGGACAGTGGAAAAACAAGCTGCTCCTCAGGGAATGCAGTGGGCAGGGCTGCTGTGGTGTCCCAAACCTCAGATTGTATCCAGGCAGGAATGCTTGGCTCCTCCCCCTGGGTGGGGCATCTCCCCATGGGATGATGGAATTTTATCAGCCATGCAGGGACACTCAATTAACAGAAGAGATGTCCTGGAGGGAGAATTGGTTGTAGAAGAGATAAAGAAAACAGCTCAATTAACAGGAGATAACTGCCTCACCTCTGACAGATGGCAATAGAATACACACCCACACCCCCATCATGCAACCCAGGACATTTTCCACCCCTTATTCTATTACCATCTGCATCACATCCAAATCAATGCACTCTGCACAATGAAGCCTTACACACAGTTGTCACTTCACACTAGGTTTCCCTGTGGTACACAATGGGCTTTTCCATCTTTCTGCAATACCCAAGAGTGCCAGACCTGCAGGGTTCCACCTGCCCTGTGCTTTTGGCAGCCCCATGGCACATGGGAGAGCTCCTCCCTGGGTGAGGGCCAGCCACCAAGAGCCTTTGAACAAAACTGAATTCTGGTCTGCTTTATAGAAAGGGACAAAGTGCTCTTATTGCATCATTGACCCCTCTCTCTCTCAATTTAAAGCTCTTCTGTATTGCTCTCAACTGTTCGCAGATACTTTATATGAAGATAAGGATCCTTGTTTGGTTTTTAGAGAGATTTAAAGTAGCCTCAGGGAAAGCAGTGTGCTGGCAAGGGCAGTTACTGTACAAGGAAAAGACATTGCTACAATAAATACAGCAAACAAACCCAGTTCAGGGGGAGAGAGATGACATTTTGGGAATTAAGTCCTGCCTCGCTGTGCTGTGTTCAGGTCAGTATTTTGTGTAGAATGACATCCAGGAGCCACAGTCTGAGGGCTTTCTTTTCCCTGGAGGGGAAGCTGTGTCCAAGGTGTAAATGGAGATAACACCACAGGTAACCACCCTGGGAGGGTATTATTGGCTTTTTGCTCACTTGCCATGGAGTAGCAGATGAAATTAGAATTGGCTGTCGATAAATACATAGGTGACTGTAGCTGGAATTGGGCTGTGCAGGGTGTTCTTCCCTGTGGATTGAGCTAATGACATGATGGAGGGAGAGGCTGAGAGTTTTGATAATTAATGTGTGTTTGATTCCCAAAGGTGAAAAATGGAATAAGTTGGTATTTTCCAACTGGCTCCTTTTGCTTTCTCCTTCAGTTGAACAGGGAGTCTCTGACAGCACTAAATCCTTGATGAGTGGAAAGAGGGAAACTGGTTTTAAAAAGGAATGAAATAATTTATTTGTGCATGGCACATTTTGTTTGCTCTTTTCTCCATGCTCATGGGAACATTTTGATGAAAATCTAATGAAAAAATAAATATGAATTTGGTATAGAAATGAAAATACACCTACTTCTTACTTGAAATCTAAATATTACTACTAAGCAAAAATGCATATTTAAAAAAAAAGGTAAATTGCAGTGAAATTGTGTGCAGAGTTTTAGCTACATCTGTTAATGGCTTTTTTACACTGGTGCATCTGCGAGACCTTTAGGAATCTCACTTCTAAGCTCTCTGCATGTTTCTTCCCAGAATCTGTTGTGTCTTCTTGGCTGGTTTTAAGACCTAAATACACTTAGGAAACACTGAATTGGGGTCTCAAGACTTGTTTATATCTGAGACCTTGAGAAAGACTCTTGAGCATAGGTTTCATGTGTTGGCCCTTTAATCCTGTCCTATCTAGAGCTCCATGGGGGAAATAATTTAAAAAGAGAAATATATTCCTATCAGACCAATTTACATTTTCCTCCCTTCTCACAAAAACTCACCCTCTAAGATTTGTGATTATCCATCCTGGGCTGGATAATCCTCTCTCCTCCTCTTTCCCCCAAACAGAAAGGGAGACTTGAATGGTTGGCAGCAAGCAAGCACATTTGCCTTCAGTAAGCAGCTTATGCCTGACAACAAAGGAAAACTTTTGCTTGTTTTAAAATGTCAGTGGGCAGAAGAGCTGCCCTGGGAGAACACGTGGCTTTTTAGTGTTCCCTTTGTCACCTGAAAGCTCTCAGATGAGCTGTGTGCTTTATGGAACTCAGGATCAGAAGTTTAGATGCCAAAATTAGGACTGAGGACATACTGATGTGTTAACAGGCATTACAGTGATTAGCAATTTTTAAAAACATTGTTGTATCAAGGCAGGTTTTCCAGTCAGATTGTTGAGATCAGCTGAGAAACCAGTGCTGGAGAGAAACCAGCTGAAGAGGGTGGTGAGGGTACAGCAGTGCAGGAGAGAGATGTGCTCCTATTTTTGTTAATGTTGGGTGATAACCTTAACTGGTGAGTCCTGCCTTTCTCCTTTTTCTTCATTAGGAATTTTACAGCTGGACTGGGCCTTTTGACTTCTGATTTTTCACAGCTATGGCTGCTGCTCATGGTGTGCAGCAAACATGCCTTCGTGCTGAGCTGCTCAATTCTGGCATCTTGCCATTCCAGGCTTTGTGCTGAGCTCCCTGCCTGGAAAAAGGGAATCACTGTGGGGTGGGAGGAATTGTCAGCACGCTGGGGTTTGTACCTTGCAGTCCTACAACTTGTTTGTCTGGCTGTCATGCACAGGAACCTTCACTGTGGAACAGGACTCTGTTGTACCTGTAATTAAATATTAAAAGATCTCCCCCCACTGAGGGCCTGGGAATGTGAGAGATATTTGATGCATTTCTATAGGCATGTGTTAAAAAAAGTGTCAAAATAAAGCCCTCTGAGAAGGGGTAATCTCAGCTTGCCCCTTCCACAAAGTCTTTTGTAAGGCATTGCAGTGCACAACTAAAAAAAGGTAAGGAGATTTTGTAGAAGTTGGTGGAAGCTCCTATGAAGTGCCCAGATCAGGTGCAGATAAAATCTGAAGGTGGCTGTTTGAAACTGTGACCTGTGAGGAGCATTTACTGACCAGAGAGAGGATCAGCTCTCAGTGTAGTGATTGAGAGATGAGAGGTGAGGTAGAAAAAAGATCTAGTGAAGGGTTGTTTAGACTGAAGAGAAGTCACATTGACAAGTCAGAGATTGAGGACTTTGGTGAGGTTTTGGGGGTTTGTCTGTTCACCACTCACCAACACACAAGGCAATTTGCAGTGCTGACATTTCTCTCATTTGAGCTCCTCATTTGTCTGTTCATTTACCTTGGGTTTTATGGATTAGCTTGCAAATCGTAGCCCATGCTGATATTTATCTTTCTGTTGTGTGTTTGGCTTATCTGTGTATTTTCCAGAACACTCCCTCCTTTCTGTGTTGTTAAGGTCAGTGGCTCTCAGCTCCATCTATCCATCTCATGGTGAGCCCGGGCAGCCAGGCATGAAGCTATTTGTTTAACCATTTCAGCATCTCTGACACCCTCCCGCTGGTGATTGAGTCTGCTGAAGGGACACGCATCTACCCAGCCACACTTGATTTGTTGCAGGTCATTTTTTCCCCCCTCTGCATTCAATTCTCCCTTGTCATCACTCAAGTGCTTCATCCCTCAGCCTGTGTGTGTCCACCCCTGCCGCTGCCAGCCACAGCAGATGGGAGCAGAGCTGTGTGCCCACTGTGCCACTCTTCCATCCAGGCCCGGGATGGTGTGTGCCAGCTGGCTTTGGAGGTGGCATTTTGTGTGTCCTCCACTTGCCATTGGTTTGGAGGGTAATTTGGCATGTTGGTTTTGGTCAGAAGAGTGATCTGTTCATCCGTGGTGAGCCATCTGCTTCGTGTGCAGTCGTGGCACAGTGAGGAGTGGGACCGTCGGTGCACCTGACCTGATGCCTTCAGAGAACAGAGGCTAGACAGATTTAAAGAATAAAGCAGGGATTTATTAAAAGGATCTCCTCCATGGACCCACCTTGGGCAGCGCAAGAGCCCAGCCAGGGCTGCACCCAAGGTGAACCAAAATGGTCCCAAAATGCACAACCAGTCACAGGGTCTCTCTCTCTCTCTTCACTTTTATAAGTTCTGCTCCATTTGCATATTGGGGTTAATTGTCCAATTACAGCTTTAGGTTATGAAGTCCCATCCTTCTTGTTTTTTCTGTCTTCTGCCCACATCATTTATGCTCTTGGTCCTGAGATTTGGATCATTTGTCCTTGGTGCCCAGCTGGAGCAGGAATTGTTTTGTCTCCCTGCTCTGTGCACAGAGCTCAGCATCCCCTAATATGGAGCTCAGAACTGCACACTAAAGCAGCATAGAATCTGAAAAATAGTTGTGGCTGGCTCAGGGTGTCAGTGACATGCTCTGTCCCAGTATGTGGGTCAGGGACACTGTCCACTTGCCTTTTCATTACCTTCTCACCATTGTTTTTCCAATATCTTTGAGGCTGGGAGCATTGCCTATGCTTTCCAGTTAGTAGATTTGGTTTTCACTGGTGTGCTTTGCATGTGCAGTGCTTTGGATCCTTCTGTGCGTATGCTCCTGGAAATATTTCATTACTTTCTAATTGCTGCTGCATATAAATGTAGTGGTACTTCCAAATGGGAGGTTCAGGCTTCTCAAATTTGAAATTTGGTGCTTGTACCTCAGCAATTTCTTGCTCATCAATATGTTTGAGTCATTCTGCATTTGAATGGGTCAAGCAAGGTATAATTAATGTTCCTATTGTTTCCAGTTGCTAGGAAAAGCAGACTGAGCCAAAAATTGCCTGACTCTATTCTTAAACAACAGGAGTTGGATGAAATATATTTCTAAACAACCAGACTAAATTATGTGTGTACTTTGGCAGACTCCAAGTGAATGACATTGAATCCTTAAAACTGTGACCATTAAATCAAGCCCTGGCTTTGATACCATTAATGAAGAAATAATGTTTTGACTTTCATACCTTCATAAATTCTGATACCTCCAATTTCCCTCGAGCACCAAAACACCATTGTCATCTGCAATAACTTGCTCTTTAACAATTTTGCCTGAACTGCATAATGTTGGATGCTTTGTGTCAGGAAAGGACAAGCATTTCTCGTTTGTGCTTTTATTTCCCTTTCTTTGATGGTGGCAGGTCCTGCTGTCTGAGCCCTCAGCTGTGCTTCAAGGTCTTGTGCAGTGACTGTGGTGTGGGTCAATAAGGCTTGGGCTGAGCCTGCGGCCCAAAGTGACGTCTTGGGCACTGAGTTGGATATTGATGTACGACTGCTTCCTTTTCCATCCTCAGGAAGGCCTTTAAAGCTGCTCTTTCTTTTGTTGGCATTGCCTTTTGTTCCCATTACGTGGAGGACAATCCAGCCTGAGAAAGATGAATTTCACAATTTGTCTTGTCAGGCTGCGAGATGGAGTTTGCCGTTCCGCGGAGGAGTGCGATCCGAGCGCGCGTGGGCGGCCGAGCACGGAGAGACCCCTCGTGTGCTGCTGGGCTTTGAGTGCTCCCCTCCCACACAGCAGCCTCAAAATGCACCTCAGGAGCTCACACTTCCTTGTCTGTCTCCTCCTGCCATCCATTATTGACGTGCAGTGTCCGCTCAAGGGTTCATGGTGTTGCCTTTTGGCTGACCTGATGGAGCTGCTCAGTGCCTTTCCTCCCAGTGCAAAGTCCTGGATTCCACTTTGCTCCTGGGACCTTGTATTCCAGCCCTGGCTGACCTTTCAGAGAGAATACAGCTAAAACATTAATTTCTGGAGAGAGTTGGGAAAATGAATAAAAAATATTTTCCTTGCTGAGAAGGGAAAAATAGCAGTGGTCATGCTAAAAGTAATAGGAATCTTGTTCACATTCCTCACTGTCCTTCACTGCAGCATATAAATGTGTGGTGGAGAAACCCTCTCAATTTAAACTTATGTTATTGTTGACCCATTTTCCCAACAGCTAATGGCTAGCACTGAATACATATTGCTACCATTATAATTGTTACATTTTGCCTTGCTGCACCGGGAATTCTGTGGATATTGTGAGTCGGGCCCAGAGCTCTTTGCTAATCAAACACAAATTAAAACTAACCCAACTGACTGCTGTAAAAATATTGGTACACTTCCCTGGTAGATTTACAGTCTTGTGTACTGGGAGAGCTTGAGACCCTCTCTTAAAATACATGGCCATATCTCTATTTTACAGAGGATGAAAATGAGATGCAGTAAGGTCTTTTACTTGCAACCACACAGCAGATGAGAATTGGCTGCTCCTAGTTTGAGGCTGGGAACTCTACCTTTGGTAGAGAGAAGGGCATTAGCCAGATTTACTTCCAGTTTTCTGTATGTAAGAAGTGATTTGTAGTCTTGGTATTGCATTTCTTGCTTCAATAAATAGCTGTTTTCTGAATGCTGTATATTGGTGTGGTGCCAAAAAAGGCCATTATGGGTGTTACTGCAATACATTCCAGCAAAGAAATACATTAAACCCATTTTTTTTCTTTACCTTTAAGAACATCAGCCAAAACCCTGCAGTTCTGAGGCAGGAATAAAGGCAGATAACCCCCTTTTTACTGAAAATGCACATTGCATGCTGTCGATTGCCATTTTCCTTGCGCTGTACCCAGTGTGGCATCCTATAGCACAATGTAAACAAAATTATAATCTTATCAAGCAGGCTGCTCCTACAGTGATGACAGCTACTTAGATTGCCAGAAGCAGGGCCAGCAAAACAGAGACCGTTTTAAAGCAGCTGACACTTTTTTTAAAATTTTTTTTTTTTTTAGCAGTGTGGGTTGAAAACAAATTATAATAAAGATTTCATTACGTGCTATTCAGAAGGGTCAACACAGTCAGTCTCCAGCAGACCCCGGGCCTGGGACACAGATGGGGTCAAGCACATGGACACAGCAATATCCTGGGTGCTAAAATGAGGCTGGGAGGACTCATGGGGTTTAATTCTTGGTGTTCAGTGCTCTGGGGTTATTGCACCACCCAGCTGATGGGATGGAGTCACACCCTGCTAATTTCAAAGCCAACAAAATGCCTTGGGGTCACCAAGGACTCAAGAGGGTGTTTTGCTGAGTGTGGGATGTGCATAAGTCACCTCCCTGTTGAACTGATTCCCAAAATGCTGCTTTGTAGTAGTATTTGTAGTGAATTTGTAGCATTATGATAGGAACTTCTGGTTTTGCTCACTGCAGGAACACTGCCTCACGCCATTCCTGGTGAGGATCTCAAATATAACATTTCACCCATTTTAGAGGTGTTTTGGGGAATAATGAACTTGTCCTAGGACATGAGATCTTGAGCATATGCCAAAATGCCCCAATAACAACTTGCTGCCTCATTCCTTACTCAGTGTGTTGACCACTACATCTTAAAACCTGGAGGCATGGAGTGAAATGCCACTCTAGGGATGGCAACATCAGTTTTAGCATGAGCTTGGGAGAACTGCTCCATCACACATTTGTTTTTAAATATGGCATGAAAGGTTATGGTCCCAGTGCATCTTGTTTCCCTGGCAGAAAGGAAGGATGCTTGAAGTTGGCTACAGAACTCTCTCTCTTGCTTGTAAAATGTTGTTGCTTCTATATATTTTCAGCTATTCATGAAGTGTATTGCATATATAATTAAAACATTAATAAAAATAACAGCAGGAAGAGTTCATCAGCAATTCAAATACAAATATTTGTGAAAATCTGTCTTCTCCAACATGTTCCTTTCCCCTCTGATTTTTTTATTTTGGGTAAAAATATCATAAGCAACATTGCTTAACCATTTTCACAGCTCCAGGATCTCTGTAGGACAGTAAATTTATTTCTCTATTGAATTAATTTACCATAGATTGTGCAAGTTCATTATTGTTGTGCTCTTCAGGGGACATCCCAGACATATTCAGGGTAGGGGAGGCTCCTGACTGGGGCTGTGTCCCCATTCCCACTCCAGCACTGGGAGTTCATCCAAGGATTTGGGGGCAAACCTCACACTCCTCTCTGTAGCTTGGAACTTCACAGAGAGCACTGGGCATCTTGGTCATGGTTTTCTATCTGAAAAACTGCTTTTTGGAGTATTGAACTGAGCCACAGCTGTCTGGGTTGTGTTGGTAAGGTAACCAGGAGATCCCACCTGCCATTTCCCAGAATTTTGGTGGCCCTTGTGTGCTCACCTTTCACAGCTGACATGGAAATTCTCAGTGTGTGGATTCATCTTTGTAAGAGCCCTAAAAACCTTGCAGCCTGTGCCTCCTTCCTGAGCTCATAATTTATCTTTTTAAAGAAGTGCTGTCAGATAAGCTAGACTTTTCTAATTCTGGGTTACTAAATTTCCTCAGGATAGAATCTAAATTGTGCTTTGCCCCTTATTACTCTGGTCTGGCCTGTGTCTGTGGCATTTAGTGTATTCCTAAGCAAAACTCTTGGACAGTCTGCAGCACTGGTGTGTTGTTTTGGGTAAGGATCACAGCATTCAGCCAACAAATATGTCCAATGCATTGGTTGGAAATAGGTACCCTTTATAACAGATGGATTAGAAAAAAATTAAAAAAAAAGAAAAATGTGGAAAATTACTGATGTGGAAAGCACTGCTCACTTCTTTAGTTAAAAGGACCCCTTTGTTAGATGTGGTTTTTCTGCTTTTCTAGTTTACTTTCAGTTTTTTCTTAATGGATGAGTCCATGGTTCTGGAGAGAAGGGAATCACTTTCTTGGGGTAGTTCCTCCATGGCCTTGCTGTGGTTTCTCTGCATTTTTAAACTAATTTAGCATTTCCCTCAGTGGCATCTTTAGAGTACTCAGCTGTGAGGAGGATCTTTGTTTTAAGAATGGAAAGCAAGGATTTGAAACCCTGGCTGCTGCAGGATACTGAGCTCCAGTGCTGGCAATCCCTGCTCCAGGTTATCTTTTTTCATGTCTACATCTTGGAAGGAGCAGTGGACTCTTCCCCCCCTTGCATTTCACACTAATCCACCCAACATTTTGCAATGAATCCCATTATTTTATTGCAGAAATAGCCACTGTTTGCCTCCATCCCAGGACACTGAGCCTGGCTGTGAGGAACCAGCCACCAGAGGCTGATTTGGTCCCTCTCTGAGCAGAGCAGATCTGCTTTCTGCTGTTCTGTCTGTCGATTGACATTAATCCCCTAATTGAGGCATCCAGTTTTGGGATTAGGCTGATATTTATCAGCAAAAACCTGCCAAAGAAGCACAGATTTGTGGTAAATGGTGATTTAGACCAACCCTGCCAGCTCCTCCAACACACATCAAACTTTTCACTATTTGTTGCTTCTTCTCATCTTCCTGAACTCACCGAGCTGAGCTGCTGCGCGTGTTAGTGTAAAACTGCTCCAGTCAGTTCTGTGACGTGGAAATGGATTGGCTTGGGCAGGCATGGACTAAGAGTGTGAAAGAAAATGGCCTCTGAAATTCACAATCAGATAAATTGAAGGGTTTGGGGTTGGGATTGGGATTTTTAGGTATTTTTTTATTGTTGTCTGTATTGTTTTATCTATTTTTCACAGTCAAAGCCTAGGACTGCAGTAGGTTAAAAAAATTATTTGAGGCATCTAGTTTTGGGATTAAGCTGAAATTTATCAGCAAAAACCTGCCAAAGAAGCACAGATTTGTGGTAAATGGTGATTTAGACCAACCCTGCCAGCTTCTCCAACACACATCAAACTTCTCCCTGTTTCTTGCTTCTTCACATCTCCCTAAACTCACTGAGCTGAACTGCTGCACGTGTTAATGGAAAACTGCTCCAGTCAGTTCTGTGACGTGGAAATGGATTGGCTTGGGCAGGCATGGACTCAAAGTGTGAAAGAAAATAGCCTCTGAAATTCACAATCAGATAAATGCCACCAACCAGAAATTCAGTTTGTAACAGCAACATGAGCCACTTTGGGAAGAGAGAGGACAGAAGCTTTTGCTACCAGAAAATGCAACAATTACTCAAAATTCCCTGAGCTGTAGGTTGATCTGAAGATGATGAGCAGTGCCTTTGCCATTGGGTTTGTGAGTGAGTTCAGTTTGTTCCTAAGACCATCACCAGGAATTTCAGAGGTGCTGGCAGCCCAGGGGGGAGGCAGCCACCTCTCTTTACTGCAGGGAAAGCAAAATAATGTTGACATCATTTTATCAGAAGCTACCTGGGTTTATATTCTTAACTCAGTTTCATGTGGTGACAGGGAATGTCAAACTGCTTATCTCTGACAGAACATTTTCTTCACTTCCTTACAAATACCTTTAATTTGGTGTGTGATGCTTCAGTTCTTTTCAAATATGTTGTCTTCATATTTTCTTACAAGTGATTTTTCCCTTTGTTTCCATTTAATTTCATTATTTTGCTATTCTTCACAGTATATCCTTTCTGGCTTCAAAAGGGAGGTAGCTAGGTAAAGTGAATTATATCACAAAATGGAAAAGTAATGTTAGCCAAATGAGGTATTGCTTTTTTTCCTTCTGGATACAAGCCATTATCTTCTAGTGCTGCAAGAATTTGAATGCTTCAAAAACATATGTAATTGAATGAAACTCTACAAAATTCCTTAAAAAAAAAAAAAGAAAAGCCACAAACATGCTTTGAACAAGAATTGAATAATGTGATGTGTCTCTTGGATGGGGTTAATGTCTTCTGGAGATTTGCTGCTCTAGAACCCCTGTGACAATCCCAGCAGGATTTGTGCTGGGAAAGGAGTGTCATCCATTCCAAACTGCCTCAAGTTTTGGGTTGAGATTGGGATTGGGATATTTTTGGATGTTTTTTATTGTTGTCTGTATTGTTTTATCTATTTTTGCAGGCACATCCTAGGACTGCTGTAGGTGAAAAAAATTAGAGAGGAAGAGAACTTTAGCTTTTTGATTTATGTTCATTTCACAGCTGTTTTGGTACATTCTGTTTTGCTGTCTTTTAGGTAGTTGGAAAAACAAATTTGGAAATTAGGCAAATATGATTATAAAATGACACACAACTGAAAAATCTAAAATCTGAGGAGCAGGTGAACTGCCTGAAACAACTTACTCTAGAGTATTTTTGGCTGATTTCTTAGTCTGACTCACTAAGACAATGTCATGTCCTGTGACTGAGTTTTAACTGAGGATGTCTGTCTCTTTTTTTTTTAATATTTAAATTTTTTAATGTTCTGAACGCACTCCAAGGCTTTCCAAACCTGAGTGAGATGGAGTCTTGACCTCAGAGACAACTTGGTAGAGTTAAAGGCAGCATTAAAATCCCCATACAAAGAAAATATTGACTGATTTATGAGGGATCCCTGTATCTTTAAATCATCCTTTCAAAACATGTTATGTCAGCATAAAATTTCATGGCAGGAATAGTCAGTTTTAACCCCTTTTAGCTTTTCAAAGCTCAGATAAATCACTTTTGAATTCTATGTGACTCGTGAAATACAAGTGTCAGGCAAGTTAGACTCAAATACTGCTTGTGTTATGGGTTGTGGTGATTCTCATTGCTTATGCCCTGGAATAAGAAATGAATAAATGAAAGATAACAGCTCCCAGTTGTAGCAGAGGTGAGGAGCAGGTGATTCAAATAATTCCCCTCTTGGATTTATGTTTTTAAATGAGCAATATTTCATGGGGTTTTGTGAGGGGGAGGAGAAACAGAGGCAAAATTGAACAGAAATCCCAATAGATGCACTGGAGAAGCAAGAAACCCAAAAGCAAAGTAGAATCCTCAGCTATTATGAAAGTGATGTGGAAAACTGGGTGTGGACCACAAACCTTGGTGGGACCCCACAGTTCAGGAGTGTTGTCAGAGCAGTGAAATCCCAGGTAATATTGGAATTAGGGAATTGGGGGAAGCTGGAGCAGCTTCACTTGGTGCTTTCCAGCAGCACTGACTTGATATCAGCCTGTCACAGGACTGGGCTGTGTTTTTTCATTTGCAATAGTTTCTCCATCTCAGCCAGGGTTGTGTTTCATTAAGATTCCAGTACTGTATTTCATTAAGATTTGCTGTGTAATTAAATCTTGAGAAGTTGTGCTTCACCCAGTCCTTCTGATACACAGCTGATAGACTTTATCATTTGGGATATGTTTCATTTTTGGGAAATGAAATGCCAGTGCTTCAAAAGGCTAGAGAGAATAACGCTGAAATTTATTAAGCTATTCTATAATTATTGTTAATGAATGGTGGGTTAGGATTGCTGTTTTTTTTTTTCTTTTAAATGAGCTGTCCTTAAAGCACAAATGTGCATGAAGAGGTATTGCATGTTTCTGGAGCCTTTTCAGATTCCCAGCTGCCAACCTCTTGTCTGTGCATGAGGATCCTGGATGTCTGAGGGGATGTGGAGTACAAGCTGCTTATTCTATTTCATGGCATTTCTCAAAGATATAAACCATGTTTTCATTCCTGAATTCAATAAAACCCAAATCATTTTAGCTGAAATTGAATTGTTCCCACGTCTGCGGCTGAGCCATGCGGAGAGGGCGCGACTGGCGGAGGCACTGCTGGATTTCCAGTGGAATTCTCCATCCTGCCTCCTCCTGACTGATGCTCTGCCATCTCACAGACCTGAGCATCAACCAGCCTTTTTTTGTGGTAGAAAACATCTGCTTCATTCTCCTGTGCAGAAACACATCCACCAAACTGTTGGAAGGTTTTGGCTGGCGTGCAGCAGGAATTTGGGCAGGAATCCCTGTAATTGAACGTGTTCCCATCAGCTGCTAGGGGCCATTTGTGGGATTCTCTGGGAGCAGTGGTTGTCAGAGCCATTAGGGATCATCTAATGTGGGATGCAGACACCCATCCTGGCTGCACAGGGAGCAGGTCAGGATCTGGGATGACTCTTCTTTCCAAAACAAATGTGTTCCATCTCATCTCCTTTACCCAAACCGCTGTCATCTAATTTTTCTCTTTATTCTGCCTATTTTCTCTGTTTTTTCTTTTCTTTATATTTTTTCAACTCTTCCCTTTGAAAAAGCCTTGTACAAAAGGGAGAGGTGGTAAAGAGACAAAGACCTCAGTGAAAACTTAAAATGGGAAAAAACCTAATCAGCTGGGATTTCTTTTTCCCATTTGGGTGAAAATGTACATAAATGTACTCCACGGACTTCTCCAAATTAAGAAAGGAGGTTTTGTCCAAAGTATTTTCATTTAAATATTTTTATTTGCTTTACTGTGGTGCATAACTGCTGTTCAGCATTGGTAAATTCTACCTAATCATCCCTAAGGGCCCAGGGGCTGTGGAATTGAGCCTGAATTTGTTTCATGGGGAGCAGAGCTGGAGAGCTGCATCTCTGGGCCAGTCCTACATTTCTGCTCTTACAGATTTCAGGAGCATGCTAATAGGATTAGGTACTACAAAGCTGTCTTGCATTCAAAATTAATATCAGAGGGAGTGTGCTGTGGAACAGAATTTCTTGCATAGAGTGCTGATAACAGAAGCACAAACTCACCATGGGATTCCACTGCCTCATCACCATCCCTGCTCTGAGCTATTCCATAGTTTTGGATCACTGCTATCCCAAACCCTTCTCCTTTTCACATGGATGTTTCTCCAGGAGATCCCCTTGGGATGGACCCTCTGGACCACACACAGATCCCCTCGTGCTGGGTGTTGTAGATGTGGCTGGGTTGTGATGCCTTGGTCTGGCTGTGTGAGCAGCACATGCTTAATTTCTGAAAATACATTTAACTGGTGATTTTGCAAAAGGCTTGGTAAGGTTTGTGTCAGGCCAGTATGTTTCCTAAAATGAGTGATATTTTTATTCTGCTGCTCGCCCCCCAACCTCCTTTCTTTTTATTCATTTTGCAAATTTCTACAGCACTGCAACCAGAAATGTAAAATTACCAAGTCAACATATGCTGGGTTAAAAATAGAACAAACATCAAATTCCTGCTAAGGGATACAAAGCTGAGTTTCAGACAATTGCAAACAGGAATTGACACTTGGTCCAGCCCAGCATCCCCTCTCCAGCCATGGCCATGGGCTGGGGGAGCATGAGCAGGGCAGGCACATGTGGTGCTTCTCCTCTGATGCTTCCCAGGTTCCAGCTGCTTTCTGCTCAGGGACTTTGTGCCAGGAGTCATTTCTGTGTAGATAGTAAGCATGAATAGATTTTCCTTCTGCAAACTTAATCTTCTCTAGCCTTGAGGCAGTGCAGGCTTGTGACATGCACAGCTTCTCTTGTTAGGTACAAAAATCACCTTTGTTTGTTTGTGTGTTAGACATGGCTCCAGTTTGGTTTAAGGGGTCTTTGTGTCAGCAGCGGAAAATTCCACCAAGAAGCTGTCCCCATCCGTGCTGCCCATGCTCTCTGTTTCCTTTCCCCCTAATGATTCTTAGCATTTGATCTGCTGTCTTTTTTCTTTGCCTGTTGGTAGCACTGGGCTGACATTTCCATGGTGCTGTCCATTATAAATCCAGGATTTCACTCCCCTGCAGTTGTGGTTGGCTCAGAGTCCATCATTTCATATGTGAGGTTAGGATTGTTTTCCCCACATGCATCTGCCATCTCATATGTCATATCATTTCATAAGGTCCTTCTGCAGTTCCTCACAGTCAGCCTTTGTCCTCATTACCCTGGATAAATTGATAGGAGCAAACCTCCTCCCCCTGCTGTCCAAGAGGATGTTGGAGAGTGTAGATCCCTAATTTGACCAGTGAAGGGGGCAGGATTTCAGTCCTGCAGGTCTGTGCATCTCCCTTGGTTAATTTTATTCAGTATTGCATTGATAAATTCGGTATGCTGGGAAATGAATCCATGTGTGTCCTGTTTGCTCCAAAGAGTTTTGTTTACAAGAAACCAGAACAAACTATGGCAAAATGACTGCTAACACTTCAGCTTTTGATGTTCATCATGTGTGCTTGTCTGAGTCTCGGAGTTGGTGGCTGGGAGAGAAGCAGCAGAGAAAAGGGATCACAGAAAAAATTTCCTGAACTGTTCACAGTTTAATTCTGTGGATAACATAAAAAGCACCAATACAGCCTGGAAAAGAAATGGAGGACTCAGAGGTGTCTCCTCTGATGACTGTGATGTAGTTGACTTGGAAGAAATGTGTCACTGGTGTATTGCACTGCTTTTCAAAATGGGCACGGTCAGAGTCGTAGCAGGAAGGCAAAGACCAAAGAGGATTTGATCAGGTACATGAATATACAGACAGGAAGGGGAACATGGTCCTGTGAAGCTCCTTTGCATTCCCCTCTCCTGCAACAGTAGCTTTTATTTCAGCTAACACAAAGCCTCAGTGGTTTTTGGCAGTATTTCAGGCAAATCTTCAGATAGGGATGAACTGTTCTTGAACCAAATCTCCAAAGGATTTGGCACAAGTGTGCTCTCCTGCAATATGAAATGTAGATTTTTGCTCAGTATTTATATTTGAATAGACATTAATGAATGCCTAAAGAAAATCACTATCTCCACTCTTTCTCTTGCTATTTGATTTCCCTTTGTCTGCTTAATGCTCATGCAGATTGTACTTATTGTGCTGGGAAATCCTACCTGGTGTCAGTGTCCCTGCTGGGGCTGGGAGCTGCTGAGGGGGAAGGTGATGCAACAAAACATTTGCTGATCAAAAGTATCAGTTTCAGTCCTGTCTGATGGTGATGCCAAACTGGAGGAAAATCCATCCCTTAATTTTTTGGGTTTACTTTTAATCTTTCCTGTGAGTCTGCTACCAAAACCACAATGTGTGGAGTTACTGTTTGGGTATCACTGGGAGGAAAAAGTACCACAGAATCCTGGAATGCTTTGGGCTGGCTGACCTTAAAACCTTTAAAATATTGAAATTCCACCCCCTGCCATGGGCAAGGACACCTTCCACTACCCCAGGCTGCTCCAAGCCCTGTCCCTCCTTGCTTTGGTCACTTCCAGAACCATGGCAGTGAAGCATCACAGGATAAGAAAATGCCTGTTACCCTCTTGGCATTGCTGAGTCAGTAGATTTATTGCTCTTCTATGTTCTTTAAGGGTGGTTTTTATGCACCACCTGTCAAATTGAAAGTCCTTGGAGCAGATTAGCCCTGCAGAAGGGATGCCCCAAGTTTCCTGTAGACTTTGCACATTGCACTGAGTAATGATTCTCTGTTAATGAAAAATTGAGTTTGTTTCATTCGCTGTCACGTTTGAAGCACGAGGATATTTTTCCTTCCCTAGCACTGGTTACATTTTAATGCATGTATTCAAAATTCAAGTCCAATCTGAAATGACCTATCAGCTATGATATAGTCAGGGGAAAGCATCAAAACATGATGCATTGAACATATTTTACATTCCTAGCCTAACAGCATCCTTGAGTTGATTTTATGCAATACATATATCCGATATTTGATTTTGATGAGAGGGGCTGTAGATGCAGATGTACTTCTCTCTGAATATATTTTGGCACTGGTAGAGCATACATTGCTTTAATTTTGGATGCAGAAATCACACTGATGATTTTTTTAAGCTGTGATTAGGCAAACACAGCTGAAAGGGTCAGGGAAACTGTCCATAATGACTTTTTAGAGTTTAATATGGAAGGAAAAATAAATTATTATAAACCACGCATGGCATGGTAGGTTCCAAAGTATTTCACTGACTTTAGCAGATGTGGCAGGTTCTCAAGTTGTTAATTAACCTTTTATTAATATCTTTTTTCAGTTTGACTTTCAGATATGTAAAAATATTTTATTTAAGATTAGCTGTATCTGAGTTGTGTGTCTCAGAAGATATTGCAACTATCCTCATAGGCTGCTGAAGTGATAAACTAAATAACATGCAAAAAGTGGTTAATTAGAAGCTGCCTGTTTGCTTCCAAATTTCTAATCAGATTCATAACTCCTGCTTCAAATGGGTGGAATAGCTTTTTCTTTTTTTGTGCAAAAGTAAAAAATAAATATTTATCATATCAAAACCATTCCAATATTTCCCTGAGCACATCAGGATTATAAGACAGAGCTTTGTAGCTAAAATGAGTCCCTCAATGGCTTCCTGAGCAGAAAGGAAATATGAAACTATCTCAAAGCAGAAGTTATAAAGAAAATTTCATACATCACACCTTATTAACATGCAGACTTCAAAAGGGATGTTTGAGGATAACTGGAGACATCTGTAAACTCTGGGGCACACTGTGAACCCTGCAATGAGATTATTTTAGCACAAACCACGTCTTGTGGCACTAACAGAGATTTGATGGAGAATTTTAAAACTTTCCAATCCCAAGAAAAATGTCAACTTGAGAATAATTCAGCTTGTTGAGGCCTGGAGATGAGGTTCCAGCAGAAACCAGTCCCCCAATCCACTCAGGAGAAATCAGCTGCCCAGGAACCAGGAACCGACTGGGGACTTTCTCCCCTCGTCCCCACTCACCTTTTATCTGCAGAATCCCTTGCCACTGGAAACCCAATTACAGTTTAACAAAGATTCCCCTCAGTGCCTCCTGGAAAGCTTTGAAAAATGTTTTGCTTAAAGAGAGTTCTGTCCACGTCTGTCTAGGTGGGGAGCCAGGATCTTGTGAGGGTTTTAATGCCGTGTTGCCCCCTCTCCTGAAGCAGGGTATTGGCTAATCCTGGCATTAGTGCTCATCTGGACCAGTCTCTTTACAGCTCCAGGGGCCCTGGGGGTCACACTCTTAGTGCCTGTTTTCTTGTGAGGTTGGCTTAGAAAGCTTTTCATTAAAATGAAATGTTTTCTCTTTCCCTTTAGTTTTTGGTCTGCTTTTCGCATTGTGTCATTTCAGCCCCAGCATATTCAGGATTTTCTCTTCCTTCCATGCATTCCTCTTTTAAAACCCAGCAGGTAGAAAATCACTTTGACTAAAGCTGAGATTCTCACATTAAAAGCTGAGATTGTCCAGCTTTTCAAAGCATGTGATTATATAAAGTATCAAATACTGTGAGAATTGGATTAAAAAACCACGAGGGCTGATATGGAGACAAATGGTAATGAGCAGCAGGAAAAGACAGTGAGTACAAATACAGTAATAGGTAGCAAATGTCAAGAGTTCAGCATTCAATTTTATTTCCCTGTTTTTATGAGGTGATTTTTTATTATATATGTCATGGGGATTGTGTGTGTGTGGTTAAGGGAACAGATGAAAAGGTGTATAGAGGAGAGAGGTTAGGGGTCAGGACAGTCAGAGCAATTTGGGATGAAGAGGATGGGCATGTAGTCAGGGCATGAGCACCAGTAACACATAAGGGATCAGATTGTCAGGCTCTTTGGGATGCTACAGCATTTCTCCAAATTCTACAGCATTTCTCCAAATTCATGTTTGCCAGCTCCCTCAGGATTTGCACGAAGTTGATTCTCTGGTCCCAGGTGTGTTGCTTCAGTGTATAATAGGGATGGATCCCTATGTCTTCCTTGCATGGATGCAGAAAAAAATACTCATGAATAAAATCATAGGTTTGTGTCCATGCAGCTTCTCCTTCCCTCCTTGGGGAGCTGGCTGGGGACTTCAGGGATGAGATCTGATCGTGGAGACTGGGGCTCAAGCACGGTAAGATTTCCACCATATTGCAGCAAAGAGAAGTGTTTTTCCAATTGAGAAGAGTGTCAGGAAAGCAAAGATGTTCCCCAGCATCCTGCTAAGCTGTAGACTCCACCAGAGAAAGGAATAATGTTAATTCCATGGCTTCAAGTGAGCCATTTCCCAACGCTGGGTTCAGCGGCTGCATTTGCAGCTCGTGCATTCCAGGGCTGTGGGAGCTGTTTCCACCTGGGTATGGACACTGTCCATGCCTCAGTCATGCTCTGGCAGCTGCAGCCAGGTACACTGTGTTCTCTGCTGGCTTGGTGATTCAGTTTTGCCCTTTTTGTGTTTTTTAATATCCATTCTGCCTTTTCTTTGTTCTTCTCATCACTGCATTCGCTAATGAGTGCCAAAGTGTGCTGTACAGCACGGCCTTGAGAGGATGAGTCAGGAATGGCAGAGCTCCTGCCATCCACACTGACCCACAAACCCTGCTCTGGTCTGAGGATTAAAACCAGCTTCTGACAAGATTGTGCTTCTGAAGCTCCTCTTGGCCACGTCTCCTCAGCCTCCTGCCCTCTGCTTGGCAACTTCTGAAGTGCTGCTGCCTTTTGCCCGATTTAGGATTAAAAATGTGTCATTCCTGGCCTTCCCTTATCCTCTGTCCCAGCTTATGTGGAACAGGAATGACCTGTGGCTTGCTTGAAAATAGGCTTTAGTGAGGAGGGTAGCAGAGATGCCCTGCAAAGTGATTGACTGTGCTTGGCAGGGATATTTAGTCTGGATTTCATACACAGAGAGCCCAAGCAGGGAGAGCTCCTTCCTCAGGTTTGAGACTGCACTGGTTACACATTGTGGGCTCACTGAGCCCTGCACAGCTGGGGAGGTGCTGGGAGAATATTCCTGAGCACATTCAGAACTCTGCAAAGGGCACTTGTGAAATGTGAAACTCTTCTCTCTCCCATCTTGGTGCCTCATGTTCGTTCCTGCTCCTCCAGTGACCTCTTCATCAAATGTGCTCCATTTAAAGATTCACAGTGAGATCTGTCTCCACTGCCAGCTCTGCAGCAGCAGCCTGCTCTCCCAGAAGCCAAGCTGTGTTCTGTCTGCTCCATCAGTCATTCCCAGCCAGTGCTGACAGGGAGGATTCAGGATGGAGGCTTGGCTGCTGACCAGGAGGCTCAAACATGGAATGGGCTCAGGGCTGTCCTGTGCTCTGGGCTCTCTGCAAATCCTGGGGGGGAGAAGTTTCCTCCGTTTCTTAAGAAGGTCAACATGTAGCACCCCAAGCCAGGCTTTGTTTTAAATTTAGTTTTCCCCAGTTTGGGGCTATCCTATCTTGAAAATCAGCATTTGGTAACAGCAGCAACATTTAGTTGTCGGGTTTTTTTCCTTTTCATTTTTTGTGAGGGCAAAGTTTTGGGATTGACAGCTTTGGCATCCCTTCCCAGAGCTCCTGTTGGGGCAGCGCCGTGTGTTCACCACCAGCCTCGTGGATTCTTCACCAGAGCCACACCTGTCACCGTGTCTGCTCTCCCCTCTGCTGTCCTCAGGCTCTGTGTGCCACACGCACCCCATGCTGCAGCAATACACAGCATTTAGAGGCTTTCAACAGCCTGGGGCCCTCCTGCATGGCTTGATGGATGAAAGGCTTGTCCATCCAAGCCCTCAGTGGCTGTTTGGAGAAGTCAGAGTGTGACACGGTGTCAGGCTTTCTCGTTTTGTGACACGCACCGAGGAGCTGCTGTCCCCTTGCACAGCTTTAGAACATTCTGTTTGCTTTCACACATGGCCCTCTGAAGGAGCAAAAGGTGAAAATGCATCATTGTCAACTGATCTTCATAGCTTGCTGAGAAATATTTCTTCAGAATTTTTTGTGAAATTTCCTGGGTTTGGAATCGGGATCGATGACAGGATTTGGGGAAATCAGAGCAGCCTTTCAGGGTGGGGAGCAGGAGCTGTCACCCAGCAGCAGTAATTGATGCATTACTGTCTGTCATGGGGAGGCAGGCCTTGGATCAGGTAGATTTGAGACTTTGCAGGGAGAAGCCATCAAACAGACGGTTATTCCCATTTTTGCAGGCCTGTCTACAAAAGCAAAACCTCTGATGTTAAGATCTGCAGTAATTTTGCAAAATTGTTTCCCCTTCTTAAGTGAAAATGAATTAAGTCATACTGTGAGCAGTATTGTGGTCAGTGCCTCGTAATGGAAAAAAAGCAAATAAAAATTACTCCTCCAGCAATGATGGGTAAATGTCTTTTTAGTACCAAACAAAATGTTGATAGTTATTGCTGATGTATTTTTTTAATAATTGACTGGGATTCTTAATAATGCTATGTCTAATTTAGGAATCCAATTTATTGACAAAACCAGGAAGAAATCACCACATTAAACAGACACGAAAATCAGTTTAATGCAATTCATGGGGAGGCATTGTAACTTCACAGCAGGCAAAATATAATAAGCACTAATGTAACCTTGTAAAGTAAGGATTAAGTCAAAACCTCCCAGCCTGTCCACAGTATAGCATGAGACGGTAGGGAGGCTTGGATGCCTTGCTTCAAAGCCTGGGATCTCTGTGTCCACCCAAAAAAGCTGTGGCCTGTTGACCATTGTTTTACTTTTCACCTCTCACTTGAGCTGCCTTCAGTTCCCTTTTCAAAATGTCTTTCCTCTGTGTACTCTTCAGAGTATTTTGAAAAAACTCTTCCATCGTGGCAGGGCTTCCTTCAACCCTGTTCATCTCCAGCAGCTGAGTCTGTTTAGTGAGTTTATTAATTACCATGTTGGGCTCATTAAAGTGAGCACCTCATTTGGAGAAACCTCCTGGGGACTCCAGCAAATACACACGTACTCATTAGACTGAATGTTTTCCACTTGTAGATCAGCATTCTGATAATAAACACTTCATAATCCTAAAGAAATTGTTGCAAGTTGAAAGTTAGAATTCAGCTGAGGATAGTTTTTTTGAGGGATTTTTCCCCCCATGGGCATCAATGTGGCTATTGGCTCTACAGTTATGGGTCATCAAACAACCAGCAAAGTAATTTCTCACATGATTTCTGCACTGTGCTTAAAGAAATTCACCCCTTCTGTCCTGCTGGTTCATGCAGCTCATTATAGGACATTTGGTTTGGCTGTTGGCAAGTCAGAATCTGAAGGGCCATGCAATTAAATGTGGTTCTGAATTTCCTCACCTTCAAGCAAGGGCACAGTGACAGTGCCTGACGTGGTTTGGCACCAGCGGCTGTGCAGTTTAACTCAGCATAGGTGGGAGATCCAAAGTCAGATAAAACTGTGGATTGGGGAACCTATGGCTGGCTTTAAAATTCACATTAACAGGGTGACAATAAGGTATGGGGTGCCTTGACTGTGATGTTTTCGAGGAGGGCTGCATGTGGAGAGATTTTGCAAATCCTTGTGATGCAGTGGCAGATCAGCTATAAAGCTGGGGCCATTTTAAGCTGGTCAGCTAAAATGCCTCTGCTGTGTGTAGGACTGTGCCCATTTTTTGGGCTGTATCAGGCTGGCTCATTTGCAGCAGCTCTGCAGTTGGGATGCAGCTGTGGATCCCACTTCCCTCCTGCCTCTGGATGAGCTGTGTGTCACAGCCCTTGGGTGCTGAGGGCTGCAACGGTGTGGTTCATCCCTTGCAGGGAAATCTACTGCACCCTTCTGCTTAATGCTGGACAAAACAGTCCCAGATGTTTTTTGTTTGAGAGGAGGATGCTTGGCCAGGCTGTTGGAGCTGTAATTTCCTTCCCCAAAGATGAGCACAGCTGTAAAACTGAGCCCCAGGTCACACCATGGATCAGCCTTCAACCTCTCCTTCTTTAAATTTAAAAATCCCAAGGAAAGAGCCTAAAACCAGCTGGGGGATGGTGCCCTCCTCTGCTCTTGCAAGAGGAAACACAACACCTCCACTGAGTTTCTCTGGGGGCACTTAAGGCAGAGTTTATTTACTGTGTAACGTGGTAGTTTAGTGGGATTCCTGCCTGCTGCCTAATTAGTTCCACTAATTTATTTGGAATAACACTTCCTCCCTTTCTGGTGAATGGCTGGAAGTGGGTTCTGGGAGCCCATCTATTCCCTCATTTAGCCCTTGCACACTTGCAGGATGCTGTGCTCCCTCTGCCAGGCCCACGCTGGAACAACCATTACCTCTGTGAGGATTTTACCTCAGCAGGGCCCAAAGGCCCTTGGGGAACAATTGCTGCAGGCTCTGTGCACACAGATCCTGATCCATTTGGAAGCTGTGTGCTCCTGAGGAGCTCCAATTTAGGGCAGGCACTGGAACACAGGGGTTCCTGACAGCCTGAATTTTTTGTATATTTTAATTTTCTTCTGCTGCATATCCTGCTGCCCATTCTCCCTTCCCAGCCTTCCTTATTTATCACCCTTAAAAATGATGCAATTAATTCCGTAACATATGCACACTTGTAACTAAATCTCTTTATCTGGAGAGTGATTTGTGCAGAAGCAGACTAGGTACTGAGCATTCCTGTGCAATTGCTGCTTCTCTGCTCTTCTCCATGGACAGCTGGAAAGAAACCCAACAAACTTTGGGATTTCAGTAGGTGGGGTGCAAGAGAAGGGATCTCACAGGTGTTGCTGCACAGGAGTTGTCTCTTGGCAATGAGATTAGGACTCAGCACCAGTGGGTCAGGAAGGGAAAATGCCTCATCTGGCCCTAGGAATCAATTCCTGTGCCAGATTCACTTCCTTCACCTTTGCCAGGTGAATGCTCAGAGCCAAGAGGATGCACAGGCACCTCAAGCTCACACAACCTCATGGATGCTCTCCAGCCTGTCCCAGCTTCTCCTCAGGATTTCACATCCATTTTAAAACTGTTTCCCAGTCAAGGTGGTATTTTTATCCGGTCATTTCCTTTTTGGCAAAGGGATTTCTCCCCTTCCCTGGCCTGGGAGCTGGAGGGCACTGCAGGCTGCTCTGCCAGAGCAGACATGAGCTAATCAGGCTGGCACAAAAATGGGCTGTTATTTATGAAGCCAGCCCTTTTCTAACTTTTCCTTTGTTTATGCAGAGTAATTTCAATGTCATAAATACTAAAAGGTTTACTGCTGGGAGAGGAGAACTTCCCTCATTCATCTCTGCAATTAAACTTCTTGTGCCCATGGTGGCTTTTCCTTTTAACTGCCTTTTAGGATGGAATCCAGGATTTTAAGAGGTTTCACTGACTGAATGTTTTTAATGAGGTCAAAGAGTTTTTGAGGGAATTTGGAAGACAATTTAGGTTTTTTTTTTTTGTTGTTTTCCTTGCAGGTTTAGGTTTCATTTTTCAGCACAATCCTTGAGTTCCTGAGTGACTTTGAACCATTTTTTTTTTCTGTGTCATACTTTCACTAAATTTCTAACAGTACAAATGTTATTATTGATTTTAACTGTCTTTAAAGTGTCCAGAGCTGTATGTGAGCTACCCTAGAGCTGGGTGCTCTCCCTGTAACCACTCAGCTGCTCCCTTTCTTTCTTTTTTGTACAATCTCTGCAGCCTCTGGGATCGTTCTGGAAATGTGTCAAACAGGGAAAGGAATCCTATCAAAGAACTGGGAAAGTCACTGCATGATAATCTCAAGGAATGATGTGTGGTGCTTTTATTCCATGGGCAGAGCTCACAGTAAAGAATTGTGGTTTCTAAAAATCTGGGATGGAAAAAACACAAAAGTAAGTTATCTTTGGGCTCTCAGTTAACTGCATTGTCCCTTTCAGTCACAGATTTTGTGGGTAAATTTTATCTTGAAGAAGCACATAGAGGCATTCCATGGTCACTTTAGGGCTGTAATAGTTTTAAGCTGTAAGTATGAAGTTGCAATTGCAGGAGGAGCTGGCATGAATCAACCCAGTCTCATTTCAAACAGCTGTTTAATGAGAGCTTCTTGTAAGATCCCCTGTTAAGAATAGGCCATAATGAGCATGATGAAACCACCTCATCCTTGAAAACAAATTCCTTTTCATGGCTTAATTAAAAGTGCTCCTAGTACTTCTGTGAGCATACATGATGGCTTAGGAAAGGCTCTGTTTTAATTTATATAAAGAAGTCTCAATTAAGAAGCTAAATAGATAATATGTTGCTTTAATATTATATGGTGAAAACTGTTATTATTTCTGAACTTCTGCTATCTCCCAGTCAAATATATTTGTCTTAACAGTTTAACAGCTTTCCCTGGGAGACCAGAGTGACAGCCACGTGCTTGTGTGCTTTTAGTTCTGCCTTAATGTGATGGAGCAGACTGGAGCAACTGACTTAGGCGTGATTTGTGGGTGAATTTTTTGGGAGATCAATTGCAGGTGGCTGAGCCCTGTGAACTGTTCAGACCCAGATATTTTTAGGAACAGGCAGCACTAATTAAAGCTGCCTGTGCAATGGGCAGCAGCGCAGTTTGCCCAAAATGCAGCATTAGTGTAACCTGCTGCAGGAGGGGTCTGTGTTAGTGCACAGGAAGCTGCATGAGCAGCAGCTGGGGTGGCAGAGCAGGTTTGTCACCTCTCAGCGAGCTGTCCCTGCTCAGGACGGTTTCCCCAGTGCAGGAAACACCCAGGTGTGGGAGAACAGCCCCGCTCCACACTGCCAGCAATTCCTGCTCTTTCTGCTTCTCGTTTGCCACAGTGGAACATCCCTCCCTCTTTGTGGTTTCCTTGTAAAATGCTAATTAAAGGAAGAAATGTTGGTTTGAGAGAAAACTGCCAAAGTGAGTATTGTAAAAAGGCAACTGTTTCTTTGCATTTGTGTGAAGTTGCTGTGCCCTTGGGAGAAGCATGAAGATAAGAGTTCCCCATGCAGGGACTTGCCAGCTGTGATACCTGAGGAGGAGGGGACAGGAAAGCAGATTGGTTCTGTACTGTTTCCTTTGTGGGTGTCTCTCCTGAAATACTGAGAAATCAGTGAATAAATTGCACAGGAACACAGTAGGACCTCAAAAAGGGATCTTTTTAAAAAGAAGAGTAAAATGTTGAAGGAGTGTTGCTGGCTTGGGTGAAGAAGTTCATTAAAGAAGTTATTTCTTTGGGAAATGCCCTGTGTTCTGGCCTGGCCTTGGGCATGGATTGTCTTTTGGGGAGGTCATGGACAGCTGGAGAAGAATTCAGAGTTATGGACCCAGCTAGTGAGGAACAACCTGAAGCTCCCAGTGTAAATGTAGTCCTGCCACAAAGGTATTGTCCTGTTCCTCTTTCCTTCTATGTCTTGTAGCTGCAGCGTTCTGATTTCCCAACAGAAGGCACATTTGTAGTTTGGATAAATGTGTTGTGATGTATCACTTGGAGTGTTTTCACATTATCAGATTTTCTGTTCTTAGCAATGACCTGATATCAGTGTGCCAGTGGAGCACGGTGGTTCATCACAGGAAAGTGTGGGAGACTCAAATCCAGGATTAAACTGTGCCTTGGTCTGTACTGCAAACCCCTGACCCCTGCACTGAAACACAGCAGGCAGTGTTAGCAAAAGGACTGTTAAAAATGAAATAATGATAAGGAGTCTTTGTTTTCATAGTGATTTCTGGTTTGTCTCCTGCATGATCAGGCTGACACCTTCATGGCTGACCCTTTGCTTTCCACCATTTACAGCCCTGATCTTCTACTTTCAATTCCATCAATACTGCAGGCTCTAATTTTTACGGATTTTTGGGTTTTCTTGCAAATGCCAGTCACACTGAACAATTTAGGTGTGATCTGTCTTTCTCAAGCTCTGCTTCACACAGAGTTGCCTCCCTGTCTCCTCTCAGTGGGCTGTTGCAGACAGATTTGCTTTCATGCTAGGTGGGAGATCAAACCCTTCAGCAGAAACTGCCCCTGGTAGCGTAACTTGAAAGTTTTATTAATTGCTCTTTGATGGTGCCTTGGTTTGCTGTTATTCTGTTGTTTCCCCTAAAAAGAGGTGTATTTGCTGTGCTGAGTGATGTTCATAATTGCCCCCCTACTTTGCCAAAATGCCACTTGTGAGAGGCTGAGAGATTGCAAATGTCAAGCGTGGGACCCATGAGGACAATCTACCAGTCACTGCTGAAATGATTTGAACTAGTGAACTCTTGTTAAAACTGTTAATTGCTTTTTTAAAAACACTTAATGGAAATTGCCACGTTTAAGTAGCCCATAAAACCACGATGACACCAGCCTTAATCAGGTGTCACAAAGCACATCCATTATAAGCTACCTGCCCTGAAAACTTTGACAATGGAAATCAGTTGTGACAGGCTGGTGTTTACAGTCCTGCATCTCTCTGGCACAGGAGAATAATTTATTTGTTTTACTCATGAAGAGACTCCTCTCTGAACTGCACCTTTATGTGCAATAAAGCTTATGGAAGAGAATGACCCCAGGGCACTCAGAAGTCTGTAGGATAAGGTAGTGCTGCCTGGTTTTGAATATTTCATACTGGGATATGCTAATTTGTTTGGTGACCTTGCTGCAGACCCAGAAAAACCACAGATAGCTCACTGAAAACCACAGTGCTGTGTTTTTCCAGGGGTGATTTGTTGATTCCAAAAGCCAAAATATAGCAGGGAGGAAACTCTGGTACTGGGCAGTGAAGTCCTGCTTATTTTAGGTAATATAGTTACTTGGGACTGGATTTTAAAGAGTAACACGTATTTATGGGACATACTTTTTAAAAAATGTGAAATGAGTCAGCTATAAATCCCACTGAAAGCTTAGGTGGGCACTTTATTTATGAGGATACTGGGAGGTTTCTATTTGCCTCTTCAAGCTGTCAAGTCTGATAGGGAGGGTGCAGTGGGAATAACCACACTTCTTCCCTGGATTGTGTATCCACTGGAAAAGCTCTTGGGAAAGCAAAAAAGATGGGAGCAAGCTTCAGGTGAAGGTGTTCATGTGTGAGAGGAACATTTATGTTCTGTGCATCCAGGTCAGAGAAAGCTTCCCCCTGCTCAGGGCTGGGGATGGGCTGTGCTGGGCTCCCTCTGCTCCCCATGCCAGGCTGTTCCTCTCCTCAAACCTTCCCAAAACCAGGCCATCCGTGGCTCTGCTCATCAGCAGTCTCAGAAGAGGCCTAAAAACAGAAGTGGCCCAGTGCAGTGACACACTTTCAGCCCATTGCCATGGGTCATTTCAGGTCATGGCAGCTCAGCAGGGCCCTGCCCCAAGCCTCACAAACCTGCTCTGTGCTCAGGGTGTGTTTGCTGTCCAGCCCCTTGCACCTTCATATCACATTCACATATTTTATTATACATTAAAAAACAATATCTGGAATCACTGTTGATGCTAAGAGTCCCACAGAGCTGTGGTAGCAGCAGTATTGCCAGAATGGGATGTTTTAAGGAGGGTGTAGTGACAAATACTGGTATAAAATGCTACAAATCACCCCCCCAGTGTTTCCACCTTCATGTCATGTGGAGTTTCTTCAGTGCTATGAGGGTGTTTCTCTTTTTTATGCTCCTGAAAGTTTTATACTGTGGCTCTTGCCACAAGTTACTCGAGGTAACTTCAGGATATGACCTAAAATTCCAGTGATCTCCCTGAAAGACTTCACAGAGCCCTTCCACTTCTTTTGGGGTGAAAGTTCACTTTATTAATCCAATTTAATTTACTGACTGTGCTGATCTTGGGAGGCATAAGGAGCTACTTTTGCTCCTGCAGTATCCTGAACTTTCCCAGAGCTGCTGTGAAGCAACTCCTTGTCCCTTTGAAGCTGTGAAAGCACATAAATAAAAGTAAATATGAAATAGGAAGTAGTAGGTCTTTACTGCACTTGTGTGATATTTTGTAAAACCTTATTTACCTATGATCCTGACATTTTATACTATTATTACTTTTTAAAATGTGAATTCTGAATAGTGCAGACAGATTACCAGCAGAGCTAAAGGTAATTTAATACAGAAAATTTACAATGGAAGTTGAAAATCCCTTTTTTAATTTTTTTTTGAGGCAACTGTTCTAAAGGAAATGTTCTTAGTCTTCATTCTCCAAAGGGAAATTTTGTCTCTCCCAGTCAGGGCAATAAATAAAGGTGAAAGTACTACCACAAAAACATCCCTGAATTATTAATTTGCCAGAAACAGCTTCTCAGAAGAAAAAGCCTCCTCAGGATAGCACAGGAATGTAAAATGCTCATTATTCACCAAGCACATAAGGACCTGCACAGATAAGTAATGCAGCTGGGTCCACACACCTGAGATCAGTGGCAGGTGTGAAGCAGGTTTTGATTTTTGAAAATTAAATATGTCTGGCTCAAGGTATCCCTTCTTTGTGAGTCAAATGGGGAACACCTCTGTTAAGAAATCAAACTGCTGTAAGGTGCAATGACATACATGCTTTAGTTTTGTATGAACAAGAAAAATTTCCTATTGCAATATTTGGCCCAAAGGATAAAGGCTGCTATCAGAAATGTAACAAAAGCCTTATGAGTCCCAGTCCCTGCTTCTGCAGCCACATATCCTTTCACTGTGGGTATCTTTAAAAATTAAGTGTACAGAAGAGAGGTGAAATATTACCAGTGCATCATTTACTATATCCCAACAGTTCAATCATCAGTGCTGGAAAGTCAATATTATATTAACTTCAAACTAGTCTCTACTGTAGTTCTCCAAAATGATGGAAATTCAGAGGTCCTGGTTTTCTAGCTGTGCATTTGGCTGCTTATGAAATGTCATATAAAAATGATGTTTTGGTAAGAGATCATTCCCACTGTTCTCCCAAAGGCAGCAGTTCTGGGTTACATCAGGTTTGCTTTCAGAATAGAGTTTGCTACAAAGTATGTCATATAAATTAAAATAATATTGACATAAGGTGGCCAGATAAGGAACAGGGGCTCGATGATTCCTATTGGAAATTCCTTGAGTATTTCTCAAATTGAATGTCAGCAATAACTTGTGGATGTCTGTCAACAGATGACTTCCCAGAAAGTGTTTGTTTTCCACCCTGACCCAGTGGAAGATCATTACGTGGGATATAGATTGTTTCATCTGTATTCTTCCTGCTGCTGCCTAATTGGCGTCCACAGAGTGTTTTAACACCTGGATTAACAAAGACCTTTGTCTTCCATTTGCAGAAGATAAAAAAGGATTTGAGCTTTTTAAACTAAATGTATTTTACAGTATGGTAATAGATGAAACTGCTTCCTATCATATAAAATACAGTCAATTTTTGCTAAAAGCTTCAGGGGCTTCCCTCCAGCCCTCGGTCACCTTCTGTTAAGCAGCCTGGGAGTTTGCCAAGGGAGCTGGAAAATCTGAGTTCGATCCCCAAACCGCTGGATCCCAAACCAGTGAAATAATTTTGTGGAAATACTTTTAATTTTGTAGCACATCAGCACATGGCAGGTGTGTATGTGGTGGCTTTGTTTAAATGCTGTGGGTTTTAGTCGATGTAGATCTATGCAAGTCCCAATCTGCATTTCTGAAGGCTGATATCCTACTAATGTCTGATTTCAGTATTTGTACAGTTCACAGGAATCCTTCAAGGGTTTATTTGCTCTGTGTTCATCGGGGATGGAGTGAGTGTACCATGTAAAATAATATGTCAGCTCATAAACTGCATGTACAGTGATGAGATGTGAGCTCGTTTCACTTTTATCACAGGACCTTGAATCAGGCTTGCTCTGCTGCCAGGTCCCCAAACGCCTCCTTGCAATGTGCCTGGAATTCACTGCTCTGGAATTGTGTTTTTTTGGTGCATCCTTTTGTGTTCTGCCAGGCCCTGGTGCAGGGGACTGGTTGTTTCACAGGTGAGGGCTGGGAGGGATGCAGCCAGCACACCTGGGCTGCTGCTGCTGCAGTTTGGGTCCTTCCTGAGGAGCTCAGGAGTGCCCACTGACACCAGAAAACACTGTAAGCTGTGCTTCCTGGGACTCTCTGGACTATTTGGGCTTCCTCTGCCTGCTCTCATGGTTGCTGCCATGTGCACATTGACTTTTGTGCTTTTTCTCAGCTCCGTCCTCCTCTGTGCCACATGAAGCGCTGTGATGTGTCCTGTGAGCTGTGGTGGGACATGGTACCTCAGAATGGAGAGAACCCCAGCAGGATTCTTTCTCTTCCTGCTCACCTGCAGAGCTGTGCAGGCAGAAGGATGGCTTCTTCCAGCCTCTCCTTCAGGGAACTGGTTTTAATGAGCATCATGTGCAGCATGCCCATTGTGCATGGAGCAGAAATGTCACAGGTGTGTGCACTGAACAGGTTTAGGGAATTTATGGACTCAGCTCACCCACAGTGGACTTAGTGGGGAACATAATTCCTTTTACTTTTGCTGTTGCAGATCACAAAATGACTGCTTAAATCCCAGCATTCTCTCGAGCTCTGAACGCCGTCTGTTAATCCCCCTGTCCTGCTGGTGACGGCTGAAGTTTTGGACAGCAACTGTTGCTGCAAACTTGATTTTTTTTCTCCCATCTTCTCTCACTATCTCTTCATGAGCTGATTTGCCGTGGCTATGAATATTTTTGGACTCTCCCATGCCTCTTTTTTGTTGGCAGAGCAATACTTGTCTCCTCATAGGTTGCTCCTTTGCGAGACGGGATGAATCACGCTCGGAGCGAGCTGTCGTGTTGTCTCGTGCTCTGGAGGAGCTACTTGTTATTTGTGCTCTTCATATCCTCATGACAGCTTGTCAGGGAAGAGAAGTTTTCCTTTATTTTCTTTTCCCTCCATCGTTGTTGACTAATTAGTAGCCAAATAGACAGCATTTGTTTTTGTATTCAAACTGGTGATAATTTAAGGGTTGGATGCAATCCAGAGCTCTGGGACCAAATAATGAACTTTGGGGATGGTTAGGTGAGGATGTGACTTGGAGTGGGTAATTTTCCATCCATGGTGAAGGTTTCTGTATTCTGGACTCAAAACAATCACGAGTAGTTCTGAGGTGCCGTTTCAACAGTTCATGTTGGACAGCTCAAGATGTCATACTCGATAATCAGGGGAGATTGGTCTGAAATTTTGGATCTGACTCTGATCTCCTTTGTTTGTTTAAAGGAGAATCAACCAGGGCTTTAGAAGTGAAGTCCCTGAGCAGAGTTGTTGTCTCCTTAAGATGAGTGGTGGTCATTTAAACTCCATGTGACTTTCTGTGTGACAGATCACCCATGTTCTTTGTGTTTATTTGTACCTGGCTCCAAACAGGAAGGCCACTCTCAACCACGGCACCTGTTTGTCCAAAGCTGTTAAACAGCCACACGTTTGTGTCCTTTGGAGAGTAACCAGGGCGCTGTTTTTTCAGCCAGTGATTAATTGCACAGAGCAGTAGGTGGCACGCAGACATTTTTCATGCCCAACACGTTCTGGAAGGGGGGACTGGTGGCACTGCACATCCTGCACCTCCCCGACACAGCCGCGCTGAGAGCAGACCTTGTTGCTGGCAGCTTTCCTGATCCACCTCACCTCATGCGAGGAGACTCCATCACCTTCCCACAGTGGGACCAGATGTCCCAACATGCAGTGTAATATTGCAAAGAAGGGGAAAAAATGAAGTAAAAAGCTCTGAGAGCTAATCTCTGTTTTGTCGAACAGTTGGAGAGCTCCTGGCCATGGCGTCTCAAACCTGACAAAATTACCCCAAAGTCACTGATTTTACATTCCATTTGGCAGTAGAAAACCTTCCAAAACATTCAAATTCTGCTTTCCTTCATCAGCTCCATTGGGAGGTGAAATAATTCCGAGTAAGGGATTCCTGTATTTCACTCAGGCCTGGGAATGTTTAGCCATTTTTCTACAAGATTCCTTCTTTGAAGTTTTCCTTGTTTTTCCTCCTCCTGGCTGTGTTTGCAGTGCACTGGCACGTGTCTATCCAATTTGATGAGGACCAACCATCTTTGGGAGGCTGGTTTGGAGTGAGACCTTTGCTGTAAAACTCTCATTAATGGTAGGAGAAAAGTAGTTGGGAATTTCATCTCTGTCCATGGAGCTGATTATCCATCCCAGGCTGCTGCCTTGGGGACAGGCTTAGACCCTGCAGCCTTAATGTGTGTGTGTATCAAGCACAGCTCTCCCAGAAGGTAGCAAGTATGTTTGCTATGCATTATTTATGGAATTCAAAATGCATTCTCTTAAAAATTACTGTGGACTGTGCACTTTTTTTGCATTGCAGCTGGAAACATGGAGATCTCTGATGTATGTTTGGGATGGGCACTCACACAGCCCTGTGCCTGGCACAGGGCAGGACCATGAAGCCCTCTGAAGTGCTTAAAATAAGCAATTAATAGTTTGTCTGTTGGAGTTTAAGTTTCAGTGAGGGAAGATTAAAATTCGCTGTGCAAAAACGTGAGTATGGCATAGCAATCCTACAAAGGCATTTTATTTTCAAACAAAAAAATCATACAATGTTTTGTTCATCTTTTTTGTAATGAGATGCACAAAGTTCTTTTTCAGGTGTGATGGTTTTGCAGGCAGGGTGTGTTTATCCTGCTCACTAGGCTTTGTTCAGAGGTGTGAATTTGCCCTTAAAACTGTGTTGTGCTCACAGGGTAATTGGAGCACATGGAATTGTTTCATGCAGGGAATTCCACCACTCCTCGCACTCTTCTCCATGAGTGTTCATCCTCTTTATCATTTGTACACACCAAAAAGACAGAATCAGGCAGATTTTTTAAAAAAATTGATGAAATTATGGCTCAACCAAGCAGAATGTTGTTTCCAGTAGGGATGGGCAGGCTCAGTATCCCCCTCACCACTCTCACCTGCAGGATTTAGGTGAATTTTGAAGCCTTATGGTGCTGTCTGTAGTGAGGAACTATTAGTGCCTGGACTCTCCTGTCTTCCTGATCAGCCTGAAAATGCTGTCTGAGAGCCAAGCTCTGGCTGATGTACGGTTGAGCTCAACCAAAGACAGATTTATATTTGTTCTAGCAAATTTAGGGCTTGTTCCCGTGCCTTTTGTAGCTATCAGGAGGAGTTTTGGGTGTTGCTCATTAATGATATGCATCATCTATAAGGCAGGAGGATGAATTATATAAATTGCTGGCAATCTCCAGCCAGCATTTCTGTGTGGATTTAAAAATCTTATTTTCCCCTGGATATTTCATCCCCACCTACCAAGAGGTTGTGCCTGGAGTGTGCCAGGCATGGCTTGCATGCAGGTAATGTACACAACAGCTTTCTTATTCCCAGGTAATAAAGAGGAATGCATCAGCACATTGCAGGCATTAAAATGTATGGTTTCTCTGTGGCCTTTAATGAGGGCATGCAGGAGTTCCAGTGCTCCACAGAAAATATTGGATTTTTCTCCTACTTTCTTGCAGGGCCCAAAGGGACAGGAGGAATTTGCTGTGTGTGGGTTTCGAACAAATTTAGGATAATCAGGTTTTCTTTCACTGGTTTCTCTCACACACACCCAAACCTGGAGCTGGGTAAGCTCTTTAGCTGTGCATCATTCCTGTGCTGGTGCCTGGCAGAGGTTAAAGTCCCTGTGTCCCTGCTTAGCAGCTGGAATTAGCCATAGGTGTGTTTTCCAAAGGCAGCCACTCTGCCTGGGCTTGGTTTGGTTCCCAGGACTGTGTAAGCTTGCACAAATGTTCTTTTAGATATGACAGTAAATCAGCTTTAGTTGTTTATTTTCCTTTTACATTTATTATCTATAAATGTACTAGCCAGTAGGTTTTCTGGCTGCAGTTAGCACTGAGATAGGAGGATTGAAAAATGTTCCCAGAAGGGACATTTGGGATGGGTAATTGTGATTGTTCACCCTGGAAACCAGACTCTGAGCTTGTCTTTTCCAGTCAAGGAGCAGATACACTGTGTGACTTATGCCTTACCAGATCCACTTTGGGATCTCGCACAATCAAACACTTGGGAGCTTGTCACAGATGCAGGGAGTATCCACAGAAGGTGTTTAGTGACTGATTTCAGGTAATATTCTGGACAGTCATGGGTTGTTCTCAGAGATTTTGCAGAAAGAAAAGCAGCTGATGTACTTTAAATATTCCTCACCCATCTGGAGACAAGGCTGGGACACGATCACAGGATGGGTCAGGCTGGGAGGGACCACAGTGGGGCCATCTGCTCCCACCTCCCTCCTCAAGCAGGGTCATCCCAGAGCACAGGATTGCATCCAGACAGTTCTGGAATATCTCCAATGAGGGGGGCTCCACACCCTCTCTGCACAACCAGTTCCTTTGCTTGGTCACTGCACAACAAAGAAATTCAAGTGGAGATTCCTGTGCCCCAGTTTTTGCCCCTTGCCTCTTATCCTATTGCTCAGCACCGTGGAAAATGTGGATTTTTCAGTGTTTTTCCCTTTTTTTTATGCATCCACACCTTTCCAGTTCCTCCCTCTTCCTGGGTAGGGTGCCATCACATCTTCCCAAAGAGGAGCTTGGTCAGGCTTAACTCCCCTGAGAAATGGTGGCTCTGAGTGCCCTTTACATCTCACCTGACTGTCACGTTCCCCCTCCAGCAGCACTGTTTGTTTTGGGACATCTGCTCCCCTGTGGGAAGGTGGCAGCAGGAGACACCATGAGATCAGTTAATGATTGTGAGTACGTTCAGGCAATCTGCCAGTCTGAGCACTCAGCCCATTCTCCTTTTTTTTAAAACTTGTCAGGAATTCAGAGGAAAAATATTGCAGCAAAGAGGCTCATCTAGAAAAGCAGCATGTTAATTACAGGAGGCAGTTTCTTGGCTATCAGCTGCTGTCCTGCACAGAATAGCTTGGAGATGTACATTTTTACTGTGGGGAGACATTAAAATCTGGAGCCACTGGCTCTGCTTCTTGCTGTTTGGTACTGCTATTGCCATTCAGTGAAATCTCTAACAAAGATTTTTTGGAGCCTATGTACTCCAGTTTTCTCCATATTCTTTTCCATATAGACTGGAACCCCAGCTTTATCCATATTCTTTGTCCATATAGACTGGAACCCCATTTTTCTCCATATTCTCTGTCCATGTAGACTGGAACCCCAGCTTTATCCATATTCTTTGTCCATATAGACTGGAATCCCATTTTTCTCCATATTCTCTGTCCATGTAGACTGTAACTCCAGCTTTCTCCATATTCTCTGTCCTTTTATCCAATTCTTTGACCATCAGATAAGTTTCACTCCATCAAGTTAAATTTTCAAACGTTATCAGAGAGTTTTGTGTCCAAATATCTGCTAGATTTTAGAAGCAGCTCAAGTGCCAGTGGCTGGAAGTGATGCACTCCTGTCATGAGGTTGATGTTTTGTAATATATAGCAAGGGAGAAATGACAGCATTTCAGAAATTAGGCCAATATTTATGGCTTATATGCCAAGATGTGTTAAAAATATGCAAATCAATAGAAAAGGAGAATTTAAGAGGTTGAAAAATCGAGCCCTTTGTATAAATTATCAGGGTAGCATCAGATCTGTTTGCTGAGTGGCAATCTTTGTGTGACCCAGGGCTCCAAAACTATACAGCACAAACCTCAGTCCCCGGGCAAGTTTTAATGTCCTGAAATTAAGGATGCAAATAGAAACCATGATGGGGGCAGTGGGGCAAAGGGATTGATGTTTTAGTCTTCAGTGTCTACTTTGATCAGTTTGCTACATTTTTTTAAGCCTTCAATTCAATTAGCAAAATAACAAACCCTCCCTCACTTCAAGCCAACCATTTCCCAAATGCTACAAGTGGAGGGTTTTACCCTGAAAGATGGAGAAAGACCCTGCAACGACCCCAAAATACAGTTGTCTGCTCTCAATTATGCTTGAAAAGAGCTCGGGGATTCCAGTGATGGATGACAGTATACAAATCTCAAGCAGCTTTGCTTAGTGTGTTTTGTGATATGATATAGGAGAGATAATTCTTACCCAGTGTCTCTTAAAGGAAATCCTGAGGGTGAATCAATTACCTTTCTTTTCTGAATCAATAGAGAGGGGATGTATTGCAGCTCCTTGGTGCTTTTGCGAGTGCTCGAGCACAAAGGATGGCTGTTGATGATAACCACTGCAAAGAATGCCGTGCCATTTTTTTTCCTCTCTCTTCTTTTAAGGACACTACAACCCCCTCAGTTCACACACTTCATCATTCCCAGTCACAATCTTGTCTCAACCAAGATTTAAGAGCGAGAGGAGGAAGTGAGCTCTCCATACACACAAAACACAGCTTGGAGTCCTAATGGCATCACTTCCCCTTCCCAAGACTCTCCAAACCCTTGGCATCTGTGAATTTTACCTTGAAGAACATCCAGATTGAGGAGATGGAGTAAGGGGAAATGGGATATGGGATATGGGCTGACACAGTGGTGCTGGCAAAGGTTAAATCAAGTAGTTGAGGCTCAGCCAGGGATACAAACATAAAAAGACAAATTTCTTGTATATCTGAAAGAAAATACCTTTATGTTTTTTGCAAGGTGTTTCTGTGCATCCCACCACAGGCTTTTGTTCAAAAAAAAGGTAAAATACTGCTGTAGTCAAACATAACATTTTAAAATTTTCTGATAACTTACTGCCTAGATAAAGTCTTTATAGGCTCTCAAAGGGGTGTTAATATATGTGTGTAATATGATTCAGCAAGAAAGCTTCCTGAGTGGAACCCATATGATAACCTGAGAGTAGTGAAATGGTAGGAACACAAAATGCCACGTGGTCTGTGGTTCAATTTCTCATAAAAACTATCTGAAGACAAGTGAGGACACGTTTCCCTTTTCCCCATTTGCATCTCTCCAAAGATGCAGGTACACCTGAGAGGGCTGCACAGGTCACTCTGGGTATCTGTGCTGCCTGAAGAGCATGGGCAGACAGGAGAATGGAAGCTGGATGAAAAGGGAAAGCTTCTTAATCTCTGCCTTTTTTGCCTGATGCTCATGTCTCAGGAGGGCAGAGGCAGTCTGAGGTGCCTGAGAGCTGCCCTGGGCTTTTCTCTCTGGTTCCCTTCCTCAGGAGCCACTTTCCTCCTCAGAAGCTGAGAGGAATCTAAAGGCACTGCAGGGACAGTGAGGGTCTGACCACAGACCAGCTCTGCCTTGGTGCAGAAATGGATTTACTTGTAAGAGGCAGTTCTGCTCTTTGCATTTTGTAGCTTGAATAAGCAACAAATTTAAAAGGAAAAGGAGCCAGAGTGAACCTTCCCACTTGGTGTGGTGGCTGTAGCCCCTATGTGACCTCCCCAACCCCTTATTTGAGCACCACCCCCATATTAGCTGAGGGTCCATAACCCATAATCAGTTTTATGCAGATCTTTAATGAGTGGGGTGTTATTAATGTCCAAACTTACAATTAAAAATACATTCAAGGAATGTCGGTGATGGCTTTGTCTAGAAGTCAGACATGTAATATTCCATCCACAAAGAGCCTTTTTCTGCCCTGGAATATAGCATTTATCTACAGGTAGTTCAATAATAGAAAGAGTTTAACAAATTAGGTGGAATTCAGGAAAGAAAGATGATTGTGTCTGAAAGGGAATTTTCTGGGTGAATAACAAAATAGTTTTGATATATTTCATTTTGATGGAAGACCAATCAGCTTAAAAGGGGCAACAATCAACAAAAATATTTCAAGGATATTTAAGATACAGGAAGGGCTTTTTAGAAAAGTTATGTGTGTGTAAAGTACTGACAGGGATATAAATGAATTCTATCTGGAAAAGCTGGATCCTAGAAACGCTGTGAACACCAAGAAAAGTAGCCACAGACACAGCTGCACCACAGGGGTATTTATGAGTTTGAGCTGAACCATGTTCCAGTGCCAGAGCTGCCTCTGAAGCCCTGAATGGGACCCTAATCACTGAAGGTAAAAAATCAATCTGTGCTGTGACTCCATGCACTTCCAGAGGAGGTGGAAATGCATTTCTCCCAAGGTATTTCTCTCTTCTCCTTTGCTGGGAAGGTTCCCTTTGGAGAGGAGATCCTGCCAGTTTTCTTTTATGTTCCTTTCCACTGAGTTATTCCCCTTGGTTTCTCCTTGCATTCTTTGAGGAGAGAGAAGCAGTTTTCGTACCTTCAGGGTGTGAAATCTGGCTCTGCCAGGGTGGATGGAAATTTTTCTTTGACTTAAAGGCGATCAGAATTTCCTCCTCAGAGGCCTCTTAGGAAAACTAGATGATTTAATCTGAAGCATCACACGTTAGGAGGATCATACATAAAAGAACAACATTAACCTCGGTGCCACGTGCAGAATCATTTTTGAGAGAAGATGAGCAAAATTTTATAGAGTATTTTCAAGGCCTCCTCAGTAAGAGAAAATATTACAGATGATGAAGAGAAATAAGAATTGCAGATTGAACCTCCAAAAACCTCTTTTTTACACTGTCTCTTTAATTAGAAAAAATGAGCCCAACCAAGATGTATATCATCATTGATTTTTATAATAAGCTTTTAAAGCAAACATACGTGGTGTCATGGTGCTATTTTATAACATACACTGCTAACCATTTATTCTGTCGTATAACAGTTCACCAGCAGACATATTTTATTATTTTTTCTGTGTAATAAAAAAAGATAAAATCAATACCTATTATATGGCATACCTTCAATGTTAAAAAGTACTAAATCTTGATGCTAACATCTTTCCTTGTATGCATCAATTTAGAGCAATATAAATTCAATACAAATACATTTTCTAGCTATATGATTAAATGTGGATCCAAAGTATAACAAAGGATTTGGACATTTGGAAACTGAACATCAAGAAACTGTCACTGGGCAGTGTATTTATGTTAAACTTAAATTTTGCAGGAAATCTAAGTATGGAAGCTTGAGCAAGCAGGTACAAGGACCAGATATTACTGAAAGGAGAGATGCTGTGATTTCCCATATTGGGGTGTAGTTTCTGATCCAACAGAAAATCATTTGGCCTAATCAGGTGCCAATTAATGGCTTTATAAGCTCCACACAAAACTGGAGTGCTTTTCCCCGGCCCTGTGGCTTGCAGTCATTTTGCAACAATTACAGAGTACACTCAATTTAATGATGAATGAATTTAATTCAAAAGTGAGAAAGTGAAAATGGAAGTGTCAAAGCCTTCAGCACACTCATCTTTGCTGGGCTATAGCTGTGACTTGAAGGCCAGAGTGGGAAGCAATGGGATAATGTTGCAGCCCATTACTGTGCACTTTGCCTTGCTTTGAGGCACCATCAAAAGAAGAAGCTCCAACACTTATCTCTGCTTATTATGAGTTATTTCAAGATCTAGAGTGATCGTAAATGAGGAAGGACATGCTGTCTCTGTTTTGTATTTAGCAACTGAAGCTTTTGGCTTTGTGATGCAGAGATGAGCGTGTGGCAGGTGTGAAGCCGAGGACACTTGTTGGTGATGGAAAACACTCTGTGTGAGCTTTGTATGGATTTCATTCAGAGCTGCAGCAGGAACCTTTTCTATTCATTGCTGCTTTTTCATCACTCAGCAATTAATTGTGTGCTGAGATACTTATGAATATACAATGCCTGTTTGCTGCCTGGGAGCAGGCTTTTCCTCTCTGCCTTGGAGGTACTTGCATGGAGTTAAGTAAGCAATAGTTGAAACTCCTTGCTCAGAGTGACATCCTTAACATGCAGGATGCAGATGATGCTGGAAATGCTAATGAATGGATTCATATTTATGGGATAAAATTCTGCCCTTGGGTTCTAAATGCTGGTGGGCAGGAGGTTTACCTGGGTGCCATCCCTGTGAGCAACATCCCCCCTTGTGCTTATGGGGAATGAAATCAACTTCCAGTGCTGAAGACAAAAAGGAACAGCTAACACTGAGTGCCTCTTATCCTAAGAGTCTTCTGTTCCTCTCTGCAGCTGGAGAATAGGCAGCATAAAATTATTAAATGTGAGTTTTTTCCCCACTTGGCTTTAGAGCTGCTCTCAGCAAGTTCAGATAACAGCTTTCACCTGGAAACATCCTTTCCTTTGCTTTTAGTAGCAACCTGAAAAGTTCTTTAATGCATTTTCTTGCACGACTTTGTCTTAAAACTGAATTTTCTCCCAGCTGACTGCAGAGCTCCCTGGAGCAGACTAGTCCATGTTTTCCAAAGTATCTGTCAGCTGGAACACCTATTCTGAGAGCTGTGCCTGGACTTTTGCCAGTCAGATGAATTAATGGATATTGCATTTTTTTTACCAATTATTTGGAAATCGCAGAAGGATTCTCTGTTGTGAGATCAGAAATTTCTTTGATAATCTCCATGCCAGCTATCAAATCATCACCAAGTTCTTTATTCCTTTGAAATTTACTTACCATTAACTATATCTCTTTCTACTGACAGAATTCGAAGGAAGAATTCCATGGGCTACCTAATACTTGTGCTGTTGCTTTTCTTTTCTTTTTTTTTGAGGGCAGCGCTTTAGTGAACCAAATAATACATCACAGACACCTTCTTTGTACATCATACATTTACTGGCTTTATTTTCAGACAAATGTTTTCCAGATAAAACAGCTTTTTTTTTTTTGGCCTTGGTTTAAAACATCTTGAGGTAATTCAGCTCGCTTGCAAATATCACAGGGAACATTAATAGCAAAATGCAATTTATGAAGGAATACATGGGTTTGGGGCTTTTTAAAAATAATTTGGTGAAGAAATAGAAGGCTAGCAGATAGATTATAGTCTTACACGCTAAGTGTAAGTTGGAGAGTCATTTCACTGGCAAGCTGTAAGCTTCTGGATGCAGAGGATTATAGGGAAATGCTCACACAACCTTAGCAGCATTACAAACAGCAATGCCACAATGAACAGAGCAGCCTCATTGCAGCGATCTAAAGCCACTGCTGTTTTCTTTAAGGCAAACATTGTTTTTATGCCCTACAGATAAATCCCATTTTAAGCTTTGATCAAAGCAAATACACTCACTTTGAGGCTTTGGGCAGATGTAAATTGCTTTGTTATACACATGCATTTGCATACATTTGCAAGGAGACACGGTCTACATGTAATGGTGCCTTTTATTTTTGACAGAGCGCTGAAATTCAAATAACCAGTGGTTTTCTGCCTTGGAGAAGGCAAAAGTTTCTGTGCAGAGGAAATAAATAACACCAGTGAAGCAGGGCTGAGGTGTGCACAGAGCTCTGTCCTTGCCAGAGAAGGGCCAGGCAAGGCCCTGAGTATCAAGAATTGTTTTATTTTTATTTTTTTGATGTTCTGTCTGGTGAGCAAATGTAAATGGAATAGCTCCTAGAGAGGACATTTCTCTTGTTTGACCGCTTCTGGAGTGGCTGTGCCAGCAGTGTAGGAAACGTGCAGGTTGCCAAAGTGTTGGGTATCTGTCTTTGTTACAGACTTACATTTGTTTTCTCATATTTCTCTACTTAGTTTTCTGAATTAAATTGGATTAACTTCCACTCTCTCCCAATTAATGCTGTTAACAGTAATAACAACCATAATGTGTGAACATCTGGCATTTTAGTACACAGTAAGCTTTTAGAAACACCAGATATGAATCTATTGAAATCTGTCTCTATAGTGATTTTCCCAGCATTTTGTGGATTAGACAATGATTTCTTCTTTCCTCTCTGCTTTCCTTTCATTATGAAGGTTTGTTAATCCTTTAGATGCCAGGGTTAGATAATTAAATACCCCTTTGTAATTACCGTGGTGCCTGTGGGTTTGAGACCTCCAGCTCATTAGGCAGCGTGCTGTCCTCCTAAGATATTGGAGGGAAACACTTTCATACTCATCAAAGATCTCTGTGGCAAATTAAGGTCAGGGCTGGCTCTGTCAGGCTGAAGGCAAAGGCTTTATTTTTATTTCATTAGTTACCACTGGGGCAGTTCACACCAGAATCAGCTGAACCCAAATATCGAGCAGCCAGTTCTTCAAATCTTCCCTGCTTTCCGTGGCAAACATCTCACCCTTATAAATTACCAGGGATGACTCGGTTATGGTGAACAGAGAGATTTTGTGGGGCCGCTGCACTTTCATTCACTCCAAGCTGAACATTGGCCTTGCACCACCTTTTATTTCTACTCTGTCACGGCTCATGACTGTTTCTCAAAGCTTTTTATTATAGCTGAAGAAAGAATTGAAGCAAACCTCCAATTATCCCCCCCTTGTAATTTTGAGAAATTGCCAGATAAGAAGTCTGAAACTCACACTGCAGTTGTTGCCTCATCAGTTTTTGTTGCCTTCACTCCATTTTGTGTCCCAGAGATCTGTGTTGACTTTTTGTTGCCTGTTTTGATGCCTTTTCATACCCACCTTCACTTTGTTCAAGTGGTTCTGGTGAATGCAAGACTTGCTCAGGAGGGGTTGGATTGCAATGTGTGAACTCCTCATTCAGTCCTTCATTGGGCTTTTGTCCAGTAAAACCTGGTTTGATTTGGAGTCTCTTTGCTAAAATGGGGAGGAAAATAATTCCCTGTCGTAGAAGGATCACAGAATGTTCAAATGGTGAATGATGCAGCCCTGCCTGCTTAATGGGAAACAAGCAAATGGAGCCAGTGAGCTCTAACATGAAAACCCTGGAGAGACACTAAGAAGGAAAAATGGGAGATGGATGTGGCTTATTCAGGAAGGAAACCTATTTTTAATCCAGAGAATAATTAGAAAGTAGAAAAAAAATCCTTGCCAAGCAGAAGGATGGAGCAGTAAGGATTCAGACAGCAGATTAAACGGGTTAATTTCATGTCCCCATCCTCACCCATCATAGACTGAATTGGGAAGGTAGATTGGGATGTGAGCAGATCTGAGGCACCCAGGAAAAACCTGAGCAGAAGCTTGTGTGGAAATCCTTACAGAGGCACAGTTAAATCTCGTGTGAGGCAGGAGCAGCTTCTGAGCAGCCGAACGTGCTCCGAAGGGAGCCCCAAGATGTTTTTCCCTGCTGGAAATTAATAGGGAGTAGCAGGCTGCTCTTCTGCTGGCTGCAGGCAAGCGAGGGGAGGAAGGGCATCCCAAAGCCTGCCATCACAAGCCTACCAGCACGGAGGGGGAAGGGTGTCAGCACCAATCTGCCAGATGGAGCATGTTAAAGGGCAGCCTGCTGAGCAGGGCAGGCAACAAGCCTGAAAAGCCAAGCGTGCCGAGGAGCGCTCCATCTCCCCTAGGAAAAAACAGAGCTGCAGCCAGTGTCTGCAAGTGCATCGCTGTGATTCACTGAGGCAGAGCTGAGGGGGCAGCTCCAGCTCTGATTTGTGGGGTTGGGTTGGTGGATGAGTGCGTCTGGTTGTGGCTGTGGGGCTGTGGGCACGGGGCTGACACTGAAATTCCCATCCACCAAGGTGGAGCTGAGATGTCCCACAGGGCACAGCACTCCAGCAGCCAGCAGTGAGGGTGCAGAGGCTGGGCAGGACCTGAGGAGTGAAGCAAATGCCATTGGGCAAAGCTGGATCTTGCTCTAAATGCCAAGAACAGCATGATAGTCTCGTCATCATTTTGTGTCTCCGTGATTTTTATTTTTCCCACCCCTGACTCCATAACAGAGAACCAAAAGCCAGCTCTGTGTCAGCTCTGTTTGAAGTGTGTGCTGTGCCTCATGTGGTCACCTCTGATCCTGGGTATGATCTGTGCCAATTTCTGTGTCCAAGAATTTTAACTCTGCAGGTATGATGGCTTTTGCTGACGTGGAATTTGAAAGCCATAACTCAACACTGTAATTTGCAAAGTTCTCTGTTTACAATGCTCTAGTGCATGGAGCTATGAAGCAGGTTTTCATAAATCTTCTCTTTTTATCTCATCTGGTGGTTTCTTTTTTGATGTTCTCCTGCCAGCAATTTTCCACTTTGCTGGACAAATGAATGCATGTAGGTAGAACATCCATGGCAGCTGAAAGGTTAATAGAAGGAATTGCAGTGACATCAAAGGAAGTTTTATTAAGTGAAGCTTTCATTTTCTCCATTATGGGCTCTTTGTATGAATAAACTTTAATTCTCTCTAAAGCACATGAGCACAGACTAAACAGGAGCAGAAAGCAGGAGAGTACAGCAAAGAATATTAATTTGTTGTTTTTTCTACAGTTCCTTGCAGCTGAAGGTCACAATGATGCATTACAGCTCAAACCTCTCTGCTCTTACATGTGTGTTAAATATTACCAGTTTCTTATTATAAATAAATAAGAAACTGAAGCAGAGAGTTGCATATTTAAAGAAGAGAGTGAATGTCTAAGGCAGTCCTAGGAGAAGGGAATGTTGGAAATTTCAATTGCCAGTTTGGCCCTTCTCTAAATGAGAATCTTTCCTTTTCAAGGCCATTTCTGTACAGATACTGGGCCCAGGCTCTGTCAGCACTAAACAGAAGAGTAATAATCATCCCACAGATTCCTGATTGCACCTGACACACTGAATTTATGTGAGAAAACTTCTACTGCTGGCAAATACTCATTCCATGCCTGCATGCCAATTATGGGATAAGTACCTTTTTGTGAAGAAGAGAAAAGCTTATTGTTTTAAGGGGTTTCCAGAAAATTATACACCTGAAAGGGGTCACGTTCCATTATTGCACTGAACAATTCCAGTTCTCTTAAAAAAGAAAAAAAAAAAAAAAAAAAACACCTGGAAAAAAGAAATTAAGATCCTGTAATTTTCTAAATTGCAAAAAGATTTCTTTTCTCTTTCTTGTGTTCTTTCCAGCAGGGTTAGCTGCTGTGTTATCAGGGCTGCAGGAGCTGAGGGAAATGCAGGGGCAGGTTTCAATTTCAGGTGAAGCTGTGCAGCACTCACACCTTTTCTTGTTCAGGTACAATGTGGGGTTTGTCTTGGACACCTGTGGGGGTCACAGTTACTCAGGGATGGGAAGATGAAGAGCAGGGTAAGGATAAAGAAAAGCCAGGCAAGATTTCTAAATGTTGAGAGAGTGACCCCTTCTTCAAGGGCTGAAGGTTGTTGAGGGCTCTGAGGAAATGTTATAGGGAGGAGAAAGCAGGAGCTCTGTCTGTGTTACAAGTAAAGATTTTTTCTGGTGTGTTTTTAAAGAAAGACACTTGAATCTCTTGTCAGTAGCTTTATTGGGGGATTTAATCTTTTTTTGGTGTAGAATAATACAAAAATAAAAAAGTTTTAAACAAAAACCAGCCATTTTTTCCCATAAACATTTCCAGTTAACAGTAGATAATATATCCATTTCCAACCCTTAGGAAGTAGTATTTTTACATACTTTTGGGAGGAAAACCCCCAATTTTCTCCTCTATCCAGTGATAGCATGCAGTAGTAATGGGATTTCCTGTAAATGCAGATTTTATAAAGATGTACTGGTCCTTTATTGTCAGGTTCCTTTCACCCTCTGTGTTATGGCAGCTCCCACCACAGATCATAACTTGGCCTATATGTGATTTATACTCTCAGCCTTTATCTTACCCTCTATAAAAAAATCTCTGGGAAAAATCTCTCTGGAAATCCAGTGTGTCAGTGTAAGTGTATGTATAGGCATGTAGCATTAAAAACTGGTGATGTAGGGATTAAAAGAAGAGGAGACAAAAAAAAAAAAATAAAAGGAGACAAAACCACAAGGTTCCAAAATCCCATTGAAAATCAATAAAGCTTTAACACAGGAGTTATTTATATCCTTTTGTAAATGTTATCCACCTTTTCTGGGTGCAAAGTGCAGATTCCCAGTGGAAGGCCAGCTGAGCAGACCAGGCCAGAGGAGGAGGATGGGAAGAAGATAACAAGGCCACTGGGGAAGGACACGAGGCAGTGGAAATTGTCTGAGGCACTGCAGAGTGGTGGGGAAAGAGCCATGAAAGAGGAGGAGTGAGAAGGGTGGGCACAGAGGAGGGAATGAGAGGGCTCAGGGGGAAAGGAAGGAGTGTCAGAGCTGGCTGGGGAGGAGAAGCCCGGCTGCCCTTTGCCACCAGCAGGGCCTCAGCAATAAGGAAAATGTGACAGTGTTCTCAGCAACAAGGAATATGTGACAGTGTTCACAGGGGTCTTATGTTGAAGGAAGAGACGAGGATCTGACTCCATGTTTCAGAAGGCTTGATTTATTATTTTATGATATATATTACATTAAAACTATACTAAAAGAATAGAAGAAAAGGTTTTCCTCAGAAGGCTGGCTAAGAATAGCAAAAGAAAGAATGATAACAAAGGTTTGTGGCTCAGGCTCTCTGTCCGTGATTGGCCATTAATTAGAAACAACCACATGAGACTAATCACAGATGCACCTGTTTCATTCCTCAGCAGCAGTTAATCAATGTTTACATTTTCTTCTTGAGGCCTCTCGGCTTCTTAGGAGGAAAAATCCTAAGGAAAAGATTTTCATGAAAAGATGTCTGCGTCAGGAATAATCACCAACTTGTGGTTCTGCTCATACTGTTATATTTCACCTCTCCTGAAATAAGATTTCAAGTGTGGCTGCTCTCTGCAGTTCCCAAATTCCCATTGTGTGAATGGCAGAGCTTTCCTTCCAAGTGGAAGCCAGCCCAGTGAGTCCTTCTGGGAAGAGCATGGACCAGGCTTTGCCCTGTGGTGCTGAGCAATGGGACAAGAGGCAACGGGCAGAAATGGATGCACAGGAAGCTCCACGTGAACATGAGGAAAATCTTCTTTGTTGTGCAGTGACTGAGCACTGAAACCCTCCAGAGAGTCCTTCTCACTGGAGATATTCCAGATCTATCCATGCTGTGTTTTCCAGGATGATGCTGCTTGAGGAGGGAGGTGGGACCAGATAACCCCGCTGTGGTCCTATGGAGATACAGATAAATTGGCAGAAATTGCCTGTTCTTCTGTTATTTTATAAAAAGTACTTTATATATACACTTTTTTAAATCCTTCAGAGTAAACAATTCAGCCAGGGATTTTATTCTTGCATTAAATCCCCCCCACCATCATGAAATTTCATTTTACTGTAATTGGTGAATTGTTTTAGGGTGGCACAGAGTTTCGTGGTCAAAATGGAAATGAGAAAGAAGGGAGAACATAATTGAGAATTTGGCAATTTTACGTATCAGTTCCCTTATGATAATTGGCCTGCAAGATGAAATATTTAAAAACACAAACTCTGTCTGTGTACATGAGGCCATGTTTGTGTTTCTATGTGTTAGCACTGCACCATGTATTAGCTGCTTGGAACTAATTAGTTGCTAGCTACTCACAGCATCTGTATTTCAGATCCCATGGGACTTTAAGGAATGTGACCTTATTTTAATGCTTTTCTGTGCTTTGAGAATTCCCCCTTTGTATCTGCTCCTAGGACGTGTTTTGTTGCTTTAATAACAATAATGCTCAGCACTCGTTTTAGATTTAGATCCCAAGGACATCTACAAAAGTAGACAAACATTATCTCTGTGATAAAATCACATTCCTGCTTTAGAGCTGCCCACATAAAACCACAGCAGGCTGGTGCAGGGATTACAGTAAATTGTGCTGGAAGAGCCAAAGGTGGGACTTTCACAGAATCACAGAATGACTGGGTTGGGAGAGACCTTCAAGATCATCGAGCCCAACCCATCCCAAACACCCCAACTAAACCCTGGCACCCAGAGCCACATCCAGGCTTTGTTATTGTAAATCCACCAGGCAGCCATTCCAAAACTTTATCACCCTTTCTGTAAAAAAAATTTTCCTAATATCCAGCCTATATTTTCCTTGATGCATCTTGAGACTGCAGCTCCAGGAGCTTCTCCACACACACCCATGGAGGATCTGCCCTGAAATAAAGGGCTGTTGTAACAAGGGAGTGCTGAGATCACTCAAAAAACTCATTGGGAAATGAGCAATTTGGAGAAAATCCATGTACACGCAGTGGGGAGTTGTGACAGAGCTAGTGGTATCTGTCCAGACAAAGAGAGAGAAGAGAAAGTAGCTCTGCCTCTAAACAAGGGCCACTGAGTCCATGAAAATTGTATCATCCCAAAACTGGGGTTTTTGCTCTGCTTTCCCTGTTGCACCTCTCTCTGCAGGGCTGGAGAGGCACTGGAGCTCACCAGGACAGATTTATTCCCAGCATAAAGAGCAATGTTGATGTTCTCAGGGCCAAGGGAAGTTTGAAGTGTTTCATTTGACTCTGTCTAGAGTTTGGTGTAATGCTTGGTGTGTAGTGCTTAAACATGCTGATGTTTGACAAATCACTACTTAGCTTGTATTTTTTGAGAATGTTGTGTTAGTAGATGATGGAAGATTTTTCTTCTTTTTTTTTTAATTCAGAGTTAGACCCCACATTAAAACTGCAGCTGGTTCAGTGGCTATTTTCTCTCTAGAAAGGCCATATTTTATAGGATGCTGCCCTCTGGGATATTGCCACTTGTGTTCATGGCAGTTCTGGTAGGAAGGAGGTGGCTGGACTTTGAGCCCTGGCTCGTGCTCCAGTTTGCACTGGCCAAAATCCAGTAGGAGTAATTATATTCTGCATGCCTTAATTCCCCCAGTAATTCCAATTAGAGTTAGTATTGTTCTTGGTGCCTGATCCTCAAATGTTGCATGGTGCTGCTGTGTGATTAAACTGTTGTGACATTCCATCCCAGAGGTAGGTAAAATGTTCTTGGCTTCACAAATTGTAGAGCATTTCCTTGGAGTAAATGGGCAAAATAAGCGTAAAAGATTATTAGTGTTTATCTGAGAAATATTTATGAGAGGGTTTTCTGCTTGTTTGTTAGTCTTTTTTATTTTTTACACTAAAGCAAGGAGTGTTTGGAACTCAAGACATGATGAAGAAAGTATAATTAGGCTGGTTGCTCAAGGTGTTTTAAAGGTTTTAAACCAAATTAAGATAACGTACCTTAATTGCATTTGCATAATGGACAGAGTTGAAATCAGGACCCTTTTCTTAATGTCTGTGACTGCCTCAGCAAATGCATGCCAGCGCCAACCTTCTACCTGTGGCAAAAAAAGCCAATTAAAGCTAAATCTGGGTGGGGATGACGTGAGCAGGGTTCAGATGCAGGTGTGGCTGTGCTCAGTGTGCAGGGGGGCAGCCAGCCCTGCTCAGAGTGCTCACATTTGGGATTTGCCCAGCCCTTGATCTCTGGGATAATGAACTATTCCACCCCACTGCACACTCAAATCAGGCCTGGCTTGCAGAAGTTCCACTGCAGAGTGCGTCCATGGCTGGTTTTTCCCAGCCCACTATTCTCCTGGCCCCAAGATGCCACACCTAAACTGGATTTTAAAAAATACTTAGATGTCTGAGAAGCATAAATAACATTACAACAGTCTCCTGGAGTCAGAGGAGTCACTGAACAAGGGCAGATCACGTGTGTGCTTGTTCCTGAGCAGGGAAGCGACCCTGGGGAGCTGAGAGTACGTGAAAGTTACCCTCATGTGCTGCCCCAAATCTGCAGAACTGGCTGCATTTCCAGCCTGCAAACCCAACTTGTTCCTGGAAGTAATGCAGGTCCTCGGGGGGAAAAAACAATCTTCCTTGCTCCAGAAATTGTCCTTGCTATCAGATGTCAGTGGCTCCCCCTCCAGCAATCCCAGCAAGGCTGAGACAATCGACAGCCATGCACGAGCACATTAAAATATCTCAGAAAAAATGCTGTTAACAAGGAAATCTGTGGGTGCTGGGTGATATTTTAGTGGGAAAGGTTGCCTTAGTGGAAAAGGTTGCCTTAAGCTGATAGCACAACTGTTCTCTTGAGCTGGTGGCTTTTGGTGTTAGTAAAATTCTTTAAGAGCAGTGTTTTGGGCAAAGTGTGTTTTCTACCTCTTTTATAATTTCCAAAGCTCTGTAAAACATGCCTGAACTGCAGTTTCTCAGCTTTAAATAATTCAGCACAGAAACCAGTGGTCCTTCCCATGGCAAAACCCTTAATTGAAGGAAGATTTTTTTTTGCTTCATCAGGTCAGACTTGAGTGAAATAAAACTTAGGACCCTTAATAGGAAAGAAACTTTTTGAAAACACCCAACACTTAAGCACTATAGATAGCACTATAGACTATTACAGTGTAACACTAATAACAGATAGAAATAATAACTATTGATAACAAACAAATGTCTTTCCAAGAAGGGGAAAATCACAATAGCTCATGCAGCATTTGGATATATCTGTTCCTTCAAATGCCCAGTGTGTTCTGAAGATGAGCAGAAGGCACAAATGTCGTGCTGGGTTTTGCCTAGAGCAGGTTCCTGGTGCAATAATATTTAAGGGTTTTTACAGAGCGGGGCACTAGAATCCAACCAGCAGTGCTGGGCATCTCCCAGAGCTGCTCACAGTGAAGGGATTACCTGCAGAATTGAGGGCTTTGCTGTTTGGGGGATTGAGGATTTGCTGTTTGGGGGATACCTGTGGGAGCCTGGTTGTGTTTTTACTGTCCTGAGTGCTGGCCGTGGATGATGGAGCTGCAGTGTCACCTGCTGTGCCCCAGCTGTGCTGAGGGGGAGCTGGGCACTCACTCAGCTCTCACTCCTGGGTTCTGGGCACTCACTCAGCTCTCACTCCTGGGCTCTGGGCACTCACTCAGTTCTCACTCCTGGGTTCTGGGCACTCACTCAGCTCACACTCCTGGGCTCTGGGCACTCAGCTCTCAGACCCTGGTTCCTGGCTGTGCCTCTGACTCACTGCTTGCTCTCACAGATGGGATTCTCCCCTCAGGCATTTTGCTGCTCACTCCGTGCTCATCCAGGGTCAGCAGCTCCTCAGTGCCACGATACTCTGTGTGCAGCAGGACTGAGGGGATGAGAGCAGGGAGCTCTGGGCTGGAAGTGAGGCTTTGGAATTGCTTGTTTTAGCATGTCAGAATAAGTCCTTATAGGATGAATTCCCTTTTGACATTTCAGCTGCGCTCTCAAAATGCATTTTTGCTGAACATATATGAGACTTAAATTTCAATTTACTTAGATTCTGTCTTTGAAGAGGAGGGACCCTTTTTAGATAAAGAGGGTTTTGGTTTTGTACCTCGTTTTGATTTTTGGTCTGCTCCCCAGAGCCTTTTTTGAGTGTGGTCTTTAGTAAATCACATTGTGTGAGTTCTGCAGCTGCTCGTGGTCAGAGGATGTTACCCCAGGAAAGATTAACATGGAGCATTGTCTGTTCTAATGGACACTTGTGACAACTTCATTTTCACAAGTGACTTATGCAAAGGGCAGGCTGTGATTTGCTGCTGGGTAAGTAATCTCAAATATTGATTCTTAAAATGTCTGTATGTTTCTTAAAGAGAATAATCATTACTGTAGTTGTGAGGAGAGCTGTAAAATGCGAGATTTCTTCTTGGGTAATTCTGTAGGTGCTGAACATGCTCAGTCAAGAGCTCTAAAGTAGAAAATAATATAGGATAGTGAATCTATTTCAGAAAGCATCTTAAAAAACCACCCTGCTGCATTATTCTTTCCACTGATAACTATTTCTGGTACATCTCTCATTTGCCTCGTTTAAGCCATCTGCTTTCTTTCCAAGTTTAGTATAATTATATTAGTTATCCATCAGACTTGGAAAGTTTAAACACTGCCTTGGAAGTGTGTGAAGACAGTTGAAGTAATTGTTGTCTTTTGGCTTTGAATTCCGCAGTTTCTAAGTATTGTGTGTCAAAATAGCTGCTCTAAGAAAAAGCCACAACTACCACCTTGAAAAGTAAATGAAGTTAATAATGGTATAGATAATAATCTGACTTCTGTAGGCTGCAGATGTGGATTGTCAGAGGAGAAAGAACATAAAGCAGTATATCATCAATAGGACTTGATCTTAGATGATTTTTTTGCATAATTTGCATAGTAATGAAAGACAATTATGCTCTTAGACTCCATTGTAAGCCCATATGAATCACCTTCAAAATAATTTATAGTACATGTATGGAAAAAAAAAACCTGTGTAGTTCTACTGATGTTTCATCTTGGCCGTGTCAGCCTGACCTCAGTCACTGTCAATTGTTCCATTCAAGGCAATCAATGAGAGCATCGTTAGCAGCACTCAGTGCTCACTTATGACAAATCAGTGCAAGGTGATTAAATTGTCAGTGCAAATGGACGGGATTGCAGCCCACGGCAGCGACACTGGAACCTGGAGACTCTGTGCTCCCAGAAACAAGCGTGTGGAAAGGGTGGTAAACTGCTCAGAGATGGGTAGATGGGCTTGTTGAAAAAACTGAGCGTGAAATTTGAATGACAGAGAGCAGCAACAGCAGCCCACGCTCAGTCGCAGTGACATCTTTAATTTCTGCTCCAGAGGAAATCCAGATCTGCTTCATGCCAGTAATCCTCATGCTCTCCTGCTGCAGCTCAGTTACTCCAGGGAGTAGCTTGTCCTTCTTGAGGCTGGGAGGAACCTGACCCTGTCCCTGCTGTCACCTGTCCTGGGAGGGGGACAGAGCCCCTGGACACTCTGCTGGGCCCTGCTGAAAGGCTTGGGCATGGTCTGTGCGTCCCAGGTACCTTCCCTGAATTGTCACCAGCCTGAATCCAGATGGAGAACAGGACTGGAAATGATCCAACTTGACAGATGCACCCGTGATGGGCAGTGCTGGATGCAGTCTAGGCGTTTTTCTGGCTTCTAGGAGGTGACAGTGACCATAGTTATGGTTCTCTTTTCCCAGGTATTTCCTCTGAGGACCAAAGAGGTACTGCACTTCCAGGCTGATGCTGTTTTTTCTGGCTCACACCTGGCTTGTTCACAGCTCTCAGTGTCAAATCCAGCTTCCCTTTAGGACACTCAATCTTTTCTACTTAGCTGCTAACAAGAGGCCTCCTTGTCTCCTCTCCCTGTTGATCTCTTAGGTCTTCTGCTTCTGTGGGAAGCTCAGGTCACTCAAAGGGTAACAGACTAGTCCAAACAAGCATCAGAAACAGAGGTATTTTTTATCTGCTGACAAAGTAAAAGCACTTTTAGCAAGTGCTGTGTGCTGCTTACATGCTCCTTGAAAGGTCAAGGGAGAGGGAAGAGAAGGGAGAGTGAGTGGTGTTGATTTTTGTGCACGTGTAAGGTAGAGTGATAACTGTAATTGTGTGTGCAGGGGAGCACTGGCAGCTGCAGATTTCATTTAAAACCTACTTTGGTTTTGATTGCGCTGTCGTAGGCAAGTCTGGATCTGGTTGAGGATCTATTTTGGTTCCTCCTTGTGAGCAAACACTATTTCTGGAGTTTGTCTTGATCAGGATGTGTGCCAACCCTCCTCCTGCTCTGCTGTGGAGTATTGCTTATCCATGGGAAGGGTCAGGGGTGACACTGAACCTTCCTGCACTTGTAAAAGGTGCCAGCCACCACCATTGCCATTTTGTTAATTAAAAGCTAAAATAACAGTGGGCCCCTTCCCAAAACTCAGAGGTACCCAGCACTAGCAGAAACATGCTGTCCAAAGTGGGGATTTCCAAGGGATTGATGCACCAAATTAAAGAATTGCAGCACGGATGGTCTGAGACTGTGGTTTGGGGTCAAACAGATTAAACAGCAGCACTAAAACCCAGGGGAGAAAAGAGCCAAGAGAAAACTCTGAGTTACCCACTGGCTGGCAGAAGAGCAGTCAGGTGGTGCCTTGAGCCCCAGTGTTTCTATGCCATAGAAAGTGGGTTTGAAAATGAATAGGATGTGTAAAGGGCACTTGGAGCTCCTCATGAGATCAACTTTCTTGCTGGAACTCCTCCTGACATGATTTGGTTCCAAAAGGATAACACTGCTTTTGGCACTAGCAAGTGACAAGTGCCAGCTCCTCTGGTGCCAGCTGCTCTGTCCCAGCAGCCCCTCACTTCTCCTTCTGCAAACTCTGACAAATTTCCACGACTTGCTTCACCACAGTGCCACGGATCCATCTCGAGCTCCTGGCCTTTGGTTCAAGTCCTCTGCCTGTGCTTTTGCAGCCTTGGAGAACAAGCTCCCAGTGACCCTGCCAGCTCCCATTCTCCCAGGGATTTAACTGAAATGCAGTGTCCACCTGTGGGCAGTGTCAGCTTTATTGTTGTGACAAACAAGCTCAATAACTTTGATAAAAGCTGTTGTCACTCCCTCTCTTCCTTTGTATCTGCCCAGCTCTTTCCGAGCCGTACAAAGATTCAGAATCATTCCTCTCTCTTTCTGAGGACTGTGGAAAACAAAAATCAACAGGAGCACCCAGCTGTGTTACAAACTACGGCTCCTGTCAGAGAGATGACCATTATACAGTTTACAAATGTTCAGCCTGAATCTTTGCTGTAAATTTTGCCATAGAGTGACAAACCTCTGGGTCAGAGACAGCCTTGCACACCAGAATCTGATAGAGCCAGGAATTAACATGCCAGCACTTGATTCCTTCCCTTTAACTGCTTGAAGCAAAACCAAACACCCCCCATCCCCAGCCCCAGGTCTCCCCAGCAGGCATCCTTCCCTTTTCCCTTTTCTTTGCCATGTTTCACTCCAATTACACGGTGAATGTGGTTTCCCTTTGAAGTTCCCTCCATGCTTGGCCCTCTATCGACTGTCCCCCACCGTTGTGTATCATCAGCACATCTGACAAATTCACAGCTGGTTTCTCCCCTGTAGTTGCTGCTGATTAGAAAATAAAAGGGGCTTTATTGAACCTTCCCCCTGTACTCACCTGCTTCCCTGCTCTCACAGTATTCTCAGTGTTTCTCTTGGAGGGGGTCTCAGCTTTTATTTCTCTTTTAGTAGGTTTGGGTCATTTCATGGCCAAAAAGAGTGGGGAAGAGACACATTTGGGATTACAGCCCAATTTGTGTGCACACAGCCTAAGGTGCACACCCATGCACCCCATCCCTTGCGTGGGACAAGGGAATGTCCCCTTATTCTGACATTCTGGTAGGACAGAGAGAGCCTGTCCCTGAAAGGAATAGGGGTTGTTACTGTGTGATAGAGAGCTGGAATGAGAAAGGCATCTTGGAATTAGGGGAATATACTCCTTTTTTGCTTTGGGAATCATCAGGCTAATTCCAGTTTTGTGGGATCTTTGAGGAAGGTGCTGTGTCCTAGAGGAGGTGAGGGCTGGCAGACAACATTTATCACGGGCAACAGAAACGCCTTCACCTCTAAAAGGGCTCCCTCTCTCAGGGTGAGAGTAAAATCCTCTGATTTACTCATTTTAGGTATTGTTTGGGTTTTCCTTCCTTTGCTGAAAGCGTCCACAAGGGGCCAGTCTGCTGATAATGTGGGATGCAAACACAGGCACGGGGAGCTGGAATGAGCCCCTCCAAACCTGGGATGGCCTCTCAGGACAGCGTCTGCTCCTTGCCTGAGACACTCTGGACTGAAAGGTTCTCCAAAGGATTTTTTAAAAGCCTCTGGTCTCCTATGCCGTGCAGTGCTTTCCTTATTGTGCAGCCACTTTGTGGTTTTAATTAATTTTATGATTACACAGCAGACATGCTTCTATAGCGTCTGTTGCTGTGGCAGCTAGACGCTTTAATTACGGAGATTAAAACACAAATCAAGGACAATACTGAGTCGTTATGATGATAATTACCAGATTCGAGTATTTGTAGGAAACTGGCCTCTCAGCCACTGAGGTTTATGCACAAACACTTGGTGGCTTCTGGACACCTGTGCTCAGTGCCAGGTTGGGCAGGGGAGGGAGACCCTCTGTCCGCATTCTGAAGTACTCCAGTTGTTAGAAGAACAGAGAAAAAAACCACCTTTGACCTGTGTGCTGACAAATTTGTTCATCCGGGTTCAATAACTCAATCAATTATTTTGTTATTTATTTGGAAATAATTTTTATTTAACCCTAAAGGAAACATATTCTCATTTCTTATCAAAATAAAAATTCTGGAGGGAAGACTTCTAGTATTTACTCAAAGGAACCTTGGAAATTCATTTCATATTTAAAATTTTGAAATATTAATCTAAGAATCTTTGCTGGTTTAGATCAGGAGCTGTTTGGTGGGTTGAAACAGATTCATGTGTTTAAAACAAATTTGGAAATATTCTGGTTCATCTCTAGCTACATTTCAGATTTTGGGGTGGGGAGGAAGACTCCTTGAAATAATCTGGCTTTAAAATCACCAGATCATTTAAGCTTGCAGATCCAGCCCAGAAAGCTTTCATAAGCCTTAAGAATACCTGCCGTCTTCAAAATATGGTTAAATTCTTTGTCTTCATTATTTTTTTTAATTTTACAGAAAGAAATCTGTAATCTAAGAGTCTCTGCATATTGCTTTTTTGAGCTTGTAAATACCTTCTTCCTTGATACATGACTGCGCGATTTCTTTCCACTGAATTTTCTGCTTGCTTGTCTGTGTGATCACTTACTCTTTAAACAGAAAGAACAGAATATATCTCCCCTTAATTCTTGGCCCAGAGGTCTGTAACAAATCTGCTGTTATGTGGCAGTTTGGAGCTGTCAGGATGCTCTGCAGTGGTCACTGGGAGATGGAAATGCTGCTGTTTTGAATTCAAAGGACCCCAAAGGATGCTCTGGTCCTACACTCCCTGATTTTGCCACCCTGCATCCTCCTGCATCATTGCCTAGCCTCACTTGTCTCATGCTGTCACTCTGGCGGGGAAATGAGAATCTTAATCACATTAGGAACACAGCAGGTTGAACTTGGGCAGGGAAACCCAAAAGGTCTCTCCAGGAGGATTCCTGATCATTGAAAAGCCTCCAAGTCACCTCGTGCAGCGCTGGGAGACACCAGGACTTTGTCACCTGTGGTGCAGGAAAGGAGAACATTTCTTTTTTGAGAGAATGCCCCACTGAATCCTTGCTTTAACTAGGCAGAAATAAGGGGCTGCCAGCAGGAGCTGATGTAAACCTGCAGGGTGATAAATAAACCAAACCCAGGCCACGGTGGATGCAGCGTGCACCGCTCGTCGCCCCAAAGAGCTGCAGGATCCTCTGCCAAGGTGGAAGGAAGCAGCAGCCTGGGCACTGCCTTCCCTTTTCTGTCATGATAGAAACCCACACCCCCTCCTAAAGGCACTCCTGATGTGAGGCAAAGCTCAAACAAAGCACAGAAAGTGCTTCCCAGCCACATTCCCTTCCCCTGCTTGTTTCCCTCACCTGGAAGGAAGTCGGGTCTCTGATTATTGCTCTGATTTTTGTACCCATGGATCCTCTTAGAGGAACAAACTCTTTCCCATGGGGAGCTTCCCTACATATTTTCAGGAGTCAATGTTTTCCTTTCAAATGAAAGAAGACTTTGAGACTCAGTACCAAACTGAATTTTGGTCCTATGGTCTCTCCTGGGGAGTGGGTGCTGCCTCCTTATTGCAGGGGAAGCAAGAGCTCTTCAGGCTTTATTTCATCGGCAGGTATCTCCAGCTAACAGAATTACACAGCAGAGAGCACGTGGTGTAAATTAGAGCGGAGTGCAGGCACAGAGCAGTGCATAAATTAAAATAATAAATAACTGGAGGCTGAAGAGCTCGCAAAGTTGGGACAAAAGAAAAACTCATTTTTCATATTAGCTTTCATAAAGTATGGTGTCACTGAGGCAAAGAGATAAAATGCCATTCTGAGAGAACCCAGGATGAAACAGTGTGCTGTGGGTAGAGTGGTAGGAAGCATCACCTGTTTTCCTGGTCCCTTTGCTGACAAATGTAGAGCAAGAGGCAGCTGAGAATTTTCCAAAATGCTCAAAGATGGCTTCAGCTCGTTCTAATGATCAAGTGACCTCTTGCCAACTGAGCAGAAGTGGCTTTGTGCAAGCTTTTAACCTACAGTAGAACCAAAATTCAAATTCAAATTCAGCTTGGTTTCAGTTTTCAGAGAAAAAGCTTAGTGTCCCAGTGCCTGGACACTTGCTGGCTTCTGTGTGCTCATGTGCTGCACAGTTCCTGCCCATTTTCAGTGAGGAGTGAGCCACCAGCTTCGAAAATGTCATGGTCCAGGACAGAGGGTTATATGGTTTTGTTTTGAAAGGGGAATAATTTTGAACAAAACTATGTTAAAGAAAGAGGGATGCTGTGGACGTGGCATCTAGGAGGCTTCTTGGAGAATAAATCATCTGCAGGAATATCAGTGCAACCAGACCATGGAAGCCCTGGAGCAGCAGGCTCAAAACAAAGTCAATGTACATAAAAAGGCTTCAGCACACGGGCTGGGGAAGGATTTACAAGGCTTTCCAAAATAATGTCCCAGAAAAAACTTTATTCCTTACAAATTCTGAATTTTCCACAACATGCTGTCTCCAGTATTGGCTGTGTGGAGCTGTTGGCCTCCCAGCATCCAATGTTCTGGGGCTTCTGGCACACACCAATGTTTTCCATTTGCTAAGGGGACATCCAGGAGCTGCTAATAAACAGCTCCTGAGGGACTGTTCCTTAGATTGTCCATGCATTATCCTCATTCCTAAATGTGATGGCTCACTAATCATACTGGTGGCATTAGACAAATTAAGAATGGAAAAGCCAATAAAATGTTGCATTCTCCTGAACTTAATAGAGGCTTTGTCAAGCACTTCAGTGGTGCTGGGATTTCATCCTGATTATTTAAACATTTAGAACATCTGAACTGCAGTTTAAAACTGTGTTATTTAAGTGCTTAACTAATCCAGATATTTAAGATCAGCAGGTGTATGTGTGTGCATACACACACCTCCTGTGGATATAGAGTGTGTAAATGCCTGGCATGGGAGTGTCTCTTTCCTCCTCAGGTGGAAGACTCCTCACACTGTTCCCTGCTTCAGTGTGGGGTGCCTCCCATGGGACACATGAACTTCTCCAGTGTAGGTCATTCCCTGGGGCTGCAGTTCTTCCCAAACTTCTCCAGTGTTGGTTATTCCAATGACTGCAGTTCTTCCCAAACTCCAGTGTTGGTCCTTCCAGAGGCTGCAGATCTTCCCAAACTGCTCCAGTGTGGGTCATTCCAGTGGCTGCAGTCCTTCAGGATCAGGCTGCTCCACTGAGGGTCCCCTCATGGTCACAAGTCCTGCCAGCAAACCCCAGCATGGGCTGTTCTATCCATGGGACCACATCTCCCCTTCCAGGACCCTGCCCCATGGGCTCACAGCCTCCTTTGGGCATCCCCCTGCTCTGGTGTGGGGTTCCCCATGGGATGCAGGTGGATCTCAGCTCCACCATGGAGCTCCATGGGCTGCTGGGTCACATCCTGCTTGTCCATCATCTTCCACATGGGCTGCAGGAGAACCTCCAGCCCGTCCTTCCCACTGACCTGGGATCTGCAGGGCTGTTTCCCTCACATTCTCACTCGTCTTCACAGCTCTTGCACAGCAACATCCCCCCTTCTTTATGATGTTATTCCAGATGCACTCCCAGCATTGCTGATAGACTTACCTGTGGTGGGTCCCTCCTGGAGCCTGCTGGAATTGCCTCTCTTGGACACGAGGGAAATTTCCAACAGAAACCGCCTGTGTATCCCCTCCACTACCAAACCCTTGCCAAGCAAACCTCACACACTTTGTTACTGCTCCAGACTTGCTTGTCACACCGCTTTGGACAGGTTAATTCAGAGCATTAGCAGTGCTTTGTTTTAATTAACAGTCTTGTTAATTTGGGAGGCAGTGGCCATTAGAGTAGAGTGTGAAAACAACAGCATTGTGTCTCGAGTGTTAGGGAATTTCTGAGTGTTTTGACATCCCAAACTCAGCCTTAACCTCTTGGTCCCCCTATTCTGATGGGTTTTGTGTGCCCACAGCTGGATCTGCCCCCTGAGTTAATAGGAAACCCCACCTGCCATCCCCAGGAGCTGCCAGAATGCCCCTTCATGCTGCCTTCCTCTTGTACCATGGCACACAAAGTCAACTAATTCTGAGCCTTACCTTCCTCCAATATTTTATTTTTGTTTTAAGAATGCCCAGCCTGACATTTGCTGCTAAGGTTTGACTCCAGAAAATCAATCCTGCCGCATGTAGAGGGAGAAGGAAGGTAAATCCTGGAGTCCAGATGTACATCCTGCCTGAGCTGACATCTGTGATCCAACAGCCATGGCATATGCCTCTATTTCATCGTGCTCCCCTCAGCCCTTTGCCAGTGGGAGTCCTAATTTCACTAAAAGTGTGTCATTTCTTCAGTGTTTTGGGGGTTCGAATCTAGGACAAGAGTATCAGCAGAGAGCAGCAGGTACAAATATTCAGCCTGTATATCTTATCAGATATTCAAGAATGCAGTAAGAAATGTCAGAGAAAGCTTTCTATGAAATATTTAATTAACAGCAACAGCTACAGAAATGAAAAACAACATCCAGGCAATTACAGTGTTCAATAAAGCAGCTCTCAGAGGATGGAGCAGCCACGGATTAGTGACTGACTGGCATTTAAATATGTTATCAACCAGTTAGGGAGACCAGAGTAAATTTGCTCCCCTGGGGATCAAGCCAGTAGAAGTATTATAACTATATTATTGTTTCTCAGGGCAATCAATTGAATTATATGGTGCACTAGTCTGGGTGTTTGGCTGTTGCTCCAGCAGCTGGTTACGTGATTTGTTTCACAGAATCACAGAATGGAAAGGTTGGAAGGGCCCACAGTGGATGTTCATTCCACTGGACATTAATCCAGTGCTCTGGGTGAGAGACCCCTGTCAGTTTGCAAACAGCTTTTTCTTGTTTCAAATGAACAAAATGTACATTTCACTTCTGGATTTTAAATGCAGAGTGTGCTGGAAACTCTGTAATTTATAAAAAGGAGTGGAATATGCTAATCTTTGGATGCTAAATTAGAGCACAATGAAGAATTTATGTTATTGTTACCTCCAGGGCCAAATATATGCCAAGAAGGCATAATTAGTGTAGCCCTTGAAGTGCCCTGTTGTGATCATGTGAAAGTGTGGATGGTTTCACTGATTGGAGGGTTTTGGTATTATGGATTTTTCATTAAAAAAAAAAAAAAAAAAAAAAAAAAAAAGGAAGCCCTGGAATAAATAACTGTGCTTTTAGTATGATGGGTGAGATAAAATTCCACAAACTGAAGCCATGCCTCATAGTGAGCTAATGCAATCCCTTTACAAATATGTGCAAACTTGGAGATGCCAATCCCCGTTTCGTGGTGAAAATGTTCAGGAAAAGCAGCATGCACAGTGTCCACTCCAGAGGACACAGGAACATCTACAGGACAAGTTCTCTCTGCTGCTGCAGCTCTTTGGCCATTGCTTTTCCTGCACTCTTGGTAGATCTGTGCAAAAGAAACACGGGAGGGATGCAAAAGAAACCTGTAGGGAGGTGGCAGTTTTTAAAGTTGGGCCTAATAAATGGGTTTGTATTGATCTGTGTTTGATGCTGAATGATTAGCCAAGTAAATTAAAATGAATCAGCATCCCTTCAATAAATAACTGGTCCAAATCAGTATGAGCCAAAGAAATAAGGTGCTAAGAATTCACATTTCTTTGCTGTTGTTGATTCATTCTTGGTTGTTTTTTTTTCCCCCCATTACATTCCTACAGATTAATTTCCCCTCTCCAACCCCTTTTCTCTCAGTTTCTTTTCCAAAGTTGAGAGCATCCTTTGCTCTGAGGACACCGGGGGCCAACATATCCCTGATAAATGTTGATTGCATTTAAAACTAATTGGGTGGAATGCTGTGACCCACCTGGCAGGAGAGGAGCTGAAGCAGGGTCCTGCTGCTCCCTCTGACCAGCTCATCCTGAAGGATCAGGGGGTGTCCTGTTCTGCCTTGTCCTGCAGATGTCAAGACAGAAAATACATTACTGAGTAAGAAATCCTTCACTAAAAATGGGCTACGTGCCACGTTCTGTGCACCTGAGAAATGGCTAAGGAAGAAAAAAAAAATGGGACCAGCTGCCCTGAGATGTTGCTGCTGGAATGAAATTCTGGGTGAGATAAAGTGCAGAGTGAAGAAAATGCATTTTTCATCTCTGCTCCATTGCACCAAGTGCTGAGCTGGTTTGGGGGTTCCCAGCACCCCTGAGCAGTCTCTGGTAATTCCACATTGCAGCAAGGAGAGAGGGGCAGTGCTCAGGAGGGGAGAAAATCCAGGAAACTCATGGAAATCTCTGTTTGTGCCCTGCTTAGTCTGCACATTCCCATTTAAAGGGGTAAAATGGGTCCACTCCAGTCTTACAAACACACCTCAGAGAAGATTTGTCAAGGTGGAGCCAATTCTTGCTGTGGGAGTTAGTAAGTGACCCTCTAAAGTTAAATATTCAGCATCAGGCTGCCTGAAGCTCACAGGGTTTTCCCTGTTGCCCCTGTAACACAGGGAACTGAGGGGAGCAGAACAACAAGTAACATGTTCTGAACAACAGAAGTCTGGAGTTAATTAGTGCTCAGAAAGTGGTTTGAAGATGAAAAGCACTGCTGCTAAGTGTTATTAATAGTGGAGGAACCCTGCTGTTAATTATAAATAACAATAATGCTATGGAGCATGCTACATGCAAAGATCTCATAATGCTTTTGAAATATAAATCACTGATTTATTCTGATATTTGAAATGGGAGGAATGAGGCATGGGAGGCATGGAACAGCTTGTTTGATTAAAGTGTTTAATACACAAGTAGAGGAGCCCAAGGCTGCAATTCAGATCCCAGGCTTGCATTTTACAGGTGTAACTCCTGGGGGCTGTTCTGGAACACTGGAAAACCCAGTCCAGCCTCTGCCTCCTCTGATTGTGCAGAATATTACCCTTGAACCAAGATCTGTATAGCTGCACATCTAATTTATCTTCTCTAATGTTAGGAAGAATTCAGAATCCTGGAAGGATTCAGAAGCTGTCTAAGGTGGACAAAGTGATCCAGCTCTGATGCACAATTCCCCTGGAAGCATCCCTGGGATTCCAGTCCTGCTAAAATAAAACCCATTCAGTGTTTCTCCTCCTTTCTCCTCCATTGTTTCAGCCTGGAGTGATGCTGGGCTGATCTCTCACGGGAAGGTTTCCCAACTCAGAGCCTGGTACTTATTCCTGGAATTCTCAAAATTAACTCTGCAGATGAAGTCACTCAATCAGGGCTGGGCAACAGTGGCTGAATTTCAATGAGAGAGGCTGAGCACACCCAAGGACCCTCTTCGTTTTAGGCATTGACAAGGGGGGTGTAAAATGAACCAGGTCCTGGCATAAACAGAGCATCTCATCTGGACCTTGAATTCTCTCTGTGGTTAATAGATATTCTTTCTGTGGTTCATAGATGTTTGCTGCTGTATTAGTTTGGCTCTGTTTTTAAAAGGGGTTTTTGAGTTCTCCAGCTAATCCCTGTGAAAGAGGGTTCATTTGTGTGCTGTCATTGTCACAAGCTGTAATCTCCAGTTGTGTGGTGTGCTGCTCTGTGCTTCCTCAGGGTAGATGTGGAGCTCTTCTGCACTAACCCAGAGTGCCTCTGCTCCACTTCTGACTGGAACTATTGTGTATTGTGATCATCAGCTAACAGAGGAGATTAGCTGAATCACAGCAGTCTCCAAGCAAGAGATAGACACTCTTTTTTCCTCCCTTTCTCGTTTTTGGTTGCTGTTATACTCTTGTCTTTTTATACTGGCAATAATCACTTTGTGTTGTTCTTTTATTGCCATTCCTCCTCCAAGACTTCCAACTTCAGAGTCCTAAAGCGCTTCCTTGTTTCATCTTCATGGCCATTCAGAGTGTTTAATGGGCTTACAAGCAATCAAGGCCTCTATCTTCCTTGAATGGAGCTTTTGTTGGAGTCAATCTGCTGGCACAACTGGGATCGCAGGTGTGTGCAACCTTTCGAGCAGTGGTTCTTGTTCTCCAGACCAAATTTACCCAGATGTTATTTCGAGAGCAATCACAATTATTAACGTACAGTTCAGCAAACTTTTGACAGAATACAAAGCATAAAACACCTTGCACTGAAATTCCAAACCCAATTAAATGGGCTAATTCACCTACTGTTTAATTGGCTGGAAGCCATGTGAGTAATTACGCCACTGACATCTCCCAAAATTATATTCTTAATTGTTACATTTATTTGCATCACAATGAAATACCCACACCTCAGCTGAGCTCCCCAGCAGCACGGTGGAAGGCAAGAGGCAGTTTTGCATTTCACAGGGTTGCCTTGTGAAAACCTCAATTGGCAAAGCAGCCAGGCAGGGCCGCTGGGAGCGGGGCAGGAAAATGCAAACTTGGTCTGTTTATTCCTGAACATATGTAGCTTGTTATTGTAGGACGTGGTGGCTTTTATTGTAGCACGCTGCAGAGACGCCTCTCTTTCTTTCTTTCTTTTTCTTTTTTTTTTTTTTTTTCCTTCTCTGTTATTGTTCACTAAAATGCATGAATGTGGCAGGGCGATGCTGTGCTGGTTGTGCTTGCAAACTGCAATAGAATATCACACTCCAGAGATGCAGTGTTTCTATTTGCTGTCATAAATTTATTTCGCATTTTCTTCCCCTTCATAAAATATCCCCCTTCTTCTTTTTACAAATAATGTCATTCCAAGGAAAATGTATGCAGAACCACTTTACAGAAACCCTCTATAAGCACTGTTTGGTCTTGCTGTGTAGATCTACTCTCTAATTGCTTTGAATTTACTTTATTGCAAGGCTGGGGATTGCTTTGAAGTGATTATGAAAGAATAAGCAGGCTTCTGCAAAGGGAATTTAGGAAAGAAAAAGCTTTTAAGAAATCCTATTTTGAAGTTCCAGTTCCAGAGGGTCCCTGGTTACTGAAATGTAATGCCAGTGCATTCCCTTCCCTTCTCTGCCTTTAACAGTGAGCTCTTCATCATTAATAAGACTTACACTGGCATGAAAATTGTTTCTTGAGATCATTTTCCAGCCGTGTCATTTTGTTGTAGGGGGCCACAATATCGCTGTATTTATTGGCTTTTTGAAAGTCCTTTATATGCATTCAGGAATATTTTCATCCCTCTCACAAGAGCTTTACTCAGTTCTAACCCTTTTCCAAAATACAATGGGCACATGATGGGTTTGCTGGCTGCATGATATCCTCTTTCTGAAGTACATGGCTTAAATGCAAAGTTCATTCCAGTGTCTGTTTGACCAAAAGAAATGGAATGCTGAAAATAAGGACTTAGATGGAGCAGGTTAATATTATTAAAAAAAAAAAAAAAGTGGAATAATAAAAAAAGGAAGTGGAGATTTGGGCTAGAATTTGTTATGTTTGTGGGCAGTCTGGAGATGCAATAAATGCTACAGAATCTGATGGCTTTCTAGGAAAGAAAAGGGGAGACTTGTATTTTTCAATATATATATAATATATATGGTTAGAGATTTGTATAAAGCCAAAACCAGATGCATCCATCTTTCTGTCTCTCCCAGCATGAACATTAGAGGATGATGAAGAAGGAAGGGAAATCAGACCCATGTTGTTTTCTTCAGGCCTTAGGAACAGCATGGCTCCCAGACAGCATTCCCTGTTAGAAACTCTCTGCTGCATTCATTTATGAATTGTTTATTTATCACCAAACTCAGAATTTCCATCCATGCATAGAAGACATGGTGGTTTTCTGATGCAAAACTAATAACATCTGCTCTTAATTAAACATTAATTGTAACAAATGGCTGCCTATCAGGTTTTTATCCCCTGTCAATCTGGACATTTTCTGGAAGGGGGATTGCTCACCCTGCCCCACTTGGGGCCCTCTGAACCCCATCACTCCCAAAATCATCACCCTTACAGCATGCTCAGGGCTGTCTGGGTCAGATTTGGGTGCTGGACACTTGGAAAATGAATCCTCCACATTATTTACAGGAATGAGGCAAAATGGAGATAAACCCCCTGACTTGTGGAGCTTCACAGTGAGTGGGAATGTGCTTGGGCAGAACTGATTTGATGCTGATTTAGGGCTCCTGTGCTGGCCCCAAATTAATAATACTCAGCTTGAGATAATTTTCTTTTCCAATATTGTCTTTAAGATGGTTGTTTGGGAAACATATCAGGGGAAAAAATGGGTGTGCTGGTGAAAAAGGAGCAGGCATGGCTGACAGTCCCACAGCAGATAACCAAAGCAAATAAAGCTGCAGGCACAGGAGGAAGGGAGAAGTTTTTTGTAGTACATAAGCATTAAATTTGTGATAAGTCATGATTTCTCTGGGAAAAATGTGTTCCTATTCAGGCAGCCTATGGAAAAGTTTAAATGTGTTGTAAGTGGTTTATAAGCTGCAGCTCCTGCCACGGTGGGTGAATTTGGCTGCTCTTGTCCCTTTGGGGCTGTTCCCTCCAGGGTGAACTCTCCTTGGCTGGTTCCATATCGATTTTTTCCCTTCACAAAGACCAGGCACCTTTTCCCCTCTCATTTACAGTCCATCTCCACACAAGTCAATCAAATGGTCTTACCTATAACTCATTTCAAACACCTACTCACTTCAAAACCACCAGTTCAAAGAACTTTGGTGTATTTGCTGCTTTTGCAGCACTTACAGCCTAAATAATTAGCTAATACCTTTTAAATATGTGTTTTAAAGATTATGGGTTTAAATCCCCCAAACTGTGTCATCATTTGGAAACAAGCCTCGTTAAAACTGCAGAGCCAGCAGAAAGCACAGGAAAGCTCCAGATGGTCCAGTAGTTTGTGGTTTATTTACAGTAAACCAGATCCTTCCCCTCATCCTTTTATCTCAGAAAATTCAGGCAGCTAGCAAGAGGTGAGGGGCTTTTTTTGGAGCTCTGTGTCGAGTTCTTTTACAAACCTACAAGTGAAAAAGCCAATTTTGGTGGAGGCATGTTGGAAAGGCACCTCTGAATTTTTTATTATTCCCCCCCCCCCCCCCTTGATTGTTTGTTTTCAGGATCTTGACAAGAGCATTTTATTATTTTACAGTCGGTGACTTTGAAGGTAGAACTGCAAAGGAGATTTGACTGAAATATTTGGGGTATTTGCAGCACTCACATTTCCAGCTCTGCTTTCTCATCTTTCCCAAACTGCCACCATTTTCATGGATCACAGATGTTGCCCTAAATCAGAAGAAAGCCCTGACGTCCATCTATGCTGAGATCTGTAGATAACATCTTTTTGGGTCTCCCAGTACATTTTTTTGTCAACTGTGTTTTCCTTGTATTCTTGTTTGTGCTCCAGCTGGGCCTTCTGTGCCTTGTACAGAGAAGCAAACCCTGCCAGCACATTACATTATTTATAAGGCAGAGATGCTATCAGATCTCACTCAGGTTGGAAGAGACTCTGCTTTCAAATAATTATAGAATTTACATTTATGTGTTGCCTCCCAGGGAGACCTTGAAGGGCTGTGTGAGTGTCAGAACAGAGCTGGGGTTGTTGGTTCACTGCTGAATAGAAATAGTGGGGTCAGGGGGGAATCAGGGAGTGAATCCCCCACTGGTGTCTGGCTGGTGAGGGTGGAAAATATAATTGTTGAAACTGGAATTTCAGTAAGGCTGAAGATGTAAAGGGCACTGGGATGATATGTGACCACTGTGGACATGGTTTTATGTCTTTATTATTTATTTATGTATTTTATTTTTATTTTTTAAAGGAGTTATTAATTGCTGAGCAGTTCCTTGGCAAAGCAAATTGGGACTTTAGGTCCAGTGCCCAAGGCCCTGCTGTGCTTTTGGCAGAGGGGAGGGCTGGACGTGGTTTGGGGTGAATTCAGGGGTGCACCCAGGAATGAATCACAGCCACCCATGGCTGGGCTGCCTCACATCCCATCTATTAATGGAGTTTTCCAGTTTTAGCCATGAATTGGCACAATTCTGCCTTCTCAGCAGGGACAGGCACAAGCTGCAGTTTCCTCCAAAGTTCATTTGATTGGAATGTTTGTAACATATGCCTGTCTCTAGGAGTGTGTTTGTTGGAAGGAGGGTGTTCTGGAAGGATGCAAAAGATCCATATTTTAAGTGCAAAGCCTAGTGAAGAACTTAATTTTAGTGCATTTGCAAGTGGAAGAAGAGCTCTGCTCATTCTTGCCTTGGCACAATGCAACACATCAGTTAGGCAGTTTGGAAAAGTAGATTAACTTTGTGGAGAGGTCCCAAGTGACACCCTTTGTTCTTTGCAAAATCAATTGTATAAAGGAAGCTTTAAAAGAAAAGAAAATAGGTGGGGGGAAAGGCCCTGGAATGGCTGGAATGGGATGTCAAAACAGGTTTGATTTGAGATAAACTGAATTCCTGCTGGAAAGGTTGTTTCACGGCTCTGCTCCTGGAATATCTGAGCAGGGGTGTCTTCACCTGATGTGGTTGAAATGCATTTGGGTTCTGCTTTTTGGAGACTCGTGGCTGATAGAAAAGGTTCCAATTTAAGATCATGAGGGACCTTTGTGTTTGGTGCAGCACAAAAAAATAGAAGGGACAGTGTGAGAACATAATAGAGTCTGGGGGCTTCAGGCTGAGAAGATGCAATTTTGAAATCTGGCTGAATGAACCGTGGCATTTTTTATTGGTATTTTATATTGATTTATAACTAGCAGCTTTTAAAAGCATACAGAACTCCCAAACTCTGAAAATTAATATTGTACTGATGGACCTGCTTGAACAAACATACTAAAAAATGTGCTCTCTGTCATGGCAAGCTGAAAAAGCAGATGGCAGTCGGAAGCTGAGCAGCATACAGAAGTTTGAAATTTTAAATTAAATCAATTTGAAGCTTTGTTTGTGCCTAAGGCAAGCTTTCCCCTCAGATGAAGGAGAGTGGCTAGCTGAACTTTTTTCCATGGGCTCTGGTTTGGAAAAGGCTGCTGGAAGATTTTAAATCCTCTGTGATTTACAGCACTCTATCAGTCTGGTTTCACGGTGGAGTAGAAATACCTCATTCAGGTTGGTCCCAGACAGGAAGCCTTTCCAAAATTGTCAACTCCTGTAATGAGATGGGTACAGAAGAGGGGCTCCTGCTTTTCCACAGCGTGCCATAAATATTCAGATTGTGTCATATGTTTCCTGTGCTCTGAAGAGATGTAAAAAAGATAACTCTAGCTAAGAAAGAATCCTGAAGCAGACATTCACAGGTGGTGGTGTTCTGCTACAATAAATTGACTTACACCTTGATTTAAACATCATGAACCATTAAGAACTTTCCTGAGAGCTCACAGAACATCATGGGGTAGAGCAGGGAAGATGCTCTGTGGGCAAAATGTTGTTCTTTCTATCTGAGAGTTCATTAGTAAGATGGGATAGGGTGGCTGCGCCCTGAGGGTCTTATTTTTACTTACTCAATTCTCTCCCAGGTTTTAATGAGGGCTTTACCTGAATAAAAACTCCATTTTATGCCAGGCCAGTAAGAGATTGCTGTGTCGTGCAGAATGAGCCTTTTCCTGCTGTCTCCTGGTTTTCTGATAACTGTGTCTTTGTAGTTAACCAGATTTGTGTGGGTACCCTTGGAGGAGGTCTCAGCTTCTTGGCTACCAATTGCCATGTGAACTCCATGGTGAAAGATTTATTTCTGCTGCTTTGTTTGTTGGCCTCTCTTTCCAAAAATCATCCTGTTAAACTGCAGATGTACTCATGTGCTGCCTTGTGCTCTACAAACCTGCTGCTGGTAGTTTGTGTGATCCCTGCTTTGCTAAAACCACATTCCCATGGATTTTGGAAGTCCCTGAACCCTCAGTCTTTCTGTGAGGCAGAGGGTGTGCAGCTGGTTTTGAGAGGATGCAGAATGCACAGAAGGGAAATACTCATTTCAGCAAAGCACAAGAGTCAAGAGACATTAAAAGGAAATCAGTTTAACGACTTTGAATTTTGCGTAAAGAAAAAAAAAAAAATAGCAGTATTCTCAAATGATGGCTGAATTCTCAGCCAGCCTTTTAAATCCACGAGCCAGTCTGTGGCTGGCTCCTCCATTAGGGAGCTGCTCATCCATTTGGTCAGGATGAGTGGTTTGTGCTGCAGTAAACATTCACCTGGAATCCACTGGCAGTATAAACTATACATTTGTTCGGGAAGGTATGTGTTGAAACGAGTAGAACTGCAGCAAACTCAACTGCACTGAAATCCCAGCACCAATGGCTGCAGTTCGGTGTAGAGGAGAGGGGCGCGATGCCCAAACCTTCTGCTCCAGCACATCCTGGGGGGGAAACCTGGGATGGCAGCGTGGCTCTGGGATAAAGAGAAGGCTGAGCCGTGCCAGGAAAGGAGCAGAGTGGTTCCCCCATCAGGCACCCAGGCTGGACAGTGGGGTTGGGGCTCATTGGTGTCACAGCAGGACCACACTGGTGACCCCAGGTCTGGGCACGGTGACACACAGAGCCCCTTCCTGCAGTGCTGTCCTTGCTGGTGGCTGATTTACCCTGCCAGGCCTGCACACCCACAGGTCACCTCTGCCATTAGCATCTTTCTAGTGCTTGAGCAGTGTTTTTTCCTGCTGCACGGCTCCATTTGCATCCTGCAGGGTGGAGCAGTGGGCTCGGCGTGTTCAGGCCATGCTTCCCTGATCACTGATTATTATCCCTGCTGCATGCCCAGGGCCCCACTGCAGCCAGGCACTTGGCACCAACCAGCTGGCAAGGGACAGGGAAAGGGAGATGAGAGAGGGGAGAGACCACACACACACACAAAAAAAGGTCTTTTAGACCCAACTACATCCTTTTGGGCAGTCCAGCTCCAGAGAGAGCAGTGTGGCTTTTTAGCAATAATAAAGAAATACAGCTCATGGAGGAAAGAGAAGCTGGATTTCTTTGGTTTTCACTTCAATAAATTCCAGTGACTCCATTTGGCTTTAGCACCTATTGTATTTTGGTTGCCCCCAGACAAAGGGAGGAACGATGCATCTGACTCCATGTTCTCAGAAGGCTAATTTATTATTTTATTATATGGAAGAATGCTCAACTAAACTACACTAAAGAATACAGAAAGGATACTTACAGAAGGCTAAAAAGATAATAAAAACTTGTTACTCTTTCCAGAGTCTCAGCACAGCTTGGCCCCAGTTGGCCATTGAGTAAAACAATTCACACCAAAATCCAATGAAACAATCACCTGTGGGTAAACAATCTCCAAGCACATTCCAAAGGAGCAAAACACAGGAGAAGCAAATGAGATAAGAATCGTTTTCCTTTTTCTCTGAGGCATCTCAGTTTTCCAGGAGAAAAATCCTGGGCGAAGGAATTTTACCAGAAAATGCCACAAGCACCTTTAGTGTTTTTGAGGGCTTTTTATAGAAATGACAATTAAAAATGGCCAGAGGAAGAAATTTGTCCTCTTGCTACTTTTCTTCTACGCTCTTGCTCTCTCAATCTGCTTTGCAATATGAAAAGCTGCTGCATGTTGATGTGTGCAATAGGCTCCATAAAGCTGTGGGGAATTCTGAGTTCTGGGAGAAATGGGAAAGCCACAGCCTGGGGAATTAGGGAATTTCTCCTGCTGTTCAGCCTTTTTGGCCAACTTCACTGTATTTTCCTTTTGTAATTCTATAAGATTTTTGGAAATCATTCTTCCTGGAAACCATGGGAGGACAAGTCTGGACAAACACTGAAGTCTGTTGTCTTCAGTGCTGGGCATCCCAGTGAGAGTTTGGACTGTGAGGCAAGTCCTGAATTACTGGGATTTGTTATTTTTGCATGGAGCAGTGTAAGGCTGAGGCCTGAATATGAAGCAGATACATGGGAGGTGGAGTTCAAATATTCACCAAAAAATGGATGCAAAGTCAGAGACTCCTGAGCCGTGTTCTGGGTCTGCCTTTCAGTATGTGCTGTGAGTTTATAAGGAGGTACTGCTCTCAGATACCATTTGTCAGCTACCTAGACATGGATTCCTTCCCTCAGCTTCTCTCCTTTCCCTGATAAACCACCTCCAGCATCTCCCAATCCAGCTGAGAGCCATGGCTTTGTTCAAGCAGAGCAGTACATGGGCACTGACTGTGAGTGTACAAACTGAATTCCAGTGAGAGGAGCCCAGCTGATGCAAAATTACCCCTGAGCTGTAAATCTCACCTCAGCTGGAGATCTACACCCTTTAGTAGGAGCACTGGCTTTTCCAAAGGCATTTACACCCATTTTGGAATCAGGTCTATGTGCAGATCTTTGCTTTAGGTGTGTCTGGAATGTGAAGGATCAGAATTAGCTCTGGCACTGCTGCTGCTGGGTGTTTGTGTGATGAATTAACCTGGCTAATGTAGCTCCACTGCAATGCTGTCTCACAGCCTTTATGGGTATAAACACACTTATAAATGTGGCAGCCAACTGCATAAATCTTCAGACGTGTTTGCATCTGGCTACCCTTGGATATCCAGATCTAATTATCTTCAGATAATTGAAAATAATATATCAATATGCTGCAATATGAATAAAAAAGGACAGGAGTTTTGGAAGGCTCAAACCCATCTGCTGTGTGGTGATAGATGCACGTGCTCCGTGTTGGGTGAGCTTTGCATCCCTGGGGAATGGTGCCTCGAGTTTCCCATGGAACAGCTCCCCTGGCCCAAAAAATGGTGGCTATGTCTTCTCTCTTTTGTGTGTCAGGAATATGTGATTTTGTTGTCAGCACATTTTTTGTAATGAAAAGCAAATGGTATCCAATATGTCTTGGAGAAAACGTGCAAACAACAGCAAAATTACATGTTGTTTGGGGAAAAAAAAAGGATCTGTAACTTGTTTGCTGTCAATAGAGCTCTTAATGACAGGGTAGGAGGGAAGTGCACCCAGTGATCACTGCCTGTGTGCAATGATACATGTGGGGCAGCAATCCATGTGTGTTTAAAAACTATACCACGAAAAGTTAAATTTCAGATCTTGGATCTGCATCTGAAACCTTTCATGGAGTTGAGAGTGTGTATGGATGTGGAGACTGAGGGCTTAGGTCTGTAAAAGACGGGAGAATTGAGAATCCCTGGCTCAAGTCTCCAGGCAGAAACCACAGACAGTTCCCTGAATTTCTGCTCTGCAATCTGCTGGAATTTTAAGTTCAGCTATGGGGAGTAATGTCCTAAATCATGTCTGAACAGGGAAAAAGTCGAACAAAAAAAAAAACACATCAGTGTATTAATGTGTGTGTGTCTGTGTAGAATAGGTCCAGGAAGAGCCCTCCCTGATTTTTTGCAGTATTCCATTAACTTTGTTTGAAAAAATAGCCACTGCATGGAATTTCTCCTCAGCCTGGAGTTGGTTTTAAATGCCCATGTTATTCAGTGTAACTTGGAAAATGGATTTTGTTTCAAAAGCTGTCTCATTCCATGAAACACTATGAATGGTTTGCTATTCCTGATGCCAGTAGAATTGATTGTTCTTGCTTTGAAATCAGCTAGAAGACATCTAGGGGAAAATCTCAGTATTTCTGAAACCCACAGCAGCATTCCCATTGCCTTCATAAATGTCTGATTCTTCCCAAATATGAAAACTTCCTTCTCAAGTGAACATATTTTACATGAAGATCTAATTATGATAAACCACTTTCATGAAGTGAATTTTTTCAAGGAGTAAATAAAAAGGGGAATGAATACTTTAAAGGAAGCTTGTGGACCTTGATTGAATGACTGTCCATAAATATTTGATGCCAATATTTGTCCTGCTCTTGCACAGACTCTTTAAGAGTTTTTCCTCTCTGATCTTTTCTTGACTCTTCTGTTCTCCTTTTTTCTCTCCCCATCTGCTCATCTCTGTTCCAGATGTGGAAATGTACTTCTCAGAAGTGGAGCTTCCTTTAAAAATAGTGATAGTTTAAAAAAAAGTAGTAATTAAGAATCTGTAGGCTGGTTGTAAGAACATGTTTTTAATAGAAGCTCTTAAGCTGTGCATCTGCCCTCTACCACCTTGTGCACATGATACTGATGCTTCTCAGTCAAGCCAGATTTCAGATAATTTTCCCCAAAACTGTCCATGTCCCACACACATCTATAAGTTCCTTGAGGTTTTATTGATTCTGTGTTGATAAAAATACTGAGCCTGTGAAGATTTCTCTCCTCATCCCTGCTGGAAGCCAACACTTCACCCCCATGATAAATTCCACTGGGAGGGTGCAGTCCAGCTCATCCCCACTTTCACTGTGGGCACAAAGGTGGCTCCTGTCAGCAAGGAGCTGCTGTGCTCACCTTGGCTTCTCTGCACCAAGGCTTCACTGGTTCTCTCTGAAATAAGTGGAATTTTCTATGCAGTGTTACCTTGAGAGGCGAAAAGCACGAAATGAACAATTGCCTGATTGTAGTTAATTATTTTTTTACTACTAATGTTTTTTTAACTGTAGTTAATTTTTAAAAAAAATATTTTAAAAATATTGTTTCTACTGCTGTAGAACAACAGTGAGAGGAAAACAACTGGAATGTAGTTTCTGCCTCACAGCCCTCATTAAGCCAAAAGAGATGCACAATTGACAGCCCATTCCCCAGAACCAGCAAGAGGGAATCTGGATACAGAGTTCATTTCTGTAGTATTTTAACTTTGTATGTGTTTAAATAGCTTTTTGGCATCAAAGGCTTGCCATTGCATAAATTCCAGGGGAAGTTGGGGCTTTTTGGTGAGAGCAGCTCACGTTGAAGTGTTTAATGTTTTTAGCAAGACGTTGTTACAGTTGGTGGCCTTCCCAATCAAGAATGACATTAACGAGGGAACTGGTCTTAAGGATGAGTGCCATTTCCCAGTGAACTGAGTGACATCCGTGCTCGTTCTCATTTGAAATGTACAAATGCAAAAATGTGAAAATTAATTCAGAATATCTTTGTGATAATTTTCGAATAATTAAAAACTCTGTCATAGGCACTCTTTCATTTCGATTCCACCCCTATGACCACTTTCTTTTCCATGGTAAATTGTAGAGCGACCTTAATCTGTGATACTGAAAGAATAGACTTTTAAATCAAAATAAGCGTAAGGGGGGGAAAAAAGGGAGCATATTAATTGCTCCTTCTTCCTACACAGTTTTTTTCCTTCTCTTTCCTTCAGGCATTCCTTGCATAAAAATATCCATTCACCAACTGTTCACCAACTGTTCCTCCGCTCATTGCCCTACCTTAGATTTCCTTTTAAGACACCAATGAATATTTGCTCTTCAGCCTCGCTGTCTTTGAAGTTTTCTGCAGGTTTTTAAAGGTAGCAATTGGAGGATTTACCAAACAGTGACAGTGGGTTAACGAGCACTTCCTGCAAGGGGCTGAGGTGCTGATAAACTTGGGCTTTTAGGAAACTGGAACTGGAAATATCACCCCAATGAACCAAAGTGCCGACAGCATTCCTGGCTCCAGCATCCCTCGGTGGCTGAATTCCTCTCGCTCCTTCCCTTCAACTTCTGACACTTCCCAGCCACAGCTTTCATGATCATAAGATCACAGGGTGACTGTTTTGGCTGTCATATTCACCCTGTAGTTTTCAGTGGGGTTTTGTCACAGAAATCGCAGAATGGTTTGAGTTGAAAGGGATCTTAAAGATCAGCTCATTCCAACACTCCAGATCAGGATGCTCAGGCCCCCATCCAGCTTGGCCCCATCCAATCCTGTCAAAGGTAAAGAGACAGAAGAGGGGTTTTTTTGGGATTTGTGTGGGGCTCTGGCTGCAGCAGGATCTCTGTGAAACCTGGATTGTGCTGGAGCTGCAGCAGTGGCCAGGGCAGGCAGCACATCCACCTCACCTGCCTGAGGCAGGAGTGGGACAGGACACAGGGCAGGGACTGGGGGTGGAAGGTGGGAACTCACAGTGGGAGCAAACTCCAAATCCCACCCCATGCCCTGTTATTTACATCCTGTAGCTTTCCCTGTAGCTATTTACACTCTTTTCCCCTTTGGAAATAGAGGAGCAGATTGAAAACCCAGGGTGTATCCATAACCATTAAAGTAGATGTTCAGCCTCTAACAATGAACTCCTGCAACTGCCTGCTGAATTATGCACAAACACACCAATTCCTTGAAGACTGTGGACACACATAATAAATACCTCCTGTTACCAGCCAGGGGGGTTGACTCTGTAGTTTCTTTTCCCATTTCCACATGGTGGGCCAGGTGGTCTCTCCTGGAAGGTAGCTGAGATGAACAAGGCATTTGGGAGGCAGCATTAAGTTATGTTTGCAGAGCTTTCTCTTGAACTTCTAGGGAAAATAGTTATAAAAAGTGAAATATGCACTGTACACAAACCCTTTTTTTCTGTTTTCTAAAGAACTATGAAGCTGTGCAAAGTTTTAGAACTGTGCTTAGAAAAGGAGGGGAAAAGGAGCAAATGCTGGCTGAAATGCCTGCTGCATCACTCCTTTTTTCCTGCCCTTTCAGTTTTAGGGGCTCCATCATCATTTAGATGCCTGTGACAGCTTGTCTTCTGAGAACAATACAGGCACAGGAATCGAGTGAGACCTAAGGTCCATCTATTCCAGTGTCTTGTCTCTGACAATATTCATTACTGTCTCATTTTGGGGGAAAGTGTAGGAGCCATGCAGGAGGGAGATATGGAATAATGTGATTCCCTGCATGGTCTCCTTGGATCTATAATACTTAGAGGCTGACCTCCCCCCTGAAGCACAGGGGGTTCTGTCCCTTCAGGGTTTTTTCCTGTCATTAATTATGACAGTGCTGGACATAAGAGTGGACGTGCTCATTCTTCCTGTGGATTTTCTCCTCTTCCATCTCTTGGGACACATGATCTTGCATCTTGTTTGTCTGAGCAGAGCAGGACCTGCTCCTTGCAAACCAGGGAATTACAGAGACACTGCAAAAGGACAAAGTGCCCTCTCCTCATTATTCTTTATATCTGATTATAAAGGACCCAGGTTTTATGATGGAGCCCTGAAGAACTTGCAGAGCAGGTATTTGAACATTTTGTTGTGGCTTTTAGCTCTGTGGATTAGTTTGGCCCCTTTCAATGTCTTTCCTTATCTCCCTAATGTAGAGGCTTTTATAGAGCCCCTCAAAGGAATATTAATATACTCCACACAGAGATTATTTTATTGCAGTATGAAATCCCTTGCACCTCTGTTTTTTTATCCATTGTTTTTAAAGCCTCAATATAGAGTGGTAATTTTGGAAAGCACTTAAAAGAATAGGTGGGATTTGCTCATAAATCAATTGTGCTTTGATCTGTCTATTTGCTTCCTTAAGACTCTCTAAAAGGTGATAATATTTCCATATTTTTTATTTCCCCCAGCATCTTGCTTTCACCAGTGGCATAGGTGTGTAAAAATCCCCAGTTTTTAATAGGCTCAGGTTTCTCTTCCAGTGTTTGCTTCCACCTTTTGATTAGTGATGCTTTGATGTGTCTGTGCTGAGGTTTTGGATGCACCCTCTTCTCTCCAATGACTCAGTGCACTCACTCAAATCCTCCCTGATAAAGTGTGTAAGCAGCACATGCAGACTCTGTAATGAAATACAGGAAATATTGCTGTAATATTTGAGATGCTTCAATTTGGAGAGCAAGCAGACAAGGTATGGAGTTTTGGTTTTATTTATTATGTTGCTCTTTTTGCTCGTGCCATGAGCCTGTAACAATAAACTGTACTGTGCCACTTTGATTTAGAAGAAGCTTTACTTCAGGAGTGTAACTGCCCTTTAGTTACCATCAGTTCATTCCCAGCACATGGGAAACCATTCCCATATTTTTTTCCTTTGTCCTTGTTGGTGCTTTCCTGTGTGACATTCTCTCCACTCGTATGATCTCTGACCTCAGTGATGCACAAGTCGCTTCTGAGTCAAACTACAGATGAACCCTGCTCTCAACAGCTGCAGAAAATATCGCTTGCTGCAGGAGCTGTTTGATGCTGTACTCCCCAGGGAAAGACATTTGTTTTCCAAAACAAGGGAAAAAAACCTTGCTGCGAACAAAAGAGATAAAATATTAAGTATCATTTTGCCACCGACAAAGAATAAAAATAATTTAAGCCTGGCCATGAATGGCTTCAGCAGAGCATAGATTATTTTCAGGTGGAGTGTGTGCTCTGCAATTCAAAGCACAGCTGAACGTTCAGGCTTTTTTTTCATTTCAAAATGCATCAAATGTATTTTTATTTATATTTTTAACCAAAAAACCATGCTTAACAGTACATTTTCTAAGGCTGTTGTTGGCTTTTAATGGCGAGTCAATTTGTCCTTTATCAGAATAGCAACACATGGCTGAACCAACATAAACTCCGTCGACTCTCTCAGGCACGTGGTTGGGCTGCTGGCGTTCGAGTTGAATTGCAGGCAGGTGATAAGGATGCAGCCACTGTTTCATCCAGGTTTCCATTACAGAGCTGGATTGCTGCAACATCCCTCCTCGCCTTCACTATTCCCTTGTAGCCTAAAAAGTAAAATAAAATCCTGTTTCAACTCCAGCTGGCTGGATGCTCGCGGGCGAGCGGCGTCCTTAACCGATAACCTCGGCAAAACCGAGCGGGTCCTTTGGAGATAGAAACCCTCCACGCTGGTGCTTTAATTGCTGCTTTCCACTTGTTATTTAACTTGTTTCTGCTCCCCTCCTTGCAGCCCATCCAGTTTCTGAGTTGCATCACGTACAGCTCACAAGCCGATGATGGGTCCTGCCATTCCCATGGCGTCTCCCAGGTCTAGCCGCAGACACGGTGCGAACATCCCCCCAGGGAACGTAAGATGCTCCGGATTCATCGCCGAGCTCTGGGATGCCATCTGCAGTTCCCAACACTCCCTGCCCTTTCAGGGCAGCCACACTTCCAGCAGGGAAAGTTAATTGTAGCTGTCTCCAACTTTTCTTTCCGGAGTCGGGAATTCGTTACCGTGGCCCGCAGGGTTCAGCGTTTTGGCTCGGAGCTTTTTTGATAAATCAGTTATGGACTTTCTTCAGTAGTTGTTTGCAAAGTAAGAAAGTTTGGTGCCAAATTGGGAGAAGATTTCAGAGGAGATAATGTGACAAGATACATGAGGGCCCAATGCAAATATGGATTATGCTTTCTCTGGCTGTCGACGTTGCCTTGAAATTGTGATTCTTCCTGACTTTTGATTGTTCAGAGGCTGCATTGATGTGAAATTCACTTGATTTCACTGCAGCTTGAATGTTTTGAAAGTTTTATTTTGAGCCAACACTCATGTGCAGAGTGCCTCTTGAGTTGTCTTCCATCAACTTCTTTGTGGCCAGTCCAGAAAATAAATCACCACACTGATTTATCTACAGTAGTAGGACATCATTTTAGCTACTTTTTGGGTTTGCTTCTCATTTCCTTCCCAATTCTGTTAATACTCGCTTTCATGAGTACAACACAAAACCAGACAGTCATCTTAATGACAGTGAAACTCTAACAGTGATGCACTTGCAGAGCAAGGTGATTTGAGTGCAGTAGGGTAGGCAATTACTGCTGCATTAACATATCCACATCACATTAATGACGGAGTGCCAGGCTCTGGTTTACTTTTGTCTTGTGTGCAGGAAGGGATCATTAGAGTCCCATGAATAATAGAAACCAGAGAAGAGAAAAAAAACCTATTAGGGTGTTTTATCTATCTTTCTGCAGTTGTGTTCTTTTTTCTGACAAAATGTCTGCGTTAGTATTCCTGAATAACTCTCAGTGGGAAATGTGATCTGAGCGCTGTTGGGATCAGTGGCAGGACTCCCACTGCTTTCAGCGGTGGTTGAATCAGGACTCTAAGAACTTGGAACACTTCTTGGTAGGTGGCTCCTTCCAGGCAGGTTTTTAATCTTTAAATCAGTAGGAGATGGACAGGTCTCCCTGTTCACTGTAGCTATGGAGCATTTGCAGGACTTCAGTAGCTGCTGGGTTTAGGCAGATGGAAGGCAGATGTAATGCAAGTGATTCCATATTGCACATTGACTATTGATAATTCAATATTCTTTCACCTTCAGAAAGTACTTTTTGGTCTATTCTGGTAAAAAATGTATTTATTTGAAAATGCCTTTCTGCATGAGTAACAGCTTTATTCCATGGCTGCTGCTTTATTTTTCACTTGTGGAGCACAGGCATCATGGAGGGAAAAGGTTCCAGGATGCAGACAATCTTCCTGTTGCTGCTGTTCAGTCAGCAACATCCACAGGTTGTGAAAAAGTATCATAATTCCTGTAAAATGTAGAGGAAAAATTGTTGAAAGTGGTATGATTCTTATTTTTCAGCTATTTAACCTTTGGGGAAAGCGTGTGTGTTTTTGTCATTGATTTTGCTCTTCGGACCTACTGGTCCAGGCCAGGACACAGAGCACAGTACAGAAACCTGCTCCTTTCAAATAGCTCAGGGAGGCTGGAATGAATAGGAATGACACTGGTCTGTCCATCCTGCATGGAAAAAGCCACTTGTGCATGCTGAGGCATGTGGGAGCTGCAGGAGATGTCTGGGGTGTAGAGATCTGAAGAACTTTTCTTCTTGCCAATAGCTCCTACCTACTTTTATAAGGTATGGCTTATAAAATCAGCAATATGGGGAAGATCAGGTAACCTGAGAGAGGGGACAAGAGATGATTTCTTTGGTTGACTCTTCAACCCTCACTGATTAGAGATTTCTGCAAGTCTGACGTGGTAGTTCGACTGCAAATCAACCAAGGTGATGAAAACATTCCCTGACTTTGAAAATATCCCATAGGCTGAGTGGTTTCTGGTTCTGCCATCCCAGGTGGCAATTCCACCCTCCCCACAATGTGCAGGGCTGGGGGTGTGCTAGGAGTTCTTACCAAGGTGATAAATTATGGACAGATGCACAAACAGGATCTTTACGCTTGTCAGATGTAAAACATTACGGGCTATAATATTGCTATTAGGCTTTTTGGCTCAGATCAAGTGCAGTGTCAGCTTTGGTTTATGTATCTTCCAAAGCAGCCTCACAGCAGACTCAGAGGTTGTGGAAAGGTTCTCTTGGGTTGGTTTTTTGCTTTGCTCTTTTAGTGGTTTTATCTGGAAATGCAGTTATTGAAGTGAGTATAGTTTATCCTTCATATGCTAATGAATTGGCATTTACAAACAAGAAACATAAGTGTCAGTAACCTGATCAGGAACTGTAAAATAATTCCTATTTATCTCATCTACTCATATCTCAAAGAAGGCCTGGGGGTTCCAGACAGCAATAACATAAATACCAATTTAAGAGGTCTGGTCAATAAAGTGCTCTGCACACACACTCCAAATGTAATTAGTTACTCAATTCTGTTCCCATTGCGTTACCTATGGATTACCTCTATGGATTAAGCCTTCCAGAAATGTTTCTCTCCTGGTGTTTTCCCCTTGCTATAAATCAGGGAGATCAGGAGGCAGATCTCATCTTTGGATTTGCCTTCTGTGAGGGTGGTGAGGCCCTGGCAGAGGGTGCCTGGAGAACCTGTGGCTGCCCCATCCCTGAAATTGTCCATGGACAGGGCTGGGAGAGTGGAAGGTGTCCCTGCCCATGGCAGGGGGTGGAATGAGGTGATCTTTGAGGTCCCTTCCAACCCAAATGATCCCATGATTCCATGATTCGATGAAATGTACTTTCTCCTTTTGTCATTAGTCTAGGGAATTCTCCATGGGAAAAAGAGAAAGGGATTTTAGTGCACATGAGTATTTCCCTGAACACTCAGGAGAGAGATCTGGATGTCCCATTTGGATATAATTAAAAAATTGGAGTCCCATAAAGGTTACTTTGGAACTCTTACTCCATTTAAGGAATGCAGGAACCAATTTCTAGTTGTGTTTCTTGCAGGTCAGAGCTGCAGGTTTTCAACCTGGGATGGAGAGTGCCCACCTGGCATTGTAGTTTGCTGATGGGGAGCATTCACCCTCTCCTTCTCCAGTGCTGCCAAACTTGGGCTAAATATCAACAGGGGTCCATGTTACATTTCTTCTCAAAGCAGATTTTAAGGCCATGAAATCTGTTGTAGTTGGAAGCCGAATCTTGAAGGAGTGGGAAACAAAAGAAGAGATGAAAGAATCCGCAGCATAGGTTTGATTTAGCAGAAATAGGTCGTTCAAGTTTTGCTTGCTTACCTTGGCAGACAGGTATGAGCCAAAAATACATTGCAAAAATAATGAGCTGAAAAACAATATTCCACTGAGGGGGCAGGATAGGCAGGATGGGAATGACAGTCCCCCTTTTCTGAGCTTGGATTCTGGGGGGGTACTGGTATACCAGAATATGTCTGGTGGAATGTTCCCTGCCTGTGGCAGCAGGGTTGGAAATAGGAAATCTTTAAGGTTCCTTCCAACCCAAACCATTCTGTGATTCTGTGATTCCACTGCATAAGTTTAATGTTTGGAAATGGAAAGTTGACAAACTTGGTGTTAGTGTGCTGGCCCAAATCTTCTAGGCCATCTTAACGAATTTTCATTTTATTTTTGCCAAATAAAAATTGGCAAACCAAAGCCTGTTGAGACCTGTATTTGCATTAGAACAGAAATATTTTGTGAAATGGTTTGAACTTGCCATTATTTAGTTTAAGAAAAATCTAGGGAAAGATGCTGTGATGTCTAAATAGCTCATCTCAAAGTTTTATAACAGAAGCTCTTGATTTTCATGCGCAGTCATACCTTCATTTAGAATTCATTTACTTTCATTAGAAGAGTTTTCTAATTTTATGCAAGTGAATGACTCAGATAGGCAGCATTTTGCTGATTGTACAAAACACTCTTTCATGCAGAATTTTCCTGAAAATTTCAGTCTGGGTGTGCTCATAGTGTCTGCTGTCATACCCCTGCACTGTCCACCCACTCTTTAAATGCCTAAAACTTGAGGACTTCCACTTGATTTTTTTTTGTTTTTTAGAATTTTTCTAAACCAAACGGCTCCACAATGGAGCAATTAGTCCTGGTGTTATGGAAATGCCTCTGCTTGCTTGCTTTCATTTTCCTTCATGTCACCCTAAATATTAGGATGGTTTGCAGCCTGGTTTCAAAACAGAGAAACAAAGATGGCAATTTTTTAATTGATGTGATGAACCTCCTGGTTTTGCTTAGATGGAAGATGCTTAGGAGGGGAGCTGTGATGGATGGTGCAGTTCCAGATGGTGGGAAGAGCTTCCAAAGGGTTGGAAAATATTATGGAAACATTGGATTTTTAGAGAGAAAGATTTCTGATCCAGACAGTGCATGAGTAATATAATTCCATCCTCAGCTGTGCTTTGTCCTTTCCTTCTGTGAAGCCTTTGAACCCCAAATATGGGAGGCCTGTGCATGGCAGTCCTGCTCTACCTGAAGCAACACAAAGCCTCTCGTATTATTTTTCCCTTTAAGGGCAGCTTTTCCCCTGTACGACCTTCCCAGAGATCCTTTCATTCCCCAGCAGGTTTTAAAAAGTTAATCAGTGCCTTGTACAGCTCTCAGTGGTAGAAAGTGCTACAACACAGGCTATTTGTTCCTAAATCTCCACTCGACATCAGCAGCAGCCAGCAATGTACATCCCCATCCACACACACTCACACACACTCACACCTCCTTTGGCTGACCTGGTTATTGCTGTGCTCCCCTCAGCCTGCCAGGGCTGCTCAGTTTAAGCAGCTGTGTGCACTAAATAATAGAAACATTTAATGTTTTGCTGCTCGAGCGGTGCCCAGAGCGGTTTGGAGCGGCGCGGTCCCCGCGGATGGCGGCTGTGCCGTGCCTGGATGCCAGCCCTGCCTCCTCCCAGCCATTCCAGGGCTTTGGCTGCCACAACTGCAGCAGTGAGGTGCAAGCGGGGGAAGGAACATGTGCTATTTTCTGAACACTCTGGGTGCAAACAGGAGCGGGGGTTTGTGTGTGTGTGTGCGAGCGTGTTTACGCTTCATGCAAATTTAGATGTTCCTATAGTGGCACAAACCTCTTGGTGCTGCCGGAGAAGCTCTCAGAAGTTGTTTTGCTCTGTTGTTAAATTTAATTTCGATGTTTTCCTGTGTCACAGAATGTGTTTTCTGCCTTCCTGCTGGGGAAGACCTTCCCGTGCAGCGCTGGCTAGCTGCAGGCATCCCAGGGGAGGCAGAGCTGCAGATCAGCCTGAATCCTCTGACAGGTTTTATAAAGAGAGCACAAGCCTTGTTCCCTCCATCCCCCCCTCTCCCTCCTTCCCCTCGCCTTGGACAATGCATTTTCCAAACAGAGATGCTTTTCCTTGATTTATCTCTAAGCCTAGAGGTCCACGTGGCCAAGTTCTTAAAAAATCCAAAATATCCAAACAAAGAACGTGGCAAACCCCTGAGAATTCCTGTTCAGTGATCCAGCCATTCCAAACAACCTTCATTTAATGCACCCCTCAGCCTTTCCTGGACAGATCCAGCCCCTTGGGAATGTGTTCAGGGTGGCTCAGGTGTTCTCCAGAGCCCTGCAGAGCAGGGTGTCCCTTTTTATCTGCTGGCAACTTGTCTGCTCCCATGATTTTACTGGAAAAGAAAGAGCAATCCTGCAGAGGGGTTGTTGGCCCCAGGAGAGCTGCCACCCTCTGTGGGATGGATTGAGTAGTTCCATGGATTTGGAGAGGCTGCAGGAGGCAGAAGCAGTGAATTGCTGCAGGTGAGAAGGTGTGGAGGGAGGGATGCTCCCAAAGAACTCGTGGTACAAAGTGCTGATACCAAGTGAAGCCAACACTGAACTGCTTCAGCCAAGCCCAGCGGATGAGAGCCCCAGCTCGGCAGGGGCTCCCTCCAAATGAAGTGTTCTCTGCTCTTTGTCCAGACAGAAAATTGGAAAATGTCAGCTCTGTTTTCTGATGAAAATTCATTGTCTGCCAGCTTTCCTGAAAGTCACTGGTAACGCCTGGCTCCAGCCTGCATCGACAGGAGTCCTAAAATACAGCACATGGCAAAGAGAAGTGGCAAACTAGAGGCTGCTCTCTTCTTGTAGGGGTTATTACTCTCCCTGCCTCCCCTGTGGGTGCCTGGTGTGAGTGTGGCAGCCTCTCTAGATAAAGAATGTAGTTTCTCCCAAAAGAAGAGGAATTTATTATTTTTGCTACATGGAGAACCTGACATCTGACAAGTATTTCCTTCTCCCAAGCTCTGTTCTCCTTTTCTGTACATAAATATAGTGCTTGTGCCCTTCCAAACGTCCCAGCTTTCCTGAAAACCCTTGTGTTGTAGCCATCAGATTGGCCCATGCATTTTTAATGCAGTCTTATTGACTGGATTCAGGAAGCATAAGGATAAAACAAATCGCTGTACTACGAAGGAAAAAGCCATTTGGCCAAGTGCATCTGCTCACCTTTGATTTATTTCAGCAACTTTCTCCTATATTTTCAGTCTATTCCCTCCCCTTAAAAATAATCTATTAGTCTTCTAGTATTTTGGCATTTGCATCTGCAGTCTGCTTCTCAGCCTATTCCATATTCACATTCCTTTGATATATACATGTGAAATAATGACCCAGAGCTGAAATACTAGGTAAACCTGGCTTCTGATACAATCCCCCTGGTATTTAATTGTACTTTCTCCAGCATCTAAAATGATGGCTTGTGTGATTGCTATCTAAATGTGCAGTAGTGTATCCTGGAGGAGCTGATCGTCGTGTCCGAGCCGGGAGTGTGAAACCAGGCTGAACAAAGCCCCTCCAGATAAATGAGCTGTGTGCTCAGCACTGTGGATAACCCCAGCCTTGCAAGTGCTGCCTTGGATAAATGCTGCTGAGGGAATGTGGAAATCCATTCAAGCTGGAAGGTAAAATTCCAGTTCCAAACCTTGGCTGGCTCCCGAAGCCGTCCAGGCTGTTCCTTCAGCCATCAGGCTGAGGCGAGCAAACTTCCAGCTGGGTGGGAGAAAAGAAGCTCTGAAGAGGGGGTTGTGTGGGTCTGCTGGGTTTGGGAAGAGGACTTGCTTTGTCAGTAAGTGTTAATCTCCTCTGCCATCTTCAAGCAGGATTTATTAGCATGTGGTGGGGCATGGTCCTGAGAGAAGCAGTGTGGAGGAGCCATCCAGGGGCACTTCTGGATAAGCCCAAAATTCTGGGATGCCCTTTGGGATATGGACTGGTGTGTTAGCTTTCCACACATTGGTGTAGGTACTTTATGGCCAGTCCACCTCTTCCAGGAGCAAAAATATCAGAGTCACAGAATGCCACGTTGGAGGGGACCTCAGGGATCACCTGGTCCAACTCTTCTTGGCAAAAGCACAGTGTGGACAAGCTTAGCACCAGCAGAATCCTAAAGTGCCCAATTTTGGGGAATCCACCACTTCACTGGAGATATTGTTCCAATGTTTATTCCAATGATACATAATGATTATTCTCATTGTGAAAATATTTCCTCTTGTGTACAAGTGGATTCTCTCCAGGAATAATTTGTACCCATTTCCCCTTGTCTCATGAAAAGGGAGCCTCCCTCTCTATAGCCATCCTTTAAATTCCTGAGCGTGGTGATGAGGTCTCCCCTCAGCCCTCTTTTCTCATGACTCAACCAAGGTGTCTCAGCCTTTTCTCATATGACAGCTTCCCAGTCCTGGGATCATCTTTTTGGCCTTTCTCTGGACCTCTCCAGCCCATCTACTTTTTTTTTTTGCGTAATGGGAACCAAAACTGAGCACAGTATTCCAGTGTGTCCTAACAAGGGCCACAAGCAGTGGGATAATGGCCTTTTACCTCTGCTGGGGATGTCCTTGCTGGAACAACCCCTCTGTTGGCTCTCTTGGCCACAGCAGCACCCTGGTCACTCACACTGACTTGTCCAAATATCAGCAAAAATGAGCTGAAAAGGAAAAAAGAGAGGAAAGAATGATCTTATGGAAGTCCAAATGCCCCGACAGCCCTGCTATTTCCAGTCCCATCCCAATGTCCATGGAGCAAACAAACCCAAATCTCCCTGTCTGTCTCTCCCCTAAACTACACATGCTGTGGTGCTTTTCTGCATTGTGCTGCTGCTGTGAGGGAGCCTGTGAGGCTGGTGCTCCACATCCTGATATAAATTGTTATCAGCAGCATAATAAAGAGTGATACACAGCGCCGCGCCGGCCTCGCGCGCCGCGAGCTTTTATGCTGCTTGTTTAAATCCAGCTACAATATTGCTGCAACTTCACAAGATACTGCTGCTTTTTAGCCTAATGGGAATGATATGGTTTGCTCCCAGCTGCCTCCAGAGCAGAGCTGTGCTGTGGGATTGGAAAAGTGACTCACAGCCTCACAAGGGCGGTGCTGACCTGGGGACTTGGAGCGGATCTGTCAAGGGGAGCAGGCAGGACTGGCAGGGAAAGTCACCTAAAGATGGTTCTAGGGGAGGGTATCATCATGCTGTGGCAATTTTCACTGTGGGAAAGGATAGCTTGTGAAAAGACAGAAAAAAGATTCAGTGGAATGCAAATCCTCCTGCATTAGGATGCATTTCCCCTAAAGCATCCCTTAACCAAATGGGCTGTGAGGTTCCCTTTGTCTCAGGCAGTGTTTTCTGTTTAAGTGATGGATATTTAATTCTGTGATGTGTCCTTAACAAAATAATAGTGTGTCTGTGTTCAGCATTGACCTAAAGCCAATAGAGAGAAAGGTTTTGCAGATTTTTGTGTCCAGTATCTTCAGGAAATAATACTCCTTAAAATATATCTTATAATAACCTTAAGTGGAGAAAATGGAAAAACATCATTCATACTTTGATGTCCTAAAGTATGAAATCAGAACTGCTTACTAGCAACTAAATTCCATCCCTTGACCACAGAAAGAGGCAAGATTTAGGAACATGCTAAGATCAAGTAAAAGGGGGTCAGCTTTGTGGAGCTGTGGGATTCAGTGGCACATGGGAGCCATGAGTGCAGCTCTGAGCTCAGTGTTTCCCTTACAAGCTGAAATTCCACTGAGGGCTGCAGGGCTGTTTGAAACACAGCCCTCAAAAAAGGCTCTGCACCAGCTGCACGGGGAAGCCAGTGGCCAGAAAATGTCCCTAGAAAATGTCCCTAGGACATGGGACACCTCAGTCCCAGCCCCTCAAACTGCAGCTGCCTCTGAGATTTTGGCTAAGGTGCTCCTGTGGAGCAGAAATAAAAGCACTCCTGTTTCTCAGTATGGCATTCTGAGCATTGTAGACACCCCAGACTGGAGTTTCAGAGGTGTTTAGGTGCCTGATGATTCAGTTAACAATTTGGAAAATCACTCAGGTGCCCAACTTGTTGGCTTTGTTCAGGGTTTAGTCAGCCAGTATTGGCTGATAGACCCAGATTAATAGACCTGGAGAGATTTTCACTTCATGGCACGATTTTTAGAGGTGAATTTTAAGGCTTTTCATCTGCCATGGGAAAAGTAAAGCTTGGGAAATAGCTCCAAAGCATGGTTACACCCCTGCTGCAGGTTATGAGTATTCTTCATGAAAATCCACATGGAAATGTTGCTCTGAAGAGCCCTGCTTAGGAATCTAAACACTGACAAGTTCACCACAGACTGCAGAAAATTTGAAACACAAAATCTCTGGCCTGAACTTTGGATGACCCCAATCCTGAAATATTTATTTTGTTGTACACAGTCTGCTTTAATTCATTTCAGAAGAAAACCTATGTACCCCAGAGCAGAGAGCCTGGCCAGGTGTGAAGGGCTGCAGCTGATGTGTGTCATCACCTCTCCAACTGAACTCCCAAAGTCTGGGACTGCATCCTCCTTCCCAAACCAACTGCTTGGGAGGTGAAGAACTTGAGATTATGTCTCTTTGTGTGTATTTACAGGAAGGTTTTTCTGAATCGGGCAAAACTTGGATGGTACCAAGGGTGCTATAAAGCCTTATGGATGTGGAAGATTTGGCCACAGCTTTATAATGATGATACTACTAATAGATATATGTATGTACTACAAATATATGTATGTACTGAGGAAATGTGTTCATCTTTTGCCAAATCCTTATGCTGAGGAAATGTGTTCATCTCTTACCAGTCTGTTAACATTCATGATGTGGTGAGTTTACCTTCAGCTTCTTTAGGAGGGTGCAGATGAGGCTTTTTTGGTAACTGTGTTTTGTTGGACTCCTAATACCTTGCTGGTTATTGACTATAGGCACTAACCTGGTCTTTATTTGGAATATGCTGCCCAGAAAAGCTGTGGCTGCCCCATCCCTGAAAGTGTCCAAGGCCAGGTTGGACAGGGCTTGGAGCAACTTGGGATGGTGTAAGGTGTCCCTGCCATGGCAGGGGTGGGAATGAGATGATCTTGAAGCTCCTACTCCATGAGTCCATGATTTATACCCCCAAGTCTTGCTTCTCCAAAAATATCTGGAGGAAGACAGTACAGTTCTCCTCCTGGGGAGAGAGGAGGTGGATTGAACTCCTGACTGAGCACCTCACCTGCCCAAGGCTTGTAAGGTGGGAGTATAATTGGCAAATTTCACCTACAGATTGTGGAGAGGAATTGACTCCCCAGGGATTCAGAGGATGGATCACTGTTCTTTCTCCTCTGAGCAGGACCAACTGAGCTCCCACCTTCCAGGCCTCCTTCAAGTTCTCTAGGTCAGGAGGCAGGAACTGAGGCCTAATGCCTTCTCTGAGTGCTGCAGCACTGAGGGCATGGTCCATCAGGCTTTAGCAGGCTGTAAAGGATTCCCAGCGTCCCCGGGTGCATTTTTATGTACCTTAATCAGCCCTGTACCTGTGTTTTTATTGCTGCAGGATCCTGCTGCAGGAGCAGTGATTTACTTTGTGTTTTATGCAGCACCCTGCTTGTGTCTCTGAAGAGACAAACCTACAGAGGGGTGGGCAGAGCACAGCACTGACCCTGCCCCCCAAAAACCTGGAGAAGCAAGGAATGGGCTGTCCTGACTCCCAGGTGTTATTGCAGTCATGCTCCTCCTGGATTGATGCAAATAGATGCAGAGAAGATAAATGATTTATCTGATTCCCATCAGAGCTGGGCGAGGATTGCTGGCCTGTTCTGTACCCCAGAGCATCCCTCCTCAGAGCCTGCACTCTGCAGAAATATTAATGCACCCCCTTTTCTTTATGGCTTTAATTATTGTGTGCACTGGGCACGGTGATAAGTGGATATCTTTGTGTTAAGCAGCTAATTAATGCTTGGAACTTCGTCTTGTGTTTGTTGTAGGGGTTTGCAGGGAACTCTTCTCATCTGTGACAGAGTTTGTGAAATATGTGCTGTAGATCCCAACTGTTAGAGACAAAAAGATGAGGTGCTGCTAAGGGCCATCAATGCACATTGACTCCTTTTGGCCCCACATACATCAAAAAAATGAAGTGAAACCCTTTGCTGGAGGACTGATTGCAGCTGAGGCACCTCCTTTAATCTCCCATGTGCAGGATGCCTTGTGAGCCAGGAAGGCTATCAAGATACAGTTTTAATTAACATTTGCTTTTGAGATAATGTGCACAGTTTATTTTGGCTAGAGTTCATTGAATATGAAATTTTTGTAATTAAGATACTTAAACCTGCAATATTTTGTTTTCTGCAGTATTTTTTTTTCCAAAATGGCATAAATTGTGCAGCATTTATTACCCAGTAAACAACTACTGCAAGAAAGAGCAATTTCTCCCACTGCTTTTTTATTTAATCTGTTTTTAACCTTTCTGGTATTGTGCCTTGTTAGGCAGCGTTTTCTTTTCACAAATGTGTTTGAGCAATCACAGAATAAAAATAAAGTAGAGGAGATATTAAAGTCCCTATTCCTAAGGTAATTAAATATCAGTCTTCTATTAATTTGTTTTAACATGCACATCTGAACAAATTCATCTCTGAACACCCCACAAAACAATGTAAATCAGTGAGCCATCACAGGTGTGATGTTTCTCTTTTGTCCTTCAGAAGAAGCCAGACTCTTAAGACATTATGTTTTACATATTTAGAGGTATTATAGGCTTCTTTCAGAGATGTTATCAGCCTCCTGAAAAAGAAATAAGAGAATAGATGTGAAAAAATGTCCTTGGTGTAGATGGTGAGCCAAAAGAATTCATAGTTCTTGGATGTTCTTTTTATTTTTAATGGTACTTAAAAAGAATTTACTGAAAAAACTTGGATTTGCTTTATATCTTTCTGTCATGGATTCTTAGGATGAAACTAGAAAGCTCTAAAGCCAAACTGAAATTTTATTAAATTGATGAACAGCAAAACCCTGTAGCTCTCTATAATCTCAACAGATTTTCACGAGAGATAACATTGTTAAAATAAGTGAAAACAAAAGAAGAAAACTGCTCCCATTCTGGTGTGTTGGGAGGGGTTAAGAGGGATAAAATCACTTTTCAGAGTGATTGCTGGGAAAAAAATGAGATTCTTCAGAGCACTCAGCCTGTGGCAGGGGAGGGAATATGCAGATTGTTGTGGCACTGTGAGTTTATTATTTATTGAGGGACATCCAGATGAGCGCAGGAGGAGTGTGAAATTGAAGAACAAATTAGGGGTAAAAGGTTATTTATTTTCCAGCTAAATCCTCTTTCTTTTGAATATTATTAGTAATTCAATTTTTAGCTGGGAAGCAGCCCAGCCTGAATGCAGAGTGGGGTGAGTGGGGTCCCATCTCCTCCCCTGTGCCCGTGTCTCAGCATTTGCAGCCCAGGAGAACAACTCGCTCGTGAAAATACAGATTTTTCCTGAACTGCTCCAGTCAATTCTCTGTTGTCCAAGCATGTGAGGAGTGTTGGAACCATGTCACAAAAGGGATTGCTTAAATCACTGTGCCAGGTAGCCCCTGCTTCCCCTGGGCTGGGAAATAGCTCCAGCTCCTGGTCCCTCAGAGGAATTCATCTACAGATGGTGTCTGCACCTAAAATTTGGTGTGGTGATGAGTTTCTCTCACAGTTTAGTCCTTACATTTAGCTGTGAGGTAAGTAAATGGTGGGGGTCAGGCTCTTCTCCCAGTTAGCAAGAGACAGGACAAGAGGAAAATGCCTCAAGATGGGATGGTTTAGATTGGATATTTGGGGAAGTTTCTTTACCCAAGGGATTGTCAAGCATTGCAACAGTCCCCATCCCTGGAGGGATTGAATGGACAGGTAGATGTGGCACTTGGGGACATGCAGGTGACCTTGCAGTGCTGGACTCAAGGAGCTTGGAAGTTTTTCCCAGCCCTAAAGATAAACATGGGCAGCCCAACAGAGAATTTGCTTCTGTGACAGCACCTGGAGGTGCTGGAGCAGGTGACAGCCTGGGGGAAGGTCCATGTGGGACCTCAGTGTCACCTGCTGGGTGTGCCTGGCTGCAGGGGAGAGCAGCCCCTGTGCTGAGGCACAGCTTGGCTCAGCAGTGATGCTGCTGCAGGAGCAGGGCATCGATCCAATGCTCAGCATCCTCGGTGCTAATTAGCAGCAGGGATTGCTGGAGGGCAGGGGGGTGCCCAGGACTCCAGGGGTGTAGTTTGCCCTTCCAGAGCAATAAATCCATATTGGTTAAACTGCCTTTGTTAAGTGTTTGTGGAATCAAAAGCTGTGCCCGTGAATTTGTGTGAGGTGAGGTCTGTGTTAGCACATCATCACAGAGACGGGGAGACCCTGCTCAAGCAGATGCTGTGGATACTAAAGCTCTGAAAATCTGGGATTGTATCCCTGTACAAGGAGGGCAGGACATGAGGAACAGGCCTTGCCAGGGATGCAAAGCCCTGCAGGGAATGGTGAGGAAGGGCTGTGAGTTTATTCCAAATAATGCCAAAATTTGTGGGAGGCTCCACAAACGTAAATCTAAGCTGCCCACTAAAAGGATATAGGAATTATTCCTCTGCTGTTGGAATGACAGCTAACAAGACAATAAACAGCTGGAGAATATACATGGCTTTAAATGACCATCATCTCTTACACTGAGAAAATAATGTAATCTCCTCACAGCTTCCATATCCCTGAAGTATGTGCGAGTCATTAGCTGTTATGATGTACATAACCATCCTTTCATTCTTAGGCCTTTTCTTCATTCATTTTCTTCATTGCACAACACAAAAGATCTCAAACTACACGCTGGTTTAGGCCAAACAAAAATTGCTACTAAGAATAAAAGAAAATCGATCATTTTGTTTGCTGCTTAGGAAAGCTACTAATACAAATCCTTGATGCCTCTGCCAGGTACTTCTGTAATTCTGTCCTTTATGCTCCTATTTTGCTCATAATTTCACAATCCCATTCAATTCTTTTTAATCTGTATTAGATGTGTTTACATTAAGTCCATTACAGGCTCTTAAGGAGTTTGTTGGGGTTTTCCACACTGTATGAAACAGAGGTAGGTGTGCCTGTGCTTCTTATAAAAGAGGAAGGAGAAGGTGGATGGGTTGCAAGCTAATGGGTTAATAATGACACCAGGCTGGGTTGTGTCTCTGTCCTGGTCAGAGCCTTGGTAGCTCCATCTGGGAAATTGTACAAGATGGGTTTGCTCAGCCACAAACACACCCAGCACAATGGAGACGAAAACGAAAACCCAGGATAAAAGAAGCAATGTATTAGTTCACAGGCAGCTGCAGCACAGAGCTCCCAGGAAACAGAGTTTTGGAGAATTGTGAGAGTTTTAGGAGGTAAAGTGGGATGGCTGGAAGTGATTTATGAACAATCAGAGATGCTGTGCCTCAAAGAGGGACTCCTCAGAAACTGAGGCTAAAAGCATATGTTCAAAGTCCAGAGCAGAGAAAGAGGAATACAGAGCTGAGTTAAACGTGAAAGAACAAAGATAAGCTGGAGTTGGAGTCAGCAAAAAAAGAAGAAGAAGAAACTTCCTTAGAAATAATCTATAAAGGAGAAGGAAGTTCAAGGTGGAGAGCAGGCCTATAACAAATTACGAGAGGGGTCTATTTAATAGGAATTCAAATGGCTCTGGTGCTAAAAAACTTTCTGAACATTTCTATAGTGAAAAGAAAGATTAGTTTCTGGCTCCAGAGAATTAGTATTGATCGTTCATTTGCTTTTGATGGGGCCATATTTTGCCCAGTAGTTGTGAAGGGGTGTAATGTGTGTTACCTCTGGCATCCAAAAATATCCCAGAGGTAATAAACGTGGATGGAAGTGATGAAGGGTGGGGAGGAGCACAGCGAGAGCCCTCAGATCCTTGCAGCTGAGGAAGGCCAGTGGAGTTTCAGTGCCCAAGGAGTTAAACTGGTGACTCGGCCGTGGAAGAGCTGATGGGCATGTCTAACATTTAGAGGTGCAAATGTTACAAGCCTTGATCCAATTAGCACCTTCTGAAGCAGGAGCTGGGGCAAGCCATGGGATGTCTGCCTGGCTGAAGTGATGGAGAGTGTCTAGGAGGGTGCCAAAAGTGTGACAATATGTCCAGCTTGGCATTAAGTGGGATTTTTCAGCAGAAGGATGCAAGACAGCACCCTTGGGCTGGCTCCTCTGGCAGCAGCCACACACCCTCCACTGACTCTTTTATTTCCTCTCTTTCTTCTTCTTTAATGTCGAAAGAAATCCTTTCCTGCCATCTGAAAGAAAACTTTAAAGGTAGACACAGTGATGTTGGTCTTCTGCAGAGGAATGAACTTCACCTGCAGGGATTTAATTAGCAGACTCTGGGTAAACAAAATGGGCAAATTGCAGTAAAGGGGAGCTGATAAAATTGGAGGAATCATGGGTTACCTGGTGGAAAGCTAATAGACTATCAGTTTGAAAACAGTATGTAAAGTGGTTCTGGCAGTTCCATTTGAAAAGTATCTTCTATCATCAGTGAAATAAATGGAGCTAAAATCAGTGGTGTTAGAAGGCTAATGAAACAGAGTGCAGCAAGGAATGCAAGTTTACAAAGAGCAAATCCCACTAAGAAACTGTTCTGTGCCTTCAAACGGAATCACTGCCTCTTTTGGCAGCAGGTAATGTAATTAATGTCATAAATTTGGATTTTTCCAAAGCATTTGGTGTCGCATTTCAAGAAATCTATTTGACAAATTAGTTTAGCCAGGGCTGCAGTGTGAAGCGCAGCCAGGAGACCGCCCAGCAGAAGCTGAATGATGGATAGCCAGGCATTGCAGGCAGGAGAGGCACCTAATGGGGTTTTCTGGAAAGGTGTTAGGTCCAGTTTTAGTTAACCTCTTCATTAATGAGCTGGGAGAGAGAGTGTAAGTGTGCAAATTAATGATCTCGGTTCGAGAAGATCCGCAGATAATAAAGGAGGGGGAAATAAGGAATGTGGGCAAAAGCATAACAAACTGCCTTCACCTTGAAAATACAAATGCAGGTGTTGCTGGTGCTCAGCAGAGCTGTGTGGGAGCACAGCTGGCGCTGGAGGAACAGACTGAGACAGCCATAGAAAGGACAATTTAGATGTAAGTTGGGGATGAAGTATGAAAATATGAGAAATAAATATGAAATTGGGGTGTATGTGACAGCATTTCATCATGGTGAGGAGGACGTGGCAGCGTGACTCACATCTCTCAGGACATTGGGTAGTCAGATGGGAGGAAGTATTAAAATATACACAGTGAAAAATATTCTTATATTGGCAGGTGGATGGTTGAAGTGATATACTGGTGTTTTACCTGTATCCTGTGCTTCTCTAAAGGCAAGAAACAAGTAGTTTTAGCCTGGATTTGTTATGCCATAAAAGCCACACAAAATGCAGACTGGGAGGTAAATCACACAGATGACAAAAGGGATGAAAAGGAGGAGGAACAAGTGCAAAGCCTGATGCAGTTTCCAGTTCTTGTGAGTGAATTTTTCTCTTCATAGGGAGTTTATTCATATGTGATCTGCACTTTCTGAGGGGCTTCCCAGCTGATGAGCATTGTGATGTGACATCTGAAGGAACAAGGGAAATAAACTTGGGAATAAGGGAAAAAAAAACCCTACAAAAAACAACAGGAAAAAAACACTTAATTTTTTTTTTTTTTAAAGGAGATCAAATGCAGAGTAACAATATTCTGGGGTTATTTCAGTCAGCTTGCAAACCCTCTTTGTGTGATTGCAGAGGGTGCAGAGATTCCTGTGAAACAGGTGCCTCATTAAATTAGGCTTATGTTCGGGAAGGCTTGAGAGGGATTATTTTGGAAGGAGCAGAGATAAATGGGTATAACAGTCCTGGGAAATTGTTAGTTCAGAGCGACCATCAAAGCCCCCCAAAATGTTATTTTTAGTCGCAGATGGCTGCTGAGAGAGAGCTGAGTGAGCTGCTCTGGTTGTGTGCTGAGGTGGTGAGGGGCACACAGGATGGAGAGACTCCAGCTCATCCTCTCCCTGCTCATCAGCAAATTGTGTTTATCCAGGTACTTCATTAAGTGGCATGATGTTTGAGCAGGGAGGGATCTTGCAATGCAGCTGTCATCTCTGATAAGAACACCAACAAACCAGAAGTGGATCCCACCGTAGGCTTTTTAACCACAGCAGTGACTATTGAAGAATTCAACCTGTGCTTTCTCTGGGAAGGTAAATAATTGTCCTTGGAGAGTTGTTGCAGTGTAAGGTCACCAATATTTTCCTTAAAGATGAGTTATTCTTCTAGTACCTGAAGAGAGCCTATAAGAAAGATGGAGAGGGACTTTTTACAGGAGTCTGGAGTGACAGAACAAGGGGAAACGGCTTCAGACTGAAAGAGATTAAATATTAGGAAAAAATTGTTCCCTGTGAGGGTGGTGAGGTCCTGGCACAGGGTGCCCAGAGAAGCTGTGGCTGCCCCTGGATCCCTGGAAGTGTCCAGGGCCAGGTTGGATGGGGCTTTGGAGCACCCTGGGATGGTGGAAGGTGTCCCTGGCCATGGCAGGGGGTGGAATGGGATGGGCTTTGAGGTCCTTTCCAACCCAGGCCATTCTGGGATTCTATGAGATTCCATATTTCTATGATTCCATGATTCTATGATTCCATGATTCTATGATTCCAATCAAATTCATGCATAAACTCTCCTTGCTGGTTCAGTCTAACGCCTGTAACTTAGACTTGATGAGAATTTAAACTTTTTGAAGTTGCATTTAGTATTTCCCTCAATTTGGCAAACAACACAGGTTCTGCTTTAGACTGTAAGTGCTGGTGAATTGTTCACTCTTCATAATTTATGACGTGCAAATTGTTCCTTTGGTCTCCTAGCACTGCTCCTGTCCCTTCCTTGGAGTTTTCTGTGAATCTGAGTGGCTTTTTAAGGCAGGACATGTAGCATGCTATAATTTCAAAGCAATCTGAGGCATTTCTCAGTGACCCAGACTTGTCACCACTGCACTTCACAGGTTTAGCTTGCTGTGTTTCTCATGGTCCCCACCATGTCTAGGGCATTTTGCCATAGCAAGGAAAGCCCTGAACTCGTGTTGTATTCACTGGAAGAGTTTCACATTTTACTCTTCATTTTCAGGAAGAGTTTATGCTGGTGGTAGGCGGGGCTGAGGCTGGTCCTACATTTCCCCTTGCAGAACTCCTCATTCTGCTGCTGCCACTCTTTCCTGGGGACACCAGGAAAGCCCTGCTGCCTTTTCCAGCTGACACATCCACGGTGCTCCTCTGGCACTGCACTCCAGGCTATCCCTGAGGAACAGCATCCATCATGGGGTGCATTCCAGCAGGACTTTCTCCATCAGCTCTCTGCCATTTCTCCCATTTTCACTCCCTCCTTACAGAGCAGGAAAAGCCTTTTCAAAAACCTGATGGACGGGAGCTGTGATGGCACTAGTGAGAGAGAACATTTTGGAATGGCTCTTGGGAAGAGGACAGGTCTCGGGTTGCTGTTGATAATTGCTGCCCTGAGATGTGCAGGACGTCTCTGTTTTGGCCCACACATCCAAAGAACAAGTCAGAGCTCTTCAATTTTCAGTCTTGAAGTTGTTTATTAATTCTTTTGTATAAAATTTTCTTTCTGCCCAGCCGAGATCTGCTCAGCCAGGCAGCCACAGGCACTCTGACCACCCTCAGGACGGTGTTGTCCTTTTGTACTACAAACTACATATAACATATTTACACTTAATTCCCAATACCCATCACCTATGTTAGACGGTGCACTTCTACTCTAGACCAATCCCAAAGTGCCAACATCACTACAGAAAATGGAGAACAAGAAGAAGACGAAGATGGAGAACAAGAAGAAGGAGAACAAGAAGAAGACGAAGAAGAAGAAGAAGAAGAAGAAGAAGAAGAAGAAGAAGAAGAAGAAGAAGAAGAAGAAGAAGAAGAAGAAGAAGAAGAAAGGCTAGATACGCCCAAGTTCCTCCATCTTGTCCCCATAACCCCCATTCCAAAAATCCTAAAATCTACATTTTCACCCTGTGATAATTTGATTATTATACTATTTAAACTTCTGTGACTTTCAGGTCCTCATACAAAGCTGGTAACTTGCTCCAGGGGTCATAATCAAATCCCCAGGTGCTCTGGGCTGTGTGCCAGGGTCTCCAAGCCCCCCAGTGGAGTCCTCAGCAACTCTGGACACCCAGAGGGATGTACTGAGTCCCGACAGACAGTGGGAACTCACGGGAGGATCAGTGATATTTGCTCCCTCATCATTATTTCCATGGCTGCTATGGGGAATTTGCACGAGGCAGGTGCAGTTCCCCTGCCCTGGGATGCAGAGGGCTGAGGTGCATTTTCTGTAGCTCCTTGTTTGATCTTTTTTCTTTTCAAGTCCAACCTGCTGCTGCATTCACTTGTCACAATCCACTCTCTCGTGTAGCTATTCACAGGGCCTGGTTTTGTCCTGCCATTTGCAGCCCTCTCTGTAGGCACCATTAGTGTGTGAATGCAGAAACAGCCCTTTCAGGATGCATCATGATTAGGTTCAAGTGTTCAGTGTGTGATAAGCCTTTATCCAGCAGATGCATTAGGAAATTCTTTGTTGCATATGAATCACTTACCTGAGCAACTGTTGCAAAATACTTTTTAAATTAAAGGACATGAATGGAAGTTTTTGCAGCGCCTTTCTCCATAAATTACGTGTTTTTGTACATGTGTGCTCCTGCGGAGGAAACCAAAGGAAATATTTATGAGTGGTAGTAATAGTTAATTCTTTTAAAAGCACTATAAACCCACATGCTCCAGGTCACGAGGCAAACCTCAGCTGGCATAAAATCAGAAGGATCAGTCTATTATGGACAAGATATTCCATATGAGATGGGGAATTTGTGCATCCTCCAGAGTGTCTGAACCTGGCTGCTTTTGCTGCGGCAAAGCATCTCCTGTCTCCTGAATGTGTGCTTGTCTCATTATTCCTATTTAGTGAAGGCCACAGAGTGTTGGAATTTATGGCCTGGGGAAGAGAAGGCTTTGGGGTGGCCTCATTGCAGCCTCACAGTGTCTGAAGGGAGCTGGCAAGAAAGGTGGAGAGCTGATTTACAAGGGCCTGGAGTGACAGGACAAGGGGGAATGGCTTCAGACTGAAAGAGAGTAGGTTTGGGTTGGAGATTAGGAAGAAGTTTTTCCTTGTGAGGGTGATGAGGCACAGGGTGCCCAGAGAAGCTGTGGCTGCCCCTGGATCCCTGGCAATGTCCAAGGCCAGGTTGGATGGGGCTTGGAGCAGCCTGGGACAGTGGAAATTGTCCCTGTCCATGGCAGGGGGTTGGAACAAGGTGATCTTTAAGATCCCCTCCCACCCAGGCCATTCTATGACTCTGTTCCATTACTCTGTGACTGTTCTTAGCAGGTTTGCCATTCAGCTGAGCACGCTGTGGTGGGGACAAGAAGTGTCACCTCTGCTCCAGCCAGTGCCACTCAGGCCATCCCCAGCTGTCACAGAGAGCCAGCCTATTCCTGCTGGGAAATCACACATGCCTTGGCCCAGGGAGCTGGGATCCTTTGCAGCTGGATGCTCTTTGTACTACTAAACTGAAGATTGTGTGAAATCAATTGGGAGGGGGAAGAAAAAAAAAATCAATGCCTGGTTTTTCAGGATGAAAAGGCAAGATAGCTGCACAATTAAGCACTGGAACACATTTTCCACACTCTTGCTGTCATGTTCTCCTGATTCCGTGTCTTGGCTGTTCATCAGAAATAATTAAACTCTCTCCCATGGGCAACAATTACTTGCTTAAAATATTTGAGTAAAAAAGAATGCATTTATAATTACCTACCCTTTTTGAAGGTGAAAATGGAGATTATCTTTTGATGAAATAAATGTGTGTGGGGAGACTTGCTAAGGAGAGGAGCACTGCATCCTGTGGCAGTGGGGAGGGTGTTTGGCATGGGATGCAGACTGCTCCATGGTGTGTCCCAAACTGTGGTGTGTGTTAGCTCAGCTTGAAAGAACTGAAAGAAAAACCTGGAAAGGTTTTTATTTCAGAGTTAGGCCTGAGTCTGAGCCCCTGCCCATGAGTAAGAGGTGTTTATTCTGGCAAATCTGCATATGGACTTGACATTTTTAAGCAGCAGGAATGAAGCAGGAAACATATCCAATTTGTACCTATCAAATATGGCCCTTTTATTTAGTCACACCATGTCTTCCCCTTTCATGCTAAGAGTTGTCTTTATTCCTTTTGACTCTTACTCTCAAGGGACTTGGAGCTTTGAAAGTGTTTTATGTTTCAGAGCAGCCTTTTTTCCCCCTCAGATTTGTTTACTGATCCATCCTTGGTAAGACCTTTTAGTGAATGTGATAGGAAGGTTATTAAAAATAAAATATTCATCAGGAAATCAGCCATAAACATGGGGGCTGGTTAAAATTCAGTTCTTAATTCTTTCAACCTTGACATCATTTTGCCTTTTTACTTAATATCTGTGTATACAAATTTCTGAGCTAATTTATTTTATCAACTTATGCTTATTTCAGTTGTTCCTACGACTCGCTCTTGCCTGCAATGTCAAATAACATGACAATGGTAAAAATGACAATGACAAATGGAGGGTTGTGACAGATTGGCTGAATTTGAATGTCTCTTACTGAGAAAAATGTTTCAGGAGTGCCATTAATTGCTTTCACAGCAGTGAGTTATGTTTGTGCATCTTGTCTGTCACTTGGTGCCTGTTCCTGCTCTTCCCATGTGGAGGGGTGACAACTCCTTCCTCTCCATTGCCTGGAACAATGGTGCAGGGCAGGGCGTGCAGGAGGGAGATATGGCAGGGAAAGCAGAGAAAGTTGGTCCTGGGCAGAGCTGGGAGCTGGATTTAGCTGGATTAATGAATGAGAGTGGGAATGGAAGGTGCTGGAAAGGCATCTCCAGGAAGCAGGGGGACACCAGTGACAGTGAGTGGCTCCCCTGGGAGCTCTGCTGGGTCACACCATTTCCATTGCACCATTCCCACTGGAGCCATTGATAATGCTCATTCTGCTGATTTTGTTCTTCATTTTCTACTTCAGTTCTCTTACTTCGTCCCACAGGCTCTTCCTCTTCTCCCTTCAGCATCCATCTTTTTTCTCCCAGTGCTATTCCTGCTGCAGCTCTGGTGCTCACACTGGTGGGGTTGCTCACTCAGACCTTCAATCCTGACCTGGGAGGGAATCAGTTATCCCCTCCAACAATGTTTCTCATTTCCCCTCTGGATTCAGGCAGGTAGAACCTTCCTCCATTTGCTCCATTTTCAGGTGGTTTATTAATGGATTTTAGGCTTTTTTAAATGAGAGCAAACTCCTTTGGACACCTCGCTTTGCACATCAGTCACCAGTCATCTGTCGGTTCACAGGATGTGTGAGAATTGTAAAAGGTCAAGTAGGAACCTGAAACATCAGAGAGCTCCCAGCCTCCAGGGTGTCCTCAAATCCTGGGTGCTGCTGGCACACAAGGGAAGGGCAAGTGCTGGGCACAGGGACAGGCTGTACCTCCAGAGGTTCCTTGGGGAGCCCCTGTGTTCCCCTGTCTTGGTTTGGAAAGACAGGAGTCTGCTAAGGAAGGCAGGAGCCTCCCCTGAAAGGGAGAATGTAAACCCTCCCCACCCCTCCAAATTGCTATAAATTTTAAATTAAGGGGCTCTCAGGCAAAAAATATGGGAGCAGGAAATAACAGTTCTTTAATAGGGAAGGAAATAAAGGGATAAACACTGCAGTACACTAGAATAACACTGACAGAGTCAGAACCCAACCTGACACCCTGTGGGTCAGGGTGTTGGCAGCAGTCCAATTGGAAATATGGCTGCAGCCTTCCTGGAGTGTCAGGTGTGGTTCTGTTGGAGCAGGGATCCTGTAGAGAAGGATGTATTCTTCCTCTGAAGATCCAGTTGAAGGAGAGGCAGCTGCTGTTCCTCTGGGGAATCCCGTGGAGAAAGCCGTGCTGGTGTCTCAAAAACTCTGGATTATATCCAGGTAGGAATGCTTGGCTCCTCCCTCTGGGCTCACATCTCCCAGTGGGATGCTGTAGTTCTTATCAGCCATGCAGTGACATTCAATAGCTGTTATCAGCAGATGTCCCCTCCCGAGGGAGGTAGGATTGTGGTCACTCAGAGAGAGAGATAAAGCAAACTGCCCACTTGACAAAAGATAATCTGCCATACAGATGGTAACAGAAAACATCTTGCCTTGCAATCTGGAACATCCTCACTGCTGGAGGTGGGGAGGAGAAGAGCCACCACTGAACCCATCAGTGTGGGGAGCACTGCTAGGAGAGGAATGATCTCGGCATTTAATCTGAAGTTTCATTTTCAGAGCCGTTCAGACCACCTCCTCAGGGGGACCAGCTTATCTGGGAGCCTGAGGAACATCTTTAATCTTGGTAATGTTTATTTTATTAAAAAAGAAATAAGAGGTGACCCTGAAAGGGCGGGAGTAACACATAGGATATTCATTTCTGAGCCTCTCCTGGAGCACTGTTCTTCAGAAACAGGAATTTCCCAATTTGGTTTCTGACCCATGTATGTCCCTTACTCTTCTGCAAGGTTTCAGTGTGCTTAGGAATGAGAATATAATTATTTCTTTTTATTGAATGCGGGTTCTCTCTGACTTCTTCACTTCAAATTTCCAAGTTAAATAACCAGGAGATTTCAAAGGGAAGGTTTGGAAATACATGCACTCAATTGCTCAGCCATCAGTCTTAGTTGAAACCATGATTATGCTTTAGAGCATAGATTGATTTTCTTCCTTTGACCGCGTTGTCTTTGGGCAGAGGAGAAGATGCTCACGAGCCTGTGTGAACTCCTGCTCTCACCTTCAATGGAGGTGAGATCTTTTTAAGTGCCACAGACACTTGTTGGGTCAGGAAAATCCATTCAGAGGCCTAAAGAGCCAAGGCTTGGAGTAAAATCTCCTTTTTGATAAGTCCACCTCTCCTCTCTTTCCCTCCAAAAGGTCAAAGCTAATGATTTCCCCTATGGTTGGCTCGATGGGAAGTAAAGTGCACAGAATCAGAGTTTGCTTACTACTACTTTGTATATCAATAAGGGGAATAAACCTAAATAGGTTTCCTTGCAGGCTGGCACCTGGGGAATAGAAATCAGGGAGCAATTTGCTGGTCTTGGTGTATTTGTGAATGTGCATTTCTGCTTGATGGCAAATGTTAAATCAGCCTCATAGTCAGTCACTCACCATAAACCTTCCCTATCCTAATATGCACAGGGATGTATTTGTAGCCCAGAAGAGAATGGGTTTTGAATTAGCCTTAACCAGGCAGTGTCTCAGTTTTGCTCATGATCTGCAAAAAGAGAGAGAGAACCGCTCTCAGGGAAGTGGATATTATGAAATTTGATAGACAATGAGTGATTGAAATGTGAGGATAGTAATGGATTTGCTTTCCCACTTACCTGTAATAAAAGTAAGGGGAAAGCAAAGATTTTCTTGTTCCTTTTAACTTAAATGGGGGCATTTCTCATTTATCTCTTCTGGCTGTAAAAAATTGTTTGGATTTTTCTTTTCCCCATTAAAATATAAATCTATATTTCTTCTTTACAGGTGCTTTGTTCTGAAAGAGGTTATTTTAAAACCTAACAATTCAGGGATGGGAATATGCTAACAGCTAACATTATTTTTTCTGATTTGTATGTATTTTTTTCCCCATCCAAATTGGTTTTGATCCTAGTTGGGGGTAGTAATTCTTAAAATTTGGGTGTTTTAGCTGATTTGAATGAAGTTATCCAAGAGAGTTTAATTCACAGCATCTGCACCTTGGAAAATGTACGGACAGGGGATGTTTGTCTCTTAAAAGAGTGAAGCCACGTTTTTTTGGCTGAAAAAAAAAAAACCAACTCAGGGCTTTCCTTCTGATACAGAAGAAGGTTGTCTTTGTTTCTCAGATCAAAGTGTGATCCTGTCGTTGAGCCTGTAAAATGCCCAGTGCCTCCCCCTCCTCCCCTGGATCCTGTAATGCATTGATTCATCAAAATCAATCGCACTTTCATGAATTAGTCATCGGCTTCCTCGCTGCATCTGGACAAATTATGTCCCTCTTCCTGCACGCCGATATCTCAGCTCTGGTCTCTGAAGCAAATGATGCTGACTGCCTTGTTAATAGGCTGGGCTGCCTCTGACACAGAGCTGGCTGACAGCAAATAAACAGTTATTGTGGGGATTTTGTTTGATCACCTGCACGGATCGCCCCGGACGTCTCCAGTGGAGGGACTTGTTGCCTTCCAGTAGAGAGAGGAATTTTCCCAGGCAAAAAATGTTCCAGGATGGATTAAATGCCAGTGTTATCACAGTGGGGAGCACAGACGGGCCTGTCCATGTGGCAGGTTGGCCCATGGGAGCCACATCCCTGCAAGGCTCATGCCAGACTCTTGGACGCCTCTTGCTCAAACAATTGGAACAGCGATCCACGACAAGCTCCACAGAGTCTGGTTTGTTACCTGTGCACACCAGTGTTCTTTATGAACTGTGCTCAGGTCATAAGGAGCAGCAGGAGTGCAGGATGTGCCCCATGGAGCATCCCATGGAGAGGATACAGCCTGGCTGCCCTGGGCTGGGAGTCTGGGGCAGGATCTCTCCATCCCCATCTCCTTCATGGCGCCGTAAGCGCCAGAGCATCCCACCACATCCTGTGCTGGGAAAATGGGATGTTTTACCCCATTCCTGTGGGGATCCTCCCCTGATTAGGGCAGTAGTGGTTTCTGTGCCCAAGCTGAGCTCTGAGTGCAGCTCTGTCCGAGCAGAGGAACCTGCAGCCATCACTAACTCATCCAGCAACGAGCGCGGCGCGGGCTGCGGGCATCGGGCCTGGCTCCTGTTGTCTCGAGCTTTGGAGCGTGAAATGTAATCATCATTACCTTATTGCTCCCTTATCTCCCCTGGGTGCTGAGCCTCCCCTCCCAGCCTCTTGGCTGGGGAATCACTGCTCACAAAATTCCTCTTGCAGCGTTAAAATCCAGCTGGAGTGTTTGACTTGATGGCCTTTGTGATTGGAAATTCCTCAGGCTGGTGCTGTGTGAACAAGTATTTCCTTTTATTCCTTCCAAATTTACTGGCAATTATTGACTGACCCCTTTGCTCCTGTGTTGTGGGATGGTAGGAAAAGAGAGGGATTGATCCATCTTCAGTACATTGCCCTGCAGAGTTAACGATATTTTATTTTCCTGTATTACAGGAAAGAGAAAGAGATCTTTTTTCATTACAAGTCTGATCAACTCTTAAGTTTTTCCAGGGCATTCAAGTTCCTGAACTTAACAGATAGCAAAGAATGAGGTGAAAAGGCATAAAGTTCTTCTTGAAATAAATGGTTATAGGGGATGAAGAGAAATCAACGGTTGTTCATTTATGTGTATTGCTTTGTGCCTAAATAAATTAGAATCAAAATTGTCCAGTGAGGAAAATGCAGGCCTCTGCTCTCTCCACTGCATAAGATCTTCAGGCAACATTTATGGAGTTTGAAAATAATGTTTCTGGTAATAAATGGTAGAAATATTCTGTTTTCTGCATCAGCAGATATGAGGATTAAAGGATTTGACCATATTAAACAATTTTGCACAGCTTTGGCTCCCAGGGCTTGCAGGCAGCATTATCAGAGTTCATCTCACAGCATTTCCAGACCTGATTTAAGAAGAGAATATGTCCCTGCTTTGCAAATTGTCACTCCCTAATTTAGGCCATCCCTGACAGAATTAAAAAACCAAAGATAAAGAGATTATTTTCCTTCTCTTGGAAGTGGGCTGGCTTGCTAAGGCTCCCCCCACCCCAATCAGCCATTTGAAATGATGGAGATAATTGAATTGTATTGTTTCTCCATATTCCCTGGAGCTCTGCTTACACTGGACTATCACATTGCTATGGAAACTTGAAAACGATAGTGGCTAATCTTTGTTTGGGTGAACAAGAAGGTTTCCTCTGCCATTTGTCATCACACTCAAGCTGGACCTGGAGTAGAGCAGCATGCCCCGTGCTGTCTCTGAGGCAGCTATCTCCCACTCAATATTGTTATTTTTTAATTCTGATTTTAAACCCTCAGACCATTTTGTTGGTGTTTTAGCAATCCAGCACAAAGACACAGCACAGATACCAGAATAAGGGTGAAGTAAATACTTCAGAGGTAAATAAGGTGTGAAATAAATCCTGAGCATCCTCCTGCCTTCAGGGTTTGTATTAGTCCAAGGAAGTTAAAAGTCACTGCTGTGCTCCAAAAGGGAATGTTCCAGCTTTCATCTGCCAACAGCAGGATGGGTCAGGTATGGGTTTAACTCAGTGAGAGACTTCTGAGAGCCCTAGAGACTGATTTCATTTTAGATTTTTATTTTCATCGTAAAAATCATTAAATTTTAGGTGAAATTCTCCAGTCTGACAGTTCCCAACTCTCCCAACCTTGCTCCAGAACAGAGTGGCTCCAGCACTGATAATTTTCATGGCCTTCCAGCTAATCCATGTCTTTTTCCAGATTAAAAAAAAGGATAAAACACCAGTATTTTCAGTCACAGAAGAACTTTTTGTTTTTATATTTTCTACTGAACTATAGTGTCTACTGCAGCATTAAAATTCTCTCCCAGTGCTGCATGTCACAAGCCATATTTTACAAAGCTTCTTTACCTTTATCAAAGAAAACTCTTCCAACTTTGAAGGTCCTGAATGCAGATATCTGCACACGTTGACTTGTGCTGTCAGCACAGGATTAATCAAGGCTGTCACACATCCAGCCATAAAACCTTTAATATTTTTAAAAGGTTTGAAGCTGCTCTATTTATCACATGCATCAGGGAGAACAAACTGTTAAACTGCTGTATCAGTAGGAAATAGTTTTAGTTGTTGCAGAGTAAGGCAGAGCTGAGCCCCAAATGCCAGCCACTAAGGGAAAAAAACCCTTTAGATATTAGAGAGATGCTGCTCTTTGAATCTTACACAAATACTTCCCCTCCCATACACACATATGCCAATCACAGCGCATTTGGTGGAATTTGCACACAGAGCCTGGTGAAAACATTAATAGCTTGCTCTAAATAGGCAATAAAAAGGGTAGTGTGGCCTTTCCTCTGCTGGTAAATACCTCATTTCTCTCCAAGAAATCCCATTGTTGACTTTGCCACTACAGGACAATCATTTTGATGAAATTGTGCACGTGGCATCAGAAATTGCCTGGGTGTTTGTAGCCTCTGCCCCACCCAATATGCAGAAGTTTGTCATTTTATTTTAATATTTTTCTGAAGTAGCTACATTTTCAGACTCTCTCAGATTTCAACCCAGAGGTGGAAAAACTTTGTCAGAATTTTCGCATTGTATTTGGGTAATCACAAACCCCCAACCAACAGTGATGGTTTTCAAATCTAATTTGAAATTCTCAAGGCTTCAAAGTTCAATTGGAAGTGCCACCAAGACAGATGTTGCTTTCCCCTGAATTCTGCACTTTTAGCTTTGTCGGAGATTTGAAAAGAGAGAGAAATGGTGAGGAAAGAGAAATAGTGGGGAAGAAATAAAAGTTAATAGCTCCTGTTCATCTTTGAAACAGGTTTGAGTGTGAAAGAAATTTGGGTAAGTTTAGTTTTCCTTGTGTATATTCCTTTTTACACACATATGTGCATGTCCATGCTTAGAAAGTGGTAGCACTCAGTAAGATACATGGAAAATGCTGCTTATCCCAGGCATTGATTATCTGTCCAGGGAATAACCATGCGGAGATCACATATGGATCTGGATGTCCTTTATCACATACACTGATCCCTGTGCAGCCCCGCTCCTGCTGGAACAATGGGCTTTGTTCTGCTGGGCTTTGTTCTGCTCAGCTTAAAGTGTTTGGGAAGGCACAGGCAGAATCTGATGGTGTTGGGCCATATCAGATTTTCCAAATCTCCAGGAGGAATTATGGTTGTACTGATAGAAATGGCAAAGTGTGTGTGCACTGAGACTCAGCAGCAGACTGTACTTTTCTGTCCTTTTTGTGACTTTCAGTGTTGGGTGGGTTGTGAGGGGAGATCCTGAGGGATCATCCCTGGGTTGCTGCTGGGCATTTCCTTCCTTGTGGCTGTTCCACCCCGTGCAAGCTGAGCACCCACCTGATTGTGCGCGGCTCCAGCACTTGCTTCTCCCCTCTCCCATCTGCCTTCCTCACAGCTGAAGCGTTGCAAAGGCTAAGTTATCAAAAAGGTGTCCCAATAATGATGGCAATTACATGATTAATTAGGCATGGAAGTGCAGTTGCTTAGAAATTTCCAACAGTTGGAGCTTAATAGCAGAGAAACCATTGTGCAGCTGAATCGCCCCCCCTCGAAATCATCAGGTGAATCTCAGGGCAGGTGAGTCCGTTTAAGTCTGGAATTGCAGAGTCACTGTAATTAGTTCCTTAATTGTGTGCCCAAACTTGTTTGATAAACTTAGTGTGCATGTATAATTAATGATGATTTATTGAAAAGCGCTCTTGCTGTAAAAGCTTTCCTTATCATTTCCTAAAAATCAAATTGTTGAAGGAAATATTGGAATCTGAGATAATGTGTAGGGATAGAATTGGAATTTCTTCTCGTATTTTTTGCAAGCTTAGAACTGATAAGCCTGAAAATTATCTGTGTGCAGACTCATGTGTAAGAATGGGCTTAATGAGTAAAGTATTTGAGTAAAAGTTGAGCTGAACACTCTCTGCTTTTTTAAATTCAAAGAGTATTCATGGACTATGGCAATATGACCTGAGTTTGCATTTCCTGAGGGGTGAGTCCATGGTGCAGTTACAAGGGATCCTTGGAGTGAGCATCCACGTTCCAATGGTACCTGCATTCCATACTCCTGCTACTCATCTTCCTTCTTTTCAGTGTTTCCTTTTCCCGTGATGGGCAAATCCAATTTCTTGGATGTTTCAGACCGGTTCGGGAAGCAAATGATGGGAGAAAATTCATCATCGATTTCCTCAGGTTCCCTAATAATCTTTGCACTATTACCTCTTTCCTCCCTATTTTTTACTCAGCGCAGATCTGTCACTGCTCCTTTTTCATCTCTCAGTTTCCAGGCTTTGGTTTCCTGCCTTGCTTTTCTTGATGAGCTCAACGCTGCTCGCCCTGATCCTCCGTTCATCTTTGTTTTCCCTGACGCGCGCGGATCCCAGATTCGTTCTGGCATCCAGATCCCTCCTCATTTCCCTTCTATCTTTTAACAGTCTTCTCTCATCTCTTCAGATATGACTTCCAAGCCGTCTGGCAGCTTCTTCTCCCAGCTACCTCACAGCACAAGGGAAAACAGCAACGTGTGCTGCGTGGTCCGGCGGGGGAAAGCAGAGCAGATTTTAATGTACAAGAGGTTGCCTGAGTTTTTGGGTTTCAAATGGGGGTTTAAATGAAAATGGATTTCATTGCTTGAAAACACACACAATCAAAGAAATACTGTAATCATCTGAAAAGTGCCATTCTATGAATTTAAATTAAAATATGTCATGTGTAGGCTACTCGCTGCCTATTATTCTAATACTCTAATTCAATTTTCTGCCTCTTATTCCTACCAATGTTATTTTAAAGGCTGATTTTCTAGATACAAGCTGCGGAAGGAAAATTAAGATGTAAATTATGACAACAGGGAATCTGGACAACGAGTAAAGTGCTACTTTTTCTAAAATCCTATAATATTTGGGTAAACAGATCAAGAACCTCACTGGTTTCAGAGCAATTTCATGTGGCAACACATATATAGCAAGACTGGTGCTTCAATCACCACTAGAATCCAAATCAGTGTGAAAAAGTAAAAATCAATTAATTGTCTCCCTTTTTTTCTGGCTGCACTGGGGCAAGCTGCAATAACTCTTTCCTTTTAGCCCAATTAGGCCCTGCAGAGCGCAGGGATCTGGGGACAGTGGTTGACTGGGTACATAAAAATTAGTGCAAAACGTACCAGCAATAATCCCTCACATCTCCAGAGCACTGCACAGACATTAATGAATTGTCACAGCAATGCTGTAGCACAGAGCAGCGTCTTGGTCCTCATTACAGAGATGGAAAAAGTGGGTAATGAGAATAAATCACTTTTCCTGGGCCCCCAAACAGCTGACAGAAGGGAAGGATCTGTAAAGGAGGAACTTCTGGCTAAAAGCACAGAAAAGCTGGGATTTTGTAATGTCTCTTGTACAAAATACTGCCAGAAGAGGGTAAATACCATCCCTTTCCCCCAAACTTCCCCTTCCTTTGGCAGGTTTTATTGCACCTTGCTCTCAGGGCTGTTTCTACAATGCCTGTGTGCAGTAGGTTGGGTTTGAGTGTAAAGGTCAAAAATTGTATCTGGGAAAATGGTATTTTTTTGAATTTCCCAGCCTGATGAGTCATTCATTGCTATGACATATCGTGTCTGCTTTGGTTAGTCATGTCAGATTAGAGTCAGTGAGCCAGAGTGATCCTGCCTGTTCCAGGCTGGCTGATTTCCTGAAAAAACTCAAATTGAGAGCGACACTAAAGTGCAAAAGAGTGATCTGAGGGAATGCAGTTACTTTGCTTCAGATCTTATTTCTTCTCTATGTTGGATTGACATGAATGTTTTTCTTCATAACCTGCAATTCACAAGCAGCTGAGTTCTCTGAGATTATGCACTTTACAAAAGTGACACTATTTTATTGAATTAAGTAAACAATTTGTCACTGCTGAAACTCAGTGTTAGTAATTTATTACAAATTACATCATTATTTTACAATCCAGGACAAGTGAGTTGGATGAAACACATGGAGCTAATTCTGAATTTAAGGATAACAGATGAAGCCTTTGTTAGATGAAAATATGATGTATTATCTTAAGCCATTTAGCTGGGCCTGGGCTGAAATTTTAATATTTCTGTAATAACCTAACTCTTAATTTTAAAAAAAAACAAGCATACGTTTGCATAAGTACATCCAGTGAGTGTGGGGCATCATTTTCTGATGGTTAAATCCATGAAGAAGTTTTAAATTCAGGGCTCTTCACGGGGTCTAGAATTAAAAAAAAAAAAATGTGGATGTGGCAGTGAGGGACGTGGCTTAGTGGTGGCCTTGGCACCCCAGTTGGCATCAGTGTGGTTGTAAAGTTGTGACCATAATCTCTGCCTTGCTGTAGTTGCTCATTACCTGCAAATCTGCATTTTGAAGTTTTAAAGTTAGAAAACGGTAAGATCTTTGTGGGAAAGGAAATATTTTTTCCTAACCATAGAAAGAAAAGGTAGGAGTTTTGAAAATGTTACCAGGTGATCAAACAGCTGAAGCCTGGAATATTTTCATTGACTGAAAAGGAAAGTGAATTTTTAGAAAGAAAGAAGTCAACTGAGGGAAAGGCTTTCTTTCAAGCAAATTTGATAAGGATTTGTATGTATGTCTAAATAATAAGTAAATTGAAATCAAAGATAAGGAGTTTACAAAGTCGCTATAAGTGATGATGATGACTATCTCCAAAACTGGTTGATAAATCAATTGAAAATTATTTTTCTTTTTAAAGTGCTGTTTTAACAAATCCCTTGATTTTCTGGTTTCAGAAAATTGCATTCAGAAAGTGTTCCATTTTCTGGCTTGGTGAGGAGTTTGTACATCAGATTAGCAATTAATCTGGGAGGCATTTTTCAAGAGGCCGATGGTGGCACTGTCTGTTGTCACTCACCAAACCTGAGGGACATCCTCCTGCTCACTTTGAGGTTTCTGCCCCTTGTATTTCCACCAGCAGTTCAAGAGAAAACAATTAATGAACTGTTTTATTTGAGATATTGCCTGAAGTTGCTTTTGAAAATGGTTGTTAGTCACCTCTGTCACGTCAATGCATTTCAAAATCGTATTTCCTGTCCAATTTCTCACTTTGTCAGACTGCAGTAATTAATGTTTAGTGTGCAGAATTTAAGCCAGAAAGGAATTGCTGTGCAAATTGTGCATGTGGGCACAGGGGAATAAATTTAGCAGCCTTCTAGCTGTAAATATTTTATCACTTTTCTGTGTGAGATGATGACCATGATTGGCAAAGGGAGCTGGAGATGGGGCTGGAGATGAGAGCGTGGCTCTCTGCTGAGGGTGTCTGTGCTCTGAGGTGCAGCAGGGTTTCTGCTGAGCACATCTGGCCACTGGGCTCATTTATATTCCTCATATTTCCTTCAAAAATGAACAGCAACTTCTGACAGATCACTGGGAAAGGGAAGAAGATTCTCCCTGGGAAGACCCAGCACTGGTCCTGGTATGGGTTTTTCCTTTCTCTCCCTTTCCTAGGGGAGCTGGAAGTGATGCCTTGGTTAGCAGAGCACAGGGAGGAGGTTTGGGGAGTTGTATGGAAGCCTGAGGATGAGCAGAGGGCAGCCAAGCCTCCACCCCTCACCTCATCTGTCAGCAGAGGATCCTCTGTGTGTGCTGTCAGGAGCACATCTGAGTAAGCATGATGAGGAAATTACCCTCTGGAAGGCATTCTTCTGAAAATTTCCCTGCTCTGCAAAGCAGACAAGGAGCAGATGCAGAAGTTGTCATCCAGCCCTGGGCTCACACCAGGCACCAGAGCTTCAGGTGCTTGGTCTGTCTTATGGCACAGGAGAGGAACCCAAAGCCTGTGCTGTACCTGGGGTGCAAATTCTCTGCGGGGTGTTGGGGAAGATGAAACAGGAAAGCTTTATAAATATGATTGCCTGGCAAAAGATTTTGAGAATATGGAAACTATAAGCAAGATTGAAATGAAAGCAGCTTTGAGATCCCTCAGTTACTGAACAACTGGAAAACAATGGCATGGCCAGCTGAAGGTGATCCCCTTTTGATGGAACAACACCCTCTGCTTGCAGACAGGCCCAAGGGTCAGAGCAGACCCTACAGCTTGGCAGAAGGGGCCCAAAGAGGAGTTTTTAGGGTTTAAAATATAACACAGTGTGGTAATGTAATGATTCTGATAGGCTGTTTGTAAATGCTGTAGGATTTGTATATTGTACTGGATTGGTTAGTGAGAATGAGAATATTCAACACAGAAGAAGATTTATTGTATTGTAATGGGAACCTCACTCTCTTACCCTTTTACACTCTTACCCTCTCATCCTCCCAGACAAGGAGCAGATGCAGGAATTGTCACCCAGCCCTGGGCTCACACCAGGCACCAGAGCTTCAGGTGCGTTCAGTCAGGTGCTTGGTCTGTCTTGTGGCACAGGAGAGGAACACAAAGCCTGTGCTCTACCTGGGGTGCAAATTCTCTGCTGGCTAACTGCAGTGTTATTTAGGGAGCTGGATAAAAGCTGAGGATTATGTATCTGGATTTCAGCGTGCTTACAGTGGGAGCTCTAGTTCAGATAAATCTCTAATTAAAGCCCAAGGATGAAAGCACTCCTCCAGGAAGGTATTACACTGTTAATTCTGTTCCTTGCTCAGTTGCACGAGAGAGATGATAGATTGAGCTTGCAGATAGTTTATACTTGTGGCATATGGGTTGTTTGTTTTTTGCAGCTGAGCAGCGTGGCAGCTCTGGGCTTGCTGCTGTGCCGAGTGTTATAGATTGCATTCACGATTCCTCCATCATTCCCCATTTGCATGGACATTTTAGTGCCTCTGGACCTTTGCAGAATTATCTCCCAGGATTATTAATCAAGTCCCAAAACATTAACACATCCAATCAAGTTAATTGAAAGAGATAGGTTTTATTAAAAAGAAATCTAGCGAGGCCTGTAGCCTATATAATAAGAATGTTCTATAGTATCTGATGCAAAAGGAAAACCTCTTAGGTGTGATACAAAGCAACTGGAGCAAAAATAGCTGCTGCAACAGAGATCTTGCTGTTTGGCTAACCTGTGGCTTTACAGCAAATAGCAAGGAATGTCTTGAATAGTTTAATTTTCCCCTCATTTAAAGCGTAAGTTCTGTGTGCAATACAAAGTTATGTAATGCCATCCACAGGGCATCTTCCTAGCAGTTTTCAGGGGCTTTGTGTATTTATACACTTTGTGTATCTCCAGCATGAAGGGATGGCTGGGGTGGCTGCATTAATGAAACAGAACCTCCATCCCAGCAACTCAGGGAGAGCCAGCAAATTTATTCACCATCCATTTGCCAGCTGAAGTGTGGGTAATGCAACGACAGCTATTTGTGCTGTGATTCCAGCAGTGGTGAAGGCAGTGCCCTCGTTGTCCCCCCTGATTGTGTGCTGATTCAATTCACAGCTCTGCTTTCCTGTGAACCAACAGCCCCAGGCAACGTGTCCCAGCCTCTAATGGAGATAAAAGGGCTGGGACAGTGATAAGTCCTGAACCACACGCTTGGTGGGCATGTTTGGTTGAGGGGAGCAGATTAAATCTAATCCCCAGTGAATGCCTGAAATATATATATCTATATATAGTGTAGGCATAGGAGCCTCAGTACGTGATGTGATCTAATTATTTACTTCTGCTGTGTGAATTTACTTGGTAATGTGGATGTAGCTGTGAGACTACAGTGAAGAAGTTGAGTTGGTGGCTGTGGGTGTAGTAGCTAATCTGTTGTCACCTGAAGTTTCCTTCCACATCTAGAATTGTATATTGAACTGAACTGGTGAATAATTTGTGCCCCTGTATCTCATTTCCTTTTTTGAAGTCTCACCAAAGATGCCACAGTTTTGCCACAGTATAGCTCAAGACAGTTGTGTGGAAGGTGGAGAGAAAGCAAAGCAAGTGTGTGTTACTGGTCTAGACTTCTTATTGCATTCTACCAAGGAGACCCTGAGAAGACCCTGACCAAAACCTGTCTTGTTCCAAAACCACTGTAAGTTACATAAAATGATGTAAAGCACCAGTGTAGACAACATCCCAAACTCCTTCTGCACCATCTTGCATTACTAATGCCAAAGAACATTACATTACATTTTGACCTTGTGCTGTTTCCTGTTCAAGTATTATTACTTAATTCTCTGATTTCTCATCTAGTAATGCCCTGCTGCAGTCACTGCAAAGAAATACTACATCTAAAGCTTTTATTTTTTCTTGTTTTGACTGCTTATTTATGACCATTCTTTTACCTTTTAAACTTCACGCTCAGGAATCTAAATTTGGGACCCAAATGAGCTGGAACTATACCCTTAAAAAGAAAAAAAGAAAGCCCCAAACCTTTAATAAAGTTACCCTGGCATTGCTGTGTCAGCATCTGTGTGATTAACCTGCCATACAAATGTGGGTGCTACAAAATGAACCTGCTCCAAGGCAGCTTTGATTTGCATGCTCAACACTTTCCAAGTGTTGCATTCATAAATCAGTAAGGTTTTTTTGTGTGTGTCTCTTCTGGGTAAGTGTTTTTCCTTCATTCTCCCCTCTGTCCTGCAGCCCAAACTGTATATCACGGCCAGAGGAGACCTGACCAGCATGTAGATTTAAAGACTGATTTCAAGCCTTAGGTACAACCTATTGCTCAAGCTTTCTAAAAGAAATTTATTTAATATTAATAGCTTGTGGGAAAATAGTTTAAAAAAAAAAAAAACAAAAAAAGGAGAAAGTGACCTGCCAGTGCATTATCAGGAAATGCAGCATTAGAGCAGATGCTTGTTTCTGCCCATTGCAGCATGTGGCATCTGAGTTCATGTAAGCAGCACCATTAGCAGAATATACCTAAATCCCCTTTTATTTGCAATTTTGCATTTATTCCAGAGGAGCTGAGCTGTTGCTGTTTCAAACAAACATTGTCCCAGGTCTTTCCCTTCCAGATCATTCTGTTTTCTTGGGACTGCCTTGCTGGGGTGCAGGGTTTCTCAGCAAACAATCCTGGTTGTTTGTGGTGGGGAGCATGCTGGCTCTGCCCAAACACTCTTGATGCCAAATTCATTTAAATTGCATGAAGTTAATTGACTCTTTGTTGTGGAGTGGGATTTCACTCCTCCCTTATCGCAGTGCAACGTCCTCGTTTGATTATATTGATTAATAGATTTTGAGTTCCTGCAGATCAACTTTCTAAGCAACTTAAAAAGTGGAAGGATCTATTTTGAGAGAGGCTGATCTGAAGCAACAGTGCATTTTCCTATAATTTATCCATATTACAAGTATAGGAACCATTGTGTGCAAGTATAGGAACACTGGGACAGCAACTTGGGCCCAGATTCCTTAATCGACATTTTTGGACTGACAAGATCAAGTTCCAGGACAAAGAGTCTGGAAAACAATATTTTGTAGGTTCCACATCCTGTACAGACTGCAAACTTTAAAGGTGGCTTTAAATGTGAGACATTTGAATTAGAATATTCCTTTTAGTTCCTGAACTACCTAAGGAAAGATGTTGAGCTTTGGGAATTGGCTGGCATTTGATAGCTACAGGTCTGCTTCTCTTCAGGCTCTTCTAAAAGGGGAGGAGACAGAGAATGCATCACATTATGTGTATATCTATATCTATATCTATATCTATATCTATATCTATATCTATGTCTATATATCTGTATCTATATATCTATATCTGTATCTATATCATCTATATCTATCTATATATATATATATATACTTTCTTACTTAGAGCATTGTTTCAGAACAGACAGGAGACAAACTAGGTAAGGTGGCCTAATTAGGCTTGAAACAGGGAAAAGGAGAATATGAAATTTATTTTCTTTTTGTCTTTCACATCTTCCCTTTGCTTTTTTTACCTTGATTTTTCGCAGTGGGCATTGCCCCATCATGACCTGCAGCTCTGCATATCAACACAGGAAGTGTTACATGGGAAATAGTAAAGCAGGACCAATATTTAGTGCACCAAAGATATGGATTTGCTTTGTTGGATTTTTTTTTTGTGTGTATGTGTGGTTGTTCTTCTAATATTGCTGACTTGTCTCTAGGCAAGGAAGCAATTCTCTCTTTGCCTCAGAAACATGTGGTATAACCTCCTGTCTCACTGGCAGGGGATTTAAAACAACCACTATAATTTACATGATAATTGTGTCACATTTTTTTTACTTCCCATGCAAGTTCCTCCTCATTTTAGATTGTTCTGTCCTTTAGCAAATAGTGCACTTACAGTTGCCTCTGCAGGGAGCTCTTGGCAATCTTGAGTCAGAAATATAATGGAAAAATGGCTCACCTGATGATTTCAAGGGGATTACAGATTTGGGGAAAATAATCTGGTGGATGGGAAAGGGAGGAGAATTCCACCAAGCACGGCTGGAGCAGAACAAGAATTGAACTCTGTCATTGTTGGCTTGCCTGTCTTTTCAGCACATCTTTTCTGCACAGTGCTGCAGAGAGCAGGGAGGCTGGAGGGATGTTTGGGCTTGTCTGAGAGGGAAGGGGGCTGGAGGAATTTTGGGATTGCCTAAGAGAGAAGGATATTTGGGATTGCCTGAGAGGGAGGATATTTGGGATTGCCTGAGTGAGAAGGAGGTTGGAGGGATATTTGGGATTGCCTGAGTGAGAAGGAGATTGGAGGGATATTTGGGATTGCCTGAGTGAGAAGGAGATGGAGGGATATTTGGGATATTTGGGAGGGATATCCAGGCAAGGTCTGAAGGTGCACAGACAAACTGAGATGTCCCCTGTGCTCTCAGCAGGCTGCCAGCACTTTTCACATCCCAAGTCCACCTTGCTCCAAGCTTTATGGGGAATTACCAGGTTAAAGGGGAGCTCTCCCAGCTTGTCCTGAATGGGATTTTTCCCAAGTTGAGCCCTGAGAAGATGCCCCTTGTCAATAGCTGAGCACTTGTCCTGCCTGCAGAGATCAATCACTCTGCCCTGTCCCGGCTCCACTCTTTGCCATCCAGCTTGTCCCCTTTGAAATACAAATGATAGGGATTAGGATATTAGCAGGAGAGCACAGGATGTAATTGTGTGTTGACTGAAATGTTTCTGATGGATGGACCTGGCGAGGTGACACCTCTTATTTATGGAGAGGAGAGCACAGGTAGTTGATAGATTTGACAAGAGCACAGTGGCAAAACAAAATAACACTGAGGCAGAATGAGAATATATTTGCTAATGGCCTCCCTCGCAGCTGTATACACTGATTTAATCTCTCCAAAACACTCTGTTGTTTATGAGGCCTGTGGGTACAATTTTATGCCTGACTGAAGAGGTTGCTAATAGCTGCCATATTTGTGTTTAAGGACCTGCAAAGGATTAAGCTAAGTATTTTAAAGCAATGAGCCATAATAAAGTAATAATATATTGAAAATAATAAACAGTCTTTTTTTTTTCAATAATTGGCTGCAAAACTGGTGAACTTTAAATGACAAAACTACTAATTATAAATGCAATTGCTAATCATATATTCATCGGGGAATGCAAATTAAAACTATGGCATAAAGTCTCTAAGGCAGAGACAATAAGGCGCAGAGCAGAACAGCAGGCACCTTTAAAAAAACATGAAACCCTCAAAAAACTTCACAAGAGAAGCCAAAAACATTCCTGTAGGAACAAGCTGTGGTGGTTACTCAGGGTTGCTTTCACCAGGACAAAGCTGTTGCATGAGGGGGGAATTTTCTGTTCTCAGTGTCCAGGTATGAGTCCCACTGGGGACATTTTGTGTCTCAATCAGAATTAAATAATCTGCAATCCACCATCAGTACTGGAGCTTTCCTTTTCCCACTTTTGAAGGCTGATACTCTTTCATCCCAGTAACTTTATCCTCTTCTCTTCTCTCGGAGCTGTAGTTCTTGTGGTTGCCATCCTTCAAAGCACAGCATCACACTCAGGGTCTCCTCTCTTCTTGAATATCTTTTTAATAGGGCAGATCTGGCAGAGAGGATCTGAACAGATGATGAGAGGAGGAGGTTCCTGAGAGCCTCAATGCTGAGTTATTTTGTGCTTTTCTTACCAACATGTGCCTGGTTGGAGCTTACCAGGGTCCAGACCCCCAGACTCATTGCCTCCTTCCCGCCTTGGTGTGGAGCAGATTGGGAGGTTCTGGAGGAAATCTCTTTGCAGACAGACAATTTCTGGGTATGAACAGTGTCATGTTACTGAATCCAGTGTGAATCCAGTGTAGCTGCATGTTGGTGCACAGAAATACAGGTACAGAAGCTGTCTGAGCAGAGACCCTGCTAAGGGCACAGAACATTCCTGGAGCTCAGAACTGGCTCACACAGAGCCTGCTCTGCTGCTCACATAATCAACATTTCACACAGCTTATTGATAAAATCTTAGCCTGAACCTACCCCTCAGTGCTGAAGTGTAATTCAAGTTTTGCAGGTCAGGAAGTGACTGCAAGGTCTGTGAACCGAGAACTCGTGGAGATGCTGAGGATAAGCCCTGATCACATGTTCAAGGGCAGGAGCCTTTCTCAGGCCACTTCCAAGCCAAAAGTCATCATCTCTGTCCCTGTGCCACCTGCCCAGCCCCAGCCTGATAACAGAGAGCAGCTGATACTGTTTGCAGTTCAATATTCTGCATGAAATAAACCTGCTGGCTCTGATTTTGAGAGAATCCTGCTTCTCCCTATATCTGTGTGTGGGTGTTTCCATGGAAATCCCAGTAATGGCTGGAATTCTGGGGCTTTGGGGCAGGGAGTCTCCCCAGGATTTCAGGTGATGTTAAAAGGAGACATATCAAACTTTCCCAGTGCTGAAGGCAGTGGGGCTCAGCAGCACCCAAAATCCCTGCTGGATTCTCTGTGGGACTTGCACAGGGCTCTGTGTCTGACAGGGTGAAAAATCTGGAGGCATTTCTGGATCTGAGTCTCCACCAGGAACATTTGGCTTCCAGCAGAACCTCTATACATGGCTGCACAGGCACATTTCCCTTCCTTGATGAATTTATAAAATATATATGCCTATTAATTTGCTCTTAGGAGCCCTCAGGTTTCCATTAATGACTTGTGTCCCTCAAGAACCTGGCAAAGGCAAGTTTTATATAGGGATGCCAAGTAATAGCCTAAGGACAAACTAGCACCTCACATGGTTGATCTCCTCCAGGAGATCATAGGGATGGACATTTCTGACGGTGTTCACAGGGGCTCTTGGATGAGGGAAGAGACGAGGATCTGACTCCATGTTTCAGAAAGCTGATTTATTATTTTGTGATATATATTACATTAAAACTACACTAAAAGAGTAGAAGAAAGGATTTCATCAGAAGGCTAGCTAAGAATAGCAAAAGAAAGAATGATAACAAAGGTTTGTGGCTTGGGCTCTGTGTCTGAGCCAGCTGACTGTGATTGGCCATTAATTACAAACATTTAACATGGGCCAATCACAGATGCACCTGTTGCATTCCACAGCAGCAGATAATCAATGTTTACATTTTGTTCCTGAGGCCTCACAGCTTCTCAGGAGGAAAAATCCTAAGGAAAGGATTTTCCATAAAAGATGTCTGCAGCATACATTTACAGTCCAAGTGTCTTGGCAGGTCAGTGAGTCAGTGGCTCCTCCTGTGCAGCCCCAAGTGCAGATTCTCCCAGTCCAGCAGCCAAGAAAGACACATCTATTTGTAGTGAAAATCTCTTGGTGTTACAGGGTGCTGACAGTGCTGAAAAATGGATCAGGTGCTTAGATACTTGTGTATGAATTTTGGGTCCTTGCCTTAAATATCTACATCAGAAATCCTTCAGAAGAATAAAACCATAAATTTCCAGGCAAGACATAGTTGGAAGTGATAATTTTTATTAATGCTTCCTATATATTGTATTTTGGTATCATTTTTTTATTTCTTAGGAATCACCAGTCTGGGCTACTTATGCCTTTGTAGCTAAAAAGTATTGAAACCCCATCTGGTTTAAATGAAGGTTGGACCACCTTTAGAAGACATAATCAGAAGTCAGGATGGATGCATAGGTAGCAGCTGAGCTTTCAGCACAATTTAAGGCAGATTTTGTGAAGTGATTTGGGAATCTGGAAGATGTTTCCTGCATGGCCTCATGTACCTGAGCAGGATTGTGCAGAGCAGAGGCCTCTGGCCCATCCTACCCCAAGGAAGGAGGGCAGGAGCAGATGGAGCTGGGGGTCCTGGAGCCAGCAGCACAGAGCTGCAGAAAGCTAATTTTTCAGTGACCACAGGAGAAACACAAATTTTTTTGTTGTTGTTAATTTGTTAGCGTTACAATTTAGCCTTCAGAGAAGCAATCCAGGGATGTGGATTTGTTTGGCTACAAAGCTCATTAGTGTAGCTCCACTGCACTCCATTGCTAGAGAGTTTCCAAGCAAAACAAAGCAAGTGGAGAAAAAGAAACAGTAAATCCATGAACATTGTAACTCATTAAAAGACAATTTATGGACAGTGGAGGGGTTGAAGGAATTGAATAAATTATTGTAATTGAAATTATTCAGGCCTGTTTAAATTATGGAAGATGTTAGGAGGTTGTTGTCTCAAGCCATCATGCATAGTTTATGTGCAGTGGTTTCTGAGCCCCTCTGAGATCTCTTACACTGAGCTAAACTGTTGGCTGCACCTTTGTAAACATTTTCAGTCTGTCCACAAGAACATGCTCTTGTGAGGAGGGTTTCTCTCAAAGTGACACACTGGAGGAATCAGTTCAGGGTTTGGTGGCTGTGGCTCTCCAGGCCAACTGGAGGAGGAGGGCTGTTGCCATCTTATTGCAGGAGTTCCATGCTGGTGTCTCCTTATCACAAAAGTTTCATTCCTTCTTGGGGTTTCTCATGGGCATCTCCTCAGAACACTGCCTCTTTCTCCTCCACAACACAGCCAACTGATCCCAGTTCCCTTCTCAAGGGGCCACCCCACACTTTTACAGCACCTTCTTCTCATTGCTTACAGCTGTGGCCTGTTAGAGTCAGGCCTGTTCCTAATCTTTGATAATTGGCCCACCTGCAGCTCCTTAGGGGTAAGATTACTTTCTACACTAGCTTTATTCTCTTATCTTCTATCCCCCCACACTTGCTTGCTGTAGCATCATAACTTCTTCTACTTTCAGACTTTGCATCTGCAGCTAGTTATCTGTTCATTCTGTTTCTAAGGCCTGCTTTCCAAAAATCTTCTTACCTTTACTATTTCCCACAGTTTTGAGGAGTGGTCGTGCTCACTTGGTTTGCTCAGCCTGGAGGAGAGGGCACTGAGGAGAGACCTCATGGGGGTGTGCACAGAGGGGCACTGAACACAGGTGGTAACAACTGTGCAGGCAATAAAGACACAGGTGGTAAGGACACAGGTGATAAAGACACAGGTGGTAAGGACACAGGTGATAAGGACACAGGTGATAAGGACACAATTGTCCATCGTTTTCAAGCACAGGCACGGAGCCAGGTGTGTGTGTGATCTCAATGTCCTGCTGGGGGTGGCACAGCTTTGTTGAAGGCTCTGTGGCTGCTGCAGGTCTTCAACCACACCTGGGCATCTCCCAGTCCTGCTGGGATTGCCCAGCTGGAGCACATTGGAGAAGGAGGAGCTTTCCCAGCTCCTCCTTAAATGCTGCCTTGTTTGAAGCATGTCTGGTGCTGCTGCTGGATTATTTGGGGCTACGATGATTTTTTTTTTTTGTCTTTTTTTCCTTCATTGAGTTACTGGATAATTTAGATGCCCTGAGTGTGAGCAGCTCTGCAGTGTAAAAAGGTACTTCTTTTTATTTAAATTACCTGTTTTCTTGGATCACAGTGATATAGAAATGCTACGTTGGATAAAACCAGAGCAGGTGCGCCATTCTGTTGGTTTGGAGGCATTGTGGAAGTATTTGCATATAGACTTACATGAGTCACTCTGTGACAAAGGTGTTTTTTAGCAACAGTTCAGCTGCTGTCTGTGTTTTAAGACCTGAATCCCTGAAGTTTAGCTGGCTTCCTCACCCCTGTGGGCAGGGCCAGGGCTGGGGGTCAGTTGGGAGTAATTGTTGGTGGAAGAATGCACAAAATGCAGGGATGTGCTGAGGGAGCTGAAGCTCAGAGTCCTGAAAGTAGGATTAAAGTTGCTCTGTGTTTTTGTAGTCTGTACTGCTCTATTTTCCCCCTGTTCCAGGTTATTCTGTAAATTTTGCGTCCCTGAGATCTTGCACTGTGTATTTTTTGAAGAGGAGCGTGTGTTCGCCATGTCATTGCCTTTGGGGACCAGTGTGGGGAGTTTCTCTCTGGATTTTTGAGGGTTTTTTTTGCTGCTGCTTTTGCTTTGTGGTGGCTTGGCATCCCCAGACCATGGGTGTGTATGTCACCATACTGTTATGCTTAATTTTGCTGTGGTTTGGGGATGCTTAATAAACTTACAAGCAGAGGTGGTGGGAGTGTCATGAAAAAGATGGGTTTAATAACCACTTGTAGAGAAAAAACAAAAGCAGCTCCAGTGACATCCCTGGCAATTCCCACCTTGATTATTGCTGGCAGAAGGCACGGGGATAAAAACAAGGCTGACACTAATGTACAACCAATGCTGATGTCCCCGAGGAAATGTCACCAATTAGCAGGAAAGCTGCTGCAGTTATCAGCTTAGACAAGATTTGGCTGTGTGAAGTAGGAGGTTTTAAGATGAGCCTGTGACTCCTTCTCCCAAATACTTTTCTCTTCACATGTGGGGATTGGTGAGACAGCACAAGTGAACTTCTTGGTTGGCCTCATGGCCTGGCAAAGCACTTTGCTACTCTGGGAGCAGCTGTTAAGTGAGTTAACACTTTGTTCTGGTGGAAACAAATCCATTTGTTTTTATGTTATAGTATAAAATTACATCTAGTAAATCTCACTTTATGGGTAATTATATGTAGCTCTCTCTCTCTCTCTCTCTATATATATAAATGTATATAATGAGATTGAATGACAAAGTTCAACACTGGAAAAGACTTTAAAAGCCAAAATGCAAACCCTGGGAGATGGAGGATAGCAGGAGAAGGATGTGATTTCCTTCACTTTGCATAAACTGCCCAATACCCTGTGTTTAATCTGAAACTGGACAGGGAAGAATAGGAGGGAGGGAAGCTGCCATGCCATCTGTAAAAACTGCCATGATAATTTAAGCAGCATTAAAAACCTTTCCCTGAAGCTGTGCTTTAATAAGACTCTCAGTCAGAAGTCAAACTCTGCTTAGTAATTCATTCTAAACTCTCATAATGCATTTATTAGGGTGGAAATGGCAGAAGTGAAGTGACCACACTTGAGGTTCATGTTCAGAATTAGCAAAATTTACTGTCATTCCTAGTTAAAAAGGAAGGAAAATGAGCACAGGAACAGGCAGTGAGTGATATATTTTGTATTAGCAGGCAGCTAAATGGACATTGTTTGAGACATTTTTTGGGCTTCCTTAAAACAGATGCTCAATGTGAAAAGTTGGGTTTTTTAATCTCAAGATAAAGTTATCAAAATGAGAAATGTTCCATTATAATGGAATTTCTTGGAAGACAGGGGTATGTTTTATCATATTATAGCTCTTGCATCATATTAGATGCTACTTATGTGCTTTATTGAAATCCAAACCTCTTGCTTAATGTTTCTTTTCCAACAATACAAAAGGTTATGATTCACAGCCTCTTGCATAATAGATAAATTAATGAGTTTCTGCATATTTTATTGCTTTGTACTTTCCTAAAAGCCACTAATCTGTTTTTCTTGATTATTGGTTATGACAAAAACACTATAATTTTTCTCTGAGTTTCACGGCTGCCAAGTTCAGGGCTTTCAAAACTAATTTCTTTAGCTACCTGTTGGACTCAGCATCATTCTTTTCTCCTTCCTTTTTTTCCTGTAAAAACTCTACCCAGCCAAAAAAACCAGTGTATTTTTATCTGAGTACAGGAGAATAAATTCTGCTTTGGGGTACTTGTGTGTTCTTCCATTCAAGCAGATTTAGAGTTGTGCATATGAATCTCAGGCTCTTAATTACGTTTCTAATAATAGCAACTCCTTGCTATAAATACCCAACTCTTTGAAATGATTCCGGTGTGCTGGGGCTGCAGATGTGACTCCTGCATCTCATTAACCTCCCAATTCTCCACTGGAGATATGGAAATGTTGGGTGATTAGCAGAGGGCAAGGGGAGGAAAAGGTTATTTGTCACTTCTCTAGGGGGGATAAAGCACAAATAACAAACTGAGGGAGCAAGTGAGGATGGCTTCAAGCTGTCCTTGTGTCCCCCCTGTCCTGCACTAGTTTGGGGGAGCAAACCCTGCTGGAAATCAGGAGAGGTTTCTGAGCTGGGGCCTCCTCATGTTGGTGCAGGTTTGAGTCCAGGTTGTGCTTCAAACTTTATATTTTGTTGTCTCTTCTTTGCTTTGATTTGTTTGCTGAAGAAGAGGGAGATTAGATGGAAAAAAAAAAGTTGAAATTTCTATTTTTGGTGTTATATGGAGTAATTTAGGCTAGATATTTAAATTACTTGGGTTTTAAGTTAGTTATTTGCAAAAGTTTGGCGTTTCCCAGGGATCTATGTGGTTCACAGGCACATAACAGGCAGTTTTGCACTTTGTGCCAGGAATGTGATTTTAGTAATGATTGGTGTCTGCACTAGTCTGAACAGTGCTTTCCATGAGTGAAAAGCTACCATAACATTATAAACTCCATTTTTGATACTACTACTTCCTTAAGTTTCTTCTGTTTTCTTTTCTTCCTCAATGGCTTTAGTTCCTATCAAAACAGGGCAGTGATGTGTAAATAAAAACACCATCTTACCCATGGCTGGCAAAAACATATTTCCACTGTGCAGAAGCAGCTATGTGGGCCCTGGATCACCGAATTCCCCACACCAGCTTAAGATGGGATTTAAGCAATGCACAGGTCATGTGCTGTCCTGTGTCACCCATGGGGGAAAATCCTTGGGTTTGATTAGTAAATATGAGATGGGAAGACAAACTCTTGTTTACAAACTCTTGTTTTACCCTGGCAATTATTGATTCCATGGCCTCAGAGTGACTGAGCATTTTTATTTCTATGTCCAGCAACAAGTTGTTTGCATGGCAAGATCAGCATTGGGCACCACTGGCATGCCACCCTCATCCCCAAGTGAAGCCCAGTAGGTTCTGAAAGTCCTTAGAAATTATTGCAGCAATAAATTTTTTTTAAGTTAATTTGTACTTCTTGCCTCCTTTCCTGTGGGAAGGATAATTTATGTTCCAGGAAGGTAATGCATGAATCTGCTGCTTCTTCTGCTGCTGCGCCTGCATGGAGCAAAGTTCTACACTCCCTACAAAAAGAGCTGAAAAACTTCATTTTTGTTCTTTTTGATGCTTTCCCTCCTGTTTTCTTTAGGAAGAGGGGAATAAACCCAACCAGCCTCATCCCTTCCTGCAGTTGCACCCTTGCTAAACTATTTTTGAAATCTGCAACCTGTTTCCACTCCTCTTGAAGCCAGTACTGCAGTTTACAAAGCTGAGTGCCTGTGTTTGCAGGGTGCCAGGGCAGGGCACAGATAACATCTCTTCTGTTTGCTGGGTGCACTGGAGATGCTTTCCATCCTGCTGGGTCCTTGTTTCGTGGGAAATCTTCATCTCTCCTCACCAGAAATGAGCTGACCAGGCTTATTCCTAAGGCTGCAGTTCCTTTTTTTAATCTCTTGCAGTCAGTTCTGCTTTTACTGCTGAACTTCCAGGCTGTGCTCTTACAGCATCCAGGCCGTGCTGTGACTGAGTTCTTTCTCTGAATATTTGGAGTCCTGCTGCAGAGAGCCTGTGGTCTACATCTAAGAGCTTTATCCCACTGATTGCTGACCTGCTGCCATCTCTGATCCTTCAAGGATGCAAATTTGGGCTTCACAGGTTATGCCTTTTTTACTACAGAATGATTTGGGTTGGAAGTGACCTTAAAGATCATCTCGTTGCAACCTCCATGCCATGAGCAGGGACATTTTGTACTCTTCTTCTGACCCCATAAAGGCTGCTTCTTCCCTTGATGGGATGGGTGAACAAGCATCATGAATTTTTTCCCCAGTGTGCTGCCAAATCCAGCAAGAAAATCCCCATTTTGGTGCCCCTATTTCTAGTGTTGACTGCCTGGAATTATTTACCATTAATGAGTGAGCAGGTATTTGAACAACCTTTCCCTTTTTTTCCCCTTTTCTGCCTTTTTGCAATTTTAAACATAATTAAAAGGAGATAAAGGAAACTTGATTTTTCAGTCAATCTGTGGGTGACCCAGCAAAGCACATCTTTTTAATTTCATGCATCAATGAGATGATACGTCATGCTTTGTACAGCACGACAGCTTGCTACATTGCATAACTCAACATGCTGATGCAACCAGGCATGCAAAATGAACCTGATCCTCAAACCCAGGGAGTTTAAGACAACAAGATCCTCCTCTGCAGCCTGCCTTGTTCAACAAACCTCATTATTCCCTGTCGTCCTTCTTGTTCTTCTTCTGTACAAATGATGGGAGTGGGGAATTTTGAAAGAGATGTTTGGGTAATGGCTGTGGAATGTGAATAATTCCAGGCAGGATTGGGGTTGAACTGATGCAGTTTTCTCTGTTTTGGGCTGCTCAGAAGAGTGGGGTTGTTTTGGGCTGCTCAGAATACTGGGGTCTCTGTGGTTTTGGGTTCCCTTGGGAAGGAGTGGCTGGTTGGTGTTTCCAGAGCTGTGCCAAGCTTGCTTTCAACAGTGGGGAGAGGCTGCAGCTTCCACAGCTCCTTGCACTTCATTTAGCAGCTCTCAGGACTCCTCCAGTCCTACAGAGAGGTTGTGGGTTCAACAAACATCACCTGAATGTCCCTTTCTCCACTGCCCCGCCACTCGCTGTGTGGCACCAGCTGCCACCTGGCCTTTGTGGCTGAATTCTTTGGTGGAGTGACACAGACAGGGACATTGCTGCAGCTCTTCTCCTTTTCTGACACCCTTTGATCCACTCAGGTCATCTCATCTGTTCCCATCCAGGGAGGAGAACAGGAATTTTGCTTGGCTGCTTTGTGGGACCCTCTGCAGCCACCCTGAAAGTTGCCAGCACCAAATGCTTGCATTCAGTGCCTGAGTGAAGCACAACCATGAACTTCAGGGAGAAGAAAAGGCAGATGCTGGGCATGAACATCTCCAGTCCCAGGCTGTGACAGACCATGTGTAAGCCTAAGCATCCAGTGCTTTGCTTGGGGCAAAATTTTTGCTTAATATCTGACATCTGTCAGTGGCTCCCTGTGTGTTCCTGGGTGAAGTAAAACAGATTCTTCAGGCACTTCTCGCATGGCTGCAACAGTGGCAAGCCCTGAGAGGCTGCTCATGATGACCACGCTTAAAAGTGTGGAAAATGGGGAGGATTCTCTGTTCAGCTTCACCCTCCTGCTTGTGGTCACGGTCACAGCAGCTCAGGGGAGGCCATGGTGACAAGTGGCATTTGCTTATTTGAGGAGTGACAATCAAACCAATGTTGTTCTTGGTGGCAAAAATGAGGGTCAGCCTTGGTGCTGGGATTATTGCAGTGGTGTGGTTAGGTCTTGGTGGTGGGACCATGACAAAATGCCTGCAATTTAACATAGCCAGGGTGGGTTTGGGTGATCAGGTGTGTCCAGGTGCTGCTGTTCTGGCAGGAATAAATAAATCCCTTTGCAGCAGGAGCTCCATCTGTTTGTGTAGCACCCATTGAAATCCCATGGAATTGGGATCTTTTCCCTGTCCCTTTAATTTTCATGTATAACAAAAAATAAAGGGGAAATGAGCTGCCTGAAACCCATTTCTCACCTGAAGCTCTGCAACAGCAAATGGGCTCCTCTGCATTACCAGGAATCAGAGAGTCTGGGGGAGGTACAGCAGGACCAAGGCAGTTCAGAGTCCACAGACATTGCTCTTGCTTGAGTTGCTTTGCGTTTTCTCCGAGTGTACAGTGCCCTGTGGCACAATATCCATCCCCACTGCATCTCTAAGTGCTGAGACTTCACATCTTAATTCTGTGTGAGTGGTTTTCTCTCGAGGCTGTGATGCCTCTGCAGAGCAGGAGCCTGATAGCAGCACTGAGAAGGTTACACATTATGCAGGGAAATGTTGATGGTGTATTAAAAAATATCTCCACTAATGGCTTTTTATTTTTGTTGTCTTGCACAATCATTTGAAGCACATCCACTCTGGGGTTCAGTGAGGAAATGCCTGTTTATTTGAAGCTGATGGAGATACTTGAATGGAGGATAACTGGGATCTAGGGCTCTGGGATAAATTGCTCCACTTGTATTTTCTTTTTCTTTTAATCTGGGATGCACATAAGCCACACAGCAATATTATCATCACTTTGCACTTTCCTTAGGAAGTATCTTAATATTCTATAATCCTCTTTGCTACAGAATGGGGACTGAACTAAGATGGAATTATATTTTAATGTAATTCCTCCTGAAACAAAAGGGGACCATGTTCAGAAGCTGGCTAGATGTATGGCAAATGGGAACCAGACAAGCTGTGTAACATCATGACCAGTTTCTATGGCAACAAAAATGTCAGCTATCCTTTTGGCTGATTCTATTAATCCGTGGTAGAGGCACTGATAGTGACACATTTGGAATTTATTTAAACAAGAAGGTGAAAAGATAACCCCAGCACAGCTTATAAACAAGGGGGAAGTTAAGCCACTGCCATGATGCCGCCTGACATGGATAGAAGGGAGAAGCAGGCAGTCCAAGGCAGCCACTCAGGATTTTGTCAGAGGAGTGGTTAAGCCTTTTATTGAGAGGAGTTTCCCACTATTGTCTGATATTTGATGAAATTTCATTTTCCTCTCCAGGGCTGCCGTACCCCAAAGTGCTGCCCCGCGTTCGCCCCTGTGCTGTGATCCTGTGGCCAGGGAGCCCTAAACTCTCCAAATGGGATGAGCACCTGGGACAGCCTAACCTGGCTGCCTGGTTTGGGGTTTTTCCCCCAAAAAAAACCCCAAACCAAGCTTCTGTCCTGCTTTTATCCACATAGTGGCTGCCTGATGGAGAGAGCTGTAGCGCTCAGTGATTAAAATGCACGGTCTGGCCACTGGAAAATGGAAAAAGCAGTTGCAAGGAGGCAAACCACATTCTGTATTCCCCCTATGTGGGTCAGATATTTTCCTAGGGACACTCAGAAATGCTTGCACTGTGCTATTTCTGCTGGGTACTTTATCCTTTATTCTCCCCTTATTGAAAGAGCTAAATGTTTTCCCACTTCCCAATGTACCATGACAATACAAACTGTATGGTGATGTCGGAGCACAAAATAAATATGGATGCAGATACTTGTCATTATGATAAAACAACATCTTTTCATCTTTATCTTGGAATTACAGGCTCCTCGGGAAGATGACAGTGTCTTGTTATGGAAAATGAATTTTCGGTAGTAGAAAGATATCTTTTAACTTATTCTTGAATTCTTCCTGTTTGCCAGAGGCATGTAGAAAAATTAGCTTCTTTCCCAATTCTTTTGCTGGTTTTATTAAAATTCATAGTACAAAAAGTGCCATATAAAAGTGCTTGGTGTGTGAGAAAAAGAAGAGCTGGAAAATGCAGAGCTGAATTTATTATAAGATTATTAGCTGGCTGCTGGCTGGATTTTTATTTTTTAGTTAGTTAAAAAACAAAGCCATCAATATTTTTTGCCCATTTCTTTTTAAGCTTGTAATGTACTGAAGAGACTACAATATGTATTAATGTACTTCTGATTAAAAAAAAAAAAAAAACACAAAACATTCCCTAATAGAAAAACTGTCAGAATTTTAACCACAATATAGCTCCTGGAAACAGAGTTCATGTGAACTTTTGAACTTCCTCAGATTCAGAAGAGCTTTCTGGAGGGGTATAAATTGTCAAATTTATCCCATACTTCTGATAAATTGTCAAATTTATCCCATACTCCGACCTCTAGCTCTGCCTCACGCACCCCTGTGTCCACTGGCTTTGTTCAGCAGGCTTTGTGTCAAAATTGCACAAATGTGTGATGCTTCCAGCTTTTGAGAAGTTAAAAAGATAAACAGTGATAACATATCTGGTATAGTGGGAAGCTGGGTGGTTTGGGACTAGAAACCTCTGTACTTATTATCAGCAGTTTACAAAGTTGTGCCTCTTGCTCCCAGGGGCATTTTCAGTGTTCTAGGCAGGTTTTTTCCCCATATTTTTGATGCAGCAGTAGGGGAAGGGAGGTGATGTCACTTGGCATTACAGAAAATGAAGCAGATGTGTCTTAGACTGAACCTGAGAGCTTGAAATAGCTCAGCTTTGTCCTCAGCCAGGGCAGGTGAGGATGGAGCAGCTCAGTGGAAAACTCCGCTCCCTCCTGAGCCCCCGAGCGGTTTCACCTGGGCAGGAGCTTTTCCTGAGTGTGGTATTGATCATTTTGCTTCCTTTTCCCATGGATAACTTCAACAAGCTGTACAGTAGGGGAGGTTTTTCTAGTCCTGGTAGCTGTGAAGGAGAAGTGCCTCGGGTTTTTTCCTCTCATGGAATGCTTTCCACTCTGCCCATCTCTTCTGCTGGAGACTCTTCCTTGGCATCTCCTCACTGCTCCCACAGCTTGGATACAGTCTCCTGCCCCCAGGAACATCACTAATCTGTTTTTTAGCATAGACATGGCATTATTTTATGTGATCTAGAGACCAACACTCTAAACCTCTTAAATAACTAAAATTATTCATGATATTCATCCTGGATTAATTGTTACAGCAACACCAGACCTCCTCCTTCAAAGAAGGTGAAGTCTCCAGTGAGGAGGGTGAAGGCACAGGAGTAGAAATTCTTCATTTTTTGTTCTTAAGCAGCACTGCCACAGCTGATGTCACAAACATGAGCATCTCCTAACCCAGGTGGAAAGCAGTGCCAGGGACAGTGGTGGGAAGGATGCAGTGCCTCCTCCTGAAGCCACTGACTTGGAAAACTCGCACACTCACAAGGGCTGACCTTTCGAGGAGTCACAGACATTAAATACAGGACTTAATCAAAAGTTAATTTCACTGAGCATCTAACCTGAGGGCAGGCTCCAGCTCACTGTACTTTGAAGTCAAATGCCTGGCTGGTCCTCTAGTGATCAAAACATGTTTTGAGCCCTAGGTATTAGCAAGGGAAATAGCTGTGGTGCAAAAGCAGATAAATCTTGATTTCAGTCCTTCTTGTGCAATTTTGAAGGCATTGTTTGGGATCCCTCCTTTAGTTTTTTTTTTTTTTTTTAAAGACCCTTGTTAATTCTCTTGGTCAAAAACCATAATTCTGATCTAGTAGGTAAAAGTAACTCTGTTTCCATTGCTGAAATTGCCAAGATTGGACTGGTTCTGTGTTAGTGCACTTGGGATTCCTTGTCTGCCTTGCTCCTGCTCTTCAAGGAGATAAGAAATGGTTTTAAATTTTTTTAGGGCATATTGATGTACATATACACATATGTGTATGTATGTAAAATTTATATATGTATGTAATGTAAAGTTATAGCTGCCTAGAAATATATATAATGTTGTAATGGTATATTTTGAGTATCAGGCATTGTTTCAAATCCAGACATTGTTCCTCAATGACCTGGCAGTGGTCAGCCAGATGCATGAGCCAAATGTTGATAGAGGAGCTCTTCAACACACTCTGCCAAAGGACTGGAAATCTGCTCATAAAACAAGGGGTAAACCATCAAAATCTCATGGGAAGAGGCAGAGAAGCATGCTCTTCATGCTCTCTTTTCCTTCCACCTCACAGCATTTTTCTTCCCTTCCTCACACCTACCCAGCTTTAAAAATCAGCATGAAGGAAGCCTTTGCCCTGTCAGGCTGGAGCCCTGGACTCTTCTTGAGTTGTCCTGAGCTTGTAGTGAGAGTGTTTAAATGGGTTTATTGTAATCTAAAATTGGATGCCTGTTGCATTTGCCCTTGTTCAGGCTCTCAGCCCAGCTCTGTTGCACAGGGTGCAATGCATTTTACTCAAGCAGTTGATAAAGATGTTTTTTCTAAGGCAGGCAGGCACAGGTGTGAGGGCCCTGTGCACACAGATGCTTTGTGTGCGTGTTGGCCAACAAGGAGTTGAATCACAGCAATGTGGTGATGGCTTGCAGCAGCCTGTGCCTCCTTGGAGGAACAAAACCTGTCTTCCCCTCACAGCCAGAAAGGTCTGATCAGCAGGGAAAGCCATTAAATTCAGAGCTGCTACATGCTCACTCCAAAATATGCTCCCTGTTGAATTTCCCTCTGCTAAAGAGAAGCAAGTCGGCTGCGACCAGTCAATAATTTCTCCAGAACTCCTGCTCTTTCACTGGTACACAAGATACAACATTTAATGATCACAAAACCCTCCTCAGATCTGCTGTTTGGACATTCCCCTTGGCATCAGGAGATTCCTGGGATGGGTGAACACTGGTGGTTTCCTTCCCTCCCAGCACAGCGGGAGATTCACCCCGATCAATGTCTTACCTTTGTGTGATGCTTAAGGAACTACTGAAACGCTGAAATGAGAGAACTCTGCCTTTAATCAGAGCATGTGCTGGATCCTCACAGGAAATGGGGCAGGATTGGAGCCCCTCCTGTGCCAGCTCTGGGGATCCAGCACAGTGGGAGCAGACGTGCTGATTCACCCTTCCCCGCGCGCGGCGTTAGCGCCCGGCCCCCTCACCAGACTAAAAATGTCTGAGACCACGCAAGACTGCGATACTTCGCATTTTTAGGCAATTGCTGTTTTTGTCAAAACTGTCTGTAGCTTCTCTTCCCCGGTGCAATATGGTGAGTAATGAGCTATTGGAGTAATGTCTGTTTGAAACATCCGTAGCCATATGGCAATGTGGGAGGCGAGGATAAAACAGGGATCAGTCACAAGTGTTTACTTTGAAGCACAGATAAAAAGGCAAGTTTTGTGCTGTGACTCAGTTACGTGTTGGATCAGGTACTGGAAACAGTAGTTTTTAATTATTTCTGTGTTTAGTGGACTTTAAAATCCCAAGCACTGAAATTCAGTGTGTGTTAGTCCTCCTGATTGCTCTCTTCAAATCTGCTCTGTGAAACAACCAGACAAACAGGTGCTGCATTTGAGCCAAACCACAGCCACCTAATCTGTGGAGTCATTAAAGATTATTTTCAGCACTGCTATGGGCTGTGTGTGGATAAAATGGGGGAAATGTTGCTGAGGAAGGTTAACAAAACTGCCTGGCTGCACTGGAGGTTTTGGGTTGTTCAGTTTGAGATGCTCTGGCAAGCACTTGGCTGAAATTTTAAAGAGCTTAATAACTTGGGCTCCTTGCTGGGGTGAGGCACAGCTGTTCCACAGAAGTGGAGTCCTGGGAGAATAGATGGGTTATTTTAGGAACTGAAATGTTTGTAAAAATATCCCTCTGGAGATAAATCCTTATTTGGGATCGGGGAACCTGTACTGCTCACTTTTGCTGAGCTCTGAACCTGCCCTGTCCTCTCTGGGAGTCCTGGACCTCATCTGTTCCCTCCATCACAGGGGTCCCACATTGGAAACCCTTTGGGGGATTAGGGAAAGCAGCACCTGACAATGAGGCCTTTGGAATCACAGAATCATGGAGTGGTTTGTGTTGGAAGGGACCTTTAAAGGTCTTCTGGTCTAACTCCTTTGCAGTGAGTAAGGACACACCTTCCACTAGATCCCTGCCCAGCCTGACCTGAAAGACTTCCAGGCATGGGGCATCCACCACCTCTCTGGGTCACTTGTGCCAGTTTTACCACTGCCAAAAAAGTAGTGAAGTAGAAGTCCAAAAAAACTTCTTCTCTATATCAAATCTAAATTAACCCTCCTTCAGTTTAAAACCACAACCTCCTTTCTTATTGCAACAGGTGCTTAGTGGTAGCAAGAAAATATTTTGGTTCAACAAAGAAAACATCCTGTGGTCTGAGTGTATTTCATGTTTAAAATACCTTAGCAGATGAATTAGATTGATGAGCCTGCTGGGCAGGATGAAGTTGAACATGTAGGTGAAGGGAGAAATTTACTGCAGCAATATGGTCTGGCAATTTCCTCTGTGAATATGTTATCAACTGAAGGGATACACGTTGGTTTTTAAAAGGAGATTTCGTAAAAGTGGAATGTTTTCTTTAATGGAATGCTAGAATCCCAGAATGGTTTGGGTTGGAAGGAACCTTAAAGCTCATCTGGTTCCAAGCCCCTGCCATGGGCTGGGACACCTCCTGCTATCCCAGGCTCCTCAAACCTCTTTGCAGAATTGAAGCACAGAAGAGGGGGGAAAAAACCATTAATCTACAATTTCTCTAATACTGTGTGGGCTTTGATTAGAGAGCACTCTGTGTGCTAATTGAATGTTGTCTTCTATTAGCATAATCTTGGGGTTATATCTGGTCACTGTTAATGATAAGTGACAGAGATGAGTTTCAGAAACTCTGTTTCATCAGTTGGGAATTGCACCCTGTAAATGCAAGCCCTGATCATAATATTTCATCTGTGTTGACTTATCCCAGTCTCAGACTATTTATATCAATTTGCTACTGGAAAACATATGGAGTAGTTTAGATTGGATAAGGCCTTTAAAATCATCAAGTCCAACCATTAAGATCCTCTTGCATGTGATCTAATTGCACACATATAGTGCAGACATTATGCACTGTGTATTGTATAAATATATAAAAAATTAAGGCTTTTTGAAACATAACCAGATTCTAAAATCAGTTTTGATATAAAATTACTTTGTAAAGGAAACATATTGTATAGATTCTTATATGTGCAACATATACATATGTTTTTATAAACTTTAGAACCATGTTTAATGTGTGTGCTTTAAACTTGTAGGACCATATTGCTGGGAGACATTTGCCTGTAATTGTTCACAGGATAAGTGTTTGTGCTCAAAAATCACAGCAATTATAATTATTGTAAGTAGCTGTGCTTCAAAAAGAGCATTTAGGAGAGAAATGGGCTTTTTCCATGTAAGCACCATCTTTATACACATTAAAAAAACCTGGGAGAAGTGGCTTTGTTCTACCAGCACCCAGGTAACTTCAGGAAAACGAAGCAGGAACAAACCCTGCATCTCCCCATCACTCAGTGCTGCACACAAATGTCTTCACAGCTATTTGCACTTGAAATGCTTCATTTGCCAGCTCCAATGTGGCATTTGCAAATGCAGATTAGTGACAGGAGCGCTGTTGGCTGCTGCTTCTTCCTCCTTTCAGATGTGGCTCTTACTGGACATTTCCTGCCCAGACTTGCAGGCAGCAAACATATGGTCTGGTAGATAGTTTATGGAATAGCTTGCTGGGAGTTCTTTGACTGTTCCAGAAATCTCTCAGGCAAAGATGCCCAGTTTTCAACATAACATTCCTCTGAAATGCCAGAGTTAAGATATTCATTTGCTCACTGGTGTTGTTGCATTTCATAACGAGAGCTCAGACGGGGATAAACTGTGGGTTAAATTCACAGATAGAAATCTCTGCCTTCATGAGCTGTTTGTTTGAAATGCAATTGCTTTCAGGGCCTGTATTACAAGAAAAATTACTATATCTGATTAGCAGATGAATTCCACAGCATCAGTAGCAAGAAACAGTGGGTTTGTCCATCAGCCTGAGATTCCAATTCCTGCCTCCACACTGTACAGCACTTCTATCAAATGTATTCAGTGCTTGCCACCACGAGGGGAACTAATTCTTCTTGGTGCTTCTGAACTGTGTCAAATGCTCTGAGCATGTTTTCCTACAATTTGAGGTTTTCATAGCCTATAGAAATGTGTAGCACACTGATTTTCTTCTTTTTGTGTTTCCTCTGGCATCTTTTTCATACCCACCCTGGTACATGGGGCCAGGATTCAGTTGATGTCACTGTTGCAGAGCTTGATTTTGCCTGGCACTATGTATTTATATCAATTCTAGATAAGGATCTGGATTCAAGCTGTGCCTGAATATTACATTTTTTCAATGGAAACACAGCTTCAGGTTACTCTTCCTCTTCCCTTCTGTTCTTTGGAGCTACACACTTGCTTTTGTAGGAGGATCAGGTGGTGGACACGAGTGAGGAGCAGGCCCACAATTAATTTTGGAGTTAATCACAGTAAATTGGTGAATTTTCTGCCTTTCAGGTTTTCACCAAACCAGTTTTTTTGATCTGTCTGGCCCTGTGGGTGCAGAGGGGGCTGGCTGAGTGGTGGGGCTCAGTCTTTGCTGCTTGCAAATCAAAAGGGAAAATGAGACCATAATTTGGAAAATCATTTTGGCCCCATGTCTGTGATCCCAGAGGTCCCAGCACTCCTGCTCTCTTGGCAGCTGCACTTGCCCAGGTGCCAAACTGAGCAAAACACACATTTTCTGGTGGCTGCCTTATTAATGGGATTTTTTTAAATGTGATCTCTTTGCCTGTGTTTCTTGTAATACACCTGGAGCTGGTCCAGGATCACACCTGTGGCTGCCTTTGCTGGCTCTCTGCTTGTTTGATCAGCCCACTGCTGATTCCTGTGGAATATTTCCCAATAAAAACCCTCATGCTCCCTACAGCTCCCTGACAGGAGGGTGGAGCCAGGTGGGGGTCAGTCTCTTCTCACATTTAACAAATGAGGGAGCAAGAGGAAACAACCCCAATTTGTGCCAGAGGAGGTTTAGATTGGAGAGCCAGGAATATTTAGTTACCACAGGGAAACCCACTTTTATCACCTTTTTTTTTTTTTTTACATAGTTTTTCAGGGCTCAAGAGAGGTGGAATTTTGAGCATTTTCACTTGCCTGGCATGGCACATGCTGTTGTGGAGAGTTTTGTTTCTGTACCATTCACTTTCCTATTGTTCACCCAGAGAAATTATGGTGCCAGCTCCAGGCTGGGCATCCATCCCTCTGTGTCCAGCCCCTGGCACAGCTGATTGACAAAGGTTTCCCACCTTTCTAAATTAGGCCCTTCCAGCTCCAAATAAAACATTATCAAGCTTTGCATTTCTTTTTCACTATTTACATCCCAAGAAAAGCAGCGAGGAAAATCAGAACCTATTCAATGTTGTAAATACAGCAGATTATTTCCCTAATATGTTATCCAGCAGTTACCAGCTAAATAATTCAGGACAATTTCAGGTCTCTATTCAAACTGATGAGCTAAAATAAAAAGTGTTGATTAACGCAAGCACATACCTCAGTGTTGATTGATTCTGCTGGTTTGTTTGGTTTGGCTTTTTCCAAGTAGGGAAGGACTCTGATATATATAAATACACCACTGTTCTTGTAAGCTACATTTCTTTGTGTTGTGTTGGTTTTTTCTTTCCCTGTCATTTTGGTATGATCACTTTAAACCCACATTGCAAAACCAGGGTTTTCTATCACGGGCTTGTGTGCTTATGATGGGTTTTATTTTAAATCCTACCTTGCTGCTGGAGTTCAAGCATCACATAAAGCAAACCTGGCTGCAGGACAATGATAAAGCACAAGTGTCAGCTCCTTGTATTTTTCTAAAAGTGTTTTGTAATTGAGAATGAAATGTTTTTACTTTCCCTCTGCTGCTACCCCTGTCAAAGGCTGAGGTTTCCAGAAAATGCAGTGTTATCATCACATTTGAGTGACACCTCTGTATTTAACACTCAGTCCCTTGGAGAGCTTGTGAAAGGGGGCATGGCTTTCACAGAATCCCTAAATTATTTGGGTTGGAAGGGAACTTAAAGCTCATCCAATTTCACCCCTGCCATGGGCAGGGACACTTTGCACCATCCCAGGTTCCTCCAAGCCCTGTCCAACCTGGCCTTGGGCACTGCCAGGGATGGGCAAATTCCCAAATTCCCTGGGCACCCTGTGTCAGAGCCTCCTCATCCTCACAGGGAGGAATTCCTCCCCAAAATCCCCTCTAACCCTGCCCTTTGTTTGAAGCCATCCCCTCTTGCTCTGTGGCGTCTCTTTGGTCCCTTGCTCTGTGCTTGCAAAAAGAAAGCCAGAAATGTGTTCTCATGGCACACAGCACCTGTGAGGTGTTTGAAGGTGGCTGTGCTGCCTTTGTGGTGTGTCACTGTGCCAAATTAGTGGGGTTTGGGGAAAAGAAACTCTTTGCTGTGATCCTGGATGGCTTCATCATGAACAGCCAACATCCTGGGATCATCCCATTAGCAGACCAGTTTGCAGGGATATAATTGCACCTATTGAACCAGTATTTTTACTCTTCTGATGAACTGTTCAGGTAATAAAGGTGTTTTTTTTTTTTTTCATTTGCACTGAGATGCTTATTCCAAGAAGCCCTGAGCAGGTGGAATCCAGGTGTAGTTATTGTATTTGTATGTGGAAATGCATGGTTGAAGCACCAGGTCATGGTTAGAACTGAACTGTGTGGTGTCATGCCTTCCCATAACCTGCCTGTTGAATTCCCAAAGTAAAGCTTTTGTAGAGGTAAAAACCCCCCCAAACCACAAGGTTTTTAGATATAATCCATGGAGAAGATATAGCTAAAGTTAAATGGCAATCTCCTTTAAGCACTGTGATCCAGGACTCTGTAATTGTTTCTTTGAGAAGCTTATTTTATGTAGAAAAAGAAAGGAATAACACTGCTCCTTCTGAAATGAGCTATCATTGGTTCTGTAATTAGCCCAATGTTAATAATTAGACAAGAGTTCATCCTAATTTGGGAAAAAAGTCATGTTTTGGAGGCTCAGTTCCCAGAAAATTGATTGAAAAAATTTAAGACTTGTAACCAAGTATTGAGATAAATAAATTTCATTGGTGTTTGCCTAAATTAGAGAGAAAGTAAAATGTAAAAAAAGTTGAAGTGTTAGGAAAGCCCCACACATGTTCACTTTAATATTTCTTCATTTTATTTGTAGATATAAATACTTGAAGAATAAAATTATCAGGTTTTGGTCGGTGTTTTTGTGGTGGAGGCTCTGTCAGTGGAGCTATTTCTGACTGGCACCATTTCAATCAAGTTCAGGAAGCTGATTTTTCCCTTTCTGTCAGCACAGATATAGGAAAAAAAAAGCTGCTACAAAATGATCCCTTTTAATCCTGTGCCATTTTTATGTGCTGATTAGAATCAGGGTAATTTCAGCCTGTGTTGAAGGAGTTAATCTTCCTGATGGAGATGTGAAAAGTCAGAGCCATCTTAAATCTCAATACCACATGCTGCCTTAGGGATCACACTGTGCTAAAACCCCAGATAAAAAGGCCTGACAAAGATTATTGACGGTTTACCTTTTAATGAGCAGCTTGGATTGATTTTCATTTCCCTCCAGGGCTGCTTGCTTTGCCCTGTTTCCACCCATGATGTCATGATTAACAAAAACAACAACAAAATTAAGGCTTCATATCTGAATAATTGTGGGGAAATAAAGAGTGGCCATGGCTTTTAAGGGGAAGCTGTGCCAAATCCCACTGAAGGTGCAGGAAAATCCAAGATTCCAGTCAATGGTTTGGTGCCTCTCCCAGCAGAGGGAATGCACCTTCTACCAAACAACACCTCAGTTCTTCAGCTGTTTTATATATTTTAAATAAGACATCAATCTGCAGATCAGCAGCAACACAAGAACTCCAAATAAAGAGAAAATGCCTTCAAATATGTATGTTATTGTTGAAAAAAAGCCATGATTTCTCTTTTGTTTGCCAAGCCCCCACCCCTCTAAAGCCAACACTGAAGGAAGGGCCTCTGGCTATGTTCCCATAGTTTTGTTCAAATCCTTAAGCTTCAAAAGAGACCAGCTCTGCCACCACAAAACCATCATCCCAAAAGCTCTTAAGCTCTGACATCATCTATTCTGTTTGAGTCCTTCCATACAGACCTTGCCAGAAAATGGAAATCCCTTTTCCATGTGGGAGAATGGGAATTTAAAAAAAAAACAAAAAACAAATTCTCGTTCTCATCAGTATTAAAAATTAAAAAAAAAGGAGAGAGAGAGAGAGAAGGAAAAGGGTGTTTTTCCCCAGGCTTTGCAGAACAAAAACCCTGTTTTCCAGGAACAGGATGGAGTGAAGGCTTCCAGGCAGGCAGATGGGAAGCCGGCGGTGCAGAACTCTGCTCCGTGGAAGCTTTCCATGGAAGAATCCTGATTTCCAAGGGCAGGGGAGCCTTGTGCCTTCTGAGCCTGGTGGGGACGGGGCTGCAGCCCCTGGGCAGGGCTGGACACCCTGCAGGCAGCTCTGGGAGCAAAGTGACACTCTGTGTGTGTGCGTGTGGCCACTCTGAGAGCTGGAAGATGGGAATCCAAGCCAGGAGTGAAGGAGCCTGCAGAGAGAGAGGGGTGGTGCTGATCTGGAGAGTTCCACAGGGTGGGCAATCAGAGATGTGGTGGGTAAGAGCTCTTGAAGGGTGGTACTTGTGTGGAGCTGGAGGATGTGGAGCCTCGTTGCTCAATGCACTTGGTCTGTGCATCAGGGAGGATGCTGGATAGAAGATGGAGAGGGGAAAACTGCAGGTTAAACCACTTGAGCTATCACTAAAATCCTCATCTCAAACTGTGTTGTGTTTTTCTTGTTAGTTTTCTTTCCTTTTTTTTTTTTTTTTCTCCTTCAGAAGAAGTTACATTGAATAACTCTGGGCTGTTCTCAGCAGTGTAAAATTGCAATTCCTTAAAGCACATCCTTTACCTATCAAATTGGCAGGCTGGAGGAACAGTTATTCTGCTGCAACTTCAAATCACAGCTCCCAAAATTGATCTGGGCTTAGGTATGTCTTTGTGTGTCCATGCTTATTAGCTTCATCTTGTGATTAACTTAATGGGCTATGGAATTTTACTCTATGCAAATGCAACTGCAAAACCAATTATTGAAAAGTGAAAAATGAACTCTAGGAGACAGTCATTAGACTATTAGAATCATCCCCCAGTTCCTTTGGAAACTGTGTTTGGGTAATACGTGGTTTTAATACTGAATTTCAAGCTCAGAAAAAAAGCTATTTGGCAATTACTTTTTTTTTTTTTCAGGCAGTATGGAAACATTTTGACAGGCCTGCCTGCATGGGCTACTAAGACCCACTGGGTTTTACGAGTTGGAAAATTAGTCATGGCTTCAATGAAACGTTGTAGTCCACTTAGTAGGCTATTTTCAGGGTCCTTAGATGTACAAGCATCCGTGAATTCAGTTTGGATGGCTGGTGAGTGTAATCCAAATTAGCTGGGCTGGATCCAGCAGCAAGATGCTCCCTGGCTCCATCCTTGCAGGACTAGCTTCCAGTCAAGGTGTTTTGTGTGGGTAGATGGTGATGAAAACCTCCTCTAAACCTGATGAATTAATTTATGTGCACATGGATGGGCTGTGGCTGCATCTATTGGGGCAGCAAGTACATCCCTGCAACTGCTAACTGCAAAATGATGCTGATGAGCCCCCAAACCCCCCAAAACAACTGGATTTGGTCCAGGGACACCCAGGGAGACTGGAGCCCGATTCTGGTCTTTGTTCATCTCACTTTGTGCGCTGTAAATCACCCTTGGGACAGGGTGGGGAGCCCTTGTGTGAGAATGGGGCACCCCAGGAGCTGAGCAAACAAATCAGGGTCACACCTGACCTTTCATTTTCCACAGTGCCTGTGCACAACTGGGTGAGGTGAGAGGGTATCCAAAGGATGCTGGCTGTAATTTAATCAGTTGACATTTAGATGTGCAGTAATGAGTGCCTGTGAATGCATTGGGTGGGTGAATACAAGATACACATCCTTATTTCTCTTCCTTCTGGTTGTAAATTCCCCAGAAAAGACTCTGGAAGTATGGATGAACAGGACTGAGATGTGATAAATACAACAGAGAAGCTCAGGGCTGCTGGACATAGTGTGTCTTCTGTTGAACTGCTTTGAGTTTATTCCATCAGGTAGCTTAAAGCCATTTAAAATATCTTCTATGCAAATGAAGAAGGGAAAAATAAGAATAATCACAGAGCAGATAAAGCATGTATCAAGAATAAAAGGCACTGATAAGGAAGATTATGAAGCAAAGAGGAGGAATAAATATGAGGTGGAAAGCAGATGTGGAGACTGAAGGGGAGGTGAATAAAAGATAGATGGAAATATTAAGACATTTGTCAAATCCTTGAATGTGAAATGTCAGGGCTTCAAGAACTTGTAAAGGTTATTTACTAACTAAGGCCAGAGTGAAATAGTGTGTAACTACATTGATGCAACACAGACATGTGCATGTTCTCTTTGCAGAGTGGGGCTGGTTTGATTGCTTAGTGCCTAAATAAAAAACAATAGTTCCTTGGCTCTTTGTTGCCAGGGAAATGGGAGATGTGTGCCATAAGAAACAGATGTAAATTTCTAAGCTTTTAAAAGAAAGAAAGAAAGCAGGGTGGAGTGGGAGAAATCACAGCAGAAATTACAGTCCTGAGTATTGAAATATATACTGGAAAACTTAAGAGATAAATTAATGTAAATGACTTGGGTTGAGGAAACTGTAGAATTGCATTGTTTTAGGTGTGGGAAGGCTGAAATTGATAAATTTTCAGAGACCCTTAGGCAATAACATTTATAAACAGGCTCTAGAAAAAAAATCTGCTTTTAAATCTGACTTTGGAATGGGAAACTTAAAGAAAACCCCTGAGAGCCTCATAAGATATAATATGGGAAACTGGTTTGAGTTGGAATAATTGAATATCCATTCAGAATTACATAATCACATGCAGTATTGAATGAATTCTTTTTAGGAATCTGTGTCAGAAGCTAGAAGGGAGTCTAAATGTGTTGGGAGTTTGGTGAAACATCTTTAGACCCAGTAACATTTAGAGGGTGATCCTCCCTGGGCAGGTGTCTTTAACCTGTACTTCAGAGATTAGGATTCCCTTTGGAAGTCTTGAAACAATATAAAATTATTGGTGTAGAGAAGGAATTGCAAAAGTTCCATATATATATATATATATATATATATATATATATATATATATATATATATATATATATACACATACATACAAAATGTATGTGTATATATATATTCACTAAATATGTATATATACACACATATATATATATGTATATACATATACATGTATGTAGATATATACACACTATATATCACTATATATGTGTATGTGTATACATACATATATCTACATATATATGCACACATATATACATATATATGTGTCTATGTACATGTAGATATATATATGTATCTATGTGCATGTACATAGATATATATATCTATCTATATCTATATATATGTATGTATATATATAGTGATCCAGAACTGGGAAACAAAGAGTTGGATCTGAGGAGGTAACTTAAAATGCTTTGGGATCCATCTCATAGATTGAGAGCACAGACAGATAAGCAGGCTGCATAATTTATGGTAAAGCAAGATAAGCCTATGGACAGACAAAGAATGAAGTGTAAAAAAAATACAGGAAAAAATCTCTATGGCTGTGCAGTGAGGAGATGGAAAAGGAGAAGATGAGCAAGGGATGAGCTGGATGATGTTGCCTCCACCAGAAATGGGATCATCAGTGCATTACAGCAAACAATAAATCAAAGCACGTGGAGCAGAGTGACATTTAAATCAGCTGGAATAATCTGACACCAGCCAAGGACCAAGAGACCTCTGCAGTCACATTTTGGCTGGTGTTGTTCTTGGCCACAGGCCCAGCAGTGTGTGGCAGAGGCAACCACAATGTTCTCCTGAGCTCTAGGAGCCCTTTCCATGTCCTGCCTCACACTGATGTGTGCTGTGGTGCTGGATATTCATTAAAATTAACCAATTTGCTGTGATGGCTTTGGTTACCCACACACAATTGCCATGGTCCTGCAAAGGGAGAGGGAATCAAGAAGAAATTCTATAATTACACTCCAGACTCTTAGAATGAGATTTGTGTAGTGGCTGAATGTAAATTCATCCCCCAGATGGTTTCTCTCAGCTATTTATCCTCTGAGAATATATTAGCTGTTGCTGTTGCTGTGTGGGGAGTGGGATGACTGTTTATAAAGCACCGTGCAGATAAATCAATAACATTTGCAAATCGGATGAACTCGGCTGTGCTGCAGGTTGCTGTGACCAGGCTGCTCTGTGGTTCAGCACCCCTCACCTGCCTCACAGCCTGCTCCCAGGTGCACGAGGGAGGCTTTGTCCTCTCAGTGATCTTTGATTTCTTTTATTTTTTTATTTATTTTTTTAGTTAATGTTTTATTTTTAAAGTTTTGATTTCGTTTTATTTTTTATTTTTGTTTCATTTTATTTTTATTTATTTTATTTTGGTTTTGATTTATTTTTATTTTTGTTTTATTTTTGTGGTCTTTTGTTTTCTTTTTGGATCTTTTGTTTTGGTTTTTGGGTTTATTTGTTTTGGGGTTTTTTGGGGGTTTTTTTTGTTTTGTTTTTTGAGGGTTTTTTGTTTGTTTTGGCGGTTTCTTTTGGGTTTTTTTCCTTTGTTTTTGTTTTGGGGGTTTTTTTTGTTTGTTTTGGGGTTTTTTTGGGGTTTTTTGTTTTGTTTTTTGGAGAGGTTTGTTTTTTGCTTTATTTTTGGGGTTTTTTTGTCTTATTTTTGGGGTGGTTTTGTTTTATTTTTTTATTTTTATTTAATTGTTTATTTTTATTTTTTAATTTTTATTTTAATTTTGTAATTTATTTATTTTTTTAATTTTTTCTTTTTGTATTGTATTGTTTTTAATGTTCTTATCTTTTAATTTGTTTTTAAATTTTTTTTTTTTTATTATTTTATTTTATTTTTTCAACGTTCTATTATCCCTTTCCTTTTTTGGTGAAGCAGCTGCCCAGTACGGCCCAACTCCAACCTACCTGCAGCAGGGTGAATTGCCTTGCTCAGCTTCTCACCTCTGTCCCCTTGTGACAGGTGACAAGGAGGCAGAGCCCTGGCCGTGCCATGAGGGTGGCAGTGCATTTCCCTCTGCTGAACACCCGTGTGCCTGGTGCCTTCCTTGCCAGGTCCTGTGGGATCTCAGCACCTCAGGACTGATGTGCAGAGTGACCGAGACCACCCTTGGGGGGCTTGGAGGTCCTGGAATGTTGCCAGAAGTGTCTGGTGGCTGGACTTTGATCCTGCACGGGAGACGACACCTGTATGAGGATGGGAGGATTTTACTGGGTGAATGGTGAAGGGATAAGTTAATTAGAGTGTGAAACACAGGGTTTAGGATTTCTGTACAGGGGGGTCTAAAGAAGTAAGATGGAGGAATTGGGGCATGTCCTGTCCTTCTTCTTCTTCTTCTTGGCCTCCATCTTCTGTGGTGATGTTGGCACTTTGGGATTGGTTAATACTAAAGGTGTACTGGTCAATAAGGGTAAAATGTATTGGGGAAAAATGATAAATATTGTATACGTAGTTTTGAGTATAAAGATAGGTGACCGCCCCGGGGGCTCTCAGTGTGCTCATGGCTGGCTGCTGTGCAGACCTCTGTTGGGTCAAGAGAAAATTTTTTAGATAAAAAGCTAATAATCACTGAAGACCGAGAAAAAACCTGAAGCCTCTTCTCGTCCTTTGGAGCGCGGGCTGCCCAAGGCCACCCCGAGCCTTCCCGGGTCATTAAAACAGCCGAGAAGCCAACAAGGTCCCTCAGATCCTCAACTCCCAAACTCCTTCCCAGATGGGTGATGGGCAGCAGGTGCAATCCTCTCTGCATCCTGCTGCCTTTCTTGCCAGCTCAAAGGCATCAGGTGCATCCTTCAGACAGCCTGTGCTGCTCCTGAGGTGAATTGTGCTTTTCCAGTCGTTGTGACACAGCTGCACGGTCTGTGGTGTTCACATCTTTGAACCAAGAGCAGCCCAGTTCGATTTTAAGCTCATGGGCTAAATTATGAGTCCTCTAAATCTGACTTGTGTAGGCAGAAATACTCCTCGTTTCTGGGTGTCTGACACACTGGATTATTGGGAAAAGGTTGCTGCACCCCCACAGATCAATGGAGCAGAGGCAGCGTGTGGGTCTGGTGTGACCCACTGTGGATGTGCTGCCTTCAGATCTGAAATCTGCTCCTTGGGGGATGTTTGGGTCTCTGGCTGCATTGCAGTGAGCATCAAGAGCACAGCAGCTCTTTCCTAAATCCTTCACAGTGTGCTGGAACATATCTAAAGTGACCCCAGAAGAATTCCTCTGTAGTTTCCCTTAGTCACACACTTTGAATTTAACAGCAGCTCCTAATCTCACAGCGCTGGGGGCGTTCAGTGGGTCAGAGCAGTAGTGGCTGTGTGTGTTCTCCTGGTTGCATTTGCTCTATCAGCAGAGAAGAAAAGTCTTTACTCACCAGAAGATCAATGATTAAATTCCAATTTGCAGTGTTTGGAGCTGATCCAGCGTAGAACTTCTCCAATATTTATGGTGTTCAGCTCCAGGATTTTCTAATTTAAGCTTTTCTGTAGTCTAAGGAGAGTTATTGAGTGCTAAAGCAAACTCTCACAACACTTACCTTGCCCTAAGAGGAATAATCCACGCAATAATATAAATAGTTGTAACCTATGCACGTTGATTAGTGGTATGACAATCTCTGAAGATGTCCCATTTAATTTGGAGTTAATTCCACCTTCATTGCTCCATGGATGCACTTGAGGTACTCTGTGGTGTTAAATTTGGGTTCTTCTGAATGCCAGATGCAGAGAATTAGAGTAATTATAGAGTGTAACTCTGCTTTTAAAGGCTGTTTCCTTTTTAGAGAGCATAAAGAGTTATATAAATTGTTTTAAATGTTTTAGTGGGTATTGATGGCCTGAAAGATTATCCAGCTGGAAACAGACTGCAAGATCTTTGTGTTTCTCTTTGCAAAGATAACATCACCATTACCGAGTCCTTTCTTGAGGAAAAATAAAACAACCAACAAAAAACCCAAACCTTTCTGTGGGTTGGAAATAACATGTATGGTGTTCTTTGGGGAAAATACCATCACCTTGATAGAAATCAAATTCATGCAGTCACAGGAAGGGTTCAGGTTGGAAGGGACCACTGGAGGTGATGTAGTCTGACCCCCTGCTCAAGCAGGGTCACAAGGCCACATCACTCAGGATTGTGGCTTTCCATGTCTATCTGCAGAAGAACCTGTCATTTCTCTTCTGAAAACTGACATTTCTGCCCACAACATCTCAATAAATGTTGGTTTTCCTGCATTCTGCTGCCTGCTGTGGAATCTTGCTCCACCTGCTCTTAGGTTCCTCCTGAGCAGCCGTGTCAGGGCAAGGACTTTGTTCTGTGTTAGCGCAGCACCGGGCACAAACAGGCAGGAAAGTAAAGCTGGTACTCTTCAATTAGCACAAGAAGAACAGAGAAAGAGGGGAAAAAAGAAAGTTGAGGTACCCAGGTCCATTGGGGTGAACTTTTCAGCCATTCTGCAAGTCAGCTGCCATTTAGACCTGGGGCCACTGCCTGCAGTTTTCTTAAGTTCTTTAGGTGTGCTGAAGTTTCAAAAGCAAAATAACAAATGGTGGCAAAATACATAAATGATTGAGTTCTCTCCTTTTGGTGCAGTTGAGACTGCAGGGTTTTAGTCCAGAATAAAGGCAGTGGGCAGGAGTTTTTCTTTCCTACAGTTGAATTAATCCTACAGGTGTCTGTGGTGCCCGGGATTTTGGCAGTGGGTCTGGGGTGTGCAGAGCCTGTCTGCACCCACTGGCCCCAGAGGGTGAGGAGCAGCTGCCATGGGGAGCAGGGTGAATTCCTGCACCAAAGAACTGGCTCTCAGGAGCAGCCTGAGGTTTTCTGCACATTTAATCAGCTCCTCTTGGTTTTAGGTGGAGAATAAACCAGAAGGAATATGTATTCCTAAACCGAAATCAAATTTCCTGTGTGAATGTGAGCCTGACACTTGGGTATGATGTGTTTCATAATTCACCTGGGCAAAACCTGGTCCTGGAGCTGCCTCACACAATGCATGAGCTGTGATGAGATGCAGCATCTCCAACAGGGGATTGCCAGGCACTGCCTGCAATGGGAATTGTGTCTGACAGCTTGATATTTCAGTTGCAACTGGCCATACTTACAGTAAAGAGTATGTAATTATTTTTTTTTTAGCCTGATTAGAGCCACAAACATATGGCACAGTAGCAGAAGAAATTATTTTGGGTAGTAATCCTTAAATATTTTTTGGCAATCAAATGATTAGGCCTTTCCCAAGGGAAACAGAAACTCCCATTAAAGCACTTTGCTGGCAAGGATTTGTTACTGCTCTGCCACCCAAGACAAGCCCAACCTCCTCCCATCTTCTACTTGGCTGCATGTCTGGACAATATATTCAGTGTTAGCAGTGCTTGCTGTCACCTGGAGGAAAGTGCAGCACTGTCTTTTTCTCTGCTAAGTGAAGAGGTTGACAGAATTACTTTGGGGTTGACTTATCTATTTTTAAAAAATTATTATTTTATTTTATTTTACCCCCCTTGAAAAATGACTGTACCAATGTTTGTCATCAGCAAAGAGGGAGTGGTGGATTTTTGGCGTGTCAGTAAAGTTTTATAGATCTCTTTTGAAGAAACTGTGAATAGCATGTGGATGTTCATGGATGCAGCTCCTGGACATTGCAGATTAACAGCAGTGTTGTGTTTTTCTGCTCACCCTTGTGCCCAAGGCTCTGTGCCATGCAACACGCTGTTTTTCTGCAGAGATGGGAAGTTGCAGTGGGGCATCCCATGATGATTCTGTCTGTTTGTCCCTAAGGCAGGTGACACATGTGTCACTCCCTCATTACCATGGGCAGCATTGCCAAAAAGGGCGAGCACATGTCTGTGGTCCCAGGTTCTGCAGGGTGGCCACTCTTGCTCCCTGTCACAGGACGATCTCTGTGATGGGCACAGGCAGCTTTGTGTCCTGATGCTGCCTGAAGGAGCTGCTTTATCCCAGAGCAGCAGGGATCTGATCTGAGGTGAAAGATCCAAGTCCAGCGACCCCAAATATCCATGTCGACATTCACAGGGCTGTGAGTAAATTACCTCAGCATCGCAGGAGCCTTTGTAGGGGGAAAACAAATCTAGGATGAGTGGTCCTCCAGCCAACCTTATTTTCCTTCCTTGCTGGCACAGAGCACATTCCCAGTGTTTCCAATGTAAAAGGCTTGCTTTGAAGGGGAGACCTCTGACCTTGCTCTGTAATGCACTGAGCCCTGGAAGCCGTGTTTTGCTGAAAGCTTTTGCTTTTGAAGAAGAAAAAGAGCAAACAAAGATGGCCTGTGGAGTAAAAGCTAAAAAAAAATAAGAAAAGAATTACCTGTCTTTAATGTTTGCTCTTAGAAGTTTTAGAGGAATTTAGGGTCCAAAATTAGGGGTTGAAGGGTTAGTTTGGGGAGAACTGGTGCCTTACAGATGCGTGGGTGTTATATCCAGATGTTGTCCCTTCCTGCAGCATTCCCAGCCCTGATCCCTGCTCTGAGCTCCTTATTTACGTTTATTCCACGGAAGTTGGAGGCAATTTCACTTTCCATGCCCTGCCAAAGCCTGGCTGGAAAAGGCAGAGCTGGAGCCACTGCAGGAGCTGCTGTGATGGAGGAATTGAGGCCTTGAGGCCTCTTGGGAAGAGCAGGGAGACGAAGCCACATTTATTTGGGCACATGGTGAAGGCTCCAGGCTTTTCTCCTGAAGGTGCTCTGGTTGTGTCCTTAATCTGTAGTGCTAATGAGGGGAAGAGTACAAAGCACAGGCAGATTAGTTGATTGCATTCCCAGGAGTTAGAAGGCTGTGGAGACAAGCCAGGTATCAAAGTTGCTTTGATTTTTCTAACTCATGAAAATGACAGAAGGATTTGTCTTTGCTGATAATTGACCTCAAGCCTGGATCTCTTTCAGGCAAGGAAGGTGCCTTTTTTCCCTCCTCTTTGAGGATAAGGCAGCCATAGTCAAACCATTTGTTTCTTGACAGGCAGAATGGAAGAGGGGGATATCAAGGTGGGAAAGCTCCAACATGTACTTTTCCATCTTTTAACTGGAAACCTCTAAACAAATGCACATGTTCTTATTTTTAATCCACTCTGTGGAAAGGCTAAATGATAAGTTAGATATTAGCAGTACAAAAAGGCATCTCTTCCTCTGAACTGATTTATCATGTGATATTACAGAAAACTCATCACAGGGCATGGTGATTTCACACAGTTGAATGCCAGGACTCATTCTGGAGGAGATTGTGTTCTCCTCAGCTCCTGGCTTGGCAGAGGGTGCTACCCCACAGATGTGATGCAGTGCTTTGGGAAGCTGGATCCCAAATTTAGCCAGCTCTGTGACACTATTTCGCACTTTGGTTCTTAAACAGGAGCTGGGATCAGCTCTCAGAGGCTGTCTTGGGGTAGTTTTCTCCCATGTGTTCAGCAATTTGGTTCTTGAGTGGGAAGGACAATACCTTTATGGGGCAATGTAAAGTAAAACAGGCTCAGAAAAACACATTGTGCAGGTGTTTATATGGTACTTTCCAGTATGGGGAACAGCAGGACTGCAGAGAATTTTCTTCATTGGCCTTTTCCTCGTGTTAAGTAGCTTGCTTGTTGAGTGGGGGAGAGAGACTTGAGATTGGGAAAATGGGGGGAAAAACCTCCCAAAGGGCTGCCCAAACCCTTGGATGCAGGAATGGCTCTGAGTGCGTGCTGAGGATGATCTGCCAAAGGCAGAGGATGCTTCCTTCCTGTGGCAGCACCAAAATAATGAGCAGCGTTTTCAGAAATGAAGATGTCCAAAGGCTCTCTGTGCTTTGCTAGGAAAGTGCCTGTGAACTAATTTAACTCAATTAATGTTGTCTTGCTCCTTCCCCTCTGCTGCAAATTGGTGACATTTAATTCTTCTTTAGGCTGTGGGAAACACTCACAGTCTGTGGGCAGGACAGATGGGGAGTCAGAACTGGAAACAGCAGGAGGAGCAGAAGCCCTTTGTCCTTGTCAGGACTGGCCTGTTCCTGAGGGTATCCACTCATCCATGGGAAATGAACCTTGATCTTGCCACTGGTCCCAAGAAAACACAAGCTTCTTGCAAGCTAGGAGCAATACACACGTTTTAAATAGGAATGATAATGGAAATTAGCACCTCCACCTACCTTAGGGGGTGATGTTCTCTGTCAGTGACTATTGTCAAGTCCTGTGTCCTACTGGCTGCAGAGCAGGAGAGGTGCTCCAGTTCAGGTTTTATCACCTACAATTTCAGGTGAGGCAGAGGAAATGTTATTGTCTTACAAACCCAAAATGTGTCCTAGAGTTAGTGGAGTTCTTAAAAAAAACCCCCCTAAAATTAATTTCTGGTTGTTGTAGGGAGTCTCAGCTGGGTGATGACAAAAGAGATGCTGATGGCAATGCTATGATCCCTCTTAAATCAAAAGCTGTAAGAGTGGAAAGCGCAGTGACTCACTGGCACTTGCCACCAGGGCCAGGAGCTGCTGCTTCCTTTGGGATGTGGGTGACAAAGAGCACAAATAAATCAACAAGGCTGCATCTTTCTGACGTGTTTCTAAACGCTTCCTGGCTTTCTTCACTTTCTTATTAAGGAAGTGAAGCTGCAGCTCACCCCTGTTCAGGAGGCCACTGTGAGGCCCCTCCTGTCTGCCCTTCTGACCCTCGGAGCATTTTGGTGGGCATCAGGTTAGTGGGGTGGGAAACGATGGCAGGAGCAGCCTGGTTTAGATTATTAACATGTCTTGAACAAAAGGGGGAGGAAAAAAGAAGAGACTCTTCCATCATTTACAGCTCCTGAAATATCACTAATTAGTGTCTGAGGAATACAGACTGCGTGGGAAGTTAGACATTCACCATGCTGTTCATCTGGGAGCCGTCTGAGGAGCAGCTCCTGCGTGCCGGACATCTGCAGGATTAAAAAAAAAAAAATAAAAGAGAAAGGAAAAGACACAGTTCATTAACCACCAACAACATTCCCCGGGAAGCAACTGGGGGAGCTGATCACTGCCACTAACTCTCACTCTGTTTACCATCAATTAATATTTAGCCTCCCAAATTTGGAGCTCTTTTGTCGGCGCGCCTCGCGGAGCTGCCCGGAATCTGGGAGCTGTGGCTGGCTCTGGTTTGCATCAGAGAGCCCCAGGAGCTGTGGGCTCGCTGCTAAAGCCTTCAGGGGGCCACTCTATTAAAGAGATAATAGTGCAGATTTGAAAGCTTCAGCTGATTAATTAAATGCAAACACAAGATTGTACTCGCAGGCTCTTTCAAAGGACTCCGAGTCCTTTCCTTAAGTCGGTTCAACCTTGACCTGAGTCAGCGCTTGTATAAAAGATTAAAGGTGACCCATAAAGAGAGAAGCTGGATTTGAATTGTTTTAAACTTGGGTTTCTGTGTTGTTGGAGAGGAGATTTTTTTTCCCACTGCGCACACGTGCCAGCTCCCTCCCTTAGGAATGTGTGGAAAATGGCATTTTGTGGTCCTGTTGATGCAGGGGGTTTGGGCAGTGCATCAAATGGAAGTGGGATGAGATAAATTCTCAGCTTGGGCAGTGCAAGAGCTTGACACAAACTGTGCTTTTCGTGATCCAAAATGGCTAAAGCATTAGGTCAGGTTTGCCATGATGTTGAGGGTGGAACACCTCAGAAAAATGGGAATAGCCCCAAAACCACAAGGGCTGTGCCAGTCTGCTTGGGAAACACATTGCCAGCCTATTCATTTGTGTGGAGTTTAATCTTGGAAAATGCTCCATTAAAACTACTTGAGTCTCTTCTGGGACCAGTCAGAGCAGAGTATTGCAGGAAATGTTAATATACTTGGGGCTTCTTCCGACAGAGTTTCATTTGTTTTGTTTTACTGTTTAATTCTGGTTGTGCTCCTTACTTGAAAGGCCTGAGCTCCACATTTTGCATTTGCTGAACAACATGACAGCCTGTGAAGTATGTGACAACGTAGCTTGAGCAAAATGCAGTGGACATCCTAAATTACTGCTTCAGTTATATTTCTGAAGCTTTTTGAACAACTGAGATTTGATCCTTTCTAACTTGAGTTGAACCTTATGAATTGCAGATTACTATTATTTTTTGATCAGAACAGAAAAGGTTTTCATTTTCAGGCCTCGTACGTGTTATTTTAGCAGCTATTTCCTAATCTCTAGTTGTTGTAACCCCTCGGACTGTTTAATTGGGTGTTGCCAGGGAGTGCATGGAATTATAGCATTACCAGTCACTGTACTATGTTACAAAGCTGAGTTCATCAGAGTGTCCAATTTTTTCCTAACTAAGTTTGTCCCTAAAGACTTCTCTTGAAATTTAACACTTGTCCTTGAGAGTGTGCATAGAACAGAAGTGGTAGAAAGGACCAGATGTAGTGCTATGGCGCTTCTTTGTTCTCCCCTTCATGATAAAGCACAAAAATCCTACATAGTTTAACAAAACTCTGGTATCTGATCCTAATTGCTGTAAGTAAAGCCCGTGTGATCTAAATGTTAATCAGACTTCTGCATTTAATGAGGGAAAAAGCAGCTATTATATGAGAAATGTTCAGGAGCAGGAGCTGCTCATGTTCCAATCAGGTGATTGTGTATTTGAATAGTATTTCCATTTAAATAGCTTTATCGCCCCGCTGATTCCTAAGCACTGAGTCAAAACAAAAACTAACAGCTAAATTGATATTATTACTAAGGAGGAATGAGTAATAGGCAGTAATTCCATACCTGCTGGGAATCCTCAGTGTGCTCATGGGCTGTATAGGTGTAAGGGTGTGCACCAGCTCTGTGGAGCTGTTGTGTTTCCAGAGGAGCATCACAGGGATCTAATTCCACCCTACTGAGTCTGTGGCACAATCCCGTTAAATTCTCCCTCTGCTGGTTTTCCTGTTGATTCCATGAAATTCTTGGTTGTGCAGTGGACTCCCTTCCCAGTTCCCCAGGGTTTGGAGAAGCCAAGCCTTTCAGGCAGGTTGAAATCACAAAGATCCTGCAGGACATGAGCTCTTTCCCCAAATCCCCTTCACAGCCAGAGCCTTTCCTGGGACATCAGCAGGGCTCCCTTGCTCTGGCCACCCATATCTCCTAATGCTCCTGAAAGGATTATTTCATAATCTTAGCCTGTGAATGCAACAGCTGTAAGCCCAGATAAATGGCATTCCTCTAGGGAAAGTCAGCTGGGACTCGTTTTAAGTGCATCCCAGTGGAATTGCATCATCTGTGATGTTAAATGGCATTTGGCTAGCTGGGATTGTGGTGGATTCAATGGAAGTGCCGCCTTAGGATCCCATGGCCTCTCTTGGTTTATATAAAACAGGCTGAGGCTGAAACCAAGCCACAAGCTTGTGTGTATTTCAAATAATGGCCTTTGGGAGAGTGCCATGAGAAGCACATTTTATTCTAGATATGGCTGCTTCTTTCCAGAACGGGCAGCTGCCAGGTGAGATTGGATACAGATCCAGTTAGGCCTCAGGAATGTTCAGGACCTCTAGGTCTTTCAGGCTGTGCTTTGCAGCTCCCCAGATGGTGAAAGCCAGCTGAGTTACACCATGGTCAGCATCCAGTCCAGCCTGGGCCAGAGGATGTCACTCTGCAGCCTTTTCAGCAGGCTCTGTGCTTTGTACTTGAACCAGAGCGCTCCTTGCAGGAGCACACCCAGGCTTCTGTGAAATGATGGGGAATCCAGCTGCTCCTGCCTATCAAAAATAAAAAATCAGGGACAAAACCTGCTTTTTGTCCCAGATGGGAGCTCCTTCTATGACATCTGGTGTCCCTGCCTGTGTAGGTGGGTTGGAACTAGATTTCTCTACGTTCCCTCCAATCCAAACCATTCTGATCTGATCAGAAGATGTGATACTGAAAGGGATCCATACCAGTGAGATTCAGAGCATGTGAACTTTGCTCCCTGTGCAGAGACCAGTCCTCACTTGCTTTTAGCTGCTGAGGTATTTCACAGGATCTCTCATCACGGCTGCTTAAGAATCTGATCACATTTTGATACCTCTCCTTGTTAATTCTTTTTCTCTCCCGGCTCCCTCTGGGCCTGCTAAGCAGAGAGCTCCTGTTTGTGTGATACTTCTCTGTTCTTGATGTTTCTGCTCCAATCACCCTCTGCTTTCACAGAACCGTGTTCTTAAAAGTTCAGCCCCCCTGTGCATACTTACTAAGTGGTTGAACACTTACACCATGTTTTAGGTAGTTAATTAATAGTGGCTAAAGAGTAGATATTTCTTCTTCAGGCTATTTCAGCTCTTCAGCAGAAGGGTAACTTGCTTTTTAAAAAACTTTTCTTGTTCTCTGGTCAAAAATCATAGAAAGTCCAAAGAAAAAGCATCTGTAGAATCCCAGTTGCAGGTGATGCTGTAAGAGGATGAGTGTTTTGTATGGGGAAAAGGTCTCCAAAAACATTAAATCCTGATTCAGTGTTTTCAGCCACAGTTTTCCCCTTATCTCCTAGTGTGTGTAGAGCTATAATAATTGTATGGCAAATAAAAAACTTCATATGAATGTTGGTTACTTAAGAAAAAAGATTGTGTTTGAAAATGTGGTTGAGGGTGTCAAAGATGAAGACAGCACAGCCAGGAATCAATCATAAATGCAGATATCAGTTCAATGAGAAATAAGTACAGTCATAGGCAAATATCTATATTGTTGGGCTATTTTTCTAACTGGATATTAGAATTTCACTTTGAGCTTGGTAGAAAGAAACATTTGCTTTAAATGCTACAACTTAACACCTGAAAATTAATTCTTATACACAACCTCTTTTAAAATGCTAAATGGAAAATATTTTCCTGACATCTCTGAGAGCCACACTTTCAGCAGTAAAGATTGGAAACGTTCACTAGGAATTAAATCAGTGGTGAAGTCTAGAGAACAGATTTGTTTGCAGGTTTGAGATCTGGGATGGAAGCTTTGTTATTCTTCTGTTACTAATGATTGCATTAGGAAAGAAAGAAATCCATCTGGGGGCCATACTGGGGAAGGGGAATAAAATGACAGAATGGTTGGCAAAAAACTTCACAGCACAAGAAGCTGCAGAGATCCTTTGCACAAGAAGCAAAGAGCAAACAAAGTGTTTGCATGATGACACTGCAGAATTCCCCAGCTGGGGGCTTTCTGCAGCCCTAGCTCAGCTCATCCTTGGGAGCACTTGAAGGTTCCCCTCCAGTGTCAGGCTTAGCACAAAAACTCCCAGACTGACTCAAGAGTGCTGAATTGCATTTAGCTTTATGTTGAAGTGACAATTTTTGCATAGTTTTAATGAGCAGCAGCCCTGGGCCAGAAAACTTCAGGCTGGGATGCTTCTTGCTTGCTGCCCTAGTTTGTTTTCATGCCTCTCACCTGAGAGCCCCGTCCTGGAGCGCATTGAACAGCAGGACTGGCATCCATCATGTGGAGTTTATCCTGTCATCTCTCCCCAGGAAGAGAAGTGTGAGCAATGGGGTGTTTTATTTTAATAGCATTGTTGTTTGCTTTGCGGTGTTGTCGTGGGAGTCCCTCCTGAGGCACAAAGAATTGTTTTTTGGATTTTAACACTTCGGTTTCTGCGTCCTGAAGTTGAGGCAGGGAGAATCGAGGCTTGGATGCTGCATCTGGAATGGGTGGGTGTGAATTTTCTCCTAAGCTTTGCAGTTGATTCCACACCCTTATGCTTGCCTTGGAGGACTGTTACCCTGTTTTTTTAAGATTTTCTAAGCCTTCTGATGTTGACATTCTTGTAGTGAAGTTTGTCACACACTTTCTGTAAATTACTCATTGTTTTGCATTCCTTTATGGAAGAGGAGAAAGTTGATGGACTGTTGGGTTGACCAGTGTCATTGGAGAGGTGGCACTGTCACCCTCCAATCCGCTGTCACTCTCGGAAAACTATAAATGCTAGAGTCAGAACATAAACTTCCCTTTTTTCCTTCACCTTGAGAACAGCAGTGTGAGCTTGCGTTTTTTTGTGTCCTATAGCGACAGAGACCCTCTGTCTTCTTCTGGGGTGAGCTCTGGTTCTTGGTGGCACATGCAGCCTGCACGGCCACCCTGGGGAGCTCACAGCAAGGGAGACACTGAGTCACACACGGATTTGGGCAGGCAGCCACCAGCCCAGCAGTTTGCCTTCATTCCAGACTTCAGGGCATCTTTTAAATACCCCGGGCCAAGCTCGCGGCTTGCTGGGATAGGCAGGGACAAAGCTGTCAAAAGATGACAAAAGCATTAGTGTCTTTGGTCTGGTCATCCTCTCACATCAGTGTCCTAAAAGAGCAGCTGGAGGGAAGCTTTTCCCACAGAAATGTGAGAGCCCATGGCCACAAGAGAGCAAGTTGCTGGCATTTTGTGTCAGGAGCAGCCACTGACCACTGGGTGTGGGAATAGCTGATTTATTTCTCTGTGGTGGTTCATTCACCAGAGCTTGGTCTGGATCCAGCTACACCTCTGTTTATCTATCTAAAAATTTATTTTTATATGCATATATAGCACTGTTGATAGATCTTTCACTGTATACATCTTTCTGTGCTGTGCAGCCATGGTCAAAGGGAACAGCATCCCAAAAAATTGGAAGTGCTGTGGAGCTAAAAGGGAACAACTGGAAAGATATCCAGGCACAAAAATTGGAAAGGGCAGAGGAAAGAAACAAAGGAAAGGTGGAGGAGCATCTAAGTACATCCTCTTTGGCTCACAGGGAGGCTGCCAGTGCTGGAAAGCCTTGGGAATACATAATTTCAAAGTTTATACTGCTCATCCAGAAAAATGAATGTATCTGGGTTTTATAGGATTAAGCAGTAAAGTTCATTGCTGCTCGATATGAAGTGGAGAGGAGGATTTCACATGGGGGAAAAGGAGAAGAACATTAAATGAGAATTATTCAGCAAAAGTCCCAGTTAGCACGATACTTGATCAGGAAATGACTAGACATTTTCTTCTTATTAGTAAAATCACTCCACAAAGGTAAAATAAAAAGAACAAACTTTGAGATGTGAAAACAAGAGAAATAAGTTTTAAAAAATGTTTTCCTGCTGTTTCTAGACTGCTTGAAGATGATGAACACAGTAATAACACTAAGATTACTGCTGGGCACAAAGTGAACTCTCACCCAGGCACAAAAGCTCCAGCCAACCCAAACGACTGGGTCAGTAGAAATTAAATCAGCAGCGAGCCCCAGATAATATCTGATGTGGGTTTGTGTCAGGATGGATGGTTTCCTTCTTGTTCTCTCGTTATGACTGATTGCAGCTGCTGCAGGAATCAATATCTGGCCATGGCTGGGCACTGAAATGGGGGAGGCAGAAGCACAGGAGCTTTCTTGGAGGCTTCCCAAATGCCAGCCCCAGCCTTGCCAGGGGCACAGGATCCTCTGCAGGGGCTGAACAGAGGAGCTGTACAGCTCTCAGTGTTCCTGCTCAGACAGGCACTTCATTTCTTTGTATATTCTCATGTCAGAATCCCAAAAGCTTCATCACAGCCCTGGAATTCCTCCCTGGGCTTGGTGTGAAGTGTGTGCAAATCCAGCTGGGTGGAGGGAAGAGCTCCTTGGGGAACCTTCAGCCCCAAGCTTGCTGCAAAGTTCCTTCTGGTGCTGTAGTAGAACCAGATATTACAACTGCTGGGGGGGAAAAGTAACTAAAAGCTTTGGATCTGTTCTTCTCCGAGCAGTAACTGAAATGAAACCATAAAATTTTTGCTGTGTATTTTTAGTAAACTTTCAAAATACAAATTTGGGTCTAAATATTTTAAAAGGGCTATGACAATAGCTACATACTTGGTTTTATTTTATTATTTCACTGATCTCTACTTGGAGTTTGATCTGGTGTTTGTGAACAGCAGCAAAAATTTAATATTCATTTAATATTACTAAGTAAAACCCAGTCTAAATCAGGTGATTTATTGTGTATTCCTTGATCCCTAGCATATCATTTAATGGATTTTAAATCGGGTTTTCGTTCAGAATTTGTGGATCTGCACATCCCTGAGTTTTATTGGCAGGGCTCACACATCCAGGGATCTTCCCCACCTGTTGCCCAGGTTTGTCTCCCAAGACCTTGAAGACTTTTGGGCCCATGTTTCCAACTTCTCCACAGTTCAACAACTCTTGGGGTGTGCTGGATGTGCCTCAGGCTGAGGATAAGCAGAAGCTTAATTTGTTCCAAGTGATTTTCCACTCTTTTTCCTATTGTTTATTATTTATTCTGCTATAATTTATTCACAAGATTAAGTGGGTAAACAACATCGCAACTACTTCTAGCTGCACAGTCCAGTGAGCATAATGATGCCAGCTTTAAATGCTGAGCAGTGCTGATTAGAGCTATTACACAAATATTCATTTGTTTGCTTTACCTTTACCACTTTGCTCACATACTTCACAAATTAGGGTATTATCCTTTCTTTCCCCCTCCCTTGCTGTTTTTGCCATCAAATGAAGGTAATTTACCATTTTTCCATTTGAATTGAAAAGTTAATTGAACTTAATGGCTCCAGAAAAATCAATAATTTCCTACTGTTATTGATATAATGAAGCACATGTACGAGATCACCCAGTAAAGACACAAACCACTTAAATGAAGAATTCAGCTCCACCTTGAACTGTTTAAATTCTCTGTGTGCACAGTTAAGGGAAGATCCTTGTGTGTGGGGAAGCAGCTGTAACTTCAGCACATTGAAGTTATCATGGAATCATTCAGTTTAGAAAAGTCCAACCACAACAGAATGTGACAGCACTGTCACATTCTCCAATAACCATCCATGATTTTGAGCACTTCCAGGGATGGTGACTCCACTGCTTCCCTGGGCAGCCTGTTCCAGTGCCTGACCAGCTTTCCAGTGAATAATTTCCCCCTGATATCCAATATAAACCTCCCCTGGTGGGAGCTGAGGCTGTTTCCTCTCATCCTGTCACTTTTACCTGGGAGAAGAGACAAACCCCCACTGAGCTGCAGCCTCCTGTCAGGGACTTGTGAAGAGTGAGAGGTCTTTGATGGTGACACAAACTGCACAGGCAGGATTTTGTGCTGTTAAACATACTCTGTTTTTCATGCCTGGTTTTATGGAGTAGCAAGAATCCCACGCTGAAAGGTGGTTGGGGTCAGAAATGATCTCGTGAGGAGCTTCCTCAGCTCTGCCATGGAAAAAGAGAAATGGGAGCTGCTTTGAAATGGAAAACCCTGAGGTTTCTTCCCAGATTTAAAAATATATATTTATTTGGGAACTGCCATTAGCTCCTGTCCTGGTTCTGGAAAAGGTTGAATGGTTCCTAGGAGAGTATATAGGAAATTCCAAACAAAACACTTCTAAACCTTTAAATCTGGATCAAAATCATTAAATCCCTAAATGACATAGGAGACATTAATGCCCTTAATTTAGGGATCAGTGTAGTAGAAAGAGAATGGCAAATATGAAATTAATGACATTTAAATTACTGTTTCATTAGAACACAGCTTTGCCACAGTATTTTACTGAATTTAGGATACCCAGAGATCAATAGCAATTCCCTTTATTTAAGGCTTTGGTGACGTTTACTGTGTAATTTTTTTAAAGGTGTTGCTATTTGTGAAAATGTTTTTGTGAAATATTAGTGGAATGAAATGCATTTTTAATTGCACTCTACAGTAGCATTAATTTGGCACTTGGAACTTCTGCATTAATTTGTGTGATGAATGGATGTGGAGAATACAGGACAGAGTTTCTGCAGGATTTGCAGAATGGAAAAGTGGGACTGAAGTCAGCTCAACACTGAGTGCTAGGGGATGAAGAGGGGGCAAAAGGAGCTGCTTTACCTTGAAAAAATAAGGACATAATTAAATAATACAGGCTAAATTATAAAAGCTGGAAATTTTTTATTTCTTCTCCTTGAAAATTTTGGTTGGTGCCTTGGTGATGCTTCATGAGCACCATGGTGTCCATGTTACCTTCATTCCACCTGACAAGACTTTTCTCCCTTGGGTTCTGGAGTCCCCCACCAGTGGGATGAGAGATGCTACATCCCAATATATTTACATCTAGACTGTTCTGAAAAATAAATAATCTCCATGAAGTAATCCAGTTAACCCCCTCAGAGGCACCAAGGGAGGATTGCTGGCTGGAAACACTTTCATTTAGGAGGCCTTGGTTTTTGTTGCAAATTCTTGGAAGATTCCAAGCAGAATGAATAACTTTATGGAAGATGCCAGTCCACAGAGCTGCATTTGAAGAAGGAAATGTTGAAAGGAGCTGTTGAGAGTGGGCAATAATTTCCTGAAGGTTCTCTGCATCCACCTTAGGATGTGGTAAAGAGCACAAAAAACATTGGGAGTGTTTTCTGAGATTGCAGCTGAGGTGCATCGTGTCCAGTTCTCCCCACAACATTTCAGGGTTCAGAAATTTATTGGCATAAAAAAAACAAAAAACAAAGGCTGGTTGGAACAAACCACTTCTTTTTAGCACTATAAAAATTGTGGCTATTACCTTCCCAGCATCCTCTCAGCTAATGGCCTGAAACAGGACCAATATTTGATTTCTACTTGCTGTATTTACTTTATAAATAGATACTTCATGGGCTTCATTCTTTACTGAGATTGAATTAGTGGGTTAAATAGACAGAAATATTTCTTACTGTGGTATACTGATCTCTTAGCATCTTGCACTGACCTGATAACAGGCTAGCAGGAAAGTAAACTTAATTATTTTTTAAGCTAGAGACTGACAATGGAGAACACTGAATATTTCTGAAACCAAGATCTTCTTTTCTGTCATTAAAAAGCCAGGGAAGTCTGAAAGGAGTGTGAGTTCAAGGCACATATCAGTGTGATTATTGAAGGGTTTTCAGAGAGTGGCTTATCACCTCCCCAGCTTATTTACCTGATAAACCAGAGCCTTATGCTTCAAAAGCCCCAGCAGCTCAATCCCAGCCTGGGAGCCTCCTCTCAGTGAGGATGAGCAAGCAGGACCTCACCAAGGCCTTTTGCTGCAATCTGCACTTCAAACCACCCCTGCAAATGCACAGTTTTAATAAAAGCAGGAACTGCTTGATGTGCAGGGGGGTTTTGCTGCCCCAGTTCTGCCCTTTGAACTCGATTTCTTTGTGAGTGAGGGTGATGGAGAAGGGGAAAGGTGAGGGTCTGTGGTTTGGGGAGTGTTGGAGAGGATGCACAGCCCATCCCTGTGAGTGCTGATCTCTGCCAGCCACTGGGACACGAGATTAAGATCTAATTTCAGATGGCCTTTACCAACCCCAGCGCGAGCAGCAGCAACTTGCAAAAGCAATAAACAGCCTTTGCATTGGCATTTGCACCCAAAAGCTGCTGCTGTCCCTGGAGGTTCTGTCAGGGGTTCCTGCATCCCTGAGCATCCTTTGCCACCATTCCCTGGCTCTCCCTGCCTGTCACCACAGGCTCCTGCTCCAATCTGCACATTAATCTTGATTCTAAACCACCCTGCAGACGCTGCATGCAAATGTACTGAGTGATTCAAATTGGTTTTCTCTGTTTGTAAATGTAGTGTTCTGTGACTGCTCAGGGGCACTTGGAACATATGCTCCTTGATATCTGACATTTTTCAGAATTCCAAGCAAGGGAGGCTGTTTTGAGTGTGGGCTCGTGTGCCCTGTTGTGCTGCTGGTCCTGTGGGAGAGCAGCTTCACGTCTGTGAGGGAAAAGGTTTCTTTTGGGATGGGGGAAAAAAACCTCAGTTACAGCCAAGTCTTTTGTTGAGGAGGTTTGTGTGAAAATTGCACTACTTATCTCCCTGATTTGAATTGTATCTGCAGAGCCTGGTTCTCCCTGGGCTGGTGATGCAGGGGGTGAACCTGGATGCTGCTCTCAGTCTCAGGTTGGGGCCAAGAGCCCTGGAAAAGGGGCTGGGGAGCAGAAATAGGAGAGGGGAGCCTTTTGCTGCCCCTTTCCACACCAGTGACAGTGTTCACAGGGGTTTTCGGATGAGGGAAGAGATGAAAATGTTGACTGCATATTTCAGAAGGCTGATTTATTATTTTATGATATATATTACATTAAAACTATGCTAAAAGAATAGAAGAAAAGGTTTAACCTCAGAAAGCTAGCTAAGCTAAGAATAGAAAGGAATGAATAACAAAGGCAGCTGTCTCAGACTCTCTGTCTGAGCCAGCTGACTGTGATTGGCCATTAATTAGAAACAACGACATGAGACCAATCCCAGATGCACCTGTTGCATTCCACAGCAGCAGATAACCATTGTTTGCATTTTGTTCCTGAGGCCTCTCAGCTTCTCAGGAGGAAAAATCCTAAGGAAAGGATTTTTCATAAAAGGATGTCTGTGATAAAACCCCACATTTTCCTGGTCTCCAGGTGCTCCTTGCTGCTTGTGATGAGATTTCTCAGCCTCTCCTTGTGCAGGGACACTCGAAGGCCATTCAGTGGCTCAGGTCAGTGCTCTGTAAGCAAGACAGGCAGAAACAGCTCAAACTCCTCCTGCTCTCATCTGGCTGTCCTGCCTGTCTGCTCTCAGGTGAGGCACCCCTGGGGTACCTGCAGGGCTGATGCTGAGCCTGGCGGTGGTTTCACATCTCACCTAATGGGCCCAGCTGCAAACTGGGAGAGAGGAGGAGTGGGAGTGATGTGCTGAGCAGAGCTGTATTGGCTCCTTGTTTTTGGGGTCTTTTCGGTGAGTTTGGTGGGGTTGCCTCCCATGGCATGCGGGTCTCGAGGCTGTTTTGCATTCTCTCTGATGCCTCCCCCGTGTCACCTTCTCCCACAACTTAGCCTCAGGCAGGGCCATACCGATACAAAAGGGGCAATTTATGAGAACGACCGGTGATTACAATAACAAACAGGTAGAACTTCACCTTGGCAGCAACTGGCCCAACTCTTTTTTTCCCCCCAAAAAATCGGCAGATTTTTTATTTATAACAAGAGGAGTGATGTGCTGCTTGGCCACTTCACTGCAGGGATGCTCCCCATGGGAAAACAGCTTGCACCACCTGTTTGCAAGGCAGCACTGCTTGTTTTCCCTGGCAGCTGAGGGTGCTGAGGGCTCCTGCATCTCCTCTGGGGTTCCCAGGTGGAGTGTGTGGGGTTTGCAGGCAGCAGCCCAGCTTGGTGGCCAGAGATCACTGTGGTGTGTGCAGTGCTGCTGCTGGGCTGGACCACAGCTCCCCAGGCCCCAGAGACACTGCCCAGGATTCCAGCCCTGTTCCTGGAGTGCCTGGCTGCTGCACAGGGCTGCAGGCACACACCTCAGCGCTAATTCCTTCCACTGAAAGGGAATAGGCACGCCAGCAGTTCGCTGGGATAATTAAAATTCATGTTATCCTCCGCCAAGCTCAGACAATTCTCTGTTGTCAGCACCTCCAGAGGTCCTGGTTTAGCTCCTTCTGGTTCATTTAATGATGTAACAGCGAGAAGGAGAGATATTCCTTTTATTGTTGATGTGTAAGGTTTGAAATTAAACGTCTCTGCTGGTTGCTGGGTACTTTCTGCTACTGCCAACCCCGTGAACTCTTTAAACATATGCTAATGAGCCTGACTGCTCCCATTCCTTCTGTATAATCCATGAAGGAAGAAAAGTCAATCTTAGTCGTGCTTCCTAATGGCCCCTATACGTTGTAGTTAGCACAAAACCACTGCGAAGTGATGGAGATCCAGAGTTAAATGCATGAATTAAGCAGAACCCCTCTGACCACACTCCATTAGAAGAGAAACTGTCTCTAGGGAGACAAAACAAGATTTCTCTTTATATATACATTGTAAGAGTCACCCACTGATCCTCCAGGCTTTTTGAAACATTACTGGCACCCAAGTGATGGGGACAGAATATAATTTATCGATATTGCTACAACTTCCCACCCAAGATGCTGCTTGAATACTGATGTGCTGCAGCATAATGAGGTTTTGAAGGGAGTGTGTATGTTATCCATAGCATTGCCTTCTGTCCTGCACCTGACTCCTCAGCCCTGATGGAAATGTGAAAGGAATTCTGTGTATTTTAACTGTCTGTTATTGCTTTTTATTTTTAACAATGCTTTTAAACATCTTTATGGAGTTTTTCTGGCTTGGCAAGCAGCTGTTTGTGATTTGCTCATAAAATAGAGGGGAAATGCAATCCATCCTGTGATGGATAAATGCAAAGGGATAACAGGGTTAAAACCGGGTGCAGTGGCATTGGGCTGGTGGGGCTCAGCCATGGGACACGAAACTTCTGTTCCTTCAATGAGAATATTTTCTTCTGGAGCACAAGGAATAAGCAGTCCCTGCACAGACTGTCCCCACTCCAGCACTGTGCAGCTGTTCCTAGCAAGGTTATGATTGATTACAGCAGCTTATGCAGTCAATGGGTAAAAATAAGAGACTAAGAGACCTCGTTTCCTGCTTCATGATCCTGCAGCTCCACTCAAAACTCGGCTGCTGGGATCAGCTTCTCACCTGAGGGGTTTGATGAGTGCCTTGACACAACCATCTGATCTCAGCTTTTAAAGCTAATTTATTTCTCATTGTGTGTCTTTCTGTGGACAAACAGATACCAGATAAGAACCTGGAGCTATTATTGGCATGTAGAAATTGTGTGTTGTGGAATGGGGTTGTAGAAATCTTGGGAGTTATTTGGATGATGTCTTCTTGGCATCCCTCCCGTGCATGAGCTTTCAAGAAAGGGTCTGCTCTCACCTGTGCTGTTTAGCAGGGTTTGGTGCCAGTACCCAAAACTCTAATGGCTCTTTGGAGTGAAAAATTTCAAAAAGTAAAAGTACAGAGAGGGTAACAGCAGAGAATATTTGCTTTTTCCAAGAAATGCAAGAAATTAGTTTGTTCTGTCACAATGATTTGGGCAGACACATTTCTTACTGCCACTCTTTCAAATTCCCAGGAGTGTTCTCAGAGGGACCTCCCATTTCCCACGGGACATTTTAGGATATCCCAGCCCTTCTAATAAAGAAATATTAAAAAAAATCTCTTAATCTATAGTGAGAATCCTACTGTACATTCTATATTCCTAAGGATGAGAAGGTTTCTGCAGAACCATCACCCCAGGAGGGAACTCTGCAGATCCCCACAGCCTGAGCCTGCAGATGGTCACAGAGGAAGGATTTTTGTGGTACCTCACTTTGGCTGCTCTCTCACTGTCATGCAGTGAATGTGTTTGCTCTGTAAAGCCACAGGCTTTGCTTTTGCTCTGTAACATTGCCACATTTCTGGGGTTTGCTCTGATATTTGCTCCTCCTGCCCTGCTCTCCCCCATGGTGTTTTGGTTTGATGCAAGTTCTTAATGGGAAAGCAATTGCTCAGGGAAATGTGGTGCCTATCAGCTGTCTGATCACAGCTCCCCATAAATGGAATTAAACTGAGGCTGTGTCAGTGTAAAGGCTCCACGAAGAAGATTTGCTTCATAAAATTCATCTTGCATATCATGCCTCTCTTTGTGTGTAGTGTTCAGAAGCTCACTGCTCTGTTCCCATAATCTACCAAATAATAACAGTTGCATCTTACACTTACATCTGCAAATCAATACTCAGGCTCTCGCTCCTAACTGTAATGAAAGTTTGTTTTTTGTGTGAAACAGTAACTTTCATGTCTATAAGATTGTTGCATCCTGTATTTCTGTCAGATTTGACGACAGTCACCTCCTGAAGCTTTAACAAAAGGCAGAAATTCCCCTGGTGTTTCTGGCAATTACACATTAGTCTTTGTGGAGGCAGAAGATTACTTGCTGATTCCTGTTTGCTGATTCCATTATGTATGTATGCTCTAGTACATAATGGCTTGTTAATCCCTGAAAACAGCATGGCTAGGAATATTCCTTCAAAACTGTATTTTGGTTCAATTAAAAAAAAATCCAACAAACCAGCCATCAAAAATGATGAATTCCATAGAGTCTCTTATAACCACTGGGGTTTTGAAGATGATCTCTATCAGGGAACTTATCATTATGGGAGCTGGGCTGTGTGTGATGTGGTGAACTGTTTCCTTTTGAAGATATTAATTTTCCTGCCACTGATTTGATGCAATGTGCTCGCAGTCAAGCCAGGCAAGAGTAATAGAGCTGATGAAGACAGCTTGGTGTGTTATTGTGCTCTGAAATAATTCTGTTAGGGTCCAGTCTCTCCCTTTCCCCAGATGAATTCCTGTTTTCTCTTGTGTTTCTGATCACTCCACTGCAAGGCCCATCCAGAGCCCCATCCCCATGGAGAGCTGTGGGATGGTTTGGCGTTACTAAATTCAGATTTTACACCCTCTTTAGGGCATACCTCAGCCTTGCTTGCAAAAAATGCAGTGCTGTATGATGCCATGCTCTGTGAGATTGGATTAGGAACTGCAAAACAGAATGGCATAGAGGATTTGGCCCTGTCCTGCTTTGGTGCAAACCTCGGCCTGCCCCGCTGCTGTTCAACCCTGCACTGCTCTGTGCAGCTCACAGGCCCATGCCTTGGAGCTACCTCATGGAAAAATGGGTACAACAGACACTGAGAAGCCCTGCAGGTTTCCTTGGACCCCTTTTGTGTTCCTTGGACCCCTTTTGTGTTCCTTGTATCCAGCCTTGTCCCACGGTGAGAGGTCGCAGCCTTGCTGTGGGCCTGAGGGGAGGACAGAGCAGCAGAACATCCCTCTGCAATTCCCCTCCTTTTCCTGGGGTGTTGTCCCTAAAACCTTTAATAAACAGTCCTGTCCCTGCAGAGCTCATGATCCAATAGGAAAGATGGAGGATGTGATGGAGAGTGTAATAACATCCATCTTTGCACGTGGGGAAAAGAGGTGCAAAGAGATGGAGCACAAGGTCACAGAGGAAATGCTGTGACAGGACCAGGAATTGAATTGCCTCCTCTGGGGTCTTCATCCAGTGCTTTAATCACAAAACATGCCTTCACCTTTGTGATTTTCTGTTATTTAATCAGCTGAGGAGAAGAAAAATGCAAATTGATTTAATTAAAGGAGAGAGCAAATTTCTAATTTCAGGCTGGATCGTTCTATGGTTATGGAAATTTTGGGGAAAGGAGAGAGTAAGCATCTGTAATTTCTCTTTTCTTGACAGATGTATTTTCATTTACACAGCTGTGCAAAAATTATATTTATATATTTTGTGACATCTAATTTTAGCCTTGGAGCAGATCTGATGTTGGGTTACCAAGAAGTGTCATTTTCTGGCTTGCAGAATAATCCTCCTTCTGGCAAAAAATCCATCCTGTTTCTTCCCACAGACATGGTTTCTTCCTTTTAAGTGTCTCTCAGAATTATTTTATACTCAATGAAGCAAATCCTCCAAAGGCTTCATTATTCTGATGGTAGCATCATCTGATTGAATATTTCAATCATAAAGTCCTTTGGAGAATTTTAGCAGTTTCCACTCGGGATGTTGGAGGCTTGGATTTCTGTGTGTTCCCGAGGTTTTGAGGAACTGGTGTAGGAAATTGAGATAATTTCAGATGCACAGAGTTCATTGGGGAGGTGGATGGTAATGTCTGGCTGTTAACTGGAATACAGTAAATCATCCCTTTCTAAAAAAACACAAACACAGCTTCTCTGAGCCCTGGTCAGCAAAGCATTTAAGCACATGCTTAGGTTTAAGCATGTGAGTGTTGTCCAAGTGTGTTCCTGCCATTCATTGCCAATAAATCCAAAGAGCAGTAAAGTGTCACTTGTCAGATCCAGCTGCTGGGGACATCCTGAGTACAGCCCACAATTCCCACCTCCAGGAAAACCTGTAACATTTGCAGTGTGTGCTGCTGAGATTCTCCCTGTGAGCTCTGTTCCGTGATCCCTTCCTCTCAGCTCATTTCCCTTCACATCCCCACTTTGCTGGCAAGCCTTGATTCTTTTTCCTTGTTCATTGAAAAAAAAAAATAATTTCAATGACTCTGGAAAGAAATCCAGATTTGTTTTATTGAATTCCAACAGGGACAGCAATTTCAGGGCTTTCTGAAGGGCTGTGACAGCTCCTTGTACCTCATTGCCTCCTTCCCCTCCCCTGTCATCCCCTGGATGAAAGATTCTGGCACCCACCTTGGCAGGAGGAGCTCCTTGGGCTGACGTGGCCACCTCTGAATTGCTGAGGAATCCTCGGTGAGGGTGTTCTGCTTCTCTCAGCCTCACGTGAGGCTTTATGAACTTTAATGAACAGTATGTAATAAATTTGCCGAAGAAATTGGGTTAGCCTGTGATTAACATTCAGAGTGATGCAGATGAGTGTACCAATGATGGGAACATGTGCTCACATCACGATGAAATGCAGATGAGAGGCCCTGGAGCAAGCCCAAGGATGTGGGCCAGCACAGTTTCATCTCTGTCAGCTTTAATCTGATCTCCAGTGCCACTGCTACCGGCCTGCAGGAGGAACCTCAAACCAGACCTCGACACAACTTCAGTTTTCTGTTAGGGGCTACAAAAACATTGCTTTACAACAAAGCTCCATGCGTAGAAACCCAAGTCACTGTCTCTAAAAAACAATAATTCTAGCAGTGGGGAAGAGAGGAGGAAATGGTTGGGAGGTGCCTCTAGGTTTGGTTTGGCTTTTATAAACTTTTTACACTGCTTTGCTGAGCAGCTGTTTCAGTCAATTGAAACCCAGCTGAGCCCATCGTCCTTTGACGGCATCGTTGTGGGGAGCACAGAGAAAAATCCCCCACGACCTCCCTTTTAAATGAAGTGCAAAGTAATGCTGGGAAGGGAAAGAATAAATCAATTTTAAGTGGTAATCTATGAAGTTGGACAGAAATTGATGAGAAATGAAGCAACTGGTCATAGGAAATTGACCTTGAAAATGGTGTTTATCTGGCGGCCGCAGTGGCAGAGCCCCGCTGCTGCTGTGGGCCTGAGAGGGAATTTAAATCAGAGTTTCTTTGCTTTGAATCTCTGTTGGGTTTTGGGGGAGTTTCTTTCAGGACTCTGCTTTCTGACAGCTGTGCCAGCGGTGCAGCTCAGCAGGATTTGCTCCTTTGTGGCAGCCTGGTATTTTGCTGTGTTGCTTGAAAGGCTGCACCAGTTTGGGAGTGGTGGTTGTAGGAGAAGGGTCAGGTGAATCACTGTGGTTGTGTAACAGATACATATGTTAGGGGCAGAGATGGTATTTTTACCTGGCTTTTAATTTCCATACAAATAAACTCATTAAAGTGAGCAAAAGGACAAATGAGTAATACATGTCACCTCTGCTATTTTAAACTGTAACACCTACTTACAGCAGAAGGATGGCTATTGCAGCATTATACACATCTTATTTACACTGAGGGGACAGCAGCATGTGGGAGGTGGAATATATTGAGTTTTCACTGAAACTCTAGCAGAAAACAATTGACAGAGTATTTCTGTGATCTTTGTCTTGTAGGGCAGGTGGTCAGGGGTCTGTCAGGTTAAATAAATGCTTTTTGGACAATGTTTTTTCTGCCTTTTTTGTGTACATCAGCTGTGTCCATAAGTGATTCTTATGCAGCTCATTGAGGTGGGTCACTTGCTGCTCTCAGCACCTGCGTGCTGGGTGTCTCAGGAATTCCCTGCCAAAATATGAAGGTACAAGTAGAGTATAAACTATAGAGTAGCCAAGTGCTAGATCTTGGAAATTTATGGTCTTGGTGTCCAGAAAAATAACCTGATATTAACCTATAAACTTTACTGAAATATCAGCAATCTTTGTGTCAGTTCTGATGTGATCCACACAGGTGAGCTCTCTGGTTTGCTCAGCTTTGCCATCACTGACCTCCTCTGCCAGATCGTCTCTCAGCAGAAGTCAGAGAGCAAACACAGGCAGGACATTTGTGGGGTAAGAGAGACCAGGACAAAACTCCCTATATTGTGCCTTGTCATAGACTTGGCTTCACACACCTGAGCTTCTCAGAAGGCTGAGGCATTGCTCATTGGCCATTAAAAAATGAGGTGCTCCAGGCAATTCCTTCAAGCAGCAGGTGCTGCTCCTGTGGCAGCACCCACCTGAGCTCTGGGCACCCAAAGGATCACATTCCTGCATGGGACCTTGCTGGAGATGCTCCACTGCAAGGCCTTTCCCTTGCCTGGGAGCATTCCCTGATCCATTCAGTCTGGGGTGAACACTGGGAGCAGAAAAGGGAAACAAAGGGAGAGAAGCAGGGAGGGAACAGAGCTGTGAGAGAAGAGGAGAGGAGGGAGCCCCACTCCCAGCAGGGGAAAACTTGGATTGATGAAGCTCCAGCCATGCTGGGTTGGTGGTGTTATCCCAGTGCTCGTGCTCTGATGGGAAGCTGACAAATAATAAACCTGAGCCATGTTTTCAGACTGTGTGAAAATTGAGGATTTCGAGGCAAGCCTTCTCCAGATATTTAAAATTCAGCAAGCTTTTTTTGTCCTGGGTCTTGAGATGTTAATAACTTTGACTAATTGTCAACACCACCAATTACTATGACTGATACCTTATCATTTCCCACAATGAGCAATGCTAATTAAAATTGATTGTGCTGCTGTTCTGGCACAGCAGCAAGTTTCCTTTTCCTTTTTTGTTTAAACATGAGCTTATTGTGCCTATTTGGTGAATTAAATAAGGAAAGCTTATTATTCTGATGTTTATTTTTGAGCAGGGGTTTTAAGCCACATTGGAAGCCTGTTACAAGTGTCAAAGAAATAGAGTTTGAATAAATTACATTTTTTGGAGTACCAAAACATACAGCTAATAATAATATTTAGCACTTTTATACTGCAGTGCTTTTTACATGATCACATTTCTGCACGAACGTAACCACTTCTATTATCTCTGTAAGGTGGGCAAACACTGTTATTGCTGTTTCACAGACACTGCAGCAGATATGCCAGAGCTTTGATTCCCTAATAGCAGAGCACTTCAAGCTATTCACTTCAATTAGGTTACAGATCCCTGTCTTGCAGCACTCTGAGCTGCCTAAGTTATAATTTGCAAGACTGGTGTTGCTTGAATTTTATCCAAACTTGGCCTTTTATTTCTTGCTTATTTGTTTTTAAAGCATGGTTATTTATTTCTCCCAAAGGTAGGATCAGGAATCCTTTGCTGCCCAGTGCTGTAAATGTTGATTCTGCCCATGCAGGGCCATGTAGCAGGGATGGGGCTGTGCAGATTTGTGTCCTTCTCGTTTGAATCTTTGCTTCATCAGCTGCATCTCCTGGTCTCAGATCTGTTCTTTATTGGGTAAAAGCTGCTTGCAGGGAGGAGAGATGGCTGAACAACAGCACGGAACTCTGAAACTCCCATTATCTATTTCCTGCTGTACTCTGAATTTAGCTGTGCCTTTACATGAAGTTTTCCATGGGGAGTATTTATGGGATATGTTATCACTGGAAGATGTACCTGGCTTTTTTGACTGTTCTGCTGGTGTCTTCTCCTTAAGTGGCCAATTGCAGTTAATAGCACAAGTCTGTGACCTTATCCTGTTGGAGATTGATTTAATCTGAACAATTTATTCTTTCCATGATCAATATGAAATGAGTTTATATGTAATGGATATAAATGCATGGAATTGCCTGAGATATTCCTTACTTCCTCCTACTTAGTCCATAAAATGAGTCAATAACTTCATGATAGTTATTAAAAAAAAAGTCTTTTAAAGAATTCTTCATGTTGCACTTTTCATAAACAAGATCTCCCTTAGGCTTTGATAGAAAGGGAACCCATGTTTGCCTGCTTGGTGCCTTGTATGAACAGCTATAGTGTGTGTCAATCAAAAAATATTTCATATTTATTGGGAAAAAACTAAAAAAACAGGCACTTAAAAGCAAGACTAAAATATTTATATTACAGAAACACCACCAGCAAAATTCATATCCAAAAAGTAAATATTTCATTCCTGAATAGTACTTTTTGGTTATTTATAGCTGCATGACTTTCCTTTGAGCATTGATTTCTTCTGATCCTGACAGGAGTTGGGAGCATCCCTGGGAATCTGTAGAGCTGCTTATGCCATGATGTCATGAGTGACCCCATGCTGGCAACAAGGGGACCTGGCCAGCAAGGTCTTGTCCCTCACAGTGACCAGAATAATTTGTTTGTGTGGGGAAAATGCTGGAGCAGTGAAAAGCATCACCCAGTGGAGCTGTGGGGTTTGCTTGGTGACACAAAGGGGGTCACAGCAGGGGAAGCTGTGAAATACCTCAGTGCCAAGAGTGTCCCCCTGGAGCACAGCAGACCTAATTCTCCTCTCATCCCTGCTGATGTCTCTCCCTGGGCCAGGCTGAAGTTGCTCGTGGTTCCTGCTGTGCAAAATCAGAGAGGAATCATGGCTGGATGGCTCCCTCGGCGTAACCAGCTGCATGTGGAGGCAGAAGTGTTTTTTTTTGCTTTCTTCTCTAGTTTCAAATGTCCCCTGGAGTTTCATTGTGAAAAGTCAGTTATGAAAATTGAGAGTGTGAAGGGGGGGAATGTGTCATTTGGGTTGTGATTTGCTGTTAATTAAAGTTTAGTGTGACACATCCTTTATGTCTGGGGATTCCTGAGTCTCATCTCAGTGGCCTGGGTAGAACAGAGGAGCATCTCCATCGAGATCAATGCTCATTATTATTTTCCTCATTATCATCATGATCCTCATCAGTATTTGTTCTACAACACTGGCTGTGGAACAGAAGCACAGGCAGAGATGACCTTCGCTCCTGTTCCAAACCTTTCATTTTTAACAGATAAGAGACTCAGGGGCTGGGGACAGGGAAGTGACACTGAACTGACAGAGAATCAGATCTAGCTACTCAGGAGTCAAAATCAGCCACCTCAAGCACAGCAAGCATTTGATGGTCGGTCCACCTTGTTTTATTGTAAAATCTGCAAAAAGGAGCACAGGAAAAGATGTATCCCTTCAAGTTAGGGACTTGGACCTTTCTGCTTAAAATGTTGAAAATCAGTTCTTTTGGAAGCTCTGGGACAGAAAGGACTCTTGCCAACCTGGCAGATCATTGCTTCTGGTTTGAGATGGAGGAGGAGGTGTGTGATTTCTGTGAGTCACCTTCTGACAAGCACCTGACAATCCCCCAACCATCCCCTCAGTGCTGGTGATTTTCCTTTTTGCTGATGCAAAAGGGGTCAGGAGGTGGATGGCATTGTTAAGGCTCTCACATGGAAATGGTGGGATACAACCAGACTGGACTTGAGGAAAGTTATTTTGATTTATTGCCACTTAAAACCTGAGTAGGATGGTGAGAAACAAAGATTTAAACCAATACACCTGCTTCTACTTCTTCTCAGTCCCAAGTCCAGTTTTTCATGCCCAACTCTTGTACCTCCTCCCTGCCCAGCAATGCAGGATGTTTGGGAATGGGGGATTGTGGCCAGGTCACAACAGATAGGCTTTCCATAGGAGTCATGTTAGGTTGAAAGTGTTTTGGTTAATTTTTTTTTTTTTTTTGTCTAAATGCTTATGTAAGGGTTTTGTTGTTTGTTTTTCAGAATATCCAAGTACAAATAGATTTGTTTCATAAAAGAGAGGGCAGTGCCAATTTATTGCAGAAAACAAACAGTATGCTTATTTTTTCTGAAGATAAGAAGGTTGTATGGCAAGTTGTAGAATTAATGCATCACTAAAAAAAAAAAATAAAAATTGAAATTTCTTCCTCCCCTTCCTCTCTAAGTGTTGAGGATCTGTTCAGCTTCACCCCAATCCTTATTTTTGCTGCATTAGAGGGTGCTCTGCAGTTCAAGCCATGCACACCCCTAAGGTTGCCCCAGGAACCTGTTCTGGGGGATGTTTTGGTTGCACCAAAGTGTTTCACACATCAGCTTCAGGAGGGGAAATCGTGTCCTGTTGATGTGTTTGCTGTGTGTTAGGGGAGGATTTGGCTACTGGGGACCCAGAGGAGATGACAATGTGCTCCCTGTGTGTGAGCACTGTAACCTGGAGGGTTTGTGCAGCACATTGTGGGTGAATGGACAGTGGCTCTGCTTGCCTGGAAATCACCCATGACCAGAGAACTGCAGAGAGGTTTGACCTCTCCTGGTCCTGAACCTAAGGGGTGCTCCCTTTGGGCGAGGTCTCTGCTGCTCTTTGCAGCCAGCTACAGACCTAAAGATTTTTCTGCATCTAAATGATTGGGGAGAGGTTGCACAAAATACTTCCCTTCCTGGGAAAGCCCCTTTTGTGGTGATAGGGGTGTTTTTACCATTATGGATTTTCCAAAACCAGATTACCCATCAGGAACAGCCTCTGCTGACCAGAATGATGGGAAAGCTATGCTTGGTGCATGACAAATAGCAGGGTGTTGCATATTTTTCATTATTAGCTCTGAATCCATACAATTAGTGGTAGAAAATGAAATAATATTTATTTATCTGTGAAGTCTAATGATAAAATAATAGCCAAGGAAAGTATTGATCCCTCCCTTGACCACTCTCTCCAGTGGAAGGTGGCAGGGGGGGCTGGAATTGAATTTTTGAGGTTCCTTCCAACATAAACCATTCTGTGGTTCTATGATAAAACAGGAATTTTCATTTTTCCCACCAGTTTGCACGTACCAGAGTTGGCAGTACATCTTGTATGAACATTAACTCCACCATCCTGCTCCCTTCCCTTCCTTCCACCAAAACTCACCTCTCTTTTTTCCCTTCCCGTGGGTGATGAGGAATGTGTGTGCTCAGTGGATAGAAAGGACAAGGTGCCTTCTAGTGACACCAGGAAGAAAACGATCCGGGCAGTTACAGACCACTAAGCCTTTCATTTGTACCTCGTAAACTGGTTCAAATGATAAGAAAAAAAAGAAAACATTTGGGAGGCGCCGATAAGATCAGGCTTATCCAGTAGAAAGGTAGTGTAGGATATGGCTGGAAGTGATAGGGAAAGCCTGGGCTTGATGACCCAGCAGGTCACTTACAGTCTTTCTCTCTTAATCTCTTGGAAGTCTTTGAACTTGTCAATACGAAAGGAAGAGAGAGGAACTGGCTTATCTCGTTTATTTACCATGCTGAAAGGTCTTTGCAAGGCCCCTTGTAGAAAACAGTCAGAAACACAAGGTGGGTGGGTGAAAGGGAAAAGTAGAGTCAGGAATCAAATCCTGAAGATTAGGAATAACTGGGGGATTTTTGCCATCACAGAGGGTTAAACCAGGGGTTCCTTGTGTGTTCCTAAATCCTGTAGGTCTCTGGGTTGGGATGGAGAAGAGAGGGAAGGACAGCCAGGGCTGGGGTAGCAAAAAGCCTCTGAGGTCAGTCAGGACCAGAGAAGGCAGGGAGGGAGGACAGAACAACCTAAACAGTAAATACACGGTATAACCTCCAAAAATGTGTTGTGTTAATGAGTGGCTTTTGCCCACCCTGTGCTTTCCATTTGAGTTTGATGTGGTCAAACCAAAGTCTTTGTTTTTGCAGCCCGTGTAGGAGATCCCGGTGGGGATGCCAATGGGGAGGAGATGGTTTTTCCCTGATCCCCTCCCCAGCAGGGTGTGCAGTGCAGGACCAGCTGTGCTTTTTCTGGGCCACAGAAGGGTTAGACAAACACGAATACAGTGTTATCTAAAAGGCCAGCAGTGGTGCTCAGCATTGGAGCAGTCTCATTATTGAAGGAGCCCAAATTAAGAGGCTTCATGTGGCATTACTGGGATTTAAGTTAAATTTTTCCCTGCCATTTAAACTCTGTATTTGTTTCTTTTCAACAGCCGTGTCTGACTCTCTGTCCTAAACAGAGATTTGGAGTAAGGGTTAAACAAACATAATTTATTTGCATTCCCTGCTGCTCTGTCACAGCTGACTGTGTTCCCTGCACCACTGATTTAAAAGACAGCCCCACCTCTTAACTGATGGAGCCTCCTGCCTCCCTTGCATTCCTTCCCATCCCTCTGCCTTTCCCCACCATTTTTAAGGGAGAAGAACCACTGGATGTCCCTTTGAATTCCAGGGGCTGAAGTCCTGGATGCTGCTAATGAGCAGCGAGAGCCTTTTAAGGAACTGAAACGTTGCATTGTTATGATTTGGGAAACAAAAGCTGAATTAGAACTGTAACACTTAACTATGGCATCCCACTTTATTTTCCTCTAATGCAGGCTAAGCTGCCTTACAGCAATCTTTTAAATGTAATGATTGAGACTATTATAGGAAATACTATACAAAGCAACATTTTTTTTGCAGCCTAAATAATAAGTAGGGCAAGGTTTTAAATGAGGCTAGAGTAATGAATGCTGTACAATAATTTTGATGATAAATTTCCCCCGAGGATAAAGTGGAAGAACAGAAGCAGGCTTTATTTAATCATGCAAAGTTAAAGGAATGCAGACCAACAAATATTTATAGAAAAGTACGGATTTTCTAACCTTTTCTGAGATATTCTTGCCCCTTTTCACCTGAGAGACTTCTCAGAAGTTCAGGTCTTTCAGCACTTAATAATTAGGAGGAGGAATTGATCACATAGGGTCAAGTGTTTCTTTGATGTAAGAGCACAGAAATTCCTGCTTCCTCGCAGGCTGGAGGACTCGAACAATGAGACATTTGTTTTTCACAGCTCTTCCATTCATCAGCGTGTCTGAAAAGCTTGCTTTGAGCAGATACCCAGCATGGGATGACACATTCTGCAGCTGCTCTTCACCCTCTGCTGACCCAAGGAGTTGTGTCCCACCAGAGCAGGGCACTGGGCAGAGATCCCCTTCTCCCCTTCCCAGGGCAGCAGAGGTGAATTGTGCAAGCACAGTGAGGAGAGCTCTGAACTGCATTGCAGAGGTGACACCTGGGCCTCCATGTGCCCAGCAAGCTCCAAATCTCTGCCCCATCACAGATCCACAAAGGCCATGCATCCTCCTCTCCTCAAAGGTGCTGCTCCCCAGCTCTGCCTGCTTCTGTTGGTCTTGAGGACAAAATATTGGCTTCAAGAGCTAAGGGACAGCAAAAATATCACTGAGGACACCTGGCTTGGCATCTTCCTGGTTGTTCTGCACCTTCCTGGATGCACTTGTGGAAGGGTTAGACAATCACTCCATTAAGTTAGATAATCACTCCATAAGGTTGGATTGCTTTGTGATTTTTTTAAAAAAATAACTATTAAAATAGAGTGTTTCAGTGGAACTTCAGCTCAACATCCAACAGCATCCACTCAGCGGAGGCGAAAACCTGCGGGTTTCTGTTCTGCTGATCAATACTTACAGCGTGTATTGATTTCCTATTTAGGTGTTAACTTTTTAGCTCTTAGAAGTGCTCTTGATATCAATTTTCACCTTGCCTGGTGTTCATTACATGCTGAACGTTGTGGCAGTGAGTGAGCTCGGATCCCATCTGGAGGGACGATTAATTCCAGCCACTCCAGGACCGCAGCCTGCGAAGATTTACTCTAGCCCTGCACAAGCATTGCTATAGCACAAAAAATCTGTGTTTAAGGCAGTGACCTGAGAAATGCTTTCACTCCAGCCTGGCACTTTCTCCTCCACTTTCTCAGCCTGTGTAGTCATCTCTGAAATCATAGAATAAGCTAATAAATAGTGCTGTTTATTATGTCCGTGTTGTTTCGGCGCAATAATTCACAGGCAAAGAGCCCGGGGTGGCGGGCTCAGGTTGCTGGGTGGCTGGGTTTTGTTTAAGCGATAAGACACACATGATAAGCAGCGTGTCCCTGGGTGATTGTGCCTCCAGTAGTGTTAGGAGGCACAAGGTCAAAAGGCTCAGTGACTTTAACTACCTGAGAAGTGCCGCGTAATCCCCGGCAAATGGGCTGTCTGCAATGTCTTATTGCTGTATCACAGAGGGAATTATTTCTTTTTAAAGGCAGCCACATGAATTCCCTCTGTAATTGGCGCAGGGCTGACATCACTGGCTGCCAATCAGGAATCCGCTTTGTCTTGGGTTTTAACACCTTAATTTCAAGTTGGGGTCATCTGAGCAAATGGATTTTGTTAAAATGATGTTTTATCCTCTTTGTGCTCCGAGTCCAATCTGCCCGTTTCGCGCTGTGCGTGTGCCTGCGTTGAGAATTGCTCTGCAGTGGCTTTTGTGTCATCACCAGGCACAAAACAGTGGCTGCAAAGTCCTTGCAGGGTTGGTGACATGGAGCCGTGGCCTGGCTTGTGGTGCCCGGGACATTATTTGGGCTCAGAAGCTCCAGGGAGCGAAGGGAGGGCAGACAGCCAGGTGAGCACATAGGGAGGCAGGCTGGGATCTCAAAATAATTGTGCAGCCATCAAATCCTTTCAGCCCGTGCTGCCTTTCCCTTTTTATTGTCAAAGACAACCCCAAAATAATAAAATAATCTCAATTTACAGTTACTGTTGGTAAAATAAGCACACCTAGGTCAGAGCTTTACCAGCCTGAGCAGATGAAGAGCAGGCTGTTTGTCCCAGTGATACTGAGGGGACCACAGGCAGCTGCTGCCCTTTTTGGAAGGGGGGATGAGGGAGCCCAGATGGGAACATTTCCCCCTTATTTCTCTCTACTTTAAGCCCTAGCAGAAGCAAAGATAAAGGCACAGCCCACAGGAATTTCTCTGCATCCCCTTGAGCTGGTTCCACTGTCTTCCAGCTGCTCCTTCAGCAGGGGAGAGGAAATCCTGTGGTCCACCCCAGAGAATGCTTTTCCTTTGGGAAAATGGGAATAGATGCCAGAGGTCATGACTTCTCTGTCTCAGTCTGTCAGTGGGTGGGACAGAGGGAAAAATCTATGAAAACCACAGCCAAGGAAATGCTGTGGAAGTTGCTGTTCAGCTGCACTGGAATTTAGGGACAAAGCGAGAGGCATCCTCACCCTGTTAGAGGGCAAAAATTTGACAGATAGTTTTAAAGGCTTAAAATAAATCTATCTTCATAACCTGACTGCTGTGCTTTTTTCCTTAGGTGTGTTATAGAGGTAATGATACTTCTACAGTGAACTCAATTAACCTTCTGCAGCCTCCCGTGTGACAGGGAATCCTAAATCTTCTGTTTTATGAGTGCATGTGCAAAATTTGAAGCTACTCTGAACTTAGCATTAATAAATGCCCTTTTCTAATTGGTGCCCATTTGTTTGTTTTTCTTTTCCAGTGAGAAAGACATGGTGGCTGTGAATGGAAAGTAGTGTTCATGGTTGGGAAGAGATTTCCACACAGGAGAGAGGTATTGTCATTATTATTTTTATTATTATTATTAGTTTTAAGAATCTGCTTTTTGTGTGTGGATGCCTTTGGAGTTTCCATTGTTCAGTGATGTTATAAGATGATCTTCACGACTTTATATTTGGTTCTCTGCATTGTTTTGTATAAATGGACATCATTGCCAGTAAGAATTATTTGATTCTCCTCTGTCTGATACCCAGTGGATTTTGAGTGTCCTTTAGAAATGCTGTGGAAAAAAAGGATGGAAGGAAAAAACTGTGTATTTATGGTGAAAAACTTGTGTATTTAGGTTTCCACAGCTTGGTTTCCCTAAAAAACTCCCTTCTGCTCTGTGATACATCCTGGTAGGTGCACCCCGCATCAGGCCACTCAGTGGTGTTTGCTCCTGAGATCTTTGCATGAACACATTCTGTGCAGAGCAAAATGCTTCATCTGGGAGGGAGGATGTCAGCAATAAATGAGAAAACAAGAGAAATGGATGATGGCCCATAATGCAAACCCTATAATATAATCATTGTTGTTTGATAAAAGAGACACTTGGAGCAACTCTCCGTGCCCTGCTAGGTATGTCTGGATTTATTATTCAAAAAGACACAATCAAATCTCTTCATTCCCTTGACAAATGGGAGCTATTCAATTCCGTATCTGCCTCTTATTTATAGCATATAGAGGGGTGATTTATATGCTGGCTGCAGATCTTCCAAAACAGTTTTAATTAGCAGCACTGGCTATTAGAATGAGAGTCCTGTAACTTCCCTGTCATACACATCCCCTTAAAACTGAACAGAAATCTTACTCTTTGCCAGGCAACACTTCTCTTATTTTTTTGGTGATGCCAGCAAGAAAATGCAAGTGTGTTTTAGGAGCTCAGAGGCTGAATTGCTGCTGAGGAGCAGGCAGGGGAAGGAGAGGAAGAAATTTTCATTTATTGGTGAGGCTTGGGAGGACAGGGCGGTGCTTGGGGCATTGGTACCATCAGTGACTTGGGGTTGGAGGACACAGTAAGGCCCAAACACACCAAGGCCAGCTCAGGCTGGCAGCACTGGCATTCTGGGGTTCTGCTCTGCCTTTCTGTGCTTGGAGGAGGATGGATGTGAGCTCTCACCTCGCTGTGTCCCGTGGTTGGAGCGCTGATCCCTCCTCCTGGCGCGTCCTGTGGCACACACACTGATGTTTTTGCTGGGAGCTCTGTCTGAAGATGTAAGCAAGAATTCCAGCATTGCCCCAGCTGTTCCCTGCTCCACAGAGCTGCTCTGGCTCGTGGGCTAATTGGTACCCCTGGGGTTCAGAGCAGAGGCAGGCACAGCACGGGGGGCAGCCCGGCAAAGGCGCCGGTTTGAGTCTCTATTATTTTCACGCATCTGATAGGAATGTGATCCCTTTGAGACCTCAGCCTATCTGTCAAACCTGAGATCAGCCAACAGGTTCAAAAGTTATTTGGGGAAGCAATGAGTGACAGAACAATTGCACAGCTCTTGTTTTTTTCCTGAGAAACCAGGCCAGAAAAGCGCAGGGAACATAAAGAGTATTTTTTTGTGCTTTATGCGGTGTGTGTAGCATGCAGAATGCTCTGTTGTTATGTTTCCACTGATCTTTTTTTGACATAAGCAATGCAGTCATTCTGTCTTTGCATCAAATAAGTCTTTGTACTGCTTGTCACCAGCTCACAGTGTCTGTGTCTGTGTGTAAACTTGGTGTTTGCTACATCCCCCTGTCACAACTGTGCTGCTGCCTGCAGCTGGGCGCTTCTGCTCCAGCTCTGGGTGCTTCACAGTGATGCTCTGTTGGTGATATTTACTCTGGAGAGTAAGAAATCCCTAGGAAATCTGAAGTTTGAGGCAGAAAATAACATGAAAAGCAAGGACATGAGCACTGGACCTTGTCCCAGAGGTTTGGTGTCTTTGCCTCCTCCCTTGGAGGAGGTCAAGGAAAGAAGGCACAACTGAGAGAGAAGGTTGGATGAAGTTCATCACTGCTCTGCCAACACTCTATGTCTGTGGTGCTTGGGAGACTGATGGGAAAATGAGGAATTAGGAAATGAGGACATAGAAAAAAAATCCTGCTACAAGCAAGCCTGAAATTAATGTGGTCAGAAAGAAGGAATGGAAATGATTCCTGCAGTTTGCAATGGGGAGATGATGGGCTCAGCAGCAAGGTATCCACAGGTAATTCACAAATCTGGGAAAAGAACTCAGTTCTTGGGCTGAATACAAGTCAGATTTGTTTTAAATCTACAGAAATTGTGTGTAGGTATTTTATTTCATTTTCTGAGCATATTGATAAAGCACACTGGTTAAGGAAGCTTTCAGATTATTAACATCTTCAGCCTTGTCTTTGAGCCAAGTGAGCAGTATTTGGTGAGCTGTCTTTGGGCATTACACTAAGTGCTTTTCTACTGCAATTCTAATAGAGTGTAGGGCTGAATTTGATAGTGTTACCTATTAGTGATTAGAGAGTGAAGGGCTTTCAGGGTGTCAGTACTGCAGAGTTTGCTTTGGTTGATAAATTGGGCATTATGCATTTCATAATTTTTTAATTCTGCCTTGAAGTAATTCTGCCTCTTCAAATTCCTCTTTTCACTAACATTTTGAAAATATTTTGGAGGTAAGAATGGGGAAGGAAAAGAGGAGAGAACAGTTTTAGTCATAAACACTTAAACTGTGCATTACTCAGTGGCACAGGCTGAACTCTGCTGGAGAAAGGTACTCCTAAATTACCCAAATATTAACACTGGAATTATTGAGCATGGATAACAGTTATGAATTTTTTATGAATCAGTCAGGGTAGCAAAGTCATGGCTACTTTATAGAGAAAGGTATGATGGAAACATGCAGGAAGATGATGGAGGATTCCATCTCTTCACATTTTCATGGGGTCTTTCATAGGGAAAGTGCGACCTCAAAACACTCAGGGAATATCCCAGTACCCAGTGACTCCAGCAGGAGCTTCAGCACTGCTCACTTTTAGGATATATATTTATTTCTCTGAATCTGAGGTTGCTCTGTCAAGATCTTTTCCTTTATTCCTCTCCAGCTGCTCCTCTATCAGTTTTCCAGTTTGTACCTTCCCAGCTTCTTGCCTTTTCTCCTGCCACATCTATTTTCTCCTGACAAACCCAGTTCTGTTTTACTTCGGTTTTTTTTAGAGAAAGGCTGTAATATATTTGAAGTGTCTGCCATTAACTTTTGAGATTCAGTGACCTTTGCTAATCAGGAAGGAGGTTTTTTTGAGGTCTACAGGAAGAATTAATCATATGTAAACTGTTTGCTTTAAAAAGTCTCTTACCAAATGTGGGATTTCCCAGGTAGCTTTCAAAAGGTCAGAGGCTGGAGGCAGCAGCTGGAGAGCACTGCAGGAGGACAAACCCTCTCAGAGCAGGTTCAGAGTTAGGGAGAGACCTGTGGTGGCACATGGCACTGGGGAGAACCCATTGTGTTTGACAGGCTGGACTCAGGCCAGAAATTTGGAGTATCTGAGGAAGAAACACACAGAGTGGCACTGTGCTGTTGGACCATGCTGACATTTGCCTGCAATATTCTGCTTTTTCAAAAGCAAGTTTTTGTGCTTTCAACAAAATGTTCCTTGGCCCTACAAGACTGGAAACAATTTTTGGGTGAAAGAAACCATGAGAATTTTGGATAAATTTCCAGTCAGCTGCTGGTACAGTCCCTTCTCCCAGGTATCCAGGGAGCTGGAGTCTCTAAAGGAGAAGTTTGCCTCCTGGACCCAGTTTCTGCCAGCTCTTGGTGTGGCAGTTCCTGGCCTGTGGTGGCTCCAGAGCTGCCCATGCAGACTCCCAAAAAGCAGAGAGGCTTTTCCCCACAGTGGGCCTTTCTGTCCTGGATAAACACATTTGATAAAGATCAGCTTGAGGGATTTCACAGTGTAACAACTCCCTTTCTCCTCCAGCCTCTGCAGCAGTGATTGTGGGACCTTCTAGCTCTGGATTAGAAAGGAGTTGATGGAGAAAAGTGCAGCTGTCAAAAGAGGGACAGTCAGTGTCATCAATGCCCTAAAGGCTGCAGTGTCTTGGTGCGCAAAGGAAAATCTTTCTCTGAATTTTAGAGAGCTCTTCCAAATCCTTTAATGTGGTTTTAATGTGCTTTGCTGCACTCAGTAGTGGTTTTTACCTGCTGTGTCTCAGTGAAGCTGATTTTGGAAGATGTCTCACAAATCAGGTACAGTGCAAGGAGTGTTTGGTTTCCTACATGCAGCTCTGTTGTTCAGCCCCTCAGCTCCTACAGATGATGCAGTGGAGCCTGTTCTGTACTTGCTCTCAAGGTTTTACCAAGTCTTGGTGAATAATTGCATTTGTTGTTAGAGGGAAGTCCGTCTGGAGGGTTTCACTCACAGAAACACACCTTGTGACAGAAAGGGGAGATTTCCAGGCTTCTTTGCCCGTACAGGGGAAGCACACAGGTGAAGGAAGGTTGATGACACCCCACCAGCCACCCATCTGCAGTGTGTTCTGTTCCCCAGGGATGGATTCAGGCCTGATCCCAGCCACTCTCCAGAGGAACCTCACTGCAGGATGGCTCAGAGCCCAGGGGCTTCTCCAGCTCACCCTGCAGCAGTGGGGTGTGGGCATTGCTCTTTCTCCCAGTGATTAAAGGACAGAGCTTCCTCTTCAAAGAGTTCATTCCCCAAAACCATTAATGCAAAAGTTATGTGCTAGAAACCCTTCTATCCAATCCAGAACACACAGGAAGTCTGGATATGAATGATTTAAAGACTATGGGAAAGCATAAAGATGTTAAGGTGAATTTACTACTTTGTTCAGCACATAGATTGTGTGAGGGGTCTGCAGTATGAATTAAAGAAAGGTTCCAGCCATGAGATATTACAGTTCAATTCAGACATTAGTACAGCCAGGGAGAAGACAGTAATGTATTGCACATCTAAATAGGATTTCCATACTGGATTGCACCTGTGATCTATATGGGCAGTGCTGCCTCTGTCAGGAGGAATAATGTGATGGGGATAATAGGCAGCTGTGGAAGGATTTACCTGGAGCAAGCTCTGCTGCTAATAGCTGGCTCATATCCCAACGTAACTGTGAGAGTTCATGGTTACCATGTCCTGTTGGATGTCAGGGAGGATGTTCTGCTGACCTTCAGCAGCCTCCAGGCATTAATGAATCACTCACATCTGCCCCTTGTTCATGTCAACCAGCAGCACCTTCTGTGGGACAATGTGTTTAAAAACAAAGGGAATTTTTTTAAGGCAGTTTGAAATATGGTGTTGTCAGTCATCTGCTGCCACACTTTAGTACTGAGGAGGTGGGACATTACAGAGCCCACGTTATCTTGATTAAATTACTCGTTATTCAAATAGACCAATGCCCCATCACTTTTTATTCATCCCTTCTCCAAATTGAAGATAGTACCAGTTTTCCTTGCCTCTAGAAATATTTGCAGATGGTACCTAGTCTTTTTAACTGTTTTTTTTTCCTTTTTGAGGTCAGCTGTGCCAGTTTCAGTCAAGGCTGGATGAACATTTAAAGCGCCATTTCTTGTTCTGATTTCTCTAGATCTTTGCTTTTCAACGCTTCTGTTTACAGACCTGTGACTTTCCTGGAGCTTTTATTTCTCTTAGAAAACCTGGAGGAAATAGAGGTAACCAAGAGACAGCACTGTGCCTGTGCTATGAGTGTGCTACAAGAGTGCTTCAGCCCTCTGGAGGCTTTCATCCTCCTGATTTTTTTAATTTTTTTTTTTTTCCCCAGTTTAAGCATTTGCAGCAATGGCTCTGAAGTAATCCCAGAGCTCTGTCCCTTCCCATTTTTAGGCCGAGGAGGCTTTGCAGTGTGTGTTGCAGGGGCTCTGTTGCACATGAGCAGCTCCGCCAGGTGTTTGCTGCTCTCTGTGCAAACGGCGTTGCCGGAGCCGTGCCGTGAGAACAGATGGGCCAGGGAAGTACCTTGCTCTCAGTGGGTCTGGAGAATGAACTCATTATCCAGCCAGTGGCCTGTCACACCAGCCTCATTTACCAGTGGCTGCTGTAGGAAACAAACCCTGGAAAGCAGAGCCTGGCGGGGTGGGAGCGTGGCAGTGCCAACCGCGACGGTTCCGCTCGGCGAGGAGCTCGTTGGGGATGAGGGATGGGGAGGGAACCTGGAAGGGCAGAGAGTTACAAATAGGCATCAAAAAGCCTCATAAAAATGATAGTAAGTGATGCTTTTGGGAGTTAAAAAATGTCATGTGGAGAGGGGCACATTTCAAGGCTGACTCTGAGATGGAGGACCTGCTCCTTCCTGAAAGGTGGCTGTGCTCAGGTGGGGCTGGGCTCTTTCTCCAGGCAGCACTGACAGAACCACAGGACACAGCCTCAAGCTGCATCAAGGGAAATATAGGTTGGATATTAAGAGAATTTTTTTTACAGAAAGGGTGATAAAGTTCTGGAATGGCTGCCTGGGGAGGTGGTGGAGTCCCCATCCCTGGGTGTGTTTAACAAAGCCTGGATGTGGCACTGGGTGCCAGGGTTTAGTTGAGGTGTTGGGGCTGGATTGGACTTGATGATCTTGAAGGTCTCTTCCAACCTTGTGAATTCTGTGAATTTCTTAGGTGGTACCTCCACCAAGTATTCCCTAAAAAGGTCAGAAAGTATTAACAAAACATGTTTTAAGAGCATGATGTTCAAACATAAAAAGGGACCCAAACCTTCCAGGTTATGTTAGACCAGAGAGGTAAATAAACAGCTTTCCATCTTTCTCCTCTTGAATGCCACCTGGGAAACACCTCTGACTGTGCTCACAGGAGTGTGTTCACACTGCTGTGTGCAGGAGTCCTCTGAGGTTGCTGCTGTGGTTGCTGGTAAAGACACGAAAAATTTTGGCACTAGTTACTCAGAGGGATATAAAAAATGTCAGAGCTGGCAGCAATCTTGGAAAGGGAAAGTGCAGAGTAGCAAACTTTTGTTTATTCGTAGCAAAACCCATGAGGAGCGTGGGGGAAATTGTTGTTACCCCAGTAAGTCCTCCTGTGTGGGGAGAAGTGGGAGGGCACGCCAGATTTCAATTAGGCAGAATTTTCTGTTTTTAAAATGGCTAAAGACAACAGAAATATGTCCCCACAGGCTGCTCCTGGGGTGTTTTGTGTTAAACTGGTGCTGGCACAGCTGGCACGGCGCTGGTGCGTAACCTTTGCAGTAGGTGAAGAGCTGGAGGCAGACAGATGTTCCCGTGTCCTTGGCTGGGATTGTGCAGTCCCTGCCCACACAGATGGTCCTTTGGAGCACCCTGGCAGCCTCTCCTTCCCCGTGCCCCTTCCCACCTGTTGGCACTTACAGATGCAGCAGAAGAGGGGCTGGGATCTGGGGAGAGCAGGACAAAAAGCTGCAGCATCACTTCTGGCTGTGAAACAAGGCAAGCTGTGTGCAGTGCATAGCAAGGGAGCCAACAATGAGGGCTCACCCCAGAGCAGGAGCTTTCTGTCCAGAATCCACTCTGGTAATTCACCAGATTGCAGCATGGATGGAATTACAAGGGATTTTTAATTTTTATTGAAAGGGAGCTTCTGTTCTGAGCAAAATTAGGTGATGCTCAATTGGATTTGGTTCTTCTCCTGCGTGCTCAGCTTTATACAGAGAAAAAAAAAAAAAAGGGCAGAGAAGAACAAATTGACTCTGGAGATCACTTCCTACAAACTTGGCTTCAATCCTGCCAGCCCTTCCTATAGGAATGAGCCTCCCACCCACACAGAGCAGCTGAAGTGGAGAAGCCCCTTTCCAGAGGCAGAGCCTTGTCAGAGCAGTTTCAGAGGGGTTTTCAGCAGGGTGCACTCATGCTGCATCCCAGGGACACACCTCCCTCCTGCCTGGGACCAGACATTTGCCCCATTTCCCCATCTCCCACCCTTTTCCTCTCAGCAGGAATGTGGAGGAATGCTGCCTGATCACTTCCAGCATCAGCACAGGTCAGGGTGGCTTCAGCCCTTCATGCAGAGCTGGAAATAAATCCCAGAATGAGCTCAGACCTCAGTGTGACTCGTGTCACTCCATTCTGCAGGTGAGAAGAGCGTCCAGAAGTGCAATATAAAGCTGTGAGAGCATCACTCAGCACTTCAGGCTTCCCTGCTTCCCTTAATGGCCTGTGGGGAATCTGTCAGGCTGGGCAGTGAGCTGGCACAGGCTGGCCTGGCATTCCTGACCTCACCAGCACCACACTGACATTCAGCAGTGGGAAAACACAGTCATCATTATTTTTTTCCTAATAAATCATACCTTGCAGTTATAAAATGGAGCCCTGGCTCCAGCTGAATTTGAGCAGGTTTGGTTGGAGGGCAGGAGAGCTGTCCAGCAGGGATTTTGGCAGCTGCTGCAGCATGTGGCCCATCACAGCTGCTTAAGGAATAGCACTGTATCATGCAAAATATTTTGCAGGCAGGCACTTTGCAAACCCTGGAAAGTGTTCTACAGATTCTTCTGCAGAGGAGGTTGCCAGTCAGTAGCATGGTTTATTTATTTTGTTTGGTTTTCTTGGGTTATTAAACATGTTTTATTTATAGAGTGTGCTTTCTAGAGAACTGTCTGCATGCATGTTCTTAAATAAAGCATCTGAGGGTGCTGGGCTGTTGTTTGTGTGTGTGTGGGACCATGCTGGTGCCAACAGGGAGATCCATGAGGTGTGTAGGAGCTCTGGAGGTGCTCAGTGAACTGGTGTGGAGAGTTTGTGTGTGGCTCCCTGTGAGCCTCACCCGTGGCTCATCCATCCCCTGCTCCACCTCAGCTCCTCACCTGCTGCACCCCTTTCCCAGGTAATTTTACTAACTCCAGCCATAACCCTTTTGAGCTTAAGCATGGAAGTAACCTTGTGTTGTGAAAAATGTGAATTTGTGCGTGTGTGTGAATGTTTGCACCTTCTGCTCCTTTCCTGCAGCTCAGAGTGAGATTTTTGTCCCCTTGGCTCAGCTCACACAGGTACCTGTGGCGCTGCTGTCCTCCACAGCATTGCACAGGTTTCTCCCACTAGAAAACATCAACACATGGGGACAGGTGTATCACTGCAGTGCAGGTAGAAATTTATTCTGGTAATAAACACCCTCCTGCCTTTATCTCCTCTTGTCATCCTCTTAATTAAATTGATATTCCTAAGGTGTATTCAATTTAGGAATTTGGTTTTTTTCCCTGTTGAGAAGCCCAAGTAGAAGGAATTAGGTGCATAATGGAGTGGCCAGCTGGCAGAGCTGTACTGAAATACAATTTCTGCATTTATAGGTTGGGTTTTGTCCTAGCAATCTGCAGAGCAGCCAGTGGGCAAGGAAACCCTGCTTATAAGAGCAATTTCCCATGATTATTAATGCCCTGGAAGCTGAAATCAAACATTGCTAATCCATCACTCACAGTGCTTTGACACTGAGCCATCACAAGGAAGGAAGTGTCATTTAAGTTGTGCTTTGACTGTAATGGGTTTTGAGAAAACTGAGATTATCATCTAGAACAAAAGTCTCCAGTTGGTGTCACAGAATGAATTTAAAACTCTTCCACTCTCTTTGGCCACGTGGGAACTGCTTGTCTCCACACAGCCAGCTGATTTCTCTGGAGCAGGGAATTGTGTAGCTGGGGCTATTGCAGTCTATTAATATGAGCTGTAGATTTTCTGTGGCAGCTTAATTGACAGTTTTCACATCTTGGCATTTCAAATAATTTTAATCAAATAATTAAATTAGAATTATTTTAATAAATTTAATTAATTAATTTTTAGGTTTACAATTTGTTCCAGAAGCAATGCAGTTTGCTGAGATTACCCACATTTTCTGCAGTTTTGATTTTACTGCTGTATTCATTTAGCTCAGCAAATTTATAAAACTAATTAAAACAGAAGTACTTTTTTGATTCAAATTGTGAATGAAAAACAAGAATCTAATGTAAAATGACATTTGCAGGGAGATTAAGACCAATTGCAACTCTATGGGTGTTTTACAACTCAGTTTTTTAAACTAAAAGCAATTCTTTTTATAGCATATTCTTGGCATGGTTGTATTGTTTCCATGTTTTGGGATGCCAGGGGAGTGGGAGATTAGGATCTGATGCAGCAGTGTGCTGAAACATGTCTGACATTAGCCATGGAGTTGGTCCTCACTGAATTCCTTGGATTTCTTGTTTGCTGAACGGAGATGGAGCCAGACCCCATTTCTGTCAGCAGGGCTGTGCTGCTCCCCAGCTCTTGCTAGGCCTTGTGTCATCCAGGGAGTGAAAATAATCTGCAATTCCCAGGCCATCAGCATCAGAGGCAGTTTTCCTTGTGCTGGGAGTCCCCACTTCTGATGGGGAACCTGTGGGGTTGTTGGAATTCCTTTGGTGGCACACCACTGTGGGTTCAAGCACCAATTACCACCTTCCAGGTGACAAATCTGGAGGGGGCAAGAATAATAAATTTCTTATGAAGGCAAATGCCTCATACATAAATCAAGCTGCCTCATTAAAGGGGGAAGCGGGCTGAACAGGGAGGTGGCAAAGGTTAACTCCACACTTGTGACACCAAACCCAGTGCCACTTCTCATGAGTCCTCGCCGTGAATTGCTCTTGCCTGTCACCATCCCCAGCTCCTCTGGCAGCACTGGCATTTCTCATGCCACCTTTCACAGCATCAGAATAGTCTGAATGTTAGGAGAAATCCACACTCCTGATTTGGACAGAGGTGAATGGATTTGCTCTTTTTTCCTGTGCACATCTCGCGAGTTCCCAGTGCCCCCACGGGTCCTGGTCCTGCTGTTCCCCAGCTCCTGGCACCACACCTGCCTCAGCTGTTGTCTGTGCAGTGCTCTGAGCCTGTGACTCTCTCTGGACTCCTGTCCTACGCCATCCCCATGTTTTTTCCTGCTGCTCCAACACTGATCCTTGCCTGCCATCCTCAGTGGCAGCCGTGGCTGTTGCTGAGCTGCCCATGTGAAAGGTGTTTTCAGGACCCGCCTCCCACTTCTGGGCACCCCTGGGTCTCCCTGCACAGTGCAGGGTGTTTGTCTGACTCTGTTTTGGCTGTCTCAAAGACAGCAGTTTGGATTTTTGGCTGATTTCACAAACCTCTGCATTGTGAATACACAGAGAGAGGTTGTGGGGTGCCCTCAGGGTTGGATGAGGCATCCCAGCTGTTGTCACCTTGTTTGTAAATGTGGTGTTGTGCTCTGTGCTTTGGGAGTTTGTGACCAATGTTGGGGCTCTCAGCTGCTGTGAGAACAGAAAAAAAGCACAGGGAGGTTTTGACCACGCAGACACAAAACTGAATAATTTTTTGGAGCGTTTACAATTGATGAAGATGTGGCAGCAAAGAATTGACACATCCTCCTGACCCCATATGGCTGTTCCCCCTGCAGATCTCTGCTCACGTGTGCAGCATCCCTCTCTCCTCATTTACTCACACCTTGAGCAGAAGCAGGGCAGGCAGGGAAAGGCAGCACCAGCACCAACCCACCATATGCTGTTCCTAATGATTGAGAATGGTGTGTGCACAGTGCTCTCCTAACATATTCCAGGGGCCAGGGGCCTGTGGCACTACAGCTGCTGTGCTTTTATTTCCCCCAGTCCTCTCCCCTTCACCACCAAATTCTGCAGCCAGCAAGTTGAGGATGCTGTTGCAGTGAGACACCTTTGGAAGGCACCTCCATGCAATTGCTGCCACTTAAACCCCTCTGAGCTACACAACCCAGTGCCAGGGAACGTGGTTATGATCAGGAAATTGCCTTTCCCCCCCCCCCAAACCTCCAGCAATCAGTATTTTTGTTCTCATCCCTGTGGCAGAATCCAGCCAGATTTGTGCTTGGTTCCAGTGCTGCTTTGGAGCAGCAATGGGGAGGGACAGTAGAATCCTGTCATTGCACTATTAGTTCATATTTTTATAAAACATCAAGAATTCAGAATATAGCTCTTTTAATGTCTCACTCAAGCAGGCAGGAACATTGAAATGTACATTATTTGAAGCCCAGGAGACAGGCACTAGCATTTATAGTTACAGTAGAAATCTTCTTGCATTCCAAACTCCTCAGGAGAAACATTGATAGCTTTATTCAAAACAATGACACTGAGAATTGCTGAATCATGTTCCCAGAGCATCTGTCCTGGAGGAAAATCAGTGCTGCCATCTCTGTCAAATAATGTCTGGGGTTTATGTGGCTTCTGGTCTGGGAAATGCATCAGGACGGTCCCAGCTCTGCTGTGGTCTCTCTTCTCCCTCATTTTTAGTGGAAGATTCACTCCCTTTCTGGTGGAAGTTTCCTTGCACATGGCAGGGAGTCAGGACTAAAAAACCAAACACCTTAAAAGGTCTTTAAGGTGCTTAAAAGGTCTTTAAGGTCCCCTCCAACCCAACCCATTCTGGATTCTGTGATTTTTGGGGAGAGAAGCTGTCACTGAATAAGTCAGTGAATTTTTAGCATTAGGTTGGCAGGGATGCTTAATAGAAAGCAATAAGGAGAGTTTGCCATTAAATACTTTATTAATCTGACCATGTTTATTTGTCATATTTTTTGATACAGTGGAGAATTATCTGGCAGTAGTCAAGCCCTGGGTTTAGGTGACCTTGTGGTGAATCTTGGCCATTTTATTTTCCTGAGTGCTACAGGGAGGCTTGTTTCATTTTTATGGGAGAGCTCTGAGGTCCCTGTATGAGCTCCACAAGAAGTGGCAAGACTCTGCCATTACATTAAATATAAGACCTGCTATGTGTTAAAATAAAGTGGAAGCCTGCATTAAACTGGCACAAGGCAGAAATTAACCTCATATTCTGAAAGAGGCACTGATGCCATGCAGAAAATAGTCTATTTGGAGATCATTCTGCTGATATTTTTCTCAGCTATATCCTTTTTTTTTTTTTCTGGAGGGGTGGGGAGGAAAACAAGCTCTCGGTGGCCGAGTTCATTTTCTCCCGCTGCTGCTTTTTTCATTGAAGTCATCATAATCCTCCATTTGTGACATCAGAGTTACTGGCTAGCCAGATAATTATGATTTCACAAACTGAAGATTATGACCTTCAAATGAGGAAGGCACAGCGGGGAGGACAGATTCCTAAGCAACAGCCATCAGATATTTGTGAAATATTTGCAAAAATGTCCTTGCAGTTTAAAAAAAAATGAGGGAGAGAGGGCAGGAGGGAAACATCCAAAAAATATTATCAGCAGAATGAGTTGCCAGCCAGCATTTTTTTTCCCCAAGTTTTCCATTTGGTGCCCATGATTCTCTAACCTGTCTCATTTAGCCTTAATGAACACGAGACATTTTTTTAGCATGCCATATGTGCTGTGGTCCTTAGGAAAAAAAAATATATATCCAAATAACTTATTTTTTATGTTCTGACTCTACCCAATCATAATTTACATTTTGCACAGTTTGATGCCCATCTGCAATGTCTTTACTATCAGAAAAGGTAATAAGAAAGGGAGGGAAAAAACCACAGGAACATGTTAAACGACTGACACAAGAAAACCTGGTTGGGAGAAAATAATTTTTGTCCCTGTGTAAATGAGCAGCTTGGAAAATGGGTTGGATTTGTGGCTCCAGAGGTGGGGTTAGCTCCTGTATCAGCAGTGGCTTGAGAGGAGCCACAGCAGTTTTTGGGGAGTCTCTTGCTCTGTCAGGGGGTGGTGATTGTTTCCCCCAGGGATGGGGAGGATGAGGAGCAGCCAGGTATCCTGAAAATGAGCTGAGCTGTGCCTCAGCTGGATCCTTTTTCGTAATTTTGGGGCAAGCTATTTAATGACCACAAAGTCCCCTCATGCAAAGCTCCTTGCAAATATTCCATCCTGAAAAGGTGAAAAGCCTTGAAAGGACATTGCTTCCTCTTCCATCCTCCTCCCTGTCCTTTAAAACACCAGGATCATGTGTTTTACCCTTGGAGCCTGGCAGAAGGAGGAGGAAAGGAAGGAGTCACCAGAGGGAGGTCCCAAATAGCTCCAGCAGCCCATTTTCAGTGTGTGGCTTTGGGGCTGATGGGGTCTCAGGCATTTCAGGAAGGTGCAGATGGATTTGAGCCTTTCTGATCCTCCTGTTCTGCTGAGCAGAATATTGTTTTATTAATTAAAAACAATGTGAATTGTTTTTAATTAATAACCAATCCCAGTCCAGCTGTGTCAGACTCTGGTCAGTCACAGGTTTTTATTATTCAGTCTTGTCTAACCATCTGGCGTCTTCTTTCTCTTTCTTTAGCATAGTTTTAGTGTATCATTTCTTTTAATATAATATCATAAAATAATAAATCAGCCTTCTGAGAACTTGGGGTCAGTTCTCATCTCTCACCTCATCCTGGGGCCCTCATAACACCACAACAGGCCTCGCGCTCACCAATTGCAACAAATGATCCCAATTAATTAGAGTTAGGAAACAATCAGCATTCTCCAAACAAACTTCCAACCACAGCAGTGCAAATTAGTCACATCAGGCCACTGGAGAGATGGGATTTGCCCAGGCCAGAGCTTGGCCTCTCCGCAGCCCCACCTTGGCTACCACACAGGGCAGGGCTCTGGACGTGTCCCACTTCCCATATTTTTCTAGTATCTACTTTTTCCTTTAGTAGCTGAGTCAGAAAATGTCTCCTATCCCTTGTTTGGAATGCTACCAGTTCAAGAATGTTACCAGTTCAATCATTTTGATACCAGGAGCTGATGGGAGCCCAAGGAGGCCTTCAGCTACTTCCTCTGGGATTGTACAAAGTCAGAATTGAAAATGGATTGCAGTAGTCAGAGCAGCCTTTGTGCCAAGCTGCCAAGGGTTTATGACTCACAGATTACTTAAATTCAGCAAGTGACCAAAAAAAAATAGCAGCATTTCTTGTTTATGTGACACAGAGAAGAGAAATTCCACTCCACTGGGATGTGAGGGGTGAGGCAGGGAACTGTGGTGGAGCAGCTCCTGAGAGGAACCATGCATGTGGAATCACAGAATGGGTTGGGAGGAACAGCTAAAGGCCTTCCAGTGCAATCCCTTTCCATGAGCAAGGACATCTTCAACTGGATCAGGTCACCCAGAGCCACATCCAGACTGGGAATGTTTCTGGGGATGGAGCTTCCGCCTCTCTGGGCAACCTGTGCCAGTGTCACCAAAACTTCCTCATCTATACATTAACCTGAGTGAGGCTCTCTGTCCAGGTTTCTTGACATTAGGGGTAAAATTCAGGATTTCTCCATGGGTCAAGAGCTCCTCCATGCAGCCAAAGTCACATCAGACTCTGTAAAATAGGGATGGGATATTTTTATGTAGCTCTGAGCTTTAAGGATACTTCCAGTGTAAGTGATTTACTGGGGATATTCTAGAGCAATCACAGCTAATTTAACCTGGAATTCTGGAGCCTGGAATACCCCAGTGTTGTCATGAGGGCTGCTTTGCAAAGCAGGGAAAGAGAGCTGTATCCATGTGGCCAATTTACAGTCAGAAGTACAAATCCAATCCAAATCCTTCTGTCCCAGCTGAATCCGCAGCAAAGTGCTTCTGATCAAGATACAGCCTAAATAACTGTTTGTATAAAATATTTAGGGACTAATTCCTCATTACAGATGCTTTGGGAAACACTGTAAACTGCTTGCAGACAATTGAAAAATTAAAATAAAAAGGGAAGGGAGTTATTGAATATGTTATTCAGTGCACATGATTTGACCAGCTTTAGGAACTGCAGTGTTAAATCATGAGGCAGAGCATCTGGAGTGAGTAGAGAATTAGTAGAGAATAAAGGAGCAGCAGTACCATGCCAGGTACCACAGGAACAAGTGTTTATATCAAAACAGAATTAATGCAAAGTTGTGGCTTGAAAACGTGGAGAACATTCCCTGAGCCTCCCTCCTATGGCTGGCCCTGGTCAGAGCAATAGAGGTTAATTTTTTCCTAGTTAATAAACAAAAAAACCCCATTTACTTCTTCAATTTCACTTCTGCTAAACATGAACCTGTGGCAGTGAACTGAAAAAACAAGAGAATAAATAATACAGACAAATACATGGAGGAGTTCAATTATCATTTTCCCCCATTGAAACTGCCTTTTAACAACTACATCTTCTGACTGACAGCTTATTAATACTAATTATATGAGATATATGCAACATAACTAGTGCACTGGTACCTTCAATTATCTTGCCTTGTCTTCATTCCTTCCCCTGTGCTCCCATCCTCCCTTTTCATGCCCCATAACCACTACCTGGAGCTGCAGCTCACAGCCAAAGGAGCAAAAACCTCTCATTTCTGACAGGGGCAGGAAAGAAACACACAAAATATTGTGTGTGTTTGTGATGCTTTGTGGGTGCTCACCAAGGGGAAATTCCAGCCTTGGCAGGGGTGGAAAATGCTTGGAATGTTTGGGGGAGTTCTCTGTGGAAGTCCTGTGAATTTCCTGTGAAGTTTTAGCAGTTGGACTCAGTGATTTTGGAGCTCAGACTCAATGGTCCTGGAGGTCTTTTCCAGCTTTAGTGATTATATTCCATGACTCCAAGTTCCATTGGAGGTCCTGTAAAGTTCTCATCCATGCTGTTTCAAGCTGACCCACCCTGGTTTATACATAATTTTCACATCTTTTCCACCGCTCAGCGTAACCCCAGAGCTGATCCTGGGGAATCTCTGCTGTTTGATCCAGGCTGGCACTGGCTCCCCACTACCAAAACCTCAGCACCTGATCTGCAGCAGCTTTTTGGGAGAGCCGAGGCTGGAGCAGCACTGACTGAGCCAGGTCCTTGCTCAGACCAAGTCCCCAGCACTGCCTCAGCTTTGTTTTAATCCCTGCTTAATGAACTCTCAATTGCTTATGCAAATCAAAGCAGTGGAGACACTTAAAGGTTATTTATAATTCCTGGAAACGTTATGAAATCAATCATTCCAGCTTTTACAGCTTTTACAGTGCCATTTAGATATCTAACTTTTTCCATTACATTGCTATAACAGTTTATGTAAGAAGACAAATATATTTTGGTTTAATTTTTTTATATAAGCTTGCTGATTGCTAAAACAACTATGACAGCTAACATGGAAATCAGGGAGGTTTTGATTAGGCTTTTCTGATATGCAAATGTGTGTAAATGAGTTTTATATATATTTTTAATTTTTTAAAGTTCTATTTAAAGAGCAGGCAACAGTATCCCATGGAAATTAAAGAGTGAGTCTGAGAGGAATGTTCATGTGGGACTGACTTTGAGATGTCCTGAATGGTGCTGGGAGGCAACATAGGGATAAACAGGATCACCAAATACCTTGAGGTTTATTTCAATAGTAGTTTTTTTGTGGGTTTCATTAGGAATATTTTTACCTGGTGCCCATAAGGAAGCACTGCTGGGGTCCTGGGGAGCTGAAGATGCTGCAGGTGATGAGCAGCCCCACCTGGGCAGGTGCACTGGGTGTTGCTCAGGCTCTTGGTGGCTGCAGGATTTCTCCCAGCTCACAGCAAATCTCTCATCTGTCCTCTGTAAAAAATCCCATAATTTTTACTGGTTTAAACCAAGCATTTGGCTCACTGGACACAGAAAGCTGGCAGTGGTTTCCTGCAGTCCATCCTACTCTTGGTATTTTGGATCCACGAAGCTTCCAAGTGGTTTCCAGAGTGTGGACACCAGGCTGAAGAGAGGAATAGTTTAATTTTGGAGTCCTTGTCACCTCTCTTTTCAGGTTCAGCCTCAAAGAGCCAAGCTGAGGTTTCCAAATACCAAATCTGCTCTTCTGGAGCATCTACCATCTTCTGCAAATCCCACAGCTTTGGCTCACAGGGCAAACAAAAAGCCAGGGTGGAGGAGTTGGATCCAAATCTCCCTTTTAATAGGGAGATGTGGCTGGGGATTCTCATGTCTGGTCCATCCACAGCCTTGGATCTCCCATTTGTGCTGTGCCCTGCTGGAATTTCTGTTCAGTGTGGTGGAGTTGTGTTAATTCACCTGTTTTCTTTCATCTTTTGAAGTAAATTAACAGCTATTTCAGCAGTATCACGGTATATCTGTAACATTTATTTTGAAAAGGAGAAAGGGCTCAGAAGATTACCAAGGTGTCCAGCTGTGATAATATTACCTGCCTTGTAAAGTGCCCTAGGTGACTCTGAAGATGTAAAGCAAATTGAGGATTACATTAACTTCCTCCTGACTTGCTCAAATTATTAATTCAGTATCACCAACTATCAAATAGAGTAGGGTTATTATTTTTTTAAGTATAAATGAATAACTGTGGTACATGGCAAAGTACTGCCTGCAAATAATTAAAACCTGTTTTGATTGTATCTGTAGTAGAGGTTGGTATGTCTTTTTTGGGTTTTTTTTAGTGCTTTCTTTATAATACAAGATTATAGCAGCCTGCATTCACATTCAGCTTAAATAGGCAGAGGAATGAGTGCTGCATAGCAATGTGATTTTGTAATAGAATAGTTTTACCTTGGAGATTCTCAAGTTTTTTTCAGTCTCTTTGCCTCACTGCAGGGCAGATTTGTCACACGTTGCTCAGGGAGCAAAAACCCTGTTCCCTTCCAGAGCTGGTCAGTGGCAGAAACACATGCCTCCTTCCAAAACATTTTAGTCTAATGCATAATGTGCAGTTTTGGAAAGCTAATTCTCCCATTTTCCAAAGAGACAGTTTGCATGGTTTATCAGTTCTATATATAGAATAAATACACATATATACCAATATACATATATCCCACTAATGCTGGGGTTGGAAGGGGCTCTGCTTGGCTTCTCTGCATGCAGACATTCCTTGGAGGGGATTTGCTGATTCAATCTGCACAATTTTAAGGGGTGCCATTGCAGGGTGAGTGCTTGAGCAGTGTCAATAATTCTCTTCCTTCAGTCCTGCCTTCTGCCTCTTCCCAGAATCCTGAGTTCCAGGGGCTGTGGGAGCATTGCTGGGCTTCTTCTTGGAGCACATGGCAATTGCAGTGATTTAGAACAGGATGCTGACTCACAGCCCACATTAGCAAAGCTGGAGTGGACGGCACAAAACTGTATTTAAATCTTCTTCAGCTCTCATGTTCAGGCTGAAACATTTTTCTCTGGTGGAGATGTGGCCTTATTGATTATTCATTATTTCCTAACCTTGATACACTGGAGCAGGGAGTAGAAAGAAAAGGTGGGGATGGACAGGAGTGACTTTTATCCACCATGGTTTTGGGATGGATCCTTCCCAATCAGAGATGCTCAATCCAGACACCTGAGGCAGGAAAGGGAACTAAACATTCACCCAACTGATTAAAGAATCACAATTACCTGTTGGGGCATGTGAAAAACGCCAATCACTTGTTTTTGAAATTTTAGAAGTTTAATAAAAACTTCTTATAAAAAGAGTAATATAATTAGAGTAGTAAAAATCTGAACAATTGAGATTAGGACAATATGAGACAATAGAAACAAAGAGTTATGGACAGTCCAGGTACCTTTTCTGGGCAAAATAAGCCCGAAAAAGGACCCACGTTGACAGAGGATTAACCCTTAAAAGCAACAGCCTGTTGCATATTCATATACCTCATACATGGTGCATAAATTCCATTCAAACACAGGATTCTGTCTGGTCAGTGTCAGCTTCTTCCTCTGAATCCTGATGGCATCTTCAGACCTGAGCGATATGGGAAGAAGTTTGTTTCTTCTGATAATGGAGCAATAAATTCTCTTTCTCTGAAAGATTCAGGTGTCCTGTGGCTGCTGTCTTGCTGCAAGCCTTTTCTTTAAAAAAGCATCTTACATAGCATAGTTTCTATGTTAACATTATAACCTAAAACTATATTTAACACACTACTTAAAAAAATTAATACAGCATCACTTTCTAACATAACACATATAATAATAATTTTATTATTCGTGAAAAGCCAATCATAAAATACGCATTTTTCACAGGGCAGAACCCTGCAGTGTTTAGCCCCAGGATTGATACAGAAATACATTTTGCAGCTCAGGTTCCCCATTTCCCCATTGGGTGCTCCCCATTCCCAGGGTGTAGGACTGTGCAGTGCCCTGCTCTGTGATGAGCACACAGTGAGATCACTCCTCACATTCCCTTCCCTCTCCCATTCATCAGCAGCAATCTGAAATGGTAAGAGCTCTGTAGCATTTCTGTTAATCAATAACCAACAGAGCTATTCATTTTCTACTAATATATTCTTCTTTAGTGTGCAGGGAGAGGAAACTCGTCGATTACCTGTGCTGACCCTCCCCAGTGCCCATGAGGATCAGTGCAGAGATTTCCTTGGATTTCAGGGGGTGGCTGAAATGCCCCATTGGAGGTGGTGAGAGATGCAGGAAAAAGCAGGAACTCCAAAACCTCTCTCACTGCTGTTTTATCACTCCAAAACCTCTGTTCAAGCCCTCATCCCTGCAGCAGGATGTCAGCTGGAAAATTCAACACCTACGAAGTTCTGCAGCAGCAGAGCTCTGATAATGAGTTTTGCAAATAATTAGCTGCGGTGCCTCTTTGTTTTATAGAAGTGCAATAGTTGATGAACTTGCTATGCCACAATTAGGAGCTCATTAGCAAACAAAATTCAAGGGTAACAAATACCTTAAGGGGATGTTTTTAGGAGTATTTAATGGAATCATGAGATCAGAGGAAGATCAGCGAGGAAATGTAAATTCCTGGAGATGCTACACACCTCCTGCAGGACCAGGGACAAGGCAGGGTCTGGAAGTCAGGACTAAAGCTCACTGAATTCGACAGATTTTACATTCACTTACAAATTTTAGTTCTTTTCCATGTCATGAGAAATGGCACTGTGGCCCCATATTATTTTTCTCAGCTAGTAAAATCCATATTTGTTTTCTATTCTGTTATTTAGTTTGCAGGTTTCAGAAAAAAGGTGCATTCTTTTTGCTATGCAAGACATACCTCAGAAAATAGCTCTTTCATTTGTTTTGATCTGTTTTTCAAAATATTTTTCAGTATCATTGACTAAATAATCCTAACAAAAGTATTCCTGAGCTGCTCACAAAGCAACAGGAGATACATTCCATGAATCCATGTACCCTATCAAAGAGTGTTCCTGGGAACTTTTTGCTATTGTTTCTAAGCTTATTTACCATGTCATTTTCTGTGGTTAATTCACCTTGTCTCCAGAAATCCATCCCTCATTCTCTTTGTAATGGATAAAGCAATAGGACAAAGAGAGCTGGTTTTTACCCTTGTCCCGAAAAAAACCTTTCAGAAAATGATAATGGGCTCCTGACAACCTGGAGAGCTGGTTATCATTGGGGAGAATTAATCTCTGCCTTGATTGAGAACACCTATGCCAGATTAGGAGCTACAATATCCATCTGCTTGCTGTTATCTGGCAATATAGATTTATTGTGACATTTTGGAGAAGGAGTAAGAAAACATATGAACAACTGCTGTGGTTCATTAGCCCTTTATTGGTGAAACGTGGTGCTCAGGGCTGAGAGAGGTGCAGGGAAAGACAATCCCTTGGCTGGAATCATTGCATTCATGAGGCTGTGGAGAGCATTCCCAAGGACAAGCTTACAAATGAGCTGCTGCTTTTTGTTCCCTGACTGTGAGGTTGTTGTGGTTTTTTTTGGTTTTTTTTTGGTGGGTTTTGGTGGATTATTTTTGTTTTGTTTTGTTTTTGTGTGTGGAATTTTTTGGGGTTTTTTTTGTTTGTTTGTTTGGTTTTGGGGTTTTTAATTTTTTTTGTTTTGTTTGTTTTGGGGAGGTTTGTTTTGTTTTTGAGGTTTGTTTTGGTTTGGTTTTTGGTTTTTGTGTTCTTTTTTTTTATTTTATTTTGTTTGTTTCTTTGGGGTTTTTTTTATTGAAAGTGGAGTGATTCAGCTGCAGGAGATGGGAAGAAATTTTGGGGCACATCCAAAATCCCTCTGGGGAGCAGCTGCTCTGGACACCAGTCACTCATGGCAGTGTCAGGCAGATGAAACAACCTCACCTTTCCTGCAGATCCTTTGCCACCAGAGCAAGCCCAGGGCAGCACCACCAGCATCCTGCCTCCCCTGGTGTTTCCAGTTTAATTTCCAGTTTAATTTCCAGTTTAATTTCCAGTTTAGTCTCTTTCTCCAGTTGTCACCACCAGAAGCCCTTCACTCATGGCAGGTGTCTATGAAGGAAAATCCATCTGTGTTGTCACTTTCTCACAAGTATTTAATTTTAATCCACTCTGGGGGGCTGTTGCACAGGTACAAGCACACAGGCTGTTGATTTATTTGCAGTTTTAAGGCTCTCAGAGTCAGGATGTTAAAGCCCTCCAAAGCCAGCTCCCTCTTCATATGGGAGAACCTTTGGAAATGCACTTTAGGTTTATGACACTGGCTTGGCTTAATTTAATTTATGGTTCACTTAACCGATTATTCAAAATACCAGATGTGACAGACAGTAGATTCGGCTGAAATATTACCTCACAGGCATGCTCAACACACAGAATCTGCTCTCCATATGGGAAGGCAGGGAATGTCCCCCATCCCCATCCAAGAGCAATCAATTTGGTTTTGAAAGGAGACTGAGGGGGAGACAGGGTCCCTCATTTCTCCTGTAACCTTTGCAGCAGCTGATGTGAGAGCCAAGCCCAGGCTCTGCTGCTGCGTGAGAAAAAATGTGAACTTCTGGAAACGCCAGAGGCAAAGGATTTGTCATGTGTAAAACATTTGTTGCTTAGTGTTTGCTGATGTTAAAGTAATTCTTAGCAACTGTGAGAAGTACAGCAAAGGCAGACAATAAAATAGTGGCAGGAATGTGGAACATCCCAAGGTTTTGAGTGACTCTTCTGGTGGCTGGGGCTGTCTTTGTGAAGTGAGGGGCTGGACACAACAGTGTTGGTAAAAGTGAGTGTAGGTCACAAATACTGGCTGAATTTATCAATCATGGAATGGTTTGGATTGGAAGGAACCTTAAAGCTCATCCAGTTCCACCCCTGCCATGGCAGGGACACCTTCCACTATTCCAGGTTGCTCCAAGCCCTGTCCAGCCTGGCCTGGGACACTTCCAGGGATAGGGAAGCCACATGGTTGGCTGGGCAACCCGTGCCAGGGCCTCCCAACCCTCACAGGGAAGAATTTCTTGCCAATATCCCACCTAACCCTGCCCTCTGTCACCTCGAAACCATTCCCCCTTGTCCTGCCCTTCCACGCCCTTGTCCAAAGTCCCTCTCCAGCTCCCTTGCAGCCCCTTTGGGCACTGGGAGGTGTCTCCAGAGCCTTCTGTTTCCCAGGCTGGACACTCCCAGCTCTCCCAGCCTGGCTCCATAGGGGATGTGCTCCTGTGGCCATGGAGCTGGGGGAAGGTCCAGGTGCTTTGGGAGCTGGTTCTTCCTGGCAGCATTGGCCACCAGGTATGGACAGAGGAGTCCCAGCAGCCCCTTGAGGCCTCTCTCCTTGTCTCTCACCCCTGGCATTTATCCTTTGGAGCTGGATGATGTGTTTAGTCTAAACAGGAGCAATGGAGACATGATTGATTCCAGGAGTGTCTCCAGTTCAGCAGGCAAGAGCTCTCTCTCATTTTGGGGAACATCTGGTGCCCATCATCCATGCTTTTGAAGTTTATGGCCTGAGGTTCCTTCATGTCAGGGCAGGACCTATCTAGGGCACTCCTCTGGACCTTAACTATTAAAGAAAGATTAAAAATTAAACTTCCAGTAATGCAGGAGCCTGCACTTTGAACTCCCCTGTGTCAGTGGAATGTTAATCTGATCTCAGCAGTACCCGATAAAGTCGATCTGTCTTCCTTGCCTAGTTAATTTTTAATCATTTCTATGGATAGAAGGGCTCTGGTGGATGGGACTAAGAGCAGGCTGCCTTATCCCAGCCTTAAATCCCAGCATGGGATGGGGGAACAACGTGAACTAAACTCCTCCCATTATTTATATTCTGTTTTCCACCCTGTGTTTGTTCACCCAAGCCTCGCCATGTAGGTGTGTTCTCCCAGCTGATGTTCAAGGGTAATAGTGCATACAAAATCTGCTCATGTGCACAGGTTCACAGGATACTGTCAGGCTGCTAATGGGAGCAGTATTTCCTAGGACCACAGCAAATATTTGTGGCAGTGCTGACTGGGAAAGAGGAATGATCCATTCAAAAATGAAACCACTTTTAGCTCCGGTTCTACGTGGATTCAGTGCTGTATCCAAAGTGCTCCTCTCAAACTTGATAAAAATATTTCAAATTAACTTTTATAGCATCATTTAAAAGATAACATTTTGCTTTTGCTGTTGGTGAATTTTGCAACATTCCTGTTGTTCTGCATCAACACCATAAAGCCAGTGAGGGTGTCAAGATTAATGCTCCGTGTCAGCACACACTGAATGTGCTGAATTTTATCATCAGTGGGAAGGGAGGGGATCAGAGACCTCAGAGCTCATCTCCACTGCATGGACAGCCCCAAATTATAGTGCTGGGATAACAGCAAGCCTAGGGTCCCAGTGACACAGGGCCACTTTAGCCAAAACCACTCCAGACCCTCCCTGCTCTCCCACCCTCACTGCTGGAAGGGAACGGGGTGACTCTGTCAGTGCCACTGGGGTTTTTTGTGGATCCAGGCAGTTCCCATAAAAAAACAGCCAAAGTTCCTAAAGGGAAAGGTGTGTTGCTGAT